>NW_027266343.1:53394571-54773321 GCF_022045235.1 Haliotis cracherodii | reverse complement strand
TTCACTGCAATATTAATTAATGAAATAAATAAATCAATAATTAGTTTCAAAAATATGTAATAACTCTATTTTACATAACATAAACAACATGTTTCACCAAGATTAATATGGTATGAAATGCTGCCTGCCGATCACATTAACAACTTGCTTGCACCCTCGCTCACTCCGGGCAGTGACTTTTGAAACGTCCATCGATAAGGCAAGAGAGAAAAAAGCAGTCGTTTACATATTTGATTATCAATTTTCTTAATGTGGCCTTGTTGCCCCAAGTCAAGGAAGTGGTCACTACTTTGGGAGCTTTCAATGGTAATTACTCCTTAGCCCTTGGTTATGACTGACCCTTTGTGATCAATGTGCCAATACCACTTGATCTGCAAGATAAACACTGACTCTCAAGTGGTTTACACACATCTCGGGCAATGCGGTGTTGATGATGTTGTTGCTGATGTGGCTCCCAAGTGCCTGTGAAAGCCTTGGTGGGTTGGGTCGCTGACTTTGTGTGCTGGCGATGAGGTACCTCACTGTGAGAGTGTGGGTTTGAATCCTGGATGGGACTCCAGCCAAAAAGTACTAGAATCTGTACTTTACTAAGAAAGTGTTATCTAAATATCACTTGTGTTACATTGGACCACTTTGTAAAAGGAATTGTCTAGACATAAATATGTACTAAGTACCTGACTTATTGTACAGGAACATATTCAGCCCTTTATTTTACATGACTACTTTGACATGATCAGACATGAGAGATAGGAAATATATTTCTTGCAGCATATATCTAAACATTAAACAAAAAAAATTTATCCCCATGGCCAGTTTTGAAAACCGGGGGAGATAACAATCATCATGTCTGTCAGTCCGTCAGTCCATCTGTCCGTTTCCCGTTTTCTGAGCAGAACTATTCAATATTTCTTGTTGAAACTTGCTATACAAATCAGTCCAGTGCTGAACTGGTGCCTTTTGAAGATTTGAGATTTTTTATTTTAATTTTTTTTTATGTCTTCATGATGACAAGTTGAACTTGACTGAAAATGAGGGTAGTGCTTTCTGGAGCAGAACTCCAACAGTGTGAACGGCATTATTGTTTTCTTCGCTGAACTAATGGTATCCAATGGGAATGAACCAAAAGTAGGGCATGAACCAAAAGTAGGGTATAGCTAGCTAAACTCATTTCCGAAGGGGCGATTGGGTAGCCGAGTAGTTAAAGTGTTTGCTCATCACAACGTAGACCTGGGTTCGATTCCCCACAGGGGTACAATATGTGAAGCCCATTTCTGGTGTCCCCCACCATGATACTGCTGGAATATTGCTAAAAGTGGCCTAAATCCATACTCACTCACAAACTCCTTGGTTGGCTCTTGAGGTCCAAGATAATTATAGTGTGGATAAGCTAAGATAAGATAAACTCAAGTGTATTTCTGGTGACCACCATAAAGCTCTAATATAGGTTGTCTTGTATTGTATAACTTGATGTCTCTTCAATGTTTTTTTAAAGAGGTCCATATTTGAGTCATCATTTTGTCCTTTCATTGTTTTGGACAAGCATGGACATGGCAGAAACCTAGGATTGTGGATGTGAATCCTGGTTCCCCCCAATTATGTGCCTAGGTTTGTCAGCATCCAACATGGCAGAAACCTAGGATTGTGGATGTGAATCCTGATTCGCCCCAATTATGTGCCTAGGTTTGTCAGCATCCAACATGGCAGAAACCTAGGATTGTGGATGTGAATCCTGGTTCCCCCCAGTTATGTGCCTAGGTTTGTCAGCATCCAACATGGCAGAAACCTAGGATTGTGGATGTGAATCCTGGTTCGCCCCAATTATGTGCCTAGGTTTGTCAGCATCGAACATGGCAGAAACCTAGGATTGTGGATGTGAATCCTGATTCGCCCCAATTATGTGCCTAGGTTTGTCAGCATCGAACATGGCAGAAACCTAGGATTGTGGATGTGAATCCTGATTCGCCCCAATTATGTGCCTAGGTTTGTCAGCATCGAACATGGCAGAAACCTAGGATTGTGGATGTGAATCCTGGTTCGCCCCAATTATGCGCCTAGGTTTGTCAGAATCGAACATGCCAGAAACCTATGATTGTGGATGTGAATCCTGGTTCGCCCCAATTATGCGCCTAGGTTTGTCAGAATCGAACATGCCAGAAACCTATGATTGTGGATGTGAATCCTGGTTCGCCCCAATTATGCGCCTAGGTTTGTCAGAATCGAACATGCCAGAAACCTATGATTGTGGATGTGAATCCTGGTTCGCCCCAATTATGCGCCTAGGTTTGTCAGAATCGAACATGGCAGAAACCTATGATTGTGGATGTGAATCCTGGTACCCCCCAGTTATGTGCCTAGGTTTGTCAGAATCGAACATGCCAGAAACCTATGAATGTGGATGTGAATCCTGGTACCCCCCAATTATGTGCCTAGGTTTGTCAGAATCGAACATGGCAGAAACCTATGATTGTGGATGTGAATCCTGGTACCCCCCAGTTATGTGCCTAGGTTTGTCAGAATCGAACATGCCAGAAACCTATGATTGTGGATGTGAATCCTGGTACCCCCCAGTTATGTGCCTAGGTTTGTCAGCATCCAACATGGCAGAAACCTAGGATTGTGGATGTGAATCCTGGTTCGCCCCAATTATGTGCCTAGGTTTGTCAGCATCGAACATGGCAGAAACCTAGGATTGTGGATGTGAATCCTGATTCGCCCCAATTATGTGCCTAGGTTTGTCAGCATCGAACATGGCAGAAACCTAGGATTGTGGATGTGAATCCTGATTCGCTCCAATTATGTGCCTAGGTTTGTCAGCATCCAACATGGCAGAAACCTAGGATTGTGGATGTGAATCCTGATTCGCCCCAATTATGTGCCTAGGTTTGTCAGCATCCAACATGGCAGAAACCTAGGATTGTGGATGTGAATCCTGATTCGCCCCAATTATGTGCCTAGGTTTGTCAGCATCCAACATGGCAGAAACCTATGAATGTGGATGTGAATCCTGGTTCGCCCCAATTATGTGCCTAGGTTTGTCAGAATCGAACATGGCAGAAACCTATGAATGTGGATGTGAATCCTGGTTCGCCCCAATTATGTGCCTAGGTTTGTCAGCATCGAACATGGCAGAAACGTATGATTGTGGATGTGAATCCTGGTTCGCCCCAATTATGTGCCTAGGTTTGTCAGCATCGAACATGGCAGAAACCTAGGATTGTGGATGTGAATCCTGATTCGCCCCAATTATGTGCCTAGGTTTGTCAGAATCGAACATGGCAGAAACCTATGATTGTGGATGTGAATCCTGATTCGCCCCAATTATGTGCCTAGGTTTGTCAGCATCGAACATGGCAGAAACCTATGATTGTGGATGTGAATCCTGATTCGCCCCAATCATGTGCCTAGGTTTGTCAGCATCGAACCCGTCCATGTGAGTTTCACCAAAGTAGTAGTAAATGTCTGAGACCAGCCTCTCCTCGGGCTTTCCTCCCACAGTTGGCTATCACTCTGTGATATAACTGGAATACTGTTCAAAGGGTCATTAAACTTAACTCACTCATTCATTTAAAAGTAATTGATTAAATTGCTTCAGAAAGGTCACATTGACAACAGTATATTATATTGGACAAAATGTTTTGAATTTGGCATGTCATTACATCTCTATCTCTTGTACCTGTATATATAATAAATGTATATTAGATTCAGGATTGACAATACGTACAACAAAGTTACAACATTTTATGATGTATTTGAAAGCTTTAGCACAAAGGGACTTCAGTCAGGAATCTATCATATCATATTGATCACTGGAATTAATATAATGCATCATACTCAATACTCCATACACAATAGAAAAATAGAATACTTAACCAGATATGTTCGCGATATCCTTATCAGGAAACATACAAAGTTCCATCTCATTGTACATCATATCGCATCCAATGCTGGTATATATAATGTTATATTACCCATTCACCGGCATAATCAATCAGTTATCTCCAGTGTGACTGTATAGCTATTATGTCAGCATCAGTTCAAGGAGGACAACATTTACATGGTATTTGCTGGTGAACATGGTGTTTAGGAAGTCTTGCCTTGGCAGGTCAATGCTGAAGGTGGCCGTTCATACACCCCTTCGGAAATGTTGAAATTATACAGCTGCATCTCTGTACAAAAGCCTCATTGCTCAAATTGAATTTACTCAGCTTTACCATTGTGCAGAGGGACTTATTTATTCGCTTAGTAGAAACTGAACACCCACATGATATTGTATCGCGAAAGTAATAAAAAATTGTGTCCCTTGTTGGTATATCGCAGGGTTACTATAAGCCACAGACCATGAGAGTGGAAGTTTTTGTATTACTATAGATTCCAGTGCTTGTTGCCCTTCATCGGCGTTTCTCATCTGTTGAACTTTTGGGTTTAAAATGGCTTCTGTGACGTCTGCGGCTCCTCAGAGGATCAAAACAGGTCAGAGGTCAACCACCTTGTATATTTCTTTTTATTCTTGTCACAAATGGTGTACTTGTTGCATTGTGAGATATGTTTTATGGTTATATTATTTTAGTGTTGCCAGATATATGGAGGTATGTATTGTCAAGTATTCTTGTCAATATCCACTCCCTGTCGTGTGAGGCCTAACAGTGGGTAGGTGTATATCACTTAGAAATATTATCAATATACTCAGCCTGCTGACTCCATGTCTCACCTGTGTGTTGTATTGGTAGGTGCTATAAAGTATATCACCCAACAGTATTACCAATATACTCAGCCTGCCGACTCCATGTCTCACCTGTGTGTTGTATTGGTAGGTGCTATAAAGTATATCACCCAACAGTATTACCAGTATACACAGCCTGCTGACTCTATATCTAACCTGTGTGTTGTATTGGTAGGTGCTATAAAGTATATCACCCAACAGTATTACCAGTATACACAGCCTGCTGACTCTATATCTAACCTGTGTGTTGTATTGGTAGGTGCTATAAAGTATATCACCCAACAGTATTACCAGTATACACAGCCTGCTGACTCTATGTCTCACCTGTGTGTTGTATTGGTAGGTGCTATAAAGTATATCATCCACCAGTATTACCAGTATACACAGCCTGCTGACTCTGTCTAACCTGTGTGTTGTATTGGTAGGTGCTATAAAGTATATCACCCAACAGTATTACCAGTATACACAGCCTGCTGACTCCATGTCTCACCTGTGTGTTGTATTGGTAGGTGCTATAAAGTATATCACCCAACAGTATTACCAGTATACATAGCCTGCTGACTCTATGTCTCACCTGTGTGTTGTATTGGTAGGTGCTATAAAGTATATCACCCAACAGTATTACCAGTATGCATAGCCTGCTGACTCTATGTCTCACCTGTGTGTTGTATTGGTAGGTGCTATAAAGTATATCACCCAACAGTATTACCAGTATACATAGCCTGCTGACTCTATATCTAACCTGTGTGTTGTATTGGTAGGTGCTATAAAGTAAATCACCCAGTGTTGTTTGTTCAACTGTTAATCATGTGAAACATGTTGATACGACATAGAAACCCAAGTCTAATTGTTTTACATTCTCAGGAGACGGAGGCAGAGGTTCATTAACGTGCATTAGTCTGGGGATGGTACCTGTTAGGTGGGTCTCAGTTCTCGGGGCCACTGGTGTTGCTCTCATTCACTTCAGATGGGCCGAATATCATAACAAACTGGACGGGTGTAAACCCCTGTCAGAGTATTTGCTATTGAACATCACAATGGCAAAATCTGTATTCGGGTATGTTTTTTATGGTAGTGTTGTTTTTTTAAAAAGATTATTGATCGCAGATTATCACCTTAATTGAAAACTCTTTATAGATCACAGTGAAGACCAGTGTTTGATACACTACATGGCCACCATTTCAGAGCTTCACGGGGGCACGGCTTCCCCTGTCGTCTAAAGCGCATCAATTCGTTATGCAGAGTTCCGTCCCTTTGGTTCAAATGCCTGTTCATCCCTATTACGTTCTAGGTTTGTCAGATTGATGCAACATGTGCTTGTTCCATGAAAGTGGTGTACATCTGAGACCTGCATCACTTTGGGCTTTTCTCCCACATTTAGCCGACACTAAATGGAATACTGTTCAAAACAGTGTCAAACTCACTCATTCACTCACTCACTATATTGGTACTGACTTTAGGAATATAGGGCCTTGATTAGCTATATGGGCTCTGCCTTCAGCAACATTGGGTCTTGATCATGGCCTGACTTCATCAGGTCTTCAGCAACCCATGCTTGCCGTAAAAGGCGACTATGCTTGTCATAAAAGGTGACTAACAGGATTGGGTGGTCAGGCTGGCTGACTTAGTTGATGCATGTCATCAATCCCAATTGCATGGATTGATGCTTGTGATGTCAATCACTGCATTGTCTGGTCCAGACTCAGTTATTACAGACTGCCGTCATACAGTTGGAATATTGCTGAATGCGGAGTTTAACAATAAACCAACCAGCCAACCAACCTGACTTCAGCAATATATCTTCTTGCATTGACAATTTGGGTCAAGGTTTCAGCAATATAAGGCTTTGTCTTCAGCAAAATTGGATCAGGCTTCAAAAATGTATGTTCAGATTTCTGCTATTTTGATTGTTTTACTGTGACCTGAGAATCTATGATATGGTGGAGACCAACCGATGAAAGACTGAGGGTCATGTTATTAGTTCAGTAGGTATTGCCAAGGAGAAAGGAAATTAAGAAACTTTAACAGTAAAGAAGGTGTCAGCTTGTGTTCCAACACTTCTGACAGCTGATTAAAAAACGTGCCACCAAATGATTTGTGATAATCTAGCTCTGTTTGAAGCTAATCCAAGCTGAGTCAAAACAACAATCAAAACAGTGAAAAGATTTGACATCACCAACCACCAAAGAAGCCAATGGCTGTCTTATCACTTGGAAAGGTTATGGCCTCCATATTCTGGGATGCTAAGGTTGTCATCATAGTGAACTATCTTTCAAAATGCCAGACAACTGATGGAGCATATAATGCTGCACTTCTGAGTCAAATACGGGATGAAATAATGACTTAAAAACATGAGAAAAGGTGTGCTCTTCCATCAATACAAGACTGTGCAAAATTCAATCATTGCCATGGCTACAATCCATGGGTGTGTGGCTTTGATCTTCTTCAGCACCTACCATGTTCTCCTCACCTGGCTCCATCAGGCGTCCATGTGTTCCCAAACATGAAGAAAGCGCCAGCCAGAACCCATTTCTACTCAGATCATGACATCACAGCAGCAGTGGATAATTGCTGGACAACCAAGAAAAGCATTGACGAAACTGGGATAAAACCCTCCAACATCATCAACATTAGTATTTAAGGAAGAAAATTTATGGATAGCAGCTTCTTTATTATGAGGAACACAGTGTTCAACCGATGAAGGAGTAAGCATATACTCTGAAACATTGTGTTCCTCATAATAAAGAAGTTGACATCAATAATTTTTCTTCCTTATGTGTATCACTTCTAAATGCCATTTAAAGGAAGGTGGAAGTTGATTATAATGAAATATAAATCTGTATATGTCAAGTGGTACTTTGTGAGGCCCAACTTATCAATCATCCTTTGTTTGTTCATCAAAGCTACAATTTGGTGAATAAACAAATTTCAAATATTTGCACCTAGTGTATCCTCTTTGAACATCTGTTCAGTCCCTGGACAATATATTGTTGTGATCCTTCCTTCACTTGTTAGCCTCTAAAACACACATCAGGTCAAGCAGTTTGCTACAAATGTTTGAACAATCAAATAACATGTGATCCTGCAAGCAGTCTTCTCTCGGTGGTAGTGACGTCTGCTTTGTTTTGAAATGGCTGCCTAAAGACATCTACTTTCTGATCAGTTACAGCCCTGCACTCAGGACTGGTGAAAATACATGACGCTTATTGGTCTATATCCGACTTCAGTTACACATCAACCTGGTCCAGTTTCTGTGAGATGTGTTCCTCGTGGCCGGGAACTGTCTGTGCCAAACTTAACAACAGATGGAGCTCTGCATCACATGAAACACACTATCTCCAGCCCAGGACTTCCACACACAGGCTGTTTCGTGTTGCACACCCATCACCCTGTGTTCTATGTCCCACCTGTGTGTCTAGACCAACATCTAGTCCCTGAAATGAACATATTTTACAGAAAAAACAGTTGTTAAATTATTGTTGTAAAATATGATAAAAAGGAGCCCAGAGACTTTCTTCATTTTACTGCTGTAATCTAGACTTGCCAAACACTATAGACTTGCATGGGCTATATTGGATATATGTGCTTCAGGATCTGTATGACAGACCGATGTGTGTGTTACGGTATTGGTTGTGTATTTGCATCAACCATTATTACCATTATTCTGAATATAGTAGCACTGTAGTACTTGATTATCACAGTTTTGACAAATCATGGAGGAATATAGTTTTAAAAAAATCAAATTGTTTGAACACCCATGGACTTTAAAAAATCCTTTAAAAAGGCTGGCAATGTTGATACTCAAGCCAATTTTGACTGCTTGTCAATTATTGTCTAATCCATGAATTCAAGAATTCAAGTCCCAATGCTATATTATTTTTAAGTCCGGGTTATGACATACAGCTTTTACTGAATCATTTTATAGCCAATGAAAGACATAATGCTAAGATTGGTACAGAAGGTGAGGTGAAATGGGGCTTAACATTGTGTTCAACATTATTGCCCTTCTGTGTGCATGTAGGGGCGGTCGGGTAGCCTTGTGGTTAAAGCATTCACTCGTCATGCCGAAGACCCGGGTTCGATTCCTGACATGGGTACAATGTGTGAAGCCCATTTCTCTCGTCCCCCGCTGTGATATTGCTGGAATATTGCTAAAATCGGCGTAAAACCATTCTCACTTTCTCTGTGTGCATGTGTGTGTACTGGTACAAGTCTGGACTAATGCTGGCTTTGTGGTGCTACACCAATGAGAAACCATGTTGCAGTTAAACATGGATACCCCCTACTCAGACACAGTATACAGACTGTGACGACCAGCCCGTGTTTTATCCCCTGAATGCAGAGCACCGGACACGGTACCATTTTGTCATGTCCTTTGGTATGACATGTTCCGGGGCAAGCCCACGACCTTCTGATCTCGGGGCTCGATCCACAAGACCATGGTAAAAGACCTTGGAGTTTAGTGCCCAACAGATGCCTGCTAATTCTTGAGACAAATACTGGACAAATATACCTTTATTGACCTGCCATTGGCCTTCCTGCTTTTATGTCTTGCATTATTCTTAAATCAAAGCTTTCTCTTGCTGGTTTGCCCAAAGCATCCAATTTGCCCTTGTGTCTTCTGAATGGCCATTACCTTGTCACAAGCTCCAGCTGCTGGGGAGTGTTCATCTAATACAAGCATACATGGGGATTAATGGGCCTTGGGATCAGAGAAAATCCAGTTCAATTGTCCTGCTGATTCCATAGGAATTACAAATGACATCATAGAATAAACATGGGGATGAGAAATGTAAACATTGAAATCATTTTTTCAGCAGCAAATGCAATAAGTTATTATCTATCTGAAGATCCTGTGGTCTTCTTGTGTATGGTTGGTGGTGATGATCCATGTTCCCAACAAAACAACATTGTTGAGGAACGGATCTCTCGGGGGGTTAGGGTGTGTCATCTGACAAAGAGGCTTAAACCTTATTGAAACATTTCACTGCATTACAAATAGAACTATTTCATGGTAGCCATGACTACTAGTAAGCTGTGGTTGTCCTGATAAAACGAAATGATAAAAAACTATGGGCATGTTAATATATTTTCATTATTTGCTTATTGATATTGTTTTGTGTGAATATGAAAGCTATGCAGTTTGGAGGTTTGGAGAACACAGATGGCCCAGTTGTCTAGGTGCCACAATTCACAGTACAGGGTTGTATCCCATAGGTTGACCTGAAATCTATTATCAAGATTTCAATTATAAGATTCACCCTGATGATATTTGTCGGTTAGTTTTTAGGCCTGAAACCCTTTGAGCTTTCATCCCACTTGAAGCTGACACTGTGATATTAGTGAACTACTCCGCATCAAGCTGACACTGTGATATAACTGAAATACTCCCACATCACTGTGATATATGTGCTATTTTTACACCTGATTGACCTGCGTCATTTTTATCGGAGCTTTCCTCCCAGAGAAGGCTGGCACACTGTTCAAGGGGATGTTAAACTCAACTCACTCAGCCACTCACTCACTTCAAATAATTACCTTACACAGCAACCCCCTTATGGCCTGCCTCGAAGCGAAAAGCTGCACGCTTTTTATGAGTCAATGAAAGTCACGTGACAAAGCACAGATTAACCTCAGCTGAATCAAATATTTTCTATCAATTTTGAATTTGTTTTAATTCTTTTACAATGTCATTTGAATTCGAAAAGATAGATTCATTGTATCAGTATCAATAGGGGTACATGATGTTTTAGGGGTAGCCTTGTGGTATAAGCGTTTGTTCGTCTTGCTGAAAGGCCTGGGTTCAATTCCCCACATGGGTACAATGTGTGAAGCCAATTTCTGGTGTCCCCAGCTGTGATATTTCTGGAACATTGCTAAGAGCGGCATAAAAGCATACTCACTCACTCACTCACTCACTCTTTCCTCCCACATAAACCTGACACAGGCAGTGTTAAACCCAATTCACTCACACGCTTTGACTGACCCGTGAAGATCCGGGGTAGAAAAGGTCTTCAGCAACCCATGCTTGCCTTAAAAGGTGACTATGCTTATCGTAAGAGGCAACTAACGGGATCGGATGGTCAGGCTTGCTGACTTGGTTGGTGCATGTCATCGTATCCCAATTGAGTAGATCGATGCTCATGGTGTCAATCAATTGATTGTCTGGTCTAGACTCGATTATTTACAGACCTGTATCATATAGCTGGAATATTGCTGAGTGTGGCGTTAAACAAGAAACACAACAAACAAACGAACAAACAAACAAACACGCTTTGTCCAAGGATGAACATCGCCAGTGTATGGGGGGATTAGCTCAAGGCTGAAATGAATGGCGTGTGAATGAAACATAACTCTTGATATCAACATGGGAGCACGACAGGGTAAATGGGTCATATGTATTGTAATATAGTTATCATGAATATGTTGCTATAACAATACCTCAGCTTCGTTCAGTGATACCTTCCCTTCAGTTGATTATATAGAGGTTGTCATGACATAACTGTAATATTGCTCACTGTAGTGGAATAATATCACTTTTATTAAACCGTAGGGTTCCATATGAGCATATACCTGCCAATTCAAATGTGAAGTCTAATTTTAAACTGTAGTGCATGTCGTCATATCCTGATGGCCCTGAATATGGCTTGTATGATTAAGAATGAGAAATATATTTTCTGTCTTATATACCAGTATGTGTTTTCACAGATCTACTCAAACTTTACCGGTAATCCGATTGTAAGTAAGCCGCCGATAGGATGCCAACATTGGAGTAAGAACTTGTCATGGTACTACAATTGAATAGATTATTTACAGCCTATTGTTTAAAAATAACTTCAAACAGGCTTTTCTTAATTACCCGGTACTCTATAATTGATATCCAAACAATTGACCGTCACTTCAATTAATATGTTTATAAAGAGGGGGCATTTTTTAACTGATCACCGTTTTTAGCGGTGATTGCTCCTCAAAGTTACGGTCCATTGTTTTTGTCGGAGAGGGGTAAGCATAAGGTAAACAATGTCAAAGTTCATGGTGTCAATTCGGATGTAACTTACATCCGATCGTATTATATTTATTCAATGGGAGGGGGCACGGGTGGCCCAGTCGTCTAAGGCGCCGCGATTCGCTGTGCAGAGTCGCGTCCCTTGGGCACGCCAGAAACCTATGATTGTGGGTTCGAATCCCGGTTCGCCCGGATTATGTTTCTAGGTTTGTCAGCACCATACCCGTGCTCGTGGGTTTCACCGAAGTGGTAAACGTCTGAGACCTGCATCACTTCGGGCTTTCCTCCCACATTAAGCTGACACGCCATGATATAACTGGAATACTGTTAAAAGCGGCGTTAAACCCAACTCACTCACTTATTCAATGGGCAGTTGCCTTTATTCATACAGTGGCGCAATGTACACATGACAACGATGTTTTGTCCAAGTTCTCAGCTCACAAGTTCTCAGCAGACTGTATCTGAAAGGTGTCGAAAAAATATGTGACTGCTCATAATACTCGAAAAAACTTTTTTTTCAAAATACTGCATCCTCCAGAGGGGGGTGCGCATTATACACGGGTGCGCACTATACTCAAGAAAATACGGTAATATTAGCCACTGGCCCAGAACATATATTTACGTACTGATGAATATTCTGTGGCAGTATTTCTAGCTGTGAGTGAGTGAGTGAGTGAGTATGGTTTAACGCCGCTTTTAGCAATATTCCAGCAATATCACGGATGGGTCACCAGAAATGGGCTTCACACATTGTACCCATATCGGGAATCGAACCCGGGTGTTCGACGTGACGGGCGAACTTTTTAACCACTAGGGTACACGACCACCCCTAAATAACAAAAATAAGAGAATGCATTGTGTAAATATGACATCACAATAGAGGATGACACCAGGGCGTATCACACGGTCAGATTCTTGACAAAGGTTTTCAGAAATAAACTCTTCCTGCATACAGGTTGTCTAAAAGTTATCAAATTTGAAATTATTAAATTTATATGTGTGACAAACTGATTTTTTCTCTCTCACATAATACAAACATTGTGACACTCATTGCATAAAAATCTATATTACACACACATGTGAAAACAGCAATCACTCAGTCCCAGACTGTGCCTGACTTCTGAGGGCACTTCATCATCTTGTCATACTCCCTATTGCAAGTTCCTGGATATTTCCTGACAGTCCCACATTGCTGCTGTCACCAGCCTCCTGATTGGCTGCTCACTGAGACTTCCTGTATTTCAAAGTAGTCCTTGGCTGACAAATTGACACAGTCTCTTATTATCCTCGGGTGCTTGTGAAGCCAAAATCTGGTGTCCCCCACTATGATATTGCTGGAATATTGCTAAAACTGTGCTAAAACTGTGTAAAACCATACTCACTCACTCTCAGTCCTTAGGTGCTATTTCCCTAATGACAAATTTATTTGTGAAAACATATTTTCATTTTACATGCCGAGATTTTCATCAGTCTGAAAGTGAGCCAAGTTGCCATCTTTGATTCCCCATGTCTTGAGACACTCTGCATATTGTTAATGAACTCAAGGGTCAAGGGAGAAGTTATCAAAAGAAAGCTAAAGAGATAGGTATATCATTTAGCTCTCAATGGTCAAGCAATGGAGAAGTTATTAAAAGAAAGCTATAGAGATAGGTATATCATTCTGCTCTCAATGGTCAAGCTATGGAGAAGTAATTAAAAGAAAGGTATAGATAAAGGTAAAGCATTGACCTCTCAATGGTCAAGCAATGGAGAAGTAATTAAAAGAAAGCTATAGATATAAGTAAAGCATTGAGCTCTCAATGGTCACGCAATGGATAAGTAATTAAAAGAAAGCTATAAATATAAGTAAAGCATTGAGCTCTCAATGGTCAAGCAATGGAGAAGTAATTAAAAGAAAGCTATAGATATAGGTAAAGCATTGAGCTCTCAATGGTCAAGCAATGGAGAAGTAACTAAAAGAAAGCTATAGATATAGGTATATCATTTAGCTCTCAATGGTCAAGCAATGGAGAAGTAATTAAACGAAAGCTATAGATATAGGTAAAGCATTGAGCTCTCAATGGTCAAGCAATGGAGAAGTAACTAAAAGAAAGCTATAGATATAGGTAAAGCATTGAGCTCTCAATGGTCAAGCAATGGAGAAGTAACTAAAAGAAAGCTATAGATATAGGTAAAGCATTGAGCTCTCAATGGTCAAGCAATGGAGAAGTAACTAAAAGAAAGTTATAGAGATAGGTAAACCATTTATCTCTCATGGCCTGTGACTTAAGCATCATCCAGCAGCCCTCCCCTGCTTTATCAAGTTCAAGGTCATTCTAAAGCTGCCATCAGCATGGAAATTAGGCACATCATTTTGAAATTCTCTGAGGATTCCTGTGAAGTTAACACAGAGAGATCGAGGCAGGCACCCAACGTTACACAAAACTAAATGGTTTCCATAGACTTTCACAGTAATGTTATATATTTTTTAGAAATAACCAGGCATTCAGCTGCCATTACATGTACATGTATGCACAGTCTGGCCTTAAAACTGCTGAGCCAGTTCCTTATCCGCGTACAGGAAGATAAATACACCAGTCACAGTTCCGCAACAAATGTTGCCTACTTGAAAATATCTGTGGTCACATAGGCATAAATCATCACATTAAAAAAGACATCACTGGATGGATTTACATTTAAAAAACATAAATTTCATCCAATCACAGCTGCCAGATGTCTCATTCTGCACTACATACTCTTTACAAAAGCTACTGAGGGAACAACTGACTCTGATTTAGTGTAGTATAACTCCAACTTCATCTTGTGAGAAGTGAACAGGTAATTGCTGCTTTGTTGGGTGTGGAGGAGATTAATACATGGAAGTTTAAACTGTCATTAGCCTAGTGGTTAAGGTGTCAGCTCATGACAGTGTAGATCCATGTTTAATTGCCCACACGTGTGATGTCTTTTTCTGTTGTCCTTTCATTGTAATCTGGCTGAAATTTTACTAAATGTCGCATAGAATCTCACTCACTTACTCACAATTCATTTGAATTTGTTAATGAACTGCTGCTTTATAAATGAACAGAAAAAGAAATTCATTGATACATTCAGAAAATACTGATATGGTCGTGACTAATGGTTGGACATCACAACTGTCAGGATTTTGTGAGGTAACTTCTTAAATGGGGCATGAGTGGTCCAGTTATCTAAGACGCCACACAGGGGCGGTTGGGTAGCCTAGTGGTTAACGCGTTCGCTCGTCACGCCGAAGACCAGGGTTCAAGTCCTGACATGGGTACAATGTGTGAAGCCCATTTCTGGTGTCCCTGGTCGTGATATTGCTGGAATATTGCTAAAAGCGGCGTAAAACCAAACTCACTCACTCACTATGACGCCACAATTTACTGTCCAGATGTTCTGCGTTTTCTCAGCACCATACCCGTGCTCATGGGTTTCACCAAAGTGGTGAATGTCTGAGATCTGCATCACTGGAATACCTCAAAAAGCAGCCTCAAGTCCAACTCACTCACTCTTAAATCTTATGTAAAGGCTTACAAATCCTATCAGAAGAGGACATTTAAAACTAAATCAAGTGTGGCCAAATCAGTCATGCCTATCAAGCATTCGCAGCCTGTTTCATTCTCTCCTTTCCCTCGTGTGTTAATGATCTGTAGTGACGGTAGTATATGTGTACATGCTGGTGTATACGGACAGCGGCGGTACCCATGTAAGAACAGTCTGTCACGTTGAGCTGTGGAATAGTGATGGGAGGTAACTCTAGCTGGATTATCTCTTACATCTTGATTACATTGTGTCACTGCTTCCTTGGAACAGAGTTGAGTGAAGAGGCTGTAGAATCTCCAGTTCTTACAGAAGAACCCTTTGGTTGCAGCGTTAAGTATTTTGTATGACCCTGCCTCAGTGCATGTCACGTTTGTGATTATTGTGCTCAGATAACCATCAGATAAATAGGCCTGGCACATGAAACCTTGTCACCTATTCCTTTATTTCACATCGTACACTAAGGTGCTAAAACATTGCAATCAATAATGTTTATCAATAAAACCCTGTAGTTAATTAGAATTTTGCGATGAGTGAATAGTTATACAGTGAAATACGTTCATAACGAACACGCTTATTACGAAATGATGGATATAACGAATCATATTTGTGATCCCTGCCTTCTGCTGTATAGATTTTGTATGTATGCTTATAACAAACTTAAGTTATAACAAACTAAAATTTGTGGTCCATTTGAGTTCATTATTGTTTACCGTATATATCTAATAAATATTTCCTAAGGGTGAGGATTTTTCCTGGTCTGATTACAAAGATGTGTTTCGAGATGCCATGCACCTGATGATCAGCAATACCTAGTACACACACACAGGTGGGATATATATGCGTATATAGCTAGGGCAGTGTGACACATTACTTGGTATGTTGTGATATCAGCTGTATTCATGAGCATATGTTTACAGACCAGATGGCTCCATTTTCTATGGTTTTTTTTCATTCTAAATATAACACATGAATTATTAAAAGCTGATTACTATCCTTGTCTGTGTTTATATACAGCTCTCTTCTTTGATGTGATATAGCATTATTGATTGGTTTGCGATTGGACAGATATGAGACGAGAATCTATTCATATATAGTAAAATGTATAGTATAATTTGTTGTATTTTTTTAGTGTTATCTGTAATTACCCGAAAACAATTGTTGCAAATGTTTATTTCAGAAAGTGAAAAAGAGGCTCGATTGTCCCATGTGGCTTTGTTGGATATTCACATTTACTGTTGGTATTTGTCCACACTGGAGTGTGGCTCTTAATTAGTGGTCTGCTGCAACTTGCTGTGAAGAGTTACATCCCTTGGCAGTACACTGGTCATGGGTTTGAATCCCGGATCCAGTTTTGTTGATAGATTTCAGTATTTCACAACTACTGGTAGATTATGGCCCAAACTGTCAATGGATGTTTGTGACAATTTAACTTGTGTGTCAGATATCCATTGGCTGATCATAGCTAAAAAACATCTCTTGCTTCGGCTGTTGAGGCAAGGGGGAGTAACCTTCAGTACTTCAAAGTGGGGTTTCTTTTTTGTGACAGACATTACAAAAGAAACATCACCCTGTGACCTTGATACTGAGCTTTGCACTTTTACACAGGGCTTAAAGATCTTCTCTGATATTAATTGACTGATGAAGC
The DNA here is from genome assembly GCF_022045235.1 of Haliotis cracherodii. Taxonomy (NCBI): domain Eukaryota; kingdom Metazoa; phylum Mollusca; class Gastropoda; order Lepetellida; family Haliotidae; genus Haliotis; species Haliotis cracherodii. Next base: position 54,756,404 of record NW_027266343.1, on the reverse strand, counting down.
TGAGGCTGGGCATCCAGGTACCTCCTTATGAAGACATCTTATGTTGTTCAAATCAATGTCCAGTTTTCTTTACAAATATATAATAAATCAATCTTACAATAAAATACAACATACGAAAGAGATTTCTTTTTTTCTATCTTGCCTTCTGGTTTTTTGGGCAAGTCTGTAATACAAGTGATTAAATTTGTCTGGCATTATTTTAATTTTTTTTTAATTGTTTATGAAAAAAAAAATGTCATTCAATTGTCAGTGTATGTCTTGGCCAATTAAGGGAAGTGGTTAAAACATTCCCTGGTCATGCTGAAGACGCAGGTTCATTTCCCTTTCAGAAACCTATTCTTGATGCCCCTTATGTGATAGTTCTGGAATATTGCGAAAAGTGGTGCTGTCACTCAAGGAGGAAAGAAGCTGATGTGAAATGTTGTTCACTGTCATATAAAATTGATTATTTTTGTATGAATTTCTCCACTTCGGTTATTATAAGTCATGGGGAGACTAATCACGGTAATGTGAAAAAGCTTGTAAATTCTTTGGGGGAGTTATACATGTTTCAGTGTAAATATCTTCCCTATCAGATATGAGTCTGAAAATATATCGTTCAACCTAGGATTGGGACATTTCTGTTATTTCTGTATTTACTGAAATGACCCTGAGTAATGTTGAACAGTATTGATACTGGGTGATACATATTATCTCACCTACATTTGGATATTTGTTATGATATCTTTCTTCCTCTCTCTTCCCTCCCCCCTTCCATTAAGTGGAGCAGGATATTAGTAGGGCACCATCCCTCCGACTATAAATATGTTGATCTTTCATTAAAATTTTGTGTTTTACAGAGTTATGTCCCTTGTTTGATCTTTTGAGCATGGAACACACACAGTATACTGCCAATTTCAAAGGAATCACTAAAGAAGACATTTTGAACTTGAGCTGCATTTGTTATCAAATTTGAAAACCACTTTGTGAGAATTAATATTTTTCAGTTATGGCTGCATTTCTCTTCTCATTTGTCCAAATGGAGAAGGGTTCATTAAGAGCTTTGCTTATAAATTATGGTAGGGTAGTGTTTTTGTTTTGGTACCACAACTGTCACTATTTCTCCATGAACTATTTTCTAAATGTGTAAAGCTAGTTAGAACTGGTGTGATACATTTGACAGATTGTAGGCATGGAAAGATGGCAGGGGATATGGATGACCATTCTTCATTTGCACCTAATGACTGAAGCAGACGTCATAACAATACCCTTCTTGACAGTTTTTCAATGCCCTTTTTTGTCAGTTGTTTTCGATTTGAAACATGATGTCAGTATTGATGACGTGAGACAGCAGTGTACTATTTGATATCATGTAACACCATCACAAAGCATTGGTTGCTGGTGTGTGTCAGTTTGGATGGAAAAATACATTGAACTGATTGATTTGCTCATAAAAGATATGTATCGACCTGACACAGCAGTGTTATACAGTATGTGCAGGTCATGAAGCTAAACCCTGACAGATGATCATGCAATTTGGTACTTCCTCATGGCATGGCAACAGCTGACAAGTTGGGGCCATGGCGGGTCGGTGTGAAAATAAGTTTGTTTGTTTGTTGTTAAATGCCGCACTGAGCAATATTCTAGCTATATGTCGGCGGTCTTTAAGTAATCAAATCTGGACCAGAAAATCCAGTGATTTGTCATGTCATGAGCTTCGATCCACCCAACTGGGATATGATGACATGCATCAACCAAGTCACCTCATCCCATTAGTCGCCTTTTGCCAGTGTTTGAAATAATCTTAAAAGACAGTCGGCCAGGTGACCCATAAGTGCTCCCTGCCCATCTTCAAAGTTACCTGCCCGCATTCAGACATTATAAATATTGAAAAATTGCAATAGGGATACAATGAGACTGACCACCCGATCCCGTTAGTAGCCTCTTACGACAAGCATGGGTTGCTGAAGACCTATTCTACCCTGGAATCTTTAGGGACATATAAATAAGTAGCTATGAGCTATTTTATGTAAGTTTGACAAAAGAAATTATTTGAGACCAATCATTAAGTTTAAATAGTTCAGTGTTAAACATATTTATTCTATACATATATGTTTAATCACTTAAAAAATGAAGTTTGGTTCCATATTCCAGTCCAGTGGGGATGAGAGATGCCTCACATAATGGAATCGGTGACGGAACAGACAAACGCTTAGTCTTTGAAAATATGTCATTTTGATAGAAACAAACTCCATTTTAATTGAAGAGGAGTTCCTAGTTAGATGGGAGATTCGGAACCTGAACCTGCAGAAAATCTAGACTTCCTTCATTTAGGGCTTTTGCATTACAGTATTGGCTGGGTGGAAGGGAAAATAATATGGTCAGGGTCTCTGAGATAGACAAGCGAAAGGTGTTTACTTACACATACATCATGTGCTCATTTCACCTCCCCTCACTCACGCAAGACGAATCCCAATCTCCTTTACAGATGCCAAGAAAGAGAAGGCCATCATGCTCATCGTCATTAGGAGGTGATTAATGAAGATCTGAAGGTCTTGTTGCTGATTGAGTGTCATCGCGACCTCATTATTGTGTTGTTCGATGCTCATGGAATCCACCATTGGTTGCCTACCTGCGACTAAATTATTTGCACCAATACAGTTCAAATATGGCTGTGTCAAAAAGCATTCACTCCTCCGCCCATCTAGCTTTCAGCTGTAATAGGTGGAGTTCTTCCGCTTGCCTTCTCCTGGAAGGGGTTTTAAGAATATTGATCGAATCATTACACATCATTTCACTTGATGAGTAATCCATCTCCCGGCATCTGTGGATGACGTTTAAATTTGTTTTGAAAACAATTATTGAATTTTTAACAGAATTAGGATCAGGTGTTCTCACATGTGATGGTTCCCCTCAGCTGGCTAATAATAACCTCTTGTGTTTAAAATTCAGTTTAAATCCATGTTAGGATAAATCTAATTACTATGATGAAGTATTTTCTTGAAAATGGTATCTCTTTTGGAATAATACACACATCAAGTAAGCTGAAAAACAAGTATTGATTTTTTCAGGCTCCTTTGACTAAACCCAATTATGAATAATTGTGAATAATCACTTTCATTCCTGATGCCCAGGCCACGTTACAAAGTTAGTGCTTTTAAGATATTCAGAACTTGTCTGCATATATTCCTGTTGCTCTTTGGCGAAACAGGCTTCCCATTTGCGAGGAATCTGCTTGAACTTGAAGATGGATCTTGGCGCCTGAAGCAGCTTCCTCTCATGTGACCATTCAAGATTTGCTACTTCCTGTAATTACAGTAATTCCCTAGCAACACAATTCCTGTGCTGTTAGTGACCGTCCCTGGGTATTAAACATTGGAAATTGCACTTTAAAGTTTTCATTAATAAAATACATTTCATATGTTATCGGGCATACATTAGACAATCAGGCTTTTTTGAGTCAATCTTGACAATAATCCTAATTTTCGACTCACCTTAATTTTCATTTCAAGTTGTCTCAAGGCATTGAGTGTCAATTTGTCATTAATCCTTTATATTATTGACCTCTCCTGTGAAAGACCTATGATGCTGTTAGGGTAATCACAGAACTAGAACTCATGTAGAATGTGTTTGCCAACTGCTCAGCCATTTGTGTATGTATTATGACATTGTGAAATGTCCAATGCGGTCAGTAAGTATTTAAGTATATATCTGTGTATTGTGATATTTGTGACAGTGACCTTCATGCATGGCTGCCTTTATTCAAAATTTGTTATATTAAATTGATATAAATATTTTTTTCTTGTTTTTCTTTACCGTTGAACCCTGAGGCTATGGGTTAGAATAGGTCTTCAACAACCCATGCTTGTCCGACTATGCTTGTTGTAAGATGCGACTAACAGGATCGTGTGGTCAGACTCACTGACTTGGTTTATGCATTGCATTGTATCCCAATTGCGTGGATCGATGCTGATAATGTCATGATTTGTAAGTAAGCAAACAAACAAACTTCTCTACCCTTGTATGACCTTTTTGATATATATTTTCAAGAATATTCTGAAGAGGTACAGAGCCATGTGGCGCTATCTTTTCATGCCTTTATACATCTTTGGTTTTGTTTCGACAGAAATAAGTGGTCCTCAGATTTTACTGGTTTCAGTGTTGGAATATTGCTAACATTGACTGAATTTTCACAACACAAATACCAATATGGATTTTTTTACTATAGATCGATTCAATACTATGAGATGGAATGGTTACATTTGTGTAAAAAATGTATCTTTTGTAATGAAGGCAACATCTCATTGAAAATACAAAAATATGGATTATCTCCCCTTGGGCAATGATGTTATTCCCTCTTTTATAACATTATTTAATCCATGAAACATGATCTGTACCTGATGGCAACTTGTCAAATGAGCATCTATCAGGATCTGATTAGCCTTCATCATCTATTAATTAAACGGTTTAGTACATATCGGTACCAAAGATCAATGCAATGCGAACATGTGTCACACAAAAGTTCAGAGAGGCTGTATTTCATTATGGAATTGTTTTTTAATTTAAAATCATGGATAAAGACAAGTTCTTTGACAAAGCATTTTTGGAAAAAAAGCAAAAATAAATTGCAACTGATTATATCCTGGGCCTGTTCCACTGATCGTAGTGCTAAGGTGATTGTAACGCCCATACTTTAACATAGACTCACGACAATTGTGGTGCTACTATCGTTTTGTGGAATGGGACCTCGATGATTGTTTTGAACAAATCTTTGATGAATTAGCAGTCAATTTCCATCACTAATATGTGACTACATGCATGTGTTTCGAGTACAGTTTAAGTTAAAGAGAGATTAACATAACAAGGATTTCTGTGGAGCTGATTACTAATGTGTATACTGTGTTGATTCCCAAACTGAAACACGAAGGTCAACGCAGAAATCGGAACCCACATAACTAAATCGTGAAATGCCTGAAAAACAATCAAGGTCAATGAACAGTCAACAAATTATGTTGAAGCACACAGGATGAAGTTAACAGTCATCGAAGGCAATACAGTGTTTCTTTAAATAGCTGCTTTATCTTCAGTGAAGCTCAACAAATTAAACTTGTTGCATAAAACCGGAACAAAAGTGGGAGGTGATAAAAGTTGTGGTGCATCTCGAGAAAAACAAAAAAAGGGTCAGGGTTTGGGGCAGTCACATATATTTTTTTGTCCATCCTTTGTTTGTTTGTTTGTTTGTTAATGGTTTATAGCCACACTGAACAATATTCCAACAAGATGACAACAGTCTGAAAATAATGAAGTCTGGACCAGACAATGTAGTGATTGACATCATGAGCATTGATCTACGCAACTGGGATAACATGACATGCGTCAACCAAATCAGCGAGCCTGACCACCCAATTCTGTTACGACAACCACAGCCTATTCTCATAAGTCTTGGCTATTTTTAACTACCTCAAGTAAACATTCATTTGTTATTCATGACCCAGACCTCCTTCACATATTTGGGCATGGCACTTCTGTATGTCAAGTGTGGTTCTCTTACAAAGTCTTTAGCATTCACTCCTTGCTTCCAGAATCATTATTACCCAGATGGTGACAGCCATTTCTGATCGGTTTCTTGAAGGTGGTGATGTTGATAATGGATGGTCTGTCCACAAACACCTGTTCCCCTCGTTAATGAATCCAAATCTTGTGCTGCCATTTTGATGTGTATACAGTACTCCAAAATAAGGCTGAAATGAAACTAAATCATCTTATATTACCACACTCACTCACTTACTCAGTACAACCCTTCCTCTTCTCATCCTTCCCCTTCCTTCCCCCACCACACCACACCACACCACACCAATGGCTTGCACAAGCTGCATCTGAAGTTAAACAGTGACACATGTCCCTCAGTCATCAACAAGATGGCAAGAGTGACCAATACCATCACAACCTTATTGGGAGCTTCAGGCGGACATGACAAGGAGGGGCACTGAGGTGACTAAGAGTGGTCCGTCAGACAGAAGGAGCATGCTGTATGTCTAGTAAGTCTCCTCTGTCTGACCATCTGTCTCAAGGACCAGGCAGCAGGAAGTCAGGCCGATGTGTTGAACCACCGTGTTGTGTTGGTCTGAATGGGGGAGAGGTCAGCATGTCTTGTACCTGGTCATGATGGGCAACGCACGTATGTGAAATAGTTGGTAATATGTTCACTTGTCCTACCTGATGCCTTCTTTTGTATTTGCTGACATTTCTTGATGGCTGTTGGGCTGCACAGTTTGTCAAGTTACCCCATGTTATGAATCCCGGATTCACTCGGATTATGATCCTTGGTCCTATCTCATGATAAACAGATCATTGTAAATAACTGATAGGTTGTTAACTCCAAACTGATAATCTCCTTCCAAGCTAAATGTATCAAGATCTGTATGTGGCAGTAAAAAGTGTAGTATCAATGCTTGCTAAAGAACCCGTGAAGATCCTGGGTATATTAGGTCTTCAGCAACCCATGCTTGTCGTAAAAGACGACTATGCTTGTCGGGTGGGCAGGCTCACTGGCTTGGTTGATGCATGTCATCGTATCCCAATCGCGGGGATTGATGCGTGTGATATTAATTACTGGATTGTCTGGTCCAGACTCGATTATTTACAGTCCGCCATCATATAGCTGGAATATTGCTGTGCAGCATCAAACAAGAAACCAACCAAGCTTGCTAAAGAGGTTGACGTCCTTATGCTACCTCTGTCTACATCAAACATTTGTAACCTGATAAACTCTTCTACAGTTATGTTTGTTTGTTGTTTGTCGCTGCACTCAGCAATATTCCAGCAATATGATTGTGGTTTATAAATAATCGAGTCTGGACCAGTCAATCCAGTGATTGATATTGTAAGCAATAATCCAGGCCATCAGGGCACAAGGACATGCTATCAACCAAGCCACTGTGACTGACCACCTGATCCATTTGGTCCCCTCTAATGACCAACACTGGTTCCAGGGGACCAATTCTAACCCGGAATCACCACAGGGGTCCCAACAATTACCACAAAGCACAATCTCACACTGACAACTAACAGTACCAATAGGTGATTTATCTGCTGATTAAGCTGACATGCCGCGATAAAACTGCAATACTGTTAAAAGCAGCGTTAAACCCAACTTACTCGCTTTAAAGATGTAGACACAGGTACTGATCACCTTTGAGATGCCACTGAAGTTGTCTGGTTTTTAAGAAAGCAGTGGCCTTTGTTGGTGCAATTGGCTTGGGCCGATTCGAGAGGTTTTCTGTGATGTGTGTTGTAAACACGATCTATTTACACCGTCTGTTCACTGGGAGCTTGTTCTACTTCTACTGTGTTGACCACTGTAGCTATGGGATGTGCAAGCAGTCCGTGCTTTGAAAGTGTTGACATTGCCAAATTTAGAATATAGTGAAATTGAAATCCCTTGTGGTTATTCTGGGGAAGGATAGGACCTTAATCTGTCTGTCAGTTCTTGAACCATATTATTTTCCCTTCCGCTTAGACCTTCCTGCTATAACTTGAATTGAAACAAGTCTAGATTTTATTTTTCCACAGGTTCAGGGTCTGCTGTCATCTTCAAGAAAACAAACAGTTAGAATGTGTGTTGTCACATATGTAGCCCTGATGCAGATGTTATTCGTCTCTGATACTCCCATCTCATTGGGGTTCCTTTTCACTGCATACGTAGTTGTGTGTTTCTATCCAAGTTATTTGTCTAACCTCCATGTCAGAAGGTTGAGATCTGATTTGGTTCATATGATCTTGATAAAATACTATATATCCCTCTAGGGATGGAAATATTATTCTGAGCACCCTGCTGTGAAGCAATAGGTTGCATGTTTTATATTCGTCGATGCATTAGTCACATGCCACAGCACACATTATAACTTCAGCTTAACTGAACAGCTGTTTTCTGTCAATTTTCAATTTATTTTATTTCTATTACAATTTCAGTTTGAAACATGTCGGCAAGATAAATATGTTGTAGCAGTATCACATGGGCAATATGTGATTTATAAGTCCCTTGTGGTATAAGGCCTAGTGGGGGATGCATAAAACCACATTTCCCCTCGTGGTACTCTACAACTTATGATATGTTCAGACTATGAGTCAAAGGACTGTAGGTTGTTGTAAGGATATTACTAAATAAGACTGCAATGAAACTCACTCCATTTCTCATCTTACCACCACCATCACTCATAGGCTGTCTCCCAGACCCTAGAGAATATATCAATAAAGGAATCCAACTCAAGTTTAGAATCATTTGGCAAGTCTCAGTTGCATCAGCTCTAGCTGTTGAAATTATGCTTCATTCTGGGCTCCATTCTGGGCTCCATTCTGGGCTCCATTCTGAGCTCCATTCTGGGCTCAATTTGTTTTTTTCTTTATCTTTTTTGTAGATATCTATTTAAATTAGGGCTGGGACGGGAAACTTGGGTACCCGGGTCGGGTGGGTTCTGAGAAGGACCCGGGTACCCACAGGACTACCTGGACCCGTGGTTAGTCACGTGATTATACCGTTAAATGGCAAAAATTATCTTGAACTCTATGGTTACACTATAAGTGATAAATGTTCTCATTTCTTTCTGACTTTGCACACATTCCTTCTGACTTTATATGTTTGCATAATGATAAAACATCAGTCAACGTCAGTGTATGCATGACCAGATCGGTTTATACGTGTATCTAAATTTATTTTGACAGGAGTACGGTCAAACTATTCCCAATCGGACATGTTTTAACTATCTCTTGAGACCTAGAGCGGGTACCCGGGTAGGGTCAGGTAATAGTGGGGTGGGTACCCGGGTAGTAAATTTGGACTCGTCCCAGCCCTAATTTAAATATTACATAACTTTATTTCTGGGACTAAATGTTACTCTAACACACTCATTGCAACCTCCCCTCTCCTCCCCTCTCCTATCACTTGATTATGGTTACACAGGATTAATTATTTCCTGTGTGTGATGACTGAAAGCATTCTGCAATCTCGGTTGGATTAAGGACCTGATGAGACAAGGTGCTGTGTATTGAGTCAATCAGTGGCCCACTTGTTGCTGTACACACTAGAGTGGATACACAAGATTACAGTCATACACTCAAAACGCAGAATTAACTTTAACACAAAATCAGAAAAGATTTGTTTTTTGTGCTCAATTCTCCAAACACATGGAATGATATTTGAAACTGTATGACAACATTGTTGTGTTTCATTATTTTATGCCTGAATACCCCGAACAGCTTTATTTCCTTTTTGTGGCCATTTTGCCAAATATTAAAAAATATATTGAATGACTTTTAAGGTGTTTTAGTGCAGATTCATCAACTCATTTAACAACTTTGTTGGTGGGTCCAAATAATGAATTAATTCATCAAATTAAAAGAAGGGAATCTTTCAAGACAATGAAGTTAATCATCGTAAGTGATTTATCCTGATAATGAAGTTTGAATTATGGTTTCACACGCTAACATGATGAATTTGTTGTTTTACTTGTGTTGGAAGAATTATGACAGAAAGGTCACAAAACATGTCAGGTCATAATCTTGCAAAATGCTACAAGACCCGCAAAGATCCGGGTTAGAATAGGTCTTCAGCAACCCCATCTTGCTGTAAAAGGCCACTATACTTTTCAAGAGAGGCGACTAACGGGATCGGGTGGTCAGGCCTCCTGACTTACTGTTTGATGCATGTTATTGTATCCCAATTGCGTTTATCAATGCTCATGATATCAATCACTGGATTGTCTGGTCCAAACTTGATATTTACAGAAAGCCATCATACAGCTGGAATGTTGCTGAGTGCGGCGTTGAGCAACAAACAAATGCCACAAATTTTACACTTTTGAGTTTATCCCCCAACCATGTTTTGGTGAATAGTGTTATCCCAAATATGTTACATTTGACCACTATCTAAATAGCAAATGTGTATGAATAGCTTTCGGCCATGGGAGCAGTGCCAATTTACACTACTCTGAGGGGTACTCAAAGTATGTGATCTAGACTACCAGTTGTTGGATTTTCATTTTTGTGGAAGCCTCGGTGGCTTAGTGGGTAAGATCGCTGACTGTGTGCTGGTGATTAGGTGCCTCACTCTGGCAGTGTGGGTTCGAATCCAGGATGGGACTCAAATATAACATTTGTTACGTTTTGGTGTTTACCATATTGGCCCTGTGATGAGTCAGAAGACATCAGGTTTCAGAATTGTTCATCTGGAAGTGAGAGTTCACACAATATATACATAATAACTTTGTTTCCGACAAAACAAAATAACAAACAGATAATGAAGCCAACACCGTACTTCATCTTTAAATGTCAACATCAACAAGTTATGGATGTCTTTTTAAGAATCTGTTTGGCCTAGAATATAAAGGAGTTTTTTTTGCAATGGATTCTTTAATAAAAGATTAAACCATTTGTACTGGAAAAACACAAGTAAACACTTCAGTAAAAACATCAGCAGAAACAATGATGAAAATATTGGCACCACCGAATTGGAATGTTGCATACCAACCATTATATGCAACAATTTGCATTACCTTGACAACAAACAAACATTGTTGCTTGTAACTGTGAATACTATGGAAATATGGTATTGAATAATTAGGAGGGCTTCAGCAATTGCCAATTTCATTTTACTTTATGAGATTTTCTTCCATTATCTAATTGAGCAGTTCATTTGGTGTGCTTCCCCTGATGTGGGGATTAGAAAGTTGTGTGGAAGCTATGACATTTGTATTGATCGTGGTGTGAGATACTGGGGCCGTCTTGTCATACATCGACAGTGTCAACTTGGTGTCACTTTGTTCTTACAAGGCACACTCCACGCGCCCCTACCAATTGATACACAAGGGATGTAGCTATAACAGAGTGAATTCACTCGATCCACTTACAGATACAAGGAATGTACTGGGATGCACAACTACTCTTAGGGTACAGTGATACACAACTACTCTTAGGGTACAGTGATACACAACTACTCTTAGGGTACAGTGATACACAACTACTCTTAGGGTACAGTGATACACAACTACTCTTAGGGTACAGTGATACACAACTACTCTTAGGGTACAGTGATACACAACTACTCTTAGGGTACAGTGATACACAACTACTCTCAGGGTACAGTGATACACAACTACTCTTAGGGTACAGTGATACACAACTACTCTCAGGGTACAGTGATACACAACTACTCTTAGGGTACAGTGATACACAACTACTCTTAGGGTACAGTGATACACAACTACTCTTAGGGTACAGTGATACACAAGAAACACTCTTGATAAAAATTTCAGATTTGAATAGGTCCCCAGCAATCTATGTTGCGATTCTGGTGAGATGAGGTGAAATGGGGTTTAACCTCGTGTCCAAGATTATTGCACTTATATAGCGACGTGTGTGTTTGTGTGGCTTCTTGTACTAGTCCAGACCGATGCCGATAGTGCTAGCTCACTGAGATACCATGCCGCAGTTTAACATGAATACCCCACTCAGACAAAGTATACTGACTCCGAGCCGACCAGTCCTTGTTTTAGCCCCTTAATGCCGAGTGCCAGACAGGGTAATAACAAGTACCATCTTTTAACGTCTTTTGGTATGACGTGGCCAGGGATCGAACCCCGGACCTTCCACTCTCCGGGCGGACACTCTACCACTAGACCACGGAGGTGGTCCTTGCGATTGTGTGTTAAAATAGATCCCCACCAACCTATGTTTGTTCCCCGTGAAGATTCTGTGTTAGAAAAGAGGTGTCAAACTATGCTGGTCATAAGAGGCGACCATATGGATTGGTTACATGTTGCAGTGGCATGTCATTATTGCTAATAATATCCATCACTGGAATGTCTGGTCCAGGTTTCCTTCTTTTACAGGCTGCCTTCATATGGCTGGAATATTGCTGAGTGCAGCGATAAACAACAAATATCCACAACACCAGGCGGCTGTCATGTATGTGTTACAGAAATAGCTGCAATCAGCATCAACAGCATCTCTCCATTATTTTGTAAATAACACTTCCAACATTTTTATCAATGAAAAAATAATGGTTTCAGTCTCTAGCCCTTTAACAATGAAATATAACAATATTGATACAAATGCTCAGTGATATTAGTATATTTTTGCAGATGAAATTCCTTCAGGAATAATTACGCAAAATATATACTATTTTCCCGTGTTGATGAAATTACAATAGATCCAAAATGTGTTTTCATTGCCAGTGTTGTTATTGATGGCAGACATGCAGACATATTAAATGTAGCAGTGGATGGGCCTTTTTGCATGCAGCCACTGTTTGCTTATTAAACTGTCTGAAATCTGAAAGTATAATACGCCCCTTGAGATGACTTTGCTCTCGTAAGAAATGTACAAGCACCAGACAGATATGGCCATCATATCTCAGAGGTGCAGTTTGAGCTGTCCCTGGCTTCACAAGGGGCTGTTTGCAATGCTGGTCTTATCTGGCAAGTCTGTTAGCAATAACGCACTTATCAGCCGAGTGAGAATAGTGCATGTTATGGGACAATATTGTCCACTTAAAGCCATGTGTTAGTAACTTGTCTTGTGATACTATGGAATATAGGATTATATCTCACACCAGAAGATGGAATACACGAAAGTAGCGCTCGAAATATGATTGGTTGCCTGGTAACATCAAGCCTGCCATCTGGTGGGATCTTCCAAAATGGACATCAATGATTTGGGTTAAATCTTAGCAAATATTTTAAAGTGGTCATTCTGGAGTCTTAATATATTTTTCTGTGTTAAATAGCTCAGTGTCACCGTTGTTGTCCTTACATATGAAACTTTGATACAAGATTGTTCATTGACAATGGGATAAATGACTTTTCCATCTTGGCCAACACAACACAGGTGGCCCAGCGGTTTAAGTTCCGCATGTCAAATACCACGATCTGCTGATCATGAGTTTGATTCCAGGTCTGTCAGAGCCATGCTTGTGGGTTTCACCAGTAGCAAATGTCAATGGCATGTGTCACTCCTGACTTCCCTCCACATTTTTCTGACACACTGCGTTATAACTGAAATATTGTTAAAAGTGACATTAACCTAACTCACTCACGACAACCACTACCTTATGTTTAGAGCAGCATTGTGTTACATTTGGAAATGAAGCAATTGTTGAGAGAGAATATGTGGATGTCAACTTCTTTATTATGAGGAACACAAAGTTCAGGAGTACATACTTACTCCTTCATGAATAAATGATATGAGGCAGAGAACATATATATGTACCTGAAAGAACAACACAAGAAATAAGACAACAAGGTGGAAACATTAACTAGGGAAGACAACAGAAGTGAGTGCTGATTGGTGATTAGCAATGGACAAATGGAAGGCAGGACTTTGACCTGTATGATCATACTTGTACTTCAAGGCTAATCCCTCATACAGATCGACCCGGAAACCAAACTACCCTTAAATCCCAAGCAAATCTACAATTCTTTGGCAAGTCTATATTTCTCCAGTTTCAAACAAGAGATTCCCTGGGCACCTTTCTATTATATATTAAGGGACAATCAATGAAATTATGTTTATTTCAGGGACTAACTGCTTGTGTTCTCCAGCATCTAGCCAGTGAGTCATTATCCAAGTCATACAATGTTGTCAGGGAACGCGGCCTGATGAACACTGGCATGTAACATGTGTGATTTCCAACTGTTTATTAGTATTTAGCGTAGATAAATCCTTGCTACACAGACGCAACAAATCCACTATACCCAGTAATGCTTTACACTGGAAAACACACATTTTCTGATGTTTTGGTGAGGCATGAGCCGTTTGGGAATCTTGGGGATGCCAAGTTTTATTTGTAAAATATAATTTGTTCACCAAAATACCGAAAATGATGTTCACCTCAGGTTTTATGACGTAAGCAATCATAAACCTTTGTTGAAGTATGGGAGTTACCATCGTCTTAGCACTAAGATTGCTTTGAGGAACGGGCCCATGGGCTGCTGGCCTAGCTGATGGACCCTGGTATACACAGCCCATCAAGCTCTAGCTGCCAGTGGCTTCATTGAGACATGGGACCTGTTTCACAAAGCGATCTTAGTGCTACGACTATCGTAAGCCTACGTTGAAGTATGCATGGGAGTCATGATCCTCTTAGCACTAAGATTGCTTTGAGGAACGGGCCCATGGCCTGCTGGCCTAGCTGATGGACCCTGGTATACACAGCCCATCAAGCTCTAGCTGCCAGTGGCTTCATTGAGACATGGGACCTGTTTCACAAAGCGATCTTAGTGCTACGACTATCATAAGCCTACGTTGAAGTATGGGAGTCATGATCCTCTTAGCACTAAGATTGCTTTGAGGAACGGGCCCATGGGCTGCTGGCCTAGCTGATGGACCCTGGCACACACAGCCCAGCAATGGTGCATGATTGATGTTGGGATGTTTTTTAGAAAAGGACATAGTTCTTGCAAAATTATAGAATATCCATTCTGTTTGGGTTTCATTGTTTTCTCTTTTGTTAACATTTGGAAGTATTTGTAAAGCATGGCGTGTCTTTATGGTTTTGATGATGATATATGAAGCTTGTATAACTGCCAAAATATGAAGTCTTTAAAGGCATTTAGAAGTGATACACATATAAGGAAGAGAATATATGGATGTCAAATTCTTTATTATGAGGAACACGTTTCAGAGTATATACTTACTCCTTCATATGTGAATTAATGCCATGAAGCAAAGAACTTATAAAGAACTACTAGGTGATAGTAGGACTTGAATTATTACTGATTGACAATGGGCAAACAGGGGTAATTAGCACTTGTAGGTGATAGCAACAGAAATGGCCATTGATAATTAGCACGGACAATAATCAAAGCAATAAATCCAAAGCATGGGACAGATAGGTTCCCTGGTCACGGTTCATCGCCGGCTGGTGTCCCCTGATGTCAATGGCTGCTTGTAGTTTTCTTTGTCGCCACTTCTTGTTGTTGGTAGACAGGACTTTGGTGGCTTCCCACATGATGTTAGGGTCTTGGTTCTTGAGGATAGAAATATGTTTGAGCTCAGCTAAGGTCTGATCTGGTGCAGTATGTGTTTGGCGTCATGTGTGGTATACCCTGATAATGTAACCCTACAAATACACTTTAGTCCAAAATTCTTATTTAATTTGCATATCTTTGGCCCCTAAATTCAGGTTGGTAGGTCAAAAATAGTAAAAAAATAACAATTCTTTCTCAATTTTTCATAATAAGTATAGTATAATTATAGTATTTTAAATAATTTATTCAAATTGATAGCAACAGTAAAAAGTGTTGGTTTTTTTTACATTTGACATGTTTTTGGTCAATGAAATAAATAAACACTGCTTTATATTTTTTTCACATTAAATTTTTTGGAGTTCGCGGAATCATAAAGCAAGATTTGATAAAGCCATGACAGATTAACTGTAGTCATAGGAAAAAAATGAGGAGTTCTTTAACTTTTTTGAAAGAATGAAAACCAGGTAATTTTCATATTTTTTTTATAGTTGTTCAAAGTTGGGACTGACAAAAATTGAGGGGCACAGCTGGTGACTTTTAGAGTTACCACTCCTCTGAGACCGGCAGTGCCAAGAGTGAGTGGTAACACTGGGCCTAATAATGCAAATAACACAGGTACATGTTCTAGCTCTTTCAAGAATAACTCTTGATTTTCACTTACGTTTTTCACATGCGAATGAAGCTGTTTGTTTTTTACTTCACCAAACATCTGAAGGGAGAATTTCAGTTGATATACTTTATGAACTCTGGAAAACTTCTAAATGTACTCCAGGGATGAAAAGAATAAAATTAAGTTTGTTCGAACCATGTTAAATATATCAAGGATTTAAACTTTGATCTCCTGCCAAGGAGGAAGACTATTTAACAGGCCCCATATCGGCTGTAGTAACAACAGCGACCCTTTGAAGACAAGGCGATGGCTATCACCAGCTTATTTAATTAAACAGCAAGCACAGGTAAAATGTTTACATGCTGGGGAGTCTTACTTATCTCAGTGTTGACTTTCCCCCATGTCCCAGTGCTGTAGCGTGGTGTGCAGGTTTGGAAGGCAGAAGAGTGTGTGTCTGATGTGTCTTAGAGGATACAACAAGGACTGGCGGGATCAGTGTCTGCATGCTGTGTCAGACTGGGGGATCTGTGTTGACTGTGGCATGGTGTACCAGTGGGCTGGTGCTATAAAATCCACGTAGTCCAGACTAATTCAAGCAGCCATACACACACGTGCATGCACAGTCTTAGTCAAAGTTGTTGCCATCGAAACTAAATTAAACCACTAGACCTATCTATGTGCCAAGTTTGGTAAAGATATCCCTCATAGTTTTTTAGTTCTGCTCCAGAAAAGAAACGTGATGGATGGACGGACGGACGGATCTTAATTCTTATGATAAGGATGTTCATGTAATAATGTTTGTGCTCCTCCCAATCTCAGCTCAGGGCCGGAAATTAAGAGACATTAGGGTTTTTAATTCTCAATGGTTCTTTGTAGAATTCTTTGTATTTATCCGCATACATAACCGTATCACAAGGACTCTCTGTTAGTCAACCCACAGCTGTCAAGACATTGAAAAAACGCAAGGGGAGGTGGAAGGGGATACAGGAATTGGTGCTGTCTGTCCGTCTGTTAAGTTTCCGGAGCATAATTCAAAAATACATGTGAGATATCTTTACCAAACGTGGCACATAGATAGGTCTAGTGGTAAACTAGGGCCTTTTGATTGTTTTGCATTTTTTATATATTATTTTTTTGTGTCCATGGCAACAACTTTGACTTAGAATGAAAATGGTGGTAGTGCTCCTTTTCAGAGCTGATCTTGAAAACGGAATAATATTTCTTCACCAAACTTGGCACATAGATAGGTCTAGTGGTAAACTGGTGCCTTTTGACAGTTTGGGATTTTTTTAAGATGTATTTTTCGAATTTTCATAGCAATTTGACTGAGACCGACTATGGCGTTAGTGCTCGTTTTCAGAGGGCTAATGCCTTGCACACAACCAGACATGTCATATTGGTGGGGGATAGTATTTCATGCTTGATGTCTTATGTCAAGTAGCAGTGTAAAAGATAACAGCAGTTGTGACCAAACTTCTGTCAACCACCTGGCTGTGATCATCTGTGCACTTGGGCAACAACATGGAAACATTTGCAGCCTTGTTGGAATCAAATTGAGCAGACCTAAACAGTTTTGCCCATGTTGTTTCTGCTTATGTTACTCCCCTGCTGTTGGCATGTTGATTCCCCGAACATGAAACAGTCAAGCTGCTCGGCACACACCATAATGTCTGCTTTGTAAAACTGGGATAATTCTTTGGAGAAACTATTTCTTCCCTAAATATTTTGTAGGCAAGACTTTGGGCCTGATATATACTACTCAAAATAACTTAAAGAACACCCCTGATTTTTCTTTTGACTATTGTTAATCTGAATACAGGACACTTTTTTTTATCACAATTTCTTTTCTGCTATGTAATAATATTTCAGAGCTACTCCTTGCCCTTCTTCTGCCTGAGAAGAATAGCTCTCAAATGTCGGTACAGAGAATAAAAGAAGTTGTTATCCATAAAAAAAATGTCATGTATTCATGTTCTTCCAACTTCTAAATGCCTATCAAAGACTTTATGGTTGATTGGCCATGTCCATGTGTCCCCTAACTTTTTTTTGTAGTTTTTTTCGTTTTGAAGTATGTTTAGTCTTTCTCATAACATATCATTTAGCCTATGAAACACAATAAATGTCTGTTTTTATTTGTTAAAATATTTTTGTTATACATTTAAATGCAAATATCTTATAGCCCTGGTGCTCATCTACTTTAATATATGCAGCATGTGAGAACTTATTGTCTTTGTAGGTCAGGACACTAAAGTTTTGCCATTCTGTGATTGGTCAGCTTTTGTTTTTGACCTTTAATGCAAACACTTTCAACTTTAATAATTATAGAATATTTTTTTCCTTTGCACCAGTTTCCATCGGACTTGTGATCTGTTTTGTGAGGAGAGGAAGTTGTAATTTGAAACTTTAAATCGTGTTTGGTGTCTTCTTCCATCACACATGTCAGAAAGTGTTATTTTCAAAACGTGTAATTGTATTTCCATGACAACATTAGGATAATCACGGGAAAGAGTGTAGTCTGCCTCAGAAAATCTTTCATTACCTATTGATTTCTGATCACTCAAACTACATTCGTATCTAAGAAATTATCTCATTGTTTCCCAAATATCAAAGGAGAGAATGTATCATGTACCTCAGGCTTAGTTTCTTTATTTCTAACATTTATAGGGGAACCGGGTAGCCTAGTGGTTAAAGCATTCGCTTGTCATGCCGAGGACCCGCGTTCGATTCTCGACATGGGTACATGTGCCGTGATATTGCTGGAATATTGCTAAAAGCGGCGTAAAACCAAACTCACTCACTCTAACATTCATAACATCTAATGTTACAATTTAATCTTCACCTGTTTCCTCCGAGCCAACAAGCTTTCTACCTGCCCATGAGAATGATGTAATGGTGTTATTGAAGTAAATCAAACACTAAGAAACACAACGTTTCAACACTATTAAGAGATTGCAAATAAAGTGTATTTGTATTTACACTAATTCAGAGTTTAAGTAATGCAAACATAAAATGTGCAGGTTGTATTGATTTATTCCATTTAAAAGCTATTGGCTGTAACATTAAAAACAGAGTTGATTTTTAAGACAAAATACAGTTTTTCCTGTGCACACATTTCTGAACTAAAGTGCTCCGGTAAGTGAGTTAAATTCCCAGGCTGCAGATATGTAATTATGTTTATACTCCCAGCAACAAGAGAAAGTAACCCCTAACCCGATGCCTCACTCAATTTACACTTCTTTTTTTTACCTGTTGTGTTTTAAAGCCTTTCTGCATTCAAGTTTTGTTTTGTTGTGTAATAAAATTTGATGGAGCAGAAATGTCTGGAGGGTAGCAGAGCTCCTTGTGATGTAGTGGGCCCTTCCAGAGTCATGTACAGACCACGGGGAAGAAAACCTGCCCAGGAGATTACATTACCAGTTTCAGATGGGGCATGAGAAGCTTCAAAAGCAAGCACAATTACGAATTCTCATTGAAATGATTCTCTCAGGTTTAAATAATTCTGTTCGGGAAACTGTGTGGATTGCCTGAATGTGAGAGTGGTTACCAAGAGTAATCTTGAAAATGGTTTCTTCATCCTTGGGGTAATGCTATTGGAGGGAGCTTGGTCCAATGTGAATCCTTTCTGTGCTGTAAGGGGTTAGATAGCACTATTTTTTGGACTGCGGCAGTCTGGGCTATTTTATCTTGTCTGATGAACCTGAGTATTCACTTGCTAGCACTGTCATCAGGTTCACTTTGTGATATAGCATCATTGTTAGAAAGTGTAGGAATATGGGGTTTTATTCTCCTAAACTTGTCTGTAGATGAGTCTACATAGTCTAATATGATGCAGATGATGAAACGCAAACCCATCCTCTGTGGCGCCAAAATAGGGACTTTTGTGCAAACTGTCATGGAATGTGGTACTCAATTATTCAGAATTGTTGAAAAACAAGATAGGAGACAAGAAGTAAAACCACTTGAAACAGGTGCCCCAAGAGAAGAAGTCACTTTCTGAAACAGGTGCCCAAAGAAAAGAAGTCACTTTCTGAAACGGGTTTCCCAAGAGAAGATGTCAATTTGTGAAATATAAAAGTGCTGAAAGAGAAGCCTTACCTTTATATCAAGAAACTGTTTCAAGAAAACAACCTGTACTAACAGGTGCCCTTTGTATTGAATACCTGGGTTTTAATTTCCCAAATATGGTGTTCTGAGAACATCAATGAAAACAGCCAAAAGCATCACTCAATATGAACTGCTCATCAAGAAAATTAACAGATACCTCAAGGCTGGAAGTCTATTTACAGGTGACTCATCTGGAAGTTATCCCTATTAGCAGGTGCCCCATGACAGAAGTCATCTCAGTGACAGGTGCTCCTACCATGAACACAACTGTGATGGCGACCTCCAACATGTCCGTTTGCCTACCTGTCTGTCTGATGGCTGTGTGACAGTAACCTCCTCCTCATCTTACTGTTACAGTGTAGCCCATGAAGCAGCATACAATTGCCATGGTTACTCCAATAAGTACAACTGCCTCAATACTTAAAAGGGATCGGTACGGAGATGTAAGTCTCATAAGCTGCCATGACGAGATCACAAATTGGGTAACGAGACAAATTCATTGTGTCTCAGCTGAGTGTTCTGAATATCCTGAGATTACGTGATCGTTTTATAAATAAACCTGCTCCAGCTACATGCATGATGGTGTGCTGACACTTCCGAAGTGTATCCGATGTCATCAGCTATTGATTAATCTGGGAAGAGCACTCTTTTTAGTGGTTTCCTTACAACGGCTTTTAAGTTTACACGCCAACTTTGAACATTGGGCCAACAGGTACACCACAGGAAGGACTTCCTACTTAAGCATCGGAAATAAAAACGGTGATATGATCAAATGAAGGCTGCACTAGGTTCCTTCAGCTGTAATCGTATGATGAAATTAACAGATATGTTCTTCTACCATGGTATAAACTCCACCAGCGGGTAATAAGAAGCCTTCTGTACTGGCTTTCTACATCGTATATAACTCGCCCCCGCCAAAATACTCGACAGTTTTAACCAAATGAGTAATGAGACTACAATGGCATGACATGCTATCTGAAAACAATGTCCTTTGTTCACAACACTTTATGTTTAGTTTAGTCCCCACTACTGTATTCAGGTAATTAAAAACCCGTGAAGATACTGGTAAGGATAGGTCTTCAGCAATCCATGCTTGTCGTAAGAGGCAACTAACAGGATGGGGTTGTCAGACTCGCTGACTTGTTTAATGCATTGTATCCCAATTGCGTGGATCGATGCTCATGATATCAATCACTGGATTTTCTGGTCCAGACTTGATTATTTACAGATCGCTGTCATATACCTGGAATACAGATGAGTGGAGCATCAAACAACAAACAAACAAACAAACAAACAAACAGTTAAGGCCCTGCTCTAATAACATAATCATTAGATTTATAGAAAAAAACTCTCTTTAAATTAAACAGAAATTTTCATCCTTTTGGCAGCATAAACTGTGTATATTGTGGTAAAGGCTACAGAAACTTTAAATCAAAATGAAATGAATAGTTATTCTATGAACAAGGCTTTCTAATCCATCCTGAGGATCCCTTGGAGAGAGTCATTTTGACAAGGAAAAAAACATTGTGCATTCTTGAACAATTGGAGTGTCTTACATGAAAACACATGCCTTGTCTTTATTTTTAAAAAAGAGGTAAAAATGGGTTGTTTTTTTAGGTTTGTGTACAGTTTGTGATATTGCATGTTTAACTGTTGTGTCCGATATGCCTGTATGTTGCACAGTTGCCAGCCTAGGAGGTGTGGCAGCCTTCAGTGAGATTATTTTGCTTTTTAGGAATTAATTGGTTTTCAAGACGGATGAAATGTGATCCCCATTTTTGTTTTTGAATTCTTTCTCACATGAGAAAATTTATTTCACATTTTTTTGTTTTTTTTGTTTGAGATATGTTATCATGAATGCTTTTTGTGTAGTAAATTATGTCTATGAGTTGATAGACACTAATAGTCAACTTTGCCATGCATCATAGTAGTTGACTGTGTGCTAGTTTGACACATTGCACACAAAGTCACTTGTCAACAAGATATAACTTGATTTAACACCGACAGTACGGGTGGGTGGGAATAAGAAATGTGCATTCTTGCCTTTGGAAAAGGTAAACTGTCAAAATCTGTTTGCCGAGAGTTGAAGGCAACTTATCTGGAATTTATGGACAATTTGTGTCTATCCATGAGTTTGTAACTATACAGTCTGAAATCAGAATAAGTTTCGACCAATTGCCTTTCTTGAATGTCATTAATTGATGCATGATCAGTTTGCTTGGTTTTTTCATTTTTTCATAAAATGGAAAAAATTTCAATGTATTCATTCTACATTTCATTTGACATTAACTCCAAGGCAGATCTGATAATTTATGGTATTGACTTGAGTTACTAAAAATAGAATTGGAATTACCCGGAAATGGTATTGGGCCACCAGTGTCCCCAAATTAAATTAAAAACTTTGTTATGGTCGGAAATAGGTCCAGGGTGTCTTTTATCTTATAGAATGGGGATAAATTACCCTTGATAATCAAGGATCTTTTATGAATATCACTCTCTGGATGCATAGTGAATATATATTCTTCATGCAGAAAATATGTGAATATCAAAGCGGATAGGAACTTTTGTTCAGTTCTTTTTTCCCGAAACTGTTGACATGGCCAGGTGAGCTACAGTTCTGTGGCACTATTGTTGATATTGAAATGCATTAATGACATAATAAAATGAAAATACATTTATTATTTTATTAAATTAATATGCATTTATTTCATATAAGTATAAATAAGCATTATGTTTTGTAAATATTGATATTCATTTATTACATATTATTATAAATATACATCTATTTTTCAAAATTAAAATGTATTTATTTCATATTGATACGGGCATACATTTATCGTTTATTGATATTAAGAATTAATATGCATATGTTATTATTATTATACTCTCTGAGGGTTTGAACATCTTATTCAATTAAGTTCATTTCCTCCTAATTATAAACATGTCTACATTGTGCGACAAATGTCTAAACTATTTCATTTTGTTTTCAGGTAAGTACACGTTTCCTCTTTGACATTCAGTGTACGGCGATGGTCAAGGTGAGAATTCTACTTTCATGAGAAAGAGCACGAGTGACTCAGTTGTCTAAATTGCCGCATTTCATCATGCAGAGTTGCGTCCCTTGGACCTATGATTGTGGGTTCGAATCCTGGTTTGCTCAAATTATGTGTCAAGGTTTGTCAGCACCATATCCATGCTTGTGGGTTTCACCAAAGTGGTAAACGTCTGACACCTGTATCACTTTGGGCTTTCCTCCTACAGTAAGCTGATATGCCATGATATAACTTGAATACTGTTCAAAGTGGTGTTTAACCAAACTCACTCGCTTTGATGAGATGAAATTGAAACCTTACTACTGGTCCTTGCGCTCACGCATGTTTGATAATGACAAAACTGCCTTGGATGTTTTGTAGTACCGTGTACAAAATATTACAAATTATGATTTGGTCATGTGAAGTTCTCCATGACATATGATATGTTGTTGTACAGCAGTATATCACTGAGAATACCACTGGGGGACAGTTTTGAATTCCAGGTTCTTGTTCGTTAATGACCAGTAGGAAGCATTGGTCATCATGACTTTGAGACAGATAAGTTACAGACCCGAAGGGCAAATAATGGAATGGGTTGTCAGCATGTCCGTCTGTCAGACTGCTTCCGGAGCAGATCTCGGGAATCCGTTCACTATGATTATTTGGATGACAATTAAGGCTTAGCTCTGTTTAAGAGAGATGTAGTTTGGCTTCAACAGCTGAACCAGAAGAAAGTCTAAGTGTATCGCAATGAAACTTGAACATCAATTATCCAGACAGAGTGAGTGAGAAAACTGAAGCTTTAACTATACCATGATTTTTAAATGCAAATTATTCATATATTCATAGATTTTTCATTTGATTATTTCAATTATACTACTGAAAAAAGCCAATTCTTTCTTCTTACTGCTGTTAATCTTTCGCGCCATGGGGGCGGTCAGAATACTTTGTGGTTAAAGGTTTCGCTTGTCACACCGAAGACGCGGGTTTGATTCACGACATGGGTACAATGTGTGAAGCCCATTTGTGGTGTCCCCCCGCCGTGATATTGCTGGAATATTGTTAAAAGCGGCGTAAAACCATACTCACTCACTCACTCATTGTCGTGCCAAGACAGATGTTCTGTAGTAATGTGAAAGAATCGAGAGATCTGTAGCATTTATGCGTCGTATGGAAAAAGGCCCTAGTTCTTCAGACAACTAAAATGTTTCTGACTGAGATGTGGTAAACTAAACCAGACAGAACCTATTGCCTTTTGTTACATCAAACAACTTGGGTAATACTTTAAATAAACACTTGATTGTAACATAAAGAAAACTTGACTTTCATGTACGAACTAATAGTTTTATTTACATTTCTACTGAATATCTATTCTTCAATAAATGTTTCAATCTGGTTCGCTGACTTTGTTGATGCATGTCATTGTATCCCAATTGCATGGACCGATGCTCATGATATCAATCACTGGATTGTCTGGTCATGACTCATTTATTTACAGACTGCTATCATAATGCTGGAATATTGCTGAGTGCTGCGTTAACAACAAGCAAACAAAACAAAAACACTGAAAGACTTTTCCCACAATATTGTTTTGTGGGTAATGATATTTTCAACATTTCTTAAAGTTCAAGGCATGTGAAGCTTCGAGAACTTTGTATAAATAATTTTTGCTGGTGTGCCTCTTGACAGCATGACCACAGATTTCTAATCTGGTTTTAAATTGGGCCACAAATGTCATTTGGTTAGTACTCTTTGTTTATCATTGTGTAATTTGATATACAAGGATTATGTCTGTTGTATTGAAACGATTTGTCTCCAAGTGAAAATGTCAGAATGGTTACTCAGCCATTTATTTGTAAAACAGTGTGTAATTTTATATACAGCAGATATGTCTCTTGTGTGATGTATGTGACATTGTTTGACTTTTGACCCTTTATTGACACCTTTTATCTCAATTTCAAATGATTGGGTCTCTAATTTTACAAAATTACAAACATTTTGGTGGCCTACAGAGCCATATGGTTGATTGTAAAAACTGTTTGATGCAATGATTTTGTACTTTATGAATTGCTGCATTTTGCATCCTATCCTAAGGATGGCCCCTGGGGATTCTGCAGCAGAATATGTTCCCAGTATCCAATACTTATCATAATGACGTTGCCGTTGAAGCAGAATATGTTCCCAGTATCCAATACTTATCATAATGACATTGCCGTTGAAGCAGAATATGTTCCCAGTGTCCAATACTTATCATAATGACATTGCCGTTGAAGCAGAATATGTTCCCAGTATCCAATACTTATCATAATGACATTGCCGTTGAAGCAGAATATGTTCCCAGTATCCAATACTTATCATAATGACATTGCCGTTAAAGCAGAATATGTTCCCAGTGTCCAATACTTATCATAATGACATTGCCGTTGAAGCAGAATATGTTCCCAGTGTCCAATACTTATCATAATGACGTTGCCGTTGAAGCAGAATATGTTCCCAGTATCCAATACTTATCATAATGACGTTGCCGTTGAAGCAGAATATGTTCCCAGTATCCAATACTTATCATAATGACATTGCCGTTGAAGCAGAATATGTTCCCAGTGTCCAATACTTATCATAATGACATTGCCGTTGAAGCAGAATATGTTCCCAGTGTCCAATACTTATCATAATGACGTTGCCGTTGAAGCAGAATATGTTCCCAGTATCCAATACTTATCATAATGACGTTGCCGTTGAAGCAGAATATGTTCCCAGTATCCAATACTTATCATAATGACATTGCCGTTGAAGCAGAATATGTTCCCAGTGTCCAATACTTATCATAATGACATTGCCGTTGAAGCAGAATATGTTCCCATTATCCAATACTTATCATAATGACGTTGCCGTTGAAGCAGAATATGTTCCCAGTGTCCAATACTTATCATAATGACATTGCCGTTGAAGCAGAATATGTTCTCAGTATCCAATACCTATCATAATGACATTGCCGTTGCAGCAGAATATGTTCCCAGTGTAATACTTATCATAATGATGTTGCCGTTGCAGCAGAATGTGTTCCCAGTGTAATACTTATCATAATGACGTTGCCGTTGAAGCAGAATATGTTCCCAGTATCCAATACTTATCATAATGACATTGCCGTTGAAGCAGAATATGTTCCCAGTATCCAATACTTATCATAATGACGTTGCCGTTGAAGCAGAATATGTTCCCAGTATCCAATACTTATCATAATGACGTTGCCGTTGAAGCAGAATATGTTCTCAGTATCCAATACCTATCATAATGACATTGCCGTTGCAGCAGAATATGTTCCAGTGTCCAATACTTGTCATAATGTCATTGTCCCTGGGGTACCTGCAGCAGAAAATGTTCCCAGTATCCAAAATATATTTCCTACAGATACAAAACCTCGATGACATCATTGCCATAAATCCTGTATTTTGGTAGTCATCACACTATTAAATCTTCAGATTTTCAACAGAAGTCCTCTTCACTATCAACTATCCATAATTAGTTGTGCAACTAATAATATCTTGCTTCCCAACCTTATGTGCTTGCATAAGGCAGGAAGACCTCACCTCTTTTCTGTGTGTTCAATTTTCAACATCAGACTAGGGTGGTCGGGTAGCCTAGTGGTTAAAGTGTTCACTCGATCATCACACCAAAGACCTGGGTTCGATTCCCAACATGGGTACAATGTGTGAAGCCCATTTCTGGTGTCCCCGACCGTGACATTGCTGGAATATTGCTAAAAGCGGCATAAAACCATGCTCACTCACTCACTCACTCAACATAGCACATTATTTGGTAGTTGCCCATTGACGTATTCAAGACTGAGACTGGACTGAGCCAGCATGTCCACTAAGCTCTTTGCTAAACCAGAGGCAAGATAGAAACTGTGTTTGTTCAGCATTTTATGAAACAATTGTTTTTGTTGTTTAAAAAAACCCAAATGTCACTGAGGTGGTTTGAACTACAAATGATAAGATTAGGCAAATCTGAATTTGCAGATGAGAGTTTTAACAGAATATGGCCTTGATGCTGTTGACTTTGGGAAATTACTCCCCTGGGTTTTTGGGGAAATATATGGAAAGCTATCTTCACACACATCTGATCCCACAGCACAGTTTACATCACCTCCACCATAACAATACCTATGCATTATTGATAAGGGGATATGTAGCTTCAGACATTCATTTACTTTCATTGAAAGTTTGGAGTCTGGCTGGTCAAGATGGCTTAGTTGCTGTGGTGTGAAGGGGGTTTGAGTGTTCTATGTTGATGGAACGCGAGGTTCTCCTGGAAGGTTGATGGTGCCTTGGTGGAGTTGTGATCTTGTTTGGCAGCTTTGATGACCTGGGAACCACCTCGAACTGCGTGTCTAGAAGGCTGTCACAGTACAGTCAGTTATCACCCAGGCCATGGTGTGGCCAGTTATTATCAGTAGCCATGAAAATATCAACTAGGCTGTATGTTATTGCCAGTTATTATCACCTCGGCCATGTTATAATATAAGTTGCTGTTGTAGTTTTGTTGCATAAAACCTTACGAGGGAGGCTTAAAACTACATGCACCCCTCATGATACTGCTACATGTATCCCAATTTCACGGATCGATGCTCATGATGTCAATAACTGGATTGTCTGGTCCAGACTCGATTATTTACAACCTGCCGTCTTATGGCAAGAATTTTGTGGAGTGCGGCGTTAAACAACAAACAAACAAACAAAAAGCATCTCAGGAAATGTAACAAGATTCAATATTAGAAGTATACAGATTTAATAAAAATACCCTCACATGTTGATGACTGATTTTTCTCTATTGTTGAGGGTGAGGTTAACGCCATTCTGGTGACAGGTTAATGAGGTTGATCTATGGCCTGGATCAGCTGAACACGCAAGACTGTTGAATGACGTTGATCTGTGGCCTGGATCAGCTGAACAAGCAAGACTGTTGAATGAGGTTGATCTATGGCCTGGATCAGCTGAACAAGCAAGACTGTTGAATGAGGTTGATCTGTGGCCTGGATCAGCTGAACAAGCAAGACTGTTGAATGAGGTTGATCTGTGGCCTGGAACAGCTGAACACGCAAGACTGTTGAATGAGGTTGATCTGTGGCGTGGAACAGCTGAACACGCAAGACTGTTGAATGAGGTTGATCTGTGGCGTGGAACAGCTGAACAAGCAAGACTGTTGAATGAGGTTGATCTGTTGCGTGGAACAGCTGAACAAGCAAGACTGTTGAATGAGGTTGATCTGTTGCCTGGATCCGCGGAACAAGCAAGACTGTTGAATGAGGTTGATCTGTGGCCTGGAACAGCTGAACAAGCAAGACTGTCGAATGTTGTCAGCGTCATTGGATACCTAATATATGTGATGCCCATTAACTGCTAGGCTAACAGCTGAGAGGTCAAATCAAAAACAATTATCTATGTATAGTTATTAACATTTTCAACAACAATAATTCTTCTAACTGCCTTTATTTCCTGATTATTATACTTTTTAAATATTTCTTCACAGAAGTGTTGACAGAACCTGTCTATCAGTGTATGTCCAGTATCGTGTTGCTTTAATATGGTGACACACAGGTGCAAGCCAGGGTTGTCACCGTGACATGGATGGACACATGACACATGACACCCCTGACGTCATGTCTGTCTGTGCCAGATTGTCACTCACCTTCACAACACACAGACAGGTATCGATCAGGGGAAGAGCCGGGGAAGGAAGCAGGCCGAGCTGTCTCAAGTCACAATTACTGGTGTCACCATGTCTTATGTTGTATTACTCTGTGGTTCTTATGTTATATCACTAAATTACTTTTTGGTTCTTATGTTATATCACTAAATCACTTTGTGATTCTTATATTACATAACTAAATTACTTTGTGGTTCTTATGTTATATTACTAAATTATTTTGTGGTTCTTATGTTATATTACTAAATTACTATGTGGTTCTTATGTCATATTATTAATTACTTTGTGGTTCTTGTGTTATGTTACTAAATTCCTTCTTGGTTCTTATGTTATATTACTAAATTACTATGTGGTTCTTATGTTATATTACTAAATTACTTTGTGGTTCTTATATTATATTACTAAATTACTATGTGGTTCTTATGTCATATTACTAAATTTCTTTGTGGTTCTTATGTTATATTACTAAATCACTTTGTGGTTCCTATGTTATGTTACTAAATTACTATGTGGTTCTACTGTTATCTTACTAAATTACTATGTGGTTCTTATGTTATATTACTAAATTACTTTGTGGTTCTTATGTCATATTACTAAATTACTTTCTGGTTCTTGTGTTATATTACTAAATTACTTTGCGGTTCTTATGTTATATTACTAAATTACTTTGCGGTTCTTATGTTATATTACTAAATTACTTTGCGGTTCTTATGTTATATTACTAAATTACTTTGCGGTTCTTATGTTATATTACGAAATTACTTTGCGGTTCTTATGTTATATTACGCAATTACTTTGCGGTTCTTATGTTATATTACGCAATTACTTTGTGGTTCTTGTGTTATATTACGAAATTACTTTGCGGTTCTTATGTTATATTACTAAATTACTTTGCGGTTCTTGTGTTATATTACTAAATTACTTTGCGGTTCTTATGTTATATTACGCAATTACTTTGCGGTTCTTATGTTATATTACGCAATTACTTTGTGGTTCTTACGTTTGTTTCTAAATTATTATGTGGTTCTTATGTAAAATTACTAAATGACAAAGTGAATTTTATGGTATGTAACTAATAACTAATAACTAATAACTAACAAATAAATCTGTTGTATTACCAAGTGGTTCCTCTATTATATTACTGTATAATATATTTCTACCCAACAGTGTATTGTTATGTTCATTTAAATCATTGATAGAAATTGTCATCAGTTGTCATGTTCATCACAGCCAGGTCTATACCTGGAACATATGGAACATGATAGGTATGTTTTTGCATTTCTTTACTGAAATTCAAACCAATGGGTTTTTTTTATCCTCTGAGCATGTAGCTGACCGGTGCCATGGCAACCAGCTTGGCCATACAATTAGTAGTGTGATATGATTAGTGCTCCTGCTAATGATAACCTCTCTTTCACCGTCAGTCTACTCATCTTACCTTTTTGCATTATCATTTTACTCCCTACCTCTGGTAACGAGTTAATGAGGCAGGTAACAGCACTTAATGCTGACCTTATCCAGGTTTGCAGATGACAAATCTTTTTCTTGAATCTATAATTGCAAATGAAATTGCAAGTACTTTGTCTGATGACAAGGATGATACTCTTTGTAGTTAGGGATACTGATTGGTTAAGCATGTGCTTGTTATGTCAAAAAGGCCCAGGTTCTTTTCCCAAGATGGGTACAGTGTGTGAATGCCATCCTTGGTGTCCTTGTCTGTGATAGGGCAGATGGATAGCTTGCTCACTCCCTCACTCACTCACTCACTCACTCACTCACTCACTCACTCACTCACTCACTCACTCACTCACTCACTCACTCACTCTGTAGCAGGCATGCATGCTTGGCGCCAGCCTCTTATCTTTCAAAAGACATATTTGTTTGGATTTGTGGGATCACAGAAATTGTGATCAAAGAAAGCTGTTTCCATGTTCTATTCATATATATTTTTTTCTGATCAAAGTATAATTTAATTCTTTTAGGTAAACAACAGATTTGTAATTGTTCTTAAATTTTTTGGATAAGATATTACATGGTATTTTTCAGCAGAATTGTTGGACATTACAATTCCTAATTATATATAATCTCATTGATGGAACTCGGTATTCCCCATCCATTCCCCATCCATCTCCTGTATTCCCCATCCATCTCCTGTATTTCCCATCCATCTGTATTTCCCATCCATCTGCTGTATTCCCCATCCCAATTTCTGTATTCACCATCCATCTCTTGTATTCCCCATCCAAACCTCGGTGCTTCCCATCCATCTCCTGTATTCCCCATCTCAATCTCTGTATTCCCCATCCATCTCCTGTATTCTCCATCTATCTCCTGTATTCCCCATCCCAATCTCTGTATACCCCATCCCAATCTCTGTATTCCCCATCCCAATCTCTGTATTCCCCATCCATCTCCTGTATTCCCCATCCGACTCCTGTATTCTCCATCCATCTCCTGTATTCCCCATCCATCTCCAGTATTTCCCATCCATCTCCTGTATTCCCCATTCATCTCCTATATTCCCCATCCCAATCTCTGTATTTCCAATCCGCCTCCTGTATTCCCCATTCATCTCCTGTATTCCCCATTCATCTCCTGTATTCCCCATTCATCTCCTGTATTTCCCATCCATCTCCTGTATTCCCCATCCCAATCTCTGTATTCCCCATTCATCTTCTGTATTCCCATCCCAGTCTCTTGTATTCCCCATCCATCTTGTGTATTCCCCATCCCGATCTCTGTATTCCCCATCCATCTCTTGTATTCCCAATCCATTTCCTGTATTCCCCATCCCTCTCCTGTATTCCCCATTCATCTCCTGTATTCCCCATTCATCTCCTGTATTCCTCATCCCAATCTCTGTTTTCCACATTCATCTCCTGTATTCCACATTCATCTCCTCCATTCCTTGCTCACTGTATCCTGCATTAGTAGTCACTTATATTCTACTCAACCTTTGATAGGGATAATCATATGTGTCCTTCTATATTAATTAGGAGATAAACATACTGTGTTTTCAATGTAGAGCTAGGTTACCTGTAGATTTAACCCCGCTAAATTGAATTTGGAACCGAACGCGCAGTGTTAGCAAATATACTGAGTGAAGAGGCATGGGTTGAGTTCAGTGTTTTGAGTGGGTTATCGATCTGTATGACGGAATCACCGAACAAAATATGGTGCTGTATATACTCAAGCAGTTCACTTGAACATATGACAGGCATTGAAAGCATATAAGCACGGCAACTTGGTAAGCTAACTTGAGGTGGGCATCCCTAAAGAAAACAAAGCAAGCTTTGCAAGGCTTTCGCTCTACATCGCACGTCACCATTATGACATCATATCGCTCATTGTGACGCAAAAGATATGACGTCACAGTTGTATATAGAAAAGCGCCAAAATTTCAAGCTCTCTGTTGTCTCCAAATCGTAAATATATTCCCTTTGTTGATTTCTGTCATGTTTTTCTGCACGAAATGTATTGCCACACATCCCTTGAATATTGTAGTAACCGCATCTGTGCATTTTGTAACCTGTAATTGTAGATATAGTTATTTAAATATGCCTACCGACAATGACAGAAAATAGTTCTATTCTATGAATATTAGCTTCTGCGGTTATGCGGCCGTCAAACCAGCTGTTTCAATCAGAGGGGGTTTATTGTGATTTAATAGCCTCTGATTGACCAATCAGAATCAAGTGAATTCCAAATTCATGGTAGAATATACACTTAACATGTTGTGAGAATCATTTTTGTGTATCATGGAATGATAAAAATATCGCGATCCAAAGTGGAATACGAAATGCCACACATTGTCACGTGCTATTTTTTGTTAATTCGTTCTTTGACCTGTTTGCATCTATGTACACTCAGTCATGTGATGTGCTATTTCCAATTCTATAGGGTACCAATCATACATGGCACCATATGTGTCTGGTCTTTCTGTTTTTCATAAACATATGCAAATCAAATTAACTTCATGGTGTTATCTGTCATCTTATGCTCCAGTTGTTGATCATAATGGTTTTAATTAAGATATTTGATACTTACTGGCCTTGATATTTGATTTGTAATTTAATTGGGTTGAGTGATGTGTAGTTTATGTTCGAATTGGGTAAGGCTGGAGGGAATTGGTGGAGAGAACACAAAATGTGAAGGTTGGAAGGTCGTAAAAATGGACAGTCATTGACTTTGCTGTTGAGAGGAAATACATTATTTAAATAGTTCTGAAAAAATACACAGCCAGTCTTTTGAATATAGGTTCTGTTTGAGAATAACGTTCTGTTGCTTTTGACCTTACCAATGAATCTCAAATCATCCTAACCTTTTTGGGATTCAGAGCAAGACGTACAATTGTCTCCAACACTTCTGCGTTTGCTTGTCATATCGAAGGCATGAGTTTGATTCCTGGTGTTCCATGCTATGATATTGCGAGCATATTGCTAAACATGGTACAAAACGCACGCACTCACTCACTCACTCTCACTCACTCACTCACTCACTCACTCACTCACTCACTCACTCACTCACTCACTCACTCACTCAGCCTAGGGGTTAAAGCATTTGCTTGTCATGCCAAAGGCCTGGATTCCTGGTTTTTCATGCTGCGATATTGCTAGCATGCTGCTAAAATAGGTGTAAAACCGCTCAAAAGCTCAAGAACTCACTCACTCACTCAAAAACTCTCAAACACCAACAAAATGATCCGAAGTGACAGTTGTGTGTACACCGATTACAAAATACAGAACACCTGGCTGCTTTCTACAGCCTCTGCCGATGTTATAACATCATTCTATGAGGTGTAAATCAGTCCGAGGTTGTGTTTACAAATGCCCACTCTTCCATTAGTGGCCTCATGGGGCTTATGGAGGGCACAAACCATTTATCCTAGAACTAATTAACAGATTTGTAACCATGTGCCCTCAACAAGACGGTATTGCCCAGCTGAGACCAGCAAGTGTACGCAGTTGACAAACACTGCCTACCTGTTGATGGTGGAGGCTACAGAGCCCAATGTCCTACTCTGTCATCTGTTGAACATCCAGCTGGTAACCGTTGCTGCCACCAAACTGCTATCGACTTGTGGATGTCTGCTCGGGAGTTTGAATCACAACCTATAAGCTGTTGCACTCAAGTTATAGATTCATCCCTTGGCATACTGCAGTGACTGTTTTCATGACACAGAGATGAAAGCATATCATAGGTGGACTACTCATTTGCCTGTTGTGTAGTTTCTTTTTTACCAGTCAGTGCTAAGAGCAACAAGTGTGTGTATCGGAGAGCGTGCAGTAATATTGATCCTTGTTGAGTGGCAGATGAGGATACTGCAGGTGCTTCAGTAACAACACCAGCTTCATCAGAGGGACAAGCAAATTAAAATTTGGGACTTCATGGGGAGGTGCCTGTGATAGGTTGGTGTCACGGAACCCACCATTCGCATACGATTCACGCTGATCACTTTCTCGTAATTCCTGTGTGATTTCTATGGTAACCTGCACTAATCACTTGACAACCCATAAAGGTGTGTCAGGGAGCACGGGAGAAACATTGTTGTGTCAGCACGGCACGATTTGGCTCACTTGGCAGATATATCCACATCTGTTTGAATGTACAGTGCCTCCGTGGAATTGTGGTGACATTGGATTACCGGCAAAAGTTCAGAAGTTGTCAAATGTTGTTGATGTTTACACAATGTTGGCGGTGGTTAACCCTCCCTGTGTTCAGCTGTTAACCCTTACAGGGTCCT
Source organism: Haliotis cracherodii (assembly GCF_022045235.1). Taxonomy (NCBI): domain Eukaryota; kingdom Metazoa; phylum Mollusca; class Gastropoda; order Lepetellida; family Haliotidae; genus Haliotis; species Haliotis cracherodii. Next base: position 54,722,207 of record NW_027266343.1, on the reverse strand, counting down.
GTGTCTGATTAGTTCTCAATGAAGGCAACTGTGTGGAAAGTTGGAGAAGTTTGTGTTGACGGGACTGTCCATGTTTTGCATTGGCAATGAACCGCTTGTGTCGTTGGAGTGTGCGGGGAATTGTGCGATTGGTTGACCGTTATGTCTTCGATGTTGGTGAGTTAATCTTTCTATGTTTGGTATATGTTGATATAATTTTTGCAGCCATGTAAACTCAATTTATGGTAGCTTGATAAACTTTATGTCAGGTGGCAGATATAAACATTTACAAAATAAATAAGTATTAAACTGTCACTGATCAATGTTGTTAGTATATAGGCTTGATGGAAAATTATGCTTGACAAAGAAGTTTTGTGATGAGATTAGAATCATGTTCATTTAATCAGGAATACATCTCTTTCAGTGGGTTGACAATGTACTGGTATTGTGTAGCATACAGCTTTTATAGGTCTCTGTATGAATGTCTTCTGAATATTTATTATGTGAAAGGTGTATTGTTGTGAAATAAATGGTTAACTGGCAACACTGTGAGACCAGAGATCTGTAATGAGGAATATGGGTTGTATGAGGCAGCCCTGTGACACTGACACATGTCAATCTTAGAATATAAATCACACCTCATGTCATTCATTAGGCATAGATTTTGTTGTCTCCTTCAAGTGATTGCTTTCAATGCTGAGCTGATACAGCTGTTATGTTGCATACTATATATAGCACTCACTTGTACTCTAACTCACTCACTCACTCATTCACTCACTCACTCACTGTTCAAACTGTGCTCTCAGAATGACAAACATGATATTTCAGAATGTGTTCACTTGGTAGTTAATGGGTACCCGGTAGGATGAGGTTATGGAAATAAAAGCCCTCCAGCCCTGAACACTCAGGTTGGGTTGCATACTTCTCAGGAAGCTGATAATGTTATTACCTGGTTAATGATGTTGAAATATGTGTGTCCTTAGGGGTGGGTATAGATGAGTTTGTTACAGATTATATCTTCTCTGTTAATGTTTTAATAATACAAAATAATTTATGTTGTCTTTCATTTTGTTTTCATTTTCTGAGCAAATATTATATTTATCTTCTCCATATATTTTTGTATGGGTGGCTTTCATGGGCATTTCATAAACCAGAAAAAAATATAAATTGTCCAGTGGACTTATTGTGTTTATGAAAAGAGTAGCATTGTAAAAGATAACGATAGTGGTGACGAGACTTCAGTGATTGTTGTCGCCTTTGTTCATTGATATTGATTGTATCTGTGGTGTAGTCAATATCAGTTAGTTGTGAACCAGTGTGAGGAGAGGCGACATGCTGTTCCAGCAGACCACATTACCACATGTACATGTATTGATTATGTACATCCTATTGTCAAATGTCACACAACACCACAATCACAGAACACTCAATGAGGCAGAAAATTCCAAGCATTCTGTGATGTTTCTGTGAAGGGAAATCCCCCATGCACCTAAGTAGAGTTAATACAAGGCCTAACTGTGGAGACACAATTGAAGGTGTATCGTGAGTTGATTGTCCCACGCTCTGGTGTATCAGCTTAGCGTTAGTGGTTGTCTGGAGCACTGGCCGAAGCTGCTGGTGTGTGTGATAAGGATGATAATTCCCGGTACTAAAGTGTGTACATGCTCAATTACTGCTATAACTGTTGTAGGTGATTGTGGTTTCATGTTGTTGCTTTTAGCTGCATCTGTCTTCTGTATGTGATAAACACACAGAAAAGTCCATCTGAATCTTTGTGTATTTGTTGATATTAATGTAAACAAGTAGGATAATTTGATCAAGGATTCGACTTATCACATGTTTTTGCAACCTGTAAAGATCCGTGTAGAGAATAGGTCTTCAGCAACCCATGCTTGCCAAAAAAGGCGACTATGCTTGTGACTTGTTTGATAGGCATTACTTAGAAGTTGAACTTGAAGTTGTGTCTATCTTGACTATGCTTGTCGTAAGAGGATCGGGTGGTCAGACTTACTGACTTGTTTCATGCATGTCATTGTATCCCATATGTGTGGATCGATGCTCATGAAGACAATTACTGGATTGTCTGGTCCAGACTTGCTTGTTTACAGACAACCATCATATAGCTACTATATTTTGGGCATTAAACAACAAAAACAACAAATAAACCCAACTGGCTGATTGCGTGTAATAAGAGGCACCAGTGGCCCAATGGTCAACTCACAGCACACAGTTGCACCCTAGTAAGATCTTCTTGGGATGGGGGGCGGTCAAGTAGCCTAGTGGTTAAAGCGTTCGCTCGTCACACCGAAGACCTGGGTTTGACTCCCTAAAAGGGTACAATGTGTGAAGCCCATTTCTGGTGTCCCCCCGCCGTGATATTGCTGGAATATTGCTAAAAGCGGCGTAAAACCATACTCACTCACTTCTCGGGATGGGTTTGATTCCCATTGCAAAGATTATGCACCTATATCTGTGACTTCAGGCTTTCCTCCCACATTAAGCTGACACATAGTGTGAGTTCGAGATGCTTGTGATGTTGATAATGAGTATGTGTATCTTCATACATGCAAGTGTTCTGTGTACATTTCTCTGTAGGAAGTGACAACATTGAGTCAATAGTATACAAGATTGCCTCACACAAGTAGATATATACTCACTGCCAAAAGAAACGCAAACCATAGAGACATATAGAGAAGTATGTATGGTAAGAAGAGATGTTTCCAATGTGTACCACTTAATGACAAAACTAACAATCAGTCAAGTGTTACCAGAGTGTCTTTATTCTTATCATGATGTGCTGCACTTGAATTCCAAACTTTACACACTAATCCTGCACGAGACAAACGGTGCATCTCAAGTAAGGTCTATGACGTCACATGTGATGTGTTCATGAGCATCAATTCACCCAACACACCAGTATGTTCGTTTATCCATCAAACCAATCTAATATCTCTTGAATATGAGTAAAACGTTACCTTTAAAGTACCGTATTCTATGTAATAAGCGCCCAGGGAACTCTCAAAGTTAGAAATAGGGGGCTCTTAATAGAATGTTATTTTGGTGAAAATATAAACAGAGTTGAAAGATAGATTCTGTGGTTTATACTGACAGCCTGAAATGTTTATATACAACAGACATATTTTTCCAGAATTTAATTGCGTATTATACGCGAAGAAATAAATCTTTTGTACATTGATCAATCGGAAGGTGTGCTAATTGGGATTGTTCACCAGCAAATATATTAGTAATTATTGCCGTGGGCGCTTATTAGAGCAGGGAGCTTATTGCATTGAATACGGTATATAAAGTATATAAAAGAAGCACTGTGTACCAGCTCAGCCTAACCTGATCTTTGTCTGTATATCTGGACCAAGGCATCTATGACCAAGGTCACCTGACATGGATTAAGTCATAAATATAAACACGAGTGATTAATGAGGACATAGTTGCAAAGCTTGTTCAGGTTGGCTGACTCCAAATGTACAAATTATGATGATGAATAACAATGGGGATTAGCATCTAATAAGCAATGATAAGGTAGGAATTGATCCCCAGCAACCTACATGCTGGTCTCTCTGTGGGAATTCTAGGTTAGAATTGGCCCCCAACAACCTACATGATGGTCTCCCTGTGGGAATTCTGGGATAGAATAGGTCCCCAGCAAACTATGCTGGTCTCCCTGTGGGGATTCAGGGTTAGAATTGGCCCGTAGCAACTAATGCTGGTCTCCCTGTGGGATGCCAAGTTAGAATAGGTCCCTAGATTCCAATGCTGGTCTTCCTGTGGGGATTCTGGATTAGAATAGGTACCTAGATACCAATGCTGGTTTTCCTGTGGAGATTCTGGATTAGAATAGGTCTGTAGCGATCCCTGTAGGGATTCTTGGATTCAGCAACTCATGCTGGTCTCCCTGTGGGGATTCTGGGATTCAGCAACATGCTTTTCTCCATGTGGGGATTCTGGGATTCAGCAACTCATGCTGGCCTCCCTGTGGGGATTCTGGGCTTCAGCAACTCATGCTGGTTTCACTGTTGGGGTTCTGGGATTCAGCAACTCATGCTGGTCTCCCTGTTGGGATTCTGGGATTCAGCAACTGATGCTGGTCTCGCTGAGGGGATTCTGGGCTTCAGCAACTGATGCTGATTTCCCTGTGTGGGTTCTGGGATTCAGCAACTGATGCTGGTCTCCCTGTGGGAATTCTGGGATTCAGCAACTGATGCTGGTCTCCCTGTGGGGATCCTGGGATTCAGCATCTGATGCTGGTCTCCCTGTGGGGATTCTGGGATTCAGCAACTCATCCTGGTCATAACAGGTGACTTAATAGATTTGGAGACTCAGTGACTTGGTTGATTGCGCATCATCGTACACAGACGGTGTGGATTTTTGCTCACAATATCAATCACATGTTTATTTGACACAATTATTTACAGGTTGCAGTCATATTGCTGGAATTTTTCTGAGTGCAACTTAAAACAGCAGTGCAAAGAAACTAGCCTGAAATACGAATGATCTAAAGGTTAAACAAAACTACAAACACAAGCATACTTTCAATTGAACATAATTATTTTTTCATTGGTTTCTTCTTTGCTTCTTCAAAAGTTTCATGGCAACTTGAATGTTTTGCCTCAATGACTACCGGAAGATATCTGACACATACAGCTTGTTCAATTACTGGAACCACTTTCTTCAGTGGAGTCTCATAGGAAATCCATGCAATTAGTCCCCTGTAATCTTTCAGTATGAAATTAAGATGCGATCCGACTGCTCTATCATTAGGCTTTTGAAGAAGGTTAAATCAAGTGAATTAATCATCTTTGCAATGTAGTGCAACACCACTCCTGTTGATTGACCCTGAAGACTAACTTGTATATGCCCATCTTGTATGTTTCACCATAGGCCTTTTGGCCAACACCTGTTGTCATCACTGATTTTCGGTGATCCATTCATAAAATTTTTACTGCTGTTTTGCCTTCTCCCCCGGTGAAGGTCCGAGTTAGAATTGGTCTTCAGCAACTGATAATTGTCTCCCCTTGTGAAGATCCGGGTAGGAACTGGTCTTCAGCAACCCATCTTGTCTCCTCCTGTGAAGACCTGGGTTAGAATTGGTCTTCAGCAACTCATGCTTGTCTCCCAATGTGAAGACCCAGGTTAGAATTGGTCTTCAGCAACTCATGCTTGTCTCTCAATGTGAAGACCCGGGTTAAAATTGGTCTTCAGCAACTCATGCTTGTCTCCCAATGTGAAGACCCAGGTTAGAATAGGTCTTCAGCAACTTATGCTTGTCTCCCAATGTGAAGACCCGGGTCAAAATTGGTCATCAGCAACTCATGCTTGTCTCTCAATGTGAAGACCCAATTAGAATTGATCTGAAGCAACTCATGTTTGTCTCCCAATGTGAAGACCCAGGTTAGAATTGATCTGAAGCAACTCATGTTTGTCTCCCAATGTGAAGACCCAGATTAGAATTGATCTGAAGCAACTCATGTTTGTCTCCCAATGTGAAGACCCGGGTTAGAATTGGTCTCAGCAACTCATGCTTGTCTCCCCTTGCGAAGACCCATGTTAGAATTGGTCTTCAGCAACCCATGCTTGTCTCTCAATGTGAAGACCCAGGTTAGAATTGGTCTCAGCAACTCATGCTTGTCTCCCCTTGCGAAGACCCATGTTAGAATTGGTCTTCAGCAACCCATGCTTGTCTCACACTGGAAGACCCATGTTAGAATTGGTCTTCAGCAACGAGTGCTTGTGGTAAGAACCGACTGACGGGATCAGGTGGTCAGGCTCACTGGTTGATGCATGTCATCATATCCCTATTGCATAGATCGATACTCATGATGTCACTCACTGGATTGTCTGGTCCAGATTTGATTATTTACAGACCCTCATCATATAGTGTGTGTGCATGGTAGACAAGAAAAAGATACACAAAAAAACAAAACAAACACTGACTCGCATAGGGATTCTGAGCCTGAATATATCCCAGCCCATGTCTTCCTGGGTCCATGTTGGGATTTATTATTTACAAGCCACCATAATTTGTCTGAAATGTTACTGTCAGGTTGCTGTTAAGTTACTGACTCAAAGACATCGCTCATTACAGCATTACTCAATCTTTACCAAAAAAATGGTGTAAAGAAGGAATTGTTTTAGATGATTAGGCAATTTGGCAAACATTCAAAATGAGGCTCCGGGAAATTTGAAATGATTGTGAAGCCAAAGGGTTGTTTTGATAAAATCTGTTGCTTCTTTCATAATGATAGTTTGAAAAAACTTCCAATTGATGTTTCCTTATGATAGCCTGCAACTCTGCGTGAAGCTATTCATGGTGTCACTCACTGGGATTGAAATGCCAGTGTCTAATAGATTCCTGCTTGTATCTCCGTCACACTGGAGGGGCACGTCTGTCCCCTGGTGGAGCATGTCAGTGCAGAATCACATGTTAGAGCTGTGAGGTTTATTCGTCATGGACCCGTGAAGGTCCCGGCTAGATAGGTCTTCAACAACCTATTCTTGCTGTAAAAGGAGACTATGCTTGTCATAAGAGGTGACAAATGGGATCGGGTTGTCAGACTCGCTGACTTGGTTGATGCATGTCATCAAATCCCAATTGCATAGATCAATGCTCATGATGTTAATCATGATTGTCTAGTCCAGACTTGATTATTTACAGACTGTTGTCATATAGCTGGAATATTGCTTAGTGTGGCAGAGAGAGAGAGAGAGAGAGAGAGAGAGAGAGAGAGAGAGAGAGAGAGAGAGAGAGAGAGAGAGAGAGAGAGAGAGAGAGAGAGAGAGAGAGAGAGAGAGAGAGAGAGAGAGAGAGAGAGAGAGAGAGAGAGAGAGAGAGAGAGAGAGATTGTTGTACACCTTTCTCTTGTTCATGGGTATTAAAACCTTCATATAGTTTAGTTTTTAAAAATTTGATGTTTATTACCTTGATGTAGGTGCAAAAAGTATTTTTATTACTTTTCCTGAGCATCATTGTTTTTGCTTCCTGCTGATTGGCTAGTTCATGACAGGTTTTCATTGTTTTTATTGTTTGTATAGTGGCCTACAGCAATTACAACATCATATCACTGAAGATGACATTATCTTATAGTCAAGGCATTACAAAGGGTCAATATGTTGCAGACTATTAAACTATATTATATATGTACAGTTATTTTTGCAAATGGAAATAACTCAATATTAACAACTTTTTTTCAGGACCAGCCAATAAATATATTTGTTGATGTGAATACAATTTGTTGTGTAAAAAGTTATTTCCCAGCTTGTTTAGTTTCCCTTATATTTAGGATTGATGCGAATTGTTCCTGGCTCTGTTCAGACAGATTAGTGTGCGATAAGAAATATAGGAACCATTTTAAACTGATTATAGTCAACCGGCCTGGGATTATTCAGTTATGAATATTGGAGTGTCTTTTCGTACTTTGTCTTCAGACCAGTTTCGTACTCACTATTCATGGTTTGGGCCCATGACAATTAAACAGCTTATATGCAATGGATACGAGTGCTGTTTTGAGCCCTAGAGGGGGCTGGGTACATTGTTTGTCTGTAGCTTGTTTGTATGCATATTTACAGTCTTCCATCAGCCAATGACACAATCAGAAAGGAACTCTGTAATTGAATGTAGATTCCTCGGAGAATATGACCATCCATTATCCTGTAGTTATTACTGACCCTTCGTGTCAGACAAAGCATGACGTGCATTGTTGACCTCGGTGGTCTCAAGCACTACGTTAGTGGAGATGTTTGCTTTGTTTTCTGGTTTAGCTCACTGTATTGTGATTATTGTTTCTGACATATCGGATATGATTGATATGGTTGCCTGCTGATGAAGCACGGCAATGGCCTTAGCAACAAGTTCCATAATTAGTTTTGCCAATTATTTTCTAATTTTTTCCTAATGTTGCACAGCCATTATTTTTTATATCTTTGCCCAAGCCTCTCTGTAGATTGATGAGTGCTGTATCATCAGCTGTAAAACAGTGGTGCAAGTAATTTGACATTAGATACAGCAATTATTTACCAACTACCAGGCATTAAGGAGGATCTGTCCTAAGGGAAATAATTGCCAATCCTGAGCCTTGGCAAGGGACTTCCACCATTAATTCATGAGCAACAGATCACTCATAATTCTGATTTGCAAGTAGGTTATGACCAAAATCATTTTTCAGAAAAAATAGAAAAATGATTCTCTGATCTCCAGTGGAGGTGTATTCTCAGTTGTCAGATTGTTGGAACGACATTACATAAAATCGTTTGTGATATCATGAACAGTGGATGACATCATCCTTATTGATCAGCTTTCCTTTCAGACACTGGAAAAGTGGGGCCCAATGACCCATACCAATCTAAGAATTGGGTGGGTCCCAATGACCCATACCCATCTAAGAATTGGGTGGGGCCCAATGACCCATACCCATCTAAGAATTGTTGGGGCCTAATGACCCATACCCATCTAAGAATTGGTTGGGACCCAATGACCCATACCCATCTAAGAATTGGTTGGGGCCCAATGACCCATAATCATCTAAGAATTGGTTGGGTCCCAATGACCCATACCCATTTAAGAATTGGTTGGGTCCCAATGACCCATACCCATCTAAAAATTGGTTGGGGCCCAATGACCCATACCCATCTAAAAATTGGTTGGGTCCCAATGACCCATACCCATCTAAGAATTGGTTTGGGCCCAATGACCCATACCCATCTAAGAATTGGTTGGGACCTAATGACCCATACCCATCTAAGAATTGTTTGGGGCCCAATGACCCATACCCATCTAAGAATTGTTGGGGCCTAATGACCCATACCCATCTAAGAATTGGTTGGGACCCAATGACCCATACCCATCTAAGAATTGGTTGGGTCCCAATGATCCATACCCATCTAAGAATTGGTTGGGAACATTGATGAAAGCAGTTGACATACAAATATTCCACACAATTCATAAACTTGGCCCCTTTGTCTGCTCTTGTTTCTCCCTTGATGGTCACTTATGACACTCATGCCTAAATTCTGGTATTTCCCTCACTATCGCTCATGTCATAAATATAGTGTGACATGAACACTCATTTAATATCCTCCATATCTGTGACCCATGGTGATGTTGTTACCCCATGAATATGGTTTTCCTACCTCAAATACATATTCATTGCTCTCAGAGTAATAGGGGCAGTCAGGTAGCCTAGTGGATAAAGCATTTGCTCGTCACACCGAAGACCCGGGTTTGATTCTCGACATGGGTACAATGTGTGAAGCCCATTTCTGGTGTCCCCCGCCATGGTATTGCAGTAATACTGCTAAAAGCGGCGTAAAACCATACCCACTCAGAGTAATACTTCCTCGTATGGTGTAAATGTTCACAACTACGTTATAATTATATTCCATAGCATAAAAATGTAATGATTTCCTTTGATCAAGTTATATTCCATAGTTTCATTTTGATATTCACTCCTGGCACATTATATTCCATAGTAATTTTCAATATTCCATATCACCACGTTATGTTATTGCAGTGAGTGGTTGCGCTTCATCACCTAAAGTATTCAGTATAAAACTCCCTTCATTGTTACTTCAATGCACAAATAGCATGTAGACCCTGTCCTCTGTCTATTACTCAAAGGGGCTGGCCGGGTAGCCTAGTGGTTAAAGCATTCGCTCATCTCGCCGAAGACCCGGGTTCGATTCCCGACATGGGTACAATTGCTAAAAGCGGCATAAAACCATACTCACTCACTCACTCACTCACTATTACTCAAAGTTTGACCTCGTTCATGTGTTTGTGATCAGCTGATTTTATGACCCAGATATTTCTTTCAGAAGCAGACACTTAAAGGGACAGCAGCCATTGGTTCTGTGTGTTTGTAGATCATACAGGAAATAATTTCCGAGTGGAACGTCACATGCCCGATTCAATCCTCGAGCTAAAACAATAGAGCTCCATGCAGTTAAGCCGACAAAGCAAGAGCTGTGCAGAGTAAACTGGCTTCAGTCTTGTTCCTTTTTTTAATAGAGGCGGTATGGAGAGAAAGCTCATGTGATTATCTTGCGACTGAGTTACAGAATATTAATTGCCAGCTTGATTTGATTAGAAGCCAGTGTTTTTCAAAGTCTAGATCACAAGATAGATATGCCTTGGTCATATGAAGCAAATCACTTTCCTACCCAGGGTTCCTTGCGGCCAGCCGTGTACCTCTAGTCACATCGTCATGTTTTGCACAGCTCCATTCACATGTTTTTCAGGTTTCATTTTGTACAAGTCGACACATTAAGCTACACATACATAATGAAATGTGTAACTTTCGCTGAGAAAATATCCTAAAACGTAAAAAAACATTTCCATACTCATCCTCCACATTCTGTCATGGAAGCCCCACAGAGCTGTTGTAGTATATCTGTATTCATATGCAGAACAATATGTATAGTGCAATGAAAGGCTTGCATGAGGCCTGTCTGGTCTCTAGCGGTAGAGCGTCCGACCGGAGAGCGGAAAGTCCGGGTTTGTTTCCCGGACGCGTCATACCCAAAGATGTTAAAAGATGGTACTTGTTGTTGTCCTGTCTGGCGCTCAGCATTAACTCACTCACTCACTCACTCACTCAGAAATTAACATTTTTGTCATCCACTCACTCACCCACCCACCCACCCACCCACCCACTCACTCACCCACTCACTCACCCACCCACTCACTCACTCACTCAGGTGCAGTACGGCCAGCCAGGAGGGGTTGACAGAGCATGCTGCTGTGAAGCCCTGATAATTACATACATACATCCACCCAGGATGGCCTCCATGGTCTTGTGGACAGGCCTATCCATCTGCATACCTAAAGAGGGGCGGTCGGGTAGCCTAGTGGTTAAAGCGTTCGCTCGTCACGCCGAAGACCCGGGTTCGATTCCCAACATGGGTACAATGTGTGAAGCCCATTTCTGGTGTCCCCCGCCGTGATATTGCTGGAATATTGCTAAAAGCGGCGTAAAACCATACTCACTCACTCATTCACTCATACCAAAAGATGTTAAAAGATGGTACTTGTTGTTACCCTGCCTGGCACTTGGCATTAAGGGACTAAAACAAGAACTGGTCAGCTCGGAGTGAGTATACAGTGTCTGAGAGGGGTATTCATGTTAAACTGCAGCATGATATCTCAGTTGGTGCACACACACTCACACACACACACATCAATATATAAGTGCATGTCACTAACTAAGTGCTATAATATTGATTCAAGATAGACCAAGTAATTGAAATGTGAGAAGAATCTATTTGATGACATGGAGCGTAAGTTATGGCCTAAGTTATGCATAAATAGTTGACCCTTTTCATATATTTCTTAAATAGTTGATTGATTTACCCAGATGCTACCGGGAGGTATTGAGTATTGAGCTGTGTTTACCTGTTTAAGTCAGCCGGTCAACTCTTACAGTATAATGACTGCAGTTTCAATCGACACATTTAAATCAATAGGGAACATAAACTTGAAATAAAGTTAACTATGTGGATTTTGGTACGTTCAACTCAGGACACAACTGTGAGTTCAGATAGGGGACGGAGAATGTGATACATCTTCCTTTGTTTCAACAGCAGTAGTTTAAAAAAATGATAAGTGCTGCCCAGGCTAAAGTCAAAAGCTCCTTTCTCGGTAAGTATTGTAGAAGTCAGTAAAAACTTCACTGAGTCACACTGTGTCTGCTTATTGTGACAATACGATACAGACATCATCATGAATATAATATGTTGTGAAGTTTGAACATTGAAGATTAGTCACTGTAATATATTTTAAGCAAAACTTCTGATATTTCTGAGTTGGGGGCGGGTATCAATTGGGAACTTTGATAACATCAGAGTGGCGGGAATATTGACGTTAAAAGTCTATATTGGACTCAGCTATGTTGGAGATGATGCACAACTTCATGGCTTATGGTAGTCATACCTGTACCTTGGTGGCGGAACATTTTCATCGATCAAGAAAATAGAAACCGTAAAAGAGAGATGTTCATAATTCTGGTTGATTTGTTTCAAATGTCTTTATAGCATCGTTGGTGTACATTATGTGAGAAAGTAACAATACCCCGGTGGTGATGCTGGGTTAGAATTGGTCCCTAGCAACCTATACATGTCGAACAAGTTTGACGCTATAGATCAAGTGGTCAGATTTAGTGTTGGAGTTCGTTATGTGTCAGAGCAGTGGGGTAGTCTAGTGAATAAGCGTTTGCTCGTCACGATGAGGACCTGGGTTCGATTCCCGACATGCGTACAATGTGTGAAGCCCATTTCCGGTGTCCCCCACCGTGATATTGCTGGAATATTGCTAAAAGTGGCATAAAACAGTACTCCCTAATGCTTATTATGTAATCATGTCAGTGGATGGTCATATTGTCAATCAGAAGTGATTAATAATTCAGGCCGTCATCATATAGCTGGAATATTGGTGCATGCATTATTAAACAACTCATACATAATTACAGCAGAAATTCAGAAAATGACAACACAAAGTTGCATTAAAAAATTATTGTCAATGCACATGCAGCACAATGATTATTGCTCTGATCTATGAAGCACAGACGGTCTTGCATCATTGCTGATGTGACACATACTAACAATAAACTACAAAGTTAATTAAACGCTGTATAAGATATGCGTCAAGGTCTGGTGGATATAGTTGTTATTACAGGTGATGTAGTTCAGGATATAGCATAATTGTAGACTGGGTTTTATGTATGTTTGAGGATGGAAAGTAAACAGGAAGGTAAGGCTATGAATATGGATGAATGACTGCATATCGTTTTGTGCCATGGATGATTGAGTGAGCAGTTGGTTGGTTATGGGAGTGGGTGTTGAGGGGTGGGTAGGTGGTTGAAGAGGTTTCTAATTTAGACAACACCCACAGTTATATTGGGACAGTCCTAATGGATTTCTATGGTGAAAGAATAACTTGCCAGAAAATGACACAGATCAAGTAGTTTGTGTGCATAACAAAACTAAAGTTAAACTAAAGTCTGTCATAGATCTCTTAAAGCTAAGAGATACAATTGCGAAGGCCAAACTACCTCTTTTTTCTGAAAAATGGTCACAGTGCACAGCTAGGTCATAAAAAAGATGAAGCTTAGCAACGTTGGTTTCAGAGACCAGTTGGATTGGTGACCGCTTTCAGCAACTTAACTCCCGAGAATGTCTAGGGCTTCGGTCCTGCCCTACACTGAAGCACATGTACGCCATGCAGTCATCTCTACATTCATCATTTCTCCAGTGTTAGATGGGACGGTCGGGTAGCCTAGTGGTTAAAGCGTTCGCTCGTCATGCCGAAGACCCGGGTTTGATTCCCGACATGAGTACAATGTGTGAAGCCCATTTCTGGTGTCCCCCGCCGTGATATTGCTGGAATATTGCTAAAAGCGGCGTAAATTCAAACTCACTCACTCTCCAGTGTTAGACACAATGTGGACACTGTGTACTCCAGATGCTTATTTACACCTGTTAAGTTTTTATGTTTATGTTAATTAAGCATCCCTGAATAGTTATAGCATGATCCATAAGGTGTGGAGGCATCACATGGATTTGATATAAGTATGCCACATTTATGGCCCTTGGGAATTTGTCTAAAAGCACTGATTGTTTATACAAAAAATCTTTTCTGGCTTCTTTAAATAAGTATGAATCATAGGGCTATGAAAAAAACGTATATCAAGATGTCACAAGTCTACCTAATCTAGCCTGTCCTAACTGACACTGTGATTAGCCTAGGAAGGTACTTCAACGGGTAAAATTATAGTACACTTTGAAAAATGTTTGTGTGTGTCATGCATTTATGAAACGGCCTTTTCCCTGAGGTAATAATTACCTGACACTTGTCCTGAGGTGATGGCCTCACACCGGCCGTGCATTGTCACCGGTGCAAATGTCACCTGAGTTGAGGGTGGTCTCAAAATATTGCTGTTATTGTACTTTATTGAGATAATCGTTGACTGGGGTAGCAATTAAAATTTGTACTGCATTATATTTGCTTGCACAAATGATGGAATAGTCAAGAGCTATGAAATGGGATGAGTATTGAAATGTTTGGTTTTTGAATCAAGCAGTATTTGATTGTTCTACAGATGGTGTCTTTAGCAAGGTGCAACTGGTGCTATGCTATGGTCATATCTAGGCCGTCATGTTAACGGTACTGATGTCCCACTTCAAGAACGAGATTTTCAGCCTTTTGCTAGACCGCTGGTGTGATTCTAGCAAAGGCTGTGTTGATCAACCCTTTGACATGTGTGAGTTTGAATGTTTTGTTATGTCTTGCCACGAACCCTGTACAGGTCGCCAGATGAGCTCAATAGGGTTGATCTCACAGTGTCCAACTGGCTTACTTTCAACAACATGACTGAGGACCCGTGAAGATTCTGGGGTAGAATAGGTCTTCAGCAACCCATGCTTGCTGCAAAAGGTGACTATGCTTGTCGTAAAAGGCGACTAACGGGATCGGGTCGTCAGGCTTGCTGACTTGGTTGATGCATATCATCGATCCCAATTGCGTGGATCGATGCTCATGATATTAATCACATGGATTACCTGGTCAAGACTCGATTATTTACAGACCGCCGTCATATAGCTGGAATATTGCTGAGTGCGGCGTTAAACAACAAACAAACCAAACCAAACCAAACGTGACTGAGCTGTGGTGCCAGGTCGTCAGTCTTGTACTTTACTGGTTTTTTATTCAAATAATTTCTCTAAGAGTTGAACTTTGGTCTGAAGTCGACATTGCAAGATGTCAGATATTCCTGCAGGGTCGCTTTCAGACGACTCATGGATGGTGCAACAGTATCTGGTTTCCAGACATTATGATAACTGGCGTTGTCCGTGACAATGACACTAGGGTTTTTAGATTGAGCAGTCACTGATGTTCCAACCAGTCTATGACGACATCACCAGTCATTTCCTTATGATAATCACTAGTTTTCCTTTTGGCCTTGAAAACTAACTTGCATCCATCGATAATCCCAGCGTACAAAACAAGACTTGATTACCTTTACCTGGTGGTACCATGGTGGTTTTTGTCTATCTGACATTAGCCACATGTAGTCAGTGGAATGATTCTTATTTACCCAGGTGTCATCAAGGAAGCCCCGATTTGATAGTTATGAATGGAGATAATGTGACCTCATAGACAGGATTGAATATGTTTCCCTGAAAACTGTTTCGTCATTGCCATGTGCAGTGAATCAAGAATCATTATTCATATGTAATGCAACATGCAACATTGGAGCATCATCATTCTCAGATGCACATCTAGATCCTTCTCCAACTGTCTTGTTTTTGGTGGATTAGATGTTTTATGATGAGTACATTATTATTATTATTATTATTATTATGACAGAGTTGCAGGGGGCATATTTCTATAGCCCATTTCATACTTCCCTCATTGGACCTAGAATATATCTGAACTTGCTGTTTTCTTTCTAATTTTCTCCTGTAAAATTGTCGAAAGGACTTCTTGTGATTGAAATACTCCAAACTTCATACTCAATATTTCACGAGCAACAGTCTGTTAAACATTCTATCTTGTTTTAACATGCAAAAAGCATTTTTCTCGTATTTCCGACAGTACTTTGGGTCAGACACTTACTGAAAGTTGTTTCACGTAAAACCCCTCTCACCAACTGCAGCTATATAACCATATGTCTCATTGAGACAGAGATATCATGTTGTGAAAGGGTAAGAAATTTATTGACCTGTGTATATGATCTCAAGGTCACTGTGTGGGTCATCTTTGTGATGTCACAGTGTCATTGTTACCTTTATTTGTGGGGTACTGTGTGGCTTCTAGAGCAACCAACCAAATGCAATAATTTCCAGCTGAAGTATTATGCTTGCTCTCCATTTCACCATGAACTGCCGGGCATGATATGTAAAGTAAGCAGGCACTATGGGGATGGGTTCGTTATGGATTGTAGTTGTGCTGAATACGTTATACTGCAGTTTCACTGTATTGTGAGTTAGATTTGTCACAGATGGCCACTTAAGAATATATTACATTGATAATATCATAACTTAGATGAATGACCAAATGTGTAAATGAATTATGTCATCTTGGATGCAACAAAGACTCCAGTGTGTTCATATTTGAACGCATTATAATGATGCAGTGCTGCAGTTTGTGAAGAAGCACTGGGGGCACGGGTGGCCCAGTCATCTAAGGCGCCGCTATTCGCTGTGCAGAGTTGCGTCCCTTGGGCACGCCAGAAACCTGAGATTGTGGGTTCGAATCCCGGTTCGCCCCGATTATGTTTCTAGGTTTGTCAGCACCATACCCGTGCTCGTGGGTTTCACCGAAGTGGTAAACGTCTGAGACTTGCATCACTTCGGGCTTTCCTCCCACATTAAGCCGACACGCCGTGATATAACTGGAATACTGTTAAAAGCGGCGTTAAACACAACTCACTCACTGAAGAAGCACTAGTTCGCTGCCTTTTGGGCAGTATGACGTCAGTATGTGCACTGGGAGCTGCAATTCGCACATACAAGTATTTGGCTAAGGCTAAAAAAAGTAAAAGTCTTCGTTCTCAAGCACCGCCCACATTGTCATAAAGTCCGCCACACATTTCATTTTTATTTCCATTTTCAAATTTAAAATCAAAATCCTAATTCTTCAAAACAAAGTGATCCAAGATAGCAAACAGTTACTTCCCTTTACATGCACCCTGCTTGTTTATGTGGGAGGCTCTTTCCTAGGTTGATGTACACAACTGTTATTTGGTTACATATTAGTTGGAACATGCAAAAAAAAAAAAAACAACAACACCGCCCGCACTGTTTTCAAAAGTCATTATCTGAAAACCAACTCTTTTATTTATTTAAACCTTACAGGTTTCCTCCCAATTGTCTTACAGGTAGTTCTTAGACGGCTTAAAACAACATTACCGTATTCGACGTAATAAGCGCCCAGGGCGCTCTCAAAATTAGAAATAGGAGGCACTTATTAGAATATTATTTTAGTGGAAAAAAACAAAGTTAAAAGGTAAATTTCGTGGTTAATGCTGACAGCCTGAAATGTTTATGTACGACAGTTATATTTTCCCAGCATTTAATTGCCCATAATTAAGAATGCATATAACAGATGAGTGTGTATTTTAAGCGAATATATAAGTCTTGTGTACATTGATCAATTTGAAGGGGTGCTAATTAAGATTGTTCACTGGCCAATTTATTAGCGAATATCGCCGTGGGCGCTTATTAGAGCGGGGCGCTTATTACGTCGAATACGGTATTTCATGATGGATTCACAGCTAAAAAGCCGTACTAGGTAACGGAACAACCCAGGTAGTGAAGAACGAGCGATCATATACCGAGAGACAGGACTGGGGGATAGTTTGACTTCGATCGCTGCCGTGGAAGACCAAGCGGCGCTTTCACGCGAGACTGCGAGATTAGAAGATTTACTTTCCGTGAATTGACTAATTAGCTGTCCAACCATTTATGTTTTTATAAACTTTGTGTTGTGTTAGTTTTTTTAAAGGACATTATTACATGTAAGTAACTATATGTAACCCTTACCATTCTTGTAAATAAACAAGCGGAAATGTCGTATCACATCTCATTGTTCTAAATTACAAAGAGCAAATGGCGGCGGGAAATTCACAATTTATTCATTTTCCAGTACAAATTACTCCATTAAATATGAAACAAAGTCCTAAGTTACTGGAGTCAGTTTGGAAGATTTATTATATTTCTTTTGTCAACCACACTTCATTACGCTGCATCTTACAGTACATATGTCTCGTGAAGTTCCCGCAGGCTTCCTTCTTCTTTTGGGGTCAATAGAACAATGGGATGTGGTATGATGTTTCTGTTCCTTAATTCTCAAGACATGTACATATGGTTACTTATAAGTTATAAATGTCCTTTAACAAATGTAGAAAACTAACAGAACTCTGTCAGGACACATTGAGTTCTTGTCTAATTGATTCTGCTAGCCAAAACCAAGCAGGAAAAATAAAGAAATGTTAAATGTTCCCAGGGTTTATCTAGAGCAGATTTCTTAAAAACAGATACATAAATACACAACCTGTTTTAAACAGAATACAGAATTTTATTTTATAGTCTTGTCTTTATTTGGACTCATCTGCAAGACAAGAAAATAGATTTGGGCCTTATATTAAAAATGTGATGACAGACTGTCTAATATGTGTATATGTGTGGCCAAATTGTCCAAAGTTTTGCAATTCACTGTGCAGAGTTACTTCCCTTTGCCATGCCCGGAACATGTTCATTGGTTTGAATGTAAGATTCACTGCCATTTAGTCAAACCTGTGCTCAATGGTTCTCCATGTTTTGACAAAGACCATTTTGAAACGGTAAACATCTATGATCATTTTAAAAGAGAAAAACATCTGTGACCTTTCTTTGCATATGAGTGGTTTCTATATGTCAATATTGGTTTCTGTATATCAATAGTGGTTTCTGTATGTCAATATTGGTTCCTGTATGTCAATATTGGTTCCTGTATGTCAATATTGGTTTCCGTATGTCAATATTGGTTTCTATATGTCAATATTGGTTCCTGTATGTCAATATTGGTTTCTGTATGTCAATATTGGTTCCTGTATATCAATAGTGATTTCTATATGTCAATATTGGTTTCTGTATGTCAATATTGGTTCCTGTATGTCAATATTGGTTTCCGTATGTCAATATTGGTTCCTGTATATCAATATAGGTTCCTGTATATTAATAGTGGTTTCTGTATGTCAATACTGGTTCCTGTATGTCAATATCGGTTCCTGTATGTCAATATCTGTTTCTATATGTCAATATTGGTTCCTGTATGTCAATATTGGTTCCTGTATGTCAATGTCTGTTTCTCTATGTCAATATTGGTTCCTGTATGTCAATATTGGTTCCTGTATATTTATAGTGGTTTCTGTATGTCAATATTGGTAATGTCGTGATGTCTGAGCTTTCTTCCTGAGAATATGAATCAGTAGATTTGCACATAGAGGAACATTTAACTCTCAATGATTCAAAATTACATTGTATCCAATTGTAGAGTTTGACTGAGAAATATTGCAGAGTTGAAAAAGTTAAAATCATCATCATTGGTTTCCATTGGTAACAAAATGATTGAAATAGCTGAAAAAAGCAGTTCATCTGAATGCAACAATTACTGTAAATTTCATGAATTTGTACTCCAGCAGTGTTTATTTATGATGGTGCACGATGTCAATATTTGCATGCCAGTTGAGAAGTGGTCTTTGTGATGCTTGCCAATATTTGACAGCTGCATCGAGCAGTCAGATCATTCCAGAACAAGACAATTTCACCTTTTGATACAAGTATAGAGGAATGGATCGCTCAATGGGCTAACTAGAGTGCACACAGTACTGTGTAGAGTTGCATGCCTTAACCATGCCAGGATCTGCTACTCATGTTTGAATTCCAGATGTGACCTCAGTCTGATCCTTGAGTTGACAGCACAGTTAACTCCTGTTCAAACCTACTACCAGATCTGATACCACATACTGGCACTTCCAGACCAGATTCATAAACACCAGGATTCACAGGCCATTACTGGCAGACCATCACTCACTCACTCACTCACTCACTCACTCACTCACTCACTCACTCACTCACTCACTCACTCACTCACTCACTCACTCACTCATCTTCCAGCAACCATTGGGGCGGTCGGGCATCCTAGTGGTTGAAGCGTTCACTTGTCACGCTAAAGACCCGGGTTGGAATCCCGACATGGGTACAATATGTGAAGCCCATTTCTGGTGTCCCCCGCCATGATATTGCTGGAATATTGCTAACAGCGGCATAAAACCATACTCACTCACTCACTCCAGCAACCATGACAGGTGCAAAAACTGAACATCAAGTTTCTAATTATCTGAGATAATAAGACCTCCTAATCACCCTCTGGTCAGAATGCTCTGTTCAGTAATTAAGTTGATTTACTAGTTTAGAATCCGGATTCATTAGGTTTCCTGGCATAAGCTGATTAGCAGAGAGACACTGTGTCATTATTATCAACGGTAATTATTATAATAAGTCAGCTCAAGGCTTCACACTAATTTGGTAACAGTTTCACAGTGAGAAGATTGTCTGTTTATCACTCATAAGTCGCCTGGATATGGTCTATATTGCTGCCTACAAAAGGTCAGTGCCCCTGGATTTGATCTGGGGTAGGGAAGGTCCCCAGTACCCCAAGCTTGTGTCTCCATGGAGAATACCAGGGCAGAACAGGTCCCCAGTACCCCATGCTTGTCTTCCTGTTGGGATTCCAAGACAGAACAGGTCCCCAGTACCCCATGCTTGTCTTCCTGTTGGGATTCCAAGACAGAACAGGTCCCCAGTACCCCATGCTTGTCTTCCTGTTGGGATTCCAAGACAGAACAGGTCCCCAGTACCCCATGCTTGTCTTCCTGTTGGGATTCCAAGACAGAACAGGTCCCCAGTACCCCATGCTTGTCTTCCTGTTGGGATTCCAAGACAGAACAAGTCCCCAGTACCCCATGCTTGTCTTCCTGTTGGGATTCCAAGACAGAACAGGTCCCCAGTACCCCATGCTTGTCTTCCTGTTGGGATTCCAAGACAGAACAGGTCCCCAGTACCCCATGCTTGTCTTCCTGTTGGGATTCCAGGACAGAACAGGTCCCCAGTACCCCATGCTTGTCTTCCTGTTGGGATTCCAAGACAGAACAGGTCCCCAGTACCCCATGCTTGTCTTCCTGTTGGGATTCCAAGACAGAAAAGGTCCCCAGTACCCCTTGTTTGTCTCCCTATGGGGATTCCAGGGCACAGGGGAACACATTATTCCCACCTGCACCCTTTGAAAACATTCTAAGGCGCCGCAATTCGTTGTGCAGAGTTGCATCCCTTGGGCACGCAGGGAAACCTATGATTGTGGGTTCGAATCCCGGTTCGCCCTGATTATGTTTCTAGGTTTGTCAGCACCATACCCGTGCTTGTGGGTTTCACCGAAGTGGTAAACGTTTGAGACCTGCATCACTTCGGGCTTTCCTCCCACATTAAGCTGACACGCCATGATATGACTTGAATACTGTTAAAAGCGGTGTTAAACTCACTCACTCACTTTTGAAAACATGGATTCTGCTGCAGCAGTGAAAAAATAATAAATTGCTTTTGGTGAAGTAGGCATTGATTTACATCACACTCAAACTCATGTAGTTTGTTTTTTCAGATCTAGATTTTGAACTGATTTGAAATGTGAAGTCTTACCTCCTTCTGTCTTAACTAAATATGAGGTGAATGATATGGATGCCCCACATATACATATGGGAGAATCGGATATATCATATGTCTTGTGTCATCCCTGGTAATGGAAGCGTTAAATGAGGGTCTATCTCTCAACATTGCATTATGTAAGAGTGAATGACTGAACAAATCTGCAGTCAACTCTGTTTGTGTGTGTGTGTGTGTGAGTGTTTAATCTAGCATGGTAACGTTATCCAGAGGTACACCATCTTGGCTCTACTTCATTAAGCAGCTTGCAGACTTCAGTATCAACAGAGAACTCTTGAGATACTAAGCGACTGCTGTCTCCTTAAAGATGTATCGCCATATAACTATTTCAGGTGATTACTGATAATGACTTTCTTGGGGGATTCAATTAATACGAAGTGATTAGTGTGCCTCTTGCTGACCGAAGGGCGTGAAGCAGTCAAACGGGGAGTCAATGAAGGCTGTGGCCATCGGCTCACGATTTGAGATTACAAATGTTCTCAAGACGCCCTTGGGAGAAATTGCCTGGTTAATACACCCAGGGGGATAAACCTACTTGGTGGATAAATCTCTGTCACATAATGGATTCTGCTTGGGACATTACCAATTCTGTTTTGGACATTAATTGATGTCGTGAGATGTAGCTCTTGTTGTATGACTTGCATGCTTAGGTGTTCACAGCCAGAATCAGAGTACTAGAATGTGTATTGGGAGTTTGGTGTGTCATTGGAAAATGTAGGAATGGTTGTGTCACTTTGTTAGAACATGTAGGAGTAGTTGTGTCACTGTGTTGGAACATGTAGGAGTAGTTGTGTCACTGTGTTGAATCATGTAGGAATAGTTGTGTCACTGTGTTGGAACATGTAGGAATAGTTGGTCACTGTGTTGGAACATGTAGGAACAGTTGTGTCACTGTATTAGTACATGTGTATGGGGAATTTGGTGTGTTATTAAAACATGTAGGAATAGTTGTGTCTCTGTAACAGAACAGTAATATACTCATTCACTTAACAAACATACACTGACAAATTCAGGTTCATGGGAAACGTTGTTGCTGAAGCTCCCAAGGGTCACCTGTCTGTGACACATGGACTGACTCACATGCAGCTTGAGTTCCTCACTTCCTGACCTACATGCACAGCGCCGCCATGATGGCACCCAGGAGGGCAACCCCTTCATCATCCTCATGGTTAAACGTCAATGCCTCAATTATCTGCCAAAAGAGATTCCAGGAGGCATGCAAGGCAAACTTGTTATGAAAATGGTATGGTGTGGTATGCATGACCTGCTCTACCGACAGCACCCGTCACTCACACAATTTTCATTACAAAAGTAACTGTTTGTTTGTTGCCGCTACCTGTTCTACTTCGACCAAATGATGACAGCCTGTAAACAATCAAGTCTGTACCAGTCTATCCAGTGACATGATACTGCCTTAACTGATTTAGTTGAAACTAAAAATGATATGTTAATTTTGAATTACTTCTGCTGCTTACAAGCACAAAAAGATTTTCGTTAATGTAAATATGTAACATAGATCACCGCTCCTGACTTCAACTACTATCATGTGGATGACTGGTGTGAGTGAATGTTGTTTTATGCCAATGCCTTCACTATTCCACCTATAACACAACAGCCTGTAAATGATCAAGTTGTTATGTCTAGTAGATAACAGCTATTAGATATAGTTAACAGCCAGTAGAATAATAGCTAGTAGATAACAGCCAGCCAGTAGATATAGGTAACAGCCAGTAGAAAAACTGCAAGTAGATAACAGCCAGTAGATATAGAAAACAGCAAGTAGAATAACAGCTAGCCAGTAGGTAACAGCCCATAGAATAAATGTCAATAGATAACAGCCCATAAAATAACATCCAGTAGATGACATCCATTACAATAACAGCCAGAAGAATAATAGCCAGTAGATGCTGTTGGGATGTGGGTGCATGTCAGGTGACACATTGTAACAGTGTGCAATCACTTCCTGCTACAGACATAAGGTACTGGGGACTTAATTCTGACATGGAATTCCCACCAGGACACCAGCATGGGGGCTTGGGACCAATCTGCATTGTGGTCCCCTTGCTAGACAAGCATCAGTAACTTGGACCAATCTGCCTAGGAATTCTCATGGGTACATCAGGGACTTTGGACCAATCTGCCAAGGAATTCGCATGGCTATATCAGGGACTTTGGGCCAATCTGCCAAGGAATTCGCATGGCCATATCAGGGACTTTGGGCCAATCTGCCTAGGAATTCGCATGGCTATATCAGGCACTTTGGGTCCAATCTGCCTAGGAATTCTCATGGCCATATCAGGGACTTTGGGCCAATCTGCCCAGGAATTCTCAAGGTAACAGTCGTCTAAGGTGCTGCGATTCGCTGTGCAGAGTTGCATCCCTTGGCCACTCCAGAAACCTATGAATGTGGGTTCGCCCTGATTATGTTTCTAGGTTTGTCAGCACCATACCCGTGCTCATGGGTTTCACTGAAGTGGTAAACGTCTGAGACCTGCATCACTTAGGGCTTTCCTCCCACATTAAGCTGACACACAGTGATATAACTGGAATGCTGTTTAAAGCGGCGTTAAACCCAACCCTCTCACTCATAGTAACAAGCATCAAGACTTTGGGCCAATCTGCCTAGGAATTCTCATGGCTACATCAGGGACTTTAGGCCAATCTGCCTAGGAATTCTCATGGCTATATCAGGGACTTTGGGCCAATGGGCCTAGGAATTCTCATGGCTATATCAGGGACTTTGGGCCAATCTGCCAAGGAATTTCCAAGGGTATATCAGGGACTTTGGGCCAATCTGCCTAGGAATTCTCATAAGAACAGGCATCAGGGACTGGCTGCTCAGGTTTCCTGCAAATATTCACTTCAGTGTCAGAGACATCAAGTACAGATCCCAGGAGACAGTCCAGCAAAACAAACACAGTAATATCTGAGTTATTAGAAACCTGGGTGAAGACAAATATTAATGGTTTTAGCATGCAATTGATGTGTTCCCTGAGAAATAGAGAGTGCATCATGCACAGTGATGGTGATTAATTTCCAGCAATTGTATTCCCTGAACATAACTTGAACTGGTTGGATCATTACCATCCTATCATCTCCACTTGATGTCATGGACAAAACCAGCTCCCAGTACATTAAGCTGACTAACATCAGGATGATACTGATGTACACATGCATACACCTCACTCACTCACTCACCCACCCACTCACTCACTTACTTACTCACCCACCCATCCACCCACCCACCAACTCACTCACTCACTTACTCACTCACTGTCTCATTCACCCATCCCTCCCTCACTCATTCACTCATTCACTCTGTTGCATGTTTTATGTGCTGGAGATACAAGTAGGAAAACTCCATGGAATCCGTTGTTATTCAGCTGGAATATTGCTGAGTGCAGATATTCACTCAGTCACTCACTCACTCACTCACTCTTACCAAAACTTCATTTTTCACACACTCACTCACTGATATGCATCAGAACAAGGACATCACACAATTTATCACACAGTATCAATGATTACAGTCGTGATGCCATGATGCAGTTATCACTTACATGTAGTGTGTACATTATTGACCCACCATGGCTGGTGGAGCATGGTCCTTTCAGCAAGACCCCGCCCGAGGTGCTTTGTAATGTGCCATATTTAGTCTGTCTGAACTAAATACATAATGATTTCGTGTTTCTGCCGAGACAGCTGGTGTGCTTCTGTGAGTGCCTGTAGTAAATTGATTATTTCTAAAATAGATTCCTCAGACGTGAAATTGTTGAGTACACAAATTCATTGATTTGTTGTTTTCCTCATTTGTGATTATTAATTTAATTTGAATCAGAAATGGTAAAATATTGTTACCTGTATCACAATATTTTATTTAAATTACATAACTGCATCAAAAACATTGCAAATGTGATTGGCCAATATGCTGGATATGTGCTGCAGGGATGATGACTTGTCTCCTCTTTGTTTGTTTGTTTGTAGTTAATGCTGTATTCGGCAATATTCCAGAAAAGTTATGATATTCTGTAAATAATCAAGTCTGGGCCAGAAGATCCAGTGATTGTATTTGCATATTTGATTTGTATTTGTTCATTAAATATTGGTACAACAGATCTGTAAACCAACGAAGAAAAGGTCTACCCTAACTGACAAAAGATGCAAGATTGTCACTTGTTCAGTCAGAGAGGCTGGTTGATTAGCTGAATGTCCATTTCCAAACTTGTGTGGGTGGGGGCTGGTAATTGTCTACAGTTTTAACGACAGGTTATCACACAAAACAATTATCAATAAACGTTTTGCTAGTGGTTCCGTGGCGATTGATTGGCTAACCAGGAAATTGTTTTTTATGTTCGATATGCCCATTATAACTAAGTCAGGGACACTCCCATCTACTGTTTCTTAGGGGCACTTGGATGCAGAGTTGCATCCCTTGGGTATGCCAGACACCTGTGGTTGTGGGTTTAAATCCTGGTCTGCCTGATAATGGTTCCAGGTTTGTTGGTACCATCTTTTGGGTACATCCGGCACTTTTGGCCAATCTGCCCAGGAATTCTCATGGTTACAAGGGGGCATGGGTGGCCCAGTTGTCTAAGGCGCGCAATTTGCTGTGCAGAGTTACGTCCCTTGGGCACGCCAGAAACCTATGACTGTGAGTTCGAGTTTGCCCTGATTATGTTTCTAAGTTTGTCAGCACCATACCCGTGCTCATGGGTTTCACCGAAGTGGTAAACATTTGAGACCTGCATCACCTCGGTCTTTCCTCCCACATTAAGCTGACATGCCGTGATATAACTGGAATACTGTTAAAAGCAATGTCATACCAAACCCACTCACTCACTCACTCATCACTCTGTGAAAAAACTCCTCCACAATGCAAGGTCACAACTCTGTTAAACAATGACTTTCTCGTTGCCTCTATGTCTCAAAACGGAATTATGTTCCCTGCAATATAACTTTGTCAACCTGGCAATCCATACTATGCCAACATGGCCAACAATTAGAGACAATAACAAATATTACACACTTTCACCGTAACTAATCCAGGAAGAATTTATTTGTTACTGACCCAGCAAAGACTGCCATTGAATAAGAAACCGATATCACACACCTGATGAACAATTAAAGCGTCTGGTGGACAACCATTAATGTTAATTAAGCCCAGGATTCTGCCAAGGCACCATGAGGAAGAACTGATATAAGAGAACTCCATGCAAATCTAATCGTTTTCAGGCGAAAACATTAAATGTTACCTACGATGTATGTTGGGGAGTCACCAATAGGTGTTTACCAATCACAGTAGATCATATAGGTAGCCTATCAGCCGGGAGGTGTTGACAAAGCATGGTGATCAGAAGCCCAGCTAATTAGGACAAATTAGACACAGTTTATGGATAACAACTGTTTATTTGCTGTAAAGGCGACATGTCGGAAAAGATCCTTATACTGTTATTAAGCCCCTGCTGGTAATTACTGTGAAGTGTTGGCTTTCATTGTCTATTTCTAATCACCTATCAGTGCCAATCATCTGTTGGCTTCCTTTGTGAAGTTTCCACCCTTTGTTACCTTATTACTTCTGTTGTCCTTACATGTACATATATATGCTCTCTGCCTCATGGCATTCATTCACCTGATGAAGGAGTATAGCATGTTCTCCGAAACATTAGGGGCGGTCACGTAGCCTGGTGGTTAATGCGTTGGCTCGTCACGCCAAAGACCCAGGTTCGATTTCCGACATGGGTACAATGTGTGTAGCCCATTTCTGGTGTCTACCACCATGATATTGCTGGAATATTGCTATAAGAGGCGTAAAACCATACTCACTCACACTCTCTGAAACGTTGTGTTCCTCATAATAAAGAAGTTGACGTCCATATGTTCTCTTCCTTAACTTCTAAGTAATGCATGTCAAACAATCTAACCAATTATGTACATTTGTTCCACCTGAGATGTCCTTGTGGTCTAGTGGATAGAGCGTCTGCCTGGAGAGCGGAAGGTTGGTTGTTTTATTCCCTGCCCCACCAGATCAAAAGACATCAAAATATTGCACTTGTTGTTACCCTGCCTGGAGTTTGGCAAAACAAGGATGATGTTTTTCTCTTAATGTGTCTATTGTTACGGTAGGATATCTTTTATTGTCTGAATGTGTGAGTGTGTTGAAATTTAACATTGCATTTGGAAATTTCTGTCATTTAACGACTCATTGCCCAAGTATGTTAATTGATACTTTCAATGACATCTTGAGAACAAGTGTATTTAAATAATCCATATCAACAGTATCCGTACAGCTTTCAAAGACATTTAATTCAATTAGGGGACTTCTGCCTTGTTAACCACTTATGCATGGTTAGCTGATTTACTGTGGTTAGTAATTGATGTTACCATGGTTACACATTAATTGACCAAATATCTTCATTTGTATTTCCTTTTATTTCTTTTGCCAACCTTAAATTGCCACCATACAGAAGAAAGTTGACTGACTTCTGCCACTGGCCCTTAGTGCTGCATCAGCCAATCCATCAGAAATTGTCTGCAAATGTCATGAAAATAAGTAATGGGAAAACGCCAAGGTACAAGGATTCCGAGGTAATCTGGATAGCATCATTCTAACCAAAACTGCCCAAATTAGCAAATCATTGTTACGGAGTAATGTCCCTTGTACATATGTAGAACAGTAGTCATGTGGAAAGCAGCATTTCTGGATAATCTCACTGGACCATATATACATTTTTTGAATCGTACAATCCCTTCATTCAATCTCTTTGAAATCAGAAGTGTTTTGTGTAATTATGTTTCACACTGCTGGCATCTGTGAATGCTTGACTGACGATATTCCACTATTGAGGAAACATGTGTTAGTTGTATAGGTTACGATACTTAAGCGTTGGGCAGTTGTGATTTATTGTATCATATATCTTGACTGGGGACCCCCCCCCAACAATCTGGGAGATCGTGTTTCAAAGGCCACCAGACATGCTTTGAAAACATGTTGTTTTTTCCATGTTGTTAATTAATGATATAGCACAACGTTGTTTTTTCGAAGTCCCGAGAACAGCATGTTGGTTACTTCAATGATGGAACCACAGCAGTTCCCTGGCCGGTCTACCAAGAGTTGTATCCCATTTCACAAGCAGTTTCTGATACAGACCCGAGATTAAAAGTCACTTCAAAGGAGGTTGCAGTGAGAAGTGATGAGTCAGCAACACTTACATGACAGACCACAGGGCTGATACACTGCGCGCTGTGTGCAGTCTACACTGGACTGTGTTCTGTACAATCGCTCCTGGGGCTGTGTGCAGTCTACACTGGACTGTGTTCTGTACAATCGCTCCTGGGGCTGTGTGCAGTCTACACTGGACTGTGTTCTGTACAATCGCTCCTGGGGCTGTGTGCAATCTACACTGGACTGTGTTCTGTACAATCGCTCCTGGGGCTGTGTGCAGTCTACACTGGACTGTGTTCTGTACCATCACACCTGGGGCTGTATGCAGTCTACACTGGACTGTGTTCTGTACCATCACACCTGGGGCTGTGTGCAGTCTACACTGGCCTGTGTTCTGTACAATCACACCTGGGGCTGTGTGCAGTCTACACTGGACTGTGTTCTGTACAATCGCTCCTGGGGCTGTGTGCAGTCTACACTGGACTGTGTTCTGTACAATCGCTCCTGGGGCTGTGTGCAGTCTACACTGGACTGTGTTCTGTACCATCACACCTGGGGCTGTGTGCAGTCTACACTGGACTGTGTTCTGTACCATCACACCTGGGGCTGTGTGCAGTCTACACTGGACTGTGTTCTGTACCATCACACCTGGGGCTGTGTGCAGTCTACACTGGACTGTGTTCTGTACAATCGCTCCTGGGGCTGTGTGCAGTCTACACTGGACTGTGTTCTGTACAATCGCTCCTGGGGCTGTGTGCAGTCTACACTGGACTGTGTTCTGTTCAATCACACCTGGGGCTTTGTTCTGTTCAATCACACCTGGGGCTGTGTTCTGTACAATCACACCTGGGGCTGTGTGCAGTCTACACTGGACTGTGTTCTGTACAATCACACCTGGGGCTGTGTGCAGTCTACACTGGACTGTGTTCTGTACAATCGCTCCTGGGGCTGTGTGCAGTCTACACTGGACTGTGTTCTGTACAATCGCTCCTGGGGCTGTGTGCAGTCTACACTGGACTGTGTTCTGTTCAATCACACCTGGGGCTGTGTTCTGTTCAATCACACCTGGGGCTGTGTTCTGTACAATCACACCTTGGGCTGTGTGCAGTCTACACTGGCCTGTGT
Organism: Haliotis cracherodii; assembly: GCF_022045235.1. Lineage (NCBI taxonomy): Eukaryota > Metazoa > Mollusca > Gastropoda > Lepetellida > Haliotidae > Haliotis > Haliotis cracherodii. The sequence goes on along the minus strand of NW_027266343.1, from coordinate 54,692,680 downwards.
TCTGTACAATCGCTCCTTGGGCTGTGTGCAGTCTACACTGGCCTGTGTTCTGTACAATCGCTCCTGGGGCTGTGTGCAGTCTACACTGGACTGTGTTCTGTACCATCACACCTGGGGCTGTATGCAGTCTACACTGGACTGTGTTCTGTACCATCACACCTTGGCCTGTGTTCTGTACAATCGCTCCTGGGGCTGTGTGCAGTGTACACTGGACTGTGTTCTGTACCATCACACTTGGGGCTGTGTGCAGTCTACACTGGACTGTGTTCTGTACCATCACACCTGGGGCTGTGTGCAGTGTACACTGGACTGTGTTCTGTACAATCGCTCCTGGGGCTGTGTGCAGTCTACACTGGACTGTGTTCTGTACAATCGCTCCTGGGGCTGTGTGCAGTCTACACTGGACTGTGTTCTGTTCAATCACACCTGGGGCTTTGTTCTGTTCAATCACACCTGGGGCTGTGTTCTGTACAATCACACCTGGGGCTGTGTGCAGTCTACACTGGACTGTGTTCTGTACAATCACACCTTGGGCTGTGTGCAGTCTACACTGGACTGTGTTCTGTACAATCGCTCCTGGGGCTGTGTGCAGTCTACACTGGACTGTGTTCTGTACAATCGCTCCTGGGGCTGTGTGCAGTCTACACTGGACTGTGTTCTGTTCAATCACACCTGGGGCTGTGTTCTGTTCAATCACACCTGGGGCTGTGTTCTGTACAATCACACCTTGGGCTGTGTGCAGTCTACACTGGCCTGTGTTCTGTACAATCGCTCCTTGGGCTGTGTGCAGTCTACACTGGCCTGTGTTCTGTACAATCGCTCCTGGGGCTGTGTGCAGTCTACACTGGACTGTGTTCTGTACCATCACACCTGGGGCTGTATGCAGTCTACACTGGACTGTGTTCTGTACCATCACACCTTGGCCTGTGTTCTGTACAATCGCTCCTGGGGCTGTGTGCAGTGTACACTGGACTGTGTTCTGTACCATCACACTTGGGGCTGTGTGCAGTCTACACTGGACTGTGTTCTGTACCATCACACCTGGGGCTGTGTGCAGTGTACACTGGACTGTGTTCTGTACAATCGCTCCTGGGGCTGTGTGCAGTGTACACTGGACTGTGTTCTGTACAATCGCTCCTGGGGCTGTGTGCAGTCTACACTGGACTGTGTTCTGTACAATCACACCTGGGATTGTGTTCTGTACAATCGCTCCTGGGGCTGTGTGCAGTCTACACTGGGCTGTGTGCAGTGTACACTGGACTGTGTTCTGTACAATCACACCTTGGGCTGTGTGCAGTCTACACTGGACTGTGTTCTGTGCAATCGCTGCTGGGGCTGTGTGCAGTCTACACTGGACTGTGTTCTGTACAATCGCTCCTGGGGCTGTGTGCAGTGTACACTGGAATGTGTTCTGTACAATCGCTCCTGGGGCTGTGTGCAGTCTACACTGGACTGTGTTCTGTACAATCGCTCCTGGGGCTGTGTGCAGTCTACACTGGACTGTGTTCTGTACCATCACACCTGGGGCTGTGTGCAGTCTACACTGGACTGTGTTCTGTACAATCGCTCCTGGGGCTGTGTGCAGTCTACACTGGACTGTGTTCTGTACCATCACACCTGGGGCTGTGTGCAGTCTACACTGGACTGTGTTCTGTACAATCGCTCCTGGGGCTGTGTGCAGTCTACACTGGACTGTGTTCTGTACAATCGCTCCTGGGGCTGTGTGCAGTGTACACTGGACTGTGTTCTGTACAATCACACCTTGGGCTGTGTGCAGTCTACACTGGACTGTGTTCTGTACCATCACACCTGGGGCTGTGTGCAGTCTACACTGGACTGTGTTCTGTGCAATCGCTGCTGGGGCTGTGTGCAGTCTACACTGGGCTGTGTGCAGTGTACACTGGACCGTGTTCTGTACAATCGCTCCTGGGGCTGTGTGTAGTGTACACTGGACTGTGTTCTGTACAATCGCTCCTGGGGCTGTGTGCAGTCTACACTGGACTGTGTTCTGTACAATCACACCTGGGACTGTATTCTGTACAATCGCTCCTGGGGCTGTGTGCAGTCTACATTGGGCTGTGTGCAGTGTACACTGGACTGTGTTCTGTACAATCGCTCCTGGGGCTGTGTGCAGTGTACACTGGACTGTGTTCTGTACAATCGCTCCTGGGGCTGTGTGCAGTCTACACTGGACTGTGTTCTGTACAATCACACCTTGGACTGTGTTCTGTACAATCACACCTGGGACGACAGGGGCAGGGAACAGATAGGGAATAAGGCAGGAGAGCAATGTGGATGTGTATTACAGAGAGGGGATGATTGGAGGAACAAATAGAGGATATAGATTGGATAACCGGGAATATAGACGGGATAACAGAAAGGGGATAACAGAAAGGGGATATATATATTTTGGATAACAAGGGATATAGATTGCGTAACATGAAAGGAGATAAAGATTAGATAACAGAAAGGGGATATATATATTGGATAACAGGGAATATAGATTGGACAACAGAAAGGGGATATAGATTGGATATCCAGGAATATAGATTGGATAAGAGAAAGGAGATATAGATTGGATAACAGGGAATATAGATTGGATAACAGAAAGGGTATATATATATTGGATAACAGGGACTATAGATTGGATAACAGAAAGGAGATATAAATTGGATAAGAGGGAATATAGATTGTATAACAAAAAGGGGATATAGATTGGATAACAGTCAATATAGACTAGATAATGGAATATAGATTGGATAACAGGGAATTTAGATGGATAACAGGGCATATAGATAGGATAACATAAAGGGGATAAAGATTGGGTAACATGAAAGGAGATATAGATTAGATAACATGGAATATAGATTAGGTAACAGAAAGGGGATATATATATATTGGATAACAGGGAATATAGAGTGGATAACAGAAAGGGGATATAGGTTGGATAACATTCAATATAGACCGGATAAGGGAATATAGATTGGATAACAAAAAGGGAATATAGATTGGCTAACAGGGAATATAGATTAGATAACAGAAAGGGAATATAGATTGGATAACTGAAAGGGATATAAATTAAATAACAGGGAATATAGATTGGGTAACATGAAAGGGGATGTAGATTTGATATCAGGAAATATGGACTGGATAACGGAATATAGATTTGATAACAGGGAATATAGATTTGATAACAGGGAAGACAGATTGGGTAATAGGGAATACATGAATAAATTGGGATATAGAATAAACAGGGTATAGATTGGATAATAGGAAAGATAGATTTGATGACATGGAATATAGATTGGAGAACATTAAGGGGATATAGATTGGATAACAGACATGGAATATAATATGAATAACAGGGATTACAGATTGAATAACAGTGAATATAGATGGAGTCACAGTATTGTCCTTGCATGTTCAGGGACCAGGCTACAGGAGTCGCAGTATTGTTCTAGTTAAAGTACTATGCTATAGGAGCCACAGTGTTGTCCTGATGCAAGGACTAGGCTACAGGAACTCTGTTGGAAATACATTATAGCTCTGGCTATGCAAGAAACATTTAAAAATATAAAAATTTCAACAAAGGATAAAACTCCACCTTTTAATCAAAACCAAGAGATGTAAAAGCACTCATTGTAATCTGGTCACCATTCACGGAAATTGTAGCTTCGTTATGTTCAAACATCTCTTTCTTCATCAGTTTACTGTTTGAAATACTGAGACCAGCGGGTCACAAAACTGTCAGATCTTTCACGAGTGTCACATAATAATATTTATCATATGATAGATATAGTGTTATAGAAGCAATAAACCAGTCGATATACTTGTTATCACGAGCTGGCAGGAACAACTTTCAGACTTCATACATCGATGCAAATCAGCTTTGTGGATACTAAATACCTCCATAAACCAAAACTATATAAAAGTCTGTTCTTTAATTAACTTTGTTTTGGGTTGATTATTAAAGGTAAGTAAGTTCTTGGTATGTGTCTTATGGGTGCTGAAGGCCATAGGTGGACACTAAAGCCTCTGACACAGAAGCTCTGGTCCTTCAAGATTATTATTCCCCACAACAAAGTTGAAGGGGCGATATAGGAATCGGGGATGTCCTTCCGTCAGTCCATCCATCCATCCGTCACGTTTCGTTTCCTAAGCAGAACTAAAAAAAACATGAGTGATATCTTAACCAAACTTGGCACATAGATAGGCCTAATGGTAAACTGTTGTCTTTTGATAGTTTGGGATTTTGAAAATATTTTTTGAGTTTCCATAGAATTGACTTTAACTTAGACTGAAAACTGTACGATAGTCCTTGCCTTGCTCACAACCGAACATGTCATGTTAGAAGGGGACCTGAGTATTTCATGCTTGTTATCCCCTGCCCCAACAAAGTTGGCGGGGGATATAGAAATGGGTTCCGTCCCTGTGTGCGTCCGTGTGTGTGCCGAAATCGTTTCCGGAGCATAACTCAGAAACCGTTAAATATTTCTCCACGAAACTTTGCATGTCTATCAGACTCATGCTGAACTGGTGCCTTTTGATATTAAAGAGTTTTAGAAATGTTTTAGAAATTTTTATTTTCACGTTTCCATGGCAACAAGTTGGACTTAGGTTCTACAGGGGTGGTGTTCGTTTCCAGAGCGTAACTAAAAAAACGTTTATTACTTTCTTACAAAACTTTGCATGTCTACCAGGCACATACTGAACTGGTGCCTTTTGATATATAGCACTTTTAGAAATTTTTATTGTTTATGTTTCCATGACAACATGTTGGATTTAAGTTTTAATATAGGATTGGTTTACTTAAGGAGTATAACAAATATACTGTTAAATATTTCCTTGCCAAACATTGCATGTCTATATATGAAGCGCATACTGAACTAGTGCCATTTGATATTAAAGAGTTTTAGAAATGTTTATTTTAGAATTTCCATTGCAGCTATTTTGACATGGGCTAAGAGAAATGTTGGGTCAGTTACCTGGTTTGGGACCATAACATGTTAAAATGGGCGGGGGATATAGATGACTTTGTCAACTATACACTTGTTGAAATAGGTTCAGGATTTGGGTAACTTTGTTTATATTTTACTGTCCTGCCTTTCCAAATTTAGAATGTGTCACATCATATTACACAGGCACAATGATCTGAAATGATATGCAGTTTATTATGTGATATTACATAGAGAACTAATAATTTATAGATTTGAACAAAACTGCAGTCATGCATGAAGTATGTTTCTCCAATCCAGGCAATATCATTGTCTGTGACATAAATGTGTATAGATAGCATCCTATCTGATGGTTAAGCATTGAACATGTGTGCTGGGTTTGTTGGAGGATCTGTCAATGTTAATTACTCTGTGAGCTTGATACGTAGACTGACGCACATGTGTCAGACTGATATTAGCTGGCGGGACGCACACACCAATATTTACCCAGTAAATTCAATAATATTTCATTTCCCTACTGAATCTGGAGCTGTTTTCTTAAGCCCCCTTGCAACAGATGATGTATGGGGTGGAATTAGTTACTCAGAAAATAACTGTGTCATTGTCAGGCTCCTTGAAGTGCTGTTCTATTAGCATGAAGTCTCGGCTTCTGATAACCTTGGGTTCGTCCTGATTATGTTTCTAGGTTTGTCAGCACCAAACCCGTGCTTGTGGGTTTCATCGAAGTGATAAACGTCTGAGACCTGCATCACTTTGGGCTTTCCTCCCACATTAAGCTGACACGCCGTGATATAACTGGAATACTGTTAAAAGCGGCGTTAAACCCAACTCACTCACTCACTCTGATAACCTTGTGAGCCACAGGTCTGGCTATCATATAGTGGTGTGGCAAGGACGTTCTTGACTTATTATCAAAAGGGGCACAGGGGGTTCAGTGGTCTAAGGCACCACAGTCGCATCCTTCTGGCATGCAAGAAGCTATGGTCATGGGTTTGAATCCTACTTCACCCCGATTATGTTTCTAAGTTTGTCAGCACCAACCCATGCTCGTGGGTTTCACCAAAGTGGTAAATGTCTTAGACCTGCATCACTTGGAGCTTTCCTCCCACATCCAACTTACATGCTGTGATATAACTGGAGTACTGTATAGCCAAACTCACTCACTGCAAGATGACTATCAAGAGCTGAGGAGTTCACATTCCCTCCCATACTGACCATCTGATGATATTCATATCAGTCATATCAGATTTTTTAGTTTGTTTAACTTTGTACAAAATAATTAATGGCAACTCAATGTCTCTTGATCAGGTTCAAGAATAATGGTGATCACCTTGCTGAAGGATCAAGCAGAAACTCTTAATCGTTTTGTAGAAGAATAATGAGTGAGTGAGTGAGTGAGTTTGGTTTTACGCCGCTTTTAGCAATATTCTATCAATATCACGACGGGGGACACCAGAAATGGCCTTCACACATTGTACTCATGTCGGGAATTGAACCCAGGTCCTCGGTGTGAAGAGCAAACGCTTTAACCACCAGGCTATCCGACCGCCCCTGTGGAAGAATAAGGTTTTAGATTCATGGAGTCTTGTATCTGTTCCTGGACTTGGGATCCCCGGTGCAGCAACTGGCTGGTAAGAGTTACATCCCTTAGGTGCAAGGATCTGCTGAATAGGGGTTTAAGTTCACCTGCTTCAATTTAGTCTTTCCTCCCACATTACGCTAACACACCAAGTGGTGAATACTTTAATAGTAATCTCTGAAGTTATTATTTTGTGTTTGATGTAAGCCTCTTGATCAAAGAATAGGTGGCAACATGGTTGGAACTGAAATCTCATGTGTGCAGAGTTATGTCCCTTATGCCAGGATCTGCTAGCCATGGGATTGAATCCCATATTCTGACCAATTATGATCCTTGGTTTGTCAACACCATATCCATATTGATGAGTTTTACCAAGTTCAATGCCTGTGTCCTGCATCCCCAACACATCTGACCTAACATTCCGTGGTATACGGGAAATATTTACTGTCCAAAGCAGTATTTAACTCACTCATTCATATACTTGGTTTTGAACTCAGCTGGCTGTGGTGGACCTACATGGCTGGAACCCTCCTTTAATTGTGAAGTGTATCTGTGATTAGGAAGCAGCAGTACAAATGACAACTTTTAAGAGTGAGTGAGTTGGGTTTAACACCTCTCTGAACTGTATTCTGCTAATATCATTGCGTGTTATCTTAATGTGGGAGAGAGCCTGAAGTGATGCAGGTCTCAGATGTTTACCACTTAGTTGATCTGGGGTAGAATAGGTCTTCAGCAACCTATGTTTGCCGTAATAGGTGACTATGCTTGTCGTAAAAGGCGACTAACGGGATCGGGTGGTCATCATATTGCTGAGTGCGGTGTTAAATAACAAACAAACATGTTCCCTGCTAACTCTGTGCATCAGTACATCTGAAGTCAATGTCAATATACATTACACAGTGCCATTTCGCTTTCGCAGTGTTGGTGGAAATTTATGAAAACCTAAATGACCAATAAATAAATTGCTAGTGATTCTGTTGCATTATATTTGCTAACCACACAATTAGTTTTAGGCCACACCCACTAATGGACTACTGTTTCCTGATTGGCTGATAATAGAATGGGCGTGTCTTGTGTTGCATTTTTGCGCTAAACGATGTCACTGATTTTGTTTTTTTTGTCTACAGTATTTTAAGTTGATGATTAAATAAGCAGTCCGTGAAATTAGTATTGTTGATACATTTATTGATGAGAAATGACTTCAATATGTTTTTGCATTTAGGGGGGTGATAAACATACAAATAGTGTGTACAGTATGCATGCAAATTGTTATGTTTATACCTCCTTAATGGGCCAAACTATGAATGTGACAATTTTCATAAAATGTTTGGCCCTCACTCTTCGAAGGTTCATGCTCCAATGAACTCACACAAAGTTAAAGTCAATTCTTATGAATTTTTATATCATAATTTATTATCTCAAAGGACGTAGACCTTGATCTATACTTAGTTATTTTTAGTATGTGTGACTTCATGTTTACACTTACAGCCATACAACAATCAGCCATATCGCGGAATATAAGAGTTCCTCAAAACGTGAGGTGGAATGAGTGTATGTAACCTCAACATGCCCAACAGGAACAACTTCTGTAGTTTCTGTACAACAATGTATTCAAATAATATCCAGGGCTTTGGGGTAGCCTAGTGGTTAAAGCATTCAATCGTCACACCAAAGACCCGGGTTCGATTTACCTCATGGGTATAATGTGTGAAGCCCATTTCAGGTGTTCCCCGCCATGATATTTCTGGAATATTGCTTTGAGTGGCATAAAACCAAACTCACTTGCTCAAATAATATCCTCATTAGATGAGAAAGGTCTGTTAAGAACTACCTCATTTATAAAGTCAGTCACTATGAAAGCTCGTCCTAATACATTCACATCAAGTACAAGACGTCAAAATGGCCGACACAATTAGCAAGACAGGACAGATATCTGAAGATGTTCATAAACCTGTGGCTATCACAAGTGTTAGTCATCACTGATCAATTGGCCGATCATTGAAAGTTGATGTGTCAAATAGATACTAAGGTAAATTCATAGATTGCAGTAGACGCCACTGTAGTCTAGACATGGATCGAGTCGATACCGCGATAACTGAGATGTGCTTTTCTTCGTTGGTTCTGTAGGATGGGTTGTAGCGAGGATACCCTTAAATGGGCATGTAATCAACTCTCTGACTTATCCCAGTGTATGCTGAAACGCAGTGTTCAAGATTAAAGGGTCTAAATGATGAGAAACAATGCTTCTGTATTTTTTCTTACAAGGGAATTTCCAGGGTTTCCCCCAGGAATGTGGAAGTAGTCCGTTAGTGTTTACGACATTTCAAGAAAACAGCCTCGTGAAAAACATGTGAACGTAAAAATGTGTAATTCCTACACTTATGAACTTCAGTTTTGCAGTGATGTGACTGACCTCTCGACCAATCAAAAAGGCGTAAATCATGTAAACTTCAAATTGATAAATTATTGACACTTCAACTTACATAATTGTAAGGTACGTCATCTAAAACTTTGGCACCTGAGTCCCTTTGGCTGATAACAGTGAATGCCATATTATTGCTACCACTTAAATCTATGTTAACTATGAAATGGGGATGCAGTTTTCAAGGGTATTGTATAATGATGGCTGATTGCGCCAGTACACTGATGCACTGGAGCTTGGCTAACTCACATTCTCTTTCCTTGTCTGTAATCAGTTAACTGTACAGCTGGAGCTAATATCAGTCAATTCAAGTCAGCCTTAATGAATGAAGGACCAAGAGCTTTTCAGATGGATGGTAGTTTTTTCCTGTGAGAAGATGGAAATTCCAAATCATTTAGTCTTCAGGAAATGCAAACACAGCTTAGGACAAGTTGGCATGAACTCTATCAAAGCAAATGATCAATGTTTTCCTCCTTAGCAGATAGTTTTACATTCATGTAATTACAATTTAGCTTTCCTTTGCTAACTTGTTTGTCATGAAATGTTTGAAATTTAAAACAATATTGCTGTTTCATGTGTAGGTTTCACAATGTTTTTGTTATTTAGATCCCAATTTCAGTAATCAGTTGATAGTTGGAAAATTACCAACGAGCCCAAAGGCCTAAGTAACTATCTGTCAGCAGTGGATGAATTATGTAAAACCTGAACACTCTATTGTGTGACTGCAGCATTGATGTAGAAGATTGGAGTAGATTAGTGTACAAGTTGTACATTGTGATTTGGGAAAGAAAATAGAGAATAATGTATCAAATAAGGAGCTTACAAAAACACTTACTTTCTAATTCAAGTCATTTTAATATTCTGAAACCAAACCAGTATCAGTTTGTAGTACAGCAAATCTCTTACTTGCACATGTGCTATCAGTAGAAAGTCATTACATGCCACTTTAGATTAAAACCCTTTGGAGGAAAGTAAAGTTGAGTTCAACACTACTGCACGATAAACTTTATCAATGCTTTGACAATTTAATCTAAACATTGCTGTTCAAGTTTAATTAGTCCAAAAGGCCCCACAATTTGCCGAGTTGCGTCCCTTGGACACGCCAGTGTCCTGGTTATGCTTCTCAGTTTGTAAGCACCATACCTTTGCTAGTGGGTTTCACCAAAGTGGAAACTGTCTATGACATGCAAGACTTGCATCGGAACCTATCCCATGCTGATACCTTCTTAGGGAGACAAGCATCCCATTCAGAAATTCTCTTGGGGAGACAAGCATCCCATCTAGAAATTCTCTTTGGGAGACAAGCATGGGGTATGGGAACCTATCCTGATACCTTCTTAGGGAGACAAGCATCCCATCTAGAAATTCTCTTGGGGAGACAAGCATCCCATCTAGAAATCCTCTTGGGGAGACAAGCATGGGGTATGGGAACCCATCCTATACTGATACCATCTTGGGGAGACAAGCATTCCATCTTAAAATCCTCTTGGGGAGACAAGCATTGGGTATGGAAACTTTCCATCGTCCACAATGGTCAGTGCCCATGATGATATGTTGAGTTTGAGTTTGATTATTTCCTGTGCACTCTGAACAAAAGATAAGCCAATATATATATATATATATTGCTGGAATAACTCTGTGGGGACTGCTGCATACAAAACACTGACTCACATTATTTGTAAAGTGAAAATCTTTAAACTATTTCAAATTTTAAACTGAAAAGTTGATTTTCTGAAAAAATTGTGCTGAAAGTAATTGATCACTGTTCCAATTCTTATGTCAACATGCACTCACAGAGAGTTGCAGCAACTTGACATTGTAGTTAGGCCAGGCTCTTGTGCAGCTCAGTTTATGAGAACTTTTTACTGTATGGATTTTGGCTCGTTTTCACTGATATCACGGGCATGTGTCATAATGACAGGCAACCATGCAACCAGTGGTAGCAAAATATCCAGTTACATTCTTTTCTAAAAGTAACGAAGCTAATTCACTGACTTGATCAATACTTGAGCAATAATAAACCAGTATTCCATCAAAATCTACAGATGTTCGTGAGTCAAACAAACGTACATGCTTAAGCAAACTGTGTCCCATCTCTCTCATACAACCTCCATATCCCATCTTGCTTATTCAACCTCAATATCACATATCACTTATGCAACCTCTGTATCCCATCTCACACATACAACCTCTGTCTCCCATCTCACTTATTCAACCTCGTTATCAATCTTGCTTTTCAACCTCTGTATCCCATCTAATTTTACAACCTCTGTGTCCCATCTCTCTTATACAACCACCATATCCCATCTCGCTTATTCAACCTCAATATCACATCAAACTTATGCAACCTCCGTATCCCATCTCACACTTACAACCTCCGTATCCCATCTGTCTTACACAACCTCCGTATCCCATCTTACTTACACAACCTCCGTATCCCATCTATCTTATACAACCTCCGTATCCCATCTTACTTATACAATCTCTGTATCCCATCTGTCTTACACAATCTCTGTATCCCATCTCACTTATGCAGCCTCCTTATCCCATCTATCTTACACAACCTCCGTATCCCATCTCACTTATAAAACCTCCATCTCATCTCGTTTCTGCCATGCTCCATGAATCTACATCATGTCTGTGGAGACTATCATATTATTATGACTAGCATCATTACTTCTACAGTATCCCGGCCATGTAATAAATCCTGTATATCCCTGACCACCATTTCCAGCAAGCTGCCTGTTGTTAATCTAATAATTTCTAATGTTATGTGTGTTTTTTGTGGTTGTTGGTCCTGCTCGGTGGGTTTTTCTGCACACATGGAAATATCAATGTCATATCTACACATTGTATTCTCAGCATTGAAGTAGCTTTTACCATTATTTCTGGAAATAAACAGTGAATATGACATTGATCTAATAGATTTCAAAATTGACACGTTCGATATGCCTGTGACTAAGGGAGCTAACTCCAAGCCCTACTGAACTATTGGCCACAACGTGGGGATTCCCAACCAACTGGACCAGGAGCTCAGGCTTGGGGTAGTTGTTGTTTCTGTGTTTTGATACCTCGATGACATGGATTGCTGTTCATAATATCAGTCTCTGGATTGTCTGGTCCAGATTTGTTACATTTCATGCCACTGTGATATAACTAGAATATTGCTGAGCACAGAGATAATTAAAACATTCATTTCTGTCCCGCCAAAAAAGTACTGTTCACGTCTACTTCATTTTTATAATTAACAACCAATTTCCCCTTTTAAATATGCCAGATTTCACATAAATTTATGACCATGCCATAAAAGACTCTAAGCGTTCAATGACTATAAACTCTTGCCTTCCATCTTAACCGATCCATACACACTGGTTCCTTTAAACAGTGCATCACATCACCTCTTTCACAACCTATGCCCCATCCTGCTCCCACACAAACAACCATCCCCCTCATTATGCCTCCACCTCCTGTACGTCTCCTCTCCCCCTTCTACCAACAACCAACCCACAGCCCCCTTGCTTCTACCAACCCCCACCCTACATCCATCTTTTACCAACCCCTGCCCCACAGCCCCCTTGTTTCTACCAAGCCCCACCCTACATCTATCTCCTGCCAACAACCAACCCACAGCCCCCTTCTACCAATTAACAACCACCCTACATCCATCTTTTACCAACCCCTGCCAACCCACCCTACATCCACCTTCTCCCAACCCCTGCCAACCCCTGCCAACCCCTCCCAACCCCTGCCAACCTCACCCTGCATCCACCTTCTGCCAACCCCAGGCCCACACCCACCTTCTACTGACCCCACATTGTTCCTTGGGGTAGATCCCACCCTTTCACACTTCTACCAACCCTCTTGTTACCATCCCCGACTGCTTGTACATCGCCCCCTTCCTGACCCCTGCCCCCATCTCATAATTGACTAATGCTTCCAGAGTATCCGAATGGGTTCCTTTAAGTATTATACACAGAGATAACGTAAATCTATACCCTGTGTTTATTTAATAATCAAAGTGTACTGTTTGCTCTGTTACTTAAGAACATCTTTCCCGCTGATGAAACATCGTTTTGATCTATTTAACACAGAGAAGAGGTTTCAAGTTGTTCTTCTAAACAAGCTGTGACTCTGACCCAAATGAAGTGTTATGAGAACCGTGTTTGAAGCGTAATCTCTCCTCCTACTGACAGGAGAGGTAGGATGGTAATGGAATGAAATATTCCTTTTAGATTTTGTGTGAAGTTTTGGTAATAGTGAGTGAGTGATGTGCATTTTTTAAACTGTGATATTAATTCTTTAATGGATGACTATGACCATTTATGCTTCAATGATACTTGTCATTAGTATTTATAATTACTTGTTGTCAAAATCTAATTCCAATATCCTGGACAATAGTCTGGACAGGTATTACTAAATAGGTTTCCAGATAGACAAGGTTCAACTGTTTGCAAATCAGGCAGGAAAATCTCGCTGTGTGATTGCCTTCTGTATCGCTAAACTCATTTACTGTAATCCATTTCAACCACCCACAACAGATTTCATGTGGTCATGTGAATAATTAATACTCTAATGAATCTGTGTGCTGTTAAAATGTTTTATTCAGTTCCTGCAAGAGTCTTGCAAGTCTATGTGTGGAACCCTCCTTATGTATGCGTCTGTCAGGCCACCTGGTGGGAGGGTATGTAACTAATAAGGTTGCAGCCGCAGCATCCTGGGTTTAGATCAGCTAAAATCCCCTGTTGATCGTCATGAACGAAATCCTTCCACTTGGATGAGCATCAGGTTACATTGAAACTAATCAGGCGTTTTGTTCTGTTATTCTAAATGGGTACATTGTGAAAGTGCAGTGATCTGTTTAAAATGGATAAAAACGATTTAAGCAATTATAAAATGGATAAAATTGCATATTTATATGTTGATGACATCATACAGCTCTACCCAGAGACCATAAAATAAATGTATTATTGTTTACTACATTATTTGGTCTCTGGTACACCATTGTGGATGTCGTGTTGACTGATGGTTTTACTAACATTTCACGGTTCGCAGGTTGCGGTAATGAGGCGCCAGTTTAAAGGCTTCATAAACTTTAAAGTGAATTTCAGTATGACAAAACAAAGGACTACTCTTGATGACATAAAAAAACAAGGACCTTCAAACCCGACTGCTTTGGTGGTCTGACCTGACCACCTCAGGTGCGCTCCGCTCCTCTCCGCTCAGCGAGGCCTTATTTAGAATATTGAACTCATCAAGAGTAATTATTTGTACAGTGTATCATACATATTTTATGAAAGTTTTTATTTAATTTTTTTTAAACTAAAAAAGAAGATATTTTTCAGTTAATTTGATGTAAGAGGTACCTAAAATATACTTAATTAAGTATTCAAACAAACTGAAAGAAAACATAAACAATAAGAGTGATAATATTTACATTTTAGTCAATAATTCTGAAGCTATTTTTAAAACCTACACAGTCCAGTTTGTTCCGCTCTTCAACCATTAATAAAATTGATCTTTGATAAGACGGCCAGGGTTATGTCCCTTGCACCACAAGTCGTGGTGAAGATAAAAGGCTTGGCTACTGGACTTGATGTAGGATCTAATTACAGGTTATTACAATGTGGATATATGGGTCTATTCTTCCGCCTCCAGGCTATCAGCTTCTGTCCGCTTCTGTACCTGGCTCTCAGTGTTGTGAATAGTTGTTGGGAGAATAGCACCAGAAAAACACATACTTCGTGTATACTTTCTTATGTGTTCACAGGTCAATAAGATCATACAGGGGTGATTCAAATGTCAAATGTCAGATAATTGGGAGTGATTTTTTTTATTGCTTTTGATAACAAAATAAGCATCTGTCGTGATGAAGGGTAAATAGTATATGTTTGGTATTGACTATTTCTCTTGGACAAGACGTGTAATGGTTATCCCATCTTTAATGATGATGTCTTAATGATGTTTTGGAATCACGGACAAAAATTGAAGCTGTTTTTATATGGTGTAATATTCTATGGAAAACATGTATTGCTTGCAATTTATGTTATTGATAAAAGTCTAAAATAAGAAATAGAAGAAATCTGACATAACTCATTACAGAGTTGTTTTGAAAGTTCACAAAATAGCTGTCATGCCCTTCATAAGTCTAAACCGTCACTCATCCACAGGTGTGAGGTGAAATGGCGTTTAACGTCACATCCAAGATTGTTGCATTTACATAGCGACATACATGCACATGTGTGTGTTTGTGGCTGCTTGTACTAGCTGGACAAATGCCGATTAAAAGTGCTAGTCCACTGAGATACCACGCCGCAGTTTTACAGGAATATCCCACTCAGGCACAGTAAACTGACCAGTTCCCTTAATGCAGAGTGCCAGGCAGGGTAACAACAAGTACCATATTTTAACGTCTATTGGTATGATGTGTCCAGGGATTGAACCCCCGGACCTTCCTCTCTCCAGATAGACGCTGTACCACAAGACCATGGAGGCAGTCTCACTCATGAATAACTGACTTCATACATTGACAACTATTACCGTGGAGACAAGAGCTGTGTGGTTAATATTTCCATGTATCATGTATTTTGGACCATACATGCATGACATCATTGTGGAATTATAGTCCACATGAACTAGATGGGGTCTTGCTGCTGCTATTCCATGTAGTCTCAATGTGTGAAGTCTATTTTTGGTGTCCCATGCAGGGATATTGCTTGAATATTGCTAAAAATGGCATAAAACCAGACTCACTCCATGTCTTAGTTTTGAAAGGACCTGTACTCTCTGGTGCCACTTATTGCTGAGCAGAGTTATGTCCCTTTGCTGTACAGAGTTACGTCCCTTTGCTCAGGTGAGCCATGCAGTGGGTTCCCCACAGTAGTAAATGTTTATGGCACCTGTGTGGACTTTTCTGTCACAGTTAGCCGATAGATAACTGAAATGCTGTCTAACAAAGTTAAACTGGTTCTCTTGAACCACTCACTCACTCACTGAGTACTGCTTACTAGAACAAATGCAGGACGTACAAAGTAGTTCTGATTAAATCTAGACAGCCTCCGTGGTCTAGTGGTAGAGCATCCGCCGCGTCATTCCAAAAGATGTTAAAAGATGGTACTTGTTGTTACACTGTCTGGTGCTTGGCATTAAGAGGCTAAAACAAGAACTGGTCAGCTCGGAGTCAGTATACTGTGTCTGAGTGAGGTATTCATGTTAAACTGCAGCATGGTATCTCAGTGAGCTAGCACTATATATCGGCATCAGTCCGGACTAGTACAAGCAGACACACACACACGTGCATGCACGTCGCTATTTAAGTGCAATAATCTTGGACGCAACGTTAAACCCAATTTCACATCCCCTCCGACTAAATCTCACAAGCAATAGTTCACATTTGTTCTTGCCATACTGTTTGAAATGTCTTTTTTACGCATTTCGATTGAAAGGTACACTATTTCAGTAAGACTATGATAAAAATGTTATTCTGCAACCAATTGGAATTACCACCTTTCTGGGATAGGTTATTTCATCTATCATTGCATTTACAATACTCCTATAAATAGTAGGAATGGGAGCTGTTTCTGAGTGATGTTTCATTAAAGTGGTGATTAAAAAGCTTATTCTAACCTTTCCTTCATACCTAGGCCTTCTTAAAAGTTGGCACTCAAAGAAAACAAATCAAGACAGATCTGGCCATTTGTTTAATGTTTGATTACATCAGAGTGAGCTATATTTAGTTCCAAGGTATCGTACCACACTGAGCGGATTATTCTTTAGGCTTGGCACCCACCGACTGACATCTTGCACCGCATACAAAGCATTGCAGTATCGAGTCTATTTCAGATCAGGGTGTATTCATAATTGATCACTGTGTAGGGAGACACATGATGGCTCTTCTGTTACGTGAACAACCTGGATCATTTGTCGTACCACTATCGTTGGTCCTTGAGTGGGTGGGTGGATTGGGGGGGTGGGTGAGTGAGTGAGTGGCCGGGTGGATGGGTGAGTGAGTGAGTGGCCGGGTGGGTGAGTGAGTGAGTGGCCGGGTGGGTGGGTGGATGAGTGAGTGAGTGGCCGGGTGGGTGGGTGGATGAGTGAGTGAGTGGCCGGGTGGGTGGGTGAGTGAGTGAGTGGCCTGGTGGGTGGGTGAGTGAGTGACTGGCCGGGTGGGTGGGTGAGTGAGTGAGTGGGTTTGGGTTTGGGTTTTGGTGGGTGGGTGGGTGGGTGGGTGTAAGAGTGAGTGAGTGGCCAGATGGGTTGGTAAGTGAGTGGTTGATTAAATGAGAGCGCTTTCGGGATGTTTTGGATGGGTGAGTGAGTGAGTGAGAGAATGAGTTTTATCCTAAAGTAAGTGATATGCCAGCTCTGTCATGGTGGACCCTGCTGGTGAAATTCTAGAGCTGAAAATGATATATTCCTTATTGCGTTTTGAAAGATACCAGCAATCAATTTAATTATTTATAGTAATTATATTACATCATAGAATATTTCACAGAATTTTCACCAATATCAACTATCTAAATTTAGATGATTAAAATAAAATTAATTAATCAACTTGATTCATTTGTAATCATGGTAATGTAGGCCTATGTCATAGGCCCATCGTACATATACTTCTCAAGGGGCATAGTGGCCAGGACCTCATTCTACGAAGTGACTGTCGTTTCACTGAGGTGATCGTAACACCTAAACTTTGACATTGACTTACGACAGTCTTATCACTGAGGTTTTTGTAATAACCATACAATTTCCATACTTTGACCAAAACTTACGACTGTTGTATCGCTATGGTAATCATTACTACCATACTTTAACATAGACTGACAAGTGTCATATGGCTAAGATGATTGTCACTCCCATACTTTGACATTGACTTACGACTGTCGTATCACTAATGTAATTGTAATTCCGATACTTTAACATAGACTTACGAATATTGCAGCTCGATGACCGCAGTGTGTAATTGGCTGATTACTTACAGATGTCATTTTGAGAGGGGGCAATATCTTTACAACCTCAAGTTGACTTCATTTTAAGTCTGCATTTCCATGAATTTCTTAATTGTGTCGTAACAGAGTGACCCCCGCTTGACACTTGGACAATTGTGGCATCTGTGTATGGGGCTATGGTCACTGTTACCTCCAGCCAGACAGACAGCTTCAGTGATGCTGAGTGGGGTAGACCAGTGCCCAGTGCCATGTGCCCAGTGCCCATCATTGCCCATCATTGCCCATCATTGCCAATTGCCCAGTGCCCATCATTGCCCATCATTGCCCAGTGCCCATCATTGCCCAGTGCCCATCATTGCCCATTGCCCAGTGCCCATCATTGCCCATTGCCCAGTGCCCATCATTGCCCATTGCCCAGCGCCCAGTGCCCATCATTGCCCAGCGCCCAGTGCCCATCATTGCCCAGTGCCCATCATTGCCCATTGCCCAGTGCCCAGGATTACTTCACCTCTTGTGTAAAGGCCATTCTTGTCTGATATGGCTTGTGTGATCCTCAGAGATGTTGTAGAACCAATCCAGTCGCAGTCTCAGTATAGCTGCCTGTACAAAGTTCATTCTTCATGGTACCTTCATAAGTTTTAATCCCCGAAGAAGTATTTTCGTTACATGTCTAATAACAATCCCAATACACTTAAATTAAGTTGCAAGTTGTGAACATTTCGATGTCTGCCTTGAATATTAGAGCATGGTCACATATTGTTAAGGGGCTCGAAATAAGGTAAAGCTCGAAAATGTGTGACATGGCGATAACATGTAATTTGTGAAATACATAATCTTAAAATACATACTTCTATCCCAGACACAAAGCAATGACTTCTTGTTACTTGAGGGAACTGAGATGAATGACAACCACTTTTTGACCCTGAATCAAGTCTTAGCACCGACCGGGATGAGCTGACCTGTGGGAGTTAGAGGACAACACTTACTTATTGATGACAGTCTGGGGCCACCACCACCCTCACAACTGTCTGATGCTAATATTTGCTTGTCCACTTTAATTGCATTTGGTTGAGGTTTGGCACTTTTCGCAATTGTCAAAGTGTCTGTTAACATTTTCTTTCGGCAGATGCTTGTTTCATGCTGCTTGGGGTCATCAACAGATATTTCTCTGAAACTCCCACATGTCCCTTGTTTTTGTGTGTCGGTGGTGGGAGTTGTGATGACTGAGGACAAATCATGACACATGTCGACACAAGTTAACTCTCTCTCTCTCTCTCTCTCTCTCTCTCTCTCTCTCTCTCTCTCTCTCTCTCTCTCTCCCTCCCCTCTCTCCCTCCCTCTCTCTCTCCCTCCCTCCCTCTCTCTCTCTCTCTCTCTCTCTCTCTCTGATATTTTATTTCTGAGTCGTGTCGCAGATAAGACCTGACACCAGGGTAGTGCTTGGCCCTTGTCTGAAAAGATATACAGACAACTTTAGACAACAGAAGCAAGGTTATTAAATGAGCCCCAGAAGCTTTTGTTATTCATGTTGATACTCATAGTAACATTGATATTGGAGGTATGGATCGACAGTATAGACTCTACATTGGACAAGACACTCCTTCACACTCATATCCACTCACTATCTGTACTAACCGATAAACAGGTTTAATATAGTGACATCAAAGTAAGCAAACATCATTAAATATATTAACACTTTCACTGGAGGGTATACAAGTCATATTATCTTACCTAACATTAAGATAATTGCTTCTGATTGGTTAAGCTGTGGGCAGAATTTGTCATTGTACAAATTTCATGTAGCCCCCTCAGAAATCAATAGGAACACATCTTAGGTAACTTCCTTATCTTGCATAAATATCATTGAGTTTCTGAAGACAACCAATGTTCATCTGAAGGTGTTCGGGAAAGGGAAGTAACTCTGTTTGTTTGCATCGTGTACTGTGAGTTTTACTTTCTTGTGAAATTGCAGACATATATTCAGGACCAGTAGGAATGAATGTCGGTGGGATAAATTCGTTGTCAACAGATTCCTCAGGGCATATGGTGTGCTCTGTCTTTAATGACCCTATTGGCCTCTGTCTTTAAGAACCCTATTGGCCTCTGTCTTTAAGAACTCTATTGGCCTCTGTCTTTAATAACCCTATTGGCCTCTATCTTTAATAACCCTAGTGGCCTCTGTCTTTAAGAACTCTATTGGCCTTGATCCTTAATCACCTTATTGGCCTCGGTCCTTAATCAGTCTTTTGGCCTCTGTCTTCAATAACCCTATTGGTCATTGTCTTCAACTCCTGTCCTTGTTCATCCTATTGGCCTCTGTCGTTAATCACCCTATTGGTTCCGTCTTCGATCGCCCTATTGGTTTCAGTCCTAAATCACCCTATTGGCCTCTGTCTTTGATCACCCTATTGGCCTCGGTCTTCATTTGCCCTATTGACCTCAGTCCTAAATCACCCTATTGGCCTCTGTCCTTAATCACCTTATTGGCCTCTGTCTTTGATCACCCTATTGGCCTCTGTCTTCGATCACCCTATTGGCCTCTGTCTTCAATCGCCCTATTGGCCACTGTCTTCGATCGCCCTATTGGCCTTGGTCCTTCATCAACCTATTGGCCTCTGTCGTCGATCGTCCTATTGGCCTTGGTCCTTAATCACCCTATTGGCCTCTGTCGTCGATCGCCCTATTGGCCTTGGTCCTTAATCAACCTGTTGGCCTCTGTCTTGACTCATAGTTACAGTGGTACAACTGACAAGTTTGATGTCATGTAGGCGTTAATGTTCATGGTGCCATTCCATAAATCATTCTTAGCGATACGGCTATTGTAAGTTTATGTCTAAGTACATGAATAGATAAATAAATAAGCTAAATGACTAACTTACCATGTATATTCTTATTTTCTGATAGTTGGAATACAAGAATTGTATTGCACTGTCATGTCAAGATCATAAGCATTGATATTATCTGTAATTTGGAAGAAAAGGATATTTTTTAATTACAAAAGAAATATTTGTAAGAAACTTTCAAGTATTATGTAATCATCATATTTGGGATCATCATGTAATCATTTCATTTGAAAACCGGAGTGAGGTTTTTTTTAATGTTGCTTTGAGTGGCGTTCCTGTAAAATCAGAAATAGGCTTCACACGTTCCTAAAAATACATTTTACATTTACAAATGTTGTATTACAAACACATTTCTGAAAAGCAACAACAATATTTAAAATTGTTTAAATGATTATTTTATTTCATTTCATTTATTAATTAAACAAAATAATTTTCCAGGATTCTAAATATTTCACTCTGTATGATTTCATGTTTCCCGGATGACTACAATGTTGCTGACCCTAAGACACTGAGCCTTGTACTGTTCTAAGAGAGCTACAAGATAGCTCATGCTTTAACTCAGCAAAGGCTACAGGGTCATTTGTTCTGGAAGAGTCCTTGCAACTTTGATCTCCTTGTTAATTTCTGATCCTGTTTTGATGTGGGAAATGTTTCAAAAACTTGTATTTGATCATCTCAATCCTCTGCTTAGCGACGTACATGAAACATCACTTGATGACCTGGCCAATTCGAACGCCTTGGTCCATGAAATCAGAGACACACTTCCATAAATCGTTATTACCCGAGAACCAGAAATAACTTGCTGAGCATTCAGTCTGAAAATTGTGCCTTGTGGTAGTTCTGAGAATACCCTGACCCATGTAGCCCGGGCTGATAACTGGTGGTCAATTGCTGGAAGTGTCCACAAGATTCTCACAGCAGGAAATGCCTCTGTCCTGTGAGCTGATTGGCTGGCCACCGTTGGCATGTGATATAATCTACACACACATCAAAGGCTGGAAGCTGATGATGATAGTGAATGGTCATTTAGTTTAAGACTCCCTTGGGCATCAGCCAACAGGAGATTAGCCCTCAGAGATGTTGATGGATGTTGAGAACAGAGCGTTGATACGTGCTCATATCATCTGGGGCGCGCTGGTTGTGGAAAGACCTAACACATTGTAGGGATTAATGAGAACATTGTAGCTTGTGAGTGGATGGTGAGGGTTATTGTGTGTTGGATAGTACCTGAAATACTGAAACATGTTCCACAGCGTGTGTGATAAGAGTACCCAGGAACTATTTGTTGTAGTAAACGAGGTTAACGCTCTTTTCTAGGAATGTCATGTTAGGTTGGGCTATGTTTATTACAACATGAAATTCCAACCAATAATCTTGATTCTTTATTCTTTTCTTATTCTTGTGTCTCATGTACAAACATTAGATTGACTGTAACAGATAGACAGGATTTCATTGAGTATTGGGCTTTTACATTTCCTTAAGTTACGCATTAACTTAGAATACAGCAGTATTATACTAGGTTTGGCTTGTTTACTTCACAAAGGCATGAACATTTAAGAATAAGGTAAGTTACAGCACAAACCTGGAAATTGCACTAAGTACATAATAGTTCAATAAAATGTGCAAAAACAATGCCTTAACTGCACTAAATAAACAGGAAGCTTAATATTTCATATACCTTTCATAACAACTTATGGCCATGAGAATATTTATGAACAAAGTTGAAGTCTAGAGCGTATTTCCTTAACCCAAGTCTAAATCAGCCACAAACCCTAAATTATGAAGAATTAAGTTACTATGTATGGTAGAAATTAAGAAGATGCACTTATAAACAAATGACTATTGATGAATTGCAATATAAGTAAATAAATGTGCCTAACCATAACTTTAGACCTCACTGGCTCCTAGCATGACTTCCCCATGCATGCTGCTTAAGTCACATGGTGATTTGACCACAGCAATCCGTGCTTATCTCCCTTCATATTAAGGTTGACATAGAATTGGCACATGATAAAAAAAACCATGACATTCAAAACCAGGAAATTAAAATAAACATCCTAACCATAACAATTATTTAATATTGTATACTACTGTTGTTATATGCAATACATAATTTGTGGAAATTCTAGAAACCAGACATGCAACTAAGCCCCACACACCCCATCCAACTCAATTTCATAAAACAATATGTTTAACTTTGCTGAATAAACAGCTATGCTTGTCGTAAGAGGCGACTACCGGGATCAGATGGTCAGGCTTGCTGACTTGGTTGATGCATGTCATCGATGCTCATGATATTAATCACTGGACGATCAGGTCCAGACTCGATTATTTACAGACCACCATCATATAGCAGGAATATTGCTAAGTACAGCATTAAACAACAAACCAACCAACCAACCAACCATAAAACAAAATAACACGTGACAAACCACCGGTCCGTGTAGTCCTGTGGGTACCCGGGTCCTACTCAGCACCCACCCGACCCAAGTACCCGAATTACCTGTCTCAGCCCTGGTGTGGATCAGTCATGAAGTCAACCACTGGATTTTCTGGACAATTTACAGACTCTTGTTCTTCAGCTGGAATATTGCTGAGTGCTGTTTCAACAGCAACAGACACACACTCACTCACTCACTCACTCACTCACTCACTCACTCACTCACTCACTCACTCACTCACTCACTCACTCTAGAACACAGTCTGTGAGCCCAATGTCTCGGCCCAGACATCCCCTGTAAGAATGCCAACATGCCCTTCTTTGTCAGTATATGACTCCCATGGCGACTGCCGAGTGGATGAGGTGCTTGGTAAGCAGTGATGGAAGTCGGAGGTTACAAAAAAATGAGAGCAGCTCGGTGATTTTGTGTTTTGTTAAGCTGATTTTCGATTCAGCTGATAGCATCTCATATCTATTTTCTCGCACAAGATATCCTTTGAGATCTGATAAAGCATCCATCATCTCTTCCAGGCATCAAGGATTTGAATTCTATTAATTTAATGCTTCTAAATTTGTACTTATTATTTTACTTGCTACCAAGTCACCTCCTTCCAGTTCCCTCGCTCATTCCTCCTTCCATTTGTAAAATCCTATCAAGTTTGTTCTCAAACTTTATTCTGTATGTTTTTCTTCCTGCCTTAAACATATTCCCTCCTGTCTTGATGTTTCATCTTCATCCACACATCTTCCCCACCCCTTGCCAATACATCTTCCCCAGCCTCACCAATACATCTCCCCCACCCCTAGACTCACAAATACATCTCCTCCACCTCTAGACTCACCAATACATCTCCCCCACCCCTCGCCTCACCAATACATCTTCCCCACCCCTCGCCTCACCAATACATCTCCCCCACCCCTCGCCTCACCAATACATCTCCCCCACCCCTCGCCTCACCAATACATCTTCCCCACTTCTAGACTCACCAATACATCTTCCCCACCTCTAGACTCACCAATACATCTTCCCCACCTCTAGACTCACCAATACATCTTTCCCACTTGTAGACTCACCAATACATCTTCTCCACCTCTAGCCTCACCAATACATCTTCCCCACCCCTTGCCTCACCAATACATCTCCCCCACCCCTCGCCTCACCAATACATCTTCCCCACCTCTAGCCTCACCAATACATCTTCCCCACCTCTAGACTCACCAATACATCTTCCCCACCTCTAGCCTCACCAATACATCTCCCCCACCCCTAGACTCAACAATACATCTTCCCCACCTCTAGCCTCACCAATACATCTTCCCCCACCTCTAGACTCACCAATACATCTTCTCCACCTCTAGCCTCACCAATACATCTTCCCCACCTCTAGACTCACCCATACATCTTCCCCACCTCTAGCCTCACCAATACATCTTCCCCCACCTCTAGACTCACCAATACATCTTCTCCACCTCTAGCCTCACCAATACATCTTCCCCACCTCTAGACTCACCCATACATCTTCCCCACCTCTAGACTCACCAATACATCTTCCCCACCTCTAGCCTCACCAATACATCTTCCCCACCTCTAGACTCACCAATACATCTTCTCCACCTCTAGCCTCACCAATGCATCTTCCCCACCTCTAGACTCACAGACACATCCCATGATGAATTCCCACGTTTAATTAAATAATTGACTTCCCTCATTCATAGAGTTCCATCCATGTGCCATATTGTGCCATCATCCTCATCTTTGGCCACCTCTCCCATGCTGAATCACCTGTTTCACTTCAGTATCAGCACAGTGCCTTTCACAGGTTACACAAAACCAAATGTTTTCCCTAAGAAGTCTATAGTAAAGTCATATTTTATTAAAAATTATCTAGACATCATTAGCAATTACATGTACATGTATGCCCAATGAAGCCATAAAGCTGCAATAACAACACAATTTTTCACTTGCTTAGCCGGTTGCTTTTCCGAGTACTGACCGACCCACCCCAGTTCCGCACCAAATGTCATCTGCTTGAAAATATCTTTCGACACATTCAGCATCAGTTTTGATGTTAAACAACAGAACTACATACTGAAAAACTTGGTCAGATTTAATGACTGAATGGATGTACATTTAAAAACAGATTTAATGACTGAATGGATGTACATTTAAAAACAGATTTAATGACTGAATGGATGTACATTTAAAAACAGATTGAATTACTGGATGGATGTACATTTAAAAACAGATTTAATTACTGGATGGATGTACATTTAAAAACAGATTTAATTACTGGATGGATGAACATTTAAAAACAGATTTAATTACTGGATGGATGTACATTTAAAAACAGATTTAATTACTGGATGGATGTACATTTAAAAACAGATTTAATTACTGGATGGATGTACATTTAAAAAACATAAAAACAAAACATCAAATCACAGCTGCCAGATTTCTGAGTCTACATTTGTATTTTTCCATGAAAACTGCTAGCTGAAAAACTAATTGTGATTTGGTGCAGCAGAACCTTACAGGCTTGCTATGAAGACCTTCACGTTATTAAATAACCCACATTCAGAGTAAGGATCTATAACTCTGCAATCCTTGTTTGTCGTCTTTGATCCTCAGCTTTGTAAGCCTTAAGAATGGTATCATTTACTTAAAAGACATTATGAGATGATAAAATCTATTAATATAGACAAGTCTTGAGAATACTGAAGAGGCCTTTAGGCGCTACATCTGTTTAATGTAGTGGATATGTGTCATCAAGGGCTGATTGGACATGGCTTCCTGCATGTGGATGGCATTTCGTAATGAAGTGTTTATGTTGGCCAAATGGTTGAAATTGGTGTCCAATCACACCGTAGTCGCGGCCATGTTGACGTCAACTCTGTATATGACGTGGTGCAATTCAACGATTGATCAGATAGTTACAAGTTGGTTCTGGAGGTGAAGGTCATAATGGGCCATGTTCAGTGTGTTGATCCAGCACGGTTGAAGTCGTGATGACAGGGATTCTGGCCGAGATGGAGAGGGTGATGTTGACGTTCATTTCCGCAAACCTCATTTCCATTTTCTGATTGACACATTCCCCTTCAAAACAATCTCCTTGTTCAGGCAGCTTAAAATGCCAGACACTTTCCTTTAGAATTAAAATCAAAATCTCATTTGACAAAAAGCCTCTATCATCATAAAGTTGATGTTCTGGTATGGAAGTAATTTAAACAGGATAAGTGTGCAGCGTTATTGCAATTCTGTCTTCTCAGCTGAACAGGTTTTAAGAATATTGGTGCATAGGAATGTTCAGGGCTGCATGTATGGTTGCTTTTTCAACTGCCACACAATCTATTATCTTTCAATTTTTCAAATTTGTCATTTTCAGCTGTATGGAATTAATAATATCATGAAAATGGAAATGTCGAGATATGTTTGGTGCCAACAAGTTAAGACAAATCTATTTTTTGAGTGAAAAAGCAAAGATGTATCATTCTGTATATACTTCAACAATAGGAAATGGGAATGGTACGTTAAATAGCTCAGCGCTGTTTTGTAACGTTGTACACGAAGAAAAACAATGGCTTATCCCATTGTCAATTCTATTCATTTCTGTTTTGATAAAGCAAATGATCAGAATCGTCAATGCTGCCAGATTTCTTTTCTGCAGTTTGCATTTTTGATGAGTTTTGGTTCCCTTGAGATGTATGTTGGCAGAACATGAAGCTTGTGCGTTCTGGGAGAGTTAGACAGATGACGAGAATAATGATGAGTGAGAATTGACCAAAAACAACAGATGATCACAATTCTGGAATGTCAAAGTTGTATGATCACAATTCTGGAATGTCAAAGTTGTATGATCACAATTCTGGAATGTCAAAGTTGTATGATCACAATTCTGGAATGTCAAAGATGTATGATCACAATTCTGGAATGTCAAAGTTGTATGATCACAATTCTGGAATGTCAAAGTTGTATGATCACAATTCTGGAATGTCAAAGTTGTATGATCACAATTCTGGAATGTCAAAGTTGTATGATCACAATTCTGGAATGTCAAAGTTGTATGATCACAATTCTGGAATGTCAAAGTTTTATGATCACAATTCCGGATTGTCAAAGTTGTATGATCACAATTCTGGAATGTCAAAGTTGTATGATCACAATTCTGGAATGTCAAAGTTGTATGATCACAATTCTGGAATGTCAAAGTCACATGATCACAATACTTGAATGTCGAATGAGACAAAATTATTTTTACAGTTTGCCATGTCTATGCCCGTCTATGCCCATCTATGCCATGTCCATGCCCATCTATGCCACGTCCATGCCAATCTATGCCATGTCTATGCCACGTCCATGCCACATTCATGCCCCATCTATGCCACATCCATGCCATTCTATACCACGTCCATGCCCATCTATGCCATGTCTATGCCACGTCCATGCCTATCTATGCCATGTCCATGCCACATCCATGCCCATCTTTGCCACGTCCATGCCACATCCATGCCCCATCTATGCCACGTCCATGCCAATCTATGCCACGTCCATGCCCATCTATGCCATGTTTATGCCACATCCATGCCACATCCATGCCCCATCTATGCCACATCCATGCCATTCTATGCCACGTCCATGCCCATCTATGCCATGTCCATGCCACGTCCATGCCCATCTATGCCACGTCCATGCCCATCTATGCCATGTCCATGCCACGTCCATGCCCATCTATGCCACGTCCATGCCCATCTATGCCACATCCATGCCCATCTATGCCACATAAATGCCATTCTATGCCACATCAATGCCATTCTATGCCACGTCCATGCCTATCAATGCCACGTCCATGCCCATCTATGCCACATCCATGCCCATCTATGCCACGTCCATGCCCATCTATGCCACGTCCATGCCCATCTATGCCACGTCCATGCCACATCCATGCCCATCTATGCCATGTCCATGCAACGTCCATGCCCGTCTATGCCACATCTATGCCACGTCTAGGCCACGTCTAGGCCACGTCCATGCCACGTCCATGCCATGGTGAAAGAAAGAAGCAAGTGCCATGCCTCCTTCTCTGGGAATGATGTGGTGTCAAGGAGTTTAACATGAATACTTTCAAGAAGTCCCCAATAATCAATAGCAGTGCTAAGTTTCATGTCAGAAGGTCTTGATGAATTGTCTGCTTGTTGGACTTCTTCATAGATTGCACATTAAATATAGGTTTCTGTGTGACCATTTGTTCCAGATTTTATATCAGCGCTGGCTGAGGGCACAAGGGTGACTTGCTTGAATCAAAAATAGAATCCTGTTCAAATGGAATGGAGTGTTTGTGGTGGATCTGATAAATGCAGATGAGTTTGAGGATGCTGTGTCAGGATTGTGGAGAGACATGAATATTCTAGTTACTGAGTGTGTGTGAATGGCTCTGCTCATAAGCCAGGCTTTCACATCGGCATCTCAAGACAGTTTATGAAGTGAACAACTCTTGAAAATTCAAAGTTCAAGATGATTCAATATGAAAATAAATATTTATTGTTTCAACATTCATGGTTTTTACAAATTTTCTGCTGAGTACAAATATCTTGTAGGCGATGTTACCGGGGGGGCCATTCCAGTAGCAGTAGCACTGAGGTGATCGTAACTCCCGAACTTTTGTGTTTAAATTCCTGTTTCCCCGGTTATGTTCATAGGTTTAAAGTCCCGAATTAACCTTGTTCATAAGTCCAGTTAAATCTGCCTAATCTGGACTTCCTTCATCTGGATTCCAGATTGAAATTGTGTGATGACAAAGGACCAATTTATCATGTAGGTGATGCTTCCCTGTTAAGATTAACTTTCCACACATATCACTCACACATCCTGTAAGCTGTTCTCATCAATAAGCAGCCATGTACTCTTACATTAAGCTGAAGAAGGATTGATAATTCAGTGTAAACGACAAACGTTCCAGAGCTGGCATGACTGATGGCTTGTTTTGGATCACGTTCACGACTGATTAAGACACGCAAAGTGAATGGTTCTGTTTTGTATAAAGCATGAGATTAAAGTAAGGGGTTACGAGTTTTATGAAAGGTTCATACCATATAATTTTAAATAAATATTGTCTTCTATCCTGAGTGGTGATAGCATGACGACAAGAGACACAACTCTTGCTAAAATTTCACTTTATGGATGGATCGCCTCAGTCTCAATCTTGCGAGACTATAGGTCCCACACAAGTCTGGTATAGATAGGTTAGGTGAAATGGAGTCTAACATTGCATTTAAAATTAGTGCACATTATACATTGCACATGCATGTGTGCATGTGCGTGTGCTTAGCTGAACTAGTCTGGACTAATGCCAAGTTTATGGTGCTAGCCCACTGAGATTCCATGCTGCAGTTTAACATGAATACCCCACTCAGACAGAGTATACTGACTTCGAGCTGACCAGTCCTTGTTTTAGCCCCTGAATGCCGAGCGCATACCAGACAGGGTAACAACAAGTACCATCTTTTAACATCTTGTGGTATGATGCGTCCGGGATCGAACTGCCAACCTTCCCCTCTCCAGGCAGACACTACCACTAGATACGGAGAACATCTGGTTGAGATAGTTTATACTGTGTCAGCAAGGGCCTAGGCTAACATCTAGTCTCTGAAATGAACATATCGTACAGAAAAACAACAACAGTTGTTCAATTATCTTAATAAAAATATAATAAAAGGGAGCCCAGAGACTCTCTTCATTTTCTAGACTTGCCAAACATTATAGACTCCATGGGCTGTGTTTGATATATACTTGTATCAGGGTCTGTAAGACAGACTAGCAAGGGCCATGAACAATGTTAATCTGGTCAGTTTCAGGGGAACAGTAATATCTGTCTTCGCATGCATGTCAAACACGTGAAAAACATGATAGGGAATATCCTTGACAGATTTTAACCCCTTACAAATTGCCCCACACACTTATTACAGCTAAAATCCATATTGACAAATAGAAGTGATTTTTGAAAATAAGTTTAACCTTTCAATAAAACCCCAGATCTTGGATTGAATCAACAAGTGTTGAATCTCATGTTTCTTGATAATGTCATTTCTGTGTTGCCCAGCGTGTCAGCAATCCGACAAAAAGGCAGCCCGGACTAATCACGTCTTACTGCTCAGTCGGCCATTGCAGACATTCACTGCTTGGTGGGCTGTGATATTTGTTGCATCAACATCACTGTCAGGTTGCAGAGGAGCATTAATTCTTGTCCATTCCTCTCGTGAGGTGTTTAAGGTATTGACAGGGGTTTAAGTAGGAATTCTTGTCAAGTGTCATATCACAAAGCGAGGCACACACCACAGTTGACCTGTTCTGCTGTCAGTTGCAATGATGATGATACTGGTGTGTTTACACTGTAGAAGATCACAGAGGGTTGCAGTTTGAATGTTCCAATCGTTTTTTCGGCATGTCAAGGTATTGAAGGAGGTGTGGAGGCGTTCCATGAAAAGTCAGCGCTTAGAGGCAGGAACATTCGATATCAGATAAAAGCTGAAATTGCAATCAAGTCTCCTTGGCCATAAAAATCTCTTTTTTTACATGTTGAAACAGGTGCTTTGAACTTTACAGAGATTAATAGGCTCACGGCAGCCACAAGAGTGTTGGAGCACTGTCGTCATGCACATTGTCAGACAGAGTTTCACGTTTCTTGCCCAGTCAATCCCAGCACCTTACACCCAAAGGCTGACATGCACTCATATGTCACAGAGCGAGTCAGGATTTTTATGAAAGTGTTAATTTCGATGTTTTGTAACTCTAGAACCAGTCTGTCAAATGAAAAGAATTTCGAGCAGCCCTTTAAACGTCTAGACATACACCTACAGTCAGCAAATTTCACTCCTAATTGAGTTTCCTTTCAGAGATCTCTTGTAATAGTCCCGTGTGTTTATACCACCGAAACAGATAGCATCGGACTTACTCTGAATCCGCTCCATTGTGGAGAATGTATAATCTTTATACTGATGGTTCTTGCCATGAAAATCCATGTGGACGTGAAAATGTTATGTCTGTAGACAGTGCTTGAAAATGGACATGCAGGCCGTGTGATTAGTATCTCTGCTTATCTTTCTATAACAGCACATGCGAATAACGGCACCCCCGAGGTTTGGCGTTGAGAACAGGCAGGGGATGGTACTCCATGGTCAGGCTCAGTACGAGGAGGGGGCCTCATTAGTGCAACATAACGTTATCAATAATAGAACAAATATATTTCCCAACTCAATGAGTGTCTAATCTTACTTAAATCTAATCAATACTTTGCCTATAGGTGAACAGTCATTATACGAAATAGTGCAACGTCTATTGTCACCAGATGGCGCTACCTACAAGGGCTGTTACATCTGTCAAATGGCTTTTACAATGGATTTAAGTTGCTTGTTTATTGGTCTGGTATAAAGTTAGCTGCCTTGTGGTGGAGGTTATGGAGGCTGTGCGGACAGCTTGTAACACTTTAGGCATCATGTACACTTTATATAGCATAGACTTGATCTACGGTTGGGAAAAGAATTTATAGAATAATCTTCTTGTCTTGGAATTGATTTGTGCAAGGACATACGTCTTGTGTTAAAGCAGAATTTCCAGATTATTTATGCTTTCTTTGGCCGATGTTGTTTTTGCAAATATTGTTTTAACTGTGAGGGGTAGCCTAGTGGTTAATGTGTTTGCTCGTCACGCCGAAGACCCAGGTTTGAGTCCCACATGGGTACAATGTGTGAAGCTCATTTCTGGTGTCCCCCACCGTGATATTAATTCACTCACTCACTCACTCACTCACTCACTCACTCACTCACTCACTGTGACCTGTGACACGATTGTTCTTTCAAAACTCATCAAGGCTTCGTAGCTCAATTGTTCTGCACCTCAAAGTTAAGTGTTTATTTTTATGGGCACGGATGGCCCAGTTGACTAAGGTGCCCCAATTCACTGTGTAGAGTTGCATCTCTTGGGCACGCAAGAAACTTGTGATTGTGGGTCCAAACCATGGTTTGCCCCAATTAGGTTTCTAGGTTTGTCAGCTCAATATCTGTGCAGGTGTGTTTTACCAAAGTGGTAAACATCTTAAGACCTGCATCACTTTGGGCTTTCCTCCCACATTAAGCTGACACGCCGTGATATAACTGGAATAATGTTAAAACCCCTCACTCACTACCTGTTTCTTCTCACAAATATGTTTCACTGCCCCTCTCCAGGAAGAGTTTTCAACATTGATCCTCAGGTTTCAACAATTTTTCCAAGAACCTACTGGTAATACTAGAAATAATAATTTATTAACTATCAGGAATTTGATCCAGATTGAAAATAAGTGATGGAAATTCCTTTCAGGCACGAGGTCTTTGAGAAGTCATTGATCCTGAACGCCATGACAGACCTTAACATTTATAAAACTTTCCCTACTTTTTCACCACTCTGTGAAAATGTCTGTTAGACATGAACAAATGTGCTTAAATATTGAGTTTTCATACAAAAAAAATGTGAAAAATAGGAACAGGGGTGCAATATGTTTTATATCACACAAGTTCTGCAGACAAGGATATGAACTTGCATTATCATTTTTATCACCCCAATATCGCACTGCCTGTTTAAGGACAATAAACATGCAAAATGGCCGTGAAGCAAAATGGACTTGTCAAACTTTTGAGTTGCAGTGCTTTATTATAGTGTAAGCTTGACATGTTTCAATGTCAGTTTTAGGTCATTTAGACTAACTTGTTATTTATTGCCTCTCAGAATTACATTAACATGTGGTCTTGTCACTGCATGGACATAGCTGTACATAGAGGTGTATGGTGATCACTTTGTCAGAAGATGTTCTACAACATAACATACATGAAGAGATTTCAGTTGCAAATGTCCTTGGTTTCAAGGTTAAAGGGGCTCTACTCCTGTGAAGATTTGTTTGTTTGTTTCTTGTTTAATGTCGCACTCGGCAATATTCCAGCTATATGATGATGGTCTGTAAATATTCAGGTCTGGACCAGACAATCCAGTGAATAACATCATGAGCATCGATCCAGGCAATTGGAATAAGATGACATGCATCAACCAAGTCAGTGTGCCTGACCAGCCGATCCCCTTATTCGCCTCTTACATCAAGCATAGTCGCCTTTTATGGCAAGCATGGGTTGCTGAAGACCTATTCTACCCCAGATTTCTGTAAAGATCCAGAATTCATTTTCAGCAAGCTATGCTTGTCATAAGAGCATCTGATTGATGCATGTCATCATATCCCGGTTGCGTAGATTGATGCTCATGATGTCTGTCACTGAATTGTCTGGCCCAGACTCGATTATTTACAGACTGTCATATAGCTGCAACATTGCTGAGTGCGGCGTTAAACAACAAACAATTAAAGGGGAAATTGACTTGCGTAAAATTGTCTGTTAACTCCATCTTTATGACATAAAACAATAATGATGTGGATGATTACCCCAATAACATTGAGACAGTGTCTCAGTATGGAGCTCCGACGTCTCTAACTTGAAAACAGACACTGTAGCCCTTCTTTAAGTTAAGGATTGTGCTTGTGATGCCTTTTTTGAAGCGCAACTACAGATTTCTTTGCAATGTGATGACTGATTTCGCTGTATGGAACTAAATAATTGTAACGCTGAATAATTTTGCAGAGGCACTATACTCCACACTTTGGATGTTATACAAAGTCATATCAGGTCAATCATTATTGCTTAATTAATTTGAATGGTCAGGTAGCCTAGTGGTTAAAGCGTTCGATTCCCAACATGGGTACAATGTCAGAAGCCTATTTCTGGTGTCCCCGGACGTGATATTGCTGGAAATTGCTAAAAGGGGCGTAGAACTATACTCACTCACTTTATTATTTTTCTTATTTGTTTTACAAGTTATTTTGAAGATGTCTTATTTTAGACCATAAGGGAACTACTTCCCTGTTGTTCAAAGATAACCTTGAGAACCACAGAAATATACTGGTTCCTTTTGTGGTGTACCTTCTGTGTACTGATATTGATAACCGATACTTGAAGAATACTCTTAGTATTTTCTGTATTGCCTGTAAGGCTGGGACGGGTTATTCGGGTACTCGGGTCAGGTGGGTATTGAGTAGGACCCAGGTACCCTCAGGACTACCCGGATCTGTGGTTAGTCACGTGATATATTGTTTAATGACAAAAACATACTAGAGCTCAGTGCTTACACTACAAGTTGCTAATGTTCGCATTTCTTTCTGACAATGCACACATTCCTTTTGACTTGAGTAAAGATAAAGCTTCAGTCAACTTCAGTGAATGCATGATCTGATTGTTTGATACATGTATCTAAATAGTTTTGGCAAGGGCTGTGGTAAAACAATTAGCAATCAGACATTTTGTTCCCTACTCTTGAGACTTGCAGTGGGTACCCAGGTAGGGTCGGGTAATAGGGGGTCTGGTACCAGGGTAGTAAATTTGGACTCATCCCAGCCCTAATTGCCTGAGTGTCATGTGTGAGATTGTGACTCACTCACTGCCCGACTCACACATGTGATGGATGTTAAACATGAAGTAATGAAAGCATCTCACTCTGATATCTCAATCGAGTGAAATAATACTTGATGCTGAAACTACTTGCATTCTGCTAGAATGACATGATTGTTTTCTGAGGGAGATCATGAAGATCAATTTGGAAATATGTAATTAAAAGAACATGTCTTCTCTTTCAAAAAAATTTGTTTATCTCCCAAGTTGACAATTTCACTCATGACTGTGCCTACTCATGACTGTGCCTACTCATGACTGTGCCTACTCATGCAATATCAATTTTGTCTGGTCACTCAAGGAGTTAAACTCAATATTAGACAAGGAAAGGTAAAAAATTCTATTAAATAAAATATGTATCAAGATGGCAGGAAATGATGTGAGATATTGGAGGCAATGGACAATTCCATGTGTATGGGGTGTGTGGGTGTGTGTGTGTTGGGGGGGGGGGTCGGAGGTGCAGTCTAGTGGGTTAAATGGGTTGCTCATCACGCTGAAGGCTCAGGTAAGATTCCCCCAAGGGTACAATGTGTGGTCACTCAAAGAGGTAAACTTGATATTAGACAAGGAAAGGTAAAAAATGATATTAAGTAAAATATGTATTAAGATGGCAGGACATGAAGTGAGATACTGGAGACAATGGACAATTCCATGTGTATGGAGGGTGAAGGTGCAGTCTAGTGGTTACATGGGTTGCTCATCAAGCTGAAGGCCCAGGTAAGATGCCCCCCAAGGGTACAATGTGTGAAGCCTATTACTGGTGTTCCCCACCACGATTATTGCTGGAATATTGCTAACAGCGGCGTGAAACCCAACTCACTCACTCACTCACTTATGTGTATGGAGCCAGATCACATCACATCACATACCAGCATTAAGATATCTTCAAATTATCCTGAAAAGAAGTTAAAGAATACACATTTTTGGTTAATATGACTCATGTGACCAAATCTGGTGTTCTTTAACTTTTTTTTAGTGGTATATTTTGTTTGTTTCTCTGCTGTTTTTCACTACCGTCAACAATAATGACAGCCTGAAAATAATCCAGTCTGGACCAGACCCATTATCTATTGATAAGATGCGAAATGTTAAACACGGTCAGGGTACAATGACATGCTATGAACCATAGCACCAAATTTGACCACTCAATTTTGTCACCTCCAATGACAGCCATGAGTCGGTAGGGACCTGTGATAATCCAGAATCATCCCAAATTGTATTGTGTCCCTCCAGAGAGACTTAAGCCAGTCTAGGAGTCACCTGTTGTAAGGACACATCAATGTTGTACAGCTCATTGCTAACATGTCAATGGCATTTATACATGATATGTCCAAATATTGCATAGCTACTTGGGAGATATAGAGGAGTAGGCAGACCCAGCTTCAAGCGTGTCACAGACATGTGACCTCACTTCTTATTGTTCTAGGTAGGTGTGAACTTGTTCAAATTTGGGAATCAGCTTTCTTCATTGTACTTTAGAGTCCTTTAACACTGTTTGTTGTTTACTAAAACATGTTTATTTTTTAATGGACATCAGTTTTTGAGATACTGCTGCGAGTTCTGGGGGGCTGTTCCACTTTCAGTTATTGTATATATGATATATTGCATTACAGCTTTGACTGCAATTTTGTATAGCATTTGTTAAATACAACAGGAGTGTTGGACTATGTGCTATCTCTCCTCATCAAACACCAACTGGTTCAGTTTGACCTTGTATTACCCAGGTTATCCAGTCCTGTATAAATCTGCAGTTTTGTTCACAGAACTCCAATTTTTTATAGGATGTGAATGCTCTTCAGTTATTTTCTATAATTATCCGGATATAGAAACGGGCTCTGTCCATCCGTCACATTTCGTTTCTGGAGCATAACTCATAAACCGTTCAATATTTTTTTCATCAAACTTTGCAGGTCTGTCAGGTACATGCTGAACTGGTGCCTTTTGCTATTTAGAAATTTTTAGAAATTTTTATTTTTTACGTTTCCATGGCAACAAGATGGACTTAGGTTCTGCGAGGGTAGGGTTTGTTTCAGGGGCATAACTCATAAACCGTTCAATATTTTTTCATCAAACTTTGCAGGTTTGTCAGGTACATGCTGAACTGGTGCCTTTTGCTATTTAGAAATTTTTAATTTTTAAATTTTTTTTTTACGTTTCCATGGCAGCAAGATGGACTTAGGTCCCAAACTCTTCTTTTTTTTACAATTTCCATGACAAGTTCCACCTCTGTGAAAAAAGGTTAGGGTTTGTTTAGATTTAATTATGTCATAAATTCTGCAACAGGGGCGGGTGATATAGCCACGTTAGTGGCAAACTCTTGTTAATGTTTATGATGTTTTAATTGCCTGTTCCCAGTGGCTCCCTTGCAAACCACGTGAAACATGTAACAAGCCCAACTACATTCTACTCAAAGTTGGGGCGGTGGGGGAGACGAGTGGTTAAGGTGTTCGCTCGTCACGCAATAGACCCTGGTTCGATTCTCCACATGGGTGCAATTTGTGAAGCCCATTTCTGGTGTCTTCCGCTGTGATATTGCTGGAATATTGCTGAAAGGGGCGTAAAACCATACTCACTCACTCTACTCCATGTTTGAGTGGCTTGAGTGTAGTTATCCCAAGTCCACAGACCAATTCATTATTGTGTCGTATGTCATAGTCTCATTTTTTTATGTTCAAAAACTTGTTTTAAAAGTAAAAATTGATGTCTTACTATATGTTGTAGCAGTATCACTATATGTTGTATCAGTATCGCTCAGGGTATATGTCGTTTTATACGTTCTGTGTGAGTTTTATACCACATGCTGGTGGTGAATGGCATAAAACGAAGGATGCATAAAACAATGAATTTGTCTTACCAACATGTTTTAATAGGACATTGTAAAAGAATTAAAACAAATGAAAAATTGAAATGAAACAGCTGTTCGATTCAGCTGAGGTTAACTTGTGCTTTGTCACATGACTTTCATTGACTTGGAAAAAGCATGTATGTTTGTGCTTTAAAGTGGGATATTTGGGAATTATTCTCTCTCTCAGAAATCCACGTGCAACTTGTCTTGTTCTAGGCAGGGTATAAGGGATTTATTCTCCTGCTGAGAAACTTATTTCCCTCCAAGGTGGGATAGTATTTTATAAAGATGACGTGAACCAATCAGATCTCATCATTCTGACATGGAAGTATGGTAATAGTTGTTATTGTGTCCTTCAATGAGTTTTAAAAAATATGATATAAATGCATAAATTGCTCCAGTCCTATTTTTTGTTTTGGATGATTCTGACCAAGTCCCTGTAAGAAGTAAGTATTAGTACAAACCAATCAGGCTATAGGGCATCTAGGTGGAAGAGTCTTCACAAGTAAGGATCCTTGCTGTGATAATGCTACAAGGGTCCATTCTTGTGTCCTCCCTCCCAACTTCTTCAGGAGAGACATGATTTCACTAATTCCCACACTCTTGGAATATCTACAAGGTAATATTTATCAATGATCATACCAATACACCATATTGAATCCACAATCAAATACTCAAGACATACTCTGATCAGCATGCTGGTCTAAACAGACATCCCTACCCAGGATGGAGTACTTAAAAGACTATTTTTCCACCTCTGAATTCATTACGGGGATAAAGCAAGGACTGCCCGATGAAGACCCGGTTAGGATTGGTCTGCAGCAGCTCATGCTTTTCTGAAGAGGCAGCCAAAGGGATTAAGTGGTCACTCGATTATTAAATGGATGCTCAAGATGACAATCACTGGATTGTTTGGTCCACCCTCGTATTTATAGGCCGTCATCATGTGTGGAGTCAAACAAACAAACACAAGTACTGGCCATCTGAGAGTAACCGATGCTAGTTGGCAAGAGGTGAATTCATGAATCGGTTTAGGAGGCTCAGTGATAGCATGTCATCATATGAAGACAACATCGATTTTTGCTCATAATATCTGGTCCTGGCTCAGTTGTTTGCAGACAAGGGCCCCGTTTCACAAGTCTATGTTGAAGAATGGAAGTTACAACCGCCTTAGCGCTGAGACTTTTGCAAGTATAGTTGAAGTATGGAAGTTACAGCCGCCTTATCGCTAAGACTTTCACAAGTCTATGTTGAAGTATGGAAGTTACAACCGCCTTAGCGCTAAGACTTTCACAAGTCTATGTTGAAGTATGGAAGTTACAACTGCCTTAGTGCTAAGACTTTCACAAGTCTATGTTGAAGTATGGAAGTTACAACCGCCTTAGCGCTAAGACTTTCACAAGTCTGTGTTGAAGTATGGACTTTACAACTGCCTTAGTGCTAAGACTTTCACAAGTCTATGTTGAAGTATGGAAGTTACAACCGCCTTAGCGCTAAGACTTTCACAAGTCTATGTTGAAGTATGGAAGTTACAACCGCCTTAGTGCTAAGACTTTCACAAGTCTATGTTGAAGTATGGAAGTTACAACCGCCTTAGTGCTAAGACTTTCACAAGTCTATGTTGAAGTATGGAAGTTACAACCGCCTTAGCGCTAAGACTTTCACAAGTCTATGTTGAAGTATGGAAGTTACAACCGCCTTAGTGCTAAGACTTTCACAAGTCTATGTTGAAGTATGGAAGTTACAACCGCCTTAGTGCTAAGACTTTCACAAGTCTATGTTGAAGTATGGAAGTTACAACCGCCTTAGTGCTAAGACTTTCACAAGTCTATGTTGAAGTATGGAAGTTAAACCGCCTTAGCGCTAAGACTTTCACAAGTCTATGTTGAAGTATGGACTTTACAACTGCCTTAGTGCTAAGACTTTCACAAGTCTATGTTGAAGTATGGAAGTTACAACCGCCTTAGTGCTAAGATCGCTTTGTGGAACAGTACCCAGAATCTAATTGCTGGAATATTGCTGAGCATGGTGAAAACAACAAACAGACAGACAGATAGACACAAATGTACTCAATGCTTCATTCATGCTGTCTGTTTTCCCTGTGTCAGTTAGGATGTATTAATGTTAGATGACCATGACACCACATCGTGTGTGGTAGTAGGGCTAAGTGGTGTAGCACCATCTTGTCTGTGAACAGCTGCAAGCTGACTTCAGTTAGACTTCCATTCAAGTCAACTGTTGCACA
The DNA here is from genome assembly GCF_022045235.1 of Haliotis cracherodii. Classification (NCBI taxonomy): domain Eukaryota; kingdom Metazoa; phylum Mollusca; class Gastropoda; order Lepetellida; family Haliotidae; genus Haliotis; species Haliotis cracherodii. The sequence continues at coordinate 54,652,892 of NW_027266343.1, read as the reverse complement.
TGAATTAAGTATGGCAACATAAACATGGCTATCGGCCGGTGAGGCAATGAGGTGTCTCTCATTGACGTCACATTTTATGCTCATTCTATTGCTGGCCCGGGATAACCAGGACTATGGGAGATGGCTGTACAGGTCGTAGGCAGTATTGAGCAGCATTTTGATGTATTGTTGATGTTTGTTCAACATATTACGGTGTTGTGAACAACTTTATGCATGCTTCAAAGGAGCATTAGCAATGACTGTATATTGATGCAGGCTCACAATGCAAGGTCGTCAGGTTGTGCAAACTTTAACTGTTTGAGTGAGTGAAGGAGTGACTTAGTGGAAGGAGTGAGTGATTGAATGAGTGATCGAGTGAGTGAGTGAAGGAGTGAGCGGTAGGAGTGCATGAGTGAAGGAGTGAGTGATCGAGTGAGTGAGTGAGTGAGGTTATGCCAGTTATATGGCGGGAGGAAAGCCAAATATGACATAGGTGATAGAATTTATCACTTTTATGCAATCCAGAGTTATGGCACTGACAGAGAGATCCTTATTTCCAATTCAAACCTAAGTGATTGAGTCAGTGAGTATTGTTTTACGCCGCTTTAAGCAATATTCCAGCAATATTACAGCGGGGGACACCAGAAATGGGCTTCACACATTGTACCCATGTCGGGAATCGAACCCAGGTCTTCGACGTGAAGAGCGAACGCTTTAACCACTAGGCTACCCGACCGCCCCTCAAACCCAAGACTAGTGGACCTTATCACCGTGTGTGTGTGTGTGTGTGTTTGTGTGTGTGTGTGTGTGTGTGTGTGTGTGTGTGTGTGTGTGTGTGTGTGTGTGTGTGTGTGTGTGTGTGTGTGTGTGTGTGTGTGTGTGTGTGTGTGTGTGTGTGTGTTTTTTTATGATGATGCTAATATTCTCCATCATGGGGGCCCATAAATCAAACTGTCTGTCAGGGTCCAGGGACAACCCAGTCCAGTCCGCTCTGGGCACCGTCCATCATGGGAGACATGCAATCTGTTTGCCCCTAATGTCAACTGAGGGATGCAGCTCGCTGACCTCGGCTAGGACCAAACATAATAGGAGCACAAGATGTTTGCCTCAAAAAGAAACCGTTTTGATTATGCAGTCATATGTTTAGAGACAACATGGAAAATTGCTGATACAGGGGAAAAGTTGAAAATAATTGTAATGATTTACTGAAGAGGTGTACTACTGGGCATTGTATGCCATGATAGGTCATGGAATACTTCAGGAAATGGTGCATACAGGTCATGTATATCCGGGGTAGAATAGGTCTTCAGCAACCCATGCTTGCCGTAAAGGGCGACTATGCTTGTCGTAAAAGGCGACTAACGGGATTGGGTGGTAGGCTCGCTGACTTGGTTGATGCACGGTCATCGATCCCAATTGCGTTGATCGATGCTCATGATATCAATCACTGGATTGTCTGGTCCACACTCGATCATTTACCGACCTCCGTCATATAGCTGGAATATTGTTGAGTGTGGCGTTAAACAACCAACCAACCATCAGAGTGTCATTTCAACACAACTTGATATATACATGTAGTTTACTTGCACCTCAAGGGAATTCTGGGTAAGAGTATTGGTCTGTTGAGTGGTCTTAAACAGTCAAAAATACATAAAAGAATCAATGTTTATCTGAGAACACCGCAAGGCAGTTTTGTTTGTTACTGATTCTGTCATGTTGTTGAGTTCATACCTGTATTTACTGTGTGTTTCTTTTTTTTCAGGTAAGTACCTGTTGATGCTTCTTGTGAATTGGACGGCCACGTGTTGGTGAGATGAATGTGCCTCTGCTACGTCATAGGCCGCAACAAAGCTGTTATGTTTCTGGTCCTAGCCCATGTTATTTTCAACCCTGTGCGTTAGGCAGTTTATCTTCTGGACCAGTAACTCAGCCTGCTTTCTCAAAAATGAATTGACAAACTGCATGACACATGACACATGATGCCTCTCTTATCTGTGTGTGGGGAGATAATCAGGCCTTTTGGGCTTGTCGAGTTCAGTTTACACACCACTCTCCTGAATATTTATCACTGAAAAAAACAACAACCAAAAAACATATGTTGTTGAACCATGTTAGGCCGAAGACCAGAAACATAATAGTTATACATGTACTATGGTGTTGAAGGGCCACTCAGAGGCACAATTGCAGTGTTATTACATCTGCAACATTGTAGCATGTACTACAACTACTTCAACAACACTGTAGCACATGCTACAACTACTTCAACAACACTGTACCACATGCTACAACTACTTCAACAACACTGTACCACATGCTACAACTACTTCAACAACACTGTAGCACGTTATATTACATATTGACAGCAATGAATTGAAATTCAGCACCTTTGTTTGAAGACTTGAAAGTTTATGCAATAACACAAACCTGTTCCTGATAAATATTTGCGTTTATCCAGTTTCAAAACAACAGGGATTTATCTAGGGTTCCTAACTATGTCCCCTTGGAATGCAAATTGGGACAAAATCGTGATATTGCTCACAAATTTGATTATTTTAATGTTCTTATTTTTGTAAATTCTGAAGAATTAGGAAATTTTTAATTCAAACTGGTAATTTTTACTGTCATTCGCTGCAGACTTGAGGCCAAATTTCGGGCTCTGAGCAGGTCTAGAAACATCCCTGAATAATTTAAGAAGGACAGATTATCCGTTGATAGATGAACATGATATGATGTGTTTTGCTGAATGATTATAAATGCATTATTCACTTTTTTTGTGGTTTCAACTCTACTAATCATAATGTGGGACATTCACTTGATTCAGTCTGATACACAGTGTGCTAGCACTAAATTAAAGATGGCTTTTACTGTGAGGAAACTATACTTTATTAACGTGACTATTCAATCAACTAGTCAGCATGCATCTTTAAAATCCTCAAAATGTGATCACCATTATCCATTGTGCAAGTGTCGATAAGAGTTTTATTGGAGTTGGTGCAGACAGTGTTTATCTTTACACAAGCTCCAATAAACAGATCTGTATTAAATTCAAATGAATGACACATTGCATTATTGATCTGAAATTCATATGCTCCATGGATTATCTATCTATGAATGGAATAATAGAATTTATCTGAAACTGTAAACTCCAGACTAGGTATTAAATGAAGAGTGTTTGAGATGAACAGCAGTCATAGGCAGTGCATGTTACAAAAGCATATACAGTAATATGTTTGTAAAGAAACACTCTTTTAATGAACTAACCGATCTGCTGTGCAGAATTGCATCCCTTGGGCATGCCAGAAATCTACGATTGTGGGTTCGAGGCCTGGTTTATCCTGATTATGTTTCTAGGTTTGTCAGCACCATACTCGTGCTCGTGGGTTTCACCGAAGTGGTAAACGTCTGAGACCTGCATCACTTTGGCCTTTCCTCCCACATTAAGCTGACACGCCGTGATATAACTGGAATACTGTAAAAGTGGCGTTTACCCTCTGGATGCCGAAGTTTTTTTCTGATGCACATTTTCCTAAGATCGGAAAAGTGAAGGTTGTGCGAGAATTGCGCTCACATGGCACTGGATCTACCTCTGGTTATAACATTACGCAGAGGTGGAGAATATTAAATTTCCTATTTGATGGTGTAAATTTACCTGCAAATATTAAACCGGTTTTCAAAAAGACACTTCTAAGCCAATATGGCGGAAAGTTCACTTCGGCGTTCGTGTTTGCGGATTTTCCAAAACATTCTAAATGATTCTAGGGTTATCAGAGACGTTTTGGAATGATCTTTGGTGCTTTCATAAAAGACAGATATCTGTGATCACTAATATGCTATTTTTGAAATTCATTTCTCTGAGCAAATATCTGAAATTTTGATTTCAAGACATGCTGTAAATAACGCAGTGAGTGGTGATTTAGTAATGTGTAAAAAACGGCGACATTTACGATGTACCTAATTTTCAGAGGTAATTTTCAGTTCTTTTGATTGGCCTAAAATGCCAGTGGATGGTATCACAGATCAGGGAATTTCCCACCTTATTCAAAACTGTGAAGTGTAGTTGTGTGGGTGATGTATTTTGAATTTTATTCGACTTCAAAGTGAGGGTTGTAGAGGAGGGACATAAATGTGCTTGTCGCATCCGGGGGGTTAAACCCAACTCACTCACTCACTCACTATTACAAACTTACAGATATGATGAACTTGTCTTGTTAGTTCCATCCAATTGTGTAGATATGTGCTGTATACATGCTTATAATGAACTTCAGTTATAATGAACTAAAATTTCTGGTCCTTTTGAGTTTTTTATAAAAGTAGTTTACTGTCGTAGTACTTGAATCAAGTCTTTGAAGTCTTGGAAGAACATTTAAGAATCTTTTATGGATAACAGTGCGTCATTAACATTATCTTGGGATTAACATGAGAGAAGCTGATTTAATATAGTACAAGTATAGTGATGAGCCAATAGGCTTTCCTTGTTGTAGTGTTATTATTGTACATATATCATACCTTGTAGAGACATACATCACATATCATACCTTGTGGAGACATACATCACATATCATACCTTGTAGAGACATATATCACATATCATACCTTGTGGAGACATATATCACATATCATACCTTGTAGAGACATATATCACATATCATAGCTTGTAGAGACATATATCACATATCATACCTTGTAGAGACATATATCACATATCATACCTTGTAGAGACATATATCACATATCATACCTTGTGGAGACTTACATCACATATCATATCTTGTAGAGACATACATCACATATCATACCTTGTGGAGACATACATCACATATCATACCTTGTGGAGACATACATCACATATCATACCTTGTAGAGACATATATCACATATCATACCTTGTGGAGACATATATCACATATCATACCTTGTAGAGACATATATCACATATCATAGCTTGTAGAGACATATATCACATATCATACCTTGTAGAGACATATATCACATATCATAGCTTGTAGAGACATATATCACATATCATACCTTGTAGAGACATATATCACATATCATACCTTGTAGAGACATACATCACATATCATACCTTGTAGAGACATATATCACATATCATACTTTGTAGAGACATATATCACATATCATACCTTGTAGAGACATATATCACATATCATACCTTGTGGAGACATATATCACATATCATACCTTGTGGAGACTTACATCACATATCATATCTTGTGGAGACATATATCACATATCATACCTTATGGAGACATATATCACATATCATACCTTATGGAGACATATATCACATATCATACCTCGTGGACACATATATCACTCAGTATTCACCTGATGAAGGGGCAAGAAATAGCCCGGAAATGTTTTATCAAACGATAAAGAAGTTGTTATCCATAAATTTTCAAGTCTTCACAGTTCATGAATGTATGCTGCTGTATTATATCAAGTGGTCCTGGGACATATGCTGAACAAACAAAGTTAGGGATCAGGAACATTTTGGGAGATACTTTTATGAAATTGTGTGCTCAGTCTTCACTACCAAAAAATGAGCTCCAAAAATATTCACAATCCCAACTTATTTTTGTTTGGTATAGACTCATAGGCACATGTACTTATTGACTGTGACTCTTCTTGTTGAACTGTGGTGAGGTGTTATCATCTTTTTTTTCAGCTTTTTTGTTACTTTTTTTACACAACTTGATGTATTGTTTGAGGTTTGTTTTCAGGGCTGTGTAAGTCTTGTATGATGTGATGTACACAAAGAAATGGGATAGTTTGTGTGTAACAGATTTTCCTTTTAGCTTTGACATTATATAACTTGAAGATGTTCAGCAAACACCAGCCACTGAGAGCTGTTGATTGGTCATTGATTTCCATACACATAGAATCCAGGTGTGCAGCATCCCTGTTGAAGTGACGAGGAGACCTGTGAAACAGACCTGAATTACACACGTGTGACTCAGCGAAAAAAACTGGGGGACAATCAAATCAATAAATCCCTCCATGGGTTACCCAACTGATCTGAAAAGGATCCACTTAATAACTGACAGGAAAACTTAATAAATCCAATGTTAAAGTATCATTGTTACAGAACGTTGGAAAAAAACAATGAGATCAAAGAGGATGGAATGACTTTAACTGCATGTGTGATAAAGTTTCAGTGGAGGAAAACATTTATTGCTTATTAATCATGCAATTACTTCATGGAAGTTGGTTTAAGAGGTCGAATCAAGGACAACAGCAACAATGGAGACACATAATTGTGTTGTTTCATGTGACTTCCTGTCGTTTACTTAACAGAGGTTCATGTGGTTAGTTCTCTCCTTTGGGATCAATAGTCCAAGAAACGGAATTAATGGGATAGCATGCTGTTTATCTTCAGTTGTTATTTACCATGAGAATATTACCGGTATTTATCTATCATGACATATAGGTCATCTGGGTGATATTGATGTTATTCCATATAATGATTTTGTCACTATGTGATACATCTGTCGTATGTTTTTTTGGAATATGTTGAAGACATGCATGTGATATAGTGAGAGTTATATTGACATTAAAGTTATAAAAATATACTTTCATCATTATTTGGAATAGAGATTATTTCAATAAGCTTTGGTCAAACCGTCATATTTTACTTATTTGAATATATTGTTATGCAAAACTGTGTGCAATGGCAAAATAAACAAATTATATACAAAATGTTGACATTATACTTTAGTAGTATCTTGTAGTATGAAAAAGATACTTTTTGACACTTATGTGACAAATAATATATATGTTTTCAGGTCTGGACAGTTCAACCTCCAAATTATGATATGGCTAAAAAGATTAAATCTTAAAGGATGGGTGATTTTCAGTAAACCTGATATCATTGTTATACCAGCTGTAATCTAGCATTGAAAACCTCACTCACTCATGCACGCACGCGCTCGCTTGCTCGCTCGCTCACTCACTCACTCACTCACTCAGTGTACGTCTGTACGTTATATCAGCAGTACGGCTGCTCCATGTAATGGTGCATGTACACAGACAGAACAGAAGCTTGGCTGTCATTATGCATGCATACCTTCTCCAATGTGGGTCGAGGTGTCACTGAAGCTATAGTCTTGGTTCAGGTGGCTACAGGCCTGTGGAATACTAATGCCTGACTGTCTGAAGAAGTGACTTGCACAATCACCTATTGCCAGAGTACACTGTGAAAACCTTAGAAGCAAATGCTTTGGAAATAATATCCCAATACTTGATAGCAATGTTTGTTTGTTGCTTAACGCTGCACTCAGCAATATTCCAGCTATATGACGGCGGTCTGTATATAATCAAGTCTGGACCAGACAATCAAGAGATTGACATCATGAGCATCAATCCACGCAATTGGGATCAATGACATGCATCAACCAAGTCAGCAAGCCTGACCACCCGAGTCCGTTAGTTGCCCATTACGACAGGTATTGTCGTCTTTTATGGCAAGCATGGGTTGCTGAAGACCTATTCTACCCCGGAGCCTCACGGGTCGCTGACAGCAATACAAAGGGCCAGAACTTTCCAGGTCTCCAGTTCGCAGTCATCGCAGTCATCGCCAGATTTGTTATGAACTCCATGTACTGTTGAAAGGTCATCTGTGTAATGAGGCTGAAAAACAATTTTTCAAAAAATAATTAAGACCTGGTTTTATCACTGATTTTCAGTGATCCTTCAATACAATTTTCCACTCTATTCTGCCTTTATGCGCCTGATGGAAACTGTTTTGGCAGATACTCAGGACTGGTTATTCTCTTGTGTTGACGTTTCATATTTCATTACGACTTCATTACAAAGGAAAAACTATACAGTCCGAAAGTGTGTCCTGTATCGTCATGTTTAAACAAACTGCTGTCACACTTGGATAGAGCATCTTCCCCGGCCATGTCATACCATAAGACATTATAAGATGGTACTTGTTGTTACCCTGCCTGGTGCTTGGCATTAAGGGGCTAAAACAAGGACTGGTTGGCTCGGAGTCAGTATACTGTGTCTGAGTGGGGTATTCATATAAAACTGCGGCATAGTATCTCAGTGGGCTAGCACTATAAAATCGGCATTAGTCCTGACTAGTATATACAGCCACTCTCACTCACACTTGCCCAGACTGACAGACAGACAGACACTATATAAGTGCAATATACTTGCATGCGGCGTTAAACCACGTTTCACCTGACCCCAAACTGCCTGTTGTAGAGAGTCAGTGTCTTGTGCAGCCACCCATTCCTGTTTCCTTCAGTGTATCTGACCTCAGGCTCTTCACCAGGGTCATCATAAATGACAGCCTGAGGTCTCCATCTTAGTTGAGTGTTCTTTGCAGAATCCCAGCATCAGGGGGTACAGGGGACATTTAAGAGCACATCATCCCAGGTCTTCCAGGAGATGTTCCATCAGTCTCAAGTATGGAGAGCAAGCAGGCCAACCCATCCATCGCTGTAGTGTTCTGCACTGAGATTTCCAACAACCACACTTCAGCAGCATTCTCAAAGTGTCCATGATGTCATCTGCAAAGATGCCTACAGCCATCATGGTAAATGAGGTGAATAGGCTCTCATCAGAGAACAGAAATGATGACCACTGATGTTGATTCTAATGTTGATGTCCTGAACACAATAGCGAACATTCTTGCCCATGACATAGGTCAGTAGTGGATGAATTGGTGGGTGTCAAGAATGGAGACCAGTAGGACACAAGCAGATTCTTGATTGTAGTCATATTAATGTGAACAGTTGTGTCATCCCTTAAATGATGTGATATCAGAAACCAATGCGAGAGTAAAAAGATACCAATCTCTCATCTTTTACCCTTTGTGGTAGTCTTTGTTAATGTGCAACAGTTCCAATGGCTTGGTACTGTAGCAGGGTGTGGATTCATCCCACTGATGACATCCTTACTTTGTGAGCTTGATGAAGTGGTTAACCTCTTTGGTCATGTGGACAAGGTGTCTGACCTCTGATCAGAAGGTCTGTGGTTCAAATCCCATCAGGGGAGTCAGAAATTTTATGACTGCTATGTTGGCGCCCAACGTGGGGCTGTGCACATTCATATTAAATTTAAGCAAAATAAGCTTCAGTACCCTACTATGAGGCCCGGGACTTGCCTTCTGTTGATGGGGGAGTATGTAGCAGGGCATGGATTCATCCCACTGATGACATCCTTACATTGTCAGCTTGCTGAAGGGGTTAACCTCTTTCGTCATGTGGACAAGGCTTCTGACCACTGATGAGAATTGAAATTTTATGGCTGCTACAGTATAGCTGCCACAGTCTCCCAATACAACTCTGAGTAACTGCAACCTAATGATGACTATCGCCCATAGGGAACATCTCAATATATCTGGCATGATTGTCAATACTCGGACATCAACTCATTGTTATTGGCTACTGTTAAAAAGGCAAAAACAATGTGTCAATGCCTTGTGTTGCACATGACAATTGTGAAATCTGGGACATTATTGGTCAGTGTTTGCCTGCACCTGTCTCATTTATTTTTGTTTGTCTTTTGTCCAAGACGTTCACCATTGCATGGCCAATTAGATGATTTCAACTGGATGAAACTGTTCGATCTCAGCCACAACTGAACCCATATATGCATCTGCCTTCTTTATTTGGAGGCAAGTGTGGACACTCAGATTTTTGTTTGCAGATGAGTGGAGGTTCTCTTGTTATGTCCTATATTGGGTCATGCATATAATGCAGGCTTCCTATGCAGGGAAAGCCTTCTTGCTTGCGAGTGTTACAGATCTAGGTGTCCACAGTTGGACTTCCTATGCAGTTAATACCTTCAAACTGCTTATGACTCAAAACCGGAGATCTGCATATTTTGACTTTGGACTTCTGACTGTGGTAGTCTGATGCCTTCTGACTGCGGCAGTCTGGTGCCTTCTGACTGTGGCAATCTGGTGCCTTCTGACTGCGGCAGTCTGATGCCTTCTGACTGTGGCAGTCTGGTGCCTTCTGACTGCGGCAATCTGGTGCCTTCTGACTGCGGCAATCTGGTGCCTTCTGACTGCGGCAGTCTGGTGCCATCCGACTGTGGCAGTCTGATGCCTTCTGACTGCTGCAGTCTGGTGCCTTCTGACTGTGGAAGTCTGATATCTTCTGACTGCAGCAGTCTGATGCCATCCGACTCTGGCAGTCTGGTGCCTACTGACTGGAAGTCTGATGCCTTCTGACTGCAGCAGTCTGGTGCCTTCTGACTGTGGCAGTCTGATATCTTCTGACTGCAGCAGTCTGATGCCTTCTGACTGCGGCAGTCTGGTGCCTTCTGACTGCGGCAGTCTGGTGCCTTCTGACTGCGGCAGTCTGGTGCCTTCTGACTGCGGCAATCTGGTGCCTTCTGACTGCGGCAGTCTGGTGCCTTCTGACTGCAGCAGTCTGGTGCCTTCTGACTGCAGCTGTCTGGTGCCTTCTGACTGCGGCTGTCTGGTGCCATCCGACTGTGGATGATCTCAGTGTGGATGATCCGCCCATGGACTTCCTGTGTGTTCCAGTGTTTCTGGCATCCACATTGAGCCCTATGTTGCTGCACTGGTGTTGAACACTCAAAGGTTGAAGCCCTTCAGAACTCATCTCAAACGCTGTAAATGTTCCTTTGAAACAGATGCCTCTTAATTGGTGGTACATTTATGTCTTTGTGTAACCTATTTTGACGTGTTTAAACTAATTGCAAGAGTTAGGACTATCAGCTAACTGAGTTTACATGTCTAGACCGACAAGCTCAAAACAGGTCACCTTCTGACAGCCAACCAACAGTGCTAATGAAACACTTTCACAGACTTCCTGATTTCTCGGTAAATAAAATTGCAAGGCAAATCTGTCAACTTTAAGTTTGCCCATGTGAAATATCAGCTTATATTCCTAGTTTGACTGGCTGATATTGTTCAGCATGTGCCGTGATGGACACAAACAAGGAAGCTCGGTACCTGTGGCAATATTTAGACTGTCTGGTTTACATCCAGTAGTTCATTATATTTGTTCATTGTCACTCAATTACAGGATCTGCACGGGAATAGATGACCCTTCTCGCATGGCATTACAGCTTGTCAGGGATATGCTGATTTAATGTGGTTCAGATTGGTGGAAATATACATATGTTATGATACCTGCGAACTCCTTGAAGTTGGTAAGGTCATTTCGTAGATAAGCACTCATTGTGCCAGTTTTCAGAGTGAGTGAGTGAGTTAAAATTTAACGTACCGGTAGGTTTTGAGAACAAATTGAAACAATTGTCAATGTAGTGATGTAGTGCAATTTCATTGGTAGAATCTAAGAAAGTACTGATAACCAACTCTTCTTGCACATTATGATAATTATTATTAATGTTTGCCAAATACGTCTCTGTATGGATATATGTTCATGACATTATAAAATATGTTATCAATGAGTTTATTCTTTTCTTTGATCAAGTCAAGAAAACTTATAGGAGAATCCTTACAGTGAAAATAGTCTATCCTCTGATGGGCCTGTGAAGATTCGGGGTAGAATAGGTGTTCAGCTGCAGCAACCCATGCTTGCCTTGAAATGTGACTTATGGGATCAGGCGGTCAGACTCACTGACTTGGTTGATGCATGTCATCGCATCCCAATTGCGTAGATCGATGCTCATGATGCCAATCACTGGATTATCTTGTCTAGACTTGATTATGTACAGACCGCCATGGCTGAAATATTGCTGAGTGCTTCATTGTACAAAAAATAAACATAACGTTCCACTGATAATATTATAATATATAACGGTTTAATTGTCACCTACCTTTGTGGTCTTGTAGATAGATCATCTGCCTGGAGGGTGTAAGATCGTTGGTTTGATCCCAGGCAGTGTCATACCAAAATCCCTTGAAAGATGGTACTTGATGGTGCTCGGCATTAAGGGGATAAAACAAGCCTGTATGCTCAAATGCTTCTGGTCAATAGGGACTGCCATCATTGGATTTTCACTTGTCCTACCTAAAGATGTTAAAAGATGGTACTTGTTGTTGCCCTGCCTGTAGCTCTTCATTAAAGGGAGAAGTCAAGGGGTGGTTAAACTGTTGAAGTGCTTCATGGTAACTCATTGAGCTATCACTAATAACTGGCATTAGTTTGTGCAAATGCATACACACACACTGCACCTAAACGCAATGCAACGCAGCGCAATGCACACATTGCAATAGTGCATTAATTTTTAATGCGTCTTTAAACCTTATTGCACCTCACCTAAAATTGGAAGATGATCCTAGTAGCTGCAAGGGAGACAACAGTGCACAGCAATTCCTGGCCCCTTAGACCTTGCACTTGAGACCTGAGAGAATTAGAGATACCCACAAACAGATTCTGATCATATTAGATTCAGCTGAATTGATTAATCAAGAAGAGGGATGGACCTCTTTTTCATCTTGTAGATGACCTGCACTATCGTAAGTCTGTTGAGGTCGGAATTCTTACATCAACACTTTCATAAAAAGAATAGTTTTTGTGAAAACAGTTTTCTCCTTTCACAGAGGAAATTAACATTGAATAAAAAGTGTTCTCATTCTGTTCAAGAACTGTTAAAAAGTTGTAAAAGCATTAAGCATCTGATAAATGTCTCATTTGGAGTTAGTTACAGAAAGTGGCACTTGTGAAACAAAGACTGCAAATGTACGCTTGGAAATAAACCCCTGCAAATCAATACAAACAGTTCGTTCATTCTGTAGCCTGTATGTCTGAGTAGGCAGAAGTTGACCAAGAGCCTTTGGGAGTAACAGTTGGTCCACAACAATGGAGCCCTTAAGTATATACAGATAGTTTGTCTGACCAATCAGCAAACATATGAGTCCAAATTGACCCTTGTTGTGGAAGCTTAATGCTCAGACTTATCCTACTAAACAATGTTCCCTCTCAGAACCCGTCTGATGGTTTTGCTATTGTGGAAACAAGATACAACTCGGGATGTTGAGTAGTGAATTATGGGACTTTGTTAAAGAGAGGATTTTTCTGAGGTGAAGAATGTTCAACATCAATTTTTCATTTGAATGCCAGTAGTTATGTGGAGATCGAATACCCACACCAAGGTGCCTTTTTAAAGGACTGTGCATATCTGCACTCATTAGCACTTGCATGCAGCAATCTGAACTACTGTGCTCAGAAAACGGGTGGGATGGAATAGTCACTGTCAGTATTGTAGATGGCAAAAACATAAAAAAAAAAAATCACTTATTTCACATTGATGCGAGACTGTGAATACGATTTACAGACATTATTATATAAATAAAGTACCCATTGCCTTTAACTTTTCCATTCATTCTCAGCCAAGGTATACTTTAGGCCATGTTTTTAACTTGCTTTATGGATCCACTGACTGTAACAAAATTGAAATGGAAAAAAAATAGAATTCTGAATTTGTCCCCATTTGTATCCCCAGGTATGCTGCTGACAAGAATTTTGCATAGAAATGTAATTCAGACCTTTTCTTATACCAGCCTGCTTGTAGTTGATGAGAACACTGAAAACAAATCCTAATTGCATTTCTTTCCATTTTTTCACATGCTGGTATTTGCCTGTTAAAATCTGTAAATCAAGTAAGAAATGAAAGCCCGACCTCAGTTAGGAAGTAGTGTGGGTATCCATCCAGAACACTTTCATGGACTCGAGTCTGGCAGTATCCGACGTAACTCTTCAAACTCCCTAACCTCTTAGTGGAAGTGCCAGACTTTGTTATTATGTGGAATAATGCAGGGATAGCTACATTGTACTACAGGTACTTCTCAGACCTGTGTACAATCACTGCAAACTGCAAAGGTTCTACCAAAGTTGCAATATGTTGTTTATTTCTATAGGTATGAGGACACTGTCAGATTCTGACATGGTTGGTTAAGATAGTTGGCGTAGCCAAGTGGTTGCTGGGCTTACCTGTCTTTGGGTGGCATGGGTTTCATGACATTAACACATTTTGGATGCATTTTTAAGAACCTGTTCCAGTAAATGCAGTAAATATATGGAACTCTTCAATACCATAAGGTTGTCAATTGTTAGTGCCTCTTGCCGTCCTGGGTTTAGTGCCGAGCCGAGTTTAGTGCCGAGCCGAGTTTAGTGCCGAGTCTAGTTTGGTGCCATATTAGTGTTGAGGTTAGTGCAGAATTTTGTAATGAGTTGAGTGCAGAGTTGAATTATTTTAGCAAGAATCCTTCTTTCTCAGAGTATCTGTTGATATTCTGAATCTTCATGTCAATCGTACCCATAATGTGGCCAGTTTTATCAACTATAGATACTGTTGTTATACTATAGATACTATTGTTATACTATAGATACTAATGTTATACTATTGCTATTGTTGTTATACTATAGATACTGTTGTTATACTATTGCTACTGATGTTATACTATAGATACTGTTGTTATTCTATAGATACTGTTGTTATAGTATAGATACTGTTGTTATACTATAGATACTGTTGTTATACTATTGCTATTGTTGTTATACTATAGATACTGTTGTTACACTATTGCTGCTCATGTGGCAGTAGCATTGTGCTGTGGTACGTGTGTTAATATTTTTAGCCTAATTTACGAATACACTTGTACTGTTGGTATTGTGATAAAGATTACCACTGGTTCAGCAACTCCCAGAATAACTCAGTGTAGAAAGAATTAAAACCTGCCCAGTAATTGGTACCTTCACATTCGGGATTTCATGGCCCTATACAATGATACGGCCTTCAGATATCCTTCCCTGTACCCATGTTTCTTCCTAAGATTGAGTGATTGATTCATTTATCCAACAGCTTGTTGTGAGGGAGTGAGTATGGTTTTACGCCGCTTTCAGCTATATTCCAGCAATATCACGGCAGGCGACACCAGAAATGTGCTTCACACATTGTACCCATGTCGGGAATCGAAACCCGAGGCTTCGGCGTGACGAGTGACCGCTTTTACCACTTGGCTAACCGAGTGCCCCTTCTTCTTGAAGAAAGGACCATTCTTGACATTGATACTGTCTTCATATAGATGTCCTTCTGGGTGGCCATGTTACTTCTTGAAAAAAATAACTGCAGTATGAGTTTGTGCTTTCTTCATCTATCCTTGGAGGTACTCATGTTAAACCTTGTAGAAAGGACCTTTCTAATAGGTAGATGCTTTCTTCAGATACCCTTCTACATTTGAAGAAATGGGGGCAGGGGTGGCACAGTTGTCTAAGGTGCCACAATTCGATGTGCAGAGTTGCATCCCTTTGGTATACCAGAAGCCTATGGCCATGGTTTTGAATCTCGATTCACCCATATTAAATTTCAAGGTTGGTTTCACAAGAGTGGTAAACGTCAGAGACCTGCATCACTACCGGCTTTCCTTCCACATAAAGCTGACTTAACTGGAATACTGTTAAAAGCGTTGTTAAACCCACGTCATTACTCACTCACTATTGAAGACAGCACCTGTCCAGTAAGCTGTTTGTCTTCAGTAAACGACCTACTTCTGACCAGCCGGGAGAGTAGTTAATGAGTGGAGCTGGACATAGTGACCCAGCTAGAAACAGACTGCCCAGACGGAATGTGCAATAAACACTCTTAATACAGCTAAAGATAAAAATTGCTAGTAATTATCTGAACAGATCATCGGACAGTCTGGCTAACAATGTCCGTCACTGGTTGGCTGAAAGCTTTGTCTAGGAAGGATTATGCTTATTACAGACAGATGTGATAGCCATGGTCGTGTTCGCATGGTTGTCATGGAGGCTGGATGTCGAAGGACAGATGCCCAGACAGATTGGTCAATCAGATCCTAAAGATGAGAATTTGTCATGCATCATATTCAATACTGGAGGAAGCTACAAATACATTCCGATTGTCATTTTCAGACGATAGGAGCTGGACATGTTTGAGTCTTCCAATCAAAGTTTTTTTAACAAAACAAATTTTGTAAAGTCTAAGCTTCTACTATCTTCAGTTTTTTTCATTTTATTAAAAGAATAGATATGTAGTGATATCTTTTTCAAGCCATTGGAAGAAGGATAGTGAAGAATAAATTATACAACATATGTATTTGTTAAATTATTTAGTTTCACAAGTGTAAAAGGTATTGGAAATTTCCACATTTGCTGATTTGAAATTTAGTTCAATCTGTCTTCACTCTAAAAAATCAAGTCTTGATTTGTTGAATTTTGAAGATGCTTGAGAAAATGTAAAGCACATTTAGAAATAAATAAGCTTGTTGCATTTGAGATGGGAAGTGATGCATTTCTACATTATGTAACGGTAGAGCTTACAAGAAAGCTGCATATTGTTATGGATAGAGCACCATTAAGTTCCACATCTCGCTAGCCGCTTTGATAAATCTGTGATGCGGACGGTTCCTTCCAGGGGACCAAGCTACATTTGTTGAGGATGATGCAATTACCAGTATATACCATACATCAGGATGATATAATTAGCAGTATATATGATATATTATTCTATTTGTATGGTGCATATTACCTCACTGCATCAGTAACGACAATATCACCCGGCTCCGGAGCCGGCTGCCAATGCTGTGTGAGTGGCAGAGCTATAATAGGATTTATGACTGTCTGTATTACACATGAACACTCTGTTACTGGTGGACTAGGACCCCAATTTTCTTACCCACCCATACATGGAAATGATGGCGTGTGGTCACAGGGTCTTGGTTAGAATGACTTTTATCAACCTCTGGCTGGTCGTTCCTCGACTTCAGTTCAAGTACAGATGTATTATTTACAGCAATCTCCAGTGGCTCGCTGATGCTAAAGAAAGCTTTATTGACTTAATGTGATTAGAGTTATTCAAAATCAAGTTAAGGCATGTTTAATCAATCATTGAAGCAATTACTGTTGTTATGAATTTAAGATGTATTTGAAATTGCTAGATATCAGGCTATTTTAAGATGCTATTTTTCAAATGAATAGGTCAATTTAATGTTTCTTTCTGAAGGTACACTTTCTGTTGTAATAGGGAATATTGCTGTGTATATCCTATTTCACAAATAAGTGCTTGAAGTCTCTGTCCAGGAAGATACGTCTCATAACAACCATGACCTTCGACCTGTACACAGGAATGATTGGTAGCAAAGGGATTATTAATCGATGTAGCAGTTTTTAATGCAATGCAAGTTTTTGAGATGCAGAAACCTAACTCAGTTATTTTCTTTGCAAAGGATCAGATAAGAAAGTGCATTGTAAGAAGTGGAATGGCTATCACTCAAACTAATGCTGTTTAGGTCTAAAATTATGCCTTTTGCACCCTTTTTTCTTTGAAATGCTCTTATGTATTAAAGGCCAATACATCATTTGATATAAGTTACGTTTCTATTTTGAGATTATTTCACTGGATGTTATGGGGATTTTGTAATATGCTCACACAAGGAACAGGTTGTCAACTGGTGTCTTTTGCTATTTAGGGATTTTCCTTTTTTTATATTTGCCATTTTCATGGCAACAAGTTTGACTTGGACTCAATTCACAGGGATGTGGTATGTTTGTCCAGACCATATATCTAAATCTAATAGGTATTCTTTCATGAAACAAGCTTGACTTTGACTCAATTCATAAGGATGTGTTTTTTCCAGAGCATATCTTCAAATCTACCGGTTTCTTCAGTATGCACACACAAATGGCATTTTTAATTCGTGACATCATTTCAATTATATGTTCACCTCTTGTTCTTTTCAGGTTTTCATAATTTTGTATCACATTATCATGATTATTCATATTTACATCAAATACAGTTCTGAATATCAATTGCATGGAATTGTTTTGATAGCTTCATAACTATCCTGTATGCGGACAGACAGATTAGATAGGAATATTTTCATCAATTTGGACAAATCACTGTTGAAGGATGTTTCAACAATCAGATGTTTTTTTCTTCAGAATTTGTGGGGGGATTTGTCATCTTCTGATGATTCTTGTTAAAAAAAAAAATGGGGGGATCATATATGTTCTCATGTTGATAAAGAACCTACAAAACTTATTGGACTGACTGGCTTTCACAGGAGGTATCACTTGGTGAGATCAAACAATATCTCCAATGAGATACATGTATTGCTACAAAGGAATTGCATCACAATGCTTTTACAGACCATTGTAACATTATCAGTTACCATGACATCACAGTCAAATGACATCACTGATCTCTCTGCCACTGGTTGTCTACTGTTTGCAAATAGATGAAGTTGGAAGGATGATTTCGGATGATAAATGGAATCTCCTCCTTGTGTCTTTTCATAACAAACATATCAACATGCGTCAGTTAACATTTTAAACTTTTAGTGACTCATATGGATATATTTAATGTCAAAAGACTCTTGGGTGATATTTTCTATATACAGACTGCAGTGATATTACTTACTACAGTTTAAAAATACTTTGATTCAATCGTCATCTTCTTCAACAGGGGCGGCCTGGTAGCCTACTGGTTAAAGCGTTCGCTCGTCACGACGAAGACCTGGGTTTGATTCCCGACATGAGGGTACAATGTGTGAAGCCCAAGTGTTGCTGGAATATTGCTAAAAGCGGCGTAAAACCATACTCACTCACTCACTCACTCACTCACTCACTCACTCACTCACTCACTCTTCAGCAACCCATGTTTGCTCGAAAAGGTGACTCCAGTTTACATCTTGGTTTATAGGCCATCTTTATCTGGTCTATTTGAAGTGCTACACATGTCATTTCATGTTCTTGTAGATCCGGGTTAAAATTGGTCTTCATCAAACCATGTTTGTCGTAAGAGGCGACTAAAGGGATCGGATGGTCAGGCTCACTGACTTGGTTGATGCGTGTCATTGTATCCTGATCGATGTCCCTGATGTCAATCACTGGATTGTCTTGTCAAGACCAGATTATTTACCGACTGCCTTCCTACAGCTGGAATATTACTGACTGAAGCGTTAAACAACACACATACAAACAAACAATCGTCATCCAATACTTCGCTGTAAAGATAATGCAGAATTCTAATTATGTCATGCATATATACCTCTCATCACTTGGTTGTTGTCACTCCAGCTGGATAACGGGGTAAGAATTTACATCAAACCGTCTCTAAAAGCAATAAACCAAAAGTGTTTATCCATAAAGTTGAACATTTTTCTTTATTTTCTCAAAATTCTGAAGTAAAAGTTTACATGTGAGCCCCAGTGCCTCATAGCTACCAGTGGATTATTCTGCGAAATGAAAGTTATTTGGAGTTTTTTTCCATCTTAGAAATTCCTGCAAACAGGGATCCAATTATGCTTCATTGGATGTGGCTTTTTCCATGCAATTTTCCACGGACCTTCAGAGGATGCCCGGCAGTAGGGTTCCTCACAGCATCACCATAACAATGCAGGCCAATTGATTAGGTGGTGGAGTTAATTGGAATCAAACTGTCTTGCTTCCAAATTACCTGATGCAAGCTTCGTTTCAGGATCATCACAGAAGTCTCTTGTAAGACAGGGGTGGTGGGGTAGCCTAGTGGTTAAAGCGCTCGCTCTTCACGCCGATGACCTGGTTTGAATCCCGACATGGGTACACTGTGTGAAGCCCATTTCTGGTGTCCCTCGCAGTGATATTGCTGGAATATTGCTAAAAGCGGCGTTAAACCTCACTCACTCACTCACTCCCAGAGCATGAAGTGGCCGTGGGGTAGCCTAGTGGTTTAGGCATTCGCTCGTCATGCCAAAGATCCAGTTGGGTTTTTGCACCCTGTGACCTCCCCTCATCTAGGAGAAGTAACACCGTGATATAACTGGAATACTGTTAAAAGCAGCGTTAAACCAAACTCACTCACTCTGGGAGAAGTAGGTGGCCAACGGTGTAGTGTTGTCTCCCTTGGCACCATGGGCTCAAATGCCAGATTCATCCAAAGTACTGTCTTTTCTCTGGAGGCGTTGTACCATTTCTTCACCAAACTGCCTCACACTGGCCTGACACCAACCATTAAACTGACTTGCTATGACATAACGGAAATAAATAGAGGATATTTAATATGTTTTCTCAAATACCACTTTTATCTCACCGAGTGAAGTGGGGAGAGTCTAATATTTTCACGATTGACCGTCATCATATGTTATATTTGTACGAAATAATTTAGCATGTGAATGAGTACCCCCCATGGTGATTTAGACAGAACCAGCGCCATATGTTTGTCAGACGACCAACCAAGATGGAGATGGGTCGGTCTGGCTCTGTGATTGGCTGACATCATTACGGACAGATGTGTGAATCGGAGCTAATGCTTTCAGAACATGATTTGCCTGCTCCAGACACTTGATTATTCACTCACTCACTCATTAGTAACACCCAGCTAATGATACGCATAGAATCATCTAAAAATGACATGTCTTGTTAAGATTAGAATGGCGGTGGGGTATAGCCTCGTGGTTACAGCATTTGCTTGTCACACCAAAGTCCCAGGTTCGATTCCCTCATTGGTACAATATTTGAAGCCCATTTTGGGCGTTCCCTGCTGTGATATTGCTGGAATATTGCAAAAAAACTGTGCAAAACCAAACTCACTCACCAAACATTAGAAAAGTGAAAAACATTGTCAAACAAATATTTCATTTGGCTTTTATATCCCAAGTAGAACCATGAATTTGGTATATGACAGTTTAAATTTAAGCTCTAGTTATTACAAGATGTTAACACTCAACAGGGTGATACGTGTGTATTGGCTTCAAGAAGCAGGCTGTGGACACCACTGTATTTGTTTTGCAAGGTGTAGCGCTGCCGCCGCTGAGACACATTAATAATGTATTCCTAACCACTGACAAGAGAGATGGTGGTGTCCTTAATGAAGATGCAGGAGGTGTAGTGTTAGCCCAAGCACTTTGTGGTGGGTCAGCATGGGTTTATAAGTCGGTATCAAGTCATACCATGCTTTGTCATTTTGGTCTCTGAAAAATTTACTATGTTGTTCTGAGTTGTTAGGCATTTTTGTTCTGCTCCCTGGCATTCACACATGTATTCTTTTTGCATTTGATAATGTGGTTGACATATATATATATGTATATATATATACGTATTAACAGTGTGATAAAGTTACTTGTGTTATTGGCATTAAAAGCTTCTTGTATAGAATGCTCAGCTTCATCTTACAAACAACAAAACCGATGCCTCTACCTGAAGGACACGTTATGTGTTATATATCTGTCATTATACAGGCTTAAAAGACCAGTGAAGATCCGGGGTAGAATATTTCTCAGCAACCCATACTTGCCGTAAAAGGTGACAATATTTGTCGTAAGAGGCTGCTAACAGGATCGGGTGGTCAGGTTCGCTGACTTGGTTGATGCATGTCATCGCATCCCAATTGCATAGATCGATGTTAATGATTCCAATCACTGGATTTTCTGGTCAAGACTTAATTATTTACAGGCTGCCATCACATAGCTGGAATATTGCTGAGTGTGGTTTTGAATAACAAACAAACAACCAATCAACCACTCAATCAAACACTCACAGAACCACTAATTCAACTACTCAACTATCCATTTAACAGCTCACTCAACCAGCTTTTCACTCAACCATTCATTCACTCAACCATTCATTTACTCAACCATTCGTTCACTCAACCAGTCTTTCACTCAACCACTCAATCAACTACTTAGCCACTGAATCAACCACTCAGACACTCAATCAGACACTCAATCAGACACTCAATCAGACACTCAATCAACATGTGTTCACGCAAATGTTTTTTTTATGATTAGCTCACGCAAATTTTCACTTTGTTATGTAATAAATTATCCCCAACGACTTCCTCCAAGTATCTCAGATCAAACATGGCCTCCCCATCCCCCACGTACAGACTCCATTGTCTGCTTTGCTTTTGGGCTAACAGCTCATGACATGCACAGCCTTTGATGCTGACATGATGGGATGTGCCGGCATGCCCATGGCAATGTGTTCATGAAGGAACGCCTCCGTGTTGGTTGCAAAAACAGTAAGCTGGTAGGGAGAGATAGATTCACGATCATATTTTGAAAGTTTGCCAAAATTAAAATTTGATCAACAAAGTATGTTTTTTCATTGAAGCTTATAAGTGCAGCTGATGTATTGTTAACTCAAATAAGCTTGATGAGCTTCAGTGGCTGTGTTATATTTTGAAGTTAGGGGTATCATGTAGATATATTCATATAGAAGTGTTGAACAGCTAATAAACCTGGATCCTGGAAAAGTATTGGTTGATAGAAGAAAAGTGCCTTAAGGAAACATCAAATATTAATTATTCCTGTAAAATTCCTTTCTGAAAGTTAAACTCAGAAATAGATCCCATTACTTCATGCTTGTTGTAAACCAAATTTTTGTGACATTTTGTTACAATGTATCATCTGCTTGTTGTGATGCAAAGTTCTCAGTTGTCTTACAAAATCACTGCTCAAGCATTCAACAACTGGTTTGTCTGCTCGGACTACCTCCTTAGGACTGCAGATGTGTCTTCTTTGGACCTTCTATTGGCCACAAATTGGTCTGCTACAGACCTTCTATTGGAAGCGGAATGACCTGCTTTTGACCTTTTGTTGTCAACAGTTATGTCTGCTTGAGACCTTCATTTCGCCAAAACTAAAATGTTCCGAACAATTTGTGACTTCAATCTTGGTGTCCTCCACTACAATGTTGCTAAGTTTTCCACTTCTTCTATCAATATCATACAACAGGCTGCCTATTAAGGGATTAAGTGTGTGACTGAGTGTTGTTTATAGCCAGTCAACAATGTTTCGGGTATGTCATGGCATATACATGATGCTTCTAGCAAACCAGTAAATGAAAGCATAAGCAACCATCCAAAACATAAGGGTATGATGAAGCATGATGCTGAGATACTAGGGATCAGCCCTACCCTGTTATCCCATGGGTGAAACCTGTTATCCTATGGGTGAAACCTGTTATCCCATGGGTTATTTCCTGTTATCACATGGATGAATCCTGTTATCCTATGGGTGAAACCTGTTATCCCATGGGTTATTTCATGTTATCACATGGGTGAATCCTCTTATCCCATGGGTGAATTCTGTTATCCCATAGGTGTATCTTGTTATCCCATGGGTTAATCCTGTTATCCCATGGGGAAGTCCTATTATACCGCAGGGCATTTAGGGTTTAACACAACCACGATGATCTTCTCTGAAACTCCATGTTTCAAACGTCATGCGAACAACCAACCCTCATGTTACAGAAATTCAATTTAATCCATCAGCTGTGAAAGAAGCTGAAATTAGACTGGGGAAAAAGTATTTTGTGTGTCATTTTTAAAATGTCATAAGATCAATACAATGCCTGCTTCTGCTCTTATAACTATTGTTAACAGGATGCACATTATCAGGTGACCAAGTTAGAAGTAACCATGCTGGTGGCATGTGATGGATAGCTTCTATTGCATTATCTAAATACAATCATTCAAATGTCTTCATTTTCTTTTTTATATTTTTTTAGTTAGTTAGCATCAAAGTATTAAAGCAAGACTGCTTATAGGTTACGAGATTCCAATAAAACTCATACCATGGTTACCACTATTTGCTACCAATATTTACTTGGGCACCATGGTAGAGCAGAATCCAAAGAACTTGAGGTTTTATTCAGTCTCAACAATCAAGTACAGTGATGTGTAGTGTTCAACCATTGGTAGGGAGGTAGCCTGGAGGTTAAAATCTTCGCCCTTTGTGCTAAAGGCCTGGGTTCGTTTCCCACATGGTTACAATGTGCCTATTTATGGTGTCCCTGCCTTGACATTGCTGGAATATTGATAAAGGTGGCTTAAAAACATACTCACTCACTCAGTGTCTAACCTTTCATGACTAACAATCAGCATTGACCAGTCAAAATAGATGAGAGATTCACTTAAATCAGTATCAGAGATGGATGTTTGCAACCTTTTAATTTACTGTACCAACACAGGGATTTTGGTGGCTTCTTTCTTGTTACCACTCGTTTCAAATCAGGGGTCCGGAAAATTTAAAATCCCAATCGGACATTTGCATTTAGGCCACGCCCCCTTCATATAGCGTATTTTAGTACGACTTTTCACACACATTACAAGTTGTTAGATCTACGTATTCATAATATGATGAATTATGAATTGTTTCAATTTATATTGTTTAATTGACCGGACAATTAATAATAATTAATATCATTTTAGATATATATGGAAAACATAAGTTTGTTTCTGTTATAATAACGATCTGTTAACGTAGTGAACGGTCTGATTAATATTCATGAGTCTGCCCAAGTGTACGCGTTGTAACAATTGGATCGAGACTATTATCCCATATTTGGTTATCATGTGACCTCACGGCAAAATTGTTTTTTTTTAAACTAGAGATTATTTAAAAACAAGACAGATAATATAATCACAAATACTAAAATATCCTTGATAGCAACAGTTATTTGAATACTTTTTTCATCTGTACTTAATTATTGACCATAAAAAAAATTGATATCGATCGTCACAGAAAGCAAAATGGCAATCAAACAAGATTCAATATACAACTGGCTACTGAAAACAATAAAATCTGCAAATCCTCATTGTATGTCAACCAAGTGAAAGTCGTTAGCCACGACTTACAAAATGATCGTCCAGACTTTGAGCGTTTGGCAGATCCGCTCGACTGATCTGCATCGGTCGACTGGCTGTCGTCAGGCTTTCGCATCTTGTTTGAGGTTACATATCGTAGCATTATGAGGATAATGAAGTACATCGATGATGCAAGGTATTTTTGTACAGTTGTAAACACCTTTCACTCTAATTAACAAGATGTTCTCAGTAATTAATCCTCGATTAATCAGTGTCAACTCAGTTTATTGATTGGACTATCGTGTAGGTACGATGTATTTACAGCAATCAAAACAAACAAAGCTTGTCGGTGTAGATAATCTTCATTGTGTTACAACTGCAGACAGAAACTGTTGATCATGTCCGGTCAAAATTTAAGAATGTCCGGACAATACTTTTTAAAATGTCCGGACAGAAAAATTTAAATGTCCGGTAAGCAATATTTTAAACCGGACATTTGAGATTCCCAATTGGACATGTCCGGCGCATATGACGATTTTCGGACCCCTGTTTCAAATTATGTTTGTTTGTTTGTTGTTTAACGCAGCACTCAGCAATATTCCAGCTATGTGATGGCATCCTGTAAATATTTGAGTCTGGACCAGACAATCCAGTGATTGACATCATGGCATTGATTCACGCAATTGGGATACGATGACATGCATCAACCATGTCAGCGAGTCTGACCACCCAATCCCGTTAGTCTCCTCTTACGGTAAGCATGGGTTGCTGAAGACCTATTCTACCCTGGATCTTCAGGGGTCTTTCTAGCCATATGTTCTCATAGGATACAAGGTATTTTTGGTTGGTCTTGAAGAAGACACTCGGTGCATATGAGAGAACAACACAAATCTTGTTGGCCCCCCTTCTAATCATCAACAACTAGTTCCCCTTCATTAGGGCCTCAATCGATTAGTCCTTTCATCTGCAGTTAATCAACAGGCTGTTCCATGACTTCCAGTTAAAAGAGTCAAAAGAGATCGCAATCACGCCAGCTCAAAGTAGTAATAAAATTTCTCTGTGAAAACATTATCATCATGGATGCCGTGAAGTGTGTGGTGTTTGGTATTCAGGCCAGAGATGGCTTCTGTGTGGGTTCATGTTAAGTTTCAACATGCTTCCTGGCAATGTTCAAATTAGTTGGCAGGGAATATGTATTGATTACGTATTGATGGGGTGTATAACCTGCCTGATCTGACACTAAGTTAAACTTCGGACCAGATGCTTCAACGTTTGAGAAAATTGCACTCATTTTTAGAGTGTAATGTGATTTTTCAGATCCTTAGCATAAAAGGCTTTCAGTTTTCAATAAAATAAATTAATTAATAGGGAGAAGCATGTCTGTGATTGACTGTAATGAGGAATGACATTCAACAGCCTGCCTATGTGTGATTATGTGGTAAGGTTGAAACCATTGCATGTTCGTTGCTATCTTTAGATTCTTTAGGGCTGTGCTCTATATTCACCAAATTTGAAAACTGCTAACTTCTCTTCAGCATTTATTTATCATGTACATGGCGGAACAAGCCGATTAAGCTCGGAATTTTTTATTAAATTGCAGCGCCATCTGGTGTTTTGTATTGTCAACGTTATGCTTGAGCAGTTTAGTGTGCTTTTTGTGCACTGACGTTCTTTAGTACACATTGTTTTTTCTATACATTTGACGTCTTTTATTTGCGAGTTGTTCATTGCTATTGTTTTGTATTTGAATTAATTATTTGCATGTAAAAATTACCTTAATTCGTAACATCTGACTATAATTGCATACTTTTGTCCTTTATTTCTACTTTGTATTTTCACTGAATGGGTGCCGATACTATTCTCTCAAATGTCTGTGGGGAGGGGATCCTCCCTGACCTCATACTGCCATCACTCTACAGTACTTCATAATATTAATTGCAGGAAAAGGATCTCACTGTCTGTTATGATTTGTTCAAACACCAAAAGGGGTAAAATAAATACTTTCTTTGTGATGTCAACTGTTTGGGGTACTTTTCAATGAAAGATTGTGTTTCATGGTTTATGAGAAGTTATTTGTACACAAACAACCTTAAACTGCTTATATACCTTGTCATGTATTCTCGAGTCATTTCACATACCAGGCTTTACACCCAATCAGGGACTCAGCTCTAGCCCAGCCTTCCCGTTAACTCCATGCTAAAACCCAGATGACCCTTGATACACACATCCTAACCCTAACTCTACCCTAGACCACACATCACCCCCAAGACCACACAGCCTGCCTTTCAACTCTACCCAAGAAACTAGATCATCCCACAAGAACAGTGTCATACCTCTAATTCTACCCTAGAACTTGGATCACCCAGGGCAAGACCACACAGCCTAGCCCTTGACTCCACCTCTATTACCTAAACATGCCCCTCAACCCTAACACCACCTCTGAACTCACATCCAACCTAACCCTGCATCTACACCAACCCCTGAACCAGCTCTGAACCCATATCCAACCTCACCCTGCATCTACACCAACCCGTGAACCAGCTCTGAACCCATATCCAATCTCATCCTGCATCTACACCAACCCCTGAACCACCTCTGAACTCACATCCAACCTCATCCTGCATCTACACCAACCCCTGAACCAGCTCTGAACCCATATCCAACCTCACCCTGCATCTACACCAACCCGTGAACCAGCTCTGAACCCATATCCAACCTCATCCTGCATCTACACCAACCCCTGAACCAGCTCTGAACCCATATCCAACCTCACCCTGCATCTACACCAACCCGTGAACCAGCTCTGAACTCCATATCCAACCTCATCCTGCATCTACACCAACCCCTGAACCACCTCTGAACTCACATCTAACCTCATCCTGCATCTACACCAACCCCTGAACCAGCTCTGAACCCATATCCAACCTCACCCTGCATCTACACCAACCCCTGAACCAGCTCTGAACTCACATCCAACCTCATCCTGCATCTACACCAACCCCTGAACCAGCTCTGAACCCATATCCAACCTCACCCTGCATCTACACCAACCCCTGAACCAGCTCTGAACTCACATCCAACCTCATCCTGCATCTACACCAGCCCATGAACCACCTCTGAACCCATATCCAACCTCACCCTGCATCTACACCAACCCGTGAACCAGCTCTGAACCCACATCCAACCTCATCCTGCATCTACACCAACCCGTGAACCACCTCTGAACCCATATCCAACCTCACCCTGCATCTACACCAACCCTTGAACCAGCTCTGAACCCACATCCAACCTCATCCTGCATCTACACCAACCCCTGAACCAGCTCTGAACCCATATCCAACCTTACCCTGCATCTACACCAACCCGTTAACCAGCTCTGAACCCATATCCAACCTCATCCTGCATCTACACCAACCCCTGAACCAGCTCTGAACCCATATCCAACCACATCCTGCATCTACACCAACCCCTGAACCACCTCTGAACTCTCATCCAACCTCATCCTGTATCTACACCAACCCGTGAACCAGCTCAGAACCCATATCCAACCTTACCCTGCATCTACACCAACCCCTGAACCAGCTCTGAACTCACATCCAACCTCATCCTGCATCTACACCAACCCCTGAACCACCTCTGAACTCTCATCCAACCTCATCCTGCATCTACACCAACCCCTGAACCAGCTCAGAACCCATATCCAACCTTACCCTGCATCTACACCAACCCCTGAACCACCTCTGAACTCTCATCCAACCTCATCCTGCATCTACACCAACCCCTGAACCAGCTCAGAACCCATATCCAACCTTACCCTGCATCTGCACCAACCCCTGAACCAGCTTTATACTTACCTACCCCAGTCATAGCTCCCCCCTTGTCCTCACCTCCCCCTCCCCCCATCCCACTGTCCAACACCTGTCTGACCCCCTCCAACCCTTAGCACAAATCCCTACCTGCTGCCTTCTCACTGAACCTCATCACAGCCAGGTTGTTGATGAAGGAATTTGCCTCCTCCCCCACATCCTCCTCCAATACCCATACAGCTGCTCATTGCCTGCTCTCCCTCACCCCACCTGCGTGCACGGCAGAGTACCTGCACCCAGCACATCAGTGCAGTGTACTTCCTGGTGGGAAGTGTCAGCCTTCGTTACCAAAGGTCTCCCTTTCATCTCACCTTTCGCAGCCTATACTGGATTCAACAAACATTTGGCATTGCCAGGATTTCCTAGAATCAGCAGTGATCTAGGTGTTAACAGTCTAATGTAGTCAATCTGCAACATTGTGGCTATAATCTGTTATACCACCCACAGTTTGAGAGGATATGAAATGTTTTATCCATCAGTTTGGAAGGATATAAACACTTTTCAATTTTGGTGTGAAGGTTATTAGATACATAGCAGTAGGTGTGGATGAGCAATGCATTTTATTAACCTAGTTGGTGGCACGCATGGCTCAGTCGTCTAAGGTGCCGCAAGTCGCTTTGAGGAGTTGGGTCCTTTGGGCACATGAGAAATCTATTGTTGGTTCAAACCCTGGTTCATCCTGATTTTGTTTCCAGGTTTGTCAGCACCAGATCCATGCTCATTGGATTTCTCCAAGGTAGTAAATGTCTGTGACGTGCATCACTTAGGTCTTTCCTCCCACATTGAACAGACCCGCCATGATATTGCTGAAATTTTGTTCAAAGCTCACTCACTCACTGATTTTAACCGAGTACATTCTATGCTTTTTGTTTTGTTTCATGCTTTTTTATTTTATACTTTCATCATTGATTATCTATCATGGAAATGTTCTTATGTATATGTAATGCTTATATTTTACAATGGATTAAACACCTTGGTCTTTCCTGTGGTCATTTCCCACGCTTTTCTGGAAGTGTGCTATGCCAAACTTTTACTGTAAAGGTCACATCTCCTGTCTTGTATTCTCATGCCTATGTATCTTTAGGGACTATAATATACTGGTGATATTTAATAATAATGTTTGCTATGGGTATAACCTTTTATAGCTGACAAAATGTGGGAAACTGTCGCAAGATGACAAGAAGTCTCATGGCAGTCTGCCTGACGACCACTAATTAAGACATCTAGTTCCACTGCCAGCCATTGTGGAGTCTTCTTTGAAATCTCTTATATCGCCTGCTGACTGGGCCACTCCTGAACAGCGAGGACTCGTCTTCTTGATCACATTTATTGCTGCTGAAGTTATTTGAAATATTTTTAGATCGTAATAGGAAACTGTCTTTTTATATGGTGAGACACAATCACCTTGCAGGGTTCTGAGGCTTATTTCTGGGCATCTATGATAGCTATTGACATACTATCTCATCTGTCTGTGTCTAAATTCACAGATATTCATAATTACATTGCTACCAAGTCTGTGGGTTTTGCAGAAATATGGCATATAAATGGAATTGAACAGTGTCTTGTTTCAGACATTAATATTAATTAGTCGTGAGGCAGGAATGATTTTTCCCTCCCCAGAGGTCTGTGTGATTCTGGTCACTAATTATAACACTTGTACACATAAAATACATTTAAAAGAAATTAAAATTCTTTCAGGAGTGCAACTTTTTTTGGAAAAACAACAACAAACAATCTGTTTATCACCCAGCACTGTTCAAAGATATTGTGCTTTTAATCCATGGGCATTCCCCTAACAGGTATTGGCTTGAATCAAAAGAACATTCTCCTTACTGTTATTGGCCAAAAATAGATTAGAATAGAGTTTCAATTCAGAAAAGAATTCAGCATTAATATGGTTTAGATGTCTATAGCTGTCAATCATGTGCAACGGGATCGGGTGGTCAGGCTCGCTGACTTGGCGACTAATGGGATCAGGTGGTCAGGCTCGCTGACTTGGTTGGTGCATGTCATCGTATCACTATTGCGTGGATCGATGCTCATTACTTCTGGTGTCCCCCGATGTGATATTGCTGGAACATTGCTAAAAACGGTGTAAAACCAAACTCACTCACTCACTCACTCACTCACTCACTCACTCACTACACAATTTTACGTCCACATCCAAAGTGAAGTAGTATGGATATATTAATTACAATGTTTTTACGAAAATCATAGAATCATTCAAATGGGATGTTTCTGGTACCTTCGTTTCCTGGTTGATTACCTATGTGCCTGTATTCTGAACTACAGGAAGCTGTAAAATTCCCAGTCAATACATATGCAAAGAGGCAAAGTTTGGATATTTTGGGATGAAATTGGAAATAATGATCTGTTCCAGTGTCTTAATCTACATATATCCATCCCAGTACATTTGATAACAAGTGTTCTCCATAGCAATAAATATAGGTTAGAGCAGTGACTAATTCTGTTAAGAGAGTTGTCTCCCCATAACGTGGTGCCTAACTCCATGAGGACCTTCTTGTTCAGCCAAATTCTCTGATCCAATAAATGACCATCACCCTGATTAAATCCTGCACCAATCACAAGCAATAACATGTTCTGGCTGTGCGTAAGCTTTGTAACACTTTCAGACACAGTTACTGGGTTTAGTGGCTGCTAATGGTGCCCCAAGGGAACCTATTATCTGGACAGGTAAACTTGACCATCGCCCAATCGTGGAATTAGCCACTGACTTTGTCCATTACTGAAATGAGAACAGGACCAGACAGTGAAATGCTTAGTTACTCTGCAACAACACTGCACTCAAGCTAAATTGCCATTAGAGGACATTTGATGGCCATTGCTGGTGTGGTCGTCGTAGATGTAGGTGTTGTAAGTGTCTTGAATGTACACTCTGTATGTTGCCGTTGGGGATGTTGCTACAGTCTGACAGATCGGAAAGCCCTCATTGACAATGCATACATTGTAGTCTGTATATTTGTTGTTCAGCCTGAAGATTTTGACTATTATCATCTTGCAATGTTCTGAATAATTTCAGTTGAAAGAGATGATATATTTGATGAAGAGTTAATCATGCTTTGTACATTGTGACTGCATAATCTAGGACTCTGTGCCATGGATTTATCTTCTTAACAAACTCTGCCATTGTATGTGATTTAGGACAATGGTTGTACTAGAGTTTCTTTCATCTTTGGGGGCCTAGGCGACGTGATTCGCTTTGAAGAGTTGTGTCCCTTGGGCACGCCAGAAACCTATGATTGTGGGTTCGAATCCCGGTTCGCCCCGATTATGTTTCTAGGTTTGTCAGCACCATACCCGTGCTCGTGGGTTTCACCGAAGTGGTAAACGTCTGAGACCTGCATCACTTCGGGCTTTACTCCCACATTAAGCTGACACGCCACAATATAACTGGAATACTGTTAAAAGCGGTGTTAAACCCAACTCACTCACTCACTCACTCACTCACTCACTCACTCACTCACTCACTCACTCACTCACTCACTCACTCACTCACTCACTCACTGAGGTATCAAATCTATATTCCTTGTGTTTTAATTTGGTGTTACTTCATGCAACATATTCAAGCCCAGCTAGGATTCCGGGTTAAAATAGATGCTAGGCGTCTTGTCTCATCGTAAGGGGCGACTTGGGTGGATCGGGTGGTCTGGCTCTCTGACTTGGTGGATCGGATATCATTTTATCCAGATGGGGATAACTCAAGATTGTCTGGTCCAAACTCAAATTATTTAAAACATTAATTAGCATTAAATAACAAGCAAACAAACAGTAACATTTCCAATTCAAATCTATAATCCTACTGTGTTTAATTTGGAGTCATGAAAGCATTTTCAAATAATATTCAGAGGTGTCAAATCAGTATTCCTACTGCATTTATAACCATCACATTCCCCCAACCAGTGATGTAACTAGAATGATGAAATGAACGTGTGTGTAGGTTGCTCAGTTGTTGGTTTGTTTAGTTTGTTGTTTAACGCCGCATTCAGCAATATTCCAGCTTTATGACGGCTGTCTGTAAATAATCAGGTCTGGACCAGACAATCCAGTGATTTATATCCTGAGCATCAATCCACCCAATTGGGATCGATGACATGCATCAACCAAGTCAGCGAGCCTAACTACCCGATCCTGTTGGTCACCTTTTAGGATAAGCAGTCACCTTTTACGGCAAGCATGGGTTGCTGAAGACCTATTCTACCCCGGATCTTCACAGGTCTCCTCAATGGCTTCTGGAAAGCTGGGGCACGGGTGGCCCAGTCGTCTAAGGCGTCGCGATTCGCTGTGCAGAGTTGCATCCCTTGGGCACGCCAGAAACCTATGATTGTCGGTTCGAATCCCGGTTTGCCCCGATTATGTTTCTAGGTTTGTAAGCACCATACCCGTGCTCGTGGGTTTCGCCGAAGTGGTAAACGTCTGAAACCTGCATCACTTCGGGCTTTCCTCCCACAATAAGCTGGGACGCTGTGATATAACTGTTATACTGTTAAAAGCAGCGTTAAACCAAACTCACTCACTTCTGGAAAGCAGTCACATTGGAGGTGTAGATTGTTGAAACCTGTTGTCAACAGCCACTGCAAGCTACTTTGTCAGGATTAGGTGGAGTATTCAAGTCTCACAATCTGATATCCATCAAACTAATCTCAATATCTAAGTTAGCTGCCACAAGAAATCTGAAGCAGTATCTGTGAAGGAACATGGTCGTGTGTTCTTTAAGGAGGGAAGTAGTTTAATACTTAATGGGTGTTGAGGAATCAATATAGAAAAGCCGCGTTACAGCATATGTGCTGGATAATTAAGCAGGAGCTGGAATACACAAATGGGTGCGATACTTGGGATGCTCTTTGCTTGTAATTATGTGAAGGATAATTCTATATTTCCCTGTATTGATTCCTGCCTCAACAGACATGTTGTTCACAAGGGGAGGGCCCCCAAAGTGACATGTAATGTTACAACTCAAGATGACTGATAGGACCATTACAGACTGCCAATTAATGCAGGCATGGCTGATTACTACATACTGTGTGTAATTTGATAATGCAGGATATGTCTACTGACGGAATGCTGATTGAACCAGATGTCTTGAAGAAAAAGACTGAAATCTCGCAAGATTGCTGACGCAGCGTAAAAGAATATTCACTTATTCATTACTTGGTGAAACTTTGTTTGTTTTTTTGTTTGTTTCTTAAGACTACACTCAAAGTAGCCCAGTACTGTGACGGCGGCCTGTAAATAATCGAGTTTGGACCAGCTAATCCAATGATTGTTATGCAACTTAGTGTTAACGACAGTTCAAACTGTCGTGCCATGCCGCCTAATCAACCAGAGAGGTTTTGTTGATGCTGGGTTAATAAATACATGTCAAGATGGTACTGCTAATGATGAAAGGAGTAATAATGATAATGGTATTACCAGGTAATGATTACAGTGATAATTGTAATACACACACACTGTCAGTCTCCAGATGCAGGCGTCGTCAAGGGGCATGCCAGTTGCCTGTCTGTGGACATTGTAGTGTGTAGTCAGCTGTGGGGTATACAACCCAAGTTAAATGTTTTGTGCTTGAAGGTAAATATCACTTTAAAATCTCTTCCTTCCGGGTACCCATTTACTGACAAGTCCGTTGCCCTGGGAAACATCATATATTACATACAACATGTGGGGGAGCAATTGACGCTGAAAAATCAAGACCTTCCAGGTCAGCAATTATAGCAAAGATTGTCCCATAAAGTGTTTTTAATCAATTAATATTTGACATAATATTTCTTTATTTTTTTATTATTTTTTTCTCCCATCTTGATATTTCTGGAATATTACTAATAGCAGCATAAAACCATACTCACTCACTCACTCACTCACTCACCAGGGAAAAATTAGTCAATTTATATTTCCAACTAAGGCAAATTTCACTCTGATTGTTTTTGATGGCTTTTTTTCAATTGAATAAAAAAGAATATTTAAGATCACTTAAATCATTAATTTTCTGAAACCTTCAGAACCTCTACAACCAGATGAACCATAGCAGAGTTTATTCCATAAAGAGTTCTTTGTGCTGTGTTTTTATTAGAAAAAAGTAACTCATCATAATGTGATTAAAGCTAGCAGTAACAGTTGGTTTGGAAAGCATTAGGGAAGTTACACTTGAAGGAAGCAATTTGTAGTTATTCTTACCGGGCCCAACAGATGGCAGGAGTAATGGTAAAGTAATTGTTGCGGCCACTATCAGTGTAGTAAACCCCGTTCCTGTGTTCTGTGTCGGAGACAGTAGTCGTTAGATAAGCAGTGGTATGGCTTGTGAAGGCGGAAATGGTTTCGACCACTGTGTGGTAGACTCTGTTCCTGTGTTCTGCGCGGAGACAGTAGTCGTTAGATAAGCAGAGGTATAGCTTGTGCTCTTTAGACAACTGTTCAATAGGTGGCAGTAGAGTTGCCTGCAGCAGGAGTGTCATTCACGAGCTGAATCACCTCTTTGGCAGTCCCGGGGATCCTGCCCAGACCCTGACGCTACAAGTGGCCTACCGTTTTGTTCGTTTCACATCGCTACAAGTGGTTTCACTCATTAAAGGGAACCACAGGAAATCTAAGCATGGAATTATCGGCCAGTTTAAGCAGAGATAAAGCTGCCTCCGAAGGTGATATAGAAAATAATCAATAAAAATGTAACTGGGCACTATCCTTGGACAACACATTCTAGTGAGAGGTGCTATTGGACAATATCACCCATGATCTTATTAATGTCACAACTAATTAAACAGGCATTGATTAAGTGAAAGGATACACCAGCTGTTGGACAGGTAGCTGAGTGGAAGTACCACTGTCAACTAATGAGGGAGTTTTAATGGAGCTTTGTGCCATGGTGTCGCAATAGAGGTTATTATGTCATCACTTGGAATGCTGGTCTCAGAGGACAGTGTAGGACCAGTCCATTATGGCATGCACCTTGTTCCCCTTGCTGCCACAGTGAGTCAGCCTGGCCAATATTCCATTTGAATCCAGGAGTAGGCGCTGGCATAGGAGTGTGTATTGAGAGGCTGCAGCAGGCAGCTATCTGTCTTGTAATATCAACATCAGTGTGCAATCCGTGTTCCTGGTGGCTGGAGATATTGGGAGTCCACCTGATCAGGCAATCAAAGCGTGGATTGTCACACCGTTTTGTGAATTTTGTCTGCGAGTTTGACAGGATATTGAACCAAGTGACCTGTGTCCGGTGTGTGCAAGTGTTTCCAACCTACCCATGTGTCCTACACCTTATGTGTATATGGGGTCTTAATTGTGGAGGTCGTGTGGCGAAGAATTTCGCCAAAGGTGGACGCATGTTTCGTATGATTATATATCAGTTGTTCCCACCCCTACGAAAACACCTGTTGTTTTCACGAGAAAATAGTAAGTACTTTCCAGCATTTTATTGATTGCTTATGTATTTTTGAAACCATTTCCAGATTTGTAACACTGTGATCTGTGGTACATTGACATTGTGGTAACATTGTTATAGGGTTGTGGTTAAAGCGTTTTACCGACACACACACCGCCTACCTGTCGTCCAGGTGTGGTGTGTGCACATCAAGTGCAGGTTGTAATCTGTAACTGTTGCACACCTGGACGACAAGGAGAGAGCTTGGGTCGGCAGCAGTAACAACAGCTGCCAGCTGTGTAAACACTCCCCCTACACTGCTATCGTAACTTTCATTTCATGTGCATGGAAAATCATTTATCTTTTAAACTCATAAAGTTCCAGCTGTGATATTTTGTTTCTCTTTAAAATACACCATTTCAAAAATTATGAAATTAGATGTATTCGCCTTTTAATCATGTTTGGTTTTTAATGTGAACAGTGTACAAATACCTGTAGAATATGATGTAGGTGTTTGTGTATATGGGTGAACAGGTGTGTGTCAGCTGTTGGCCAGGTAGATCTCAGTGGGATGTTGGGACCACCTCGCCGATGGAACTGTGGTTGCCCCTGAGGCTGTGCAGCTGTTGACACGTTGTTGCCAAGTCACAGATGCTCATGTCATTAGTTTTTTTACCATGTTATCTATGTTGTGGTGTGTTGGTGCTGTAATTTCTGGTATTGACATCTTATGTCCTATGATTGACATAATAGCCCCTGTTCCATGTGGTATAATATTACTGATTCTAATACATTGTCATATATGACAGATAACACTTTGTCAGCTGGTTGATAACATGTTATGGATAACACACAGTCATGTCTGTCTGATAACACATTGTAATATCTGGTGGATAACAATGTCATACCTTGATAACATATTGTCATCTGGAGGATAACAATGTCATAGCTTATTGATAACACATTGTCATCTAGTGGGTTAACACCTTTTTATATCTGGTGGATAACACAGTGTCATCAGCTTTCTAACATATTGTTTTATCAGAAGGCAGACACATTTTCACACATGTTTGAAAATGTCAAACCTGACTGCCAACATTTACATGTCTGGTAGATGAAGTATAGAATTCACTCAACCGAGGAAATTATGTGTGCTTAATGGTGATCCCTGTGCTTGGAGCGTGTCTGTACATTGCAACATCTGGTGGATATGTTTGATGTAATCGTGCAACAATTGACTGATGATTACATATAGCAAACAGATTAATAATGACATCAGCCCTCTATTGTATAACTGCTAGGAACATGTGACGTGTAGTCAAATCTGATGTCTGAGTCGTCATCTCAATCATTGTAGCGGGGCGGTCGGGTAGCCTAGTGGTTAAAGCGTTCGCTCGTCACGCTGAAGACCCGGGTTCGATTCCCGACATGGGTACAATGTGTGAAGCCCATTTGTGGTGTCCCCCGCCGTGATATTGCTGGAATATTGCTAAGAGCGGCGTAAAATCATACTCACTCACTCACTCAATCATTGTAGCATTAATGTTAGCATAACCCAACTCACTCACTCTGTATATGGTTGTCAGTGCAGGATACTGGGGCCCAGTCGTCTGAGCGGCTGCAATTCACTGTGCAGATTTGTATCCATGGTCGTGGGTTTGAATACCAGTTCTTCTTGATTAAGTTTCTAGATTGTCAGCTCAATACCTGCACTCGTGGGTTTCACCAAAATGGTAAATGTCATCCTGCATTACTTCAGGCTTTCCTCCAACATGAAGCTGTGTGATGTAACTTAAATGAAAGCATCTTTAAACCAAACTAACTAACACACTCACACACTCCCCTATTCCCCCACCCATCCCTCCTTTTACTCACTCACTCACTCATTCTTCCTTTTGCACACTCACTCACTCACCCTTTCACTCACTCACTCACTCACTCACTCACTCACTCACTCACTCACTCTGCAGTCAATCTGTGGTAATCCATGATTGTTGTTTACGTTGGCAGTGCAGGTAACTCATTATTAACAGTTTGTATAAATATTACATCACAACAGTAGATCTCTACCCCAGCCTGCTGGACCTGTGGATGATGGAGGCGCCGCGGCGGAATTATCCACGCACAGGCTTTGTTTGACCTGTTTATTAAACAGACTCATATTATGAGCTGTTTACTTTCGCCTAATGGGAACAAATGAAATATTGTCTGCAACCATTGTTATTGTGCATGTATGAAACAGCAAATAAGGTTGGCAGACAGTCACTTCCCCTGCAGTGACAGTAGGGACGTAACAGGATAGCTGAGGTAGTCATGTCGCCGAGTCCCACTGCTCGTTTGGATGTAGCGTGTATATACAGGGTCTGAATGCGGCTATTGTCATGCACATGTAAATACTGCTTCGGGGTAATGACGCACGGTGGGTAGGGTGTTTAATAATCTAGCAGAAGACCTTGGTTCAAATCTGGTGTCATTTGTGAGCCCATTCTTGGTGTGCCGTGATGTGGTTTACAGCAGCAGTAAACTCCTGGCTGCTCACTCACTATCTGTCCATGCAGATGTGGAGCCAGGATTTTCAGAAATGGGAGGAGACTAGGTGGCAAAAAGATAGAAGTATTAACTTGTTGATTGTGCTAGTGGGATTTATGTATGATTTTGATAAGGGAAGAGGGGTGTTTTTGAAATAAAAGTCATTTTGGTCGATTTGTGATGTTGGAAATAGATGCGGTCGAGTCAAACTCCATACGCACACAGCCTTATCTTCCATTGCCATGACTGGTTGAAGCTGGTGACTTCCCTCCACACTACTGGTGTTCACACTAGTTACCTGAGACCCATGAAGATACGGGGTAGAATAGGTCTTCAGCAACCCATTCTTGCCCTAAAAGGTGACTATACTTGTAGTAAGTGGCGACTAACGGGATCGGGTGGTCAGGCTTGCTGACTTGGTTGATGTTTGTCATTGTATTCCAATTGCGTGGATTGATGCTCATGATGTTAATCACGGGATTATTTACAGACTGCCATCTTATAGCTGGAATATTGCTGAGTGTAGCATTAAACAACAAACCAACAAAAACAAAGTTACCTGTAATCAGTCATCAGCACACACACTTGTGGGGTATAGTTCCCTGTATCACATTGGGCTTTCACTCACTCACTCACTCACTCACTCACTCACACACACACACACACACTCACTCACTCACTCACTCACTCACTCACTCACTCACACACTCACACACACACTCACTCACTCACTCACTCACTCACTCACTCACTCACTCACTCACTCACTCACTCACTCACTCACATATGAATTTTGGTGACAGAACCCCAGGTTACTTCTCTGACACTATTGATGCGTATTCTTCAGCACAGATCATGAATTATCATCAGGTCACAGGGGACAGTGTTATCTGAAATTGGTTGTTACAGTATCTTCAATTCTTGCAAAACGAGAATCCAGGGTATCAATTTCTGAATTTGTTGCTACTAGAGCATCTTCATGGCAGACAACGCCAATATGTTTATGACTTCTATAGCCTCATGGAGTGTTTCAACTAGTTTCTTATATATCTCTAAACTCATTTATTTTGCTAATTTTCTGTCAGCTTGGAAATATCTGCTAATCAAGGATACATAAAATGACTATCTTGTTTCTCACTAAAGGTTTTTATCATTAAATGAGATACTTGGTCTATTTCACATTTCTTTCGATAAATGTTCTTGTTTCATCAAAGTGCTACTTCTGCCTTTATCTAATTGGACTCCGGTGCAAAATTGCCATTCAATGACAAACGAAACCTTAATATTGGGCAGCTCTACTTTTTTTGTGTCCTTGGGTCATTTTGGCAAGAGACAAAAATGTGTCAGGTGGTAGTTTTATTCTTGTCCTCCTTGTATTATGAGAATTCACCATTTCTAATTCATCCGATACATTTAATTCTCAAATTATGTCTGTATTTTTGTCTTCAATGTCGTGTCATCCAATATATAAAACTTATCTTTGTACTGATCAGTGCTGAGAGTTTTATTGTGTCCAATGCCACAACTATAGTCTGGAAGGTAATTAAAAGGTACCGACATTTACTACAATATCTGAAAAACTACTCCTGTCAAAGTTGGTATGAGATTATCAAACAGTCATACATAACTGGATATTCATGCACCGATTGTCTTTAAATGTAATATCCAGTTATGTATGACTGTTTAATAATGCCATACTAACTTTGACTGGAGTAGGTCTGATAATTTTTCATGACATGTATAAGATTTACACCACTCAGGGTTTTTCTGTTAAACATGCCATGCTATAATACCAAAATATTCAAAGTAGCAATTAGAAGCAGCGTTAACCCTCCCACCCCTTCTATCCTGACTGTATTCTTGAAGGAGATATTCATATCTGTCTTTAGTTTTTAAAAACTGGTAAATTTGTTACTTTGATTTTAGGGGTGGTTAAAGCGTTCGCTCGTCACACCAAAGACCCGGGTTGGATTCCAGACATTGGTACAATGTGTGAAGCCCATTTCTGGTGCCCCCCGCTGTGATATTGCTGGAATATTGCTAAAAGCGGTGTAAAACCAAACTCACTCACTCACTTACTCACTCACTCACTTTGATTTTAGCTGCATGAATATCAGAAATGATCAGACTCAACATCGTAGATGTAGATGTTGATGCAGATGCTGATGTTGGCACTGGTCTCAGACTGTGTTTACGATGATCGTGCGAAAGTCATTTTTGCCTGGGCTTCCACACAGATAATGTATATTTGTCAGTGACAGCGTAATGCAGCCAGTGAAAAATGTAAATTATACATGTGTAAATTAAGCTTTGTAAGAGGCTACGGACATGTGTCGGCCACTAGGGAGTACCCACGCTCTATTTAGATGACAGTGTGACGGGCCTGTTGAAACAACCACGGCCATATTGTGCAGCAAGTCAGTGTTACGGAGGGATTACCACTTCGTTGATGGACGTCTTTTCTTTTACTTTATCGAATATTGTTGTTAGGAGATACTGAAATATACTGAAGCTTACATACAGGTTTGGGGAATTGGAAGGTAGTATTTTGTTGTCATAAATAAACATACAAGAGAATGGAAAAACATGCAAGGGGATTTAATCGATAGTTGTGCAATTTAGAGAAAAATTATTCAAGCGTTTGTAACATGATAAAACATCATAGAAAGTTAGCATACTTGGCAAGGTGGTCGGGCAGCCTAGTAGTTAAAGCGTTCGCTTGTCATGCCCAAGGCCCGGGTTCGATTCCCGACATGGGTACAATGTGTGAAGCCTATTTCTGGTGTCCCCCGCTGTGATATTGCTGGAATATTGCTAAAAGCGGCATAAAACCCTGCTCACTCACTCACTCACTCACTCACTCACTCACTCTTACCACTCATTCGATCACTCACTCACTCACTCTCTCCTACCACTCTTTCGATCACTCACACATTCAATCACTCACTCATTCAATCACTCACTCCTTCCACTCAGTCACTCCTTCACTCACTCAAACAGTTAAGTTTGCACAGCCCGACGAGCCTGCATCAATATACAGTCATTGCTAATGCTCATTTCAAGCATGCATAAAGTCGTTCACAACGTAATATGTTAAACAAACATCAACAATACATCCAAACACATCCAGATGTTATGCTGGTGCCGATTCCAGAATGAGAATTCCATTGTGAAGCATTTAGGCCATGTGTTCATAATAATGGTCTAGGTTTTTGGAATAACTCGATGATTATGCTGAGTATGCCCCACAGGTAGCGCGGCCATTCACACAATTTGCATAAAAAGGTAAGTGTGTAAGTAAGGAAGTGAAATGTGCTCCAGCGCCAGGCTGGTAGAAAGACACAGATCACCGCTGGGTTTACATCTCAGCAGCGGTGCCGACCATTGACGTCAGCACAGTTTATTGCCCAGTAGATTATGTACCTCTTAGGGGTGAAGATGGTATCCTCTGACAGACATTGTGTCCTATGATGATGACGCTGATGATGATGATGATGATGATGATGATGATGATGATTATGATTATGTCCTATGATGATTATGTCCTATAATGATGATGATGATGATGATGATTATGTCCTATGATGATTATGTCCTATGATGATGATTATGATTATTATGTCCTATGATGATGATGATGATTATGATATTTTGTCCTATGATGATGATTATGTCCTATGATGATGATGATGACAATGATGATGATGATTATGTCCTATGATGATGATGATTATGTCCTATGATGATGATGATGATGATGATGATGATTATGATTATTATGTCCTATGATGATGATGATGATGATGATGATGATTATGTCCTATGATGATGATGATTATGTCCTATGATGATGCTGATGATGATGATGATGATTATGTCCTATGATGATGATGGTGATGATGATTATGTTCTATGATGATGATGATGATGATTATGTCCTATGATGATGATGATTATGATGATGACATACTCATAACAATGAAAGATAAATGATGGATTTGATATTATTGATATTACTACATAGGAATAATCATTGATAATAGTAAAGTCATGATAATTATAGCATACACAAAACAATGAATAAATGACCAAAAACAAAATGTATTTACATCATGACATTCCACATTTTAATCTAAAAAAATCAAACAAAGATTTCAAGATTATGAATCTGAACTTTAAACAATGAGCTGAGACAGAATCGCGTTCAGTATAATCTGAAGACAGCCTGACTAAACACAGGCCGAGGGATATCCAGGGCCTATGTGGCAAAGCAATAGTAGCGTCAGGATTGTCGTAAGTATATGTGAAAGTACGATTCTTATGATTGTCTTAGCACTAAGATCTCGCTGTGGAACAGGGCCCTCGAGGTGTTGGATGTGGCGGTAGTACATGTTTCCTTGACCGTCAATCTCTAATGTAA
Organism: Haliotis cracherodii; assembly: GCF_022045235.1. Taxonomy (NCBI): domain Eukaryota; kingdom Metazoa; phylum Mollusca; class Gastropoda; order Lepetellida; family Haliotidae; genus Haliotis; species Haliotis cracherodii. Next base: position 54,610,225 of record NW_027266343.1, on the reverse strand, counting down.
TATACACTGATTGCAATTCCCGTATGCATACCACAGATTTCATTAGCAAAATTCAATTTTAAAATGGATTTTTTCGGATGTTTTTTCATCTTGAATTCTTAAAAACTAGGTCACACAAACAGCCAACTCTTTTGCCTAGTTTCTTGTTTTTTTTTAAAATAAATTATTTTTCATGTTTTTCTGACCTCTGTGAGGAATGACGCGAAGATGTTGAAGGCCTGATATTGATAACGCCAACTGTTGTAACCTGTGGGTGTATTTTTAGCAACATGAGACTGGTCAGTATTGGTAATCAATATTCTGAAATGAAGGTATTTCACCATTGGGAATAAGTGAAGTCTTGTCGAAAAAATAACATGGTTTGATTTTGAAATAAAGGGTAAATAATCTACAGGAAAATGTAATTGTGTTGATGTCAAAATGTCAGCTATGGTGTGGCACCGAGGCTGTGATGTAGAACCAGTGTGGATCTTCGTTTTTCAACCAGCCTAGAGCAGGAGGCATTTTATTAATTCCCATACTCAGTGCCAAAGAAGATGTGGAACAATATTGAGAGAATTTGTTTATGTCCAGACAAAACTGTCATGTTATTATAGGAAATACATGGATATGAGGATATGATTTTCCCGAAAGGAATTTACCAAGACAAAGGAACTGAGATATTCAGTACAGCTGCTTCCAAATGATGAAACATTGAAAATTATTTGTATTTAATTCCATTTCCATTATCTTGAATATCATTGACATTTTTTGCTATACTTATGTTAATTATCTTCTTTCAATATAAGGGCGGTCGGGTAGCCTTGTGGTTAAAGCATTTGCTAGTCAAGCCGAAAACCCGAGTTCAATTCCCAGCAAGTGACTATTTTATTTGGTGGAAGCATCGCACAAGTGCATATTGTTGTCTGTACAATGGCAAGATCATCATCATAGTTTGAGGTAAGCATGAAACTCAAAATGTAGACTGGCTTCCAGGCTTTCTTGCATTTGAAGGGCTATGGAGTAGCCTAGTGGTTTAAGCAGTCGCCTGGGTTCGATTGCCCACATGGGTAGAATGTGCGAAGTCCATTTTTGTTGCAAACCACCCACTCAAAACGTCCCATCCACGGATATGATCCTTCACTCACTCACTCATTTATGAATTTTGGTGACAGAACCCCAGGTTACTTCTCTGACACTATTGATGCGTATTCTTCAGCACAGATCATGAATTATCATCAGGGACAGTGTTATCTGAAATTGGTTGTCACAGTATCTTCAATTCTTGCAAAACGAGAATCCAGGGTATCAATTTCTGAATTTGTTGCTACTAGAGCATCTTCATGGCAGACAACGCCAATATGTTTATGACTTCTATAGCCTCATGGAGTGTTTCAACTAGTTTCTTATATATCTCTAAACTCATTTATTTTGCTAATTTTCTGTCAGCTCGGAAATATCTGCTAATCAAGGATACATAAAATGACTATCTTGTTTCTCACTGAACGTTTTTATTATAAATTGAGATACTTGGTCTATTTCACATTTCTTTGAATAAATGTTCTTGTTTCATCAAAGTGCTACTTTTTTCTAATTGGACTCCGGTGCAAAATTCACTCTCTCACTCACTCACTCACTCACTCACTCACTCACTCACTCACTCACTGCCACCTCCACTCTCTTGCCACCTCCACTCTCTTCTCTCTTGCCACCTCCACTCTCTTGCCACCTCCACTCTCTTGCCACCTCCACTCTCTTCTCTCTTGCCACCTCCACTCTCTTGTCACCTCTACTCTCGTGCCACCTCCACTCTCGTGCCACCTCCACTCTCTTGCCACCTCCACTCTCTTGCCACCTCCACTCTCTTCTCTCTTGCCACCTCCACTCTCTTCTCTCTTGCCACCTCCACTCTCTTCTCTCTTGCCACCTCCACTCTCTTGTCACCTCCACTCTCGTGCCACCTCCACTCTCTTGCCACCTCCACTCTCTTCTCTCTTGCCACCTCCACTCTCTTGTCACCTCTACTCTCGTGCCACCTCCACTCTCGTGCCACCTCCTCTCTCTTGCCACCTCCACTCTCTTGCCACCTCCACTCTCTTCTCTCTTGCCACCTCCACTCTCTTCTCTCTTGCCACCTCCGCTCTCTTGCCACCTCCACCCTCTTGCCACCTCCACTCTCTTGCCCCCTCCACTCTCTTGCCACCTCCCCTCTCTTGCCACCTCCACTCTCTTGCCACCTCCACTCTCTTGCCACCTCCACTCTGTTTGTTTATATTGTTATTATATTATGAATTTGTGGAGTGTACTTTCCCATTTATAACTGCCTAAATGTGCTTAAACAGCGATAGATCATATTATACCCAGTAACTTGGTCAGTGTACCAGAGGATGCTGGGTCTGCCGAGTGCTATATACAAATCCTTACCAAGGTAGAATTAACTCTTTTTTGTGGCCCAAAGTGAATATCTCGGCAATAATGCTATAGAACCTGACCAGCCTCCACTTCTTTGTCCAGATGTACAAACATACAAAGAGATCATTCTGTCAGATAACACGGAGGAACACTACCCAAGTATTTATTAAATATTATTTCAGCCACTGATAAAGACAGCAGTAAGATACACTCATACTACTCGTAATACAACTAGTCACAGGTCACCCTGACACGTGAGACTCGAGAATATCATTTATCATTCTAAATTAGATTTGTAATTGATGGCAAGTATTTTTCATGTGATTTGAGAGTAATGAAAGAGGCCAGAGGACACCCACATCAATCACCAGTGGTCTTCTTACATGTTTTCATTACCCACCGTGATGAAGCCAGTGACTACCATTGGTAAGCAGTAAGTAGCAAGTCCCCTTGGGGCTGGTGTTTACATACAACGATTTCCGGCAATCCGGCACCAGGCTGCATATTACGGCAAAGGCACAGAGTTTCCTTTTATGTTGGCGTCTTTGTGGGCCTCTGCACACAGGGAGGGAAGAAGGTTCTGGTATTAACTGGAACCGATGGTGAGCGCCATTATGAGTCTTTCTGCTGTACTGATTCACCTACGTATCAGTGCATGTCGATACACTGTGTCATGCTATGAGTGTCATTATGCATCTATCTGACAAGGGCTGTACCGATTCACCTACGTATCAGTTCATGTCGATACACTGTGTCATGCTATGAGTGCCATTATGCATCTTTCTGACAAGGGCTGTACCGATTCACCCACGTATCAGTGCATGTCGATACACAGTGTCATGCTATGAGTGCCATTATGCATCTTTCTGACAAGGGCTGTACCGATTCACCCACGTATCAGTGCATGTGGATACACTGTGTCATGCTATGAGTGCCATTATGCATCTTTCTGACAAGGGCTGTACCGATTCACCCACGTATCAGTGCATGTGGATACACAGTGTCATGCTATGAGTGCCATTATGCATCTTTCTGACAAGGGCTGTACCGATTCACCTACGTATCAGTTCATGTCGGTACACTGTCATTGTATCCCATTTGCGTGGATTGATGCTCATGATGTCAATCACTGGATTATGTGGTCCAGACTTTATTACTGTACTATATCCTATATGATGTTTGGCTTGTTCCTAGTTAGAATTGGTCTTCAGCAGCCCAGGTTAGTTGTAAGAGGTGACTAGCAGGTTATCACTGGATTGTCTGGTCCAGACTGGATTCTTTACAGATAGTCATATAGCTGAAATATTGCTGAGTGTGGTGTTAAACAACAAACAAAAGGTAGTTGTTCGAGTGGATATATTTTTGTTGAAACAATGTGCATCTATGCAAGGTGTTGTCAGATCAATGAGAACTGCTTGTAGCTCTCTGAACGATTTTGTAAGCTGACATGAGTATCAGAAGAACTCAGATTTCCACAAATTAAGGAAATATTCATGAGTTACCAGTATTACATAATGCAACTCGCAGGGGGACCATTTGAAGAAGTAGTTGGCCACTATAGATTAGTGTCTAGACACTGGGTCAAGACAACATTGTTCCAGATAGATCTATAGTAAACCTTTACACCATCTAGCGCAGGATGTATTAAATTTGTGTCCCTCCAGTTTGATATTGGCAATCGAAGCTCAAATGTTTTGTGTATCAGGTTGCCCTGATTTGTTTGTTTGTTGTTGTTTAACCCACACTCAGCAATATTTAAGCTATATGACGGCTGTTTGTAAATAATCGAGTCTGGACGAGACAGTCTAGCAATTAATTGGCATCATGAGCATCAATCCATGCAATTGGGATACGATGACATGCATCAAGTCAGCGAGTCTGACCACCCAATCCCATTAGTCGCCTCTTACAACAAGCATAGTGGCCTTTTACAGCAAGATTGGGTTGCTGAAGACCTATTCTACCCCGGATCTTCACGGGTCAGGGTGCCCTGAATGTGACCATTCTGTGTAATGAAACAACCCTGTTTCTGTGTTCATGGACTTACATAGGACCGTGGTGTGTTGGGTACCCCTGTGAACTGTTGCCTCTCAATATGGTGTCTTGGTTTTGGTTTTGACTAGTTTTCTGAAATTTATGTTTCTTTGTTCCCCTGCTTCAGAACACATTATGCTAACTATCCCTGTAGTGGTTGCCATCGTCCAGACTAATGATCCCAAAGGGAGATAATTCTGCATCTGCATATATGTAACTATTACTAAGTGGGCACCCGTTTAGAGATGGAACCCTGTGTGGAATGCAGGTCCTAACATGCCTTGCTAGTTACAAGTGGAGACTTAAAAGAAACATTCACTTACGCGTAACAATTATAAGTTTCCATTTTTAATCTGCAATATTGCTGACTGCAGCATAAATGAACACTCACTCACTCACTCACTCACTCACTCACTGGTGCTTGCATAAGAATTTTGGGTCACCATCTACAATCTACAATATTGCTGACTGCAGCATAAATGAACACTCACTCACTCACTCACTCACTCACTCACTCACTCACTCACTCACTCACTGGTGCTTGCATAAGAATTTAAGGTCACATCTACAATCTACAATATTGCTGACTGCAGCTTAAATCAAGATTTAATCACTCAGTCACTCATTCCTATGTTCCAGACATGCCCTGGCTATACTTTGTCACAGGTTTGGTTGGCTTCAGCTCAAGCTCTTAAGATGTCTTTGCCATTTTTTGCATGTTTCCCCCCAAACTTTGTGCCTTGAGACATCGGAAGAGGCAGGAAAGGTAATTGCTATGGGACAAATATTGACCTCTTTATTGGGATGACACAATTTTGGCCAAGTCAACAGGAGCTGCTTTCAAACATCCATCAATATTTGGTTGCCATCAGAGGGCAAAATGGAGCCTTACTTGGAGAATAAGAGAAACGAAGGCTTATCTGGAAAGGCACACATTCACTGTTCAGAAGAGAGGTTCAGTGTTAACCATTGGCAAACCAAGTGGCAATATCGCTGATGTACAGGGCTAAATTTATCATTTAATTACTTGTTGAAAGATTCCTTTTTCAACCTTTGGTCATTTTTTTCAGGAAGAATAGAAATTAGTTGAAGGTTGATAAGATATTCATCATAAAAACAATCTTTGATGGGTCTGAAAATTAAAGCTGTTTAGTAAAAAGTTTTGTCATCATGAGCAATATCAAAGAACATTTTGAAAGTTTTCTTTTTTGATTTAGAGTATGAAAATGTCTTCCTTTGTCTCCAGGGATATTAATCTTGCTGAAGTTGATTAGTTGAAAGGAAGTAGTATCATACGATAAGACTTCACGGTGATACAAATTAAACTGTCCAAACAGGTCTATATAGGGTTCATTGAGGGTTTTACATTTAAATAAATGTATGTGAACATTTTACGGAATACAGAACATATGAGTTTGAGTGATCAGTTGACTGGGCTCCATCCACATAAACTGTTGGAAAGGTTGGGGCCGATTTGTCCTTGGCAGCCATTGGACAACAATAACATAGCATTCATTGGTCCTTGATTTCAAAATCAGTCAGTAGACTATGAGTAACTTGTTTGTGAAGTAAAAATGCTCCTGACAAATTAATACCAGCAGAGCAGTTTTTTATTCAGAGCAGTAATTATTTGCGCTTAAAACAAACTGTCGAGGTAAACGCATGTCCCCTTGTTTATAGGCATTCGTAATTTATATCAGAATGAGTATTATGCATGAGCACCTAAAACTAGGTATTGTACACGTTTGTACCACTTTTTGATGTGGTACACAATTCACTTATTTTGGCGTCTGCCTTTTGGCCAAAAGCGGGAAGCTTGCGTCGATTACCAAAAGCGGGAAGCTTGCGTCGATTACCAAAAGCGGAACCAGTTTAGGTAATCAGTGTCTAGTCTGATGTAGAGCTGACTGACAAGAAGACAATGTTATCCATTCGTCATCTGCTGATACCAATTGGTAACATTGTTTTAACAATGGATGAGCATACAAAACTGGAGGGATGAAATATTCATGTCCCGTCATTGTTGACAATTCATTGAGCAACATTAGGAAGATACTGATTGTAGCTTCTGATTGAGTGGTTAAAGGCATTGGTGCATTATTAACCAGCGAGCCACACTACCACTTGGGCATTTAAAAGTGGTACCATTGCCAGACACAGTAAACTCACAGCTAACAGATACAGATCATAACCCAGTAGGGTTGAAAATCTGAAATTGGTTTTAAGGTCCAGGGTTGAGGAAATTATTAGATTTTTACTTTGATGTACGTGATGTTATTTGTAGCACTGTCATGACCTTGAGAAATGAGTCATCTAACAATTGGATAGAAGTGCATGGACCATGATTACAACTGTCCTAGTGTGGAACTGGTCAGACAAGCATGGGTTGCTCTGGACCTATTATATCCTCTTAGCCAAGCATGGGTTGCTGGGGACCTATTCTGTCCTGATAGCCAAGCATGGGTTGATGGGGACCTATTCTGTCCTGGTAGACAAGCATGGGTTGCTAGGGACCTATTCTGTCCTGGTAGACAAGCATGGGTTGCTAGGGACCTATTCTATCCTGGTAGACAAGCATGGGTTGCTGGGGAATTATTGTCCCAGAATCCTGTAGGGCCCTTGAGGTAATGCACAAAATGAAAGTCATGACAATGATCATAGTCTTGCTACTGAATCTCCTACATACACATGTTTTGTGAAGTCACATGAACTCTAATGATGATGACATTCATGGTGTAATTCTACAGGTTCTTTTAGCATGGCACCATGACGTATAGCTTTCACTGGGGTCTTTCGAGCTTCTTTTTGTCATTGAGCCTGCCTTCATTCCAGGAACACTTTCAAGATATATATGTCCTTTTTCAGGAATGTTACGTATGGAATGAATTGTATGTGGTGTTTGTTTACTGATGGTGTCGTGGTTAGAGTGGGCATCTTACTGAAGATTAGGTTCAAATCCCAACAGGGCAAGTTATTGAATACAGGTTTCTTCTCTATTGCACCCTTCACTAGACTGTTAACGTGGTTATACCTGTAACACGCGGTAACACAGTACTCCAGAAATCTATGTCTGTTCAAGTTTTACACTGACACATTATCAGCTTATCACCGCGATCTCTTAACGCCGGAAATACCAGTCAACAAATCCGAACTGAAGTATGCCATTAATCCTATTATTACGCTATCTGGTCTTAAGAATGTGTTCATTGTTTATCTTGACTTAAGTTTGTAATATGTTGATTTAATTTGATTTAAAATTTAATTCAATATTGTTTACATTAATTGAAATGGTGTGTGGACTGATCGTGCACTGATCGTCAAATTGCTGCAACTCACCGTTAGGTCTATTTACAGCAACAACGATCCAATTACCACTGGTGATGCCTTGAAACAAACCTCAGAGAAGGGATATATATTTCAAAAATGAAATATTTTTATAAATGCCATACTTTGACTCATTTAGAGTCATATTTGTGTTAGTTTAACTATCATATCTCAACATAACGTTATCGGGGGAGTCCTTATGGTAAAATACGTAAAAAATATCTGACGATAACAATCAACAATCAAATCTTTCGCTAAGGGATGCCAGTAATTTTGTATTGTTGTCCACAGTTAATTTTAGTGTTAACGATTAGATAAACAGTCTGTTAACAAATTATTGTTGACTTATTTATGAGAAGAAATTATTTTGTGTTTATGGAGTTTAGGCACAAAAGCCAACCTGTTATATTTATTTATTAAGTTGACTACATTTTCCTTTACGTTTAAACCTCCATAAATGCATAAATTATTGAAGTTATTTCTAAGAAAACCTGTATCATACATACTATGCCTTTAAGACGTATAATTATTGTAGATGTTTCTTATTTCTTTCATAAGAAACAAGCTTAATTGTCCTAGGAGTTTGCCTTTAAAGCATTTAAAAACATTTACGATTTTTGTCAGTTCAGTATTCAGTTCTTTTATGTGTTGTGTGGTTTCCTCATTGGATTCCTAGAGTGAGTGAGTGAGTGAGTACTGGTGCATCCGACTCATCACGATTGAGGTTCTTTTTTACGTGTACAGTTTTTACTGAATGTCTTGCACATATAAAGGTTTAAAATAATGGATCTGTAAATGTATTATTCAAAGCTGATTCTTTTTTCTACTTGTCTTAACCTGCATGACAGCCCTCTGTCCATGGTTTTCAATCATACAATGTCCGTGTCATTATTACTGTGAACCAAATTCTTTGTAACAGGATCTTTTGGTCGTACTACATCTTTGATGTTGTACATATGATTGCTGCTGCTACTGTTATTGTCTCTGATGATGTCTCAAGCCTTTGAACATACAAAGACTGGCAGCTTCGTTATCACGATGTATGTAACCTGGTCATCAGACATAACCATGACGTCAGTGCGTCCGTGTTGGAAATAATGCAGGCTTGAAATATGATGAGAAAGTCAGTAGCTGGCTTGTCTTCACTCTGTTCCTTGACATGTGTCAGTAGTAACTGCTTATGTTACGCTATTTCATGAGATCTTACTCGACCATGAATTTACTAGTGAGGCTGCAGCTATAATTGAAGTACATTGAAACTCGTTTCTCGGAACAGTTATGACTTCCATCAGCCACGTTTGTTTGTTTGTTTGTTTGTTTGTTTGTTTGTTTGTTTGTTTAACTCAGCAATATTCCAGCTATATGACAGTGGTCTGTAAATAATCGAGTCTGGACCAGACAATCCATGACATCATGAGCTAGATCCACGCAATTGGGATCGATGACATGCATCAAACAAGTCAGCGAGCCTGACCTACCCGATCCCGTTAGTGACATGATGAAGTTTCTCATCCAAGATGCCATTACTTGTTATTCCTGTGTTCTTATATTCCATTTAAATCTCTTTTGTAAAATGTCATGTCACAAACTCAATAATAAAGGAAATAAAGTGGAACCATATTGCCTCCTCAGGATGTGATAAGAATTATGATTAGCTGTTAAAATTTTATTATCTCGTTTTCTGTAAACTGATAAAATCCAAAGAGACAAACATTCCAAGGATAGTTTGTAATGGCGAAGTATTTCTAGGCATAGAGGACACACTGGGATGTCTTAGGCACAGCAACTTGTGAAATTGAGTTGTGTCCCTTAGCCATACAAGGATCCTCTAAATATGTGCTCTGATCCTAGATTTATCACATCATGATCCTTCATCAGCACTGGTACCATAACCAGGCGGAAGGGTTTCATCAAAGCGGTAAATGTCAAAGACCTGCGACGCCATTGGCTTTCCTCCCTCATTGATCTTTCACACTCTTACATAACTAAAATACTAAACCTACCTCACTCACTCTCAGTAACCAGCTTATGTGTCCTTTTTTTTAAGTATAGGATCATGTGAAGTATTCCCTGCAATTATGATAACATCATGAGACAATTGATGGGACTTGTGCAATGGATAGTTTGAATAACATGGGAGAAAATATCAGAATATTTAAGTTGTACTTTTATGTTACCATATTTCATCTTTTATGTCAACCATATATGACAGTTGCAGACTTGAAAGATGCAAGATGAGATGCTGGATTATATGGTCATCTGTTAAATCTGTAAAAATATGACATATTTTTTGCCATATTTGTCTAATTAATGAAATACCCCCTTTGAATGTCTCTGGATCTTCTTACCCGAAGGGAGCTTCAAGGACATGAAGTAATAAAACCCTGTATTGACAGACTACGAGCAGCCATGAGCCAAGATAAGCCTTTGATTGGCAGGTGCCCCTTGATGATACAGAGGATTATATAACCCTTGCAAGTAATTCTATTCTTTATCTAAAAAAGAGAGCAAAACTTTCTTATGGATGATACTTTATATTTTTATATTTGTCTTGTTTCTTTGTTCAGAGAGCATTGGTTCATGCTTGTGTCTAAATCCCCGAATCTGGTAGCCTCATCTTCACGGAAAGTGTTGAAATAATCCTGGATTTAAATGGGGATTTTCTCTGCTGAGAAGCAGCTGGTCTGGAGACAGGACACGGTATCAATCCTGTCATGTCTGTATGGCTCCTGCACATTGGTGTGCTGCTCATACCAGCACTAGGGGGCGCTATTAAGTTGCTATCTTTAAACCTATCACAAGGAAATAGATTTCAGCATGCCCACTTCAGCAGGTCCTTCTCGTGAGATGAGTTGAATTGGAGGGTGCTGAAGTAAAGCTGTGCGAGTGAGCAAAGCCCTCACAGGACAAATTCTAACATTGCAGCTCTAGAAGCTGTTTGAACTGTCCCCATCTGTTTAAACAACCTGTCGTGGTGGCAGTCATCTTAATCATTTGTGGTGCTTTTATCTATTTTTTTGGTTTTCTCATTCTGTTGCTTGTTTGTGTCTGTTCCGTGATGATTTCGCAGCATCACAGTCGCAGCCTTTTATGACTCGCTGGGTCAAATATTTGAGTGCCTGTAAAAAATGGTAATGAAAGAGAAGAGTCTGTCACCAGTAAGTAACATCCGGAAGAAAAGGCAATCACCAGCAAGAAAGTCCATTAATGATTTTTTTAAAAGGTGAAAATTTTATCATCTTAAAAATGTTTCTGGTGTTGTTGAATAAGATCCATTACTTGTGAAAACTGGGTAAATATCCCATGTTTGGACTCCATTGATTGCCTAGCAGCTCTCCACCATCAAGTGAATCTTCTACACTGAAGAGTTCCACCCTGTGGCATAGGGCTGCCCTCTTGTGTTCCAAGTCGCAAATCAATTGGTGCACTATACACAGGGATACTCTTACCCACTGACTGCTTGCATGAATCTCTCCGTATGAATTGAAGACTCTCCTACAGCTGCTATAAACAATTATGTTTGAAACTTAATTTGGTTTGCAATTTATTTAGATTTGTTTATTTCTGCATGCATTCTGAAAAAGAAAAGTCAAATTTTTTCAGCACTGCCAGAAGAATACTTGTTATTGATGAATCGATTGATGCTTTGGATTTCAATTACTGGATTGTCTGGTCCAGATTTGGTTATACAGGCGGAATAGCTGAAATATTATTGATTACAGTGTAAAACAACAAACAAACAAAATTATTTAAAGCAAATTAACTAAACCACTTTCTGGCCAGAGGGTATTTGGTTTGTCTTGTCTGTCAAATATTCTTTATCATCCAAAACTGGCTCCCACAGTAGATATCACTTTGCAGACCATTGTGACGTCATTGGTTACCATGACGTCACAATCAAATGGCATCACTAATGGCTCTACCATTGAAGCTGTTAGCAGTACTTTTACACTTAAGACACTGCTTATTACTGTCTACAAACTGAAAAAGTTGGAAGAACGATGTTGGATGATAAATAAAATCTCACCCTTGTGTCTTTTGATATAAAAAATATCAACACTCAGAGTTTTTCCAATTTTGTCAACTTGTGTTGATATATTTGATATAATATGACACTCAGGCAAGATTCTATATATATCATATACTGCATTCATATTAGTCTGTTTCAGTCAGTAACATCTCTAGCCTACAGATATTTCCACCTGACTGCATAAAGGTTGTTTGATATTCTCCCAAATTCCCGACTCTCGTGATAATTTAGACCACCTCCTTGGTCTAGTGAAAGAGCGTCTGCCCAGAGAACAGAAGATATAACACCATACCAAAAGATGTTTAAATATGGTACTTATTGTTACCTTGCCTGTGCTCAGCATTAAGGGCTAAAACAAGGACTGGTCCACTTGGAGTCAGTATGCTGTGTCTGGGTAGGGTATTCATGTTAAACTTCGGCATGGTATCTCAGTGTGCTAGCACTATAAAATCAGCATCAGTCCGGACTAGTACAAGCAACCACACACACACACATGTGCATGCATGTCGCTTTATAAGTGCAATTGTCTTGAACGTGTTGTTAAGCCCCATTTCACCTCACTTCACCTTGATAATTTACCTCAAATCAACAATTTTTTCTTCTTTAAATTTGCTTTCTGCATTTGGGCATATTGATTTTGAAACTCTGTAAGTCAATAAACACAACCAATACGCTCAAGGGAACAAAGTCTTGCCTGTCCTAAGTTTGGACATATCCTCTGAAACCAATCATGGATTCTGAAGCTGGAACTATATATGCATCATCCTTGCTGTGGTGATTCAATATCCTTCCTCAAAATCTGATCCAATTTGAATCATTTCTGCCTCAGTGCCTTATCAGTTGGAATGTAAGATGAGAAATCATATGGATAACAACTTCATGTTTTATTGACAATGATGTGCAAAAGTTTTAAAACTTTGGATATTGTCATTATGAGTCTCAAATGCATTTTGAGCATTTACTGTATCCTTGTATCTGAATGTACCCTTTGAGGTCCCCGTTTATAATAGGTCCCCAGAACCCCATTGCTGTGCTACCAGTAGAGCAGGCAAAAATGGATTGTTTGTCAACATGCCCAAGACACAATGACTTGGTGGATTGTTTGTCAACGTGCCCCAGACACGATGACTTGGTGGATTGTTTGTCAACGTGCCCCAGACACAATGACTTGGTGGATTAATTGTCAATGTGCCCAAGACACAATGACTTGGTGGATTGTTTGTCATCGTGCCCCAGACACAATGACTTGGTGGATTGTTTGTCAACGTGCCCCAGACACAATGACTTGGTGGATTGATTGTCAATGTGCCCAAGACACAATGACTTGGTGGATTGTTTGTCAACGTGCCCCAGACACAATGATTTGGTGGATTGATTGTCAACATGCCCAAGACACAATGACTTGGTGGATTGTTTGTCAACATGCCCCAGATACAATGACTTGGTGGATTGTTTGGCAACGTGCCCAAGACACAATGACTTGGTGGATTGTTTGTCAACATGCCCCAGAAACAATGACTCGGTGGATTGTTTGTCAACGTGCCCCAGACACATTGACTTGGTGGATTGTTTGTCAACGTGCCCCAGACACAATGACTTGGTGGATTGTTTGTCAACGTGCCCCAGACACAATGACTTGGTGGATTGTTTGTCAACGTGCCCCTGTGTCTACTGCCTTTGTTAGGCCCTGGTTTCTGTCCCCTATTTCATTCTCATGTATCAGGCCTCCTGTCAACGACCTGTTTCAGGCTTGTTTTAGTTGCCTGTGTCTCCTGTGTGGTCCCCCACGTCCCCTGTGTCTCCTGTGTGGTCCCCGCATTCCCCTGTGTCTCCTGTGTGGTCCCCAGCATCCTCTGTGTCTCCTGTGTGGTCCCCCATGTCCCCTGTGTCTCCTGTGTGGTCCCCAGCATCCTCTGTGTCTCCTGTGTGGTCCCCCATGTCCCCTGTGTCTCCTGTGTGGTCCCTTGTCTCCTGTGTGGTCCCCCGCGTCCACAGTGTCTCCTGTGTAGTCCCCTGTTTCTCCTGTGTGGTCCCCCGCGTCCCCTGTGTCTCCTGTGTGGTCCCCTGCATCCTCTGTGTCTCCTGTGTGGTCCCGCGTCCTCTGTGTCTCCTGTGTGGTCCCCAGCATCCTCTGTGTCTCCTGTGTGGTCCCCCATGTCCCCTGTGTCTCCTGTGTGGTCCCCTGTCTCCTGTGTGGTCCCCCGCGTCCACAGTGTCTCCTGTGTAGTCCCCTGTTTCTCCTGTGTGGTCCCCCGCGTCCCCTGTGTCTCTTGTGTGGTCCCCTGCATCCTCTGTGTCTCCTGTGTGGTCCCGCATCCCCTGTGTCTCCTGTGTGGTCCCCCGCATCCTCTGTGTCTCCTGTTTGTTCCCCCGCGTCCTCTGTGTCTCCTGTGTGGTCCCCCATGTCCTCTGTGTCTCCTGTGTGGTCCCCCACATCCCCTGTGTCTCCTATGTGGTCCCCCGCATCCTCTGTGTCTCCTGTTTGTTCCCCCGCGTCCTCTGTGTCTCCTGTGTGGTCCCCCACGTCCTCTGTGTCTCCTATGTGGTCCCCCGCATCCCCTGTGTCTCCTGTGTGGTCCCCCGCGTCCCCTGTGTCTCCTGTCTGGTCCCCCGCATCCTCTGTGTCTCCTGTGTGGTCCCCCGCGTCCTCTGTGTCTCCTGTTTGGTCCCCCGCGTCCTCTGTGTCAGGCCCCTGTCGTCCTGGACTAAGAGGACCAGACTGGAGGTACCCTGTGTCACACAAGATGATTAGAACAGAGGATATTGGAAGATGATACAATTGGATCTCATACATCGCTTTGTATTCTGGGCATACAGTGCACACACTTCCTCCTAATCGTTCTGTACGACTGGTCCCGAATTAATGGTTATGTAACAAGGATGGGTGTGTGGGGATGATGGCTGTGCAAGTTTTGTATGACTCCCCAGAGGGTTACAGTTTATAACTAGGTGAGGAAATGGTTATGAATATGTATTTCATTGAAATTTTGTCTGTGGATTGCATTTGATCGATGAACATAAAATGTCTGGGGAATACAAGCCAAGACTGTCAAAGAATCATAGTTTTATTTCATACTTCTTGAGTTAATTGTTAGGACGTTTTGTACATGTCTGTTTTGTAATGGTACTGTCATCACTATGCCAAACACGTGGAGGTTTCACATCGTTTTTTTATGTTTAAAACTCCATAAGCACAAAACGTATTGAAATATTAAACATTTTCACAATAATAACTTCACAGAAAAGTAACTGTTGACAGAAACACGGAATCCGTGTCATTGTTCTGCGCAATGATGTAACACAAGCCCCACCCATTCTGTTATCAGCCAATCAGGAAACAGTAGTCTGTTTGCACGCATGGCCTCATTTTATATCCCCTTCAGTTTGAAAAACAGGGGCATAGACTGATCAGCATGTCCATCCATCCATCCATCTGTCTGCCATCTGTTTTCTGTTTCCAGAGCAGAACTAAACAATTAAACATTTCTTGTTGAAACTTGCTGCTCAGATCAGTCTTCTGGTGAACTGGTGCCTTTTGATGATTGGAAATTTTTATTTCATAGACTTTATTTTATTTTCATGACGACAAGTTGGACTTTACTGAAAATATGAGAGTAGTGCTTGTTTGTGGGGCAGAACTCCAAAACCGTTGAATGTTTCTAGATGAAACTTGCTATACAGATCAGTCCAATGGTGAACTGGTGCCTTTTGATAATTTTTTATTTCTTTTTTCATAATGACAAGTGACTCGATCTTGTTTAGATTTACTGAAATACAAAATTTTTTGCTTGGTTAGCCAATCAAATGCCTTGGAAAGACTTACATTTTCTTGATATATAATTAATGGCCCCAGGACTGTAATATGAATAATGTCAGTGTTGTAAGTATGGCGCTGATCATGTGAAGGGTGTCAAGTCTCCCTTTGTAGAGACATGCTGATTCTACTTCCCCTGTGTTGACTCCGGTTCGAAGAAAATACATGTATTTTTCAATCTTTGATTGATTATTTTTAAAAATGTACAATATTGTGAACGATAACCTAAACTCATATGTTTAGAACCATATGGTGTGGCCTGAAAATATTACATGATTTTCGGAGTAGTAAGACAAATGGCTACAGGAAATTTATTTTGTAAGCCTTTGAAGATACCTTCCTATGACTACTCATCCTAGAGGATTGTGAATGTTTACATCATGTATTGGTGTGTCAGGGGTAAACACTTGTCGGCTCACTCTTGTTTACTTTGCTTCTGATGCTCGTTCAAGTATTACCATTTTCTACCTGGTTCATTTGAAATCTTTGATTGGTAGATCTAATATTAGCAGATTTCTTTACAATTTACAGCTAAAATTGGCAAAAACTGTACATTTCATTAAAATTTAGGTCCTTTGTCTGTTTCCAAAGTATTGAGCCTCGGGGCAAACGGGCAAGAAAATTGTCTTTGATGTGATTGGAGACCTGGCTGAAAATTGGACTATTTAGTTAATGACATGGGGTCTATGTTCATTGCACATGAAGCACAGAACACAAGAAAATGTAAAAACATCCTGCCATTATTAAACCGTTGCTTGTTTGATTGGCTGCGATCCTGTGCCACTTGTGAAGGTTCAGATCGTCAGGGCGGCATCTCCAACAAGTGTTTTGTGCGTCTTCCATCAATCAATAGCTGCTGTTTCTTTTGGCACACAAGTGAAATCGGCCTGAAATTAGGTTTGTATCTAAGCTGTTCATTTGACTTGCTCTCTCGATTACAAGAGATTCAGAGATCACTGGTTCACCATAGCCTTCAGCTTTGCATGACATAAATAGATTTCATCATTCAGACTATCATACAGTTTTGAGTTGAATTCTGCCGCTGCTTCCATCAGAAATTAGATTTCATTCTAAAGTGATATTTCATCTTATGAGACGAGCATAAGATTTTAGGGATTTACTTATATCGACAATGCTGAAGAGCCAATAAGTGTAGCCAATCGTGTAACAGATAGTGAATAGAGGCCCAATTTGCCGTCTGATAGACGTGAAGATGCCGATAGAGTCCCTGTTATCAGCTCTGGCTTGGCAGCTAACATCTACAAAAGCATTTTCAGTGAAAGAGATGGATGGATGTCTTTCCCAGTAATGGAAGCTGGAGGACCTGCAGGAATGGCATGACAAAGAACCTACTGAAACCTTCTAATGCTGTTGATTCATGAACATTTGTAAAATTATTAAAAGGTTCGTTTTTTTATCATAAGATTTTATCCGTTTTGTTTTATATTTATTTCAAGATATTAGTTTTGTTGGGCGTTATAGCAATGTGCCCACTCACCCAAGTGGTACAGTCTTTGACCTGTTCTAGTCAGTTTCACCCAAGTGGTACAGTCTTTGACCTGTGCTCATGAATTTCACCCAAGTGGTACAGTCTTTGACTGTGCTCATGAATTTCACCCAAGTGGTACAGTCTTTGACCTGTTCCCGTCGGTTTCACCCAAGTGGTACAGTCTTTGACTGTGCTCATCAGTTTCACCCAAGTGGTACAGTCTTTGACCTGTTCTTGTCGGTTTCACCCAAGTGGTACAGTCTTTGACCTGTGCTTGTCTGTTTCACCCAAGTAGTAGAGTATTTGACCTGTGCTCGTCGGTTTCACCCAAGTGGTACAGTTTTTGACCTGTGCTCATTGGTTTCACCCAGGTGGCAAGTCTTTGACCTGTGCTCGTTGGTTTCACCCAAGTGGTACAGTTTTTGACCTGTGCTCATTGGTTTCACCCAAGTGGTACACTTTTTGACCTGTGCTCGTTAGTTTCACCCAAGTGGTACAGTCTTTGACCTGTTCTTGTCGGTTTCACCCAAGTGGTACAGTCTTTGACCTGTGCCCGTCGGTTTCACCCAAGTAGTAGAGCATTTCACCTGTGCTTGTCGGTTTCACCCAAGTGGTACTGTCTTTGACCTGTGCTCGTTGGTTTCACCCAAGTGGTACAGTCTTCGACCTGTGCTCGTCGGTTTCACCCAAGTGGTATGGTCTTTGACCTGTGCTCATTGGTTTCACCCAAGTGGTACAGTCTTTGACCTGTTCTTGTCGGTTTCACCCAAGTGGTACAGTCTTTGACCTGTGCTTGTCGGTTTCATCCAAGTAGTAGAGTATTTGACCTGTGCTCGTCGGTTTCACCCAAGTGGTACAGTTTTTGACCTGTGCTCATTGGTTTCACCCAAGTGGTACAGTTTTTGACCTGTGCTCGTTGGTTTCACCCAAGTGGTACAGTCTTTGACCTGTGCTCGTCGGTTTCACCCAAGTGGTACTGTCTTTGACCTGTGCTCGTTGGTTTCACCCAAGTGGTACAGTCTTTGACCTGTGCTTGTCGGTTTCACCCAAGTGGTACAGTTTTTGACCTGTGCTCATTGGTTTCACCCAAGTGGTACAGTCTTTGACCTGTTCTTGTCGGTTTCACCCAAGTGGTACAGTCTTTGACCTGTGCTCATCGGTTTCACCCAAGTGGTACAGTCTTTGACCTGTGGTCATTGGTTCCACCCAAGTGGTACAGTCTTTGACCTCTGCTCGTTGGTTTCACCCAGGTGGTACAGTCTTTGACCTGACCTGTCACTTTGACATTCTTCCATCAATACTGTTTGAAGCTGTGTGAACTTACTTCACTCACTCACGACAGCTAAACTTTAATTCCACAAGGCTATATGGTTACCCTCTAGTACTTAATGTTCTGCAATGTCTGTCAGAAGGAGATATTGCTCTGTAATACTTAAAATTGTACTGAAGATTATTTTGTCGAAGACAACTAGCACAGATTACTGTCAGTAAGTTATGGTGTTATGTGAAGTAGGTTTGTTTTGTGAATCCTCAGATGGATGATAGATTAATGTTTATTCAGAATAAGAGACCTAATGGCTTAAAGCACCCTAAAGTCTTCAGTTTCTTCATATGAAGAAAACATAAAGTCTCGTATGACCACAGACGTCATCTGCAGCAATGTGAAGGTCGGTCCAATTTAATTTCGTTTCGATTTCCAATACCATATTCATAGCACTAATATTGCAAGTGAAATAATATTACTGTATCTTTATTTGAACCTATGATAGTATGAATACTATTTGTGTTCAATCACCAATGCTATTTGGGAAACAGAAACTGTCTTTATGAATTTTAGAATTTCATACAGAGGCAAATCATAACAGAGCTAGGAAGTTTCCAAACAAATATATTTGTACAAAGTACATTGTATTCATAGTAAACATTGTAATTATGCATAGCCTCCTGACATCAATTTCTGTAGACCAGGTCGTGTTTCATTTGTTGACTGCTTCCTATTATCTAATGGTGACTGCGTCCTGTTATCTAATGATGTCTGCTTCCTGTTATCTAATTGTGACTGCCTCCTGTTATCTAATGGTGACTGCTTCCTGTTATCTATTGGTGACTGCTTCCTGTTATCCAATAGTGAGTGATTTCTGTTATATGATGAAGAATGACTGCTTCCTGTTATCTAATGGTGACTCTTTCTTCTTATCCAATAAATACAGTTTCTTGTTATCCAATAATGACAGTTTTGTATTATCCAATATTGACAGTTTCTTCTTATCCAATGGGGACAGTTTCTTCTTATCCAATGGGGACAGTTTCTTCTTATCCAATGGTGACAGTTTCTTGTTATTCAATGGTGACCGTTCTTGTTAACCAATGGTGACAGTTTCTTGTTATCCAATGGTGACTGGCTCCTCCTCTCTCCTTAGCAATGACTGCCTCAATTCATCCTGTTGTGACTGTCGTCTACTCTGTTATCCGTAATGTTTGCAACTTGTCATGGACACTGACCATGGTTCTACCCTGATGTTCACTGCTCATCATCTGATGCTGTGTGTGCTATTCCAGGAACAGGTGCCCCCAGGATCAGCAGCATCCAGTGTTACAATGACTTCCAACGCTGTTCTTTGCATGCTCGCTCATAACCCTTACTTTATTGTCCCTCACAGTGAATAAATGCTATTATCCCTGATAGAACTATCATGCCCATATTTAGAACTCTTTCCCAGTTTGAAAGGACCCTCTTGAGACAAGCTTAATGGATGGTTTTATTAAGTTTGGTTGGGATTCTTTACATCTGTGAAGCCTGCGCTTGATGATATAATTATGAGGCAATATCACCATCAAAGTACTTTTCTTCGTATTTACCAGGGATTGACACAATGTTATTCATCTTTGAAAGATTATTTTGCTGATGTGACTTCAAAGGAGATCATTTGTTTAGGAGTTCAAAAAAAACTTGGTATTGAAGTTGATACAAGCTCAAATATATGATGCTGTGAAGATAGCATGTTAAATATCATATAACATGTTGTAGAACTTGTCAAAACACACCTAGCTACATTAGATAGCTTTTAAGCTCTCTCACTGGAGAAATAATTCTTGTAGATTGGGGTGTTGGATCAAATTTTATTATCGCTCAGAGAATGTCATCAACCCTGTATTTTGATAATTTTCAAGAGGTGTTTACTATGGATCTGTGTTAATTCTTTTATTGGAATTCATGCATATATTTCCCACATGGCTTCCGTGTGCTTCACTGCAGCCACAATCAGGTCTGAGACATGTCTGCCTCTCAGTCAATGGAAATGGATCATGGTATATTGCACTACTCTAGTTTTGAGATTAAAATAAATTGAAAAATGTAAGCTCTCAAAATGTGAATTTTGGAAGAACAATGTCATTGGATATGCAACTTGATGTGGATAAGAAAGAGTGATTAAAAAATTTAGATAGTAGCTTTAAGAAAAAAAGGCGTTAGGTCCTTCCCCATACTGAAGCACTGTGAAACAGTGAATGGGTACCCGGTAGGATGAGATGGTAATGTGACTGTTGACCATCTAGCGCCTCACTGGCAGCTTGAGTTGTATACTCCCCAGGGAGCTGAAAATGAAACCCGAGTACACACTGATCCATTGATGGGAGTAGTAATAATGTAGCGCTTTGAGCATGCCCCTGTGTGATGTGGAAAGAAAGCTTAATATAAATGTAATTTTTATTATTTTGTTGTTATGACCCTGTTATTATCCTCAGTTTGTCAGCCCAGAACCACTTTCATGGGTTTCATGGGCTTCGTGAAAGTGGTTCACTTTGGTATGGGCTTCCCTACACAACTGACATAACATGACTGAAATACTGTTACAAGTAGCATTGAAGACATTTGGGGAGAACCACAGTCAAGTGAGTGAGTTGGGTTTTACTCCGCTTTTAGCAACATTCCGAATATCATGGTAGAGGACACTAGAAATGGTTCACTTATTGCACCCATGTGGAGTATCAAGCCCGGATATTGGCATGATGAGAGAACACTTTAAACAAAGGCTACCAGATTCAAGAATGGCCAGATTTTGAAATATTTTCAAGAAAAGTCAAAGTGTAACACGATTTTGTGCAGAGGGAGGTGTAGGTTGTCAGCTGAAACCTGTCTTTGGTGAACACTTCAGCCTGTCTGGTATGTTCTGCTGTTCACTGTGGTGATTGAGTCAGAGGTCGGTGTTCACTGCCGTTTGTATGTGCCATAGATGCGTGGCCATGGGGTGCCTGTACTTTGATGATACTCTGTGTTATTGACTAGAGCTGATACATGGCATGCTGACTCTAATGACTGGGCGTAATGGCTCTTCGGGAACTGTCAGTATCTTTCAAACTGTATCAACAGATGTTACTTTTAACAGAATTAGCACCTGGATTCTTGTCCTATTTAAATAATTGTCGGAAGAATACTTTTGATTTTTGTGTTGAATTGTTGAAAGGAATAATGGAAGTATTTGTTAACCATTAAGATGCAGGAAATGTGTTGCCATGACAAAGGAGATGGATGTTGGTTTGATCTTATGGATCAGGCCCAGGATATAGACAGTATAGACCACTATTTGGGAAGACCTATCCAATCAGTTGCCATGCAATCACTTACAATTTATTCATTTATTTGAAACTTGTGCAACATTGTCTTCTGAAGTGAGTGAGTGGGTTTGTTGGGTTCTGCTCTTGATGGTTTAGGGTTTAGCTGTGTGCTGGTCATAGGTGCAGTGCTTGTGTTGGCAGCCAATGCACTGAATGTCAACAACAATTGATTAGGTAATGTTTGTTTCTTTATTTGTTTGTTTGTTGTTTAACGCC
This sequence comes from Haliotis cracherodii, assembly GCF_022045235.1. Lineage (NCBI taxonomy): Eukaryota > Metazoa > Mollusca > Gastropoda > Lepetellida > Haliotidae > Haliotis > Haliotis cracherodii. Next base: position 54,588,313 of record NW_027266343.1, on the reverse strand, counting down.
TCACATATTCCAGCTATATGATGGTTGTTTGTAAATAATCAAGCCTGGACCAGACAATCGAGTGATTGACATCTTGAGCATCGATCCATGTAATTTGGATACGATGACATGCATCAACCAAGTCAGCGAGGCTGACTACCTGATACCGTTAGTCGACTCTTATGACAAGCAAGACCTATTCTCTACCTGGATCTTCATGAGCCCCCTGCGTTTAACAAAGTGTTGAATGTCGACAACAAGTAATAGACTGCCTCCCTTCTCTCATGGACTGTTTTTGCAATAAAGATATCTTTTCTGATGCATATTGTAAGCCTTTCCCCCATATGTATCTCACACACAAAGATGCAGCTGTAGAACTTTTTAAACTGGTGTTAAACCAAACTCACTCACTGTCTCAATCATCTCAGTTGAGGGTAAATCACCATCTTTAAGGACAACTCAGCAGACGAATGATTTTGTTGAAAAAGTTATAATTAAGGTCCACATACTTTTTAGACCTCTTTAACTTGGCTAAATGATTATTTAGTTCAGCTTTGTTTTTAGAAACCAATTTTCCACTGACTTGTTCATTTCTGTAAATCAATAATCAGGTTTTGCTGACATTTTAGGTGAAAGTTTGTGCTTGAAGTAATCAAATTTATCAAATTGTTCTTCAACAGATTAACCCTTCCAGTTCTAGCATGACATTACTTGAAGAAAATATCAGAGAATGTCATTAATGTTTCATGTCAAGAGTGGATTCTATCTTTTCAATTGAAAGAATGTCATTTTGGACCAAAGTTAATGGTATTATCAAAGACAGATTTAAAGTGTTTTTTATCTTTTGGTTTAATTTTTTAAGTTTCATTGGTTGGCAGGGGGAAAGAAATAAAAGTCTCAGTTAAACATGATATGTGTCATGTTAAAACTACATTTGACAGAATTAGGAAATTGTGCTTTTTGAAAGATTCATTTCACTTATGAATTGTGTTGGAGTATTGAATGGGTGTATTATGTCCTGTGTTGATGAGCGGATGAGGATCTTCAGCCAGGCATGAGAATGTTATGTTTGTACACTGAGCCTGTGATTTGTTAATAGCAGAGGTATATGGTAAACCATATTGAAACGACAACATTTCATAAGTTTCCAGTAATTGTTAGTAGTTTACAATACGTAAAGGATGACTTGACTCTTTCAACTAGCAGCCCTGGCAATTCTGGTTGAAGCCATTCAAAACCCACTTTGTGTGTATACGCATACTTCTTAATGAATATTGGTCTGGAAATAACCTAGTAATGAAGAGGCAAGCCTCAGTGTTCAAGCTGGACATCTTACCAAGATGTAAACTGGACATGAGAGCCACCCAATGGGGTCCATCCTCTGCAACAAGGAACATCAGTGTTTAAGCATGTAAATCTGGTGGAAATCAGGGCCTGTTTCAGTATCTAGGCTTTGGGTCTACGTTGTTCCTGGTTACTGGAGGCAACTGGTGAGGGTACTTATCCAAGTATTTGATGTATCAATATGTTTTGTTCTGTAAGATAGCTGAAAGTGAAAGTTTTTTCAGTCTGGTGGGCTGATGGCGCAGATCGATTCCAAGGACAGGAATAGTTGCAAGGGGTCGTCCCATTTTATTGATGTTATCATTTCACATCTTTACAGCAGGGGAAGACTTTATTATAGTGGTGTCCCACATTTGCTGTAAGGAATCCTTGAATCTGTCAAGATTGCTGGAGTGATCCCTCCAGTGATTGCCCCGGCTTCAGTTACGGCTTTAGTTACGAGGTTCCTCACGGCTTCATTACAAGCATTCAACAGAACTGTCAGCCTTTCATGCCAGGAGCTTGGGTTTTTGACAAATATTTAAACTGATGTAGTCATAATTTTATCCTATTTGATGTGCACATGTTAAATCTCCTTCTTTGGGGACTGAATGCATGTGTTGGGAGTAACAGCTGTTGGTTTTATGACAATTTTGATCATTTTATTTTTTGGGTAATTTGCTGAGCTCATCCTGTCAGCGTTGCTGCAAATTACTCCAAAGTTCAAATTTGCAATGTCATTACGATCAGCTTGACCTCAAGTCAGAAATTGAATTTGTAACGTAATTCTAACATGTGAAACGTGATAGAATACAGCTTTGATTCATGTCTTCGCTCAATTGAGCCAAGGTTAGATTTTGTATGAGCATGAAATTCAGACAGTTTGCTATTCTGTATTGTGTGTTGCTTGTGTGGTATTTTATGTTCTTCGTGTTTGTTGCTTCTTGTCAAACTTTCCCTCAGTTTCACCATGGTTTGTCTGCTCCAGGAGAAGGGAGGTGTTAGGTGGCCTAGTGGGTGAGGTGTTCACTTGTCACACAGAACATCATGGTTTGATTCCAAGGACGAGGGTTATCAGTATAGCCCATTCCTGGTGCAGAAACTGTAAGATTACTGCAATATGTCTGCAAGTATGACATAACACAAGGATATCATGAATGCTTAGATTCTGTACAATATTATTACTTGTCTGAGAAACCACAATTCACTTTAGAATTGCCTCCCTTAGGAATGCCAGGATCCTATGATCAGGTCACCTCCAGTTCCAGGTTCAACCTGATTATGAGTCTTTATTTGTCAACACAGGTTCACCAAGGCTGTAAACGTTTAAGATCTGTGACACAGAATTTTCACGCTGTGACACGACCAACATACAAAGCGGCAAGACATGCCCATTTGCCTCACTCACTCAAATTCAAGTGATTATTTTGTATCCCCTGTTGGCATCGGTCGATTTAACTGTTGGTCCCTTGGCCCATTGCCAACAAACATAGAAGCTGGTTGTTTTCATTAGTGGACCAGTCAACCATTTGATTGCCTATTTTATATATACATATGTGCATGTAGTAATTTATTGGTGATATAAACATCTGGTATTCCATAGAGAGGAAAATAGGTGCCAGGAATAATGTTTTGTTTGTTCATTTTGCACTGTTTTCTGGTGAGTTTGTGGAGGACAAGTTCATTTCAATGTTAGCCCTCACGAAATCATATCTTCAGGCCTTGTACTGGACTCAAAGCAAAGACCTTCATTACTGAAATCTTTACCCATAATAGAGTCTTGGTGATTCTTTCACCCAGCTCTGGGCCCCCTGTAGCAATATGCTACCCAAACCTCAACCTACCTATATCAGAATGTCGGTGAGGCCAGTGACCATGGAAGTAACGTCATTATTAGCCTGGTGTGTTGTAACACAGGAGGAATAGTCTCAACGCCCCCGGCAACACACAATTGCCAATATGCCGATGTACTATAAATGTATGGCACGTGGATGGACACTTTCGTTGTATGAACGTCTGATGGCTGCAGGATTTGGGCACAATGAGGTTCAGAAATGATTGAAAGGAGTTTAATCCAGCTTGTCCGGAGAGTTTGTGTTGGTAACCACCACGTTCTGTAACAGGCAGGATATTTATTGGTTAGTTGCCACCCTATGCATGCTGGTCAAGACAATGCCCTTTCATATCAGAAAAGCAAATATGAATTTATTCAATCTGGCAGAACTCAACCTTCAGCTTGCAATCTCAGTGCTGCATCGCATGATATAATTGCGCTCTCTTTTCATGATTAGCTTATTTTTTGTAACTTCAAAAAACCCTTACAAGCTTTATGTCACACAGCTGCACAAAACTCATGCTCCAGGCCTTGTTTGTGTGAGGACAACAGAAATCTGTGGGGATTCCATGGAAGGAAGGAACACCAACACCCTCAGATTGTCTTGTAAAAGCGAGTAGCCAATGGTGATTGAGGGTGAATGAGACTTAGAAGGGGGCGAGCAGGCTGATTATAAGTTTCTGTTACTCAGACAGAATGGAACAGTGCTCCCAACATGGACAACTGGTTTGGTCCGAGCATGAAAACATTGCTATTGTTGTGACACACGTGGTTTTAACAACACTTTGAGCAGCATTCCGATTATACCAGCTTCCAGATGCCCGTTATATCTGCGGCCAGTTATATCTGCAGCCAGTTATATTGGCTGCCAGTTATATCTGAAGCTTGGTATAGACCAAGGGTCATTATCAGGACAAAGTTATGATTAAACAGTGATCCTGGCACATCAAGGGGAAACAACTCTGCACAGCAATGTGTGGCACCACAGACAAATAGGCCACCAAAGCTACTGATACACCTACAGAGTTTCCAACAATAGCATTAAAACACCATCCATTCAATCAAAACACAAATGACAGCAAACAAAGATTAAATATTCTGAGTTTAAGTGATGGGGACATCTTGCCCTTCAGTGTTGTGAGAAATCTCAAAAGAAATTCTGATACATTGTGCTTCTTCTCTCCCTAAAAAATAAAAGGCTTCTAAACTTTGTCTTAGATGAGACATCCTACATTAATTCCAGGAACATCTGTTTCCCATCACGACAGAGGACAGAGAGCCTGCAAACCATTCAGCTATGACAGACACTGAATCACACGGTTACAGAGGAAGGTTTTAGGACCTTGCTGATCCTAATGTTTGAACTGAATGATGCGCCAATTGTATTAAAACATATTCTTTGGATGTGAAAAAGAGTAGCTGTCAGACATTTTCAAAAAGCAACGTCACTTCTTCCGAGGGCACTGCGATCACTTGAAGTGCCCTTTTCCTGGCCAGATGATGAATGAAACCATATGGAAATATAATAGTTTTTGTCAAGAGATACTTGAAAAAGTCAGCACTGATGCAGCTGTCACAAGTTTCTTTCTCTACTTAATTATCAAATAATGAAAAGTTATCATGAGATGCCAATGTCCGAGCAAGCAATCTGGAATACTGCCATGAAATGAATCTGTAATTTTGGTTTATTTGTTTTTTTATCTAAGACCAGATACTATTGTTAATTTTGCAGATGAATGGAAGAAGCAGTAATAATGATACATATTAATAATGTGATTAGAGGTATACTTGAGTCAAACCCAAATTGATGTAATTTTGATGAAGTAATTATTTCATATTTGAGAGAAAAACAGAACATTTCAGGCTCTTGCTGACACACTCTTTGAAATATCCTGAATACCTAATTATTTTTATCTTAACCTAATTTTCAATTTCTTATTGGTCACTAAGCTCCTATGTAAAATAGTAGGCAGACTATGAGTTCAACAAGAAATAAATTGAGCTTCTCTACATGTCTTGTAATAGAAAGGTTATTTATCTTGCACTTAATCACATGAGAAATACTAAACACTGACAAGCAGGAATATTGCAATTATAAGACATGATAATATTCCAAAAGGCTGGCCCTTTTTTGTATTAATCTCAGCAAGACGAGATTGTCTACAGAGGCAATTCCAGATGCTGGTGTCTCACAGTCCATCACGGAGATGTGCTGTCTCCACCAGTGACCTTCCTCCAGCTTTTGGTGTCCTCCGTGTCAGGACTTGATAGAAGAACAACAGACACATACCAAATCAAGTTGGAGCTCGTTCAACTTGCGGACTGGGCCACTGCAGTGGCAGGATGGTCATTATTGGGACTGACACCATAAAGGCCAACCAGAATGACTGGTGCACTGGCTATAGCGGGTTATATTTTCTCAGCAACGGTGATAAAGCTGAAATATTTTAGCCATGAACTACATCTCTGTGAGTTAAACTCCAATTGCACAAGATGTTCTAGATTACGTCATGTGGTTGTATTCTGTTTTGGGAGAGGATGTAGCACAATGGTCAATGTGTTAGCAATAACAATATTTATGTTCATATTTGGAGTCATAACTTTGCAAACATTATTGCATAAGTCCAATTCTTGCAAATGGACATTTGTTTCTGAAGTTTATTCATGTCTTGCAATTCATGAAATGTTCCTTTGCAATATCATGGATAGTGACCCAGTTCTTGAAATGTTCATTTGCAATATCATGGATAGTGACCCAATTCTTGAAATGGTCATCAATGGTGGTCCAACATTGGCAATGTTCATTAATCTTCATAATATGTGTTCCACAACTTACTTTCCATTTTCCCCATGCAAATATCAATAAATGTTTTGTTTTTTCTAACACAAGTAACCTGGTTTATCTTTATTTTACTGAACTATTACTTATTTCTGGAGCTAACATTTATAAGGCGGAAATTTCAGACCTTCTGTGCAAAAAATATGCATACCTAACCAAGTATGAATGAAAATTGCATAAAAGAATATCAGCATGGTGATCTTGTTTCTTTGCTTAACATCATACATGTATATTCTAGCCCAGAAACCAACATTGAGAGGAAGCTCATAGTTGGTTATGATGATGAATGAGTGAGTTGGGTTTTTACGCCACCTTGAACAGTATTCCAGTTATATCGCGGCGTGTCAGCTTAATGTGGAAGGAAAGCGCGAAGTGATGCAGGTCTTAGACGTTTACCACTTTGGTGAAACCCACGAGCACCATATGGTGCTGACAAACCTAGAACATAATCGGGGCGAACCAGGATTCAACCCACAATGATAGGTTTCTGGCGTGACCAAGGGACGCGACTCTGCACAGTGAATTGCAACGCCTTAGATGACAGGGCCACCCTCTTATGAAGAAAAATTTTGTGTGGTTTGACAATCTTTGCTGATGTCGGGAGTCATGCTATTCACTTTCATGGGACAAGTTCATTCAAACTTTGTTCACTTAGTTAATTCAATATATTGTTTCAGATGTTACTTCATGTGAATTGAAAACCCTTGTGTGCACTGTGGTCTAGCTATCCACTGTCCAAAAACATAACTGAATTTATGCTACTCAAAAGTAGTAAACTGTCATGTTGACATCCTTTCAATTGTAGGTGTTCTTGTGTTTATTTGAGTAGTATATTTCTATGGTACCAGTCTTTGAACTTACATGGCTTCAGTGAGATCCCCTTGATAGTTGTATGGATGCAGGTTTTATCGGCTATGGGTGCATTTTTAACTTCAACTGGAAATATTGAATTTTGTGGACGGTGATAAACAACAGCAGCCAGTACAGATCCTAGACTGATATAAGATGCCAGGCTACATGCAATCATGTCTAGAGGGAGGGACCATGGATGGAGTGAGACATTGATCTGACGGGGTGATAGAGACTAATCACAGAGCATCGTCACCTGATAAAACACATTTCACGGTATGAAACATGGATGTAATGGGCCCCTCTTGAAGAAGAAGATAATTTTAAGTTTCTGTCCTTGAAGAAAGTCCATCAATTCGGTTTAGTTTGATGATTATAGTATGTTAAGGGAAGAATTGACTTCTGAAATACATGACCTTCCTCCATTAATCCTGGGACAGACGGAGATGCTGTGTTGCTGTGCTGCTCATTTACATTGAAGGGATTATTTTGCTCTCGTGGATGGAAAAAGTCAAATCATGATGAGCCTAGCCAAATAAGCTGAAACTCTGAATGATTGTCATCAAAGATTTTCAAAAGATTCACTGAAGAAACAGTTCTGCTCATGCAAGGCTGTGGAGATCACAGAAACACTGGGTCTCCATCTTCCCATGATTCTGTTCATGTCGACTCAAAGGATGCGAGGTGAAATGGGGTTTAACATTACGTTCAAGATTATTGCACATATATTGCGACGTATGTGTGCTAGCCTGGACGAATGCCTGTTTTATAGTGCTAGCCGACTGAGATACTATTCCACAATTTAAAATGGATACCCTCTCAGACACAGTATGCTGACACCAAGCCGACCAGTTCTTCTTCTAGCCCCTTAATGCTGAGAGCCAGGCAGGATAACAACAAGTACCATCTTTTAATGTCTTCAGGAATGGCATGGACAGGAATCTCAGGGAAGAGGCTCTATCCACTGCTCGACTCAAATGAAGATTAGCTGGTCATTATTGATGTGGATTCTTGTAGCTTTTCTTGTCATGAGAGGCAACTAACGGGATAGGGTGGTCAGGCTTGTTGATACATGTCATCGTATCCCAATTGATTGGATCGATGCGCATTATATCAATCACTGGAGTGTCTGGTCCAGACTTGATTGCTTACAGACCGCTGTCATATAGCTGGAATATTGCTGCATGCAGCATTAAACAACAAACAAACAAACAAGTTTTTGACCTCAGATATTTTCGGGCATATGCACCAGTTCTTTCTGACTTTCTGAAGCAGTACAGTACTATTCCATGGACACAGTAACTGCAATTCTACAATGAATAATGACTACTCCATAATGACTCTCTATGTAGCTTCTTTATGTTCATTTTGGAGTTAGTTTTATGTTAATTGAGTGCCTGCTTCAGTATGTGCGTATTTATTTACACGGTCCCTGCGGTGCAATATGAGTTGTGTTGTGACTGTTGCGAGCACTCTCAACATTAATGTAGTGGGATGAGCAGGAGCAGTGCCTCATTCTAATACTCACCTCACAGACATCACTCTTTGGCAAAACGCATTTTCTGCATTTCATATGTACCCCGAGGGAACAGCTTAGCTCTGGAGGGCCATATTACCCGGTATTGCTCTAAATATAGCCAGCATGCGTGTCTGGACAGTATCGGGTTTTAACACATGGTTAGGGCGGATCTATTCTTCATAATCCTCTGTTTTCAACATTGTTGCAACAAACCTTCCTTGAACTTGTGTTTGGAGAGATTGTTGTCCTTCCACTATACAATACAGCTGTCTGAAATTAACTGCCACAGATTTCCTTTGAGAGTAATGCAAATGTAGTTTTCCAATAGTCTAAAGCTTTTCCCAACATCACTGTTTCCGAATGTGTTGGCTAATCTGACATCAGTTTCATAAATAGAGTCTCTTGTAGGGGAAATGTAGCAAAATAGTTTCATCAATATGTAATAGTATGCTACTCAGGGTCATGTGATGGCCTTCAGAAGAATTCCCGACTCCCTGTGTGGTCTAGTGATCTAAAGCATATTTATAGTGTCATGGTGACATATATGTACTACAGTCTGTTTGTTTGTTTGCCCTTAGCAATATTCGGTACATGATTGACTCAGGATCAGGAAGACAAGGGATTTAACACTGATGCGGTACGATGACACAGGCAACCAAGTTACCAACCTGACCACTGCCACCACCCCCTACCCCCAAACCCCCAAACCCCCATCTCCACTTCACCCTGACCTCCACACACCCCTACCTCACCCTTACCTCCACTTAATCCCGACCTCCACACACCCCTACCTCACCCTTACCTCCACTTCCCCCCGACCTCCACACACCCCTACCTCACCCTTACCTCCACTTCCCCCCGACCTCCACACACCCCTACCTCACCCTTACCTCCACTTCCCCCCGACCTCCACACACCCCTACCTCACCCTTACCTCCACTTAATCCCGACCTCCACACACCCCTACCTCACCCTTACCTCCACTTTACCCCGACCTCCACACACCCCTACCTCACCCTTACCTCCACTTCACCCCGACCTCCACACACCCCTACCTCACCCCCACCCCTACCTCAACTCCCCCCACCGCCACTTCACCCCCACCCCAATTTTACATATTATTTTATTTTAAAATTGGTTTATATTGAATTTTTTTCCTTATCAGCTGTTAATGCTTAAACCAAAACTCTACTACCATAATTCCCTGGTTAAATGCCCAGGTGTATAATTCTTTCAGACTCTTGTGTTCAAAATCTCATGATATAGGGATATAGATGATAAGGGAGAAAATTCTATGCATAAAACCACCCAGTGTTTGGTCAAGGCCCGGTATTTAATCGAGGCCCGGCATTTAATCGGGGCCGGGCATTTAATCGAGGCCCGGCATTTAATCGAAGCCCGGCATTTAATTGAGACCCCAGAATTTATTCGAGTTCCAGCATTTTATTGAGGAAATAGTATCTGTGCCATTATTGTTCCATGTCCATGTGTTGGTAACAAGTCCTTGGCCTGGCCTGGTCGAGGACAAGATTGATTAATTTGGGGATACTGACAGGTTTCATAATTAATGGTTAGTCGGTTATCACTTTTATGAAAGCAATTTCAGCTGTAATGAAGTATAAACATGGTATTTGTCATGGATTTTGTCACATTGTGTCTGCAGGCAGGCAGAAGAAGACTGAGTAATTAATGAAAACAAGGGTTTTTCACCTCCACAACAATCTGAACGTATGCATCCTGCTGATCAGTAAACTTGCCACTGATGCATCGTGGGTAAAGATGTGATGTGACACCTATCAGCCAACGCTATCCTTCTTTCATTACACGAGAGATGCAAAATAGGTGTTTTGTTTGGACATCATTGATTGAATTACTGCAATCAATTGTGTGGACCGACTCTAAATAATACCTCATTGTAATTAATTGTGCTGTAGATATTGATCCACTGCGTGTGTATTTAGTGAGTATGATTTGTACATTGTTGGGCTGTATACAACTGAGCACATTTCATTAATCTTCACAACTTAATCTGGCCGAGGTTCGGGGCTCACTTGATTAAACACCTCCACAGATTGACAGGGAAACTCATATTGTTTTCCATTTAAATGATTCATATACTTACCTCCAGGGCATAGTTGGAGTGAGTGAGTGAGGGACTGTTGTTTAATGCCACAGTCATAAATATTTCATCTGTGTCATGGCAACCTGTAGATAATCTAGTTGGAACCAGGCAAACCAGTGACTGAAAACATGAGCACCGATTATACACTATCAGTGCACAATGACACACATGGCTCCATGATGTCCCAACTATATATTTATTTGTTCCAACATTAAACAGGTCATTTACACGATTTGCAATTTTATCAGTGGTATGATCATTGATGTTGTGCAGAGTTACATCCCTTAGCCATAACAAAAACCTGTCATCATGTGTTCGAATCCAAGATTTGGACTAATCATGTTTCTAGGCTTTTGACACCGTACAAGTGTGTGTTGTAAACATCTATAATAACTGCTCAACCTCTGCCTTTCCGACCTCATCCAGTGGACGTGCCGGGATATGACTGAAATACTGATCAAAGCGGCACCGAAACAAACCCACTCTCTCTTTATTTCATTAGATGCTCACTCACTCACTCACTCACTCACTCACTCACTCACTCACTCACTCACTCACTCACTCACTCACTCACTCACTCACTCACTCACTCACTCACTCACCCACCCACCCACCCACTCACTCACTCGTTCACTCTCACTCACTCACTCACCCTCTCACTCACTCACCCACCCACCCACCCACCCACCCTCTCACTCACTCACTCACTCACTCACTCCTACATTGTTTTCCACAGCAACCACATTCTGTTTCCATTCCTCAGCCCCGTGAAGACCCGGGGTAGAATAGGTCTTCAGCAACCCATGATTGCCATAAAAGGCGACTGTGCTTGTCGTAAGAGGCGACTAACAGGATTGGGTGGTCAGGCTTGGTGATGCATATCATCGATCCCAACTGCATGGGTCGATGCTCATGATATCAATCACTGGATTGTCTGGTCCAGACTCGATTATTTACAGACCGCTGTCATATAGCTGGAATATTGCTGAGTGTGGCGTTAAACAACAAACCAACCAACCAACCAACCAACCAACTGTTTCCATTCTCCTCATATCATAGTTGGAGATTCAGGATAGAGATATAGAGCTCACTCCAATTTGTCCACCAAGCTGATCACATGTGCCCTGATTGTGTGGATCCTTGTGCATGCCATCAGTCAGTAACTTGACCAGTCCACACTTGATTTACAGGCCTTCAAGATGTAGCGGCAATATATTCACTCACTCATTCAACCTAGGCAATCTGCTTTGATGTGTCTTTGATCCTGTGACAGCCTCCACTCCCTCATCTTCCCACACAGCGTCTGTCTCAAGTACAGTTGCTGGAGCTGCTGCTCTGACGAGGACCACTAACACAATTGGTCTCAGCCTTCAGGGACACTTTCTTAGCTATTTTGGTCAAATGGAGGTTTATTTTGTGTTGCTTGTGCAGTCATCTAAACATCTTTGGCTTATGGTCCCTCTTAGAAAATGCCACAATTCATTGTGCAGAGTTGCATCTCCTGGATCTGCTGGCCTGTCAGCATGTCATGTATTTCAACAAGCTGCGGGTGGTTGGGTAGCTCGGTAGGCCAAAGACCAGGGTTCGATTCCCAACGTGGGTACAATGTGTGAAGCCCATTTCTAGTGTCCCCCGCCGTGATATTGCTGGAATATTGCTAAAAGCGGCGTAAAATCATACACACTCACTCACTCAACAAACAAACAAATTTATGTGACCTCCATTATTTTGGATCTCACATTATGCGGACATGGTGACATGTGTGAAATACTGTTCCTAAAGTTGTCTCATGGTGACACTGACTCTCAAATAAAATACAATTATAATTACATCTTTAAAATGGATTGTAATTGGCATTGCCTGTCTGTAGCACTGCATCAGTATGGCATTGCCTGTCCTTAGCACTGCATCAGTATGGCATTGCCTGTCTGTAGCACTGTATCAGTATGGCATTGCCTGTCTGTAGCACTGCATCAGTATGGCATTGCCTGTCTATCGCACTGTAACAGTATGGCATTGCCTGTCTGTAGCACTGCATCAGTATGGCATTGCCTGTCTGTAGCACTGTATCAGTATGGCATTGCCTGTCTATAGCACTGTAACAGTATGACATTGCCTGTACTCAGCACTGTATCAGTATAGCATTGCCTGTCTGTAGCACTGCATCAGTATGGCATTGCCTGTCCTTAGCACTGCATCAGTATGGCATTGCCTGTCTGTAGCACTGCATCAGTATGGCATTGCCTGTCCTTAGCACTGCATCAGTATGGCATTGCCTGTCTGTAGCACTGTATCAGTATGGCATTGACTGTCTGTAGCACTGCATCAGTATAGCATTGCCTGTCCTTAGCACTGCATCAGTATGGCATTGCCTGTCTGTAGCACTGTATCAGTATGGCATTGCCTGTCTGTAGCACTGCATCAGTATGGCATTACCTGTACTCAGCACTGTATCAGTATAGCATTGCCTGTCTGTAGCACTGTATCAGTATGGCATTGACTGTCTGTAGCACTGTATCAGTATGGCATTGCCTGTCTGTAGCACTGCATCAGTATGGCATTGCCTGTCTGTAGCACTGTATCAGTATGGCATTGCCTGTCCTTAGCACTGCATCAGTATGGCATTGCCTGTCTGTAGCACTGCATCAGTATGGCATTGCCTGTCTGTAGCACTGTATCAGTATGGCATTGCCTGTCCTTAGCACTGCATCAGTATGGCATTGCCTGTCTGTAGCACTGTATCAGTATGGCATTGCCTGTCTGTAGCACTGCATCAGTATAGCATTGCCTGTCTGTAGCACTGTATCAGTATGGCATTGACTGTCTGTAGCACTGCATCAGTATAGCATTGCCTGTCTGTAGCACTGCTTCAGTATAGCATTGCCTGTCTGTAGCACTGTATCAGTATGGCATTGCCTGTCTATAGCACTGTAACAGTATGGCATTACCTGTACTCAGCACTGCATCAGTATGGCATTGCCTGTCCATAGCACTGCATCAGTATGGCATTGCTTGTCTGTAGCACTGTATCAGTATGGCATTGCCTGTCCATAGCACTGCATCAGTATGGCATTGAATGTACTCAGCACTTCATCAGTATGGCATTGCCTGTCTGTAGCACTGCATCAGTATGGCATTGCCTGTCTGTAGCACTGTATCAGTATGGCATTGCCTGTCCATAGCACTGCATCAGTATGGCATTGAATGTACTCAGCACTTCATCAGTATGGCATTGCCTGTCTGTAGCACTGCTTCAGTATGGCATTGCCTGTCTGTAGCACTGCATCAGTATGGCATTGCCTGTCTGTAGCATGGTATCAGTATGGCATTGCCTGTCTGTAGCACTGTATCAGTATGGCATTGCCTGTATTCAGCACTGCATCAGTATGGCATTGCCTGTCCTTAGTACTGCATCAGTATGGCATTGCCTGTCTGTAGCACTGTATCAGTATGGCATTGCCTGTCTGTAGAACTGCATCAGTATGGCATTGCCTGTCTGTAGCACTGCATCAGTATGGCATTGCCTGTCTGTAGCACTGTATCAGTATGGCATTGCCCGTCTGTAGCACTGCATCAGTATGGCATTGCCTGTCTGTAGCACTGTATCAGTATGGCATTGCCTGTCTGTAGCACTGTATCAGTATGGCATTGCCTGTCTGTAGCACTGTATCAGTATGGCATTGCCTGTCTGTAGCACTGTATCAGTATGGCATTACCTGTCTGTAGCACTGCATCAGTATGGCATTGCCTGTCTGTAGCACTGCATCAGTATGGCATTGCCTGTCTGTAGCACTGTATCAGTATGGCATTGCCTGTCTGTAGCACTGCATCAGTATGGCATTGCCTGTCTGTAGCACTGCATCAGTATGGCATTACCTGTACTCAGCACTGCATCAGTATGGCATTGCCTGTCCATAGCACTGCATCAGTATGGCATTGAATGTACTCAGCACTTCATCAGTATGGCATTGCCTGTCTGTAGCACTGCATCAGTATGGCATTGCCTGTCTGTAGCACTGCATCAGTATGGCATTGCCTGTCCATAGCACTGTATCAGTATGGCATTGCCTGTCTTTAGCACTGTATCAGTATAGCATTGCCTGTCTGTAGCACTGCATCAGTATGGCATTGCCTGTCTGTAGCACTGTATCAGTATGGCATTGCCTATCTGTAGCACTGTATCAGTATGGCATTGCCTATCTGTAGCACTGCATCAGTATGGCATTGCCTGTCTGTAGCACTGTATCAGTATGGCATTGCCTGTCTGTAGCACTGTATCAGTATGGCATTGCCTGTCTGTAGCACTGTATCAGTATGGCATTACCTGTCTGTAGCACTGCATCAGTATGGCATTGCCTGTCTGTAGCACTGCATCAGTATGGCATTGCCTGTCTGTAGCACTGTATCAGTATGGCATTGCCTGTCTGTAGCACTGCATCAGTATGGCATTGCCTGTCTGTAGCACTGCATCAGTATGGCATTACCTGTACTCAGCACTGCATCAGTATGGCATTGCCTGTCCATAGCACTGCATCAGTATGGCATTGAATGTACTCAGCACTTCATCAGTATGGCATTGCCTGTCTGTAGCACTGCATCAGTATGGCATTGCCTGTCTGTAGCACTGCATCAGTATGGCATTGCCTGTCCATAGCACTGTATCAGTATGGCATTGCCTGTCTTTAGCACTGTATCAGTATAGCATTGCCTGTCTGTAGCACTGCATCAGTATGGCATTGCCTGTCTGCAGCACTGTATCAGTATGGCATTGCCTATCTGTAGCACTGCATCAGTATGGCATTGCCTGTCTGTAGCACTGTATCAGTATGGCATTGCCTGTCTGTAGCACTGCTACAGTATGGCATTGCCTGTCCATAGCACTGTATCAGTATGGCATTGCCTGTCCATAGCACTGCATCAGTATGGCATTGCCTGTCTGTAGCACTGCTACAGTATGGCATTGCCTGTCCATAGCACTGTATCAGTATGGCATTGCCTGTCCATAGCACTGCATCAGTATGGCATTGCCTGTCTGTAGCACTGCTACCGTATGGCATTGCCTGTCCATAGCACTGCATCAGTATAGCATTGCCTGTCTGTAGCACTGCATCAGTATGGCATTGCCTGTCTGTAGCACTGTATCAGTATGGCATTGCCTGTCTGTAGCACTGCTACAGTATGGCATTGCCTGTCCATAGCACTGCATCAGTATGGCATTGCCTGTCTGTAGCACTGTATCAGTATCTAAACAAGAGAGCAGGGTCGTCCTACCAGACTAATTGTTTCAACACGCACATGTCACCACCAGGCCCTCTGATGGAGCAACTGTATTACATGGCGGCAGACATATGTTGATTGGCTAATCCTTGCTGACAGGGGAATATTTGTTTGATACTCTTCAAGGAATAGTGGCTACAAAGTTGACCTGAGTTGAACTGTTCATCCTTAGTTTCAATTTAGTTTTGACTCTGAGTGATGTATTCCATGATTTATTGACATATTTAACTGATGGAAAATGTAAAGTTTTGTTGATTTCTTTATCCTCTCCGTGTATGCACCATGTGGACATGCAATGGATATAATCTGAACAAAAGAGTTAGGGATCATGGATTTGTTTTGGGATATTTTTATAAAACTGTGAGCTCTGTCTTTATTACAAATACTATCCCCCAAAAGATTTATGATTTAGGGCATTTTTTTGTTCAGTATATTTATATTTATTATTAGTAATGAAAGATTATTTGGAGAGTAGAATCTTATCTCTTGTTTTTTGGAGCTTGGTCAACAAGACATAGTCAGGATGGACTCATGTTAAATTTCAGAAGAATTCAGGGTGCATGTCTTGCGGAGAGTTATATTCTTTCCTGTGAATTGACTTTAACACTGTGTTTGTTGCTCCCATACCCTTGGACAAAGTACTCGACCATGCTTCAGGTGGTGGTATAGCCTTGGACAAGGTCCTCAACTGTGTAGCAGCTGCTGGTGTAGCCTTGCACAAGGTCCTCAACCGTGTCACAGCTGCTGGTGTAGCCTTGCACAAGGTCCTCAACCGTGTCGCAGCTGCTGGTGTAGCCTTGCACAAGGTCCTCAACCGTGTCGCAGCTGCTGGTGTAGCCTTGCACAAGGTCCTCAACTGTGTCGCAGCTGCTGGTGTAGCCTTGCACAAGGTCCTCAACCATGTTGCAGCTGCTGGTGTAGCCTTGCACAAGGTCCTCAACCGTGTTGCAGCTGCTGGTGTAGCCTTGCACAAGGTCCTCAAATGTGTCGCAGCTGCTTGTGTAGCCTTGCACAAGGTCCTCAACCGTGTCGCAGCTGCTGGTGTAGCCTTGCACAAGGTCCTCAACCGTGTCGCAGCTACTGGTGTAGCCTTGTACAAGGTCCTCAACCGTGTCACAGCTGCTGGTGTAGCCTTGCACAAGGTCCTCAACCGTGTTGCAGCTGCTGGTGTAGCCTTGCACAAGGTCCTCAACCGTGTCGCAGCTGCTGATGTAGCCTTGCACAAGGTCCTCAAACATGTCGCAGCTGCTTGTGTAGCCTTGCACAAGGTCCTCAAACATGTCGCAGCTGCTGGTGTAGCCTTGCACAAGGTCCTCAAACGTGTAGCAGTTGCTTGTGTAGCCTTGGACAAGGTCCTCAACCATGTCACAGCTGCTGGATCAGTGCTCATGATATCAACCACCATCATATAGCTGGAATATTACTGAGTGCGGCATAAAACAAACAAACAAATAAACAAAGCATGGGAGGGGCGCTAAAGTAGTCCAGTTATTATCTATGAATGATGACAAGTATAAGCCTCTCTCCACATCTCTGTGAGCTAGGTCTGTAACAATGTAACACTGTCATGTCTGTGTATTCTAAACCGAAACGGAAGCCAGGATAATGCCAGAGTCGGTGGCAAGTTTGGTATCAGGTCCCCCACCAGCGTGGAGGAAAAGCTGCAACCTTCAGCAGGTGTGGCGTGTATCGGAGCAGTCAGTGGTGCTGACAATGTGGCCCACAGGTGGCGCTAGTAGCCCTGTGTTTACACACTGATGGTAGCGTGTGTTCAATTGTGTAAACTCCTGTATAGGTGCACTGGAGTCTGTTTTTCCAAACAACAGTGTAGAGCCTTTCGGCAGAGATTGATACATTTGCCTCAGTGGTTGGTATTTTCACAGCTCAATTTACAAAGTGTATGGATGGTTAGATAGATATGTTTGTCAATGGACATTATCTGTAACAGATGCATTCATCGGTGTATTTGCATATTTGTTTGAAGTAAAATGATAGGGATTGGATGTTATAGAACTGGGTCGGATAGGCCATATCCGTTTCAGCAAGCATATTCAATAACAGAAGAAATGAAGCAGTAATATAATCTGCTGCATTGTATGGCCCCAACATCAGTAAAACATTTTAACATGGAAAATACACTACTCAACACAATTATAGAATGACCCATTTTTTTCCATATGACTAATGGTTAATCTGTCATGGCTAGTGGGCATTGCAACACACAGCCTTTTAATTGTGGCTGCTCTTTAACCTTTTTTTTAGCTGTATATCTCATTGTCATTTTTGAAACGACATGAGATGTTTCTCTGTCACAGATGGGCTGGTAATGTGTGCTGATATGGAACTCCCATGTAGAAAACAATGTTAACATTACTACACTCACAACAATGCAGCATATGACATCTGGAGGCATATCAATTTGTTATGCACTGGTGGCTAAATTCAGACTTGGAAAACAGTTGAACGCATGACGTCCCTGCCCGAGTCCTATCGTCAGTCATCAATCTTGTCATGTTCCTTTGTTTGTTTGTCTGTGTGTATGTATGTCTGTCTGTCAGTCTGTTGTTTAACACCGCACTCAGCAATATTCCCGCTATATGATGGCAGTCAGCAAATAATCAAGTCTTGACCAGACAATCCAGGGATTGACACCATGGGCATCTGTCCACGCAATTGGGATCAATGACATGCTTCAATCCAGTCAGCGAGCCTGACCACCCGATCCCGTTAGTCTCATCTTACAAGCATGGGTTGCTGAAGACCTATTCTACACCAGATCTTCACGGTCATGTTGATGTCCCAACATTGTTGTGGGGCTCTAGTTTATCCTTGAACCACTATTTCAGGACGATTACTCTCTGACATCTTGTTCTTCCCAATCAATGCATCCACCTGTTTTTATCGCTTCTCCCCACTGACACCGAAACACTGTTCATACACCAAGCCAGCAGTAAAACTAACTGTTGTTTACTCACCATTTTTTTTGTGACCCTTTGACACTCTTTCCTTTGGTTGTGGTGGTGCATTGTTTTTGGTCTGACACTAATTTTCATGGCCCTTTAAGTCAACCGCTTCCCCAGTGGCATCCCAAAATCCGGTTTACTCGACTCCGGTGCTAGCTAAAGACAATTTTTTAACATTCCTTTCCCTTGATATTTTTTGTTGTCACAAGTTCTTATATTTTTTATAATTGTTTTAACAATTTTTTCTTTTGGGCTAAAATACAATTTAGGTGGTTGAAAAAAATATGGAAACTATTCAACGTAGTACTGCTACTAAAAACTGAAATTTTTTTTAGTCTTAACATGGCCAGATACGGAAAGAAAATTGATTGTATTTTGTTAGAATAAAGAGTTTAATACATATTCCTCCCTATTTTTCTTGACCATTTTCCATTTTGATTATAGGCTTGTCATTGGCATTGGTAGTTTTGTGTCCTTGACTGGGGCCTAGAGGTCTGTCCTGGAACACGATGGTTCTGGTCCTTTCATGTAAGTCAGGTCCATGTGGTATTACCCATGATGCCCCTTGGGTTATACACAGGCTTTTAATGGAAGGGAAGGATGACGACCATGATCAATACGTCGACGTTGTACAGCAGTGTTGTGATCGGAACAAGCAGTCGGCTGGCTGTACCTCTCTATTTACATGCATTAAAAAGTGCAACAAACACTATGTGAGCTCATGTAACAAGATTTTTGTATTTGGTCAAACCATGCATCTTATTATTAGCCAGCATGACTGGCTCCAGTAGCCTCTGGCTTGCACATTCTGTCTCAGTCAAGCAGATTAGAGTTAACAAATAGATAAAAATATTTTATAGATTTGAGCTATCTCACAGCTGAAGTGATGCGTTAAAGTATCAATAAACATAATGATACAATTCCAGCGCCTTTTGTAATGGTTCAGTTACATCAACAATTTCCTGCTCATGTGTGTTGAAAGTGTACTTTGTAAACGTTACGTTTCCCCATAGCATGTTTATCAGTTGTGCTAACAAGGGCCTTATGTTGCCCCAACATCCAGCATCTGTCCTCTTGATGTAAAGAAATCATTTTGTCCTGGAGTCTGATGAATCTGTTGGTGTTTATTATGAAGTTTTCATTACGAAAGCAATTGGGTAATTTGTCTGATGTATTGATTGCTTCATCTTGAACCATCCACATACAGCTCGGTATGTTTTGTTAAAGGAAAAACTGAGATACAGATTCATCAAACATGTTAATGATGGTCATTTGTGAGTGAGGAGCTTCCTTGTTAAGACATTTCAATCCTCATATATACTACACAAAAGATGTTAAAGAACATACAATGTTTTCATACTTATGACTGGTTAATCTGTTATGGCCTTGTTGAGTGTTCTCTTACTTCTTTTGGGTAGTATATCAACCACTTGGGAGAAGCAAAGAGAATATTCATACAGTGTTATGGGTTTGGGGAAGAAAAATAGAGTTGTGTCAAATTCCAGTTTTCTCAATACCAGATAAAATATAGATAGAAATATAGCTGACTTGTCTAAATTATGAAACTACAGATTTTTCTGGCTAAACCAAAAAAGTTGATTAGCAACTATAGAATGAAGATTGATAGTTTGAAAAAAGCTCTGCTGGGATACTAGATTGGTTATAAAAAACTTGCCCAGCCAACAGATAGCTGCTGCAACTCCGATCAAACCGATGGCCAGTTTCCCTGAAGACAAGTGGAACATATACCCTCATATATTATTTAACGTTCAATACTGTACAAGGTGTTGCACAAACATATTAAAACAATGAGATAGGCATCCCCCGTCTCCGGCACTGATAATGAGATATTTCTACCTCATTCCCAAATCTTTCAGGTGGGGGTTTATTGGTATCTACAGGCCGAGGCCGTCATCGGCCTACACTTGGAGGTAGGCAATCTAGCGTGTGGTCGAGTTGATGGCGTGAAGTTGGTCAACTCTAATCATCATTGTATTATACATACAACTGATTCTGTAGGATGGGCGATCCCTGAAGCTTTGTGAGGTGAATTATCTGACGTAGGTAGGCAGTTCCTGTATTTCTAGATGAGTGAGGGAATGTAGCTCGATGTCCACTCAGCAATATTTGAGCTGTTTTGCAGTGCCCTATAAATGTTTGTTTGTTTGGTATTCAACACCGCATTCAATATTCCAACTCTGTGATGGTGGTCTGTAAATAATCGAGTCTTGACCAGACAATCCAGTGATTGACATCATGAGCATTGATCTACGCAGTTGGGATACAATGACATGCATCAATCAATTAAGTCACCAAGTCTGACCACCCGATCCCGTTAGTCGCGTCTTATGACAAGCATAGTCACCTTTTACGGCAAGCTTGAGTTGATGAAGACCTGTTCTACCCCAGATATTCACGAGTCAGATCTGGACCATGCAACAGTGATGGGCAATCCCTGAGCTTTGTTTGTTGAATGATCTGGTATTGGTAGACATGGAGTATCACAATGGAACATCAAAGGGATGGACCAGTGAGTGAGTGAGTGAGTGAGTGAGGGAAAGAGGTTTGATGCCCACTCATCAATATTTTGGCTATATTACTCAAATAGAGTTATGAAGAGTGATTCACTCTTATGTGTACTACTAAAAACAGATAAGGACCACCCAATTCTTTCATTCTACTCACTCACTCACTCAATCAATCATAGACCACATCCGTGGTCTAGTGGTAGGTTGTCCGCCCGGAGAGCGTAAGGTCCGGGGTTTGATCCCCGGTTGCGTCATACCAAAAGACGTTAAAAGATGGTACTTGTTGTTACCCTGTCTGGCACTTGGCATTAAGGGGCTAAAACAAGGACTGGTCGGCTCGGAGTCAGTATACTGTGACCAATTCATGTTAAACTGTGGCATGGTATCTCAGTGGGCTAGCACTATTAATCGGCATCAGTACGGACTAGTACAAGCAGCCACACAAACACACACACGTACATGCATGTCGCTATATAAGTGCAATAATCTTGGACGCGACGTGAAATCAAATCTCACCTCACCTCATTCAATCATACTGCAAGTGTTAAACTGTCATGGCATGATAAAATCAGGTGTTCTTTAACTTCTTTTTAGCAGTGTGTATCGTAAGATAAAAGATGTAGTTCAGAAATTCCAAGTTTTCTGTGTGGGCATGTTGTTAGGAAGATATACAGTTGATCATGCTGAACATGATCAGTTGTCAGCAAACAGTAACCTAGTTAGTGGACATGAAGTGGTAATAGCATAGCAACAAATGGCAGTCCAAGGCAGGAGAAGTATTGAAGAACACTAACGTGGGATTAAGAGATTTGTCAGAAAGATAATAACTGACAAGCTGCACTGATAGTCGGGATATATTGGGCAGAGCTGATCTGAGTGGGTGCTTACAGTGTGATATATTGGAGGGGAGTACAAACTGGTCATGCTGGGCCGCCTAACTGGACAGTGTGTTATATTGGAGGGAATACGGAACATAGTGTTTACTGGACAGTGTGTTATATTGAAGGAGAGTGTGGAACATAGTGTTTACTGGACAGTTTGTTATATTGGAGGGGAATATGGAACATAGTGTTTACTGGACAGTGTGTTATATTGAAGGAGAGTGTGGAACATAGTGTTTACTGGACAGTGTGTTATATTGGAGGGGAATATGGAACATAGTGTTTACTGGACAGTGTGTTATATTGAAGGAGAGTGTGGAACATAGTGTTTACTGGACAGTGTGTTATATTGGAGGGGAATACAGAACATTATGTTTACTGAACAGTGTGTTATATTTAACGGGAATACAGAACATAGTGTTTACTGGACATTGTGTTATTTTGGAGGAGAGTGCGGAACATAAGTTTACTGGACAGTGTGCTTTTAATTAAGGCTCCAATGTCTATGAGGATGTTAGCGAATACATGTATGTTAATCTAGGACCTCTAACAAACTTCAAGGTCACGACAAAGACATTCATTTTTATTGTTTAAAAATATTTTTAAGCCATGATCATCAGATCCAGACTTGGCTAAGATCTGAACTCTGTAAAGTAAGTTGGACCTTGCCCTAGATCACTGGGCCCTCTGTTAAACAGGTTATAATTACCAGCCGACAATGTGTTGGGATTTATCTCAGATTCTGCAAAAAGAGGTCTTGGCAGGCAAATTAGGGAAACATTCATTATTGAGTTCAAAATTGGAATTTCTCAGAGTTCCTATTTTCCTATATTCTGAGTAATTTTGACTTTGCGATAATGAAAAAATATGTACTAATGCCTCTTTCTGCCTATTGGTCAGTGATATACAGTTACCTCTACAAAACTATCATATTAGTTAGAACTATATTAGCATGAATTGGGATATGTTTGATCACGGTTGGGAAATTTTTACTTACATTTGTCACAAACTTAGGGATGAATATCAGCTTCTGAGCAGGTCTACATTAACCCCTGATGTGCCAACTTCATGTGGCAGGAAAGCCTGAAATGATGCAGGTCTTAGACACGGTTTCATATGTGCACTTGTACCCATTTGAAATTTCTTTTTTTCAGGCTTTCCTCCCACGTTAATAAAAAACTTTTGATATGCGAGTCACAATGACCGTTGCAACAGTACACTGGTACCTGTTTGAATTTCTTGTTTCACAAACATTGTTACTCATGTAGTGGCCATAAAATTTCCGAGTCCTGTGATAGGATTTGAACCATGGACATTCTGGTTGGACGCCTTGTCCACATGACCAAAGAGGCTAACCCCGTCAGCAAGCTGACAAGGTAAGGATGTCATCTGTGGGATGACTCCACGCCCTGCTACATACTCCCTCATCAACGGAAGACCTGTTATGGGCCGCATAGTAGGGTACTGAGGCTTGTTTTGCTCAAATTTAATATGAACATGCTCAGCCACACGTTGGGCGCCAATGGAGCGGCCATAAAATTTCCAAGTCCCGTGATGGGATTCAAAACCACGGTCATACGCCTTGTCCAAATGACCAAAGAGGCTAACCCCGTCAGCATGCTAACAAGGTAAGGATGTCATCTGTGGGATGACTCCACGCCTTGCTACACTCACAAAACAAAAGATTTTTATTTAATATCATAAAGTTTTTGTAAGTTGACATTTAGTTGAGACATTACAAAAATATGTACTCGTAAGGTAGAAGTTATGCAGACAACCCATGACCGTGTACGCCAAAGAAATATACAATGTGAGTTTTTAATCATCAAAGGGCATGGTATATTGTCTCCTCATGTCCATGGATGTAAGTATAAGCCAACACTAGAGGTCTCTGATCCCCGTCTGTGACCAGCATGTGGCTGCATGACCCCAGCATCAAACGTATTGCAGTGTTTGATCTGACAAGACACATATTAGTACTAGCTAAATAGACGGATGTATTGTCCTTTTTCTTCCTTCTCGTCAGGTTCAGGAAATAAATTGCCAGGTCAGAAAATGTGCTCATCACATGGAACCTTCTTTCAACATCCATTTTTTTTCATGTTTTTGTCATTTTGACTCAATCAATATGTGTGTGAATAATACTTCCCTACCACTGATATTAAACGAATTACCGTGACAATGTATCTTGCATATTTAAAAGAAAAGAGAATTGGTTCTGTTTCTTCCAAACCATATTATTCTTCCACTGATAATGCCATGTGTATGTGAGTGGGTGTGTGTGCCAAATAATATTATTCTTCCACTGATAACGCCATGTGTATGTGAGTGGGTGTGTGTGCTAAACAATATTATTCTTCCACTGATAATGCCATGTGTATGTGAGTGGGCGTGTGTGCCAAACAATATTATTCTTCCACTGATAATGCCATGTGTGTGTGAGTGGGCGTGTGTGCCAAACAATATTATTCTTCCACTGATAATGCCATGTGTGTGTGAGTGGGCGTGTGTGCCAAACAATATTATTCTTCCACTGATAATGCCATGTGTGTGTGAGTGGGCGTGTGTGCCAAACAATATTATTCCTCCACTGATAATGCCATGTGTATGTGAGTGGGCGTGTGTGCCAAACAATATTATTCTTCCACTGATAATGCCATGTGTGTGTGAGTGGGTGTGTGTGCCAAACAATATTATTCCTCCACTGATAATGCCATGTGTATGTGAGTGGGCGTGTGTGCCAAACAATATTATTCTTCCACTGATAATGCCATGTGTATGTGAGTGGGCATGTGTGCCAAACAATATTATTCTTCCACTGATAATGCCATGTGTGTGTGAGTGTGTGTGAGTGGCGTGTGTGCTAAACTATGCCTCATTACAAATCAAATACAAATTTAGTGTATAAAATACTAATTTCACACCAACAAATGTCAAAATTATAAGCAATAAATCATAGAAGAGACACTCATATCGCCCTGCAGATATTTATAATACAGTTCAGCCCGTTATAGCCTCTTAATATAGTTATCTTACTGAAGTATTAATTCCACAATGGAAAAAAGTGATATATGGTCCTATTTCCTTGTTTTTGTCATGATACTGTCAATCATTAATCACGCACGGTAATCTTACAGTCGCTTTGCTGTACCCATAACAATGCCTAGATGTTAATCTGTTTGCTGGAGGACCCAGGTAATGGCTGTGGTTGTGTGGGATCAATAGTTTTAAAAAGTGGACTGTGTTGTAAAGCAGATGTCCACTATTAACGAAGAATGAGTGGAAAAGATGGCATTATCCATCCCTTTGACAAACACTGGGACAGGAAATGAGAGCTATAGCATTTCTAGCCTGTTTGGCCCAAACCTCTGACACTCTCTTGAAAGAATAAATCCATACCAATCAAACGTGCTGCAGGTCTTATTCATATTCATTAACGTGGAAATTTAGCAGACAAGGGACTATTTTTGTCCAAGTGGGATCGTTTTTCAGGATCCTTTTGAGAGGAGAGTGAAATGTTTGAGGTCAAGGTCGTTGGATTGGTGTCTCAAATGGGTGTAGGGTCCTTTGAGACATTGTGGCTATCCTGAAGCACAGTTGTCCCTGGTATAATCACTATTTGCCTTCTGATTTCCATGCCAATCAGTTCCTGAGTGCTTAATGGTGATTCTGCTCTTCTTGTCAGGGATGTCATCAATGCAACCTGATTTTCTCACAGACTAAATATCTGTGTTTGGCTGTTTGTCATGTCTAGCCCATTCAGGAGCATTTATCTTGTTTAGTTTTATGACGAGGTTTGTGCTGCGGACTGCTGAAATTGCTTTCCTCTCAGCCTCACCATAAGAACTGAACATGAATCTGTAATTGCATGGAGGTAACAGATACGATTACATCTCTCTCTGTTTATTGTTATCCCAAAAACAAGAAATCCATCAGTTTTGTTGTTTAGATTAAGCGAGGACAAGGTTATGCAGCCAATGCACAACTCATGTTTCAGTGATACATGATCCACTCACATTTACAGTCTTTTAGACCTTTCAGAAAGAATAACTTTGGTTAATTTGAGCAACAAGAACTTTTAATGAAATTATGGAATATTTTTTTAAATAATTTTTTAACACAGGACAGATCATTTTTATGTTTAGTTTTGTTTATTTTGCAAGTTCCTGTTTTGACTTGTACAATATGTTTCCATGTTTGTTTTAAGCGAATAAATTGACTTGCCTTTGCATGTGTTTGTGATGGTGCCACCACGGACCGTTATACAAGGCAGTGGTGACACTGACGGGGCAGGATATGCTCACCTTTTTGTGAACATCTGGCATGGTATCATCATTATTTCATAGTGAAACATAGTCACATGCTGATGATCGTACAATCGACTTGGCCTTCTTGTGGCTAGGGAAAGGGCTTGGTTGCTTCTTCATGTCGGAGATGCAGAATTTGTTCAACATGGATGAGGGCTGATTGAAGGTCGTTAAGAAAACAAAAAGTCTAAGACTTCAACAAATAAATTCTAAAGGGTACTTTAATAGAAGGGTGCTTAAATTTCTCAAGAAAGTTCTTGAATTTCAATTTATAGTGCTAACAATAGGTTTGAGCCAGAAATATGTACAATACATTGAAAGATCTGGCATATTTTGTATCAGTTACATCGCAGATGCTTTGTGAAACAGTGATGAAACAGTAATGTCTTTGACAAAAAAAAATGCATTTAAATTCTTTTGAACTGTAATGAAATAAAGAATTAATTTCCGTGACAAAAAAGAGATGCATATTCTTTTGAACAGTAATGAAATACAAAATATTTTTTCTTGTCTAAAAAACAACTTATATGCTCTTGTCTTTCCCAGACAGAATGGTTTAACCTTTCACAGTTTCTTGTTGAAGACAAGTTCTCGACATTTATTTGATTGCCCTTTGCTTGTATGACTTCCAACAGGATGAATGTACGAAAACCCTTGAATCTGCTCCACCTTTCAACACCAAGGATTATTGTCTCTCAAGAATCAAGGCACAACCTCAAGAGCTTTTGGATTTAGACAACATTACTAGCAAAAAAATTAGTTCTTTGAAACTGTCAGTGACCTGGAAGATGATTGCCCTAGGCTGAAGTCTGGACATCTTTGATTTTATTACAGACAGACCTGTCAGATAAGATTGTGCTTGTCAGTGTCTTTAGGTTAGACCAACACCATACTTTAATGCAGATCCTGTTCTTTTTTTTGTTTTGTCTTTCATTTTGTTTGTTGTTTAATGCCACACTCAGCGAGAATATTCCAGCTGTATGACTGTCTGTAAATGATTGAGTCTGGACCAGACAATCCATGGATTGACATCATGAGCATTGATCCAGGCAACTGGGATACAATGACATGCATCAACCAAGTCAGTGAGCCTTACCACCCAATCCCGTTTGTCACCTCTTTCGACAAGCTTGGGTTGCTGATGACCTATTCTACCCCGGATCTTCATGGGTCTTTATTAAGTCAAAGATTCATGGAGAATATTGGTTTTCTATATGAGAATAGTTATTGATCCTTTGAAGTAAATGCTAAATCTTGAAAATCATTATCTCCCTAATTAAAAGTTTAAAGTGTTTGTACCCAGTATTTGTACCACTGATTTTGGGTTCAACCCCAGATTATTATCTTTGGTTCTTCAGGTCAAATCAATTAGTTCAACCAGTGGAAAACTTAACCATCTTGCATCACTTAGGCAGTACTCTTGCTTGTGACAAAGGACAGCCAAACTTAGGTGCCAACTATTTCTGATGAGTAGTTAAGGCTTGAAGAAGTCACCTCAAGGGAGGGAACTCTCTCAGCACTTATTGTGTCTCATTGTACACTGGTTGAATTGATGCTCATGCTATCAGCCACTTGTTTATACTTTGCAGACTATTCTGATAAAGGGTGTTCAGTCCATAGTCACATCTCTTACTGTTTCGGAAACTAGGGTGGCCCAGTCATCTAATGCGCCACTATTCATATTGCAGAGTTGTGTCCCTTGAGCACGCCAGAAACTATGGTCATGGGTTCAAACTCGATAATGGATTTGCATGTTCAGACTTAGTGACTTGGATGGCATGTCAAAGCACCCTGACGGCATTGTGCATAATATATCAGTCCCTAGATTGTCTTGTACGGACATCATTTTTCACAGGCTGTCGTCATATTGCTGGAATATATTAAAACTGTGGAAAAACCAAACACACACACGCTCAAAATAATTCTTTCTCCTCTCAAAACAAAGTTCCACAAATTATTGCAACATTCTGGAAATACGGTCCTTCAAGGACAGAGAGTTGATCACTTCGCTGAATCAGTGTCCATGGCAAGGAATGGGTGTTGGAAAACTACTTCTCCACACCTTGGTTTAGTGCTTGCTTCTAACTGTGTACACAGAGGCTTCCCACAAAGCCACTTGCCACTACAAGGTGTCTAATGGGGAGCTGATCATCAGGTCATTTTCATTAGGATTTTGAGGTGTGCTCCCATGGACTGAATATTTCATGATGATATTTGTCAAAGCAACAAGCAGGACACCCTTTATTCGAACAGTCTTAAAGTATAAATGATCCTGAAGTAACAGTAACTTTTCATCAAAATGTGCTGTATTTTTAGTGTTAGGCAATTTTAGCATGATTAGATTTGGAACATTGTCTTTGGTGCCATGGGAAGGGCATGGGTGGCCCAGTCGTCTAAGCTGCCGCGATTCGCTGTGCAGAGTTGCGTCCCTTGGGCACGCCAGAAACCTATGATTGTGGGTTAGAATCCCGGTTCGCCCCAATTATGTTTCTAGATTTGTCAGCACCATACCCATGCTCGTGTGTTTCACCGAAGTTGTGAACGTCTGAAACCTGCATCACTTCGGGCTTTCCTCCCACATTAAGATGACATGCCGTGATATAACTGGAATACTGTTAAAAGCGGCGTTAAACCCAACTCACTCACTCACTTTGGTGCCATGGTCAGCTGTCTTTCAGGGGCATCTGCAACAGTGCAGGATAGTCTGCAGCAGGCAACCCATGATGACAACAGCGAGCTACAGGCCATGCTCCAGATGACTGGACCTTAATCTCCAATTTTGTAGTTGTCTTTTGAGGACATATTCCAACCTTCTAATTTTTGTTGTTGTCTATTCAGGACATATTCCAACATTTTGTTTTTTGTAGTTTTCTATTCAGGACATATCACCACCTCCTTATCTGTGTACTGAGACAGTTGAATTCGTCTTATCTTGTTAATCACCTATTCGGGAAATAGCAGTGTTGGATCTTCTAGGACACCTGTTGAGGACCTATTGCAACCATCAGATCCTTTTAGTCACGTAATGAGATTTTTGCAGCCATGCAAGAGCCGTGATTCCAGGTCACAATAGGTTCCCAGTATCCCATGATTGCCACAAGTGCCGTGATTCCAGGTCACAATAGGTTCCCAGTATCCCATGATTGCCACAAGAGCCGTGATTCCAGGTCACAACAGGTTCCCAGTATCCCATGTTTGCCACAAAAGCTGTTATTCCAGGTCAGAATAGGTTCCCAGTATCCCATGTTTGCCACAAGAGCCGTTATTCCAGGTCAGAATAGGTTCCCAGTATCCCATGTTGGCCACAAGAGCCGTTATTCCAGGTCAGAATAGGTTCCCAGTATCCCATGTTTGCCACAAGAGCCGTGATTCCAGGTCAGAATAGGTCCCCAGTATCCCATGTTTGCCACAAGAGCTGTTATTCCAAGTCAGAATAGGTTCCCAGTATCCCTGCCATGAAAGCTGTGATTCCAGGTCAGAATAGGTCACCAGTTTCCCTGCCACGATAGCTGTGATTCCAGGTCACAATAGGTCCCCAGTATCCCATGTTTGCCACAAGGGCTGTGATTCCACGTCAGAATAGGTCCCCAGTATCCCTGCAACGAGAGCCGTGATTCCAGGTAAGAATAGGTCCCCAGTATCTTTGCCACAAGAGCTGTGATTCCAGGTACAATAGGTCCCCAGTTTCCCTGCCACGAGAGCTGTGATTCCAGGACAGAATAGGTTTCCCATATTCCCATGATTGACACAAGAGCCGTGATTCCACGTCACAAGAGGTTCCCAGTATCCCATGATTGATACAAGAGCTGTGATTCCAGGGCAGAATAGGTTCCCAGTATCCTATGATTGACACAAGACCCGTGATTCCAGGTCAGAATAGGTCCCCAGTTTCCCTGCCACAAGAGCCGTGATTCCAGGTCAGAATAGGGTCCCAGTTTCCCATATTTGCCACAAAAGCTGTGATTCCAGGTCACAAAAGGTCCCCAGTTTCCCTGCCACAAGAGCCGTGATTCCAGGTCAGAATAGGGTCCCAGTATCCCATATTTGCCACAAGAGCTGTGATTCCAGGTCACAAAAGGTCCCCAGTATCCCTGTCACAAGAGCCGTGATTCCAGGTCAGAATAGGTCCCCATTTTCCAGGCCACAAGAGCCGTGATTCCACGTCAGAATAGGTCCCCAGTTTCCCATGTTTGCCACAAGAGCTGTGATTCCAGGTCAGAATAGGTCCCCATTTTCCAGGCCACAAGAGCCGTGATTCCACGTCAGAATAGGTCCCCAGTTTCCCATGTTTGCCACGAGAGCTTTGATTCCAGGTCAGAATAGGTTCCCAGTATCCAATGTTTGCTACATGAGCTACGATTCCACGTCAGAATAGGTTCCCAGTTTCCCTGCCACAAGAGCTGTGATTCCAGGTCACAATAGGTCCCCAGTATCCCTGCCATGAGAGCTGTCACACAAGAATCAGATTGGTGACAAAGCTAAAGACGTGTCATCAATCCCAGATGGCATGGACCATAACTCAAGCTTTTCAGTTTGCCTTGATAAGTATCCATATTTGATAACCAACAGCCCAGCCTGATATAGCTGAATCTTGCTGCTGCACTAAACAACATTCATTCACTCACATAAGTCGTCCCTTCAGAACATAGTGCAACTGCCTGGTATCTGAAGTTGTCCAGTGGTGACTATTGGCAACTATGTGATCCTTTATGCCACCTTTTGGAACCATTAGATTGTTACCCATCACAGCAAAAGGATGTGGTCCCCGTGGAATGCCCTGTAAAAAGCTACATGTTGTAGCTTCTGTTGGACATTTGTCATATCATCTTCCATTTTGGGCGATGTTTTTTTGTCAAAGCTTGACATGCAAAACCTTTTGGAGAAGAAGGACATTGTAACTGATATGGTGAAACTCCTACATACATCCATCCATCATACATGTATCATGAGACATGTAAAAATCTAAAAAACAAATATCCTTAAATAATTGCTGTAAATGGGTTTAGGACAGGCAATTGACACTTGGAACAACTGAAGCCACCTGGCCTTGAACATAGGGAATGAACAGGCCATAGAAATCAATAGAAAGTAAATGGATTTTCCATTAGACAATTTGAAGAGTGCCATTGATCCTGTTTTACCCTGCAGGAGTGAAGAAGAAGAATTAAACTGTCATAGAAAATTTAATTGAAATGATTCATATCTATTGAGGGACTCTGTGTCAAGGGGTAATCTGTTTTAGAGGGAGTCAAAATACGGAGCCTGTCTATCAAGTTTCGAGGTGCCTGAAGTTTGCAGGAAGGTTCCCGGACTTTTTATCCTCATTTGTATTCTCAATGCATGTGGTAATTTGTTATTCCGCCACTTGAAGACTTGGGTGTTACTGGATACGTTTGATTGTGATAAGGAAGATAATTGCACATTCCAACCCTGAGGAAATTGTGGCAGCACTCATATCGGCCATCTGTAAACAAGGCGTTAATGTTGCTACATTTGGACAGGAATGAGATGCTCATGAAATGAGTTTTTCTGAAATTTAATGATATTAATGTTAGTATGTGTTTATAATCTTTTGTTTTACAGAACTAAAAGAAAATATGACTTTGATTGCAAGCATTTCCAGCCCACACGTTTGAAGATGTGAGCCAGTTACTTTGCCTCCTCAAGTTTGCAAACTGGAATAAACTGAATGTAAAACAAGAAATGTCCCTTAAAAAAGGGCTTAGTGGTCATAGCATTCGCTCTTCCAGACGAAGACTCGGGTTTGTTTCCTTCAAGGATACAGTGTCTGATGCTTATGCGCCGTGATATTGATGGAATCAAACAAACTTCAAAGAAACAACATTTTCACTATTTCCCAAAAGCAAATGTGCGCAAATTCAACGGTCGATTGCAGGATTTGCAAAGCATGTGTACCGTCAACAAATATTTTCCAAATCTTTTCATGTTTTTAATCAAGGTGCTCACGTGATTTGATGCACTTCGCCAAGAAAGACCTGTTTTATAACAATATAGATCTTGATAATTGATCAGATCATCTTCACTGGGCACTGCCATTTTGTTTGAAGCAAATGCAAGTGATATCAGATGTGGAATCTCATTGGTCAATAGGAGGGAAATAAAAGGGACATAACTCATAACTTACAGTCAGTTAACTCCCTTGTCTTGGGAAGAATGTGTGAGTGAGTATGATTTTACGCTGCTTTTTAGCAGTATTCCAGCAATATCATGGCGGGGGACATCAGAAATGAGCTTCACACATTGTACCCATGTCGGGATTCGATCAAGGGTCTTCGGAGTGACGAACGAACGCTTAACCACTAGGCTTTCCGATTGCCCCGCTTTGGGAATATGGCCACAGCTCTGCATGAAGAGAAGCCTGGCGATACTTGATACTGTCAGAAAATGGTGCACCAGCCTATGGTGACAACTTATCTTTGTATCCAGTGTGGCAGGATTGACAATGGGATGGCAGCCTCTTCTCAGACCTGTCTCTCTCTCTGTCTCAGTATCTATTTCTGACCTACTAAGTAGTCTGGCCAGTGTCAAACTAATTCGCTTAGTTCATGCCATTTGCATTGAAATGACCAGCTTTTAATTGGTGGCCAGGTTTACACACAATGGCTGGGAATGCTCTTCTTCGATGTATGAAGTCCCTTGGTAGAGAAAAGATGGGGTCCTTGACACGCATGCTACTGTTTGGGTAGAGGCTGGTATGAGTTGGGCATGACATATGATAGCTCTGAAAACTAGAGGGGTGGTGGGGTAGCCTAGTGGTTAAAGCATTCACTCATCACACAGAAGACCCGGGTTTGATTCCCCACATGGATTCAATGTGTGAAGCCCATTTCTGGTGTACCCCCACCGCGATAATTGGTCGAATATTGCTAAAAGCGGCGTAAAACCTCACTCACTCACTCACTCACTCACTCAAAACTACTGACTGCTTGGTACTATCCATCAATAGGAACATTTATTTACTTGAATAATTGACTTTTTTTATATCCATTAAATGAAACGTGCCTTTACAGAGGATTAATCATGTTATTGTTTCTAATTTTAACTTTCTGTGAATCTGAAAACCTTACGAACCTAAACGTTCTGTTTCTATAGTAATCTGAAAATCATCCATTTTTTGTTGTCAATGGGGCTCGTACTTATTCATTAATTCTGGTTTTGTCGTTTATATTATTTCATTTGTCAAGAAAATATTACACACACGAGAGCATCCATGAATTATTGATATGACATTTAATTCCTTGCATGCTGATACCAAATCATTGGCAGCTATGGCACTCTATAATGCATTATAATATTTCATCCTGCACGAAATACTGTACATCATTTTTATTAACTTTTCCTTTCAGTCCTTTCTGCACTGTGGGTTATGTCTTGTGCTTGTTGGGACAGTCGGGTAGCCTAGTGGTTAAAGCGTTCACTCGTCACGCCAAAGACCCGGGTTCGATTCCCGACATGGGTACAATGTGTGAAGCCCATTTCTGGTGTCCCCCGCCGTGATGTTGCTGGACTATTGCTAAAAGCGGCGTAAAACCATACTCACTCACTCACTCACTTGTGCTTGTTTGTTAGATGTTTAATGCTGCAGTCAGCAATGTTCCATTTCTATCATTGCAGTCTGTAAATAATCAACTCTGGACGAGATAAACCAGTGATTGATATTATGATCAATGTCACATCGGGTTAAAATGATTCACTTTCAACCAAGTCACTGAGCCTGAGCACGCTAGACTTTGTTCTTTGTTTGTCAGCATGTGGTTCCGGGGGTGGGGAGTAGCTTGGAGAATATTAATAATGTTAATTTATCAAAAATTTAACAAGAATTACAATTATTTGAATAATGTATGGTTAATGAATTCAAATTGTTTTCCTTCCTCATTGCATTCCTTGTTCACTGATCCCCGGGCGTCATACCAAAAGACACTCGGCATTAAGGGGGTAAAACAAGGACTGGTCGGCTCGGAGTCAGTATACTGTGTCTGAGTGGGATATTCATGGTAAACTGTGGCATGGAATCTCAGTGGGCTTGTCGGCTCAGAGTCAGTATACTGTGTTTGAGTGGGATATTCATGGTAAATTGTGGCATGGAATCTCAGTGGGCCAGTATTATGAAATCGGCCGGGCTAGTAGAAGCAGACACGCACACGCACACGCACACGCACACGCACATGCACATGCACATCCTAAGTGCAATTACTGAGTCTTGTTAGTCTATGTTAATGCAACCGTGCTACGTTAAACCCCATCTCATCCACCTCCAGTACTGTTCCACAGTGG
This sequence comes from Haliotis cracherodii, assembly GCF_022045235.1. Lineage (NCBI taxonomy): Eukaryota > Metazoa > Mollusca > Gastropoda > Lepetellida > Haliotidae > Haliotis > Haliotis cracherodii. The sequence continues at coordinate 54,553,597 of NW_027266343.1, read as the reverse complement.
CAGGCCACACCGGCTGAAAACTGCCATGGACACTTTCTAACCTGGCATCAGTCTGTTGCCCAGACACTAAAGAAGAAATTATAAACAAATCCAGTTCCTGTCTGGAATGAAATGAAGCATTATTCTGGGCTCCATTTTGGATATTTAAAAAAAAATTATAAATGGATGTTTTTAAAAAAGATAACTTTATTTCTGGGATATTTGTTGGACCTCAATGTTAATCTTAACAGCATCAGGCGACTGTAATCTGATTTCAAACCCTGTTGTTGCGTGAATTCCGACTGGGTTGTGGCCCACTGCATGACACCGTTCTCCCTGTCTGGCCTGTGATCACTTTATCTGGTTGTGGATGATTGATGACGCTGTGAGGAGTTTTGGCAGTTGTATTGGAGCAGGATAAACATCCAGGAGTGATCCACAAATCACCGAGTGACAACCAGTTCAGTTTTACATGGTAATAACATGCTCTTGGCTGTCTTAGTCGACTGGGGGCATTTACGGTGAAGTTGCCAGCAGACGTACCGCCATCACTAAATAATATCAACATCAATGATTTTGTCATGAAATTTGCTATTGTAGATGCAAATTGTTTATAGGTGGCTGATTTCAATACATCAAAATCAGATAGGGTCAGAATGATCTTTGTTGATGTTCAACTGTTGTTGAACATCTAAACTTGGTTATGGGTTTTAAGGTGGCATTTGATGAGACAGGAAGACAGTTTTATGTGAGGCAGTCAGCTTATACTTATATGGGAATTTTTTTGGTGCTGAGGGACGGTCAGGTAGCCTAGTGGTTAAAGCGTTCGCTTGTCCTGCTGAAGACCAGGGATCAATTCCCAACATGGGTACAATGTGTGAAGCCCATTTCTGGTGTGATATTGCTGGAATATTGCTAAATGCGGCGTAAAACCAAACTCACTCACTCATTACTGGTGCTGATCCCTTGAATGTATTTGTAACTTGGTATGTGATTGCAGGATATTGATAAATACATTCTTACTGTTGGTTTTATTTCTTCATAGATAAAACCAAATGATTTTGAGGTGGATTTTATTTGTAATGGCGCTGCGATGAATCAGAAGACTTGTTGCTTGTTCACATTCACAGGTTTAGTGTTAATATCGGATAAGGGTTGTTAGTTTTGTGGAAAAAGATATAATAGAAGTTTGTTGTTGGATGTTGAGTGCGACATCTGTTTATCCAACATACATGGAGTACCAGCCAAATCAACTGTGCAGAGTTGTGTCCCTTGGGCACGCCAGAAACCTATGATTGTGGGTTCGAAGCCCAGTTCGCCCCAATTATGTTTCTTGGCTTGTCTGCACCATACCTGTGCTCTTGGGTTTCATGTGGTAAACGTCTAAGATCTGCTTCACTTCCAACATTAAGCTGGCACGCTGTGATACAACTCAAATTCTGTTAAAAGCTGTGTTAAAGCCAACTCACTCACTCACTCACTCACTCACTCACTCACTCCACCAGCCAAAACACCTAACTCACCGATCAAACTCCATCACATCTATCCATGCATCAACCATTACAACCGTCCATCCACCCACCCATCCATCCATCTATCTATGCACCCACCCATCCATCTATCCACCCACCACCACCCACACCCATCAACCATCAAACCCTCCCACTACCTATCCCCCAATCCACTATTCAACAAATCGACCCACCACACATTCACCTCCCTTCCTTCTCTGGAGTGTCCACCATTCTACGGACCTGCACACAGAGCACCAGACTGATGAACTCCACTCCTATGATATCGAATGAGTGGACCATCATATAATCACGTCAACCATCTGCCAACAAATCCAATTTTACATGGCGCCGCATAGCTGGACAAATGTCTGTATCAACACTTCTACACAATGAATGAGGGGGCACTTACAGTCAATGGCTTGTGCAAGCTGTGCAAATCCCACATCCGCCACTAACTGCCAACATTGTTTCAAAACACTTCCCAAGTTGTACACTTGGAGCATGATTGCTGTGACATCCTGCCTGTCCAGCTACATAATACATGGGGCATCAATGAACACAGTGGCGACAAGCAGTTTACCCTGAATATCATAACATTCTGAAAGGGATCTTGTGTCGTACAGGGTGTGGGGCTCACACACTTTACTGCATGAGAGACTCTGACACCTCTTTGACATTTTCTCATTGTAGTCCGGTTTGAATAATTAATGAGCCAATATTTGTCTTGTGGACCAGCAGCTGGGTGAGTGACAGGGGGTTTTTATTCTCGAACCTGATGCACAAAATGGTGATGTCCTGCAGACAGTGATCATGTTTGCTCTTAGCAGTCAGTAGACTGTTCTTATCGGTAGACATGAACATTACTTTATTGCTATCTTCTAACATTACAATAGGCATGGGTGGCCCAGTCGACTAGGGTTCTGAAATTTGCTGTGCAGATTTGCAACCCAGAATTCTTCTCGGTTTGCCAGGAATTTCATCAGACCTGCTTCAACTCAGGCTTTGTTTGTTTGTTTGTTTGTTTGTTTAACGCTGTACTCAGCAATATTCCGGCTATATGATGGCGATCTGTAAATAATCAAGTCTGGACCAGACAACCCAGTGATTTACATCATGAGCATCGATCCACACAAATGGAATATGATGACATGCATCAACCAAGTCGCATTAGTTAGTCGCCTCTTGCAACAAGCATTGTCGCCTTTTTCGACAAGCATGGGTTGCTGAAGACCTATTCCACCCATGGTCTTCATGGGTCCACATACTGTTCAATTTTAGTGGCATAAAAATCAATCTCTCCAATTTCGCAGCAAATTGGTACCGTATTGTTAGAATTTTGATCATCACATATGACTGACACTCATAGTCCTACAAAGGACATGTGAATGCCATGCCCACTCATAGTCCTACAAAGGACATGTGAATGCCATGCCAATTCATAGTCCTACAAAGGACATGTGAATGCCATGCCCACTCATAGTCCTTCAAAGGCATGTGACTGCCACGCCCACTCATAGTCCTACAAAGGACACATGAATGCCACGCCCACTCATTTTCCTACAAAGGACATGTGACTGCCACGCCCACTGATTGTCCTACAAAGGCATGTGACTGCCACGCCCACTCATAGTCCTACAAAGGACACATGAATGCCACGCCCACTCATTTTCCTACAAAGGACATGTGACTGCCACGCCCACTGATTGTCCTACAAAGGCATGTGACTGCCACGCCCACTCATAGTCCTACAAAGGACACATGAATGCCACGCCCACTCATTTTCCTACAAAGGACATGTGACTGCCACGCCCACTGATTGTCCTACAAAGGACACATGACTGCCACGCCCACTGATTGTCCTACAAAGGACACATGAATGCCACGCCCACTGATTGTCCTACAAAGGCATGTGACCGCCACGCCCACTCATAGTCCTACAAAGGACACATGAATGCCACGCCCACTCATTTTCCTACAAAGGACATGTGACTGCCACGCCCACTGATTGTCCTACAAAGGTATGTGACTGCCACGCCCACTGATTGTCCTACAAAGGTATGTGACTGCCACGCCCACTGATTGTCCTACAAAGGTATGTGACTGCCACGCCCACTGATTGTCCTACAAAGGCATGTGACTGCCTGTGGCTGTGTCTCTTGTGTTCTTTTTTTGTGCAAATGTTACCAAGGTAGATGAAACTTATGTCCGTCTTCTCCTGCCAGGTATTTACAAGACAAAATGAAAGATAAGATAAGATAATATGTTTTGCAAAAAACATTCCATTAGGGAATGGATGCAATATTTAAATGACAAAACATTATGCTTCATACATACACATACACAGAAACATATCTGTTAACACAAAGAAACCATTTAAAGAAAACATAGGTATTTCAGATTTGTTTATAGTATACTTAAAATGTCACAGGTTGTTTATGATCAGTTGGTGTTTATTGCTCAGAAACTATTGATATGAAACATATGCAATTGATGTTGGTGGTTGTATTATGTGAGAGGATGTAGTGAAATTATTTGTGTTCATTGTTGTAGACATTTACATTTTGTGTGGATAATTTTCCAAAGAGAATATTTCTTTCTTGAGTGTCATAGGCAAAAATGAATAATTTGAGTTTAATCATTCTGTAAACACAAGAAGTCTTGTTGACATGACATCTAACCAGGGTGCATTCACATACATGGCATGGTTGTCAACATCAATCTGGAATAGTATGAAAAATGCCGACCAGCCTGCTTATTACATCCCCAGACAGACACAAGTGGTAGACCTCCGAAAGATAAGGAAGCTGCTTGTGGTGGTTAACATTACTGACTTCTCTGAAGTTCTATGTTCATTTCAAAAATCATCTTTCTAGTTTTGAATATCCGAAATTAAAAAAAATGTTTTTCTTTTGTCAAGGTTAGAAGAAGATTGAAATTATCACCTCCTGCTGGTCAGCGGTTAAAAATAACCGTGTCTTTCAGAAGTTTTTCTTGCAAAAATTATTTCCCTTGCCAATCATCGTGAAATCTCTGTGGAGATATTGTATTTTGTTGTTCTGTTTGCACCTTAATCATAACATTACCTATTGATTTTGTATGCAAGTTGGTAACAGTCAACTTTAGATGTTACATTTCCAGTCGGCACCGTGTCTCACTTCGGAACTGTTTAGTTACTGGTGTAATTGATTTAACTTCTGCTTTTCTTGGGCTCAATTGACAAGCTTTTTTTGGTTAAGTTGACTCCATGACTGTTTTCAACTTTTCCAGCAAAATATAACACCATATTGTTTGGAAAAAAACATTATCCTTCTGAGTAATATCACTTTGAGATATTTTCATTCCAGTAATAAGACTTATTTACATCCAAGCTCCCACCGGGGCGGTCGGGTAGCCTTGTGGTTAAAGCGTTTGCTCGTCATGCCGAAGACCCGGGTTTGATTCCCGACATGGGTACAATGTGTGAAGCCCATTTCTGGTGTCCCCCGCCGTGATATTGCTGGACTATTGCTAAAAGCGGCGTAAAACCGTACTCACTCACTCACCCAAGCTCCCACCTGCTTAAAACAATTTGCATGTGCAATGCATATTTATGAAAAGCCCCAACCAGTGGGCAGACCTCGCTGTCACAAGTCAGTGTGCTCAGTGAGTCTTTACTTTATCACCATCCCCTTGGTGGCTTGCTGGGAAACACTGTCTTACAATGCAAAACATGATATATGTGGTTGCAGGTTCGAAAAATATCTTGACTTTTGGCCAGTGAAAAAACAACATTAGATGGATAGAATAGGTCCCCATGGCCCCATGCTGGTACTCAGACCCCAGCACACCTTGCTTGTCTCCCTGTTGGTACTTAGAATAGGTCCCCAGCACCCCATGCTTGTCTCCCTGTTGGTACTTATAATAGGTCCCCAGCGCCCAATGCTTGTCTCCCTGTTGGTACTTAGAATAGGTCCCCAGCACCCCATGCTTGTCTCCCTGTTGGTACTTAGAATAGGTCCCCAGCACCCCATGCTGCCCCATGCTTGTCTCCCTGTTGGTAATTAGAATAGGTCCCCAGCGCCCCATGCTTGTCTCCCTGTTGGTAATTAGAATAGGTCCCCAGCACCCCATGCTTGTCTCCCTGTTGGTAATTAGAATAAGTCCCCAGCACCCCATGCTTGTCTCTCTGTTGGTACTTATAATAGGTTCCCAGCACCCCATGCTTGTCTGCCTGTTGGTACTTAGAATAGGTCCCCAGCACCCCATGCTTGTCTCCCTGTTGGTAATTAGAATAGGTTCCCAGCACCCCATGCTTGTCTGCCTGTTGGTACTTAGAATAGGTCCCCAGCACCCCATGCTTGTCTCCCTGTTGGTAATTAGAATAGGTCCCCAGCGCCCCATGCTTGTCTCCCTGTTGTTACTTATAATAGGTCCCCAGCACCCATGCTGCCCCATGCTTGTCGCCCTCTTGGTACTTAAAATAGGTCCCCAGCGCCCCATGCTTGTCGCCCTCTTGGTACTTAAAATAGGTCCCCAGCGCCCCATGCTTGTCTCCCTGTTGGTACTTAGAATAGGTCCCCAGCACCCCATGCTTGTCTCCCTGTTGGTAATTAGAATAGGTTCCCAGCACCCCATGCTTGTCTGCCTGTTGGTACTTAGAATAGGTCCCCAGCACCCCATGCTTGTCTCCCTGTTGTTACTTATAATAGGTCCCCAGCACCCATGCTGCCCCATGCTTGTCGCCCTCTTGGTACTTAAAATAGGTCCCCAGCGCCCCATGCTTGTCTCCCTGTTGGTACTTAAAATAGGTCCCCAGCGCCCCATGCTTGTCTCCCTGTTGGTAATTAGAATAGGTCCCCAGCGCCCCATGCTTGTCTCCCTGTTGGTACTTAAAATAGGTCCCCAGCGCCCCATGCTTGTCTGCCTGTTGGTACTTAGAATAGGTCCCCAGCGCCCCATGCTTGTCGCCCTCTTGGTACTTAAAATAGGTCCCCAGCGCCCCATGCTTGTCTCCCTGTTGGTACTTAGAATAGGTCCCCAGCACCCCATGCTTGTCTCCCTGTTGGTACTTATAATAGGTCCCCAGCACCCCATGCTTGTCGCCCTGTTGGTAATTAGAATAGGTTCCCAGCACCCCATGCTTGTCTGCCTGTTGGTACTTAGAATAGGTCCCCAGCACCCCATGCTTGTCTCCCTGTTGGTACTTATAATAGGTCCCCAGCACCCATGCTGCCCCATGCTTGTCGCCCTCTTGGTACTTAAAATAGGTCCCCAGCACCCCATGCTTGTCTCCCTGTTGGTACTTATAATAGGTTCCCAGCACCCCATGCTTGTCTCCATGTTGGTACTTATAATAGGTTCCCAGCACCCCATGCTTGTCTGCCTGTTGGTAATTAGAATAGGTCCCCAGCACCCCATGCTTGTCTCCCTGTTGGTACTTAAAATAGGTTCCCAGCACCCCATGCTTGTCTCCCTGTTGGTACTTAGAATAGATTCCCAGCACCCCATGCTTGTCTCCCTGTTGGTAATTAGAATAGGTCCTCAGCGCCCCATGCTTGTCTCCCTGTTGGTACTTAGAATAGGTCCCCAGCGCCCCATGCTTGTCTCCCTGTTGGTACTTAGAATAGGTCCTCAGCGCCCCATGCTTGTCTCCCTGTTGGTACTTAGAATAGGTTCCCAGCACCCCATGCTTGTCTCCCTGTTGGTACTTAGAATAGATTCCCAGCACCCCATGCTTGTCTCCCTGTTGGTACTTAGAATAGGTCCCCAGCACCCCATGCTTGTCTCCCTGTTGGTAATTAGAATAGGTCCCCAGCACCCCATGCTTGTCTCCCTGTTGGTAATTAGAATAGGTCCCCAGCGCCCCATGCTTGTCTCCCTGTTGGTACTTATAATAGGTCCCCAGCGCCCGATGCTGCCCCATGCTTGTCGCCCTCTTGGTACTTAAAATAGGTCCCCAGCACCCCATGCTTGTCGCCCTCTTGGTACTTAAAATAGCTCCCCAGCACCCCATGCTTGTCTCCCTGTTGGTACTTAGAATAGGTCCTCAGCACCCCATGCTTGTCTCCCTGTTGGTACTTATAATAGATTCCCAGCACCCCATGCTTGTCTGCCTGTTGGTAATTAGAATAGGTCCCCAGCGCCCCATGCTTGTCTGCCTGTTGGTACTTAGAATAGATTCCCAGCACCCCATGCTTGTCTGCCTGTTGGTACTTAGAATAGGTCCCCAGCACCCCATGCTTGTCTCCCTGTTGGTACTTATAATAGGTTCCCAGCACCCCATGCTTGTCTCCCTGTTGGTACTTAGAATAGGTTCCCAGCACCCCATGCTTGTCTCCCTGTTGGTACTTAGAATAGATTCCCAGCACCCCATGCTTGTCTCCCTGTTGGTAATTAGAATAGGTCCTCAGCGCCCCATGCTTGTCTGCCTGTTGGTACTTAGAATAGGTCCCCAGCGCCCCATGCTTGTCTCCCTGTTGGTACTTATAATAGGTTCCCAGCACCCCATGCTTGTCGCCCTGTTGGTAATTAGAATAGGTTCCCAGCACCCCATGCTTGTCTGCCTGTTGGTACTTAGAATAGGTCCCCAGCACCCCATGCTTGTCTCCCTGTTGGTACTTAGAATAGGTCCCCAGCACCCCATGCTTGTCTCCCTCTTGGTATTTAAAATAGCTCCCCAGCGCCCCATGTTTGTCAATCTCATTAAAATCAGATCTAAGTTCTCGCTGCCGCTAAACAAAGATCTGAGGATATCTCATTACAGGTGACATCAGAACGACCTTTTGCGAACTTTGACCGACCACTGAAATAACTAACAAGAAAATGACATCAGCCAATTAGAAAGCAGCTCTCTCGAGCTTTACTGCATTCATTTCAGCCAAGCGACTTCCATTTCAGACCACGCTTGAAAAATATTTTGACACATGACTCAATTATATTTTTGAAAAGTGAACAAACAAACATTCCGGAATGTCTAATATATGGTTGAGATTGTATGCCAGTGCTTCCCAGGTACTGTGCAATGCCTCCTCCGTTCAAATGTTTATCCGACGGTAGCGAGAGATAGACGATGATTTTTGACGGAATCAGTCGTACGGGCCGTAACTGTCGTTCTGAATACCCTGGGTTAACGAGTGTTTTCGAGTTTGCATGATTAGAAAACACATTCCGGCTGTCACTTTCATGATCTGGTAAGCGACGCTTAGATTGTTCGGATGAAAGGTCGTTCTGATGTGACCCGTAATGAGATGTCCTCAGATCTTTGTTTAGAGATAGAGTGAACTAAGATCTGATTTTAATGAGATTGCATGTTTGTCACCCTGTTGATACTGAGATATAATAGGTCCCTTGTACCCCATACTTGTCTCCCTGTGGACACACAGATAGCACCCCATGCCTGTCTCCCTGTGGGTACTCAGATAGCACCCCATGCTTGTCTCCCTGTGGGTACTCAGATAGCACCCCATGCTTGTCTCCCTGTGGGTACTCAGATAGCACCCCATGCTTGTCTCCCTGTGGATACTCAGATAGCACCCCATGCTTGTCTCCCTGTGGGTACTCAGATAGCACCCCATGCTTGTCTCCCTGTGGGTACTCAGATAGCACCCCATGCTTGTCTCCCTGTGGGTACACAGATAGCACCCCATGCTTGTCTCCCTGTGGATACTCAGATAGCACCCCATGCTTGTCTCCCTGTGGGTACTCAGATAGCACCCCATGCTTGTCTCCCTGTGGGTACTCAGATAGCACCCCATGCCTGTCTCCCTGTGGGTACTCAGATACCACCCCATGCTTGTCTCCCTGTGGGTACTCATGCAGATATCACCCCATGCTTGTCTCCCTGTGGGTACACAGATACCACCCCATGCTTGTCTCCCTGTGGGTACTCATGCAGATATCACCCCATGCTTGTCTCCCTGTGGGTACACAGATACCACCCCATGCTTGTCTCCCTGTGGGTACTCAGATAGCACCCCATGCTTGTCTCCCTGTGGGTACACAGATAGCACCCCATGCTTGTCTCCCTGTGGGTACACAGATACCACCCCATGCTTGTCTCCCTGTGGGTACTCAGATAGCACCCCATGCTTGTCTCCCTGTGGGTACACAGATAGCACCCCATGCTTGTCTCCCTGTGGGTACTCAGATAGCACCCCATGCTTGTCTCCCTGTGGGTACTCAGATAGCACCCCATGCTTGTCTCCGTCTGTACTCAGATAGCACCCCATGCTTGTCTCCCTGTGGGTACACAGATAGCACCCCATGCTTGTCTCCCTGTGGGTACACAGATAGCACCCCATGCTTGTCTCCCTGTGGGTACACAGATAGCACCCCATGCTTGTCTCCCTGTTGGTACTCAGATAGCACCCCATGCTTGTCTCCCTGTGGGTACACAGATAGCACCCCATGCTTGTCTCCCTGTGGGTACACAGATAGCACCCCATGCCTGTCTCCCTGTGGGTACTCAGATAGCACCCCATGCTTGTCTCCCTGTGGGTACACAGATAGCACCCCATGCTTGTCTCCCTGTGGGTACACAGAAAGCACCCCATGCTTGTCTCCCTGTTGGTACACAGATAGCACCCCATACTTTTCTCCGTCTGTACTCAGATAGTGCCCCATGCTTGTCTCCCTGTGGATACACAGATACCACCCCATGCTTGGACACGTCCCAAGTACTTTGTGATGTTGTGAGAGTGGACTCAGGAGCAAGTTGTTGCAATGTCTCTCCCCCCCCTCCCCCCATGAGTGTGTGACCTGGTTGACAGGTCATCATGCCCTGGTGCTACTGATGGCTGCTTGTGCTTTCAACCACTGGTATCTTGGCACAGACATATCTATAGCTGAAATGCTACATCATGAAAACAATTCACTCACTCACTCAAACAGAACATATGGTGTGGAGCACTAAGTGCACGTTAAGCTTTGGCAAATGCTACAGACATTTTTAAATACCAGTCTCTGACCATGTTTCAGTGTGTTCTGTCAAGGTAGAGACACATGAATGTCCCTTGCTGGTGTGATTACGGGAGACGACGGGGGGGAAAAGACGCACACAGGCTGTGTTCTCAGTTAACATGCTCGTAAATATACCCCCACTCCGGCAGTTACAGCCCTGTTGTGTAACACCGCTCCCATGATTATACCGATCTATGTATGAGTGTATGCATTCCTCTTCATTAAAGCTTAACAACGTCTCCAGCTGATGAGGATCTATTTGACTTGGCTTGGTAATCAGCATCTCACAAATGTCAAAATGCATCCGTCACGCGACTCCCGGGTTAAAAAACAAAACAGTGAAAACATCTACCGCTGATTAAATAGCAAAGTGCCATATGTCTGATCTGAAGGGTCCTAAACATGCCTGGCACATTTTCTCTACGAGGATTTCACATTTCATTTTCGATAATTGTTTGTTTTGGTGAAGAACGTATTTGAATTCTACTTACGGAATGGTGAACATGGTTTTCAGTGGATAATTAGAAATGATGGCCCTTTAATGAGGGCAGAGAGATTAAACATGTTCTGCTGGAATAGTCAGCATGGATCTAAGACCCATGGGATAATTGGTGTATATTCATGGAACATTTTGACAAATATTTGATAAAATGACACAATTTTCTTAATGAACAACCAGTATGTCATGCCTGTCTGAAACCGAGAAAAGACACCTTGCCTTCTGAAGTTCATTTAGTTTTAATGTGATTATGAATAGGTACTGGTGGTATTTGTACAGAGGTCATATAAGTGCAAAAATATCTTGGATGTTTTCTTCGGTCCGATTCCAAAGTGTGTCAGTCTGAGTAATTTGTGAAGCATTTGGCAGGTTACTGGCATAATTCGACTGAAATGTATGGGAACATGCATCCACCACTCTGAGCATCCTCCTAAACCGTTCTCATCGTGTCCCTACACCCCGCCATTCTCATCCTCTCTGTACCCCCACCATTCTCATCGTGTCCCTACCCCCACCATTCTCATCGTGTCCCTACCCCCACCATTCTCATCATGTCCCTACCCCCACCATTCTCATCGTGTCCCTACCCCCACCATTCTCATCATGTCCCTACCCCCACCATTCTCATCATGTCCCTACCCCCACCATTCTCATCGTGTCCCTACCCCCACCATTCTCATCGTGTCCCTACACCCCGCCATTCTCATCCTCTCTGTACCCCCACCATTCTCATCATGTCCCTACCCCCACCATTCTCATCGTGTCCCTACCCCCACCATTCTCATCATGTCCCTACCCCCAACATTCTCATCGTGTCCCTACCCCCACCATTCTCATCATGTCCCTACACCCCGCCATTCTCATCATGTCCCTACCCCCAACATTCTCATCGTGTCCCTACCCCCACCATTCTCATCGTGTCCCTACCCCCACCATTCTCATCGTGTCCCTACCCCCACCATTCTCATCATGTCCCTACACCCACCCTTCTCATCATGTCCCTACCCCCACCATTCTCATCATGTCCCTACCCCCACCATTCTCATCATGTCCCTACCCCCACCCTTCTCATCATGTCCCTACCCCCACCATTCTCATCGTGTCCCTACCCCCACCATTCTCATCGTGTCCCTACCCCCCGCCATTCTCATCGTGTCCCTACCCCCACCATTCTCATCATGTCCCTACCCCCACCATTCTCATCGTGTCCCTACCCCCACCATTCTCATCATGTCCCTACCCCCACCATTCTCATCATGTCCCTACCCCCACCATTCTCATCGTGTCCCTACCCCCGCCATTCTCATCGTGTCCCTACTCCCGCCATTCTCATCATGTCCCTACCCCCACCATTCTCATCATGTCCCTACCCCCACCATTCTCATCATGTCCCTACCCCCACCCTTCTCATCATGTCCCTACCCCCACCATTCTCATCGTGTCCCTACCCCCGCCATTCTCATCGTGTCCCTACCCCCGCCATTCTCATCATGTCCCTACCCCCACCATTCTCATCATGTCCCTACCCCCACCATTCTCATCGTGTCCCTACCCCCACCATTCTCATCATGTCCCTACCCCCACCATTCTCATCATGTCCCTACCCCCACCCTTCTCATCATGTCCCTACCCCCACCATTCTCATCATGTCCCTACCCCCACCATTCTCATCGTGTCCCTACCCCCACCATTCTCATCGTGTCCCTACCCCCACCATTCTCATCATGTCCCTACCCCCACCATTCTCATTGTGTCCCTACCCCCACCATTCTCATCGTGTCCCTACCCCCACCATTCTCATCATGTCCCTACCCCCACCATTCTCATCATGTCCCTACCCCCACCATTCTCATCATGTCCCTACCCCCACCATTCTCATCGTGTCCCTACCCCCACCATTCTCATCATGTCCCTACCCCCACCATTCTCATCATGTCCCTACCCCCACCATTCTCATCATGTCCCTACCCCCACCATTCTCATCCTCTCCCTACCCCCACCATTCTCATCGTGTCCCTACCCCCACCATTCTCATCATGTCCCTACCCCCACCATTCTCATCATGTCCCTACCCCCACCATTTTCATCATGTCCCTACCCCCACCATTCTCATCATGTCCCTACCCCCACCATTCTCATCATGTCCCTACACCCCACCATTCTCATCATGTCCCTACACCCCACCATTCTCATCATGTCCCTACCCCCACCATTCTCATCCTCTCCGTACTCCCGTAGCCTAGTGGTTAAAGCGTAAGCTCGTCGCGCCGAAGACCCGGGTTCGATTCCCGACATGGGTACAATGTGTGAAGCCCATGTCAGGTGTCCCCCGCCGTGATATTGCTGGAATATTGCTAAAAGCGGCATAAAACCATACTCACTCACTCACTCACTCTCCGTACTCCCACCATTCCTACCCCTTCTCATCTCTAGCAGCCATGACACAATTATGTTTCGAGGTTTGTCAGCACCACACCCATGCTTGTGTGTGTCACCAAAGTGGTAAATTATTGTCTGAAACCTGGGTTTTCGTTCTACATTAAGCTCACATGCTGCAATATAACTGGAATACTGTTCAAAATGGCATTAAACCTCACTCTCACTGACTCACTCACTCACTCACTCACTCACTCACTCACTCACTCACTCACTCACGCACACTCTGCATTCCAAATGATACAGGAGTCACTTCAATCTTTGAAATCAGAGACCACATGCAGATGTCAGAAAATAGCAAGAAAGGCTGTAATATTGTTCTCATATCGAAAATGAAAAAGAATTTGACGAAGACAAAGAACTTTCCCATTAATCAGTTGATACCAGACATGTGAGAAAATCATCTCGTCAGAGAGTTGCTTGTTACTGAGAGTGTGCCACAGACATTTGGCTTTGTTGCTGGCATATAATGATTTGTGTGGGCCATTTGTCATGGAATATGTCACAAGCTCCCATGTACTCCAGTCATACTCCCAGGCCTTTGAGGTTCCGGATAGAGAAGGTCGGCCACACAGCGCCAACACTGGACATTTTGTATAGGTGGCCTTTGCGGGTCAGGACTGGTAATGGGGACGACAACCCCACGGCGACAGACCTTTGAGTACACAGATGGATTTTAAGAGATGGCTTTTTGATGTTGGATTTTTTCATATTGGATAGAGGTCATTGCTATTTCAGCACTGAACACTAATGCATTGCCATGAGTGGGCGGACAGTTGAAGGTCAGGGTTTGATATCCGGCCATGTCGTACCAAAAGACGTTATAAGATGATACCGTGGCATCTCTCGCATTTCATCTTACCTCACATTTTGTGGAGATTGCAATTCATGGCTTCGTTCTAGATGGGTTAGCGTGCAGTGTTCGATGATCTGATCAAAGCATGTGTTTGATGTACAATTTGTGAAGCACATCATTGGGTTTTCCTCAATTATATTCACGTTAGAAGTACCGTGAAATCAGGTCCCCCATACTTGAGTCAACTAGAGACAACTGTTTTTTGATGGAAAGATGTGTTTTATGTCGAGTCTGTAATAAGAGGTGCAGTAAATTGAAAATCCTCAAACAGGGCTCATTGATAGCTGTTCTTAATCGCCTGCACTCTTACATTAAGAGACAACATATGGTATGAAAATAATAAATCACAACTAAAATGGGTAGTTTATGGTTAATAAGTCATTTATTAAATCATATGCAGCAATAAGTACAATTTAAACTAATGTTATATATACTACTCAGAAGAAGTTTAGGACCACCCGATTCTTTCATATTTCTATAGTTAATCTGTCATGGCATGATAGAGTAAATATAGTCATATGAAATAATCGGGTTGTTCTTAACTTCTTTTGAGTAGTATATAAATTTCACATTTTTTTAATCGAAATATTCATCAAGTGCATTGTGAGGCTGAGCTAACCCATAGCTGAAGCTTTGGTGCTGCTGGTTACTGTGAGTTGTGTTGTTTCTGGTCCTACCAGTTAACCACCAATGTTTGCAGAACACAGCATTTGCAAACCGTGAGCATGCTAAGCAAGTTGGTTGCACAAGGAGACAACCAACCCATCAATTGACATTAATCAATGACTTGGGGCGAGGTGATGGACGTGAAAAGGCGTCGCTATGGGATGAGCATAAAATAGGAAGAGCACCAGTGGTTGTGTTGTTTGCCTGCAGTACATTGCTGGATGCCTTTTGCTGAGCTGCACCAGGCTTGGTCATGTTACTTTTTCAAAGATTGCTCTTACTTGTGTCGTACATTGTGTTAAGCCCATTTCTGGTGTCCCCCGCCGTGATATTGCTGGAATATTGCTAAAAGCGGCGTAAAACCATAGTCACTCACTCACTCCCACTTACTTGTGTCCAGTGACAGACATAATTTCCGGGGCACCCTCTTTGACAATTTAGAAATTGAAAAGGGTATTTGCACTCTGAGTTGAAGGTGGGTCTAAAATATACATGGTACCGCTCATTAGAACACAAAAATTCAAAAGTGCACATATCCGTTTGAGTTCCCTGTGGCTCAAGAAAGATTGGTTGGTTGGTTGGTTGGTTGTTTAACGCCGCACTCGGCAATAATCCAGCTATATGACAGCTATCTGTAAATAATCGAGTCTGGACAAGACAATCCAGTGGTTGATATCATGAGCATCGATCCACGCAATTGGAATCGATGACATGCATCAACCAAGTCAGCGAGCCTGACCACCCGATCCCGTTAGTCGCCTTTTACGACAAGCATAGTTGCCTTTTACAGCAAGCATGGGTTGCTGAAGACCTATTCTACACTCAAATCTTCACGGATGGCTCAAGAAAGAACAATTTTCTCAAGAAAGGACAGACAGACAGACCTACTGTTTAAAGCATTGACAATGGGATCTGAACTTACATGTATTCATTTATGATGCCATGATCCAAACTGTATACAGTAAATTACGGTTGTAACAAACTCAAATGGGCTACTTATTTTAGTTTGTTATAACCGTAGTTCGTTATAAGCATATGTACAGCATATTGACAGCAAATGGCTGGCCCAAAAAATATTTGTTTGTTTGTTTGTAGTTTAATGCCACACTTAGCAACATTCAAATATGACAGTGGTCTATAAAATATTTGAGTCAGACAATCCAGTGATTGATATCATGAGCAGCAATTCAGCCAAATTGAGATTGTTGCAAACCTGACCACCCGATCCCAGTTATTCGCCTCTTAAGACAAGCATAGTCGCCTTTTACGGCAAGCAATGGTTGCTGAAGACTTATTTTCCCCCGAATCTTCACAGATCCCCCCCAAAATAAGTTTGTCATATCAGTCAGTTCATTATGGGTGTGTTCGTTATAAACATAGTTTACTGCATTTCATTGCTGTGTACATGAGATTTTAGATCATCTTTTAGTGTGTGAGTGAGTTCAACCTGAAGGTCATATGGACAATATGTATCCCTCAATAATGACAAGAATCCGTCTTTAAGAGCATGATGCTGCTAACAAGGGACCAAAACCCAGCACTCTCCCCACCATTAAGACTCGCAGAGACACCAATCACCACCAATCACTACGGCAACTATTTTCATACATGGTGCATCTACAGTTTATGTATATGTCAGTCTACTGTTGCAGTTTATCACCAGTTTCCTACTTCACCGGTGAACCACATTTACTCTCATGATGATTGTTATGATACAAGACGGGTTTAATGGCAAATCAGCCTACTCCAGGTCCCATATTGAAGAGTGTTACCCCGGCCACCGATTGCCCTTGCTAGATTGTGTCACACTGACCCAGGTCTGGACAGTTCATGTAAGATTATTGTCTGCCTTGATGGCTGCATTTTTCCCAACAACTAGTGATTATGGCACAATCGATACACCATAATTTCTGATTACATACTGGGTAGATCTCTGGTCTGGTCAGAGGAATTGCTGTGAAGGCAGATCTGGGATGCAATGGAAATTGTCTGAGATTATTGAGTAATTTCACACTGAACTTATTACTTTTGAAATATTTTCTTGAACTATTGCCTGAAAATAATTTTTTAACTGGAATAATTTAAAGTGGGATTTATTAGAGTAAATTCTGGTTTAATTTGTTTTTCATGTTGGAAATTCATCAAATAAATTCAATTTTCAGTTTTTGCTCAATCTCTTAGAATGTAATGATCACTGTGTATTAAAGATGAATGCAAGTCCCTTATTTCATATGTGTAATTTCATTCCATAGCAGATGTTTTGATCTTGGTCATACTTGACACAAATCAAGAAAGCAGGTCATAAGACCTGTTTATTCTGAGATGATTCTGACCTATTAATTAATCATAGGTTCCTAATTAGTGTCTCCGTGGTTAGTGTACCAGGTACCCATATTGAGTCAACACTTGCATGGCGCCAGTGTCATGGGAGGGTACAAGAAGCGCTGTTATATGCCTATAACCAATATTGACATTGCTTGATAATGGCTCTTTCTGCACATAAGTACGTACACTGTACAACATAATGCCTGTCTATCATTGTAGAGAGACCTACGTGTGTACATTGTCCAACTAATTACTGTTTACTTTCATGTAGTGGATGTGATAAGAGTCTCATAACTCCCAATTAGTTCCAACAAACTATGCTGGAATGAGAGATAATCTCAATGTTAACATTGTGTGAC
Organism: Haliotis cracherodii; assembly: GCF_022045235.1. Classification (NCBI taxonomy): domain Eukaryota; kingdom Metazoa; phylum Mollusca; class Gastropoda; order Lepetellida; family Haliotidae; genus Haliotis; species Haliotis cracherodii. The sequence goes on along the minus strand of NW_027266343.1, from coordinate 54,536,026 downwards.
AAAACAAATTGTATTCAGTTAGCGAGTGAGTGAGTGTGGTTTTACTCTGCTTTTATCAATATTCCAGCAATATCTGAGTGGGAGACACCAGACATCGGTTTCATATGTACCCATGTTGGAAATCAAACTCAGGTCTTCGGTAGGATGAGTGAATGCTATAACCACAAGGTAACCTACAGCCCCAATCGTAAGCAAAACCCAAAACCAAAATTATGATTGAAGGGAATTACCATGTTCTTGTGAAGATGGAATCCAAGGGATATTTGTTCATTGTGACTTTACACCAAGAGTACTCTGGAGCAGAGAAGGGCTCCACCGCCCTGTGTTTATCATGAGAGCTGACAGTGCATTGGGGGAGCATGACCTGGTTTGGTTTTGTTTGTTTGTTGGTTGTTTTTTTTAACACTGCACTCAGCAATATTCAGGCTAAATGACGGAGGTCTGTAAATAATCGGGACTGGACCAGACAATCCAGTGAATAACACCATGAGCATCGATCCACCCAATTGGGATTGATGACATGCATCAACCAAGTCAGATAGCCTGACCACCAGATCTCCTGACCACCAGATCTCCTTAGTCGCCTCTTACGATAAGCCTTTTACAGCATAGGCATACCTTGTACATTATGTGTCATGTTGCTCCAGCGATGCGAATCGTTGTTCATGTTATCATGGGGGGGGCATGGGTGGCCCAGTTGTCTCAGGCTCAGATTTGCTGTGCAGAGTTGCGTCCCTTGGGCACGCCAGAAACCTATGATTGTGGGTTCAAATCCCGGTTCGCCCCGATTATGTTTCTAGGTTTGTCAGCACCATACCCGTGCTCGTGGGTTTCACCGAAGTGGTAAACGTCTGAGACCTGCATCACTTCGGGCTTTCCTCCCACATTAAGCTGACACGCCACGATATAACTGGAATACTCACTCACTCACTCATGTTATCATGCAATAATTTGACTGTAGTCTGTCTCACACTCCCAGAACCATATTATCTTACCATCTGGTCAGGCCTTTCTGGCTGCAAAAAGCCTTTCATGAAGCAAGTAAAGATTTTCAACAGGTTCTGAATCTCACTTCTCCTTCTTGTTCAATTTAAATGGAGTTATTTGTTTCTGTGAGAATTATGTATTTTCAGAAACAAAGCTTTAATTGATTTTGCCTGGTCCAGATTAGAATATTTACAGGCCACCGCAATACAGCCTCAATATTGCCGTGATCAAAACAACATGCAATCTCTCATGGGTTTGGTAATGACTGCACCAGGAATTTGTTCTTGCGTATTGAATTCTATCTTGCAAGGTGTAGAGAAGTCGGCACTGAGTCATCTAACTCCGTAATGAAAACACTTGTCAACATGATGGATGCTTCGTGGCAAATGTTCACACATGGTTAAAGGTCTTGTTAGAAAAAAACAAAACAGATAGAATCGAGTTTTCATCAAGGAAACTGAATAAAAAAACTCTTGGAAGTCCGGACCATGGGAGTTCATCGAGATATTGAGGTTAACTTATGTGGAAAAAATCCTTTATCTATCATTTTCGACTTTAACAGTCTCTGTTGTTTTTGTGACATTTACAGAAATTGGTTCTGGTGGAATTGAAACATGAATATGTCAACAAAGTTCCACCGTTTCTGACAGAAACAAGTGACAAAGTGTATGATTCACAGACAAATTATCCAAGTTTTAGAGCTCAGAACCTCCAGAAGAAACAAACAATGTCCTTGAAATATCTATAAAATGTTTCATTGTGGGGTTTTATGGTTGTTCATGAGTTCAACTGCACAAAAGAAACTACAGCCATCAGAAAAGTTTATTGCCTAATTCTAAGTTCTTGTTGCTGAGTTACCTCCCCTGTCATGAAGGTTGATAGGGGTGCTAGGTCAGATCTCAATAGTTGCCTTCTTGCTATCAAACAGTCTGACAGTTCTGTACATCATGATGTCAGCCGACGTACAATCAACCATTTTATTCATACTGTGTAATAGCTGGAAAGTGGTATTAGAAATGCGTTGTTGTGTTAGATAAGGAATTTTATTGCTTATTGCGTCAATATTTTCCAATTGGTTGGGGAGATAGCTTGACCACAGTTATGTTGATGGTTATTCCAAGAATTGATTGAAACTTTGTTGTTTGGAGGGGTTTCCTGCCTTGTTGGTTCCAAGTACATCCCCGTAACATCCTACTTGTAAGAGAGAGTGAGTGTTTTTTTACACCACTTTTTGCTATATTCTAGAAATATCACAGCGTTTATGTGTCTTGTAGTATAGTTTTAATCTTATCATGACCATACTGCAAGACACAGAAATATACTGTAAGATTTAATCTAAGGGTTAGAATTGGTCTTCAGCAACATATTCTTGTCAGAAGACTTGATTATTTACAGACTGCCGTCATATAGCTGGAATATTGCTGAGTGCACCCTTAAACAAAAAATTTAAAATATAAATAAAAACAATAATCTTATGTATATATACATCTTGCGATATATCTATGTACAAAGTCTGTGGCTAATAGGTCCCTTGTCACAGCAACTGAGGAAGTGTAACGGATGGGTTCAAAGCCAGACTGCTAGGGCTGGGACGGGTAACTCGGGTACTCAGCTCAGCGGTTACACTTCAAGTCCCCAATGTTCGCATTTCCTTCTGACGATGCACACATTCCATTCGACTTGTATATGTTTGAGTAAAGATCAAGCTTCAGTAAACTTCAGTGAACGCATGATCTGATTGTTTGATACATGTATCTAAATAGTATCTGTATCTTTTAGCCAGGGCTGCGGTAAAACAATTATACCAATCAGACATTTTGTTCCCAGCTCTTGAAACTTGCAGTGGGTACCCGGGTAGGGTGGAGTACCCGGGTAGTAAATTTGGACTCGTCCCAGCCCTACCAGATGCTACCACTATCCCCCATCATCCGTCAGCTCATCAACTCAGCTTCTTTGAGCTCTGCATGGACCCTCAAGAGCAGCATGAATTTGGCTACAATCTGACAAATTTATTGAATAATTGAAATTAGAATAGGGAAGTCATCCTTGAAGAGAAACCCAGGAATATGATATTACCATAACATGCTCAAATACCATTAAGGCTAAATACATTTAAGTATGAAATAGATCAGGAGGTCTTATCAGCAGGTGCCCCTTGTGTAAGTGTGTGTATGTTGGGATGTTTATAAACAACATTTCCAGTGCATGAATAATTGGCAGCATGCAGATGGAGGGCCTCTGTTAGTCCACGGCTGGGCAACACATCAACAAACATTATCTCGCTTTATAAATCAGTTTGACAGGACTTTGTGAAAAAAAGGCCATTATGTTTACGGCAGGAGGCTGAGCTGCGGGCTTAGTGAACACGATGGTTTACAGGGCTGTGTATTACAGGAGAGGTTGTTTAAGGGATGCTGATGAGTGCCTCATGTTCCCATACCCAGGCTTCACCTGAAAACATACATCTTTCATCAGATCGTTAAAACACACTGCCGATCTCCGAGATTAATTACCTCCATATGAGATAAATATGAATATTAAAAAGGTAAGTCCTATAAACGAGCAGGTAATCCATGAAATAAAAAAATACAATAGATAAATGCATTTTTTTTATCAGATTGAGTATTTGATGTTGTTGATGAGGCATATGTGATCTGTGTTACTAGAATTTGCAGTAAATATATATTTTTTTACATAGGAGTTAGAACTCTTTTGATTACACCTTTTTCACCTCACATTCTTAAATCTACAAGTTGCCCCAGGGTTCATAACACGGCCTTCCCTTGATGTGTAACTTCACTGGAGTAAATACAACAGTCACTGAAGATAATCTCAGATGCTCATGAAGCACACTGATCCTCGGAGTAAATCAGGATTTCTCCAGCTTACGCAAAGTTCGGAACAACACATATACACATGGGGATAAAATGTAGACTGATGTTCTTAAAACACTGAAAGTAGAAACTGGTATAGATTTTCTAGAAGTAAAATAAGACTTGAAGGAAACACTGCTGTCAGTCTGAAGTCATTTGATCAGTCTGTACCTTGTCCATTGCGAACATGGCATAAGGGAGGTAACTCCATTTGGTGTCTCTCCCCCAGGTGTTGGTTGTGGAAGTAAAATCATGTTAAATTAATTGACATGGCTGTAATTAAATGTTCTGCATTAATTTTTTAAAATATTCTATCTGGTAAAATATACACTTACTTAGTTCAGGGATTTGTCCATACTGATTAATTTGCACCAAATGTCAACTTGTTACTTCCAATGTTATCTTGGTATATCAATACTGTTTGAAGTAGTCATAAATGAGTTTGCCTCTTTGAAATATTTTTATCATTGCTTCATGGTTCCATATCTGTCATCCTCTTATCGCTTACCTGACTCAAAATAATAGTGTTATCCTTGTTGGGTTTAGAATGTGATCATTAATGATGTAAGTACCTGAAAATATATAAACTTTATTACTAATTAGCATGAATAATATTGGATCATTCCACAGCATTGTTTGTTTCAAAGCCATTTTGTGTGGAACATGTTGTTGTCATTCATAGTTGACACTGCAGTTATCTGGGCTCTATGATCTTTTTACTATGGGGATCGGTTACTCCTACCCTAAACTATTGAGAAACGAATCAGGTTGGTCCCATCAGCGACACGACAATACTCCCACTTTAACACTGTTTCCGCCATTAATAGTGTACTGACTATGATACCAGTACAGTTATGTTACACTAAACTGCTGGATAATGTCACAGTATTGACAATAATAATAATATTATTAATAATAATGATGATGATGATGATGATGATGACAACAACAGCAATGATGGTAATGATAATAATTCATGTTTCCAGTGGTTTTATTATTTTTTTCCACAGAAATAAACAATTGAAATCAATACTTAGACAGGGGTTTAATTGGGTCTATATTTGAGTCTCAGGAATTCTCAGTAATATTTTGGAGGTCCCCGGCCATGTTGCTCAAAGTCTAGTCACCCACAAATTGGGATTTAAAAATTGAGGAAAATCAACCAGTGACACCTGAACTTTGAGCCACTCATTTGTTACATGCAATTTTGATCACTTTTAATGATTCAGGGCTCGGATTGTAAATTATTTCCATCCATTTAGAATTTGTACACGTATAGGATGCAATTATCTGTGTCCTGTAACACCCAGTGTATAAAAGTATAATTAATTTGAAAAGTGAAATTTTCAAATTTTCACTTTTAATGGTTTTGGGCTCGGATTGTAAATTATTTCCATCCATTTAGAATTTGTACACGTATAGGATGCAATTATATGTGTCCTGTAACACCCAGTGTATAAAAGTATAATTAATTTGAAAAGTGAAATTTTCAAATAATGTGCAATTTGATTTTTTCTTCTTTTTAAAAGTGTAGTACTAGGTGTCTTTTTCTAAGCTAGAATCTGTATCTGTTGCATGTCCTTGACCAACAGGTGCCACCTGGGCATATACTGGACTGAATATAAAGTAATAAATATAATGATAAATAGTTTCATTAAGTCTAAGGCTTTATGTTTTAGGCTGTGCACTGAAATTGAGACAACATATCAACGTGATTGACCAAAACAAACAGATCAGGTTGTTTAATGTCTGCTGAATCTACTGTACATCGTGGAGTAATGTCGCGTGTTACGTGGAGTTGGTTATTTTGGTGTATATTGCTCGTAAACACACTGCTTTTCTCTTGTGTGATGAGAAGAGGAGGCGGGCGAGGATCATGTCGTTGTTTAGTAATGGTGGCGCCATAACACACAGGACTTAACATTTCCCCAGAAAACAGTTACCGTTATGAGTCTCTTCTAGCAGAAGGACCATCGGTGTCGTCGTAACCATGGAAACTGACAAGGGTGACAAAGCAGTGGCAGCTCTTTATTCTCGTCACTACATCAACTCACTGGACATTACGACCGTATCGATCTCACGGAGCTGATTGGCTCGGTCTACGACTCTACTTGGGGATTTAGAATAAACTAAATCGTTGCATGGATGTAGTCAGGATATCTATTGGGTCAAATTGTTACTTTGTCGAGGGCAGAATGTCAATATCTGTACCTCGTGTTTAAGCTTGTGTTGATCGTCCCCGAGGTCCATTCAGATACTTTATCAGTGTCAAATGTCTTTTATTTGAGAGAGCCTTGTCAAGAAGGTTTGTTTGTAACAGATTAGCAAAGCCGGAAGAAACGGTAATCACCAGTTCTGAACTAAATTGAAACTGGGTATCTAATTTTGATCAACATGGTTTTCTACTATTCCAGAGAACTAGGTGTTTAAACTTGCAAATAATGTTGAGCAAGTGGTTCTCAGGGCCAGCTATGGATGAATAAAACCTGCAATTTCACACCTCCATTCACATAAAAATAGATTCCAAAACTAAATGCATCATTTGTCTTTTTTCACATATTTCGTCTCTGTGGAGTTTCACATCACGTTTCTGCTCAGAATTAGATTTTGAAAGTGGAATAGTTTTTTTGTTCAGTGAGGTTTGTGAAATATCCGAAGCCTAGAGGCCGGTATGATGATGTCTCCCAAGCAATCTTCTCACTACTTCTCAAGATTGCATTCGTTTATTGCAATTTTGAGTTTTTTATTGAATTGCTCCCGAAAAGGGTATTTTACATGAAGGTAGTGAGCCGAAAAGCTTTGAAACACCTAAATAGTTTTTGGAAAATGAGTTTTCTGGGATGTTGGTTTTTGTCTTAAGGTGAGACATGGAGGTTAGATAGGGAAGGAAGGAAGCTCATCTATGTGAATGAGGAATGAGGTCATATTCAACTTTACTATGATAATTGTAATATTGTGTCAAATGTGATTAAAGCTATTGTTGTGCTAGCAACCATTGAGGCTAATCCTATTTCGGTAGAGTCTGGGTCAGGCAGTGGTTTGTTGTATATGCCTGGATGGAACGATTTAACCACGAGGCTACCTGACCGCCCCTCATTATATAGACCATCTCTGTGGTCAAGTGGATAAGGTGTCTGGCAGGAGAGCTAAGATTGGTGGTTCGATCTCTGGCTGTGTCATACCAAAAGATGGAGAAAATGGTACTTGTTGTTACCCTGCCTTGTGCTCGGCATTGAGAGGAGAAAACAAGGAATGGTCAGCTTGGAGTCCGTATGAGTATTGTTCAGCATAAGTGGATATACTGAAAGAGCCTGGGATTCTAAAAAAAATAGTTTCCAAAATGTTTGAAAAAATAATTTGACCTCAGGTGAAAAAAAAATAATAAAAATTCTTCCCAGACATGGTGGATGCTGTGTGTTCCTACCACCACCACCCCCACCCCCCTTCCCCACCACCATGAATGCTTGGCTTCACCTTTCAGAGAAAATGATTGCAAACACTGACAGAAAGTGTTCTAAAAATAATTAAAAATTTGCACTATTCTCTGCCTCTCTGCTTCTGATTTTGATTGGATCTGTCAAGCACGACTGTGTTGTTTGTAGGAATAAACAGATGCAACTGTTCAAGCAGACTAGGAGGTTTATGTTGCAGGTTTACAATGATGATTTTGCTCACTGTGCTGAAAAGCTGCATTTTGTTCAATGACCTGTACAATAGCAATCAAAGGGAGACAACTCTACTCCAGTAAAGACAGTTCTGTGGTGAAGCTCATGCATCTTAAGTCCTTGCACAATATGTCGTTTTGTATTTTGCATGAACTATAAATGATATATTTGAAATGTACAATATTAGTGGCCAGTGATGACTGTATGAGCATGTCCATGAGTATACAGTGACGAGGCCGATCTGACTCCTGATACTGCAGATGGAGTAGCCTAGTGGTTAAAGGATTCGCTCATTGTGCCGGAGGCCAGAGTTCAATTCCCAGAGTAGCTAACTCACTCTGACAGTATCAGGACTGTTTTAGCACAGTATACAAGTGTAAACTAATTATAGTGGAAGATGGGCTATAAAAGTGGTTGAGCTATCATTTATATTTTGTGTACATATATTTGTGTGACAGCTGGCTTCCATTGTGAAATCCTTAACTTCATAATCATATTTTCCTGTCTCTCTCATTTTTGTACGGAAATAATAATGAACAGTACTTGATATGAATAGAGTATAATAGTCTCACAGGGAAAATATATTAATTATTAAATGGTAATCAATAACTGAATGAGGAAAGATTCCATAAAACTATCATGGTTTTGGGAGGGACTATCGCCCGGAATCATGACTGTAAACAATTAAGATTGCAATACAAGGATATCTAGTTTGATTGCAGCATTATTGGTCGTAATGTGTCTTTGATGTCACTCAGATGGAAATATTGTTGATGTTTTGTTAAAATGATGTTATTTCCACTCTGAAGTTATTGGTTGATTCTCCTCTGAAAATGGTGCTCCGTTTCATGGTAGCGGTCCATCATTCCTAGGGGATTATGACTTTAACACAGTTGTGAGATGTAATCTTGGCAGTTATAGGGCTCAACCGCAATGCAGAAGTCACAATCGTATTGTTTCATCATCTATTGTCCGTTGCCTTCACAAGAATTACCCAGCGATGTTATCACATTTTGTAAACATGGCGTTTTAGCTTCACAAAATGATTTTAACACGTAGGAAGTTTTTATGAAATCCCAAACACAATACATGTTTTGTCAGAAAATCAATTGTCTCCACAAAGTCTTGGAGATTAGTTGAACATTGCTCAGTGAATGTATGCTTTCTTTTGTGGGAGTTGGACAGAGGTTACACAAACTCGATTTGTTTATGTCCTGGGATTTATGGATTCTTTTTGACAAGGACATTCTCTCTCTGGGATATGAACTCTCATTTCCCCGTTTGAATTGCTAGTTTTATAGCAGCATCTAATAAAGCTTTGACACTAAAGTTCTAAAGCATTTTGTAGCATTTAAAATTGATGACATTAATTCTTTGAAAATGTACTTGCCCTCTCTTTATATTTGTTAACATGTACTGTAATGGAATAAATAGAGAATCTCGCCTGAGTGGCTTTTGATATGAAATATATCAACACGAGTTGATAAAAGTGGAAAAACTCTGAGGCTAGCCTTGGCTTTTTTCCACTTTTATCAACGAGTGTTGATTTATTTGATACATAAAATCTCACCCTTGTGTTTTTTATATAATCCAACATCATTTTATCCTTTTTCCAACTTTTTCAGTTTGGAGACAATCTATTAAAAAAAAAAAAAGATTAAAAAATCTTGAGTGAGTGAGTGAATATGGTTTTACGCCGCTTTAAGCAATATTCCAGCAATATCACGGCGGGGGACACCAGAAATGGGCTTCACACATTGTACCCATGTCAGGAATCGAACCCTGGTTTTCGGCATGACGAGCGAACGCTTTAACCTCTAAGCTACCCGACCGCCCCACCTAGAGCAGAAAAATAAAATCAAAAAAAAAAATCTGGAAAAGGATCTATTTTGTTTAAACACTGCACAAGTGCACTTATCTAAAACATTCGATACAGGTCACTCTACATTATTATATGTTATATATATATGTTTCTTTTCGCAAATTATTTTAATCATTTGCACATCAGCTGGTCCTTCAAACCTGGGGCATTAATTGGCTACCAGGACTGTGCTATTTACAGGGAGTTGTAATATCGATGGAATATTTTGTTCAAGTGGTAGGAGAGGTAGAATAAATTTGTAAGCAACAGCGTGATTCCGATTGAATTACAAGTCCATTGCCAGCCTGCAAGAGGACATAGAGGTGTGTTGGGTCGATCCGCGTGATCCACGATCTGCATGATCCACGCTGCTATGATGGTGTTGAGGGAGCTTGGGGGCTGGCAGTTGAGAGATGGAGTAAATTAAACGGCCTTCAATCAGAGTGACTGCTAAGTAATATGAGCTGCATTTGCCCGAGGTTGATCGCTCAACTTCTTCTTGATTGGCATCTCTTTATCCTGAGAGGTAGCAATGTGATAAAGGGGGGCCATTTCCAGCAAACAAATGAATTGCTGCTACACATTGAGTACAGCTGGGTAGAGGATTTTAGCTAAGAGCAGAGTGAGTGAGTGAGTGAGTGAGTATGGTTTTACGCCGTGTTTAGCAATATTCCAGCAATATCACGGCGGGGCACACCAGAAATGGGCTTCACACATTGTACCCATGTCTGGAATCGAACCCGGGTCTTCGGCATGACGAGCGAACGCTTTAACCTCTAGGCTACCCGACCGCCCCGCCTAGAGCAGTGATAGCGATGAAACCATCTATGACTGGGTGAAACATTTAACCATCTATGTCTTGTGTAATGTTTCTCCATCGATCTATATCTTCTGAACATTAGATGGGGTGGTGGGGTAGCCTAGTGGTTAAAGCGTTTGCTAGTCATGCACGGTTTAGATTCCCCACATGGGTACTTTGTGTGAAGCCGAAACCTGGAATATTGCTAAAAGTGGCTTAAAACCATACTCACTCATGAAACATTAGACCTTCCATGCTCTGTGTATATATACAATAACAACGACCAATAGCGTACCGGAAATGGAAACAGTGATATGTATTACCCTTTGCAGTGAGCGTGGTAACAAAAAAAAACTGTATTATGTGAGTCGTGACTTCGATGGCAGTGGTGCTATCATGCAGTCGATGGATGATGACGTTTATTGCTGTAAGCAAACAGAAATAAGGTTTAGAAATTATTTAAGAAACAAAAATCTTTGAAAATGACAGCTTCTATTTAGAATTACATATTTCTGTCAAGTATGTGAAAAATATGACTACTGGAAATGTCACAATGTCATTTTTTCACAACAAATATTTTCCATTGAAATTTTAGGAATTTTTGTAGCTAGTAATTCTTCCTTTGATGATGTGACACCTCTGTGGTCTAGTGGATGGTTCGATCCCCGGATGAGACATACCAAAAGACGATAAAATATGCTACTTGTTGTTGCCCTGCCTGATGCTCTGCATTAAGTAGGTTAAACAAAAACTGTTTTGTTTGTTTGTGGTTTAAGGCCGCTCTTAGCAATGTTCAAGCTTAATGACAGCAGTCTGTAACTAATCAAGTTGGACCAGACAATCCAGTGATTGACATCATGATCATCGATCCATGCAATTGACCTATATCAACCAAGTCAGCCAGCCTGATGACCCGATCCAGTTAGTCGCCTCTTACGACAAGCATAGTCACCTTTTATGGCAAGCATGGGTTGCTGTAGGCCTATTCTACCCAAGAACTTCCAAGTTAGACTGCAGGATGGTACCGGGTATGTCAGTGGGCTAGCACTATAAAAATGACAGGACTAGCACAAGCAAACACACTTGCACATACATGCACTTCACTATGTACTTGACCATGACATTACAGCTTCGCCATTGATGATGTGAAGTACAAGCACAATGTCTTCAGTGATTGTGATGTTTCTGGTCATGACAGTTTTTATAATGGGGAGATGATTCATTGCCATCGTGCCTTCATATGAAACACACTGTTGTTTAACACAAACACTGACCAACTGTGTTAGAGCCGTCAGTGTGTACACGCAGTGGTCGCAAGTAATATTTACACATGGATTATGATCAAAAATATTTAATATGAAACTGTATTCCCAGTGACAGCAGCTAGCTCTTCATCTGTCCCCGTAATATTGACACTCAATCAATACCACAGTAATGGCTTCCTGTCTGCAAGTGTCATGTGATTCTTTATGCTGTGGATATAAATTACTCAAACTAATCCAGGAAGTGACAACACAGTGTTGTTGGTACCACCTCTCTGATCCAGGAAGTGACATCACAGTGCTGTTGGTATCACCTCTCTGATCCAGGAAGTGACATCAAAGTGCTGTTGGTATCACCTCTCTGATCCAGGAAGGGATAAGACAGTGCTGTTGGTATCACCTCTCTGATCCAGGAAGGGATAAGACAGTGCTGTTGGAATCACCTCTCTGATCCAGGAAGGGATAACACAGTGCTATTGGTACCACCTCTCTGATCCAGGAGGTTACAGCACTGTGTGTCTCAGGGTGTGTCTCGAGATCAAGGAGGTGTGTGTGTGTGTGTGTGTGTGTGTGTGTGTGTGTGTGTGTGTGTGTGTGTGTGTGTGTGTGTGTGTGTGTGTGTGTGTGTGTGTGTGTGTGTGTGTGTGTGTGTGTGTGTGTGTGTGTGTGTGTGTGTGTGTGTGTGTGTGTGTGTGTGTGTTGGGTGGCAATTATCTCTGAAACTTGTACACCACAATGGTGGAATTGCTCAAGCACATATTATACAGTGTGTATTCTGGGCTTTGGACGTCAATGCAGATGTCATATCATCTGATTCTCTCTGAAAGAGAATGTGGAGGTGCAGAAGTACAAGGCTTAATGCCATACAACTGCTTGACATTATCATGTTCTATGCCCTTGGACATTAAAGTTTGTAGTATTTATCATATTTGAAACAAGAAAAAGGATATAGGATGGCAAAGATGACGTCACACAAAGCAGTTTCCTCTTTGACATTTGGCTTGTTATTAAAAAATGGAGAAAACAGTCAATTTAGCTGCAGCAAAGCTATTTTCACTTGCTATGAATGTTTCATTGCATATCGGTTTCCACTGTTCACAACTACGAAGGTGCATTTTGTCAGTTCTTGTTCTCAAATATTCCAATGACATCAATATTTCCATTTTCAATTCCTTTGAAAATATAACGTTTCTACCGCTCTGAAACCATCTGTGAAACACTCAGCCTGACCAAGAGATGGAGAAACTTCTCTTCACCTTCAATCAACCTGGTAAGCATATGCATATTTCTCTACTTCACACGCCAAGATCTCCTCGGCCTGTCTGCCACAATCACACACACACACCAAGATCTCGCACACTCGCACACACGCACACCAAGGTGTCCTTAGACTAGTCATGTGTGGGACATGGACACTAGTACTATTTGAGGCCAAGGGTTGAGTTTGAGGCACCACATCCTGTCTGGTACACTTATTTTAGTCCTCTACTGTGCCACAATTATCATTGATTCAAATACCAAATATTATCCTTGGCCTGTCCGCACCATGCCAACACATGGGAATCACCAAACTCTCTCTCTCACTCACGATTGTTGGACACTACGGATGCGAGGATCAGCTGCTCATGTATTGTAGCCCAGTCAATTGTGTTTCATTCTACCACATCTCAGCAAAACATCAGTACCAGATAGTACTTTGACAATGTATTCTTCATTGAATTTAGATGATAACAAATCACTGTTTGACATCTGAGTTTCTGCTGCCACAGGATTGCTCATTATTCTCATTTACATTTTAATGGAAATCTTTAAATAGGAGATTAAATTTGAAACGGAATGCGGAGTGTAAGGTTTCAAATAATTAATTTAGTGCAGTTAAATCTACAGGTAACCGGGCGGTCGGGTAGCCCAGTGGTTAAAGCGTTCGCTCGTCACGCCAAAGTCCTGGGTTCGTTTCCCGACATGGGTACTATGTGTGAAGCCCATTTCTGCTTTCCCCCGCCGTGATATTGCTGGAATATTGCTAAAAGGGGCGTAAAACCATACTCACTCACTCACTCTACAGGTAACCAAGCTCTACATTGAAAACACAGTATTTTTATCTCTTTTCTGACATGACTAAAGAAAATGCCAACTCTTTGGTGCTAGCAAACATATTGAGTGAAGCGGCGTTGGTTGAGTCCAGTGTTTTGAGTGGGTTGTTGATGTGAATTACGGATTCACCAACAACATCGTTAGAACAAAATATGGCGCTGTATATGCTCAGGCAGTTTGTTTACACCGTAATACTTCACTCCAACAGGCATTGAAAGCATACAAGCATGGCAGCTTGGAAACTAACATAAGGTGAATATTGAATATTGTAAAAACTGCAACTTTGCATTTTGTTACCTATAATTGCAGATATAATTATATAAATATGTCTAACGACAAGACTGAAAAAAGGACTATTTTATTGATATTAACTTCTGCGGTGATGCCGCCGTCAAACCAGCTGTTTCAATCAGAAGGGGTTTATTGTGATTTAATAACCTATGATTGACCAATCATAATCAAGTTATTTCCCAATTCATGGTAGACTTTGTGATAACCTGTACATATGATTCTTGATTTCAATTATAATCTTCTGCTCATGTCTCTCACATTTCTGTATATATCCCAGCGTTCTGGAAGTGATTACAGCGAAGTATACATACTCATAGATCCGTGACTCGAGATGCACCATTTGTCTCATGCAGAATTAACATGTACAGTTTAGAAATTGCATGCAGGATAGCGTGATAAGGTCACTCTGTGGTAACATTCAACTGATTATTAGTTGTGTCATTAATTGGTACACATTGGAAACGTCTCTTCTTAATGTACATATTTCTATGTTTCTTTTGGTGGTGAGTATATATGGTTGTCTGATACTTCCCCTTCATTACACTCGGAGGACTGGTCGGTCGAAAGAAAAAATAAGAAATGAAAATAAATAAATAACTGTCTTGGTAACCAGTAAGTTGCTTATAAGATATAGGCGGAGTTACATCCCTTCTTAACATATGTTTCCAATAAAATATGAGGAATATTTTATGAATTGTAATATTCAATCCTTTTTTCGCAGAGTGTAATAAATATTCTGGCAAACAAGAAACAGTAATTTAGGTCACACGGGAGAGGAGAAAAACATGCATATATATCATTTGTAAGGTATATTAATACTATCCCAAACCCGGTTTGCCATTCACTGAAACATCAGTGTGTATGATCTATGTATGGTTATGTATATAGGAAATATTAAACACCAACACAGTAGGTATTAAAATAATATATCATAATGTTTTTTAGCAATATTTCATCTTCTGTTTGTATAAACTGTAGCACACTGTATATGAATGGGGCAATTGTTGTCCTAAAACAACAATACCTTATGTTCCAAGCTCACTGGTCCTGTTCTAATATAACAGAAAGTCTGCTGCTGCTGCAGTTATTGTTAAAATTTGTACATTGTGGAATATAGCCCAGCCAGTGGACCAGTAAATGATGAACTGCCAGTTTTCACATGGGAATACGTGTCTGTCAGCCGATAACAGTGACATATAAATGTCATTCTGGCCAACTCATATCACTGATTTCTTATTGACGATACAGAACATATTGGTGTTTACTGTTTGTCTTCCTCCTACTTCAGTGTTATTTGTATATCGTCAGATTTATGGAATATTGAAAGTGAAGTAATCAGATTACATTGGATGAGTCACTGAGAGATGTTTATTGTAAACATGTATTTCATAGACCAGTTGTTTTCCTGCTTATTGTATCGTCATACCTTAAACTTTGCAAAAGTAACAGAAAAAGGGATGCATTTGATTAAATATATGTGGTTATGAAAATAATTGGTT
This sequence comes from Haliotis cracherodii, assembly GCF_022045235.1. NCBI lineage: Eukaryota > Metazoa > Mollusca > Gastropoda > Lepetellida > Haliotidae > Haliotis > Haliotis cracherodii. The sequence goes on along the minus strand of NW_027266343.1, from coordinate 54,520,695 downwards.
GCATTTTTTTCAGATTATCCTCGAAATATCACCCTGACAACATCTTTACTTTGTGTATATTACATCCTGCCCCGTAAAATCAGCCCAAAAAATAGAAATTGGCATCCCTTTATGTAAATCTTAATTTGATTAAAGTGGAAATGGCGAAAGAGAGCTTCAAGGTGCAGTAATTAACACGACAACATGTGTCTGTTTAAACCCTCTACTGATCACTCTGATTTCTAAACATGAACATTGATTAAATGTTCAAGGTTTATGAGGGACTGTAAAATGAATTAACACATTGTGTTATCCACGAGTGGTGGCCCTGAGAATGAAACATACAATGGCGGAGAATTACCACAAGCCCAATCTCAAATATTGAGGTCACTTCTCTGTCATTAGAAGTACTGCTTGAAGGTAATAAACCAGTTAAACCTCAATTTTACACATGTTAGTCTTGTTCCTGTCTCATTCCAGGGCCATTTATCCAATTAATCAATCATTATTAAGGAAGGAACATATTGTGGAAGGCAGCATCAATGTAATAGGATACCTACACTCTAGCAGAAAACGCTTTCATCTGTGTAACGAGGCACAGGGATTGCTTGATAGCATTCACTATTTGTTGACAAAAAATACCTGTAAGCTCATGAGTACATACAAAAACTGTATAAATTTGATTCCATGAGGAATAATTTTGATCGAGGTTTGAGTGTATTGTGTCCCTGTGTTTAGGCTGATTGAAGGAATTGGCTCTGGTCTCCCAGTGTAGGTATATGTTTACACAGGAGCGAAGTCCGACTTGTGAACTCCCTGTTAGAATGTCAGCATCTTAGAAATGCATCAGGTAAGTCCATTCCCCATCACCTCCACAGGTCTGCCATATCGGCAGCGGGCTTCGTTAAGAAGGTGGGACTGGCGACACTTGCGACAGGTGTGAGAGAATCCTCTTCCTCTGTCTATATCTACACAGTCTCAGTGGAGGCTTTCAGGACACCACTGTCAGGCGGCAGTCACCCGAATATTGATTAGTCACGGACAGACCTAGCAGGATTCTAGCGGAGGGAGAGAGTCTGAGCAGTGTCAGTACTGCCACACTGTGGCACAAGGGGACAGCTACCTGGCTGCTGCTTCATCTCAGTCTGCTCCGAGCCGTCTATAGGCAGCCTGGCCCCTGCCATCTCACATCCTCCGACTGGTAGTATCGGTGAATGGTGCCGTGGCGGGGATGTACGGGTGAAGCTGTCAGCTGAGCGGAAGATGCATGTGGAGTAAGTCCGACTGAGATAGCTGGCATGGGTACTCTGTGTCCAGGATAACTGTCTACAGCTGTGGGATGTGAGGTCCTCGTGGACTGTCCAGAGGCACCATGGTCGTTATGGGTACTGGTGTTGTTTGACGTGATGCATCACCTGTTCATGACATCCTTTTAATCCACACTGACTCTATAAGTAGTTGTAGTTTGTAGGTGTTGTTGATGAAACCCAGGGACAAGTAATTACTGTTGAATCGAGTTCACCACAATTTGTCACAGAAGCAATGGAGGAAATAGTGACCAAGCTTATCATCTGAGGCCAAGATTTCTTTACCTGAACCAGCGTTAGTAAGCTCACATACGGCTTCTGTTGGGATGATCTTTGAGTTGCTTCAGCTGTGAAAGCAGTTTGGATACACGGATGTACGGACTGGCGGACTGTTCATTTCACATGATGTGCTAGTGTTGCTTCTTCGACCGTGTGCAGCGACACTGTTGACCTCCGGCAAATGATCTGGTCCATCTCGTCGTCAGCACCATGGGTAATATATACGACAAGGTCCAACTTGGAGGTATTTTTACAACACAATGTTTATTTTATTCAGTTTGTTATGTTGATGAGGCAATAGACTAAAATCAGAGCAATAATTGAAACAGCTACAGTAATAATAATGTCTTATTAATTTAGTACAACTTCATTTCAATTTATGTTATATTAAGTTAATTCTGTTCACAAATTGAAAGTAAATTATTCATTCTGGAAGGGATTTCAAATAAATGTATTTTTTGAATTCTTGAATTAGTTAAATAAAATTTCCCAGGCAAAATATTCATGCAATATTCAACATGGTCTTGGCAGTTCAAAATCTCCAAAAAATATTTAAAACAAACATGAACCCACGTGATATTTTGTGTGATATTTATTAGATATTAATGACATGCATGTATGAAATACATGAACACAGAGGAGGAGGAATAGCTAGTATGTGTGTAGAATAAGATTAGAAGGATGTTTAGCCTTAGAGACAGAACAAGCACCTGTTACATCAATCAGGACTGATGTGGAATCATCATGACCAAATAAGGACAAAATAAACATGGCAGGCAAACTTTCTTGAGTGTATAGGAAAATCAGATGTTGTCTCATAGCTGTCAAATGGTGGCAGGGTGTGATTTTAATAATTTTATGAGTTCTTCCGACTTGAGTTGAAATATTGAGTTAGTATTCTGGGAATGCCAATTTTTCGTCTCGTTATTGGCCTTTTATTTCTGATGTCCGTTTGTTGGTTATGAGCACTCTATCTCCCTGGGCCTCCAACTTTGCAGTTCTGTTTGTTTATTTGGTGTTGTGTTGGGCATAGCACACAGGACGTGGAGCATGATAGATGATGCCTAGAGGAACTCATCCGTTCATTCCCTTCAACATAAGGCCAACTGGAAAATATTACAGGACTATTATATAATGCTCATGTGTTCATGTCAGAGATATAACGGGGTCTATCTCAGCACTGGCACATTTTACAGATTAGGATTTTTAAAATATTTTGAACACTGATAAATTTACCTTTTTTAGAAAGAAATCACATTCAGTATGTGTGGTTTCTCATAATTTAAATATTAATATTTCAAACAGTTAAAACTGTGTTGAAGATGTCTGTCCAGGCTACATGTTCATTACAATGCTGAGCTAATACTTTGATTATTTAGTTGAGTATATTGTACCTTAATACAGTTGACATGAACTTGTTGATTAGATAAAATTATTATATATATATTTAGATACAAACATGAACAGATCACTGCCCACATCTGCAAAATATATCTGAAACATATTGTGTCAAAAAGACAAAAGTAATTGAATAAATTCTCCTGTCCTGCTTATATATGTAAAGGGCCTGTCCAATGATGAAATAGGGTAATTATAGTTGTTAGGAAATTACTTTTACGAAATACACTAAGTATGAGAAATCAGATGGTGTACAGATAAGGTTTCTCCAAGTGGTTTAGAAATCACAATGTGGCTTCACGAGATAACACTGGGACATCAATTATACATGGAGGTTAAGAGTACATGCTGGAGAGGATTGGTGAACTTGAAGGCTTACACATGCAACTAGTTGTGAGGAAAGCACTGCTGAAATACAGCTGTCATGACAGTATCCACAAACAGATCAGTTTGCTTTGTTAAAGCTTTGATAAATATATGAAATGGTCTTGCAACCACCATTTCTGTCTGATTCGAAAGATGGTTATTGCAACTTTCTGAACGTCCCATTTATGGCACAGCAGGCTTAGATTTATAGAAGGATATGCATCACTTGGACAAAATATCATTTACAGCTTAGCAGACATCCAATCGAAATAATTGAAGTAGATGCATCACTTTAATGGTATATCATGTACAGCGCAGACGTCCAGTTACTTGAAGTATATACATAGCATTGACATTGCCAGTACGTCATGTATAGCATGCACATGCATCCATTTAATTGAAATATATGCATCACTTGAACAATATGCCATTCAAAGCACAGACATCCAATTATTTGACTATATGCATCACTTGAACAATATGTTATTTAAAGCACAGACATCCAATTATTTGAACATATGCATTACTTGAAGAATATGGCATTTATTGCACAGCAGACTTCCAATTAATTAAGGTATATGCATCACTTGAACAATATGCCATTTAAAGCACAGACATCCAATTATTTGAATATGTGCATCACTTGAACAATATGCCATTTAAAGCACAGATATCCAATTATTTGAATATGTGCATCACTTGAACAATATGCCGTTTAAAGCACAGACATCCAATTATTTGACTATATGCATCACTTGGACAATATGCCATTTAAAGCACAGACATCCAATTATTTGAATATGTGCATTACTTGAAGAATATGGCATTTATTGCACAGCAGACTTCCAATCACTTGAAGAATATGTGTTATTTAAATATATGCTTCTCTTCAACAATATGTGTTATTTAAATATATGCTTTTCTTGAACAATAAGTGTCAGTTAAATATCTGCTTCACTTGAACAATATAGGTAATTATACTCGAAGCAAAATATTAGACATTAATAATGAATATGGTAATATATTGTCCAATTAGCACCTCAGATACTTCAAAGTGTTGCAAGTAAATGGTTTTCCAGACAATCCCGGGTTGTGTATTGATAATTAATGGGATATATTTAATGAGATTGTTGGCACTCCAGAACTACCATATGGACAGGTTCTGTAGGCAGGCTTATGTTGAAGGTTTGATGTGTTGAGCTACTGTGATTGAGCACTCTAAACATCTAGTCCTACAGTCCTGGACATCTCACAAGGACAACTCAAGCTCTCCAAGAATTGTACAGTTACCATTATACTCTGAAAGCACCGTCCAGTAATACAATTTCATTTTGCTCCTATAAGAACATTGAATAATGAAATTAGGTTCAACACTATTAAGGGTAACAAAAAATTGAATTACTGTTTTACCCCATTAAGAACATCAAATAATATGTTTACTTTTTGCCATCATATGAGCTGGACGATGAAGCACTCTAACTGTAAATCAGATTGTCCAATCTGCTTGGGAGTACTGTGGAATTTACAAATGGATTTCAGCTAGGCTCACACTGCTTCTCAATGGAGATCTTCATGCACTGTTTTACATGATGAATTTCCAGCAAATTATTCCAACATTTGTCCTACTTTCTTATGACCGTCCTTGTGTCTTGTCCAGTGCTGTCAGTCTTTCTAGTTTTGTGTGATATTGGCACTATATAACCTTTTACTTTTTCTCAAAATCGATTTTATCATTCCATAACATTTTTACTTTTTCAGCCATTTGTAATTTGTGTAATGTAGATAATACTTTTGCCTACATTCATTGATTGAATTTCTATGGGAGCAGATGACGTTTCCATCGGTTACAGTGTTAGTGCAAGACGAGCATGTTTCGCATCACTGGAGATGTCAGCCATGTGCACATGTGGCTCCATATACCACATGAAGCCTAGTTATGTATCTAATGCATAATAATAATCAACATTTGTTAAACTCGAAATAATCATGCACTTTGTGACCAGGCTTATTTTCAGTGCTATTTTAATTTCAGGGAATTTTAGGTCATTCTTAACTTATTCATTGTGATGTATTTCAGTGAATTCTCACTTTTCATTACAACCATTCAGTTGAGTTTGCCTGTGCAACTTTTTGGGGTCACCCTGAAAGTCACATCGTCAGATACTTTTAGGAACCATATTTCTGTTATTCATGGCTTGGTGGATCTGTCCTGAAAAATTATGGATCATGAATATTTGGGGGATTATTTTATTAAATTGTTTAGTCAGTCCTCACTACAAACACTAGAATATTCATAATCCATATCTTTTCAGTACAGATCCACCAAGTCGTCAAGAATTGCATGGTGTCATCTTTCAGGAATCGGTTCTTAGGACCTCCTATTGATAAGTCCACAGCACGATACAATGGTGTTTCACTTCTTGAATATGTTTACAGTTTTGTCATTTTTAATGTGTCATTTTGACATTACAATATGCATACACACATTCAACAGTTTAATGTTCAGCAAACACACACAGGGTCACAAGTGGTCAAAGAGGTCACTGTGCACAATGCAGAGCTGCTTCTCTTTCAGGATCTGATGGTTGCTGGTTTAAAGTTCCGGTCCGTGATTATACTGGGTTTCTGTGTTAAATGCCTGATTGTGTCTCATTGACTTCCCTGCCTCGTGATTGAGATACTCCTATTGTGAAAGCTAACTCATTTACTCATACACAACTGAATATGTTAAAAATGTATATATTCAACCAGATGATTCAGATACACCTGTGACAAGGCTCAATCTGCTTTTATATGATCGGCATAGATATGAAATGGGTATTGTAACATTCCTGCAATGCTGGAAATGGTTTTTTTAAGAATCGATTTCAATATTTTTAGCATTTACAGAGCTAGAAACATTGTGTGCATGCCTTGTAAATCCACATAGAAAAATGTTCATTGTCACACTGATCAAAATCAGAATCGCTTGCAATTTAATTATTTATATTTGGCCCTATATTTTGCATCATGAATATAGTAGGTATATCACAATGGTTGTATCTGTCACATGGTGTTCTATGAGTTGTGAATGTTTAATCATAATTCCTTTCCCATTAGTGTTTGACCTGAGCCTTTTATTGGCTAACATTTCTGCTTCTAAAAGACAAAAGGTTTTATTGAATTCACTTGTGAACTTTTCATTCACAGTAAGGATCAAGCTCAATCCGCCCAACCAATTTATTACAGGGACCTTTCCTCATTCTCTTAATGGTCTTGGCTTGACCCTTTTTTCTTGAGTGCAGTGCCGTAACAAGTATTGACTTTTCGTAAGGAAAACGCACCATTTTACCTGATAATGCAAGGTGCGTGCCATTTGCCGATTTTAGAATCTCAAAAGATTGTGTGTTAATTATTGAAGCCCTGGCGATTAGGGGTTTACAGCACATTGTGATTTGTATGCCAGTCAGTCAGCCAGCACTTAGGCAGCTATCACACTGGAATCACAGAGAATGCATGATAACGCCTCGTATGCCACGCCATTAAATGTCATATTGGTATCTTCCACCTCACTGGCTACTATTGTTGCTCAAAAAGGCCATTACACGTACAACTCTTAACTAGCTGGTGTTAAAAAAAGGTTTAAAAATTCAATATCTTTTTTAAGATGGATGAATTGTTCATATGCTAGTTGATTGATGGTCAGATATTGCCAAGAACATCTTGAACGTTATCTGATGTATTTCATGTCAAAAACCTATTCGAAAGTTATACCATGATCTTTAATATATGTAACTATTTTACATGAATGAAATACAGTTGGGAACCTTTGTTTGTCAAAAGGACTGATGTTTAGATACTTGGGGAGAGCAATGTGTGACCTGGTTGATTTTATTTTTCTTGACCAAATTGCCAGTGTTGTGGTCGTTGTTTATGCTGTCAGCCAACTGTTTGTTTGATCCTGGTTTAAGGTACCGTAACTTTGTCACATGTTATAGCTCCTATATTGCTCACTAATGTCATCCAACATTAACTCACTCATTGTTATTACCTTATGTGTGAAGCATATGTACCATATTGCCCATAGGATTAGAAATATTTGAGGTAATAAAACTTATATGTGCACTAGTGCAAATATCACTTCATGTACATCAGTGTTTGTTTCCGTCATCCGGCTGTCATTGTCTACGGCACTTGAATCTTATTGTGACGAGAGGTCAGAATGATATCAGATAAGAAACGATATCATGACCTAAGATTGTTGACATCATTTGACAGCGGATGTGATCAGTGAATTTTCTTAAGGGGAGCTCAAAAGGATTATATTATAATAGGTAATAAAGAAATTATTTTACTGATTTTACAAATCTTGTTTCAGAACTCACGTATTACTCTCGATCTCGCTCACGAAATTCAAGAATACTGACACTTATTTTATAAAACCAGTATGACACACGCTCATATAATAATCTCTATGTACAAGCAGCTAAGGTAAATATGAAGGGTTCTGTATCAATTATATATATATTATACGTATAATATGTAATCAAAGTACTAATATATGTGTGTGTATTAAGTACCTAAGTGAATGCGATGGCACATGGTCCTGAGTACTGCACACAGTTGAGTAACATTGGTCGAGGGTAGGTGACAGTGGTCAGCAAGCTTGATGCCTGAGAGTCTATGGCATCGGTCCTGCTCCACACTGAAACACAAGTTACATGTCGATTGTCCTCAGGCAAGTAGCTTTGTTCGATGCCGCTGTTCAACCAGCAGTGAATGGGTATCCAGTAGAATGAGATGGTAATGGGATTGTTAACCTTCTGGCGCCTTACAGATAGCTTGCCTTGTATACTCGTCAGGGAGCTGAGAATTTAATTCAAGAGCACACTGATCCATTCACAGGGGTCATAATATATGATGCGCTGTGAGCATTCACTTTGCAATTGGAATCAGGAGCATCATTGATGGACAGATATACTTTCAATTATTCGTGTTATTACATAAATATTTTGGGTTTTTTGTACATCCAACAAAAACCATAACAGATAATTGTGTGCCTCAAAAACCTATCTTCCTTACTGCTTGAAATGTATGGTTTAAAAATCTCAGGAAAGAGCATAATAAAACAACAAGTAATTTCACTGAGCTTTTTTCCTCACAGACACAGGACCTATCTATAGACTTTTACTTTGTAACCCTGTTTTTTTCAAGGTGTTGTAGACATAAATCTCACTTTGCATCCTGATGTGCAACAGGGGTTCCCATTAGGAGGTGTGTGGGAGCATGCTCGCAACCCAGATGAGGGGAGGAGGGTTATACACTGCTTTTATCAGAGGCCAGACAAGGGTTTAACGCCTACGAGCAGCATGGTAGAGGGCGTTATATACGAGCAGCATGGTAGAGGGCATTATATACGAGCAGCATTGTAGAGGGCGTTATATACGTACAGCATTGTAGAGGGCATTATATATCAACAGCATTGTAGGGGGCATTATATACGAGCAGCATTGTAGAGGGCATTATATACGTACAGCATTGTAGAGGGCGTTATATACAAGCAGCATTGTAGAGGACATATACTGACAGCAATGTAGAAGGCGTTATATACGAGCAGCATGGTAGAGGGCGTTATATACGTACAGCATTGTAGAGGGCATTATATATCAACAGCATTGTAGAGGGCGTTATATATGAGCAGCATTGTAGAGGGCGGTATATACGAGCAGCATTGTAGAGGGCATTATATATGGACAGCATTGTAGAGGGCGTTATATATGAGCAGCATCGTAGAGGGCGGTATATACGAGCAGCATTGTAGAGGGCATTATATATGGACAGTATTGTAAAGGGCGTTATATATGAGCAGCATTGTAGAGGGCGGTATATACGAGCAGCATTGTAGAGGGCGTTATATACGAGCAGCATTGTAGAGGGCATTATATATGAGCAGCATTGTAGAGGGCGGTAAAAAACGAGCAGCATTGTAGAGGGCGTTATATGATCACCAGGTGAGGGCAGTGCAGGCACAGCTTCAGCATGGGCTTGCCATGTTTGTGGCAGCTGCGGGTGGAGTTCTGTCAGTTGGTGGAATGACTCCGTGGTTACAGAACACTCTTCTTTAGCTCCACTCACTCACTCACTCACTCACTCACTCACTCACTCACTCACTCACTCAAATGCCTGGGACACTCACTCACTCACTCACTCACTCACTCAAATGCCTGGGACACTCACTCACTCACTCACTCACTTGGTCACTCACTCTACCAACCTATCTCAATATATTATAAGATATGCAGGGACTCAAATACCATAGCTTTTCAAAATAATTGTCAGGTTTCTTGTTTTAGGAGTGAGTGAGTTTGATTTTACGCCGCTTTTTTTAGCAATATTCCAGCAATTTCATAGTGGGAGACACCAGAAATTGGCTTCACACATTGTACCCATGTCAAAAATCGAACCAGGGTCTGCAGCATGACAAGCAAATGCTTTAACCACTTGGCTAGCCAACCGCCCCCTTGTATTAGGAGGATCAATAAGCTGGAGAGAAAAAAAAAAATTCAGTCAATGAAAATTTTGATTTCGAGTGCACCATAGGAATTTGTCTGAAACAAATTCAGCATGCTCTGAAGTAGCCTCAATGGCATTAATTCACACGACTTCATCTTAATTGCAATTTGAAGATGGTACAATCGTGAAAATAAACCTCCTTACAGATATTTGTGCGAATTATTTTTAAACTATCTCATACCAAATTTACTACGATTGTTAGTGAAGAACCGTATCAACAAGTCATATGTATGAAGGTTTTCTGCACCATTCACCAGGAACGGAATGTAAACTCTCCAGAATGTCAGCTCCACCGCTATACTGCTTCAGGATCATCTGATAGCTCCCTTGACCATTCATCTACAGTCGTGCCTGGGGGGAAGTGGAGTCTTCTCATGTTGGTACCAAATCACGAGGAATGTTATTTCTAGAGAGGCACAAATCAAGCATCTAGCCTCTCCCAGATAAACATGTTATCGATCACCTCAGCCTCGAAGCCTTCTCTTGTCTTTCAAAGTAATCAGAATATTTTGTAGCCCTTCTTTGACAGCTTTGAAACATATCTACTGAGCCAAAATTTGCTGAAGTGGAATAAAAAATTTAAGTTTAATCGCATTATGTTTCTTCTTCCTTCATCTTTTAAATTTCAGAAATAAAAAAGCATCTAATATGGATCAATTTGTAAAAAGGGAAGTAACTCTCTGACCTATCATTCAATGAACTGACTGGACCCAACTTGAGGTGCTTGGCATGGATTTTGCCAAAGGGGCTGACTTCTGTGACACTGTATCAGGTGGTGTTCGAGTTCAAGGTACATGCTCACTTGAAGGATCCACAAAAGAACAGACATAAATTTCAATTTCACCCAATTTTCATACTTTTAAGGGTCATCTTCATCACAAATAATTTTGATTTGTTCGGATTTATCTTTATTTTAAACAATTGTACTTGTATCTATTTTTAAAATGAATAAATATACAAGACAGTTAATGATAAAACTAAGACGTGTCAGTGGCAATCAGTAAAAGTTATAACTTTGTTATTAATGCAACCCATATACACAGTTGATGCAAGTGGAAAACGTAAACTACCTGCTTCATTTCAGCTTGCCACCAACATCATGTTGATAGGGGGCACGGGTGGCCCAGTCGTCTAAGGTGCCGCGATTCGCTGTGCAGAGTTGCGTCCCCTGGACACGCCAGAAACCTATGATTGTGGGTTCGAATTCCGGTTCGCCCCAATTATGTTTCTAGGTTTGTCAGCACCATACCCATGCTCATGGGTTTCACCGAAGTGGTAAACGTCTTGAGACCTGCATCACTTCGGGCTTTCCTCCCACATTAAGCTGACACGCCGTGATATAACTGGAATAATGTTAAAGGCGGCGTTAAACCCAACTCACTCACTCACTCATGTTGACATGTTGTGATGTAACAGAAATCCTGTTCAAAGCATCATAAAACCCAATTCACTCACTCACTCGTGACTTGAAGCAAGTTAAAGCCATACAGTTACAAATGCACAACTGATTAACATTGTAAACAGCTTGTCTTGTTTTGCATAAGAACTTTGAACCAGACCCTAATGTAATTACATGGCATGAAATAGTCACAATAAAATTACGACATATGAAAGGCGTGTGTCATGTCTGATAAGAAAGCAGCCAAGGCCAATTATTGAAAATGAAAGATCCATAATTCATTTGTGAGCACCATCAGTAAGAACTGATAAATGTCCAATCAGAAAACACAATTCGATTCTCCTTTAACGTGACAATTACAGCTTTTCTTGGAGCCTCAGTTCTATTTCAGCATTTTTGAAGCAAAGATAAAAGCATGTGGAATTGAACATAACTAAATTATCTGGCTTCATGTTAATCCTTTGGGGATGGTTCAACTACAATTGAACATCCCACTCCTTGTCATGGCTAAGCTTCTTTGCAATTCGAAACGCTGATGAAGTTAGCATAATTTTACTGAAGACTCTTTGTATGTCCGGTGTCAGTCAAGCGACATATTATTCATGAGATGTACAATGACATGAGCCAAGGCTATGCTCAGTCAGCGTATTTTTTGTGCCTTTCATTATCTCTCATCACGCTATTTGCACTTTGTAAGTAATTAAATTTTCTTCCGTTAAATCTGCCATTATGTATGTGTGTGATGTCACTTAAGTGTTTTCATGTTTACTTTCCATTTCTTCATGTGTTTGATGATTGGGGATCTGATTATGACAGCAAGTAGCAATATGGTGACCAATCAAATCGCTAGTTGATGCACCGTTGTCATGGCAGTCTACTTATTCACATAGTGGATACCATTCTGTAAGATCCAATCGCAGCTGAGTTCCTTTGCTCACAAGGATGCTGTCTTTTTCCTCCAGGCTGTTTTTGTCTCTAAAACCTAATCATCAAGAAGATTCATAATTTGATTTTTGCAGCATTACTTTCTCCACCTTAGTCAAAATTGAGTTGTGAGATTTCATCAGTTGTTCACAAATTGTCTGTCTCAATTTGCCAAGGGTCCAGATCAATAGCCGTAGAGCACTTATGGTGGCTGAGGGCGGGCGGGATATTGTAGCGTGACTGACAGAGTTACTTCCCTCTAGTCTCTTTTATATCACGGTGATAAACAAGGTAGGAGATGTGCTTGTAGCGGAGGCTGTCACTTGAGATATTGATTGGTTGTGAAGTGAGACATGATGAACTCACAGATAGGACAAGATTTTGTTAGTTGAACTGTGTAATCGGATTCTCCTATATGTATTGTGATGTTGGCCCTAATACTGAAATACAAATGGTTGTATCACTGCACAGCTGTTTGTTATTTCTTTAATGGGACACAATGTGATCATGGTCCATCACATGTTTATTTTGGCACAGTACTAACTCAGGCACTTAATGTAAATCATGAAATTATTGCGAGTGTAAAAATGATGGGAAAAATGTGAGCGTCCCTTTCTCGTATTAATAATTAAGTAATGTTTATCTGGATATATTGCAGTATCTTGTCATGTCATGTTCACTGCGCATGGACAGAAACATGACATGTTTTATGGAGATCCCGATAAATAATGTAATTAAACATGACATTACAATGAAGATCCCCCAAAACATTGTAATTGATTATGACATGTATAAGAAAGATCCTGATAAACAATGTAATTAAACTTGACATGTATAAGATCTGATAAACGATGTAATTAAACATGACATGTAAAAGAAAGATCCCAATAAACAATGTAATTAAACATGACATGTATAATGAAGATCCCAATAAACAATATAATTAAACATGACATGTGTAAGATCCCGATAAACAATGTAATTAAACATGACATGTATAATAAAGATCCCAATAAACAATGTAATTAAACATGACATGTATAAGATCCCAATAAACAATGTAATTAAACATGACATGTATAATAAAGATCCCAATAAACAATGTAATTAAACATGACATGTATAAGATCCCAATAAACAATGTAATTAAACATGACATGTATAAGATCCCAATAAACAATGTAATTAAACATGACATGTATAAGATCCCAATAAACAATGTAATTAAGCATGACATGTATAAGATCCCAATAAACAATGTAATTAAACATGACATGTATAAGATCCCAATAAACAATGTAATTAAGCATGACATGTATAAGATCCCAATAAACAATGTAATTAAAACATGGCATGTGTAAGATCCCAATGAAAATGTAATTAAACATGACATGTATAAGATCCCAATGAAAATGTAATTAAACATGACATGTATAAGATCCCAATGAAAATGTAATTAAACATGACATGTAAAAGAAAGATCCCAATGAAAATGTTATTAAACATGACATGTAAAAGAAAGATCCCAATGAAAATGTTATTAAACATGACATGTAAAAGAAGGATCCCAATAAAAAATGTAATTTAACATGACATATAAAAGAAAGATCCCAGTAAACAATGTAAATATATATGACATGGATAAGATGCTGATAATAAATGTAATTAAGCATGACATGTGTAAGATCCCGATAAACAATGTAATTAGACATGACATGTATGAGATCCCAATAAACAATGTAATTAGACATGACATGTATGAGATCCCAATAAACAATGTAATTAGACATGACATGTATGAGATCCCAATAAACAATGTAATTAGACATGACATGTATGAGATCCCAATAAACAATGTAATTAGACATGACATGTATGAGATCCCAATAAACAATGTAATTAGACATGACATGTATGAGATCCTAATAAACAATGTAATTAAGTGCTAGATGTAGACAAACTCCTAGTCATGTGGAGGATATTTCCAAATTGGATCCATCAGTGAAAAAAATGATGTCAGATGCAATTCCCTATTTTGACTTGTACCATATGTTCAAGTATTTTTTTAGGTAAACAATTGTCTTGCCTTTGCATGTGTTTGTGATGGGTGCCACTGGTGGGGCACTTTTCGGAAACACCTGGTATCATCAATATTTGATAGTGATTCATAAACAGATGCTCATGATCTAATCCGAATCGTACAATCTGCTTTTGGCAGAGATTTCTTATGGATATGGAAAGGGGTTTTGTCAATTTTATTCACTTCAAGTTCCGCATCATATGTGGTCAGTCCCTTTGTAGAAGTTGATCGATCTGTGAAGTAATGTTATAATTACAAGCAATACACTGCCCACCCATGTAGTGAACTTGTCCAGTAACAATGTCACCGGTTGTGGTCAATACTGGATCCCAAACACAAACACACACACAGAAGATATTTATCTTTTGTTATTGCCACACTCATATCATCTAGTAATTGGACAAAGTTAATATTTTCGTAAATGTCTTGTGGTATTTGACAGGAACAGACAATGTTATACATGTCTACATCACTCAAGTTTCCTATTAATGTATGTGTACATTAATTCACCTTGCTTCAATGCCCTATGGTGTGAGTGTTGCAAGTCAATACATTGATTCATATAGTCTGTACTAATGTTTATATTTCCTTGGAAACTTCGTTTACACAGTCAAGGGGCTATAAAACCATTTATTCCATAGCAGTTTCCAAAGGTGTGGGGATAATGTGTTTATAGCCTGCTGTGTTGAGGGAGCTGGCTGTTGACTCAGACATGGATGAGGTACGGGCCTGATCTCTCCATCCAGATGAGGTCGCACGTGTTAAACGCTCATACAAAAAATTGTAGTTGACTCAGTAAAGAACAAGTCACAAAATACCCCAGGCCTTAGTGGGATGGAGGAGTGGTTGGCCCAGGAGATGCTGGTGAAGACGTTGTGTCTTCTCGTGATATATTACACAGTCTCTCATCCTATTCTCCTCTGATGGCATATTCTGGCCCACGGGGGCACAGATTGTTTGTAATGATGTTTTCATCTGCTCATATGTGGTTCTTTCAGATAACAGGAATATTTATGTCATGATTTGGCAACCATTTCTGTCCTTAAATTCAGTTATTTTTCAAATGTAAACATGAGTATGAGGGCGATTTACCCTCTATTTGAAAATATTTTTTTTTTTTTTGTAATACTTTTTTTATTCAGGGTTCAGGATACATTGTACATGCTATAGTGCATATTGATACATTGACTGTTTGCACATCATTTGTAATGTGAGATTGATATTACTAGGGATAATAAATGATTTAATACATATTATATATGTATCACATAATGGAGTCCCCTTTTTTTATCATAAAAACAACAGCCATTCACACTTCTCATACAAACACCATTTACACGCTTTCACACAGGGACGCCACAAGCACTCTCATACACACACACACATTATATTCCCAAAGAGAGATCTCAAATCTCAAGTCAGTGGTTCCAATTGAATGATACGAAAATGTAGACACTAACACATGGGCATACCCTATTTGAAAATATTATCATGATTTTTTTAAAGACTTCTATACTTTAAGATATTGTGATTTTATAATGCATGTTAGATAAGAGACTTGCACATGAAAGGGGGCATGCATGCACACAGTCATACACATACACAGACACACATACACACACACACGCATACACGCACACATACATGCACACATGCACACATACACATACACATACACAGACACACATACACACACACACGCATACACGCACACATACATGCACACATGCACACATACACATACACAGACACACATACACGCACACACATACACGCACACACATACACGCACACATATATGCACACACACACACACATACACAGACACACATACACGCACACATACATGCACACATACATGCACAGACACACACACCAACACACTAATACTAACACATGCACACACACATATTAAACACACACATACACATGGACACACTAATTTTTTAACCCATGCACACACCCACATTCAGTGTGTCGATCAAGGCTTTCATTAGAGTGTTATTCTGAATCCCAACCCTATTGAAGCAGCACTAAATCCTCCTCACAAACAGTGCACAGCCACTCTCCGGATCCATGGATGAGGCAGCCAGCCAGAACTTGATGCTGTGGACCAGCCACTGAGGCTTGTGTTCCTGGCCAGCTTGCCAATCATTGGTCAGTTTGCAACAACACCGAGATCAATGCGGAGCGGCCGTGCAGAGAGCTTGTGATTGCAAGGGATGATGGGACACGCTGGTGTTACATGGCGATGGCAAAACACTGCGATTGATTTATGCATTTATTGACAAAATAATTTAATTGATAGCCCCAACTTTATGAAGGTTTGTGAAATTACTTTGGGAATATAGAATAACGGCCGTTGAGGTGGTTTGTAAAACGAGGCCATGGAGGGCACTCTGTAATGGTGTCATCTTTGGAATGTTTAGAGGACTTGTATATGCTGGAGAAATGAGAGCGTTCACATCAATGGAATATTAGATCTAGTTAATGTGTCAATTATGACTCAGACGCTTTTTGAAGTTCTCTCTTCAGAGTGTTTGGGTGTTTTCATGAGGTGTTTGTGTGAGCATAATAAGTTTTATAAGCGACAGAAGGATGTGAATTATCAAATGAATTACTGAATTTCAGAGTTTGTATTGTCATGATACTGACACCATTAGACTGCATTGATCTTATTTACCAGCTATGTAAAAGTATATCTTTTGTCAAGGGATACAGTTTCGGTAGCAAAATCCATATTTGCTCTCCTGATGATTCTTAGTTTGTTGGCTTTGGTTTTCAATGAAGTTGTAATGATCTAAGTTTGGATCAATTTTGGTAAAACACTCACTCACTCACTCACTCACTCACTCACTCACTCACTCACTCACTCACTCACTCACTCACTCACTCACTCACTCACTCACTCACTCACTCACTGTCAGGGTTGACCAGGTCTTCTCATCCTAAATTACTGTAGAAGTTGAAACAAAATAACACGGCAAAGACGAAAATAACATCAATGTTAGCACAACCACACATGAGACCTGTGAAAATCCGCGGTAGAATAGGTTTTTTAGCAATCCATGCTTGCCGTAAAAGGTGACAAACAGGTTGGGTGGTCAGGCTCAATGACTGGGTTTGAAGCATGTCAACGATCACTGGATTGTCTGTTCCAGACTCAATTAATTACAGACCGCTGTCATATAGCTGGAATATTACTGAGTTTAGCGTTTAACAACAAACCAACCAACCAACAACCACACATGAGACAAGTCATTTTGTAAAGAACACTCAGCCATCATATCTCTAATCTGTCTGTCCCTGTAAACAAGTTTTTAGTTCCTGTGAACTGCAGATTCTCTTTAACCAGTAGTTACAGGTTTGTCGTTGAAGGCTTTGGTTTGATTCTCCACGTGGAAAGCATGTCCTCCACCATGCTGTGGCTTGAATAATACTGAAAGTGGCATACACCCACTCACTCTCTTGAACAGGTGTTCTAAAGTATTTTAGTTCTTTGTACATGCTGGTTTAGTTGAAATCTTTGAAAACGTTCAAACTTCAGTAGTGCAGGTTATTGACAAAAGGTAATGGGTTATATTGGCTATATAATGCATGGCTACAACTGGGCGTAATTGCTATGGCAAAGGGAGATAATCACATCTTGGACAGAGATTAGAGTAGACTGGTCATCTTTGGTCAATTAATAACCAACATGGCCGCACTTCTTGACAAGGCTGCTGGAACTACTTGTCCAGAATATAGTCCTTGTACTAATCAGAGAGGGGCTTAAATGCTGATGAGACCAGACTGAAGGGCTATCAGCTGACTCTGTGCAGCTAGTTTGTGCCATGGCCAGCTAATCACCTCCCTTCTGCTTACTAAATTAGATTTGGACCAGATAAGAGAATATTTTGTTACTGTAATGAAATGAATTAGCCACTAAAATTTTTCCATGAGCACAATATAGCTTACCTATGAACTGCTTAATTAGATTTGTGGTATATAATTCATATATTCAATTTTCTTGAAAGAAATGTTTGTGAAATATATTTTGGTATCTTCTGCAGAAAATCTGCTTATTAAGGTACAAAATGGACATTGAAAGTATGCCTCTTGTAGTTGGGAACATTTAGACCTATATCCTCTTTTCATGTTAGTCTGAAAGAGAAGAGGGAAAGCATGACAATGACATGTAGGAACTCAGACGAGCCCTTGAGCACTTCATTTTCAATCTTGTACATCCAAACAAACAGACAGTTTCTTTGCCCGTGTGTAATGACGTATATAAAACATAGCATGTGGTAAGTAAGTATAACACATGGTGGATGAAGCTGGATATCCTGTGTCTGTGAGTGATGGTACCGCCGTGCGTCATCTCGGGGACATGTGTGCAGGTGTTGTAGCAGCTCTAGCATCCTGCTGGTGACGGCTGCCATCATGCTGCAATATGACAGTTTATCACATAGCATGGTCCCATATACATAACTACTTTGCAACTGTGTTGTATGAGGCTATATGAGACCAGAGTTGATGGTTGTGTTATCTGCCATGCTATAGGGTGTTATTGTCAGTTAGTGTCACATACACAAGTACATTGTTGGCTTTCTGACAGTTTTGCTGTTGCAGTTTGTGTGTGGCACTGTCTGTTAGTGTGGACGTCAAAATAGATGTAAATGATATTTCACAGAATTTGCATTGGTTGAAAAAGAATTGCAATTTCAACATCAATGTGAGGCTTTGCTCATTTGACTGGCATGGATTGGTGGTATGTACTGAGTATAAACAAACCTGCAGAAACATCAACATAGTGCTACAGCTTGGAGGAGGTGAGGTGGGATACGAGATTGTTATATAATGGAGAAATACAATATTACCATCTGCAGCAGCTGGATGCCATTGTCAATGTGATCAACATTGCCAGATTGCTGCATCCATATTGGTCTGCGCCATTTGGTCCATGAAGCTGTCACACAGCTGTAGCAAAGCGGCTTGTCAGTAACATCGATTGGCAAGTCAATTAGAGATTAATGTGAATTTTGACCACAGGTTCAATAGCCCTTGAACAGAGTGAGTGAGTGTCTATTGCTTTACAAAAATTAGCAATTTTACAACTATTTGAGAAGTACTTCAGGAAGCCTATTAAATAGACTGTTCAAGTTGACGTAAAATCTGGTGGTTAGTATGTATTTACCATCTGTACCTTATAATGAATATGACCGCCTCTGTGGTCTAGTGGATAAACTGTCTGCATTGTGTGGAAGCTGGGGGTTCGATCCCCAGCTGCGTCATACCAAAAGACGTTAAAGGTGGTACTTGTTATTTCCCTGCCTGGTGTTCATCATTAAGGGCTAAAACAAGAACTTGTCAGATCAGAGTCAGTATACTGTGTCTGAGTGGGGTATCCTTGTTAAGCTGTGGCATGGTATCTCAGTGGTCTAGCACTATCAAACAAGCATTAGTCAGGAGCTTTGGTCCAAAATTTGTTTTTTTTGCCAATGAGACATTTGTATTTTGGTCACGCCCACCTAAAATTTGACAGTTATTGGTGGACGTCCATATATGAATACAGTAATAAAAGAATAAAATCAAGGATCACTTTCATAACATATTCCATATTTGATTGAGTATAGTGCACACTTTTTCCCTCCATAAGATAAACCGCGATGAGTTTTGATGTTTTTCACCCAACACAAGCTGAAGATGTTATCGTGAGCACAGAAATACCATGTCAACAAATCTGTACTGAATTACACAATTTAATCCTTTTATTACACTCTCTGGTTATAAGAAGTGTTCAATGTGTATACAGGCTTGTATTGTGATGTTTGTAATGTATTTTATCAAATGTTTTCAAAATTTCTTTCAATATTGTTCACATTAATTTCGACGAAATTGTGACTAAAGGTATCGGTAGATCACACAACTCATCTTTACTTACAGCAACCAGTCAGATTACAGTTATTGATGCCTTGTTATGAACTTTAGTTGACAGAGAATGGATACATAAATGCCGCATTCCGCAAGTCGTGTGTAACAAAGTATAAAATAAGAAAATCAGGAGCTTGCACCTGCGGCCGTGTGTATGTGAGCTGATCATGGCTGGGCAACAGGTGCTTTCCTCACAGGTGCTTCAGGTGCACTCTCCCACTCTCTCCCCCACTCTCCTGCACTCTCCTGCACTCTCCAGCACTCTCCCACACTCTTCCATGCTCTCCCGCACTCTCCAGCATTCTCCAGCACTCTCCAGCACTCTCCCACACTCTCCCATGCTCTCCAGCACTCTCACACACTCTCCCCCGCTCTCCCACTCTCTCCCCCACTCTCCTGCACTCTCCCGCACACTCCAGCACTCTCCCACACTCTCCCGCACTCTCCCACGCTCTCCCACTCTCTCCCACATTCTCCAGCGCTCTTCATGGTTATCAGAGCAGTGCAAGCACCAGCTGCTATTGGTAGGTCAGCTGACTATGGCCGAGGAACAAGTCCTTTCCTCACAGGTGCTTCAGGTGCACTCTCCCACTCTCTCCCCACTCTCCTGCACTCTCCTGCACTCTCCCACACTCTTCAGCACTCTCCAGCACTCTCCCGCTCTGTCCCACACTCTCCAGCACTCTCCAGCACTCTCCCGCTCTCTCCCACACTCTCCCACACTCTCCCACACTCTCCAGCACTCTCCCGCTCTGTCCCACACTCTCCAGCACTCTCCCACACTCTCCAGCACTTTCCAGCACTCTCCAGCACTCTCCCGCACTCTCCTGCACCGTCCCACACTCTCCCGCTCTCTCCAGCATTCTCCCGCTCTCTCCAGCATTCTCCCGCTCTCTCCAGCATTCTCCCGCTCTCTCCAGCACTCTCCCACTCTCTCCCACACTCTCCAGCACTCTTCATGGTTATCAGAGCAGTGCAAGCACCAGCTGATCATGGCCGAGCAACAGGTGCTTTCCTCACAGGTGCTTCAGGTGCAGTCTCCCACTCTCTCCCCCACTCTCCTGCACTCTCCCGCACTCTCCCACGCTCTCGGGGCACTCACCCACTCTCTCCTGCACTCTCCTGCTCCCTCCCGCACTCTCCCATACTCTCCAGCACTCTCCTGCACACTCTCCCACACTCTCCAACGCTCTCCCGCTCTCTCCCGCACTCTCTCGCACTCTCCCGCACTCTCCAGCACTCTCCCACACTCTCCCACACTCTCCCACACTCTCCAGCACTCTCCAGCACTCTCCCGCTCTCTCCCACACTCTCCCACACTCTCCCACACTCTCCAGCACTCTCCCGCTCTGTCCCACACTCTCCAGCACTCTCCCACACTCTCCAGCACTTTCCAGCACTCTCCAGCACTCTCCCGCACTCTCCTGCACCGTCCCACACTCTCCCGCTCTCTCCAGCATTCTCCCGCTCTCTCCAGCATTCTCCCGCTCTCTCCAGCATTCTCCCGCTCTCTCCAGCACTCTCCCACTCTCTCCCACACTCTCCAGCACTCTTCATGGTTATCAGAGCAGTGCAAGCACCAGCTGATCATGGCCGAGCAACAGGTGCTTTCCTCACAGGTGCTTCAGGTGCAGTCTCCCACTCTCTCCCCCACTCTCCTGCACTCTCCCGCACTCTCCCACGCTCTCGGGGCACTCACCCACTCTCTCCTGCACTCTCCTGCTCCCTCCCGCACTCTCCCATACTCTCCAGCACTCTCCTGCACACTCTCCCACACTCTCCAACGCTCTCCCGCTCTCTCCCGCACTCTCTCGCACTCTCCCGCACTCTCCAGCACTCTCCCACACTCTCCCACACTCTCCCACACTCTCCAGCACTCTCCAGCACTCTCCCACACTCTCCCGCACTCTCCCAAACTCTCCAGCACTCTCCATGGTTATCAGAGCAGTGCAAGCACCTGCTGCCATTTGTAGGTCAGCTGATCATGGCCGAGCAACAAGTCCTTTCCTCACAAGCACCTCTGTAGTGCCCAGAGTGATGCGTGCCCTTCCAATGTTTATGTTGTTGGGTGAATTAATCAACTGTGTTGACATTAATCAGCCAGGACTGAAACCATCCTAATAATCAGCAATAAAACTTTAATGTTGACATATCAACAGCTCCTGACAGTCACTGCTGGACCTATTTTTGTTCTTAATTTAAAAAATACTATTTGATTGGGTTGTGATTATAAGCAAGAATAAATATTCCATGGCTGATGCTTGTTTGTAGTGTTTGACATATGAGAAAGACATCAGTTTACTTTCTACAAGGATGGGTGTATAGTGTGTCGTCATACCTAAACAGTATGTGTCATTGTTCATGCTGTCAGTCGCGTGGTCAAGACATTATTATATACAGGCTATCATGACATAGCAGTAATATTGCTGACTGTCTTAAAACAATATTCACTCACTCCTGTTCTAACAGAAAATTAGGATTCCAGCAGAGCCACCTGTGAATAGTGGACCATTGTATGCATTTCTTGGTGCCTGGGAAGAGTGGGGTGGCCCAGTGGTTAAAGTTTTTACCCTTCAACCTGAAGGTCCGGGTTTGATCCCCACATGTCTGGTGATGAAGGCATCTTTAAATGGTGGACCGCTGTATGCATTCCTTGGTGCCTGGGAGTGGAGGGGTGGTCCAGTGGTTAGAGTGTTTACCCATCAACCTGAAGGTCCGGGTTTGATACCCCACATGTCTGGTGATGAAGGCATCTTTGAATAGTGGACCACTGTATGTGTTCCTTGCTGCCTGGTGATGAAGGTGCAACATGTCCATCATTATTGATTCCCAGCAGTAACACATCAGCGTACATCTTTTGGGTAGTGTCATGGTCCGTGTTTCCTTGTGGAATAAGACATTGAGGAGATGGATGATTCCGTTTACACAGAGGAGAATCAATTGTCAGCCCAAGCCCTTGCAAGAGTGTTTAAACAACGCAAATTGAAGCGTGTATGCAAACAGTTCAAAGATTATATGATTTTCGATTTCTACTCTGCCTTCCAATATTTGGTACTGTGTTGGGTGCTGCCTTAGTGAATATGCTGAAGAATTATTACGAAAAGTAGACCGATTCCTCAGAGGAGAAATTGTGAACGTTTACACAGCACTAGCCTATTTTGATGATTGTGGAATTTCAGATATCCCAGCATGCATTCATTTGCTCTTGTATGTTTTTCTTCGTACATGAAAGTATCTCAGCCTCTATCAGCCTCTCATCTGTTGACTCAAATCTCAAAGCCCTCTTACAAATTTGGCAATCCTCAAGGCAGCAAGAACGACAGCCTTAAGAATGATTAATCGTATTTTTTCAATATTCGACTGTGAGGCTAAACAATTTCCCCTCCCTCTGATGTTCCAGACCCTCTGCCATACATCAAGGAACATTATCACACTGAAATATTACACATTCATTCTCCAGCTACAAAATTATGGATTTCAAGTTTTTAAATTTTTTAAGTTAAAGACTAAACTTAATCAGCATGATTCATGGTTATCGTGGAATCTGCATAAAACTGATGGGGTATCTTATGTTTGCATGCCTCGAAACATTAGTCCGTGAAGATTCCCTGACATGTTTTATGATGAAGGGATTGATTTGCCATTTCGGACCTGCCTCTGTCCCTCACAACGGCGACCGGGCGACCGGGCGACCCGAGTGGATGAGTGTCATTATAATTGATGACTCTGTCGTCCTTCTGTAAAGTAATAAGATTACTCGGCTCCCGTGAGTCTTTAGTGATAGAGAGACTCAGGAAGCCTATGCTCCAACCTGCATGAACCTTCATCTGTCTACCCTACCCTGTGGTGAGGTGACCAGTCCAATGGCGCCATCGGGCTTACCGAAAGTACATTAGGCTTAGAGAAGCACTCCTAATGAGTCTGTTTGGCATTACCATAAGCTTTAAATTGACCCTCTTCTGAAACATTCTTTCGTCAGGTGGTATCCTTGCAGTTAAATGTTAGTACCCTGTATGTATGTTTCCAGTTTGATGGAGCTATTGTGTCATCTGTAATACATTGTTGTATAATCGGGTATTATCTTATAATGTATCCCCATTGACTGGACTATAAATATGGAAAACATATCTACAATTCTGTAAATGCAAGCAGAGTAATGTGTAGAGAATAAACTCAAACTACTGGGAATACAGCTTATATGCCCCATGTTATGTGTAAATAAGTAAATAAATAAATAGATAAACAAATATATATGTAAAACTTCTAACATTGTTAAAAAGTAGATTCCTCTTGTTTTTCCCCACTTTGGGTAATATACTACTCAAGAAAAGTTATAGAAGACACGCTTTTTTTATGTGACTATAGTTAATATGTCCTTTGGCTGTCTACTTCTTTTGAGTCTTATATTATATTTATGTTCCTGGTATAAGAGTCAGGATGTAATCTAGCCAGGATTTCTTCAAATTACCTATGGGGTCAAGGATGGCCCAGTCTTCTAAGGCGCTGCATTTCACAATGCAGAGTTGCTTCCCTTGGGAACGCCAGAAACCTATGATTGTTGGTTCGTTAGCCGGTTCACCCTGATTATGTTTATTATTATGTTATTATTAGCACCATACCCGTGGATTTAACCGAAGTGGTAAATGTCTGAGATCTGCATCAATTCAGGCTTTCCTCCCACATTAAGCTTACATGCCGCGATATAACTGGAATACTGTTAAAAGCGGTGTTAAACCCAACTCACTCACTCACTGAATTTACCTATGGTTGTGAAGCATTTATGATTAATAAAATAGGAGAAAGATTCAAATGCAGAGTATCAACCCTTGGCTTTCTACTTCAAAATGGCTGACTTTTCAGTTCCTCAGGAGAACAGGTTCCATGTTTCTATGCTTGATGGATCGGGTAATTAAATTGGTGATTAGATGGCCAATATGGCTGACGAGTATAGCAGCACTAGTATGTGTCTGGTTCTCAGCTGTAACCTGGCCAGCATCGTGTCATCATACCCATATAACAAGGACCAATGCTCCAATATAGACCCATGAAGATCCTGGTTAGAATAGGTCTTCAGCAACCAATGCCTGCCCTAAGGGATGGCTATGCTTGTCATAAGAGATGACATAAGAAATCAGATGGTCAGGTTTGCTGACTTGGTTGATGCATTGATTGTATCCCAATTGTGTGGATCGATGCTCATGATATCAACCACTGCTTTGTCAAGTCCAGATTCAATTATTTACAGACAGCTGTCATATAGCTGGAATATTGCTGAGTGTGCCGTTAAACAACAAACAAACAAACAAACAAACAATGCTCTTATATGATGGCAAACATTTTGCCTGCATAAAACCGATTAGAACTGAGCACCATGGTATAACAGAGATATAGCCTACTAGGGCATTAAACACCATATAGTACCACCCTGTCAAGGAAGCTGCACTTCCTGTTGAGGAAAGACTGAGATCTGGGATTAACATTGTCAGTTGGCACTGTGTTTGAGTAGACAGTGCCAGGGGGTCATTAATGTTGGATGTCGATGGAACGCCAGGTAGGCTGCCGTTCCGAACATCCAGTCCCTGCACTTGTTGTAGATAGAATCTCTATGATGAGAAATCCATGCATACTGTCTGATGTTTTACTCATACTGAATATGTCATGTAATAATTATAGGATAATACATTCTAATAAGTTTGACTTGTCCGTAACTCAATATAGAGCCCAATGGGTATATATATATATATATATATATATATATATATATATATATATATATAATAAAATAATAAAGTCCACGTTAGTCCATCATCTTCTTTATATCTTTATAAACTGATATAAAGAAGATGATAGACTAACATGGACGTTATTATTTTATTATATATTACATGTACACCGAGTGAACATTTACCTCATTTTTGTGTATATATATATATATATATATATATATATATATATATATATACTACTCAAAAGAAGTTAAAGATCACTGATTCCTTCATGTTACTAAAGTTAATCTGTCATGCCATGACATCCGTCAACATCCGTCAACATCAATGTAATCCATACAACAGCTGTTGTACTCCCTGTTGTATTTGGTCAAGATTCGATTATTACAGGCAGCTGGTATATGTCTGGAGTAGTGCTGAGTGAGGAATTGAAAATCAAACAAACAAACAGCCCTGTTGTGAAAACAGGTTATATACTCACTCACAAAAGAAACATGAATACCATACATGTTGGTTTATATATGCCGAATGACTCATATTCAAGAGGTGTTATATTGGTTTGATGCACAAAAGAACATGCTGGTCTGTTGTGTGAATCGATGCTCATGAACGCATCACATGTGACGTCATAGATCCATGACTCGAGATGCACCATTGTCTCATGCAGGATTAGTGTGTAAAGTTTGGAAATCATGTGCAGCATATCATGATAAGAATAAGGACACGTTGTTGTAACACATGACTGACTGTTAGTTTTGTCATTAATTGGCACACATTGGAAACATCTCTTCATAACGTTCATACTTCTCTCTATGTTTCTATAGTTCGCGCTTCTTTTGGTGGTGAGTACACAACTGATTGTGTAGAGGAAGGAATGATCTCAAGAAACTCTATTCCTGGTAACTTGTGTCATTTCCAGTCACTGGTTTGTCTGGTCCAGGTGTCATCACTTACAGATACTGGAAGATTATGTTCATATCATGTAACATTCAGTCTCACACCATTGTTGTGTGACAGGTGGAACCCCCCTTTTACATTGCAGGGTATGGAGTCATCTCACAGATGACATCCTTACCTTGTCAGCTTGCTGACAGGGTTAACCTCTTTGGTCATGTGGACAAGGCATCCGACCTCATATATGAAGGTCTGTGGTTCGAATCCCATCATGGGAATCTTATGGCCGCTGCATTGGCGTCCAACGTGGGGCTGTGTATGTTCAAATTAAATTTGAGCAAAGTAAGCCTCAGTAAGCTTATAAGCCTCCTGACGTAGGAGTATGTAGCAGGGCGTAGAGTCATCCCACAGATGACATCCTTACCTTGTCGGCTTGCTGACAGGTTAACCTCTTTGGTCATGTGGACAAGGCGTCCGACCTCGGATCAGAAGGTCCATGGTTCGAATCCCATCACAGGACTCAGAAATTTTATGGCCGCTACATACATATGGATAAAGACATTCACAGTAAGGACCGGGGTTTAATGAAAATGTTTTGATAGATCACTGACCTTTTTACATATTTACAGTTCTTTTATTCTTCTCATTTTCAAAGAGAATGTCGTTTGAATATATTATTTTCCTACTTTTCTTTTTTATTTCAATAATAGCCTGATATATTAATTTGTTTCTTTATTACTAGTACATCTTTAAATGTCTCAAGTTCACCATCTTATCCTTAATTCATTTGATGTGATATTTAAAATTTTTTTTTTTAATTGTACTCATGTTCCATACCATAAATAATGAGATTTCCCTAATTCTCAGTACTTTACAGGTCATTATATGAGCCACAAATTAGAATAATTGCTAACTTTGCCAGAACCAAAATGAAAATTGCTTATTTATTTATCATAAACAATTATGGCCAACAATGTATTGAATAACAGCCTATCAATACACTCTACAGTTTGAACAATAAGTAGTGGTGTAGACACATGTATCTACAGGTAGCAGCTGGGGAAGGTGATTAGGAAAACAGTATGGGAATGCTAATATGGCCGAACTGGGAAAATGATTGGTGGGGATAATATGTCCCAAATCAACTATGTGGCCGAGTTTTTGATCGAGTGCCCTTCTCTCTCACAGATGACAGAAGGACAATTGCATGCCTTCAGAGCTGTACAATAAATCGTCCCAGAAATAAAGCATAATTGCATTGGAGCTAAGCGTTGTGCTTTAGGCTGATGCAAATCTAGGTATTTAGTATTTGATGTTGAAGTCCAAGGCGAGTGTGAAGGAGGGAGAGAGGTAGTAGGTATTGTCTTGGCACAGTAATGGCATTGCACGGCCATTCAGTAATTGATTGTAGGTCCGGACGGTAATGGCAGCATTGGAGTTTGGCAGTGTACGAATGTATAAGATCGGACTACGGGCTACTTCCCACCAGCTTTAGCAATGGATTTGACAGATTTCATGGGTATTTATTGCCTCAAAACTAGCTTGGAAAAATCAAATTTATATTTGATTTTGCCAGCAGTTTTCTCACACTGCCCTCTGCACATGAGCTATGCATGACAACACTGCCTGGTATCCATCGCACGTTTCTTGATTGATCCCTAGGATTTTTTCGGTTACTTCACTCACGTTTTTTCACTTGTCCTAACATGGCGGCATAGTGTGTAATCACGCTGTGATCAAACCACCTATGTTTTGGTAGCATGTTTCATTCGTTGTGTAATGGCAGCACCAGTCTGGTTTCTGGACAACCATGCATGGTGTAAATGTTATTTTCTCAAATCTGTTATCTTCACTTTCTCTTCTCAAATAATCTGTTTATTTCTCAAAAAGTAATGTTATTGTGGAACTAGAATATATTCAAGATTGTTTGATTCATGTATTAGTTGAAAGGATTGACTTTTTCCAGAGCTTTTTTCAACTAGCAAATAGAAATCACTGAATTGATAAGTTTGTGTGTATGTGGTTACTGTTCGTCCAAGGATCTAATACACGTATTGAAGTATGTCTGGACAGGGCAGGTTCCCATGGCAACATAGACTGTAGTCAGGGTGGTATGGAATATCTGTAATTCACTTGTTGATGTTTGATAAGGATATTACTACATGTGTGATTTGTCCAGTTTGTTTGTAGGCAAATCACAAGGTATGTTCAACACACAACACACATCTTGTGATACACTTGTTATACATTGTAGCTGTGCCCAGTGTTTCTAGCTTATCAGGATGTATATCTGCATATTTACCATTGCATACATGTGATAAATTGTCAGAGGGTGTCAGGGACATTAGGCCTTTAGGAATAGGGAGATACTTGCATCTATCAGGGAGAACTGTAATAAAGCAACCATGAAATTTATATGTTAAACAGTCATCACGATCCGTCAATTTACAGTGGCTTGATACCACAAAAGTCAGTTCTCCTTTTCCATACTCATTGAACATGCTTTCTGAGCCTTCATTTATGAAACAAACAAACAATTTGAGGATATTAATTCAAATCACATGATACATTCTCTCAAAGTTTGATGTGTTGATATTTTTGTGCAAACGAGTCACGATGTCAGGTAAAAGGCAGATTAACATGAGTTTGACTTATACTTTGACTTTGAAACCCTATGAGGAACCCTGCTTGTGTTATTTCAACTACCGATTCAACCAATCACGCATAGTCTTGTTTCAGGAGACAGCGCTTGCTGGTCATATTTTGTTTTCATTTCTGAGAGTTTAATGGCGTTGAGGTAAAGTGACATTTTAGAATAGTTTCTGATAAATCTGATAACCAATAACGTCATCTATAACAGTCACATGTATCAAAGTCTGTATTGGATTATACAGGAATAAACACGCTGGTTATTTATTTCAAGTTCTACCCTTCAGACACCTAGCTGTTACGACTATCCCAGTTTTCCTTACAGTTTACATTGTTAGAAATTATTCACCATATGGATTTAATTACCAGTTGATTGTAAGACAAAGGCCCGTCGGGGTCAAACATGATAATCCAGGACCCGCCTGGACAGATTGGGAGGTGTCACATGCATGCCAATGAGGATATACATAATCAGTGGAAACTTCCATCCAATAGTACAAGTATGAGTTTTGAGCACTTTCAATTTCACTTGTGATTATCGTGCACACAAATGTTGAATTGTCTAATATGATCATTGTGAAGTGTTTTGACACGGATGTTTCTGATGAGTGTGATATACGTCTGACTACGTGATGCTATTATCTAATTACCTCAGCTAAGTATGTTATCTCAGAGATCTATTAATAGGCTCTTTTTTTTATTGATTACATTACCTGGTACCAGATGCTGCCTGGAAAGTACAAGTCTTGGTAATTCTATTTGAAACCATTATTCAGGCATCGAGCAATCTGGTAGTTTTTATGTTTGAATTTGATTTCAATTATCATTCCATTATGTGCTTGAATATTTGCCTAGAGCATGGTCATGGTTGTAACAGCACTGAGACTTTGTTGTCACAGATGCAGATCCGTGGTACCAAGACATTGTTGTCACAGATGCAGATCCGTGGTACCAAGACATTGTTGTCACTGGTGCAGATCCGTGGTACCGAGACATTGTTGTCACAGGTGCAGATCCTTGGTACCGAGACATTGTTGTCACAGGTGCAGATCCTTGGTACCGAGACGTTGTCACAGGTACAGATCCGCGGTACCGAGACATTGATGTCACAGGTGCAGATCTGTGGTACCGAGACGTTGTCACAGGTACAGATCCTTGGTACCGAGACATTTTTGTCACAGATGCAGATCCGTGGTACAAAGACATTGTCGTCACTGCTGCATATCTGTAGTCAGTGGGTAAAGCATTAGCGTGTCATAGTAGGTTCAGTTGTATATTTGTGAAGCCTTGTGGTTGGTTAAGCTTTAGGTTTGATTGCCAACATGTGTACAATGTGGGAAGCCCAATTCTTGTGTCCCCACAGTGATAAAAGTGGCATGATATCATACTTACGGCACACATTGCTCTAACATTTTGACAATAGGCTTGTGAAATCACATACATTTATCCCATCTGATCAGGAACTGTGATGTACCTGAAGTGCCATTTAACCAAACTATACTCACTCACTCACTGATACAAGACTATGCACAAGTTATCTATGACAACAGTGTATTGTTATCAGCCAGGATAGCTGTCAGTAGTCTAGCACTCACTCACTCACTCACTCACTCACTCACTCACTGTGTATTGTTATCTACAAGGACAGATATAATGAGTTCTTTCACCTCAAAATAATATCCCACAGCTCAATATCTTATCAGCTCTTCCGTATCCAGAATTTTCACAACACACTGTTACTCTATGTGTGTTCACCAGTCTGAAGACTGACCTAAGGAGGCCATTATCGGAATGGTGGCTCATATACAACCAGATAGCTTCTTTCCATAAGTAGAGCTGACTTCCCATAATTCTCAGCACAAAATGTCGGCTACGTCACTTTATTCCATATCCATGACAAACTCTACTTTGCATAATTTGTGGCAAATTTCCATTCAGGTCAATCCTCAGTTTGTGGTACATTTCTTGCATAAAAGCGTTGTGAATCTGCATCACATGCTGCATGGAGGTGATATACGGCAGTTATCCCCCGGTCGTCATTATACCTACTCCACACTGTCCCAAGCCTAACTTGTAGATCCCCAAAAATCTCCCAGACTAGCAGTGGATGTAACCTACTCAGTGGCTCAGATCAATACCATTTAGTTTAGTGTACACAAACACACTCAGTGTTTGAATATTTCATTACTCTGAAGAGGGATAACATTATATTCATATCAATGGGATAATATTTTACTGTAGTGGCATTTGCATATATAGGAGTCCAGTGGAATAATAGAGGTTGAGATCCTTGCATGCCTGTACATGAGGATGGGCTTAGTAACACAAATGTCATTGCTTTGTTTCATCCATGTTGTAAGTTTTGTGTCAATATATATAATGTAGGGCTGGGATGGGTAACTCGGGTACCCGGGTTGGGTGGGTACTGAGTAGGACCCAGGTACCCACAGGACTACCCGGAACCCATGGTTAGTCACGTGATATATTGTTTAATGACAAAAATTATCTTGAACTCTATGGTTCTCTTTGGAGACTAATGTTTGCATTTCTTTCTGACAATGCACCCATTCCTTCTGAATTTTCATATGGTTGAATAAAGATATATTTTAATTCAGCTTCAGTGTCTGAATGACCAGATTGTTTACTATATGTATCTAAATATGTGTTGCCAGGGCTATGCTACAAATGTTCCCAATTGAGACATCTCCTGAGACCTACAGTGGATACCCGGGTAGGGTCGGGTAATAGGGGGGTGGATACCCAGGTAGTTAATTTGGACTCGTCCCAGCCTAATACCAATATATAAAATGATACCTTTTGTGATTGAGTAATCCAAGAGTATGTTAGAGTTGGGGGCTGTGAAAATGTGTTGTTGGACCAAAGGGAATTGTTTGGTTCCTGCTTACAAACGTTAATGGAAACTTCTGAGTTTCCTCATGTAAGATATTCTGAGTTTGAGCATGACTTGTTCTTCCATATGGTCCATACGCCATATGTCATACTTGTGATAGCATCTGGAATTGTCGTATTGGAAATGTCAGAAACATGTAGCAGTTGGATCGACATAATAGACATGTAGCAGTTGGACCGACATAATAGACATGCAGCAGTTGGACCGACATAATAGACATGTAGCAGTTGGACCGACATAATAGACATGTAAACAGTTGGATCGACATAATAGACATGCAGCAGTTGGACTGACATAATAGACATGTAGCAGTTGGACCGACATAATAGCCATGTAGCAGTTGGACCGACATAATAGACATGTAGCAGTTGGACCGACATAATAGACATGTAAACAGTTGGATCGACATAATAGCCATGTAGCAGTTGGATCGACATAATAGACACGTAGCAGTTGGATCGACATAATAGCCATGTAGCAGTTGGACCGACATAATAGCCATGTAGCAGTTGGATCGACATAATAGACATGTAGCAGTTGGACCGACATAATAGCCATGTAGCAGTTGGATCGACATAATAGACATGTAGCAGTTGGACCGACATAATAGCCATGTAGCAGTTGGATCGACATAATAGCCATGTAGCAGTTGGACCGACATAATAGCCATGTAGCAGTTGGATCGACATAATAGACATGTAGCAGTTGGACCGACATAATAGCCATGTAGCAGTTGGATCGACATAATAGACATGTAGCAGTTGGACCGACATAATAGCCATGTAGCAGTTGGATCGACATAATAGCCATGTAGCAGTTGGATCAACATAATAAACATGCAACAGTTGGATCGACATAACAGACATGTAGCAGTTGGACCGACATAATAGACATGTAGCAGTTGGACCGACATAATAGACATGTAGCAGTTGGATCGACAAAATAGACATGCAGCAGTTGGATCGACATAATAGCCATGTAGCAGTTGGATCAACATGATAAACATGCAACAGTTGGATCGACATAATAGACATGCAACAGTTGGACCGACATAATAGACATGCAGCAGTTGGACCGACATAATAGACATGCAGCAGTTGGATCGACATGATAGCCATGTAGCAGTTGGATCGACATGATAGCCATGTAGCAGTTGGATCAACATAATAAACAAGCAACAGTTGGATCGACATAATAGACATGCAGCAGTTGGACCGACATAATAGACATGTAGCAGTTGGACCGACATAATAGACATGTAGCAGTTGGATCAACATAATAGACATGTAGCAGTTGGATCGACATAATAGACATGTAGCAGTTGGATCGACATAATAGCCATGTAGCAGTTGGACTGACATAATAGACATGTAGCAGTTGGACTGACATAATAGACATGCAGCAGTTGGATCGACATAATAGACATGCAGCAGTTGGACTGACATAATAGACATGCAGCAGTTGGATCGACATAATAGACATGTAGCAGTTGGACCGACATAATAGACATGTAGCAGTTGGATCGACATAATAGACATGCAGCAGTTGGACTGACATAATAGACATGCAGCAGTTGGATCGACATAATAGACATGTAGCAGTTGGACCGACATAATAGACATGTAGCAGTTGGATCGACATAATAGACATGTAGCAGTTGGACTGACATAATAGACATGCAGCAGTTGGACTGACATAATAGCCATGTAGCAGTTGGATCGACATAATAGACATGTAGCAGTTGGACCGACATAATAGACATGCAGCAGTTGGACTGACATAATAGCCATGTAGCAGTTGGATCGACATAATAGACATGTAAACAGTTGGACTGACATAATAGACATGCAGCAGTTGGATCGACATAATAGACATGTAGCAGTTGGACTGACATAATAGACATGCAGCAGTTGGACTGACATAATAGACATGTAGCAGTTGGATCGACATAATAGACATGTAGCAGTTGGACCGACATAATAGACATGCAGCAGTTGGACTGACATAATAGACATGTAGCAGTTGGACTGACATAATAGACATGCAGCAGTTGGATCGACATAATAGACATGTAGCAGTTGGACCGACATAATAGACATGTAGCAGTTGGATCGACATAATAGACATGTAGCAGTTGGACTGACATAATAGACATGCAGCAGTTGGACTGACATAATAGCCATGTAGCAGTTGGATCGACATAATAGACATGCAGCAGTTGGACCGACATAATAGACATGCAGCAGTTGGACCGACATAATAGACATGTAGCAGTTGGACTGACATAATAGACATGCAGCAGTTGGATCGACATAATAGCCATGTAGCAGTTGGATCGACATAATAGACATGTAGCAGTTGGACCGACATAATAGCCATGTAGCAGTTGGATCGACATAATAGCCATGCAGCAGTTGGATCAACATAATAAACATGCAGCAGTTGGACTGACATAATAGACATGCAGCAGTTGGACTGACATAATAGACATGCAGCAGTTGGACCGACATAATAGACATGCAGCAGTTGGACCGACATAATAGACATGTAAACAGTTGGACCGACATAATAGACATGTAGCAGTTGGACCGACATAATAGACATGCAGCAGTTGGATCGACATAATAGACATGTAGCAGTTGCGTCAACTGGGGAGACATGTAAGGCCAGGTTTGTTTATTTTTAGGATTACGAATTTTTCAGCCCAAAGTCCAGGGTTGGAGGAGGGGAAAAAAAGAAGATGCCAGATGCATTATTTTTTAATGCAGAATGTCTCTGGCATATTTTATGAACATATTCTGTGCTCAAAAGACCGCCATTTGTGACGATAAAGCCCCTTGTAACAATAAAAATTCTACCACTTACAACACTGACCATTGTCAAGGGAGGGCTATTCATGTTCGGCTTCGAGATCAACAAAGATCAATTATGTATCTCTTTACTAGTTTACAACGGTAAATTCCTATGTTTTTTATCAAAAGGTGATGATAACAAATAAAATAACTGAGTACGTGGCTATCGGTGGCTATCGGTGGGGTAAAAAATTAGAGCTGGTGGGTCCGTAATGCGAAAAATATAAAACGCAAAAAAATATATACTCACACAGGATAGTGATTCTGAGTATTAAGGTCAACTAGACTTCAGTATATTCATGAACTTAAAGCAACAAACAGAATCACAAGGTCAGCTCAGGGACTTTGGTTTGTGCACGAAATCGTGACCCAATTGTGTGGATTGATGCTCATGATGTTAATCACTACACTGTCCCATCCAGAGCTGGTCATTTACAGCCCACGGACATATAGCTGGAATTTTGTGAATGTGGCATTAAACAAAAAAACAAATAAAAAACAAAAGAAACTGAACTTAATGGATAAATAAGGGTGAGGAAATGGGACTGTGAGAATGTATTTGAGTAAGTTGTTTGACACATCAGTTGTCAGAGGGGTGGTCACTACGTCGCCAGAGGGGTGGGCGTGTTGCCTAGTGGTTACAGTGTTGGCTCGTCACACCAAAACACCTTGGTTAGATTCCCATGTGTGAAGCCCATTGTTGATGTCTTCTTCACTGATATGATTTACTTTTGCTAAAGGCAGTGGTCAGACGTGCTCACTTGTGGTCCATGATATGGAGGAGCACAGAGAGTCGTCATCTATAGTTCAGCAATTTTTGGTGGAGAGTTACGTCCCTTAGGTGTCTCATGATCCTATGTTCATAGATTAGTCTTGATTATGTTTGTTTTCTCAGCACCATGTCTTTGTTAACATGTAGCTGCCTTGGCTAAAAGACTGGAGAATTCAGTTGTCTTGAAGCCTCATCATCTCTGTGCAGAGTTGTGTCCCTTAGGTGTCCCATGATCCTATGTTCATAGATTAGTCCTGATTATGTTTGGTTTTTCAGCACCATGTCTTTGTAGATGTGTGGATGCATCAAACTAGACCAACTCACCAACTCATGCTCATTTTCCGAGTGTTTCTAAAATCAACATTCTGTATTTAGATGTGTCTTACTTCATTTTGCAGTCCCCCTTTCAACGACTTGTTCAGTTTGCATGATGGGGTATGTGTGTTGAAGAACCAGTGGAGACATTGGGCTTACCTCATTCTGCCAATGGGGACTTTGAGAGTTATTGAAGAAATTCAGGCAGTGATCAATGGAAGAAGACCAAATGGGATTAATATTGCCATAATTTCATGGAAAACCTTTTAGACTGAAAAATAAGCAGTTTTTCAATAATTATAATATTATTAGAAAAATCCAGCTTTTAGCTTCTAGTCACAACACATGTCAACAAAAGTAGCAAAAAGATTATCAGCAGCTCTAGAGTGAAATACAGTGGTGTTTGATTCTAAACCCTTGGCAGTGGGCCTTGATGGCTGGCTGCGCTGTTTCCTGTGAGGAGGGCACTTTCATGGATGACTGGTTGTGTTCGGAGTACAGGAAATGAAATTGATGATAGCATTACGATTTTATTGATATGGCCTCCCCAGAGGCAGCATCCTTGTATATCAATATGGAATCATTTCCATTGTGGCAAAGTGGTATTTCATTTATCGCAGATGAGAATTAGTCTTTTTTTTATATTTGAAAGCAATGAACTGTCCCTATCATGCCTTCAATCATCTGATGGTAAGATTCAGATGCAGCGTTTACATTGAAATGTTGTGAGTATTCTGTTTTTTAAAATGACTTGACCAAATTATTTGGACCGTTTTGTTTGTTTTTACCATTTTCATTCAGCTGATAACATGATATTCTTACTGAAACTAACTTCTTTCAGTGGCATTTAGAAGTTGGTGTGATCAAGTAAGACAAGTTCTATGGATGAACAACTTCTTTATTACAATTAGTGCGACGTGTAGCTGAAACTATTTATATTCCAGTTTTCGAAGTATGAACCAAATGTCATTTTCTTTCTGAACAAATAGGGGCGGTCGGGTAGCCTAGTGGTTAAAGCGTTCGCTCGTCACGCTGAAGACCCGAGTTCGATTCCCGACATGGGTACAATGTGTGAAGCTCATTTATGGTGTCCCCCGCCGTGATATTGCTGGAATATTGCTAAAAGCGGCGTAAAACCATACTCACTCACTCACTCACTCTGAACAAATAGTTTTCAATCCTCCAAATAAGTGTTGGTAGGCTAGTTGTTAATTTGTTAGCTCATCACATCTCAAAACCCAGGTTTGATAACAATATTTGGTGTTCCCCATTATGATATTGTTGGAATATTGTTAAATAATGGGTCCCAAGCAACCTGTTCTTGTGGTTTGTTGATGGCTTGTCAGTGTATCACAATTGCGTCGATCGATGATCATAATGTCAATCACTGGATTGCATGGTCCAGACAATTATTTACTGGCCTCCCTCGTATAGATGGAATATTGCTGTGTGCAACACTCGTAATGTCAATCACTGGATTGTCTGGTCCCGACACAATTATTTACAGGCCTCCATCATATACATGGAATATCACTGAGTGCAACGCTCATAATGTAAATCACTGACACAAACAAACAAACCCTCCCCCAATACTTATGCTTGTCCTCCTGCATCAAGCGAACATGCTGGGATATAACTGAAACAATGTACAAAAGAGGTTCAAACCCAGCTCACTCACTGATGTCTGCAAGGCTATTGTACAGAGGCCAGCCTCTAGTGTTGTGCGGCTTATTAATATGATGGCCTCCACCACAGGCCTCCAGCTCACCTTGAACACACATCTCGCAGTGAGGTATTGATTTCCCCAGCCCGTGTGTAGCGGAATTTCAATTAGCTTTGCTTGGCATTATTCTGTTGGTGTTTTTTACAACTGTGGCTATGAAAACCAAAAAAATCAATAAATATTCAATTTTTCATCTGATGAGGACATTTTTAATTTCATTTTGTTATTCAACAATGTTATTGACAATCATATCATTAATAATTTTTTGGATTTAGAGATATACATTGAGATATACTATAAACTATCCGGTTGCTCAGAAGCCATTTTGGCTAAGGATGTATACCAATACGAAATGGTATATCTACAAGGCGCCGCATTAATATTACTTAAGTCTTTATGCTTAGCACTTCGATCTTCTCCAACTTCTAGCTATCTGACATTTTATCAGAAATCAGGGTCTATTTGTAGGAATAAGTCTATAGAGATGGGCCTTATTGATTTCTTAGAGGATAGCTCAACACTTGCTTCAGAAATTGATCAAAACATCAACTAGAAAGCACTTGGGTTATGATAATGCAACATGTATATTATCAACGAAGAACTTCCACAGTACGACTGACTGACTTTAGGGATTCTTGTTATCAATTACAAAATTTATCGCAAATTTGTCCGATAGACTACTTTGTAGAAAAGTCTATATGCTGAACTGCTCCTTGTTTGAGACAAGACTTGCCATGTTCAACTCATCAAGCAGCAATGTTGGGATATTTCCTGATTTATATCTGACTTATTTCTAACATGTTCCCTGAACGAGAATACAGTGACTTTCGAGGGTTGTCCATGATTTGGACAACAGTGCAGGACCGTGTTAAGTTAGAAGTTTCTTTTTTGCTTGAACAAACAGTCTAGTCTGAAAAAGACAATTGATAGATGTTCGTATTTGGAGTCTGTCCAAGAGGAGTGGGGATGCCACCTCCATGGTGGAGCTGTACCACAGGGAACGAACAGATACCCAGTCCAGTCCATCTGGTTCCTGTCCTGGTGTTAATTATTGATAAACAACAACATTCAAATTCACCAACGTCAGGCTTTCTGATCTCTTGGGACCCTCTTATGGTGTGTGAAGACACTTTAATTCATTTAGACAAGCAGGGAGCGTATTACAATGTCCGCCCTCCAGCCATGACAGTGGTGTAGGTAAGATGTGTTTCTGTGATTCCATCACCTTTCCTCCATTTTGACAGACATGATGGGATTCTGTTCTTAATCCATATTGTAAATGCCCCGAGATTGCTCTCTAGCTGCAGCAATAGTGCTCTTGTCAGATTGACTAGAAAAGTTTCGGGTTTTGCTGTCTTCAGGCTAAGTGTTGCATGCCCTAATTTTAGTTCTGAGGTTTAGTTCTGGTACTTTCTTCACCCTGATGTTAGTAGGTGTCGGTGTAACACATTGGATTGTATGGGAGAATGAGAGAGCAGTGACCAACCAGGCCTGTTTATGGAAACAATTTGTTGCGAGTGGTCATATATATTGGTGTGATATAATATCTCCTTCTATTTCAGAACTCTGAGTTAAGCCTGACATATTGTCTAGTATGCCCATATCATTTGTCAGCTACAGATGTCTGTTGGAGAAATACCGATACAAGTTGTAGCAGTATCACTCGGGTAACATGTGATCATCTTGCCAACATGGGTCAATCCGTCATGGTAAATTGAAAACAAATTTAAACTTGAAAGAAAACATCTGTTCAATTGAGCTGAGATTAATGTCTGTGCTATGTCACTTTCATTGACTTGTAAACAATGTCCCTTTTGTTTTGTTGCGAGGTGCAAGAGATGTATTGTCTCATTCAGAAATCCACATGCAGCCTATTTTCTTCATGGTGGGGTATAAGGGATTTATTCTCCCACTCAGAAAAGTATGTCCCAAACAAACTGAAGGTGGCTTGTTTATCACATATCAGACTTCGGGAGGCCTGGGGAGGCAGAGTAGGCAAGTAGTTCACTTGAAACTTCATTCCCAAAATGAGTACAATGCAAGGTGTCAAACCCATTCATGCCCTGTCTGTTCGATGGTAAAAGAAATCCCAATGGAAATTACGCTTAGTACAATGATAGTTGCCATATACCGTATTTCCCCTTGCCGTATGAGGTCTGTGCTTATTAGAGGAAATATGGTATCGTCTCTTGTACGTCATTAGCTGAGTTAAAAAAGAGGACCAGCTTCTGACCATTTGACATTTCCAGTTTTATCAAAGTTAATCAAAACCCACTAATATGAACTCAATTTTATTATGTTTATCTGTCTTGCAGTTAATGATTACCCACAGACAATGTTTCAGTTTGACACAAATCGCTAATTACAATATCCAGACTTAGACTGAATTGCCTCTAGGATGGGAGTTTAGTCCTATGCTAGGATAATAGACATTCCTGATTGTGTAGTGAAGGCAGGGATCCCCTTCATTCCATGCTAGAAGACTGCATGCTGTAAACAGTCCTACAACTCTGACACTGGTATGACCGGATGACAGTTGTTTCGATACAGTATCCCCATGTTATAGGTTTTCAGGCGCTTACGAAACATTAATAGTTTTCTCTCTAATCACACGGACGACTGTAAAACATCTCATTAACTTATCAAAGACAACTTCCTCTTTAAAACAAGCCATCACCTGAGTATTTAATATGTCTGTGTGATGCTACAATCCCCGTCATAGCGCGAGTAATCGCGAAAAACACGACCATCCAAAAACGTATGACGTCCGAAAACCTATGATCAGACGGAACTAAAATGTTGCTCATCTCAGAACAGGAACATGTTTGTGAGATGTACATTGTCCTCCCCTGCTATGGTGCTACACTTGACAATGGGAGTGAGTGGATGTGGCTTCATGCTGTGTCAGCAATATTACAGCCCTGTAACGGTTGTCTGTAAATAATAGAGGTGAAACACCGGTGAATCGTGAGTTTTCATGCCATGATCAATATATGATACGTTTTGTTGATACACTTGCTAAAATATATAACTTACTTCTCGTTTAATGACGCCCGGCATTGTTTTCAGTCAAATATTACAAGTTCACTACTAGAAATAGCCGTTACTAACATGTGACTACAGCTAGCTTTTCCTTTTGAACCTGCTTTGGAGTTGTTATAGTCAAGAAGTTTCAAATATTAATATTAAGGAAATACATGTATGGGTATCGCAATACCTATAATATCATGACCCATGTATCGTGATACATATCGTATCATGACCTGGCTGTATCGTTTCACCCCTAGTAAATAATAGAGACTGAAACAATAGCCAATGGATGATAGCTTGAACAACTATTTACTTTTTCGGAGTAGATTGTGTAAGAAGTGCCATGAGCAAGAGGTGCTGGGACCTATTCCGTCCAAGAATCCTTCTTTGGTATACAAAATGTGCCGCGGCCTCATCCTTACTAGTCCTATGTTGCATGGAATAATACAAATTTACAATAGCTGCAGGCATGGTTGATGGAGTGTGACATTGGAATTTGCACACGTCATCCTGTTATCTACAGGGGATAGATAACATGTGCATTGGGTGTGGCGCCATAGTTGACTACGTCCTACTATGTTAATTATTACTGGCCTAGAATAGTTACATCTTTTGGACTTGGTGTGTGCTGTTTTGCACTGTGTGGTTAGTTTTGACTAAGTGGAGGCAAATATCTAGCTTGTGTGTGTTACAGTTATGTGTTGAACATGTTAATGAATCGCTGGTGAAGCTTTAGGCAGTAATCCATCCCAATCTGCTGTTTGCTTCTTTTTCCGAGTATTTACTATCAGAGATCACAAGTATCTTAGGATAGGTTAGTTCTGTGAAATACTGTTCTGTGGAAGTGTAAACCTTTTAAGCAAGAAATTGAGACGACCTTGCTATCTGCTATTGTTCTCCCTATCACCCCGCAAGACTGCTTCACCAATTCTAAATAAGTGGTGGCAAAATGAGGAGAGCTAATGTGGAATATACTAAGGTCATACTGTCATAAACACCAGCTTATGTGAAATATACCAAGTTCATATCAGCATAAACCCCAGCTTATGTGGAATATATAGGGTCATACCATAATAAACACCAGCTTATGTGGAATACCCTAAGATCATACTGTCATAAACACCAGCTTATGTGGAATACCCTATGGTCATACCATAATAAACACCAGCTTATGTGGAATATACTAAGGTCATACTGTCATAAACACCAGCTTATGTGGAATATAATAAGGTAAGATAAGCATAAACACCAGTTTATGTGGCCTGTCAACAAAAGGCATGCAGATACATTATATTATTCAGATGACCATCCTGTTACGTAAGCAAGTTGCAACACGGTGGTCCGTTGGTGCTTGTCGCCTGTTGACCAGGTAACCTGTTCTGATGTGCAATTACAATGGTAGGAGGAAAACAACATCTTGAGGAGATGCCGTACTCCACACCGAATCCCTGTGGGCAGATGGTCTTGAGTGTGGCAGACAGCCATGTGAATGTCACACTGGAACCCAGCAGACGTCCATCTGCAGTCACTTTGTAGTTGTCAATCCTGCAGGACCAGGAACATATATTGACTATGAGTTAGAAAAATTGGCTTCATTCGGCTGTGATGGAAAAAGTGAAGCTGGTTGAGCCCCGAGCCTTTATCGTATTTCCACCAGTGATTAGGGATAATACATTAATGTCTAACGTATGCAAATTTTTCATCAAGTTCATAAATATTTTGCATGACTATCTGGCGGAACCTATGTGATGTGTTCTCCCAGCATGGTAAAGCCAGTGGTGTATTATGTCAGCGGACCAGTGGAGTAGCAGTTCCTGCTAGGCATAATTGTGCCGCTATTTACGTCCAATTCCCTTGTTGCGCCTCCACTGGCGAGAAATACATTCAAATCCGCAAGATTCCCATTATTGATTGGAGAAGCTTAACTACTACATTTTTCATCCAGTAGATTGAATTAAGCACAAACCTGCATAACTATATTTCAAGAAAAGTGAGTTTTACAAAAACAGTCGAACAATGGGATGCTGGAAAACCAAGTCTCAGAAACTCTGCTGCAAGTTTCTGGCATCGTCGCTACGGAAACTGGTGACATGTACTGGGAAGAGCCCGACTAGGAATGAAGAGAACTCAGGTATGGATATTTGTATGATTGCACGTGGACATCTCCACAAGGATAGCTCTGTTCACGGCAGTTACCTCAATGTCACCTCGGACATTCTTCAGGATGTTGTGTGTTTCAATCCCGCCTTCTCCTCCATTGGATCTGTTGTCCCATTGATTATCGTGATTTCGCTCACCGTTATGCACGCCTTTGAACTAGGAAGTGTCAATGAGGGGAAGAATGGACCGTCGCTTTGGATCCAACCTTGATTCTTGTTTTCCTGTTTTCGTGTTTTCAGGACCAGACAGCATTCATTGGGTGTATGGCCATGAGGTGAATCTGACATGGTCATGTTTATTTTGGTGATTGTGGGTCAAAATCGTGTCAGTAGGTCTTTTGTAACGCTTGTAAAGGTTATATATGAGTATCTAGAGACACAGGATATATGAATCTCAGCTTCTGTATTCTGTATGCACAATGTTTCCAAACTACAAGGTACTCTTGTCTCTTCCTCAATGCCTTTAATGATAAGAAATTAATATCCATATACCATGAGTCTCTTTGAATTAACTTCATTATGCCTATCAATGACATGTATTGTGACTAGGGCAGTTACGATTCACTTGCATATTTAGTGAATCGAACCATATCCATTCATGAATTGAATTCGTTATTTGTGGCCACTAGAATCGAATATTTATGAATATGCAATCATGTGCATTTACATTCCCTGTACCTAAAACATACATAAGAACATATGATATGCATAGATTTCTTTGAAGACAACACTCTTATAAAATTCAATTTGACATGAAATTTGCAATTGGTCACTGGTCATTGTAGCATTTGAGCAGATACTAAGACTAAGAACCTGGACAAGTGCAGTATATAAATATATAACATAAAATACATCGACTGCTGACTTATTACTGTATTAGTGCATTAATATTCGTATTCATTACCCTATATTCGTGATATAAATTGTATTCGGCTCATAGTGTATTTGCTGCATCCCTAATGGTGACCCGTGAAGATCCGGGTTAGAATAGGTCTTCAGCAACCCATGCTTGCCTTGAAGGCAACGATGCTTGTTTTAAGAGGCGATAAACGGGATCGGGTGGTCAGGCTGGCTGACTTGGTTGATGCATGTCATCGATCCCAATTACATGGATTGATGTTCATGATGTCAATCACTGGATTGTTTGGTCCAGACTCCATTATTTACAGACAACCGTCATATAGCTGAAATATTGCTCTATGCGGCGTTAAACAACAAACAAACAAACAAACAAACAAACGAAAACATGTATGGTTAATAAGATGTTTATAGCATGTTGTAAATTATTTAGGTTGCCTCAGCTCTATAAGCGGAAACTAGGACTTGGAAAGTGATGAGTCTGCTAACATGAAAAACACCATGTTCTATGGATGTTCCTGGCTTGATAGGGATGACTGCAGATGTTGGTCTGTGGTCTTTGCTTCATCCTGCCTATCAATGACATGTTATGTATAGTAGTTCATACAGGGGATGTAATTGTATTTAAAACATAGGTTTATAAATAAGGAAAGTTTATCTGGAAAATGACGGGTCTGCTCCGACAATAAAACACCATGTTCTGTGGATGTTCACGGCACGATAGGGATGATTGCAGATGTCTTATATGGTGTTGTCTTGCTTGTTAACACATTGATTAGGGGCATGAGTCAAAAGTCAACACGCAAACTTCCACATCTGATTAAACATTTATCATTGTGTTGTATGCTTCACGGG
Source organism: Haliotis cracherodii (assembly GCF_022045235.1). NCBI lineage: Eukaryota > Metazoa > Mollusca > Gastropoda > Lepetellida > Haliotidae > Haliotis > Haliotis cracherodii. Next base: position 54,475,754 of record NW_027266343.1, on the reverse strand, counting down.
AGAAGGTCTGACGTTTCATTGTTTCTGGTGACTTGGAGCCATTTCCGTGCCAACTTGGCCAGGTGGAGGACATATCGACAGTTCTAAGCAGTTGTATCGTCACAAGAATTGTTTCCTTGTCACTCATAATGGCCAAACTAGCTGTTCCTTGGCATACCATGGAGGTTGTACCACTGTCATCATCAAGTGGCGCCGTTTGACCGCTGGAGCTTACCTGGTTGGGACATTGGGTCCATTGTGGTTATTTCTTTGAAGAACTGCTGAGTATAAAAAGAGCACCTTTGAATAACACGGTGATATAGTTAATGAGATACCATCATGAAACAAAAAGGTAAACTACATTTCACGATGAGGAATATGGAGACTGTTCAATACATTATGAATTATTTGTGCTTCTGTGTGTCTGTATTATGTGATAACTACCGCAATGGAGGTTTTACTGGAATTCTGATCTACTATTAGTACCTGTGATTTGCTGGACAGGTACATAAGGTGGGGTGGCAGGATCGGAATATCCCCCTTGATGATCATGTGTTGTGGCCATGTAATTATCTCGTTTTGGTTGGTTGAACATCTGTCAGGTATACTGTTACCTGAGTATTGATCCTGGCCATGCTAATCCAGGCAAGACATAAACTGTGTAGATAATTGTAGCAACAGATAGTCTGTTGATCACATTGTTGATGTATAAAACATTGACACCAAGGTCACTGGGTTGACATGGAGTACTATATAACATTCTTACGTACTTGTTTTGATAACAATATTGTTTAAATAATATGATGAATATCTTTATCAAATATGTATTGAACCTTTGACTATATTTTGCAGGATTTCTCTGTTATGTTCTCAATTGTTGCTAGACTTGATATATAACGTAGACCCGTGAAGATCTGGGTTAGAATAGGTCTTCAGCAACCCATTTTTGCCTTAAGAGGCAACTATGCTTGTCATAAGAGGCGACTAACTGGATCAGGTAGTCTGGCTTGCTGACTTGGTTGATGCATGTTATTGTATCCCAATTGTGTAGATCGATGCCCATAATGTCAATCACTGGATTGTCTGGTCCAGACTTGATGACTGCCATCACATAGCTGGAATATTGCTGAGTGCAGTGTTAAACAACAAACATAACATACCAGTAAGTACATGTACGTTAAAGCCTTCATAAGGTTGGGTCGATTTTGCCCTGGCATTTCTCGTGTCGCCTTGTTGTGATAGAATATTGCTGATAATGATGTAAACACACATCCCACTCACTGACTGCTGCAGCAATGTCGGTCATTTGTTACCAAACCGATCATTGTAGTGCTGAAATACACTCAAACCGATCATTGTAGCGCTGAAATATGCTCAAACTGATCATTGTATTGCTGAAATACGCTCAAACTTATCATTGTACTGCTAAAATATGCTCAAACCGATCATTGTAGTGCTGAAATATGCTCAGAACGATCATTGTAGTGCTGAAATACGCTCAGAACGATCATTGTAGCGCTGAAATATGCTCAGAACGATCATTTTTAGCACTGAAATATGCTCAGAACGATCATTGTAGTGCTGAAATATGCCCAAACTGATAATTGTAGTGCTGAAATACGCTCAAACCAATCATTGTGGTGCTGAAATATGCTCAGAACGATCGTTGTAGCACTGAAATATACCAAACTGATAATTGTAGTGCTGAAATACACTCAAACCAATCATTGTAGTGCTGAAATATGCTTAGAACGATCATTGTAGTGCTGAAATACGCCCAAACTGATCATTGTAGCGCTGAAATACGCCCAAACTGATCATTGTAGCACCGAAATACACCCAAACTGATCATTGTAGCGCCGAAATACACCCAAACTGATCAATGTAGCGCTGAAATACGCCCAAACTGATCATTGTAGCACCGAAATACACCCAAACTGATCATTGTAGCGCCGAAATACACCCAAACTGATCAATGTAGCGCTGAAATACACCCAAACTGATCATTGTAGCGCCGAAATACACCCAAACTGATCATTGTAGCACTGAAATACCCTCAAATTAAAGACATCCAGGAGTGGTTCCTGGTATTTAGTCAACTTTTCTTCATTGATGCTTTGTCGATATTTTCTAAAAAAAGAAGATGCAAATTGTGGTGCTGACAGCAAGTTCCTCTCTTTGATTCCTCATGCAGCACCTGTCAGCTGTCTGGGGACCCCTCCACCGTGTTGCCAGTTGTACACCAAGTGGAGGTGGCCACCCAAGACATCGCAGATTAAATGAACTCATTTCCATGTTCTGCTCTCCACCATGTTTATTTATTCAACATTTCATGAAGTGTTTGTCCATTTGGACAAGAACCGGGGCTGGTGGATCTAGTTTTGTGGTGAACCTGATTAACGATACCTCCGGGGACACTATCCCTGTTAGGAATCCAGGTGGCTTTGCGTTTTTTTCTTTCGACTCACACTCAGGTTGTTCGTCAGTAGCTTGGTATTTGTTTAACAGCTTTCTGTAACTGACTTCAAGTTAATTTAGTTTCTTTACGTTTGTAAATGCAATTTACAGATAATGCACGAAAGAAAGTGTTGTTGAAGAAAAACAAACATGTTGATGAGATATGTCGAGGTGTTGTGACTTTAACGTGAATGCTTGGCAAAGGGCGCAGTAATGTTTTCCTAAAATGTCTCTCTCATTCACTCACATACTCACATGGGAATAGTTGTTTTCCCATCATTAGAAAGATTGTATTATGTAAGTCAGCAAAGGATTCGTCACCTATTCCATGCCAGTCAGACTCTGTACCAAGTGATTATGTCAAATTTTCAATAAGGAATCTATCCTATATTCCTGCTACAAAATGATAAAAAAAATTATGTGTCCTGTACCCCTGGCCTGAGGCACTGATAGATGTGGCATGTCCTACGGTCTGGGATAAATAAAAGTGGAAGGTCATCGTTGTTGTATACAATACAGATGTATATCCCACAGTCAGGGATTAATAGAGGTAGGAGGTCATATATGTTGTATACAATACCGAGATGTATCCCACAGTCAGGGATTAATAGAGGTAGGAGGTCATATATGTTGTATACAATACCGAGATGTATCCCACAGTCAGGGATTAATAGAGGTAGGAGGTCGTATATGTTGTATACAATACAGATGTGTATCCCACAGTCAGGGATTAATAGAGTTGGGAGGTTGTATATGTTGTATGTGTAGCGGCCATTAGATTTCCGAGTCCTGTGATCGGATTCGAACCACCGACCTTCTGATCAGGTCAAGAAGTCATCTCAGGGATGACTCCACGCCCTGCTACATATGCAATCCCTATGTGCATCTCACAGTCAGGGATTAATAGAAGTCAGAGGTCGTATATGTTGTTAACAATACCAATGTATGTGGCACAGTCAGTGATTAATAGATGCCGGAGGTCATGTATATCCCACAGCCCATGTCAGGGATTAAAAGATGTCAGAGGTCATGTATATCCCACAGCCCATGTCACGGATTAATAGAGGTCGAAGGTCATGTATATCCCACAGCCCATGTCAGGGATTAATAGATGTCAGAGGTCATGTATATCCCACAGCCGATGTCACGGATTAATAGATGTCGGAGGTCATGTATATCCCACAGCCTATGTCACGGATTAATAGAGTTTGGAGGTCATGTATATCCCACAGCCCATGTCAGGGATTAATAGATGTCGGAGGTCATGTATATCCCACAGCCTATGGTACGGATTAATAGATGTCAGAGGTCATGTATATCCCACAGCCTATGTCACAGATTAATAGATGTCGGAGGTCATGTATATCCCACAGCCCATGTCACGGATTAATAGATGTCAGAGGTCATGTATATCCCACAGCCCATGTCACGGATTAATAGAGGTTGGAGGTCATGTATATCCCACAGCCCATGTCAGGGATTAATAGATGTCAGAGGTCATGTATATCCTACAGCCTATTTCACGGATTAATAGATGTCAGGTCATGTATATCCCATAGCACATGTCACGGATTAATAGGGGTGGGAGGTCATGTATATCCCACAGTCCATCACAGGGATTAATAGAGGTAGGAGGTCATGTATATTTTATACATTAGGTCACTATATAAGTGCAATAATCTTGAATGCTTCATTAGAACCTCATTTCACCTCACATATTTTATGTAATACAATTGTAAATGAGATATATCACCTATTCTCATGTGAATGATAAGTATATGGACAGTGTGATATTTAGGCTTATAATCAGAGTCTGTGGTAAATGTTTTGGGCCATTTGAGGAGGCCATTCAGGTTAAATTGTGATCCTTTATTTTGTCATGTCTGCACCATAGACATGAGGGGGTAAACAGTGCTATGTGTGTGGGCTACCTCCTCCATTGAGACTGACACTCAGTGATATTACTAAGATAAAGTACATGCAGGATCAAACCCAGCTCACTCACTCACTCACTCACTCACTCACTCACTCACTCACTCACTCACTCACTCACTCACTCATAAGCTGACCTGAACTGACATTTTTACTTTCATTAGATGTAGTAATGAAGGTGAGAATGCAGGAAAATATAAAACATCATTACCAGAGAATAACCGGTCTCTCGATTGTCCACTGAAACAGTTTCAGTTGGGCATGAATGGCAAACTAATGATGACAGTTATATGAATGGATCACTAAACTACATTTAGATTGCAGTTATTTTGTATTTCAGACCATTCAACATACCAGTATTGTTATTGTTGTATCCTGACATGCATGTTTTCATTTTCTTTATAGATTCTGGGGACATGGGTGAAACCCATTTCTGATGTCCCCCGCTGTGATATTTGCTGGAATATTGCTTCTGTCTGTTTGATGTGCAGTCGTCCTCCAGGTTGTAATGTGGTCTACTTTGTTTGCAGATCATGACATTGATGACCTGGAAATGCAGGTGGTGCGATACAAGCCGGAGGGGATTGACGTCCTCTGCCGCAACACCAAGTTCACACGCAAGGAACTGCAGATAATGTACAGGGGATTCAAGCAGGTAGGAAAACCCCTCTCCTTGGGGCATATGTACAACAGTTGGATTTCCTTATGAAAAAGGGACAGTGGGGTAGCTTCGTGTTTAAAGAATCTGCTTGTCATGCCGTAGACTTGGGTTCTATTACAATGCGTGAAACCCATATCTGGTGTCCCCTGCTTTGACATTGTTGGAATATTGCTAAAAGCAGCGTAAATCCTCACTCGCTCCCCTTATAAAAAATGAATACTAAGCCTCATATTATATCCCCTGTTTTGATATGGCTGGAATATTACTAGCAGAGGCATAAAACAATACTCACTCTTTCACCTCAGAGCTGATTAATGATTTGGGTTGTTGCAATGGGTTATTAAGCAGATTATGTTTCATGATATCTTAGTGACATAACTTTCTCTGGTCTGCTTGGCACAGGCTTGACTATTTGAAGAATGTCTGGATCAAACAACATTCACTTACTCACTCATGGCTTCATATCTACTTTTTGTAAATTCATCCATTATTCTTGATGATAACGGGAACAGATGGTGATTAGATGCTTCAACTGAAAGGCAAGGGTTTCATCATCAACCCTACCATATACACTAGCCATGAGTTCCTGTAAGGTATACCATGATCATTATCATAATGCATGTCACAATTCTTTCTCATAAGAGGCGACTAACGGTATTGGCGGATCAGGCTCAATGACATGGTTGATGCATGTCATCGTATCACAATTGCTTGGATTGATGCTCATGATGTCAATCACTTGATTGTCTGATCCAGACTTGATTATTTACAGACCATCGTCATGTAGCTGGAATACTGTTGAGTGCGGCGTTAAACAACAAACCAACAACCAACAACCACACATTTTATAAAGAACTCTCAGCCATCATACCTCTAATCTGTCTGTCACTGTAAACCAGCTTTTAGTTTTTCTGGGAACACAATTCTTGCAATTGCAAACCTTTTTCACATAAGTGCTGTCATCACAATATAAAATCTTTAGTTTTTCAACAGAAGTCGTCTTTACTGTCAACTTTCTATAACAAGTTGTGCAAGAAGTAGCAACTTACTTCCCAAGCCTTATGCGAATGCGTGAGGTGGGAAAACCTCACTTGTTTCTTGTATGTGCTCCTGTCAACAGCATGAAAAAGACATTCGGTGTGACAAGAGTGGTGCTCCCAATGTTAAGCTGTCACATCAGGATATAGCCGAAACACTGAAAAGCAGCATTGAAGCCAACTTGCTCACTCATACTTTTGCATGAAAGCACCACATTTGAAAGTTGAATGGGACTGTCATTTGGGTTTGAAATATTGTTGGTTCAGATCTTTCTAATTGTAGGTCATCTTAAAGGCCATCTTGTAGATCATCTTGCAGTCATCTTGTAGTCATTGTGTAGGTCATCTTGAAGGCCATGTCATCTTGTAGATAATTTTTGTAGATTATCTTGCAGTCATCTTGTAGTCGTCTTGTAGGTCATCTTGTAGTCATCTTGTAGATCATCTTGTCATCTTGTAGGTCATGTTGTGGTCATCTTGTTGATCATCTTGTAGTCATCTTGTAGATCATCTTGTAGTCATCATGTAGATCATCTTGCAGTCATCTTGTAGGTCATGTTGTAGTCATCTTGTAGGTCATGTTGTGGTCATCTCGTAGATCATCTTGTAGTCATCTTGTAGGTCATGTTGTGGTCATCTTGTAGATCATCTTGCAGTCATCTTGTATGTCATCTTGTAGTCATCTTGTAGATCATCTTGTAGATCATCTTGTCATCTTCTAGATCATCTTGTAGTCATCTTGTAGAACATCTGGTAGTCATCTTGTAGAACATCTGGTAGTCATCTTGTAGGTCATGTTGTGGTCATCTTGTAGATCATCTTGTAGTCATCTTGTAGAACATCTTGTAGTCATCTTGTAGGTCATGTTGTGGTCATCTTGTAGATCCTCTTGTAGATCCTCTTGTAGGTCATGTTGTGGTCATCTTGAAGATCATCTTGTCATCTTGTAGTCATCTTGTAGGTCATCCTGTAGTCATCTTGTAGATCGTCTTGTAGATCATCTTATGGGTCATCTTGTAGTAATCTTGCAGATTATCTTGTAGATTATCTTGTAGATCATCTTGTAGGTCAACACGTAGGTCAACATGTAGGTCATCTTGTAGTCATTTTGTAGGTCATTTTGTAGATAGACCAGGTGGTCACATCAGTTTTCATTCGATTATGTAGCAAAGTGATTGTAAGTAATTTAAGTTTGAGATATTCTTGGTTAACGTACTAATAGTGTAGGTCATCTTGTAGACAGACCAGGTGGTCACAGCCTCCTGTCATGTTCATGTAGAAGCATGTTGATGGTAAATGTTGTATCGGCTCTCACATGTCCCCACTGATCAGTCCAACCTTTGAAGGTTGCAGCTTGGTAATAGTGTTCCATGCTTCTTGTCCTTTTTTTACATCATGCTGGAGAACACACCATCCATTATGTAGAAACTGCTCTGGTCACCATTAATCAGACAAGATCATGATTGATTTTGAAAATGAAAGCCGAGTTATCAAAGGTTTGTTAACAAATTGCTTCAGCTTTATAACTTCTTGTCACTGCACAGATCCTATAATGAAAAAGTGCTTGTTCTTGGGGTGACGATCGATGAATATCTAACATCTACAGGGGGCATGACTGGCTAAGTTGTCCAAGGAGGCAGAGGTCGCTGTGCAGAGTTGCATCCCTTGGACACATCAGAATCCTATGATCATGGGTTAGCATCCCAAATTCACCCTGAATATGTTTCTAGGTGTGTCAGCATATCTGTGTTCAGGTGTTTCACCAGCATGGAAATCGTCAAAGACCTGCTTGAGTTCGGGATTTCCTCCCACATCAGTGCTTCCCTGTGATGCTGGGACATGCATGCCTGTAATACTGTTCAGTATGGTGTGAAGCCAAACTCACTCACGCAGTCACTACGTTGATCTGTAAATTGACAGTTAATTACAGTATATCGTGAAACTATCAATAATGTATACATACACTCCTTACATATGCCGCTATATTAACATGTACATATGTCAATATCGATAATTCTCACTGAAATAAATACATTTAACTGTGGTTATAACAAACTCAAAAGGACCACTAATTTTAGTTTGTTATAACCGTAGTTCATAATAAGCATATATACAGCATATATACAACCAATGGCCGGGACTAAAACTAAGTTTGTTGTATTGGTCATTTCGTGATAAGCATGTTCATTATAACAGTAGTTTTTACTGTCATTTAATCTGATTCATGTCTTTTGTTTTTGTTTGTTGAGGAAGTGACTTTTGACAGAAAAATGTGTCCAATAATCTAGCATGATGTCTCCATTGTTGAAGACATTGCAGACGTTTTGATGTGACAATAAAAACAGCTGTTGCTGCAGCACCCCAATGTCAAATGCAGAATATATACAATAGTTCACTCACGTCTCCGAATTACTGTCTCTAGGACTTTTGCATTAGTGAGTTCCATTCCAAAAGCTAGAACATATAATGTGTAATGCCTCCTAGATGATGAGATCTCTTCTATGTGACATTGTTAATTGTATGCACTGTTGCACCATTGATGGAGCAGTATCAGGACTCTCAGGTTGGTAAATGCCAGCATTAGTTTCATGTTGCAGTATCCTGGGATGAATTTCTATTGCCTCTTGGCTTGAAACACTCAAAAAACACCCTTTCATGCGATATTGGCATAAGCTGTTGCACAATGCAACATGTGTTGTGGTGTGGTGCCAAAGACAATCCTCGAACAGACTGACAAGATGAATATATGTCAATGTTACCCAGCCAAGATTATTTGTCTATTCCAGTGCTTGACCAACTTCGAACAAAGAATGTTGAATTTGTCATATTCCTTGTTTAGCCATGAACTACAGCTGTAACCTATTCCTTACTTAGCCCTGAACTACAGCTGGGTCATATTCCATGTTTAGCCGTGAACTACAGCTGGGTCATATTCCTTACTTAGCCCTGAACTACAGCTGGGTCATATTCCATGTTTAGCCGTGAACTACAGCTGGGTCATATTCCTTACTTAGCCCTGAACTACAGCTGGGTCATATTCCTTACTAAGCCCTGAACTACAGCTGGGTCATATTCCATGTTTAGCCGTTAACTACAGCTTGGTCATATTCCTTACTTAGCCCTGAACTACAGCTAGGTCCTATTCCATGTTTTCCCTGAACTACAGCTTGGTCATATTCCTTACTTAGCCCTGAACTACAGCTGGGACCTATTCCTTACTTAGCCCTGAACTACAGCTTGGTCATATTCCTTACTTAGCCCTGAACTACAGCTGGGTCCTATTCCTTACTTAGCCCTGAACTACAGCTAGGTCCTATTCCATGTTTTCCCTGAACTACAGCTTGGTCATATTCCTTACTTAGCCCTGAACTACAGCTGGGTCATATTCCTTACTTAGCCCTGAACTACAGCTGGGTTATATTCCTTACTTAGCCCTGAACTACAGCTGGGTTATATTCCTTACTTAGCCCTGAACTACAGCTGGGTTATATTCCTTACTTAGCCCTGAACTACAACTGGGTCCTCTTCCTTACTTAACCCTGAACTACAGTTGGGTCCGATTCCTTACTTAGCCCTGAACTACAGCTGGGTCATATTCCTTACTAAGCCCTGAACTACAGATGGGTCCTATTCCTTACTTAGCCCTGAACTACAGCTGGGTCATATTCCTTACTTAGCCCTGAACAGCTAGGTTATATTCCATGTTTATTAATGAACTACACCTGAATCGCATCCTCTGCATAGCCTTGAAGTACACCCAGATCATATACCATGCCTAGCCATGAACTACACCCAGATCATATGCCATGCCTAGCCATGAACTACACCCAGATCATATACCATGCCTAGCCATGAACTACACCCAGATCATATACCATGCCTAGCCATGAACTATACCCAGATCATATACCATGCCTAGCCATGAACTACACCCAGATCATATACCATGCCTCACCATGAACTACACCCAGATCATATACCATGCCTAGCCATGAATTACATCCAGATCATATACCATGCCTCACCATGAACTACACCCAGATCATATACCATGCCTCGCGATGAACTATACCCAGATCATATACCATGCCTCGCCATGAACTACACCCAGATCATTTTCCATGCCTCGCCATGAACTACACCCAGATCATATACCATGCCTAGCCATGAACTACCCCCACATCATATACCATGCCTAGCCATGAATTACATCCAGATCATATACCATGCCTCACCATGAACTACACCCAGATCATATACCATGCCTCGCCATGAACTACACCCAGATCATTTTCCATGCCTCGCCATGAACTACACCCAGATCTTATACCATGCCTAGCCATGAACTACACCCAGATCATTTTCCATGCCTAGCCATGAACTACACCCAGATCATATACCATGCCTCACCATGAACTACACCCAGATCATATACCATGCCTCACCATGAACTACACCCAGATCTTATACCATGCCTCGCCATGAACTACACCCAGATCATATACCATGCCTCACCATGAATTACACCCAGATCTTATACCATGCCTCGCCATGAACTACACCCAGATCATTTTCCATGCCTCGCCATGAACTACACCCAGATCATATACCATGCCTAGCCATGAACTACACCCAGATCATATACCATGCCTAGCCATGAACTACCCCCACATCATATACCATGCCTAGCCATGAATTACACCCAGATCATATACCATGCCTCGCCATGAACTACAACCCAGATCTTATACCATGCCTCACCATGAACTACTCCCAGATCATATACCATGCCTAGCCATGAACCACACCCAGATCATATACCATGCCTAGCCATGAATTACACCCAGATCATATACCATGCCTCGCCATGAACTACAACCCAGATCTTATACCATGCCTCACCATGAACTACTCCCAGATCATATACCATGCCTCACCATGAACTACACCCAGATCATTTTCCATGCCTAGCCATGAACTACACCCAGATCATATACCATGCCTCACCATGAACTACACCCAGATCATTTTCCATGCCTAGCCATGAACTACACCCAGATCATATACCTTGCCTCGCCATGAACTACTCCCGGATGACATCCCCTGATTAGTGATGAACTACACTTGGGTCATATTTCCTACATTGTGTGATGTGTATTGTTTCTGTCTTGAAATGGCTGGAAACTCTGAAGAACTTTGGCGCCATAATCAATCACTCATATAATGGTTTCTGTCAACTTCAAGAAGGAAGTCTATGTTTTCTGAACATGAGCCCTGAATCTTGTTATGGTAAGGTCATTCTCTGACCAGATCTGTAGCAATTGGATGGGAGATCCCCAGGGAAGAATGTCTCCAACTTGTGACCCACACGGAATCCTGTCATGGACAGGGATGGATTGATGGTGACACTGTTGTCTGAGTCTGTCCTGACCTACCTGTGTGTTGTCTTGCCCTGATGGCATGGATTAATGGTGACACTGTTGCCTGACTCTGTCCTGACCTACCTGTGTGTCATCCTTCCCTGATGGGATGGATTGATGGTGTTTGCCTGAGGCTTTCCTGACCTACCTGCGTCTTGTCTCGCCATGATGGCATGGATTGATGGTGACACTGTTGTCCGACTCAGTGAGACCTACCTGTGTGTCGTCTTGCCCTGATGGCATGGATTGATGGTGACACTGTTGTCCGACTCTGTCCTGACATAACTGTGTGTCGTCTTGCCCTGATGGCATGGATTGATGTCGACACTGTTGTCTGACTCTGTCCTGACCTACCTGTATGTCGTCTTGCCCTGATGGCATGGATTGATGGTGACACTGTTGTCTGACTCTGTCCTGACCTACCTGTATGTCGTCTTGCCCTGATGGCATGGATTGATGGTGACACTGTTGTCTGACTCTGTCCTGACCTACCTGTGTGTCATCTTGCCCTGATGGCATGGAGTGTTGCTGACACTAAGGTCACTGTCAGGTCACCCTGAGAGCTGCAATATTGTTGACTACTGCTTGAAAAACCATTCATCTCGCTATTGAACAATTAAGGAGGTATCCAATTGACAATTAATATCACCATAACACAGATTGGTCATTGCAGTCTTGGCTACCAGATTGTACAAGTTTAAAAGTTGGTAACATCAGAGGAGATGCCTCAGCTCATATAATATTAAAGACAATATGTCAGATGGCATCAAACAATACCATTAATCAGCCAAGCATTATTGCAGGTAGTTCACAAAGTGAGTGACGCTCTGTACGGCAGTTCACAAGAACAAGTACGTCATGACCAGCAATTCCTGTGCCCTGATGACGTCAGAAAGGACACACTTTATTAGTCGAGATCTCACTGGATGTGACATGTTTGCAGGTTTTCCTGTCAGAAACAGTAGTGTCTGTGGCCATTGATCAGACAGAAACTGGCAATAATGACCGCCATGTTGCTACATTCTGCCAGTCAATATCTGCAGATGTGATTCCACACTGTCTATTATGAAGATATTGATCGTAGCTGATCTTCCCCAGATAGAACGCTGTCTCCAAGACAAACGCAGGGAACAGTGTTGCACAATGTTGTTGTTGCGTCATGCCTCAATGTAAAGGATATGGGGACTGTTTGGAAGACCTTTACTTTAGTTTGCATTGGACAGGATGTCTGATAAGAAGCAGTTGTTGGATGATCTGTTTCCGAGTGTTTAGGGTAAAACATTGAAGGGCGTGAGGTTATGTGGTCAATAATATTATGGCAAGACAGATATAGTGGTTGTGTGTTTACTTGATTGATGGCTTTCCATAGACTAACAGGGACTTCCAGGGATGAAATAATAAGGGTATTGAATTACATCTTTCCGGATTGAAAAGTAGTGGAATTTTCTGTTTAATGTTTGGCTTTTGTTTTGTAAGAGAGTAATGTGTAGTTTTATAAGCCACTGTATTGTTTGGAAAATGAAACACAAACAAGTTTCTGTAAAATAATGATAATTGTGAAAAAGAAAGTATTTTTCTTGGCAAATATTGATGCATATATACTATTGAACATTTGATAGGGATACTTCATGATATATATTACTTGTGATATGCATCTTGTCTCAGGATCACTGTTCAGTTTGAATCATATATTTTTCTTTAATAGACAAGGAAGTTTGAATGCCAAGTTGCCAATACATCTGGATAAATGTCATGTATGAATCATCTGTGATTCCTCATTGCTGAGGAGTTATTCTCTGTGTAATATTGTTCTTTGTATGTATACACTGCTGTACCATTAATGGAGCAGTATCAGGGCTCTTTGATCAGGCCTTTGAGCCTCCTTCTGAGGTTTACCTTTATAAACACTTAAATAGGTAATAGAACAGGATATAATTTCATAAATCAGAATTATTCCTTTCTGAACAAAGAAAAATCAGGACTCTTTATTTCGCAAATCTGTGATTCCTCACTTTGAGGTTTACATTACTAAACACTTTAGTAGGTAATAGAAAAGGAAGGATTTAATTCATAAATCAGAATTATTCCTTTCTGAACAAAGAAAAATCAGGACTCTTTATTTCGCAAATCTGTGATTCCTCACTTTGAGGTTTACATTACTAAACACTTTAGTAGGTAATAGAAAAGGAAGGATTTAATTCATAAATCAGAATTATTCCTTTCTGAACAAAGAAAAATCAGGACTCTTTATTTCGCAAATCTGTGATTCCTCACTTTGAGGTTTACATTACTAAACACTTTAGTAGGTAATAGAAAAGGAAGGATTTAATTCATAAATCAGAATTATTCCTTTCTGAACAAAGAAAAATCAGGACTCTTTATTTCGCAAATCTGTGATTCCTCACTTTGAGGTTTACATTACTAAACACTTTAGTAGGTAATAGAAAAGGAAGGATTTAATTCATAAATCAGAATTATTCCTTTTCTGAACCAAGAATACCTTTGTCTTGTATCAATATCTACCAGGCCGCCATGTAGCTTATGTGTGATGGAGTTGTGACAGTGTGAGACCTGGCTGATTGTGTCAGTCCCAAAAGGCATGTATCATTGCTCATGCTATAAACAATTGTTGGAGGCACAGGGAGACAAGTCGTCTAAGGCTCAGAAATTCAATGTACAGAGTTGTGTCCCTTGGGTGCACCAGAAACTTGTGGTTATTGGTTCAGATCCTGGTTTGCCCTGATAGTGTTTCAAGCTTTGTCAGCACCATACCTGTGTTGTGGGTTTCACCAAAGTGGTAGTTCTGAGACCTGCTTCACTAAGGCCTTTCCTCCCACATCAAGCTGAGACATTGTCATCCAACTGGAATACTGTTAAAAGCGGTATTAAACCCAACTGACTGACTCACTTGACAATTGTTATTGTCTGGACCTGTATTGTGTACATGCAGGAAGACATGAAATGATTGTGATATGTCAGACTGAGCCAGTTTTGGGGTACAAGTGGATGAATGATGTTTTGGAGATCCACATTTAGAACCTTGGCTACCTTAGCAAGAACATCAACCTTGGTACCTTAGCAAGAACATCAACCTTGGCGACCTTAGCAAGAACATCAACCTTGGCTACCTTAGCAAGAACATCAACCTTGGCGACCTTAGCAAGAACATCAGCCTTGGCTCCCTTAGCATGAACATCAACCATGGCTACCTTAGCAAGAACATCAACCTTGGCTACCTTAGCAAGAACATCAATCTTGGCTACCTTATCAAGAACATTAACCTTGGCTACCTTAGCAAAAACATCAACCTTGGCTACCTTAGCAAGAACATCAACCTTGGCTACTTCAGCGACATCAACAACTTTTGCTACCTCAGCGACATCATCAACCTCGGATAGGTCAGTTAACCTCAGTATCCTGAGTTACCTGCACAGCCTTTCCAGTCATCCCCAGTTCCCGGGCATTTTCGGACTGTAACACAAAGACAGAGATCAGTCCTTTATGATCAAAGCTCTCCCATAATTGAATTACATCTGTCTACCTCACTGTATGACGTTAATGTCAGGCAGACACAGCAGAATTATTAAAGTTGCCTGGCTCAATATCCAGCAGTGTATTTTCAAATTAGTACCAATTTCATTCATATCGGTAAGCAAATACAATGGGGACAGAACTTCAGTATAGTCATGATGATATTTTATTTCATTCTTGCTCTTGAACACATGGTATTTGAAGACAGGACAGTCTTGGGATTTCATGGCAGTTCTTAAGTCATCTTCAAACATCAGCTATAATCTCTTTGAGACATTCTGGCTTTGTGTTTGATGCTTGTGTTAAATCAGGCCAATCACTGTAAGGACAAGCTGGTTGAGTTATCTGGAATCTTGGAGCAAATTGTTAGGCTTAGTTTGATGGTGAATCCGTAGATAACTTGCTGCCAGCAGCAAATGACAGTACATCACGATTTGACGCAGGAATAAATGGCGATTTGATAATTATGAAGAGACAGATTCCATTTAGTTTGACAAATAGTGCAGATTATTTAGGCCACCAATAGCTTTGAACATGCAAACAGCGGAAACAATGTTGTTGGGATCTGTCGGTCAGTTAGAAAATTTAAAAATCACAACATTAGTGTTTTGACTGATTGATGGCCATTTTGCAGCTTCATCCAGCTTTCGGTATTAATTTCTACATTGTGGTCGATAATGAATACGAAGTTACTTCTGGATGTGATGATGAAGTGTCTTGCAGTGGTGACTTATTCATAAGCCAGTTCACTCTGCACATGTGAGACCGACAATATGCCAGTCATATCACTTTATGAAGATTGACAGCACCATCTGGGAGTCTGGCTTTGAAGACTGAGTCACTGTGTTGCATATGTACTCATGTATGAAACAATAGCGTGCATCCACATTTGAAACTTCTTTTGTAAAAATTCTTCATATTAGCAGGGGTGGTGGGGTAGCCCAGTGGTTAAAGTGTTCATCACGCCGAAGACCCGGGTTCGATTCCCGACATGGGTACAGTGTGTGAAGTCCATTTCTGGTGTCCCCCGCAGTGATATTCCTGGAATATTGCTAAAAGCAGCATAAAGCCATCCCCACTCACTCACTCACTCATTCATATTAGCAGAGTTGGGATTAGAAGAGCTTTAAGTAGACTCACTACATTGCTAAGGAAGCTGTGGTTTCTTTCAGTACACAGCATACTCCTTCAGTTCAAGTTTCCTACAGTATTGCTCTGACATAACCAAGACAATTGGTTTTTGGGGTCAGGAACATAGATTGTTCCCTTGTCACTCAATACCAAACTGGTATTAGGTGACGTCCATTCTTGCTATGTGCTGCTGTAATATATTTCTAAAGTTTTCATGAAAAACTGCTGTAACACTTACTCCCTCCCTGGCGATGGGAGCCTAGTGGTTAAAGCGTTCGCTTGTCATGCTGAAGACCCGGGTTCAGATCCCCACATGGTACAATGTGTGAAACCCATTTCTGGTGTTACCTGCTGTGATATTGCTGGAATATTGCTAAAAGCGGCATAAAACCAAACTCACTCACTTACTCACTTACAGTATCATTTCTGTATGTCATAAGGCAATATGTTTTTTAAATTCATATCAATTAAATCATTCAGTCATTGTTTATGATTAATATAAACATTAACAATAATAATATTACAAAATGACCATAAATGGATTTTTTGTCCATTTGCTCACGATGTATAAATTTTTGAGCTGTATAATGTTAGAAAGAGGACCCCATGATGAGAAAGGTCCCAGGGTACTGTTCAGTGGTTCCTGACACATTGTGTGGGCTGGTAGGCAGGCATGAGTTAGAGATAGCATCCCAACAGATGGTGCCAGTGGCTGCAGATTACAACTGTTATCTCCTGGCTGGTGTATATAACACTCACAATCCTTGGAAGTACAACCTCTTTCTTAGAGGGAAATTGGTTTACTGTTGTGCACTGCCAAATTGTGATGGTTGTAGCTTTAATAAAACATTATTTGCCAAAGCCCTCACAGTCTCACTTTCAACATGATTATTTTCATTAATATGAATTTTAATAGGTGGAAAAAATGTAAAAAATCTTTTTCACCCAGACAAATTACTTACAAATAGTTAAAATGAAAATAATAATAACACTTTCTTTTGTCATAGAATCACATAATCTCACTTTTGTTGTTGTTGAGAAAATGGAATGCAAAAATTATTCATGTTATATCAATCTCCCTGACTGTATGGAGTATGTACTTCAGTCAGTTAATCCGGGGTAGAATAGGTCTTCAGCAACCCATGCTTGTTGTAAGAAGCGACTAATGGGTTCAGGTGGTCAGACTCGCTGACTCGGTTGATGCATGTCAACGTATCCCAATTGCGTAGATCAATTCTCATGATGTCAAATCACTGGACTGTCAGGTCCAGACTCAATTATTTACAGGCCTCTGTCATATATTGTGCAGCGCCACCTTGCAGAGCAGTGTCTTGTCTTCAACAGCAACATCGTTGTGCAGCAACATCTTGAAAAACAGCATTTTGTGCAACAACATTTTGAGCGAACGCATGTTGTGCAACATCTTGAGCGAATGCATGTTGTGCAACATCTTGAGCGAATGCATGTTGTGCGATAACTTCTTGAAAAACTGCATCTTGTGCAACAACATTTTGTGCGAATGCATGTTGAGCAACAACTTCTTGAAAACTACATCTTGTGCAATAACTTCTTGAAAAACTGCATCTTGTGCAACAATGTCTTGAAAAACAGCATCTTGTGCAATAACTTCTTGAAAAACTGCATCTTGTGCATCGTCTTGAAAAACTGCATCTTGTGCAACAACATTTTGAGCTAACGCATGTTGGGCAACACTGTGTTCATCTTGTGCAGCAATGTGTTCATCTTGTGCAGCAGCATCTTGTTAAACAGATCCACCAGAAGGAAGAGTGAATCGAAGTAGAGTGTTATTCATTGTTGGTAATATGCCAGGTCAATGTAGACCATTTCCTTCTGATAGTCCTATGGGAATGTCGGTTCATCCATATCCTGTCCAGTGCCGTTCCACAGGGTCAGGAGACAGGGGAGCATCGGGATCAATATGGAGAACCATGGCAGCGCCACATTCTTAAACTTTATCATTATTTTCCTGTTTATGTTCCAAGATACGAGATCTATGAATGATTTATGTTATGGGTATATCCAAAATTGAAATCAGAATCGAGAACTATTCTATTGATTTAGAATGGTTTTGAATGTGTTTCTTAAATCACGTCTGTTGTCACCTTGATCTTCCTGTTGGTGGTTCTAGCAGAAGGCTGGAGCAGGGGCCTCGTGGCTAGAGTATCCGTTCATCACTTCGATTCTTCACATGGACATATTGTGTGACTCTGTCGTGTTATTGCTGGAATAGTTATAACAGCACCAAAAAAACAAAACTCACTCACTTATTCACTTATTCACTCAGAAATGCCACACACATTTGGTGTCATTACTTTACAAGTACATGGTTGATAGATATCAGGAATACTCCTTAAATGTTTACATTTCAGATTGTCATATATTTGATGAAAATGGCAGTTGATAAGTGATAAATCTGTGTCAACAAAATAGTTTACTCCCATATCTGGAACAGTTACTCTTGGTTTGCACCTGTGATTGATTGTGAGGCTGACTGGATGTCATATAACTGAAATACTGTTAAAGTAGCTTTACTCCTCACTCACTCACTCAACCCGTGAAGATCCAGGTTAGAATAGGTCTTCAGTAACCCATGCTTGCCATAAAAAGCGACTATGCTTGTTGTAAAAGGGGACTAATGGGATTGGGTGGTCAGGCTCGCTGACTTGGTTGATGCATGTCATCAATCCTAATTGCATGGATTGATGCTCGTGATGTCAATCACTGGATTGTCTGGTCCAGACTTGATTATTTACAGACCGCCGTCATATGGCTGGAATATTGCTGATTGTGGCGTTCAACAACAAACCACTCACTCACTCACTCACTCACTCACTCACTCACTCACTCACTCACTCACTCACTCACTCACTCACTCACCCACCCACTCAGTTCATCACTCCCACATCAGCCTTGTGTATAAGACAACGACCTGCATGACTGGTGACACTATCAGTTTTGTTTTTAACCGTTATTCCAATTGCAAACCTGTGAATTTCATGTCTTTTGTTTATTTTGTAGTCAGATGTACATACCCATTTTCATCATGTATTAAATGTCTCACATTTGTATGATTCACTGTGCATTTGACATTTAGAATCGTTCCTCCACTATGGTGAACTCATTGGGTGTCCATTCTGAGGAGAGAATAACTGAATCATCCTTCTCTCCCAGCAGATCCAATTTCAAGGTGGATTTACGCTGGATAAAGAGATAATGTTTGAATAGCAAATTGACTGTTTACTTCTCCATGGAGTCAGGATTGTGCTTCTACTGACGGCTCCATTTAACCATTATTGTATATTGCCAGTAATGCACCAGGTACCCTTGACGCCATTCATGGTCATGTTGTTATGGCAGATTATGCCACAGTCAGGCAAACACTGAACATAGTGTAACTACTTGAACACTGTTTCAGTTCCAGCAACAAAATAGATTCATGTCTGTGCTGCTGTTGTATAAAGACCTGCGACCATTCCTACAACAACATTCAACAATTCTTGTGCTCTCAGTCCCAGGTTTATTCTACTTGTTTCAGTGCACAGAGCTGAAATGTTTTAATGGATTTGGGCAAAGGCAGTATGATATTATCACATGATTTCCAAGATCTCAGATAGATATTCTCCAGCCTTTCTGTCATAATACCCTGGTGCGTTATGTATCAATATTCTTCATCATGTCAGTCATACAGATGAAACAATAAAATAGTTTCAAACACAAAAACAATTTTTCTTAAAGATTATGTGTGCATGGTTAATATCAGAATGTTTTTATCTTTTTTCTTTCCATCTTCTTCTTTCTATTGTTATGCCATGGGGTAGCAAAATGGTTGTGTTTACCTGATGTAAAAGACATAGGTTTTATTCCCTAATCCAGGAATAATGATAGAATTTCAAGAAAGTGACTCCTTCCTTCTTTCATTCCTATGGGTCTGTGGCAAGGGGTGGCCCAGTTGTTGGTGGTGCCACAATATGCTGTACAGAGTTGTGTCGTTGAGGTGTGCCAGAAACATTTATCTGGGTTTGAATCCTAGATTTTCCCTGATTATGGTTCTTGGTTTCCACCTGGGTGGTAAACATCTTGGACCTTCGTCACTTCAGGCTGTCCTGAAATAAATACTCCCACATAAAGCTGACACGCTGTGATATAACTGAAATATTCCCACATCAAGCTGACACTGTTATATAACTGAAATACTCCCACATCAAGCTGACACTGTGATATAACTGAAATACTCCCACATCAAGCTGACTCTGTGATATAACTGAAATACTCCCACATCAAGCTGACACTGTGATATAACTGAAATACTCCCACATCAAGCTGACTCTGTGATATAACTGAAATACTCCAACATCAAGCTGACACTGTGATATAACTGAAATACTCCCACATCAAGCTGACACTGTGATATAACTGAAATACTCCTGCATCAAGCTGACTCTGTGATATAACTGAAATACTCCCACATCAAGCTGACTCTGTGATATAACTGAAATACTCCCACATCAAGCTGACACTGTGATATAACTGAAATACTCCCACATCAAGCTGAAACTATGATATAACTGAAATACTCCCACACCAAGCTGACACTGTTATATAACTGAAATACTCCACGTCAAGCTGACACTATGATATAACTGAAATACACCCACATCAAGCTGACATTGTGATATAACTGAAATACTCCCACATCAAGCTGACACTGTGATATAACTGAAATTCTCTCACATCAAGCTGACACTGTGATATAACTGAAATACTCCCACATCAAGCTGACACTGTGATATAACTGAAATACTCCCACATCAAGCTGACACTGTGATATAACTTAAATACTCCCACATCAAGCTGACATTGTGATATAACTGAAATACTCCCACATCAAGCTGACACTGTGATATAACTTAATACTCCCACATCAAGCTGACACTGTGATATAACTGAATACTCCCACATCAAGCTGACACTGTGATATAACTGAATACTCCCACATCAAGCTGACACTGTGATATAACTGAATACTCCCACATCAAGCTGACACTGTGATATAACTGTAATACTCCCACATCAAGCTTCCATATCAAGCTCAAATGGGATGATGTAACTGAAATACTGTTCAATGCAACTTAAAACCAAACTCCCTCACTCACTCACTCACTCAGTTGCATCTACAGCTATTAACCCGCCACCCTACACTATGATTCATTCTGCCTCTCCCTATGATCTTCGGAATCTGTCCATTGTCAGTGCCAGTCATATTGTTGCTAAGGACATGGCATCTGGTTGCCAAGTGCTGATCCTCCATCTGTTGTGGCTCTGTGAAGAAGCCATGAAATTTGTATGAGGCCTATTTTCACAAAGGACTTGACTTTTGTGTTACTTTCTTCATAACTGAATGTGGACACAGAGGTCAGAAACTAGAAGGTATTTCCTGGGGTTGTCAACCTGGGGACTGGTATATCAACACATCACATAGTTATAGTTGACGTATTTCACCTGACATTAGTTAGTATTACCTTTGCGATTATGTGCAACATTGTATTGTTACAATAGAAACAAGACCAGCCTCTTCAAGCGACAATATTTAATGATTATCATCATTACTCTGTATGATGATTTAAAGATATCACCTTTCTGCACCAATTATCTGTTGTCTTCCCTTGTTAAGTTGCCACCTTTTGTTATCTTGTTGCTTTTGTTGTTCTTACATGTTCAATGTATGCTCTCTGTCTCATAGCATTCATTCACCTGATGAAGGAGTAAGTACATACTCCGAAACGTTGTGTTCCTCATTATAAAGAAGTTGACATCCATATATATTCTCTTCCTTATGAATATCACTTCTAAATGCCTTTCAAAGACTTTATGAGGATTGTATCTTTTGGGGAATATGTGGGACTGTTTCTATTTTGAATTTGTGCATGTTGTGTGGTTTGGTTGCTCTCTGCTGGTTTTCATTGGAAGGGCTGAATATTATTCCCTTCTTTAAAGCAGCAAGTTTACTTACCCAATGATGTGTGATATTAATGTTATTAGAATTTTTGTTATTGTATGATGATTAATGTTATTATTAGTAGTATTTATTTGCTATCAATAGAATCAGTGAACATTCCAAACATGAGTGTTATCTCTAATATAACATTTGTTACGTTTGACCACTTTCTGAAATGTGTGTTCATAGTTTTTGACCATGTCAGTTTACACTTGTCAGAGGGGTACACAAAGTGTGTGATCTAGACTATTAGTTGTCAGATTTTCGTTTTTGTGGAAGCCTCGTTGGCTGAGTGGGTTAGATCACTGGATTTGTGTGCTGGCGATTAGGTGCCTCACTCTAGCAGTGAGGGTTTGAATCCCGCATGGGACTCAACCAAAAAGTACAAGAATCTGTACTTTACTAAGAAAGTGTTTTCTCAAATATAACATTTGGTAAATAGTGTGATTGTCAAGAAATATTGATAATAAAATTAATTTATGTATTGAAATGGTCATTATGTCTCTATAATTTCATTTGTATTAGTAGCTATGAAGCAGGGAAACCATCAACATTAGATCTGAACTCACTAACTGGTATGAAAATGTTGGATCAGAAACCATCCTATAATACCTATAATACAATAGCTGGATACAAGATGGCAGACAATCTCTTCTAGGTCCTGGTCATTATATAGTCCATGTTTTCCTGGGTCAATTCCTTGCAAGGTAAATCAATGTAAAACTAATTTTGACTGCAAGATAGGTTTCATTTTACATTGTCGAGATGGAGTATCACTTAAGTGTACACGTGTACTCTGACATGGTGTGACGATGGAGACATGGATCTATGTCTAATTTCAGGGTTGGTCAAAAGACTCAATTATTCTGTAAAGATGGCTGGCAGCTTAGTGCTAAGATTACAGCGTATTTTGCTATTGACTGTATAAAATTAGGAACCATCTTTACAAAATTGCATGCTTGGATAGGTCAAGGCCATCAAATAGTCTGCAGCCACTGGGATTCAGCTGTTTGAGATATTCACCAACATTGTGTAACAGCAAGCAAGCAAGCCATATATTTTCCTGAGTGTAGTAAATATATAGATTATATCTTAATCAGTTGAATATGGAAAAATCATGTATGATTTGTTTAAACTTGTTTTACATGGATTATTGAATCTATTGATAGAGTTATACATAATTGTCATTTGTTGCACAGGAGTTGAAACAATGGATGTGTTGTAAATATCAGGTTAGTGAATTATAACCAACTCACTGAACAGTAGGTCGTTTCTAATGCAGTGTTCTATGATTTCAATATATTCATTGAATTTGGAATAATTAAAACAGTTGACAAAGTAGAAATAATTTATGGATATCAACTTTTTTATTGACTGTAAAGGCGAGGTTTCGGTACTGATCCTTATACCGTTGTCCAGCCAGGCTGGACTCTACTTTGTCATCCGTCAACTTCTGAGTGATGCCTCTCAAACAATTCAATTAAAACAGTTTTCCATCATCACTTCCCTACCAGAAAATGAAAAATCAAAACAAAATTGACATCGAAAACGACGTGTGCTGAGATTTTGTTTGAAGCAAATGCAAGTGATATAAAAGTTGGCATCTGATTGGTCAGTAGGAGGGACAAAGATTGGACATTACTTGTAAGAGCCACTGGTGGCGCTACGATCAAGCCCAGACAGTCCAGCCTAGATCAGTAAGGGTGGAAACTGGACTTTTACAGTCAGTTGACTCCCTTGCCTTGGGAAGATGACCCAGTAAATAATGTTCCAGTCAGTGAAAGAGGCCATCAAGGTCACCTGGAAGTCCTGACAAGTTTGGTTCCAATTGTTCAACTCCTACAATGTCTACTCCCTCAAATTATGTACATCAGCCTATCAGTAGATGATTAAGCTAATTACACAGATGCACACAGGCACTAATGACACTGTCTGGACACAGATGGGGCCTATACTATTTCCCATGCTATTTCCTGTGATGGAAATAGGTTTCGGACTGTCGCCTTCTGTAGGTGGTAAGGGAATGTCAAAGTGAATAGTTCATGTGAAATCAACCTGAATTTCAACAATGCTAATTATATATTCAGAAAGGCGCTGTTATAGACACCACTCAAAGATGTTGAAGAACACCCGATTCTTTCATGTTGTTTTTGTTAATCTGTCATGGCATGAACGCATGAACTTTTTAAGCACGAAATCACAGCCTATGTTAAAAATGGAACTTCTTGAACAGGCTAGATTGCAATCTGTGACAAAGATTTCTCATGCATATATACTTTGGCATTAAACATTGTGTCTGAGCGTGAAAACTGGGGCGACAAAAGCCGAGATGTCGTTTGACTTACATTAAACGATCATACAAAAAGATCGTAATTTAGATGTAAATAACTTTTAGACATATTTTTGTTGATAATATTTATTAGTTTATTCTTTTTTGAAGAGATTTGCTTGAAACATCTTTATTTTGCTCATTGATTTTTTAAATAGAGACCCATTGTCGAAGCATGTGTGCCAGGAATCTTTTTCAATAACATTGCAGGAATAGTAAATAAATTTTGTTCTATCAATAAAACATGGATGATATGACATTGTCTTGGGACGTAATACATGACATCATGTCCGGTATGCTGTCCTGCGGTGTTGAAAGAGTATAATTTAAAAAATATAATGTTTTCCTTTATATTAGTATAAACTATGAAAAAGATAACTTTAATTTGTCTTTGATTACTGAAGCTGGTTCGTCTGGAATCGGGGCGGTGGGGTGGCCTAGTGGGTAAAGCGTTGGCTTGTCACGCGAAATTCCTGGTACGATTCCCACTTGGTTGATAGATATCAGGAATACTCCTTAAATGCTCACATTTCAGTCATATATTTGATGAAAATGGCAGTTGATAAGTGATAAATCTGTGTCAACAAAATAGTTTACTCCCATATCTGGAACAGTTACTCTTGGTTTGCACCTGTGATTGATTGTTAGGATGACTTGATGTCATATAACTGAAATACTGTTAAAGTAGCTTTACTCCTCACTCACTCACTCACTCACTCACTCACTCTTCTGGAATCATCCACCTGATGCCTTACTTAAGAAGTCAGCTGGAAATCTACCTTGCGGAATGCTAGGGTGAGAGAGGGTGTATGTCCCAGTGTTAAGGGCTATATTACATTGCTCACAGTCACAACCCCAACTTCACTTCTCCTGATATTGGTTTGCAGAGATCTCCTCAGTAGTATTCCTTGTGTCTACTCGAGACATGGCCGTCACTCACACAGCCCTATTTGCAAGGGAGATTTCAATACAGGATAGAATGACCGTTGTGATGATGCATGGTTAGTTGACTTCAAACACAGACGGAATTGCAAATTACAGAACCACACAGTTCTGTACTTTCCTAATGAAAAGCAGAGTCATAAATAAAACATTTTCTGTGATAATATTTTTATCATTTTGTAACGTTCTGGAAACATTTTGCATTTAAGGCAGTGTATTTGGAAAAGTGTTTCACAGGCAATACCAAGAATGTTTTCATATTAACTGTACATTATGGGAATGGATAACAAATTTGGGTAGCCCAATCATGTCATTTGCTGTTTAGAGTTGTCTCCCTTTGCCCTGCCAGGATCTGATTATGATTCTGGGTTTGATGGCTGTACCTCTGTTTGTGGGTCTCTCCCACCTGCATCCATTTGGTCAGACCTGTTGTCTGTCGTGTCATTGATTATTTACAGGCCCTGAGATATGGATGTGATATTATTAATTTTGACGTAAAACAACATCCTCTCACTCTGTCTTTACTTCTAGAATCAGGGGTGGTGAGGTAGCCTAGTGGTTAAAGCGTTCGCTTGTACACTGTAGCCCCTGGTTCGATTCCCCACATGGGTGGAATGTGTGAAGCTCATTTCTGATGTCCCCTACACACACACTAACTCACTCATATTTCTATAATCATAATCTTTAAACACTCTACAAACCAAATAAAAAATACTGGTTTTCTTGACGTTGAGTTGGGCAGCATGTGGTTTATATTCACGTGTTTTTCAGCCTAAATGTCAAGGAACATCCACTCTCACATTGCTGTAGTACCAAAAGAAAGATGCCTACCACAAATCAATAACAGGTTTTCAGTATTTGAAACCCAATCTCCTGGTTGGAATTGAAGACTATTTCCTCAGGTGTATGCAGTTATCCTGATGTGTTCATAGGGACTACAATAGAGAAAATGTACAGCATTGCCCATGTGAAGACACGTGGAGGCTGGTTCTATCACCCCGTAGACAGCCCATAGGCCATCACCAGCTGCTGGTTGTGCCATACTGTCATCCTCCTCCCTGGGGAGACCCCCTCCATGGTCTAGAGGTAGAGCGTCCGGCCAGAGAGTGGAAGGTCCGCGTTTCAATCCCTACCTGCGTCATACCAAAAGACGTGAAAAGATGGTACTTGTTGTTACCCGTCTGACGCTTGGCATTAAGGGGCTAAAACAAGGACTGGTCGGCTCAGAGTCAGTATACTGTGTCTGAGTGGGGTATTCATGTTAAACTGCAGCATGGTATCTCAGTGTGCTAGCATTATAAATCGGAATCAGTCTGGACGAGTACAAGCAGACACAAGCAGCTGCTGCTGTGCCGCCATGTTGAACATGGCTCCCTGGGGGATGGGGCATGCAGTGTGGGTCACTACCAGCCCCAGGCAGCCCCATGTGTGTTCTGTGTAGGTCTGTCCAGAGGATGTGTATTGTCTCGCTGTTATTGTGTACACCAACTCACTCACTCGGGCACTCACTCACTCACTCACTCACTCACTCACTCAGCCACCAACTCACTCACTCACACTTACACACACTTGCACATGCATGTGCACATGCACGTACACACACTTGCACTCTCTGTGAAGAAAAACATGCCTGCCCACACACACACTCATCCTACCAACTATATTTAATTAAATTGGTAGTTTAATAAAATTATGATTGCAATAGTTGACCTTTCAAGATATAATTCAAGAATGTTCAGTTGTATTAAATTTTGTATGTTTAAATGTTAAGTACCCTACTGAAAACATTTCTTTGTTCAGACAGCAATATTTTATCATAATTAGTTTGAAATGATCTGTCAGCTTCCTCTTCCACTTGGTAATAGGAGTATTAATATTGATATTTATTATTATTAGAGCTTATGTCAAACTTGGATTGTAAGCCCTTCATCTTCAGTATCA
The DNA here is from genome assembly GCF_022045235.1 of Haliotis cracherodii. Classification (NCBI taxonomy): domain Eukaryota; kingdom Metazoa; phylum Mollusca; class Gastropoda; order Lepetellida; family Haliotidae; genus Haliotis; species Haliotis cracherodii. The sequence goes on along the minus strand of NW_027266343.1, from coordinate 54,448,378 downwards.
TAGTGCCTGCCTGCTCACATTACATGAAGTTGTATGGCACCGTGACATTCTAAACTGCATTTGTCCAAACTGGATAGACTAACACTTGAAATGAAAACATGTCTTTAAAATAATTTGTTTAAATTTCTTCAAAAGAACCTTTCCCCTTCTTCTGTTTTCCTATGGATCAAGCAAACTAGACTTGGTTAGTTTGATGTAGACTTGCCTAGGCTTTTAGTAAAAATAAATACCAGATTAAGACCAAGAATGAAAGAAAATTGTTTCTGTATTAACTGTGTTGGTCATTAAGACACTGTAAGGGCAGTAACTTTGGCATTTCCTTTTGAATTTTGGTCATGTTTGCAATAGGGTAGGGCTTCTTTTCACTTACCATATTTACCACAATAAGCACCCCAGACCCCAGAAAATTGTCAAAGGGGGAGCTTATTAAACCGTAGATTGCACAAGTTCTTTTTGCTTTCAAAGATCGATGAAAGTAAAACTTTTTCAATAATAGTTGCTGGTCAATTATACACCCTGCTGCTGTTTTCTGTAAAAAAAATGTGTAATATGGAATATGGACCATACATTTTTGTCTTATAAGAAGCGCTTGTAAATGAAGATTGGTCCAGAAGTTGGTCAGGGGGTCGGTTCTTATTGGAGCAGGGTGCTTTAGATGGCAAATACGGTAATTTGTACAGTAATTTACATTTTCAAAATGGCATGACAGATTAAGTATAGTCAAGGCCGTAGTTCACTTTTTTTGACAGGGAGGGCAATATTTGTACAAGTATCACTTGTCCCCAACTTCATTCAAATAAAACTGTTTTCTATAAAAAAAATCAAGGGAGGCAACTTCCCCCCCGCCCCCCGGCTGGCTATGGCACTGATAGTAAAATGAAAGAATAAGGAGTTCTTTCATTTCATTTTTGAGTAGTATGTTATGTATAATGTGCGTGAGAAGTGTAGACATGTTGATAGCACAGATGGCCTCCCAGTTTCCACAGGACCAAGCTCAAAATGGTGCTGAGCCATGTCACACAGAAACACATCTATTAAGTGTAATTCACTCTTATTATGGAAAATAAAACTGCCAACTTCGGACAAATACTGCCGTTTTATTCCCTGATGTTTCATGCTATGATTAGTTTATGGACTTGTTGCTGTCTCCTTATGATGCATCTGGTGATAAGATGCACATCTAGCTCTGTTTACGAATGCTATGCCGCCATAATGATTGATCCGGGAATTAAACTCCATATCTCTTAATCTTAATCTTATACTAATTAAAAAAAAAAAAGGATTACCCGATTCTTTCAAATTACTATTGTGGATCAGTCATGCCATAAAGGATTAGCAATAGTAACCTGAAAAATTCTGGTTGCTCTTAACTCTTTTTGAGTAGTATATTTCAAAGATAATCCTTCATTGCTACTGAAACTTTGTTCTCAGGAAAACGAGTTTTAGTTCCGATAGACAAAATGTTGCTATTGATGAGAAGTGTATGGGGCCAGGATTAGAATGAAAATGACAAATCTAAGGATCATTAAAGCCTCTCGCAAGAACTGCCACAGATTGGATGACGCATTGGTATCAAGAAGGAAGGACCAATCTTTGTTCAAAAGCCTTTTTCACTTGGAACTTGGGTCAGGACACACATAAACATTATATTGGTTTAAGATGGCTAAAAAAATAAAACAGTCTCCCTGCTATCTCGCATGTTTTTTTTAATTTGAAACAGCTCATTTAATTGTTGATGTTGAGAATGGAAAAACCCTGCTTCAAACCTGAACAGAAGTGCCTGGTGTCAGTTGTTTGTCTTTTTTGGGTGTTTAATGTGTTATTTGTGCCCTGGGTTAGGTTGTATGTTTTCACAGAAAGCATTCTTTGAAACATTAGCTTCTTGTTGAATGTTGTTACACGAAAACTTCTTCAGAGTGTTTTAGCGGGAACAAAAATATCAAGATACACACTGGATAAGACAAAGGTTTAAGTAACTCATGCAGTGTGAAATATATTTTGGTTCATCTATCTTTGCTGGACAAAACTACTGAATATTTATCGGCACCACCAGACACGCTACTTCCAGTAGCCATTTGACCTCAGCAGCTGGGGCAGTGCCACCTTCACTGCATGATGGACCTCGTCAAGGCCTGTCAACTGGAGGCAGGAATGTTTATGGCAACATTGTCAATAACAGCATGCAACCAATTTGAGAACCCCTCGTTTATTGTTTCCTTATTTATTCATTGTTTCTTTTTTATGTCCTCACTTGTCCTGTGTTGAATATGTGGATAGTAGAGCAGGCTTAAAGTCCTCATGTTTTCAATGTGCCAGTGTGGGCTCAATTGACCTTAGATGACTGTTGTAGACACATATATGGGCACCATCTTGACCTCAGATGACTGTTGGTAGACATATATGGGCACCATCTTGACCTTTTATGACTGTTGGTAGACACATATGTAGGCACCATCTTGACCTTAGATGACTGTTGGTAGACATATATATGGGCACCATCTTGACCTTATATGACTGTTGGTAGACACATATGTGGGCACCATCTTGACCTTAGATGACTGTTGGTACACACATATATAGGCACCATCTTGACCTTAGATGACTGTTGGTAGACACATATGTAGGCACCATCTTGACCTTAGGTGCCTGTTGGTAGACACATATATGGGCACCATCTTGACCTTAGATGACTGTTGGTAGACACATATATGGGCACCATCTTGACCTCAGATGACTGTTGGTAGACACATATTTAGGCACCATGTTGACTTTAGATGACTGTTGGTAGACATATATGTAGGCACCATCTTGACCTTAGATGACTGTTGATAGACATATGTGGGCACCATCTTGACCTTAGATGACTGTTGGTAGGCATATATATGGGCACCATCTTGACCTAAGATGACTGTTGGTAGACATATATGGGCACCATCTTGACCTTAGATGACTGTTGGTACACACATATATGGGCACCATCTTGACCTTAGATGACTGTTTGTATACACATATGTAGGCACCATCTTGACCTTAGATGACTGTTGGTAGACATATGTAGGCACCATCTTGACCTCAGATGACTGTTGGTAGACATATATGGGCAAAATCTTGACCTTAGATGACTGTTGGTAGACACATATATGGGCACCATCTTGACCTTAGATGACTGTTGGTAGACATATATGGGCAAAATCTTGACCTTAGATGACTGTTGGTAGACACATATATGGGCACCATCTTGACCTTAGATGACTGTTGGTACACACATATATGGGCACCATCTTGACCTTAGATGACTGTTTGTATACACATATGTAGGCACCATCTTGACCTTAGATGACTGTTGGTAGACATATATGGGCAAAATCTTGACCTTAGATGACTGTTGGTAGACACATATATGGGCACCATCTTGACCTTAGCTAGATGACTGTTGGTAGACATATATGGGCACCATCTTGACCTTAGATGACTGTTGGTAGACACATATATGAGCACCATCTTGACCTTAGATGACTGTTGGTACACACATATATGGGCACCATCTTGACCTTAGATGACTGTTTGTATACACATATGTAGGCACCATCTTGACCTTAGATGACTGTTGGTAGACATATGTAGGCACCATCTTGACCTCAGATGACTGTTGGTAGACATATGGGCAAAATCTTGACCTTAGATGACTGTTGGTAGACACATATATGAGCACCATCTTGACTTTAGATGACTGTTGGTAGACATATATGGGCACCATCTTGACCTTAGATGACTGTTCGGAGACACAGTGGGCACCATCTTGACCTTGGATGAGATCATTGGAAGCCCATCAGCCTGGCATTAGATGGTTTCATGTATTTCCCAAGAATTGGATGAGTCCCAGACAGAATCTAGTGGTCATGTGTCAAATCAATTACTCTATCCTGCCCTACCACTAAGTTTATTAAACAGCAACACTATGGCATAAGCTGGACTGTAATCCTGTTTCTTAATGTCACTCCAAGTTTTCAAGTGATGTACTGTGTTACTGTTAAGCCATCAGCTGAGTAGCTCTAGCAACAGCACTGGAGTGGGCGTGGTTACCGTAAAGCCATCAGCTGAGTAGCTCTTGTAGGTGTCTTCTGTGGTGGTATGAATGTGGCAGGTGTCTTCTGTGGTGGTATGAATGAGGCAGGTGTCTTCTGTGGTGATATGAATGTGGCAGGTGTCTAGTGTGGTGGTATGAATGTGGTAGGTGTCTAGTTTGTTGGTATGAATGTGGCAGGTGTCTTCTGTGGTGGTATGAATGTGGTAGGTGTCTTCTGTGGTGGTATGAATGTGGCAGGTGTCTTCTGTGGTGGTATGAATGTGGCAGGTGTCTTCTGTGGTGGTATTAATGTGGCAGGTGTCTTCTGTGGTGGTATTAATTTGGCAGGTGTCTTATGTGGTGGTATTTATGTGGTAGGTGTCTAGTGGTGGTATTAATGTGACAGGTGTCAAGTGTGGTGGTATTAATGTGGCAGGTGTCTAGTGGTGGCAATAATGTGGCAGGTGTCTAGTGTGGTGGTATTAATGTGGCAGGTGTCACGTGTGGTGGTATTAATGTGGCATGTGTCTAGTGCGGTGGTATTAATGTGGCAGGTGTCTTTTGTGTTGGTATTAATGTGTCAGGTGTCTAGTGTGGTGGTATTAATGTGGCTGGTGTGGTGGTGTTAATGGGTCAGGTGTCTAGTGTTTGTATGTAGCAGGTGTCTAGTGCGGTGGTATTAATGTCTCAGGTGTCTAGTGTTTGAATGTGGCAGGTGTCTTCTGTGGTGGTATTAATGCGACAGGTGTCTAGTGTGGTGATATTAATGTGGCATGTGTCAAGTGTGGTGTTATTAATGTGGCAGGTGTCTTCTGTGGTGGTATTAATGTGGCAGGTGTCAAGTGTAGTGGTATTAATGTGGCAGGTGTCTAGTGTGGTGTCGTGGTATTTGACAGGTAGTGAGCGTGCTGTTACATTTGATGTGCCAGGTGTCACGTGTGTTAAGATACCTAGTGTGACAGATGTCTAGCATGGTGATCACTGACGTGACAGGTGTTAGTGAGAAGATGTTTGGTTTAACAGGTGCCATGTCTGGTGATACAGTTTATGTGGCATATCCAGTGTGTCCCTGCTCACTAGCCAAAAGCAAACATATGTAAAACAACATTTCTTTCCAAATGACATTTTCTGTTGAACTGATAAATGATATACCGCCTTCCTAACACCAACAGAACTGGCAATGCAAGTGGTATACCCAGCTGCCTCAGACCCTGCCTGACATAATTCATCATCAATGCCAGAAACAGACTTTGATTAACCTTGTGTCTGTAACATATCTGAAATCAAATCTGTTGTTTAGCTGTTTGATGATGAATGTTGACTTCCATTGATCCTGTTGTTCTGTGCCATGTTGGTCTGTTGCTGTTGTGCTGGTAAACCGACTCCATCCTGTCAAAGCCTGCTGGCAGGACAACTGATTCTATTTGATTGGGACGAATAAATGTCAGTTGTAAATTACAGATTTGATTATGATGTGAAAATATTGTAGTTTTGCTGCAAATAGAACAGAATACTTATTATGTGTCTGGATGTGACTGATTTATTTGAAATATATCAGAATAAATGCGTCCCAGTCAATGTCTGCTTGAAATATGAGGCAAAAGTATTTGTAACAAACACCGTTTCATCATGTGATTGCATTGTTGGTTTGATAAGTCTGACACAAGCTGAAAGTTGTGAAAAGGGAAGATTAGTTTCAGTAACACTTACTATTCATTTACAGAAAACAGACTTGATGCCCCATCTGTTTGTTTCATGCACACAGTATGTAAATGAATTCATTTTTATGTTTAACGGAAAACAGAAACGATTTCCATAATTACTAGCTATTGGTTGCCTTTACATGATGAGAGACAAGACACATGGATGTTTCCTAGAAGCTGCAGTGAGCAGAGGCCCAGTGAAGATCCGGGTTAGAATTGATCTTCAGCATCCCATGCTTGTCATAACAGACGACAATTCTTGTCGTGGGAGGTGACGCACTGGATTGGGTGTTCAGGCTCACTGTCTTGATACTGTTGATACATGTCATCGTACCTCAATTGCATAGATCGATGCTCATATGTTAATCACCGGATTGTCTGGTCAAGACTTGATTCTTTACAGACTGTCATCACATAGCTGGAATATTGCTGAGCGGCGTTGAACAACAAACAAACAAACAAACAAACAAACAAGTAAGCAGAGACTGCCATGATTAGACTACATACACAAAGTTTCCATGGCCACATTTGTTGTGCAGAGGTTTACTCCATGGGGGGATACGAGATTCTCTTTCTTCAAGTACCGGCTGATGACACTTGCACATCCGATCAATGGCAGCATTTCGACCTTCCTCTGGTTGCACACACTGCCTTATTGTTGCTTCAGAATGGCCATTCTTCCAGCAGCCCATCCAGTCGCTAATGGTCCATTATCTACCAAGTCATCTAGTAAAAATGTCTGCCACCAGAGGGCACAACATTTGACATTTTCTTTGATTAGTTAGGTTGTTTACCAAGGGTCTCAGTGACTCGCTATATAAGGTTCTCAGCGACTGAGTGAGAGAGCCAGAAATGATGCAGGTCTTAGATGTTTACCACTTCAGTGAAACCCACGAGCATTTGTATGGTGCTGACAAACCTAGAAACGTAGAAACATAGTCAGTGGGAACAGGGATTCGAACCCACAATCATAGGTTTCTGACATGGCTAAGGGACGCAAACCTGCACAGCGAATTAACACACCTTAGACAACTGGGCCACCAGTGCCCCTGGGCACCACTGAATCGGTTCACCCAGTGAATCAGTATATGCTGTGAGTGTTAGTCACCGTACAATATGACGTCACTCTGGGCAATTCATGACTGTCTACTTGTAGATAGCATTTTTGCCTTCAATAGGCCAGTATTTTGTGCATCTATCAGAACAATTAAGATCTAGACCTTGGAGAACCAGTGTCCCAGTTGTCTATGTGTAATCCCTTACCTGCCATGATATATTGCTTAGTGCTTAATAATAATTCTTGGTATGCCAGCACTAGAACCTTGCTCATGGCTTTCACCAAACAGCTAAACATCTCCAGCATCAGCTCCAGCTCCAGTATCGTGAAATGAGTGCAGACGTATTCCAAAAAGTGTTAATATCAAACCCTCTCATGCACTCACAATGCCAGACCATTCAATAGTTCATCAGAAATGGTTGAAATTTCATTTTCCTTATGTACACCATTGTATATTTCGTTTATGTAAAATTTCCGATTATTCATTAATTGGTCATTGTTGTTGACAGAATACACTGCTGAATAACAACAAGTAACAGCTTAAAATATGACCATGGTCTGCCTCCGTGGTCTAGTGGTAGAGCGTCCACCTGGAGAGTTGAAGTTCAGGGGTTAGATACCAGGCGTCATACCAAAAGCTGTTAAAATATCATACTTGTTGTTACCCTGCCTGGCACTTGGCATTTAGGGGCTCAAACAAGGACTGGTTGGCTCGGAGTCAGTACTGTCTGAGTGGGGTATTCATGTTAAACTGCGGCATGGTATCTCAGTGGACTAGCACTATAAAATCAGTATCAGTCTGAACTAGTACAAGCAGCCACGCATGCATGCACATAGCTATGTAAGTGCAATAATCTTGGAAGCGATGATAAACCCCATTTCACCTCACCTTTAATATGAACATGATTGCATCTGCAGTAGCATGCACACTTGTTTGTAGCTGAACAAGAGCAATCGAAAGGTCAAATAGCATCACTGTGTAAATTTACACCACTCACAATGTTAGTGTCAGTTAACAAGTTACTAGTTTCAGTGTGTAATACGTTCATACACATCAAAACGATGAAATGCTGATAGAAATTGATGTCACTGTTGTTGAAATATTGCAGATGAAACATTAGGTTTGAACTCACTCTCTCATGACTGTTCAAAGTCCATTGCAAATTGCTGCACACTTTAAGTGATGAAGTGAACACTTAACATGAGAAGGGTCTACATCCGCTGCACACTCCAATCCTCCTTGTATCACTCACTCACTCACTCACTCGCACACTCACTCACTCACTCTCACTCACTCACTCACTCTCCCACCCACTCACTCACTCACTCACTCACTCTCCCACCCACTCACTCACTCGCACACTCACTCACTTGCACACTCACTCACTCACTCTTCCACCCGCTCACTCACTCGCACACCCACTCACTCACTCACTCACTCGCACACTCACTCACTCACTCACTCACTCACTCTCCCACTCACTCACTCGCACACTCACTCACTCACTCTTCCACCCGCTCACTCACTCGCACACCCACTCACTCACTCACTCACTCACTCGCACACTCACTCACTCACTCACTCACTCACTCACTCGTACACCCACCCACCCACTCACTCACTCTCCCACTCACTCACTCAATCGCTCACCCACTCACTCACTCACTCACTCGCACACCCACTCACTCACTCGGACACCCACCCACCCACCCACTCACTCACTCTCCCACCCACTCACTCACTCAATCGCACACCCACTCTCACTCACTCACTTGCACACTCACTCACTCACTCTCCCACCCGCTCACTCACTCGCACACTCACTCACTCACTCACTCACTCACTCACTCGGACACCCACCCACCCACCCACTCACTCTCTCCCACCCACTCACTCACTCAATCGCACACCCACTCACTCACTCACTCACTCACACACTCACTCACTCACTCGCACACCCACTCACTCACTCACTCACCCACTCACTCACTCACTCACTCACTCTCCCACCCACTCACCCACTCACTCATCCACTCACTCACTCACTCACTCACTCACTCACTCACTCACCCACCCACCCACCCACCCACCCACCCACCCACTCACTCACTCACCCACCCACCCACCCACCCACCCACTCACTCACTCACTCACTCACTCACTCACTCACTCACTCACTCACCCACTCACCCACCCACCCACTCACTCATCCACTCACTCACTCACTCACTCACTCACTCATCCACTCACTCATCCACCCACTCACTCACTCACTCACTCACTCACTCACTCACTCACTCATCCACTCACTCACTCACTCACTCATCCACTCACTCATCCACCCACCCACTCACTCACTCACTCACTCACTCATCCACTCACTCACTCACTCACCCACCCACCCACCCACCCACCCACTCACTCACTCACTCACTCACTCACTCACTCACTCACTCACTCACTCACTCATCCACTCACCCACCCACCCACCCACTCACTCACTCATCCACTCACCCACCCACCCACCCACTCACTCACTCATCCACTCACCCACCCACCCACTCACTCATGAACCTAGTGAAATATCCTCCATGTATTACCAATCTTGTCTCATCGACAGACCTGACATTAAACTTCATATTTTCATGTTGAATGCACTTACAAGTGAAAAGGACACCTTCAGAGGTCACGTGATGACATATCCCATTGTTTGACAAGAATAACCAAATGTTCTGTTATTAAATATTTTCTTACTTTTCTTGCATGAAAACGGTAATGTCATTGACAGAGATTAAATTAGTTCAGGATGACCTTTACATCAAAATCCATAGAATCTCAAAGAAATTCTCCTCCAACATAAAACTGCTGTTTATATCATGCTGATGTTTCTTTATGGGAGGTGGGATCTTATTCTGTGCAATTTACAGACATGCCTTGAGTGGCTCTCTTATGTCGTCACAAGTGGATATCAGCCTTGCCAGAAATTGAAGTGCATAAAAATCTCATAAGGTGCCAATTCTTGAAGCAAAAAATGCAAAGTTTTGTAAAAAGGAACATTGTATTGTTCTAGGAAGGAAGTGAGCTTGTTTTAGGAGGCTCTTGATACTGGAAGAACGTTTCCATGAAGGAGGACATGTTGCATGTGTCTGCCTCCCTACCCACCTGCTTCTCAGACTGGCTCCAGTGCACCGGCGCTGATTTGACCTGCCAAACACGTACATGACATTTTCTCTCACAACATCGAAACATACAAGTCTTCTGTTGTTCCATATGATGCTGTGGGTTTTGTACAAGACACCGCCTATCCTCACAGTCAGTTCAAAAGACAGGGTTAGTTGTATGGCCAATACTACATTCTTTGATGTGCCGACAATCTTAGGTGTGATGGAAAAAACAATCACTTTCTCTTGTGTTTATCTTTTTCCCCTTTTTCCTGAGTTTTTTTACTTGTATTATATGTTACATGTTACATATTGCTTATTGTGTATTACATATTATGTTTCGGCTGCTGAGTGTGAACAGCTGTTGTGTCTATTCCTCGCTTTCACCGCCTCATCTGTTTCATATTAGATGTATGCATAAAGATTCAGAGTGACAAAACACTCTCCACAAGACTGTATGACAAGAGGGGTGACTTCAACTTTCCACCAGTCAGTTTTCCCTTCATGACAAGCAATATTGCAGAAGCTCCAGCCTTTGGTGTTTACATTTCACAACTTTTGAGATACACTCAAGCATGCTCTTTCTACCAAGATTTCAAAGAGCGTCATATAACTATTGCTCAGAATTTGTTTGATCAAATTTACAACATTCAAAGTCTCAGTGAAGCTTTCAAAACGTTTTATAACAGACATGTGGAGGACATTTCCAAATCTGACACATCAGTGACAAAAGTTATGTCTGATACAATTCCCTATTTTGACTTGTACCAAATGATCGCCTGGTTTTTTTTCAGGTGAAATAATTGACTTGCCTTTGCATGTGTTTGTGGTATCATCACCATTTCATAGTGATTTTAAACACATGCTCATGATATAGTTGGAATCATACAATCGAGCAGAGATTTCTATTGAATATTGAAAAGGTTTTGCCACTTTTATTCATATTGTTTGTAAAAAAAACAAACGGGGAAACATTCATTGAAACAGTAATAATAAGAGAGAAAATCTTTCTGAAATTTTGATACAGATAGATATCCTGAATTTCTGAAAGTTTGTTGCAGGCTGATGAGTTTAAGGTGTTAATTTAGTATTTACTAGTTTTATTATTTGTATTAAACTCCATATGGATTTGTTTCAAAGTTATGATATGTTTTTCAATGATCTATATGAAGATGTCCGTCAATAAGCAAATAAATCATGTACATGAAGCTGAGGCAGTGAAATGATGGCTGGCAAACAGTTTATGTGAGGTGGTATTTGACACTATGACTGTCTGTTGGTAGGAGGGAAATACACTTTGAGAAATGTGAATGTTTACAAAATGATGTTCGGTGACAATTCCCTACAATGTGTGAAGCCCAAGTATGGTGTCCCTCGATGTGATATGGTTGGAATATTGCTGAAAGTAGCATAAGACCATTCTCTCTTTCTATCACTTGCTTACTCACTCACTCACTCACTGTCTTGCAGTCTCTCTCTCACTCATTCTGTCTTGCTCTCTCTCTCTTTCTCACTCGCTCACTCTGTCTCTGTCTTGCTCTCTTTTTCACTCACTCACTCACTCTCTCATCAGGAGCATCTAGGTGTTTTCCTTTTGGGGATAGACTAACAAAAACATTTGCTAATGAAAAAATAACATTCCCCTCACAACTTGATTTGTGCACCTTCACTGACCACATGAACAGTGCCTGCGGCTGTCCCTAGCAACCATCATCAATTAGTTGCTGTAGTAGATTCACAACAAATTCTATTCCAGAATTGAAACAAAAATTTAATTATCAATCAAAAGAACATGGATTTCATGTGAGATCAGAACTGATAAGAATATTCATGATTTCATGTCTAACCTCTGAGATTGACGGCAAGCCTCGGTTTATCATGGGACGTCAGTGGTTACGATTTGATGCAATGTAATATGTCTGCAGTGCCATTTTATCTGAAGGTGATCTCTGACAATGTACGTCTGCTCTTAAGATGATCACGTCTGCCTATCTGTACATCAATGTTAGTTTCAATGACACATGTCGAGATCGCAATCCCTATCTATGAGTTCAGCTGCTACAAACAGTGGCCGGGATCGGGGTAGTGTTTACATGTGCGAGGTGTTTATTCCAATTACGTAGGTAACAATGCTTCTGTTTACACAGTCTCATCTGGGGCCCATACAAGACAGATGCTTACAAGAACATGGTACTTTCAATTGTTTGTGTGCTTTATCTGATGCGGAACTTCAACAAGTTCTTCAATGAGAAGGATCTAGACTTATGACTGTCTTCTTACAGACACTATAAACATACAAAGGTCACATGTTTCAAACATTGTGCAGGAAACATTTGCATCGGCTCTGGTTGTTGGAAAGAGATATCTGTTTCATGTTTCATGAATGCTTTACAAATTTTCAGCTGACATTTTTGTAGCAACACTGTCATTGATAAAAATAGAGTCAGATGAAATTTATGCGTTTTTGAAATATTCATGGAGAATTTTCTTCAAATTCATGACATTTTGATGAAGGATCAATCTCAAGAATGACCTTTCATGTTTTACCAGAACAGATTCAATGAAAAATGCTTGGAAATTCTTCAGTAATATTCTCCACAAATTCATGAATGTATGAAATAAATGCTTTATGAAGATTTCTTGCAGTTTATGTATAATGCATTATCTCACTCCAGAGTTTAGTTGAATCATTTAATAACAAGAAATGTTGACAAATGTTAATATTTCCTAAAGCACACTGACAATGATTGAAGAACATGCATTTATTTCTTTGAATAAAACTAAAGAATACAGAGTGTTATGAAAAGTTGGATGAGGGGCCATGACAAATTAGCTTTGCTTCTGTCCTGTAAAGTAAGTTTTGGTTCCCATGGTAACATGAATATTCATATTTGGTGCTCCCTTTCAAGAGGTTATAACATTTTCTGCCTTTCTAGAGCTCACTATTAGTCTCTATGGGAAATGTAACGTTTATTAGAAAATATTTTACAGTAGAATTCATGAATTCAACTGAATATGCTGAATAACTGAATTCAAGTGACCATGAAGCAGTTTGCTAATCGTAAACAGCATTATATTACAGAGATGTTCTTTTAAGAGTTGTAAGTAACTGATTTAATGATCTCTTCCCCTAAAATTGCCTCAATATATTGTAAAGATAAGGTCTGTTTCTTCATGCAGAACAGACACATTAATATCTGGGTAGAATGGGTCTTCAGTAGGGCTGGGACGAGTCCACATTTACTACCCGGGTACCCACACCCCTATTACCTGATCCTACCCACGTACCCGCTGTTGCTGTCAAGAGATAGGTACAAAATGTCCGATTGGGAATAGTTTGACAGTAGCCCTGACAGAATGTATGTAGATACATATATAAAACAATGTGGTCATTCATACACTGAATTTGACTGAAGTTTTAGCTTTGTTCAAACATATTTAAGTTAGAAGGAACATGTTCATAGTCATGAAGAAATGCGAACATTAGAGACTTAAAATTGTCATGTAACCATGTTATATGGTGAATATTTGTCATGAAACAATATATCACGTGACTAACCACGGATCCGGGTAGTCCTGTGGGTACCCGGGTCCTACTCAGTACCCACCCGACCCGAGTACCCGAGTTACCTGTCCCAGCCCTAGTCTTCAGCAACCCATGCTTGTCATAAGAGGCAACTAATGGGATCAGGTGGTCAGGCTTGCTTGATGCATGTCATCGTACCCTTATTGTGTGGATCGATGCTCATGATGTCAATCACTGGATTGTCTGGTCCAGACTTGATTATTTACAGACTGCCATCATATTGCTGGAATATTCTGAGTTTGGCATAAAACAACAAACAAACAAACAAATCATGCAGAACATACTAAAAATACTCATTAAGATGTCTGTTTTCTCAGTTGGTACAGGGAAGTTGACTGAGCAGAAGGCATTTTTTAGGTAGATGAAAGCCAAATAGTATTATTGGTAGCAGACTATCTAGAAATAACATGGCCAAGACATTGGCAACACACTGTATTTGAATAAAACCAATATGGAAGAACTTGGAGGCTTAGAGCAAACAATTAATCACTGCTGGAGTTTGGTCATCATTATTCGTCTTTTTTCTGTGGTACATTATGAGTGTTGCTTGAACACTCTCCTCGGACAATCCTCGGCAAATGCTGCCTGCTTGTTCAGCCAGTATGAAGGAAGAGGGATTGGTCCTTTCACACTACAGGGGCAATTATTGATTAGTAATTATAGACTTTCCACATCGTTTCACTTGCAAGGAAATTCCTACACATGGACCTCGCTTGTGGCCACAATTACGGCCAATGCATTTAAACAGAAAAAGTCTTTTGCAGTTTCCGATTGCAAAAAGTTCACAGTTTTCTCTTCTGTGTGACTGGTTTCTGGGGCGGATGGGACCAGTAATCGAGTTGAACCGCTGATGACGCTGTTTCATTCAGTTTGCAGATTAATTGCTTTTCTGAAAAGGTAACTTCAACTCTCCAGTGTCTTCAAGTGAGGCTGAGCAACTGCTTTCTCTTGTCGATTAGTAGAGAAAGTTGCCGAAGTTGGCTCATTGAGTCTTTGAAGCAGGTCCTGGGAGGGGTATGTAAGAGTTAAGGGGATGGAGGCCAGATTGAGGGCTTCATCAAACTGTTGCAATGAATACCAACTAGATTTTTGTACTTAGAGCTCTGTCTTCATCATTATCTGATTGAAGTTTCATATTTGATATATTTTGTCCATGTTGGATTTCGACATGTTTGAAGAAGGTATTTCCCAATGAATGCTGAGACTTCAACCTAAATAGTCGAGATCTTTAAAGCAATACATCAAACACACTGGATAGTGCTCTGAACATTAATACTTGTCTTGAATAGCACTGCTTGATCAGATATCATACACTTGGTGTACAGAAGAGTATTAAGTTGGGACTTTTCTTAATTACTTGGTTTTAGAGATTACAAGTGTGGAATAAAACTGATATTTTTGGAACAGTGTCTATTTTTACCTCATTTTAGTTAAGTTATTTCAATCATGAATAAAATACCTTTGAAATTGGTCAATGGTTAAGGGATGCACCACTTTGACTTATCATTCAAGAACACTTTTTCAGGTTTCTCTTAGTTCTTTTCACCAACAATTCTTTTTAGAATTCTTTGAAAATAGAAAGTTCATGCCGAAGACCCCGGTTCGATTTCCCACATGGGTACAATGTATGAAGCTCATTTCTGGTGTCCCCTGACATGATGTTGCTGGAATATTGCTCACTCACTCACTCACTCACTCACTCACTCTACTGATATTAACATGATGTTGACATTGATTATTGACATGATGTTGCTGGAAAATTGCTCACTCACTCACTCACTCACTCACTCTACTGATATTAACATGATGTTGACATTGATTATTGACATGATGTTGCTGGAAAATTGCTCACTCACTCACTCACTCACTCACTTTACTGATATTAACATGATGTTGACATTGATTATTGACATGATGTTGGTGGAATATTGCTCACTCACTCACTCACTCACTCACTCACTCACTCACTCACTCACTCATTCACTCTCACTCACTCACTCACTCACTCACTCACTCTACTGATATTAAAGAAGACAGTGTTAAGTTAAAGCACTCACACAACTCACTGGAGACCTGGGTTTGATTCTTTTCAAAGGTACAATGTGTGAAACCCATTGTAGTCCCCTGCCTTGATAATACTGGAATATTGCTAAAAGTGGCTTAAAACCATGCTTACTCACTCACTCACTCACTCACTAAAAGACTGCTAGCTATAGGTGGTCTGGCTCTGACTGTTACTGGAGCTCAGGTCAAGTGTGGGTGAAATGAATACCAATGTCAAGGACCCAATTACCCAACCAGGGGAGGTAACTCATTCACGTTGTGAACATGAACGAGAAACAGGACAGTCTGAACGCATTTTTGCTTTGATGATTATCAGAAAAAAAGGACAATATTGATTGTGTGGCATATGACCATTGAAATTGGGCACTTGAGCCGGTGTTTTGGGATTTGGGTACTTGAGTTCATTTTTATTCTTTTTGTCCCCAGAAGCCAAATTGGTGGCTAGGGCATATAAATTACCCAATGCCTGTATGAGAATTGACACAATATTTCTGTACTGAAGATGCTGTGTTTGTGTTTCAGGAATGTCCCACAGGGATTGTCAATGAGGAGACGTTCAAGGAGATATATGCTCAGTTCTTTCCTCAGGGAGGTCAGTATGAACATGCCCACATGGTCAATGGACTTGTGAAGGTTCATGGTAGAATAGGTCTTCAGCAACCCATGCTTGCCGTAAAAGGTGACTTTGCTTGTCCTAAGAGGCGACTAACAGGATCGGGTGGTCAGGCTTGCTGACTTGGTTGATACCTGTCATCTAATCCCAACTGCGTGGATCAATGCTCATGTCAATCACTGGATTGTCTGGTCCAGACTCAATTATTCACAGACCGCCGTCATATAGCTGGAATATTGCTGAGTGTGGCGTTAAACAACAAACAAACAAAAAATTATCAATGACTTCTTGTAACCATCCAAAATCAATGATTCCAAATGAAATCTTAAAATGAAGATCTCCACTTTAAATCTGCTCTTTGTTTAATGCATAAAAATGTGTTAATACCATGTTTCAAGTTAGGTTGAATTATTTATTCATCATGGAAGTCATAAACTGTCGTCATATCTTTTCACATCAGAAACAAAATCATGTAAAACATATTATTATCATCTAGGTTTTTGTGTTCTTTGAGCCCAGTCCTTGTAAATCCACACCGATGTATCAAAGAATGGGCTCAATGTTCGTGTGACTGATGCATTTATCATTATCAAGTTGAACATGACTTTGTTCAAAACCATATCCCTCACTTCCTGTTGGCAGTCATCTGTTCCTCTCCATCTCAGCAGCATCAAGCTGGAGGTGACCTCATTCTTCTTTTAACACCAAGTTTGATATAAAAAAATGGCATAAAATTTGAAAGGGATTAAACATTTCATTGATTTCCTTCTCTCTAATAGCCGCAATTAATTTTGTCTTGCTGCACGAAGGTTGCATGCACCTTTGATATAAATGGGATGAGAAATGGCTTGACATGGTCTGACGGAAATGACTGGGATGGAAGCTTGTAGGTTTTGTTGTTATCGATGGCCTGCCTGCCTTCAACATGGCTGCAAGTCAGGGATAACTGTCCCCCTGAAATCACCTCATTATTTCCGTACCTCCCAACCCGTGAGACGGTGTAAGACTTGTTAATGCTGTTATTTATGCTCAAATTCTCCATGGTTTGTATAAGATTTTCCTGTTTTAAGAAGCTTAATACGCCAGAATTTCCAGCCCACATATAAAACCCACCCAACTTCTGAGTAAAGTGAACTTTGTGTAAACTTGAAAGGAGAAATACTCTTTTGATTTTCATACAATTGGTTTGGAAAGGTGCCAAAGCCAATTTCTTGTTTGAATATGTTGTTGGAAGTTGTAAACATGAGGTATAAATGTCCTGTTTGGTTTACAGTGGAGGTTTTACTGTGATAGAGTGGAGTTTATTTGAGGTACTTTTCCAGACACTGTCATGTTTTGTTTATAAGGTTTTTGAAATATTTACTTAAAACAATACAATACCCTGAGACCCTCAGACATATCTCTTCTTTCAATGACATCTAGAGGTTGCTTTTGCCAATGCTGGAATACAAAATCAAAACCCTTAGTTTTTTTAGCTGAAAGGGAAAACTTAATACCTAAAAAAATATCACCTTCCTTACTGGAATACAATAATGTCTCCTATTTTGGACTTGCTCTATTTGACAAGTTAGCCTTCCATGGTGAGCTCGAAACACCCCATCCAGGGAAATAATGTTTTTTGCACCTGTGAAGATCAAGGGTAGAATAGGTCTTCAGCAACCCATGCTTGCCGTAAAAGGTGACTTTGCTTGTCGTAAGAGGCGACTAACAGGATCGGATGGTCAGGCTTGTGTGATGCATGTCATGGTGTCCCAATGTAGATGCTGAGGTAGGTGCTTTAGTCGGACATGGAAATAGTATATGTGATGGAAGCCATGGGATATGATGTCCGTGTGAATAGCAATACCTGTTTGTTAAAAAAACAAGCTTTAGAAGCTAAGAGGGAAAAAACATAACTGAAGAAGAGAAAGTTAATGAGATATTGATAAAGTTAAATAACACCTGATGTTTTCAAATGACTCTAGTTACATTGTCATATGACAGATTACCCATCATCATGAAAATATTGGGTGTTCTTTAACTGTTTTTAGTATATATATATATATATATATATTCTAAGGCAATAGATATTGTGACGCATGTTTGTATGTGAAAAGAATCCACATCACAAGAACTTTTGCCTTGGAGTTGGGACGAGTCAACATTTTGTAACCGAATACCCACACCACTATTACCCGACCCTACCCGGGTACCCACCCAGCTATTACCCGACCCTACCCAGGTACCCATCCCGCTATTACCCGACCCTACCCGGGTACCCACCCCGCTATTACCCGACCCTACCCGGGTACCCACCCCGCTATTACCCGACCCTACACGGGTACCCAACCCGCTATTACCTGACCCTATATGGGTAACCAGCCCGCTATCACCCGACCCTACACGGGTACCCAACCCGCTATTACCCGACCCTACCCGGGTACCCACCACCCTATTACCTGACCCTACCCGGGTACCCACCCCGTTATTACCCGACCCTACATTGGTACCCACCACCCTATTGCCCAACCCTACCCGGGTACCCACCCCGTTATTACCCGACCCTACACGGGTACCCACCCCGCTATTACCTGACCCTACATGGGTAACCAGCCTGCTATTACCTGACCCTACACGGGTACCCAACCCGCTATTACCTGACCCTACCCGGGTACCCATCCCGCTGTTACCTGACCCTACATGGGTAACCAGCCCGATATTACCCGACCCTACACGGGTACCCAACCCGCTATTACCTGACCCTACATGGGTAACCAGCCCGCTATTACCTGACCCTACACGGGTACCCAACCCGCTATTACCCGACCCTACACGGGTACCCAACCCACTATTACCCGACCCTACCCGGGTACCCACCCCGCTATTACCTGACCCTACCCGAGTACCCACCCCGCTATTACCTGACCCTGCACGGGTACCCAACCCGCTATTACCTGACCCTACATGGGTAACCAGCCCGATATTACCCGACCCTACACGGGTACCCAACCCGCTATTACCTGACCCTACATGGTTAACCAGCCCGCTATTACCTGACCCTACACGGGTACCCAACCCGCTATTACCTGACCCTACATGGGTAACCAGCCCGATATTACCCGACCCTACACGGGTACCCAACCCGCTATTACCTGACCCTACATGGTTAACCAGCCCGCTATTACCTGACCCTACACGGGTACCCAACCCACTATTACCCGACCCACTATTACCCGACCCTACACGGGTACCCACCCTGCTATTACCTGACCCTACATGGGTAACCAGCCCGATATTACCCGACCCTACACGGGTACCCAACCCGCTATTACCTGACCCAACATGGTTAACCAGCCCGCTATTACCTGACCCTACACGGGTACCCAACCCGCTATTACCTGACCCTACATGGGTAACCAGCCCGATATTACCCGACCCTACACGGGTACCCAACCCGCTATTACCTGACCCTACATGGTTAACCAGCCCGCTATTACCTGACCCTACACGGGTACCCAACCCACTATTACCCGACCCACTATTACCTGACCCTACACGGGTACCCACCCCGCTATTACCTGACCCTACATGGGTAACCAGCCCGCTATTACCTGACCCTACACGGGTACCCAACCCACTATTACCCGACCCACTATTACCTGACCCTACACGGGTACCCACCCCGCTATTACCTGACCCTACATGGGTAACCAGCCCGCTATTACCCGACCCTACACGGGTACCCACCCCGCTATTACCCGACCCTACACGGGTACCCAACCCGCTATTACCTGACCCTACATGGGTAACCAGCCCGATATTACCCGACCCTACACGGGTACCCAACCCGCTATTACCTGACCCTACATGGTTAACCAGCCCGCTATTACCTGACCCTATACGGGTACCCAACCCCGCTATTACCCGACCCTACATGGGTACCCACCCCGCTATTACCTGACCCTACCCGGGTACCCAAACCACTATTACCTGACCCTACCCGGGTACCCACCCCGCTATTACCTGACCCTACCCGGGTACACACACCGCTATTACCTGACCCTACATGGGTAACCAGCCCGCTATTACCCGACCCTACACGGGTACCCAACCCGCTATTACCTGACCCTACACGGGTACCCAACCTGCTATTACCCGACCCTACCCAGGTAACCAGCCCGCTATTACCCGACCCTACACGGGTACCCACCCCGCTATTACCCGACCCTACACGGGTACCCAACCCGCTATTACCTCGCCCTACACGGGTGCCTGCTACAGGTCTCAACATATAGGTACAAACTGTCTGATTGGGAAAAGTTTAACCCTAGCCCTATTGAGATACACTTAGAAAACAATCTGGTCATGCATACAATAAGGGTTACTGCATGAAGTTTTATATTTTTTTTTCAAAGATCTGAAGTCAGATGGAATGCGTGCATAGTCAGAAAGAAAGGGAACATTAGTGACTTGTAGTATGACCATAGAGTTTTAGATAAGTTTTGTCATTAAACAATATAGCACGTGACTAACCACGGGTCCGGGTAGTCCTGTAGGTACCAGGGTCCTGCTCAGTACCCACCTGACCCGAGTACCCGAGTTACCTGTCCCAGCCCTACTTTGAGTATTTATTTATTTATCTAATGGTATGTACATTTTTTAAAGATGGCTGGACAAAATAATGCCAACTACTTTTTGTGGCAAAAACTGGATGAAATAAGGTTATGTGATTTTTCAGAGTGGGCATTTTGTATGATATGCTGATTTTCTTCACAAAAATGGCCAGATTCTATGACGAGCTGGATGTTTTATGTTTGTTATCTGCCTTCCAGACTCCAGTGACTATGCCCATTACGTCTTCAAAACATTTGACCATGACAACAATGGTTCAATCAGCTTTGAGGTGAGTTACTTTCTTCATTCTGTGGTCCATTTGCCGCAGGCACTTCATTCTGTAGAGTTGTGTCCCTTAGGCATACAAGGATCCTATGATCATATGTGGGAGTTCCTTATTGGCTTGTCACCACACCCATGCTCATAGGTTTCACTAAAGCATTAACTTTAGACATGCATCTCATTGGGCTTACCTCCCACATTAAGCTGACATGCTGCTATATGTGTGGAATACTATACAAATCAGTGTGCGACGCTATCTCCATACTTTTCTGAAGTGAACAGGGTTTTTTCCCACTCTTAGGGACCAGTCATATATTACGGGGAAGTGGGGGAGAAGTTTAGAGGTGTTTGATGCACTATTGTACTGAAATATAATGACCCAATGACCCTCCCTTCATGCTTATCATATTTTCAGATGACCCTCCCCATGTTCTTTTACAGTTTATTCATGACCCACCCTGAAAAGACAAAATGCAAAAGCAGTTTATATTTTATTATAAAGATGTGCATAAGACCCTCTCCTTGAGACTGTCATATGTTTTGTGCCGATGTTTCTGTGAAGGTTAAACAGTTACATCCTTTCTCATTTTCTATATTTGTCACTGGATGTTTTGTTCTCTCTTATGAATATCATTTTGGGTTGACGGATGTGTAATCCATGTTATTAGAAAAATGCCTGCAATGATATTTTGTTGGTTTCTAGGAGTTTGTGATGGGTCTGTCGGTGTTGTCAAGGGGCACTCTGCAGGAGCGGTTACAGTGGGCCTTCAACCTGTACGACATTAATGGTGATGGCATTATCACAAAGGATGAAATGTTAGACATTGTGTCCGCCATCTACGAAATGATGGGGCGGTACACGGAACCAGTCGTGGATGAAACGTCGGCCAAGGAACATGTAGAACGGGTATTCCAGGTAGGATGGCGTTCATGTGTTCCTGTCTGTACAACACCTGGGCGTTTGTTATTTGAAGCATCAGTGACCAAAATTATGTCGGATGCAATTTTCTATTTTGACTTGTACCACATGTGTACCCTGTTGTTGTTTTTAGGTGAATAATTGACTTGCCTTTGCATGTGTTTTTGATGGATGCCACTAGTGGAGCAGATTAGCTCTTCTTTTGCGAACACCTGGTATCATCACTATTTGATGGTGATTCATAAAAACATGCTCATGATATAGTCGGATTGGTACAATGGACTCAGCCTTAAGCAGAGATTTCTTATGACTATTGAACAGTAAAGTAGTTTGTTCCAGAAAATACTTGAAAAAAATAATTTGGACAACTCAAAATGTTTAAATAACAGTCCGTTATTTGCACGAAATGCACGATTCCAACTACATCATTAGCATGTGTGTATGAATCCCTATCAAATAATGATGATACAAGGGGTTCGCGAAAAGGTGAGTGTATCCTGCCCCGCCAATGGCTTCTGGTACAAAGCTATGCTCACACTCTTGACCACTGGTCTCCCTGCTAGAGGCATAATCACTGTCTGTAATATGTCAGTATGTGGCATTAAGACCTACCATATATGCCTCTTTAAAACGACCCCCCGCCTAAAAGGGGATCCCCTGTAAAAGCCTTAAAAATCTATGCTTATTTATATACCCTGTCTATAAAGCGAATCAGAATTAAGCACATCACCAGCGCATACACAATCCCTACATTTCAATAAAAACTTGTTTGTCTTCTGCAGAAAAAAATTACATCGTATCCCTTTATCATGAAAGCCCCCTAATTCTAGGTACAAAAAACATGCCTTATAAAGCGCTATACGGTATTCAGTTTGTAGTGTACTGATCAATAACTCTTTCAATATTGTTGCAGAAAATGGACATGAACAGAGATGGTGTTATATCCTTAGAAGAGTTCATGGATACTTGTCGAAGGGTAAGCCTATCAGTGTGTGACAGGCACTGTGGTCATAGACACTTCTTGTGTCTTAAGGAAATGAACTAGCGTTGACCACATTCAACACTAATACAACATGGGTATAATTAGATAAGTGAAGTTTACAAAACACTGCTACATCTGCCCAATGTTACCCAACTTCAGTATGGTGAAATTGTTAGCTAAATGATTAAATTGTTTTTCTTCTCCAGCTACCCTAATTTTAAATGTTGACTCAGTTACTTTTATCTTTTTTTATTCAAATAAAGAAAAATATGAACTAATGTGGTAAGATATTCGTGTATGCTGAGTGATGAATGTGACATTGTATCAATATAAATTGTCAATGCATGAGAAACCAGATAGATTTTCTCCCGAAACTAATTCCATTTGGCTTAAAGGGCAAAACCAATGTATCTTAATCAATAGAAAAGTTTTAATCAGCATGCACTACTTCTTTCAGGATGAGAACATAACGAAAGGAATGGCAATATTTGACACAGTTCTTTGACAATTACCGAACAGTCCTAACGGTGGTGGAAGTGGCAGCAAGTTGTTCGAGCAACGTCTGGCTATTGAGGAGAAGCTACGTCTCGACACCATGGACCTCCTGTACATAGACCTGTAGCCCACCTGGCACTTCCACAGTTGCCACCGATAAAACTGCCCCTCATAGGGGTTGCAACAACCCCACCATCATGCTCAGAGCTGGCCCTTTGTCCCCGTTAAGGACTATCCCCCGTTTGATTCCCAGGAGAGGAGATTCCCTTGCAGGGAATTTTGAGCAGAGAATAGTAGACTCCAGTACATTATCATTTCACATTCTTATGGATGGGCCGCGACGTGGTCGTTCCACGTCATTTCGATCCAACCTTTTATTCTGCACTCGCATGGATTTACCTTACGTACTAATGGCCATCTGATGACTAGTGTATCTTTGAGTAGCATCCAGTTGTATTCAGGAATGGGTGCAGGGTGCAGGTGAAGGAAACAGCATCATGGGACACAAGGCAAGGAGATTCGGAAGTGGAATACAGGATTGATGGATCAATCTGTTCCCGGAGCTTGTGAATATCAATTATGGTGGATGTATTGTTGTTGTTATCCACTTGAATGTGATAATTTAAAGATTTGCTGAAAAACAGATCCACCAGCAAGACTACCTCTGGTGTCTGTTTCAACAGATGTCTGCTGTGAATGGCGTCTGCTCCAACAGACGTCTGCTGTGAATGGCGTCTGCTCCAACAGACACCCGTCTGTTCCTTATGTAGTATACAGCCACTCATGACTCATTCCAAGAGAGGAGCGGAAGAGCCCCTTTAACAAACATAACAGTGTAGCAGTAAGTTCAGTGACGACAAATGGTGACGCCCGGAATGTTGTCCAGGAAGTGTGTGTGTCATGGACAGATTTCAAACTGGTTCAAAAGATCTTTACTGCCTGTGCGTCTCACAGAGACGTTCAGTCCATGTTAAGGTTTTGACATTTTTATTGGGGGGAGGGATGACTTGTATGTGTTTCAACTGAATGAAAAATATACATGTCCACTTTTTTACCTTGTACAAGTTACTAATTAACAGTATGAACATTGAGAACCACTCTCTGATATCAGTGTTTGTCATATGTAACCCTACTCATCACAGCACAATATGCCCTTACTCTGTTGTCCTATGTGGTCTGTCATGGCCAGCAGCCATTTTGTTCCTGTTGTCATGGAGACAAGAGTATCAGATGCCTACCAGAAGGGAGATCCACACATGACCTTGTTAGGTTATCGCCTATGGTTAAGACTTGCCCTATCCATATCTAAGTGGGCAGTGTTGTTATTTCTTGTTGTAGTGATTCTTGAAAAGTTAAAACGTCAAATATTAAAGTTCTTCAAAGCTAGATTTCAGCAAACTGAAGAAAATAGAAGGTGTTGTTAATTTTACTGTTACAAAGTTAATAGAATGCAAAAGAAGTTAATGATGGTACCTTTTCTCAGTGAGCATAGACTATTGTATGTTTAGCTTGAACAGATCCTATATAAACCATGTTCGATCAGAGCTGATGCAACATAGGTTTACATAATACAACGTCAGAAGTGTACAAGCCACATACCCATGGGTTCAGATATCACAATGTCAGAAGTGAAATATGCCAGAGAAACATTATATACAAGTTCCCATGGATTTTCTGTATGTTCAAATATGACAATGTCAGAAGTGAAATATGCCAGAGAAACATTATATACAAGTTCCCATGGATTTTCTGTATGTTCAGATATGACAATGTCAGAAGTGTACTATGCCAGAGAAAATTATATACAAGTTCCCATGGAATTTCTGTATGTTCAGATATGACAATGTCAGAAGTGTACTATGCCAGAGAAAAATTATATACAAGTTCCCATGGGTTTTCTCAATGTTAAGAGTTGACACATGAAAAGTTATCTTTACTTGTTAAGAGTCTAGCTATTTGACTTGCCATTGGCTGTCTTGTACAAATATATACAAGTAGGATAGCCAGCATGTACAGATATCATTTCATCATAAGTTTGATGTGACGTCACAGCTTGTCACATCTCAACTGACCCTGTCACCCTTCAAGTTACACACCGAGAGTCTGATGGTGGTCACAAGATGGACCTAATTGTCACACAAGTATTTCATAGAAACTATTTCTTTGTAACTTCTGAACTCATGAGGGTGAAGGCGTTGCATGTATCAATAGCTGGAACTTCGGTGTACTCCCCACCACCTTGGACCTTGTGAAAAAATATTAGACATCAACGTCCGAAAATAACCAGTCCTGATTATATGTTCAAAGAGATTCAATTGGGCATAAAAGAGAAGGTAGCAGTGAAAAATATATGAATGGATCACTGAAAACTGGTGATGACACCAGGTGCTCACAAAAAGGGTAGGCCTGTCCATTCAGCTTGTAAAATCTTGTACACCCATGATACATGGAACTGATGCCACTGTCTACATCACTTCCTGTCTGTTTACATCACTTCCTGTCACATGACATCTAGACTACCCCTCTCCACACAGACAAAGATGGACCTCAAGTTCTTGCCCTTGTTTGCTAAATGTTTTACACAACGTTGAAAACTAATGATATTTCTAAAACTTGATGAAGTGTGAAACATGAAAATGTGAGTGTTTTGTTAATGCACAGTAATGTATAAAAGTTAAATTAAAAATAAAGAAGTTATGTCGATGTGTATGTCTATCAGAGTATTTTTAAAATATTTTTAAGTATGTTGCAGAGTTTATGTGAGTTGACAGTGTATAAGTAAAGGTGTTTATTGGATGATATTAACCATTGGCTTTGCTGTCGGAGTTTGTTAGAGACCAACTTGTCATACCCTACTGACATTCCCACCATGTGTTTCGCGAACAGCAGTGGCTGTACCAGACAAATCCGCATGTCCCAATCCTAAATCATGTAGAACTACCGGGTACCCAGTTTTCTGCTGTTACTATGGAGATGATTATTAACTCAGGTGCCAATCAACTGTGTTTAGGAGATATGAGAGCTAAAAGTCTTTCATAACAATGCCACTATGACAGCTTTGTTTCAGTGTATATATCGCAACAAATATATAACTATGTTTTAGATGAAAAAAATAGAATTATAGGTAAGTATGGGTTAACATTTGTTAATGTAAAAATGATATTATTTTAGAAATGTTGACATTAAGTACATTTTTTAATAAAAAATAAAGCTAAAAAAAAATTTTCTCATAAAAGAATTTTCTGCTTATACTGCAGCCAATATCATATTTTCCTGTAAACAGCTGCATAGGTAGATGTGTGCCATAGAGAGATTCTCAAGAATAGCAGGAAAAGATTGTATCAGTATGTGTATCTACGTAATTAAGAGTGTTAGTATTTTAAACATTGCAATAGATTGAGTCATGGTTGTTATCGGCGAGAGTGTCCTAAGAATGGTCAGAAATATTTTAGATTGTAGCTGTGAGGATGATATATCATTTCATATTAATTACTTGGTTTACAGATATGATCCACAATAATTAATAAAGAAGTAGTATAAAGACAACAGTCCCTTATTCTACCAGATGAATTTGTAAACTGATTTAGTTAACAGAAAATGTTCAAACTATATCAGTAATGGAGCAAAGAAACCTTTTTGCTTTGACCCACATTCCAAAATTATTTGTTTTTTGTTCCTTAAGGCATTATGTTTATCTGTCATCCAGCAGAAAAAATAATGGCCTTATTTCAAGCACCAACCTTGAATTGCCTGTTTTCAAAGATCTGTAAACTAAGTGATTTAGAGACCTGAGTTCCTTAGACCTCCAGCCGATACAGTCAACATGCTTCCTGAGAGTCTTTGAGTACTGTAGAACCTACTTGTGCTGTTGATATTTTTTCTTGGTTTATGTAGAGACAGTATGTTGTCAGAGTGGACAAGGAAAGGAGAAGATTGTACTGAAACATTTTCAAAGTTGCCGATGAAAATTTCTTGATATATAGATCTATTTAATAGTTTCATGAGGTAAACATTTTAAGATTTGCGAGTATTTCTAAGAGCTTGTATGGGTCTGGTATTGCTCCTTTGACATCGAAGCTGCCCTGGTTAAACACTGAGCGGTATAGCCCCCTGTATATTGCCCATCCCCTTCTTGATCAACACATCACTCCCTTGGAACATCATCTGTACCAAATTCCAAGATTTTAGATTTCAATTTTTTCTAACTTCATAACAATCTAGTCATCACTTGCTGTAACATAATGCTGAATTGGTGTATTTTACCACATTTATATAAACTCACGTTTCCACGACGTTCCGTGCTCCACCGTGTCTCCGATATATACTTCCTTCACAAACTGCCCTTTATCACCATGGTAACATCCATTGTACATATGCTCTACTGTCTATACACTGCTCAATGCTCTCTACTCTAAGCTCTCTAATATGACTGAATTATTCATATAACCTTTATACTGAACATGCATTTGTGTAGTCGTCAAAGCCCTATGCTCTGTGTTCTTCAGAAGGTGAATGGTCAATGCTGTCCTCTCAATTCAAAGCTTTGTATTCTATTCTGTGAAGTATGTAATTTATGCTCTGTGCTGTAATGTACTGTTTCTATGCGCTACAGTGCATGCTTTATTTTGTGTGGTCTGTATTCTATACTTTATGATTACACCTCTCAGAAAACCTGTGGACTATGCTGAAAATGCATCATTTCCTATACTCAGTACTATTCTCATTGCTCCCTACTGAAGGCTCTACAGATCCTCTGCTATAACGTCTATGTATCATATGCAATGCTGTATAGATTCTATGGCATAAGAGGTATATATCATAGACTACGCTCTGTTGATATTAGGGTATAACAACTATATATCATAGACAATGCTCAATAGATCCTTTGGCATAAGGTCTATATACCATAGGCAACACTCTATAGATATTATGGTATAACATCTATATATCATGGACAATGCTCAATAGATCCTATGGCATTAGGTCCGTATATCATAGGCAGTGCTTTAATGCATTTTTTGTACTTAATGCTCAGTACTCCTTACAGAGCTTTTTAAGTATTACCATTGTGAAATGTGACGTTGCTGCTGCAGGAGATGGTGCCTAGTGCTGTTCGTCTCCAGGGCAACCTCTCAGAGCAAATCTAGAAGTTGTGTTTTTTGTTTCCTGTTTGATATTTATTCTTACAGTAGCTGAATGCCTGAATCGGTCATGTCACTGCTCTTTGTCTTGGATGTTTGGTTGATGTTACTACCATGTTATGTGGGGGCATGGGAGGTCTGAAGAAGCACAACAGTTTACTGTGTAGAAATGCATCCCTTAGCCATGCCAAAATCTGCCAACCTTCGGTTTGATTATCAGCTTCATTGTAATTATGATCTGTGGCCTGTCAGACCAATGCCCATGTTGAGTTCACCAAAGTGTACCAAAAGACCTGATTCACTTTGTGCTTTCCTCCCACTCTAATTTTGACATGATATATTTTTGTTCAGATTTTAACCCAATTCTCATGATATATATTCATTGTTTTGGTAACGAGGGTTTATTCTTTCACCTAATTCTCTTTGGGCCAGCTTTTCCTGCTCCTGTTTGTAGGTGAAGGTCACTGACTAGTAGTAATTCTTACCCAATGTGATGTGCCCCAGGACCAATTCATCACTCCACTTCAAATCCTTGTTTTAACTTGGCAAGAAAGATCATTGGTAGACATTCTGGTACAATGATGCAAATATTGACAAGGATTGAGAAAGATCCTGTCTTAAATTGTCTTAATATTGATTCTTGTCTTTTCAATTCTGATTTAGTTTGTGTCAGATCGGTGTTATTTGATTTGGTTAAGTACTCCTTCTCCTCTGTGCTTTCACTACGAGTATGTTACTGCTTTTCAATCTCCTTAGTGACTTTACTTAGAATGGGTTCCAAGCTCTCCAGTAAATACCTTCCCACTGCTTGGATCCCTGATTCCACTCCATCACTCCAGCAGGTTGAGCTCCACTCCATGTGGCGTGGATGTCTTTGACCTCACTATGCACCAACATCACTTCTCCACCCTAGCTTCAAATATTTTGACATTTTTCCATTGATTTGTCAAGATATTAAATTAAACAAATAAAATGTTGAATTTTACACATTGAACTGTGGTTTATGTTATTTTTTGGAATATGTTTCACCTGGTTTGTGATTCAGGTTCACAACAAACCTTAAGGAATCACTAGTCTCCTACTTTTAAAACTGTTACTGTTTGTTGTTTAATGCCGCATTCAGCAATATTCCAGCACTATGATGGCCGTCTGTAAATAATCAAGTCTGGACAAGACAATCGAGTGATGGACATCATGAGCATCAATTTACTCAATTGGAAAACGATGTTATGCCACACCCTTGATTATCTAGTGTACAGGATATGAATCTCTTCTGATAAATACCCCAGACTCCTTCATCCCCACATCTTTTGAAAAGGTTCCATTTACTCAACACTGAAAACAGACATCCAATCAAATTATACCATTCTTTCATAATTGAAACAAGCAGGATATGATAAGTACTCAATTGGACTTGTGTTGTCTCAAATACAATTAGAACGTCAACTATGTTTGTTGTAAGAGGCAACTGATGGGAATCCAGTGGTCAGGCTCACTGACTTGGTTGATGCATGCCATCGATCCCAATTGAGTGGATCCATGCTTATGTCAGTCACTTGATTGTCTGGTCCAGACTTGATTATTTACAGACCACCATCATATAGCTGGAATATTGCTGAGTACAGCGTTAAACAACAAACAGACAAACAATCACTGGATTGTCTGGTCCACACTCCATTATTTACAAACTGCCATCATATAGCTGGAATATTACTTAGTGCGGGGTCAAACAACAAATAAACAAACAAACAAGGACAAGCCAAAAGACATTCTTCCTCTTACTTTGGAATCAAGAAAGCATATTTTCTCTGGATAAAAATCCTTTTATGGTATTTTGAAGGGTCACTTCCAAAATGAAGCAATAGCGTAGAATAGGTCCAAGGTTGGTTGGTTGGTTTGTTGTTTAACACGCACTCAGCAATATTGCAGCTATATGACGGTGGTCTGTAAATAATCGAGTCTGTAGCAGACAATCCACTGATTGACATCATGAACATCGATGAACGCAATTTGGATCGATAACATGTATCAACTAAGTCAGCGAGCCTGACCACCCGATCCGTTAGTCGCCTTTTACACCAAGTATGGGTTGCTGAAGACCTATTCTACCCCGGAATCTTCACGGGTCGAATAGGTCCAGGGAATGTATTCACACAAAATGGCGATGTAATACACTGGATGAGTGAGACAAACCAGTGGAGCAATGGCCCCCGACATTGGAGCAGGACAACACACACTCTGCAAGGTCACACAATCACACCATCATTACTTTGTCCAGCCTGCTGGAAGAGGCTTTGATCTCGGTTAAGAGTTGAAGTCATAACATAAAACCAACCGAAGGGGGCATTGGTGTCGTCTAAGGGGCTGCGATTCGCTGTGCAGAGTTGCGTCCTATGATTGTGGGTTCGAATCCCATTTCGCCCCCATTATGTTTCAAGTTTTATCAGCACCATACCCGTGTTTTCGGGTTTCACCAAAGTGGTAAATGTCTGAAGTGAGGTGAGGTGAAATTGGGTTTAACGTCGCGTCCAAGATTATTGCACTTATATAGCGACGTGCCGTGTATGTGTGTGTGCGGCTGTTTGTACTAGTCCGGACTGATGCCGATTTATAATGCTAGCTCACTGAGATACCATGCCTCAGTTTAACATGAATACCCCACTCAGACACAGAATACTGACTCCGAGCCGACCAGTCCTTGTTTTAGCCCCTTAATGCCGAGCGCCAAACAGGGTAACAACCAGTACAATCTTTTAACGTCTTTTTGTATGACGTGGCCGGGGATCGAACTCCAGACCTTCCGCTCTCCGGGCGGACGCTCTACCACAAGACCACGGAAGCGGTCGTAAATGTCCGAGACCTGCATCACTTCGGGCTTTCCTCCCACATTAAGCGGACACTCACTCACTCACTCAAACCAACCGAACTGGGGTCCAACTGGACTTGTAGGATTTCATTGAACCTGTTTATCGTACTAATTACAGAGAGACAATATGCAAGTGGCAATAAGCTAGAGACTCTTCATGGGTTTGACTAGTCAAAAAATATGGGTGTCATGGGCCAATTTGGGTTTCCCCTCACAAAACTAACCCAACTTGTATGACTGCAGTACTATACAAATAGTTACTCTGGATATGCGAAATGAAGGACCCAAGAACCCGACCTCTAGGTAGTCTGACCGTCGAAGGGATGGGGCTCGAGGATCCTTCATTTCACATATTGACCTCTTCAAGAGTAATCATTCGTTTTGTTATACCGCGATTCACTTTAAAGTTTATGAAGCAATTAAACCGCCCTCTGTTTCATTACAACTTAGCTGCGAACCGTAGAATGTTGATATACCAGGCACCATCTTATTTCTAGCAGACAAGTCAAAATTCACCACATGATAGGACAATACTGATCATATGACAAGTCAATATTCGAGGTCAGTGTTAGTCACATGAATTGAGGGTCTACATCGAAATGTATTGTTTCGT
Organism: Haliotis cracherodii; assembly: GCF_022045235.1. Classification (NCBI taxonomy): domain Eukaryota; kingdom Metazoa; phylum Mollusca; class Gastropoda; order Lepetellida; family Haliotidae; genus Haliotis; species Haliotis cracherodii. The sequence goes on along the minus strand of NW_027266343.1, from coordinate 54,416,236 downwards.
CACGGGTACGGATTAACCAATGAAATTGAAAGATTGTTAATAGAGGTACAGCAATATTAAAGTAGCCTTAAGCCACAAACAACTGTTTTACACATGGCATTGTGTTGTCTAGACCCCTACTGCTAGTCACAGGTCCAGTAACAAGCACCTGTAGTGAGCAGGTATATGGTTCAGATTTTCAAAAAGCCAAGTCAATACGCATGGAAGTAATTTTAATGTGCACCTAGTACGCTCGCCATCGCAATGCATAAGAACACTGTCTAGAATAAGAACATCCAGATCAACAAGGCATAAGTAGATTGTAAAATTCCTCTATTGACATACACCTTGAGTTCATCTCCAGCACTTCTGTATTCTCTTACATCTCAATCTTCCATTGATCGTTAATGTCCATAACCTTATAAAATGTTGACACAAGAACATCATGGTTGGCCAAATCATCTCAGGTTGTCAGAGCATGAAGCACATGGGATGCATGTGTCAAACAGAAGCTTCACCATGACAAATACAATCTACAGGAACTCCATCTGAATCACAAGTTGAGAAAGGTCATCACTGGGAGTTACCATGGGAAGGTGCAAGGAAGGAAATCAAAAGCAATTGTCAACTAGTAATCTTGTGAGAATACTAAACGTTGTATGGCTTTGCTGTTAATGGTCTGCTTAGCACTGATTAGTCCACGTGTAATGAGGAGACATTAATATTGAGTTTTATCAATGTACATTAATTCACTCAGGAGGACGGTCATACTTCTGAGTAGGTTATTCTGTATAATATAGCATAGCATAGCATTTTTATTGAGAAAATGTCGAAACATATGGGCTTCTTGGTCCCAGACTGATACCTCAGCTCAGTTCGTCATATGTTGGAAGTACGTCACAACGTCATTAACAATGGTTGACGTCATCTCCAAGTGTTTGCAACAAGGCTTTCATATGACGCCACGTTACTTATATTAGGGCCTCTTCGCGAGCAGTTGAACAACTGGTACGACCTAGCCAGCTATTTATAATGCTCACCGGAATTATTACTGCGACTAATTTCACCTTTATAAGCCTCTGTGGGTAGTATTCCGCTACATGAGATAGCTACGTGATAAATCGCTGTGAACAGTGAAGAACGAAGAGTGGTTTCTTTCACTCTAAAACATTATTTTATCATGACGTCATTTCCGGAGATTGGAACATGCGTTCGAAACTTAAAGACATCGTAATTTGGCCGACGTTATTTTAAGAGGGAGGTGTCTAGAAAGTTGTTCCCCGTTGATGTATCTGGGCAACGTAGATATATACGCGATGACCGAACGATCGCATCCAAATTGAGACAGATAATTATGACAATCGGTCCTGGGAGAAAGGGTACAGGTAATTGACGTGAGGATTGTGAGAATATGCGGGAAATATCCACCTGTGCATAAAATGGACTTGTCCGACATTGTCGAGGTCGGATTCCATTGAGGGAGTCATCATTATTAAAGTACAGGTACATATATGTAAAGCTTGTACCTTTTATCATCATCACCATCCTTAAAGAGGCTGTGCCCCTCAAGGTTTATTCTCCCTGCAGTTGTTTATTGTACGATAAACACCTCCCTCTCGTTTATTTCTTATATAACAGCACTCTAAATACAGGCACGTAGTTACACCTGAGGTGACCGGCAGTGTGAAGCTTATCCTTGATCCTCTATATACGATTCCGGTGATTGAACCTTGTATCTCAGAATTAGTTCAACACTTGTCAGTCCAGTTAGTCATACTGTGGACTATAGTTTCAACTTTAACTGGTTTCGTTAACGATAAAACACAGATTCACAGATTGTACCCACGCGGGAATCGAACCAGGGTCCTCGGTGTAACGAGCGGACGCTTTAACCAACAGACTTTCTAACTGTAAATCTTTATAAATCACTCACAGAGCGACCACAGCCAACGACTACAGTAGGTCAGTGTTAAAATATGGGAGATATATACGACTGTCGAGAAGCTATTTTTTTGTCATGTGATCTCCAACTGAAATTTAGGACCGAGAGGGTTTCTGTGTTGCTCCGTTAGGAATCCTTTTTAAGCTCTCTCCTAGAATTACTAACGTCACTTTTTTTAATCGAGGTTTTTGCGCAATGGTATTGCCATGATTGGGAACATGACATTATTTCGTCAACGAAAACACAACTCGACTGGTTTAATCAGAGAAAGATGGGGATTGTATTTGGAGAAACAACATGGCCGTATCAGGAAACGTTGAAGTTGGCTTCGTTGCTGTTTTCATTTATCGCTCCAATTTGGAGTCGTTGTTTCCCTTGTCAAAGTCACAGAGGCACGTGCTAATCATGCTGAATCGTGTCAACAGTCACCGCTAATCAGCTGATCGAACAAGGAAATACCACCCAGTCGACGTCTTGAGTGGTTAATCTGTTGCCAAAGCATTCATTCTTTTAAGCCTTTCCCAACGGAAATACGTTATCAACTGAATTCCACACTAGAAACAGGAACGTGTTTCTGATCGCGCCTCTTTTTTTTGAAGTTCTGGTCATGCAAGAAATGTTTGGACCATTCAGCATCTAACACTCTAGGGCACAACTTGCGGTTTTAATTGAATCTAAAAATCAAGATGGGAAATAGTTTTCTTGCATGCTAGTAGGTGTTTTCCAACAATGCGTGTTCTTTAACCTTAAAGTTAATTAACCTTTATAACCTCAGATCTCATTAATTTATCCGACATGCCAATACAACAGAAAGCGGTGGCAACAGCACCAAGCCTGCTTTTATATAACCGTCTTAAATTAATTTTGCATTTTTTATTGATATTTGTATTCGACAGGCAAGAAAATCGAACATGAACACAACCTAGGATTTCTTCATATAATTTCAATTATCACGTTCATATTGGAACATTCTGAATACATGTAAAGAACACTGGACGGAGGCACGTACTGTTTGACAAAAGTGATGTGGACTCCAGCTCATTGTTTTCTGAAATCGAAGACAGTTGAGCATAAGCCTGTGCGAAGGAAGCACAGAAAATGAAGCCGGGGAGACATGTTTGTTCTCGATGAGGCGGAAGTGTTTCTGTTGTGATCAGATCGATGTGAGCTAGAGTCGTTGTGTACGTGACGTTGTAGTTGTGTAGATGGTGTAGGTACGTCGTCTACAGCTTCCCCGACTGCATCGCGGCATGCCTTGGCTTCTCTCGATCAATACAGCACTTACCCTTCGCCTGAAATGATGTAGCTGATTGTGTGTTACCGCCGTATGTAGCAGAGCGTTTGACGCGGTCATTGTAATGGTCACTTAAGGGGTCCAGTGTTGGTATGTCCATCGTAGTCGACTTTTGTATAAACAAACATGCTGCTTCTGAAGAAATCTGATTTGTGGTAAAAAAAAAAATAATAATGCTTGTGTTCGGTGTTGTACGGACTATTTGCTACAATGACATGCAACTGGCTATCGATTAGTGTTTCAATGTGTTTCAGATGCTGGACTTTAAAGCAGGAGTTTTGATACAAGAATTCTCAGCATCTTTAAACCACAACGATTATGGGCTTTAGCTCACCTTGCTAAAAGTCAAATGCACTAATGTCGTAGCGCATTGTCCGTCGTCAGTCCGTTTTACATGTTCGACATCTTGACCCCATAGGGCGGTCGGGTAGCCTAGTGGTTAAAGCGTTCGCTCGTCACTTCGAAGACCCGGGTTCGATTCCCGACATGGGTACAATGTGTGAAGCCCATTTCTGGTGTCCCCCGCCCTAATATTGCTGGAATATTGCTAAAAGCGGCGTAAAACCGTACGCCCTCACTCACTCTTGACCCCATAGTCTCCGCTGTACACTTCCCAGCCATCACTTTTCATCGTAATTCCCCAAGTAACTGCATACATTTGGGAACAATGACAACATATAGGTTTAGATAGATGGTTGCCATGGAAACTACATGACTTCAAACAGAAACTGAACGAGCAAAATCGGAGAAGGTTGTCGGTAGGATGGTCCGGGCAAAGTTTCGATAAATAGCGGAACAAGTTCGAGCAGGTTAACGCTTGAGAATTTGCCAAGTGTGTCAGTTAGAGCCCTTGGCTGGTCAAAGCAATATACCCATTGCATCGGCAGGCAGGGGAAGGTAAAGGGACCTGTAGTCCTTCAACGGGATTCCTCTTTAGTCACAGTTCACATGACATAGAACGTGCATCCCCTAAAGTCAATGTATGTACTTAAAGTGAGTAAGTGCGTGGGTTAAAATTTAACGTCGCATCGGCATTATTTCAGCCGTAAAGCGACGAGTCTTGGTGGTTTGTTTTGATTTGTTTGTTGTTTAACGCCGCACTCAGCAATAGTCCATCTGCATGACGGCGGTCTCTAAATAATCGAGTCTGGACCAGACTATTAAGTGATTGACACCATGAGAGTCGATCCACGCAATTGGGAGATGATGACATTCGTCAACCAAGTCAGCGAGCCTGACAACCCGATCCCGTTAGTCGCTTCTTACGACAAGCACAGTCGCCTTTGACGGCAAGCATGGGTTGCTGATTAAGGTTGTAGTAAACATCGTTTAAAAATTATTTTGTTTTTATCATGGCATGTCAGCTTGATGTGGGAGTGAAACTAGACGTTTACCACCTTGGTACCACCCATGAGCAAATGTGAGGTGCTGACGAGCCAGGGAGTGAGTGAGTGAATATGGTTTTACGCCGCTTTCAGCAATATTCAAGCAATATCACGGCGGTGGACACCAGAAACGGGCTTCACACATTGTACCCATGTCGGGAATCGAACCCGGGTCTTCGGCGTGACGAGCGAAGACGAACCAGGGAACATAACAACAGCGAGTCCGGGAATCGAACCACCAATCAACGGATCCTTGCACAACCACGTGTCTCCGCACAGCGTCACGTGGCACCTTAGACTTGGCAACATGTGCCTCTATCAATAAGTAATGTTGGCATTTGTCGTTCCACATCACCAGATGTGGTATGTCAAGATCCCAAACGTTGTTACATTAACATTTCTTCTCAAAAACTATCATTACATAGCTGTGTTTTTTACCTCTGAAATACAAACACTTTCCCTTAAAATGTCACATAGGTAAAAAAAAAGCAAACCCTTTAAAGTTGGCATTAGATGTGGTCATGCAGCTGGAAAATAGTCGTACCATGTATTTAAGCCTAGCCGATAAATACACATTACGGTCTGAAGGGAACATTGATAGCTGTTCCCTCGTGAAACCTGATAGAAGTAATGTGGAAGCTGCATATAGTTGTTTGTCCCTCATACAATTATTCCCACCCACATAAGACCGAAAATAACAAATAATGCATTCCTCGGCCTTCTGTTGCTTAATTACAGTCAGGAAAATCTCCCACAATAAACAGGACACTAACAGACTACTGTCGAAACCCAATAAAAGCTCTTACCTTCTTTTGAACAAGAGCACATCTGTTTTTAATCAATAAAAGCATGCACCTTGCATTTCCAGCAACTGGCACCGACTGTGTATTTTGATTAGACATTGGACACAGAAGTCCAGGATTGTCGGTTATTATGTGATGGTATACTACGATAGTAGTATACTACAGATTCAGCAGCCACTCGCCACTTGTTGCTTGTCACGTTTACCTAAGGGACCGATCATTTGATTGTTGTTGGGGCCTGGGATTTAGTTTGGAGACCAGATATGTTTGCAGCTACAGCTGCAAAACAAGATAGGTTTTTAATCAGTACTGTGAGGCTATTTTTCTTTTAAAAAAACTACCTTGCAGCTATGTAATTCTTGTTACAGACAAAAACAAAATTCGACAATCTGAAGCATAATTATTTTTTTCAAGAACTTTCTGGGACAATTTCTTTTTTTCGATAAAATCCACCCCCTCCCTACCCCCAGGAATATGAACTGGTCGGCCACTATTACTGGAATGTTGTCTGCCTTGTTTGTTTCATGTGACGTTTTATGGTGTTGTCGTCCATGGATGAAGTGTACCGCTGCTCCTGTTGTCGGCCACAGGTCTGTCGTCTCCAGACTCGACAATATACAGGACACAGTGACAAGGCTCCGACAACTTCCACTCCAGTACTGACCCAGCATTCAAGAGTCAGCAACACGGACAGGCAGTACTTCAATAAGAAGCATATATGGTCCTTATAGTATTAGTACGTGGTACATAGTCTGTGTTGTGAGAAGCGGGATAGATGATCGAGCGTTCGTTCGTCACGCAGAAGACCCGAGTTCGATTCCCCACCACATACATATACAATATGTAGCCCATTTCTGGCGTCCCTCCTTATATATTCATATTATTGCTGGGGCTGTCGGGTAGCCTAGTGGTTAAAGCGTTCGCTCGTCACGCCGAAGACCCAGGTTCGATTCCCGACATGGGTACAATGTGTGAAGCCCATATCTGGTGTCCCCCGCCGTGACATTGCTGGAATATTGCTAAAAGCGGCGTTAAACCATACTCACTCACTCACTCACATCATTGTTAAAAGCGGGGTAAATCTCCCCCACTCACTCACTCACTCACTCACACACTCGCTATTCTGTACTGGAAGTCCCACATGTTTTTTAAGTATGGAACTTTTTTGACGCTGAACAGCTTCCAAGAAATCTCGATACTTCTTACATCTTAATGCCATGTGATACCCTTAAAGTGGGGAAGACTATTGTCATACAAAACATACACTCTTTGAGATAGAAGCCCCCGCGATCTTTGTCTCCAGTGTCTGGTAACCCATGTGTATTGATCGCTTGATTTTACTTTGTTCTTAACGGCAACACAACACAGACATAACGCTCCAAGAAGCTAGCTGATTTATCTTAATGGGTTTTTTTACACGACAAAAAAAACAAACATTACGTGTACTTAGATAAGGGCGTTTCGGTTCGGTCATTTAGGACCATCGACAACTGAGCCATGGGGTATTGGTGAAAGCTTGGCCTCCTGGGAGGTAACTGTGGCATATATATCTTGTTAGCTCACCATGTCAACGTCAAAGGCCATATCAATATCATAGCTATATCTTCAAAATGGCCGCCCCAGCAGCATATTTGTGAGAAGTCTAGAAGCCAGATTCTCCTCCTCAGAAACCATGTGACATATTGCTTGTCTTCAATCTGAAACACCTCTCCTTCGCCGTGTCTTCCCGGAAAGCGGAAGGTCCGGGGTTCGATCCACGGCTGTGTCATAAAAGACATTAAAAGATGGCATTTGTTGTTTCCCTGCCTGAAGCTCGGTAATAGAGGATGCAATAAGGACCGGTGTATTCGTCGGTGATCTTTCTGGTATATCATTAAAAACCTGTGAAGGAAATGCTGATGAAATGTTCACGATTGAGATGTTATGATAGGAGGGTCACCTAACAATGAACAATAACACCTTAGACCAGGTCTCTAGTTGAGGACTCAACCTTTGTGGTACGTCGTTGCCACAATTATTCAAAACTGGAACATAAATCATCATATATATAGTTTGCGAAACTAGAGTGAGTGAGTTGGGTTTAACGCCGCTTTTAACAGTATTCCAGTCATATCACGGCGTATCAGCTTAATGTGGGAGGAAAGCCCCAAGTGATCCAGGTCTCAGACGTTTACCACTTCGGTGAAACCCACGAGAACGGGTATGGTGCTGACAAACCTAGAAACATAATCGGGGCGAACCGGGATGCGAACCCACAATCATAGGTTTCTGGCGTGCCCAAGGGACGCAACTCTGCACAGCGAATCCCGGCGCCTTAGACGACTGGGCCACCCGTGCCCCCTTCCGAAACTAGAAACGTTAGGGGTAGCACACGCCACTAACACAATTTGCATGAAAATATGGCTGTTGCCTGATAAACCAAAGTCATGCTACAATATTAAGTGCATCGTTGAACCCTGCTTATTTTGCAGACTATTTACGAGAAAGGATCCAGTTTTTCATGTTTGGATAATTAATATTAGCGACAAAAACATTTCCATGATCTAAGAAGTCTCAAGTATTATATGCTTCCGATTATATCAATAGCATGAGTTTATAGAAAACAATATCAAATCGTGATGACACCGGAAATTCGCTTAAAGGTAAGCTTGTTCTGCCCCACCGGTCGCACTCATCATTAACACACCCAAAGGAAAGTCAATTGATCAAATGGAGAAAAAAAACACGGTAACAAGTCAAAATTGGGAATTACATCGGACATCATGTTTGTCACTGATCAAATTTGGAAATATCTTCCACATGTCTACCATAAAAAGTTTCGAAAGCTCTTTTGAGGACTGAATGTTGTAGCCTTGATCAAACAACTTCTGAACTTAATCTATAGTGTTATTTTGGAAAAAACAACCTTAGGGGATAACAAATAAGAAGTTAGGTCAGTTACGTAATGTGTGCGTGTGTGTGTGTGTGTGTGTGTGTGTGTGTGTGTGTGTGTGTGTGTGTGTGTGTGTCTGTCTGTCTGTCTCTGTCTGTCTGCACTGACTTAGAGCTCGGCTCCTCTCACTAGTCCGGACTGATGCCGATTTATAGTGCTAGCCCACTGAGATACCATTCCGCAGGTTAACATGAATACCCCACTCAGACATAGTATACTGACTCCGAGCCGACTAGTCCTTGTTTAATCGCCTTACTGCCGAGCGCAAAGGAGGGTTAAGACAAGTACCAGACGCCCTGTCCTCTTGACCACGGACTTCGTGATCTAAGGATCAAGAGCTGATCATTTTTGGATAATACTACACAATGCTGAGCGTAATGGTGAGCTGAATATTCAATTCCCGACCTCAATATAATCTATACGTTCTTTAATGTTTTGTTGTTTTAATCACCTCACCTTTAACAGAGCCATCAGCCAATATGTTCCACTTGGTCTTTATAATGGATAATACTCTAAATGTAAATGTGACGCTAATAACTAAGATTTGTAGTGGAGTGAGTGAGTGAGTGAGTGAGCGTGGAGTGAGTATTGTTTAGTCCGCGTACTATCAAGGTTCTGTTGACTTGTACTTTCTGTCTGAGGTCAGAATCGACGCATGCGTAGAGACGTAAAGCTGCTGTAAAATAACACATTAATAACAATTTTAGTAATTCACTTTGGTCTTATAGATATCGCTGGTGTTTATAATATTGTCGATATTATAAGTCAAGCGTAGATAATTACAGTCAGACATTAACAGAAATGATTCCGAATACTAACATTTCTAGTCTTTCTCCTCCGAGATTTGACGACATTTTGACGAGACTTGGATCTCCCATGAGTCATATCTCACAACCATCAACCTTCACGTGACAGCAGGGTTCACAATCCCACCCCCATTAATGTTGGATTAGAGGATTTGCCTCCATTCCCGTGTTCTTGACGTGGGTATATGATCACCCACCAGTGTGTGGTTCCACTGCCGACTTCATTAAGATGTCTGTCGCTGAATCTTTGGTCGAGCACGATCGCGCCACGACTTATGCTGGATTAATGACGATTCCAGCTGCACTGGTACTGTCCTATTATATCCAGTACAATTTAAGATTTTCCAAACAGTTGTAATCTGACGTGAAATGTGCCGTTTAAAAAGAACTACGATGTAATTACACGCTTTCGACCAAATAGCTGAAAGGCATAATTATAATAATTGTCTAAATCGGTTGTCAGCTCCATTGATTTCCCAAGGCGAAATTAAATCCTACTTCGTCTTCATGCTGATTTCAGTAACACAATCACAGGTGCAAACAAGCCCTCATCCATGTCAGTGGAATATAATTGACATCAATCGTCGTCACGCCTTCAAATATGAGAGCATATTACACGGGCGTTTTTTTATGCGTTATTAAATCAGGCCAAAGTTCAGGAGCGAATCTGATGCTTTTCAGTGACCAAAATGGACACTGCTACACCAAATCAGAAGCAGTCGTTCAACAAGCAGTTTCCTGCCATCAGTGCAGATTGAATCATCTGTCAGCTGTGATTGGATGATATTGTGTGATTTTTATGTTTTTGAAATGTTCATCCATCCAGTAACTAAAACTGACAATGTTTTTCTATATTAGTGCTGTCTTTTTCAACATGATGACTTATGCTGAATGTGACCAGAGATATTTTCGAGTAAGTGACATTTGGTGCGGAACAGGTGGTGGTGTGTTTAGCTCCCTGTACTCGGAAAAGGAGCTGTCTGAGCTAGTAATGTTTTTGTTTTTATTGCTGATCTAAGGCCAAACTGTGCACACACATACAGATAATAGCTGTTAGATGGTTGGTTGGTTGGTTGGCTGTTTAACGGCGCACTCAGCAATATTCCAGCTAAATGACGGCGGTCTGTAAATAATCGAGTCTGGACCAGACAATCATGAGCATCGATCAACGCAATTAGGATCGATGACCTGCATCAACCAAGTCAGCGAGCCTGACCACCCGATCCCATTAGTTGCCTCTTATGACAAGCATAGTCGCCTTTTACGGCAAGCATGGGTTGCTGAAGACATATTCAACCCCGTATCTTCACGGGTCAATATAGCTGTTAGATGCTTTGTTATAAAGAATATAGCTATATAGAATATATAACGTTACTAAGACATCTATGGGAAAACATTTGGTTGTGTATATCCTCCAGGTATTCTGGAGACGTCAGCCAAAAGACCAGAACATTTGCTCTCTTCCCGCGACCGCTGACCACAATAACAAAATGCAGACAGTAATACCTTCTTGTCGGCGTATAGCAAATGACTTGTCTGTTGAATTCCCCCTCCGAGGTAATTGTCGCGTTGTGGACACCCTCACAGACTATTGACAAATTCCACCTTTTGTCTCATCTAAGACTCGCGAGATTTTCCACCAACTGCAAGTCTGGTGGTGATGACACACGGGGCTGGTAAGAACAGATGACACGAGCCTGGTGGTCAGGGAGCTGAGTTTGTGTCACAGTCGGGCTTGAACAGATGAGAGAGTGTCTGTCTTCAGGGAATATCAGCTGCTCTTACCGGTCGTGGCGGACAGGTCAGGTTGTGATGGAGTGTGGGTTAATTTCCGGTTCCTTATAGCGTGGAAAACAATGGACCCTTTCCTGTTGCCGCTTCAAGACAATTTCTGATTTGTTTGTTGTTTAACGACGCACTCAGCAATATTTCAGCTATGTGACGTCCGTCTGTGAATAATCAAGTCTGGACCACACAATCAAGTGATTGATATCATGAGCATCGATCTACGTATACACAATTGGGATACGATGACGTGCATAAACCAAGTCAGTAAGCCTGACAACCCATCCCGTTAGTCGCCTTTTACGACAAGCATAGTCGCCAGCGAGCATGGGTTGCTGAAGCTCTTTTCTACCCCGGATCTTCACGGGGCTGACAGTTTCAGAAAGGAAGGGCCAACAACACATCCTGTCCACTGATTGTCGAAACATCTGAGGCAAAATTACTTTTTCAGTATTTAGTGGAACAAATTCCAGGTCACCGCCAGAATATGATCACGTCAGAAATGGTCTTCAACAAGCCATGCTTGTTACAAGAGGCGACTAACGGGATTGTTTGGTCAAGTTCGCTGACTTGTCATGCATGTCATCTTATCTCAGTTGCGTAGATCGATGCTCATGATGTCAAACCCTTGGTTGTCTAGACTTGATTATTTACAGATCGCTGTCATATAGCTGGAATGTTGCCGAGTGCGGCGTTGAACAACAAACAAACAAGTAGACTTGTTTCCTTGATTAGACTACATACACAATGTTTCCATGGCCACAGTACCGACTGATCACACTTGCACATCCGATCAATGACAGCATTTCGACCTTCCTCTGGTTGCACACACTGCCTTATTGTTGCTTCAGAATGGCCATTCTTCCAGCAGCCCATCCAGTCGCTAATGGCCCATTATCTACCAAATCATCTAGTACAAATGTCTGCCACCAGAGGGCACAACATTTGACATTTTCTTTGATAAGTTAGGTTGTAAACATGGGGAAATAATCAGTAATGGTGATTAAAGAACGTATAACCCAGTCCCACAGTTGGTGTACCAAAGGTCTCAGTGAATCATTATATTCTGTGTGGTGGTCAGTCTACAGTGTTAACTAACTCTCCCTGTTTGATGTATGTTATCGTATCCAAATTGCGTAGATCGATGCTGATGGTGTCAATTACTGGATTGTCTGGTCCAGACTCGATTATTTACAGACCGCTCTCATATAGCTACACTATTTCTGAGTGCGGCGTTAAACATCAGACAAACGCTTGTATACAGGGAGACATGCTTCGATATCGCATGGTTAAAGCGATGGCTAGTCAAGTGGTAGCCTTGTTCCAAGGCTGTACTGAAAGATAAGTCACTGGATGTGTAGTAATTATATCCTAGACAAGTCTAGACAATTAGTTCTTATTATTTACATAATATAGAAATTATGATATAAACTAATAATTATTGCCTAAGAGACTTTGCAAGCCTAGCCATGTCGATGACCCAGGTTCTGTGTGTTCGGAGCCTATTTCTGGTCTTTCCAACCGTGATGAAACTGGACTGTTTCTAAAAGTGGCGTCAGACCAACTCAGGCACATAACAATTCACTGAATCATTGAAGTATTACTAATGTACATTCTTTTTTACTGTTACCTGGTTATATGTGTTGGTGAGTGATTCCTTACTTAGTAAGTACAGTACACTACGGTTATAAAAAACTCGAAGGGACTACTAATTTTAGTTCGTTATAACCGTAATTCGTTATAAGCATATATACAGCATAGCTACAGCAAATAGTCGGGACTTAAAAGTTAGTTCGTTATATCCGTCAGTTCGTTATAAGCGTGTTTGTTATAACCGTAGTTTACTGTACCTTGGCCTGTTCATAACTTCAAGTCAACTTCTGAATCGTTCATACTGCTGGTGAGTGAGTGATTATTGTTTTACTTCGCTTTAAGCAATATTCTAGCAATATTACAGCGAGGGACACCACAAATACCCTTCACACATTGTACCCATTTGAGGAATCGAACCCGGACCTTGGGCGTGACGAGCGAACGCTTTAACCACTAGGCTACCCCGCCGCCCCTCATACCGCTGGTCGTTATAATTATTACATGTCATGGGGAATATCAGCAAGGATCTGTCTCAAGCAGTATACGAAGGCTATCAGTTCGTCATTGGATAGGGGGCGGTGGGGTAGCCTAGTGATTAAAGCGTTCGCTCGTCACGCCGAAGACCCGGGTTCGATCCCCGACATGGGTACAATGCGTGAACTTCTGCTGTTCCCCGTCGTGATATTGCTGGAATTTTGCTAAAAGCGGCCTAAAACCATACTCACCCACTCACGCGTGAGGGGGCACATTTCCCTTCCCAGTATAGTACTCCTGCCCCACTGGTGGTACCCGTCACGAACACATGCAAAGTCAATTGTTCGCCTGGACATATGGTACACATCAAAATCAGTAATTGCATCATTTTGGTCACTGATGCTTAAAAATGTGCGACAACTTAAGACTACAAACAAACTGAATACCCGGATCAAGTGTGAGTTAGTAAAATGACGTTTAGGGATTGCAGATGAGGGCGTTGACCATGGAAACCAGTGGAAAGCGTGGCCCCAAATTGAGGGCGTGTATGCGTACTTAACTCGTTAAATTTTGTTAAGAATCCGAGATGGGCACAATGCAAGATGTGAACCTGCAGAAGGACACGTGTCTTCATTCAACATCTCGTCCCGAAGAGTTTCAACGTCTACTTTGGATGTATTCTTCGGAACGAAACCCTGTTTTTGTCTAAAACACATTTAGGTGAGCTACAGAGGCTCTTGGCCCTATTTAATGTGTATTTTAATGGACAGCAGTCGACTGTACTTCGGACAGTCTTGAATAGTTAACAGAAACTATAAACTTGGTACTTTTGTCTTTTACTGATCAGATACTTTTGCAAGTTCGACCTTTTGAAATAATTCGGGCTTAAAATGAAGTGTAATCTGTTTCCATATTTTATCTCAGAGCCGTTCATCAATATTTCTGTGCAGAAGCAGTGGGAAGTGGCAGCTCCTTACGGCTTTTGTTTGCAGATTGCATCAGATTTGTCAAAAGTCTTTTTATCAGAACGTGTTATAATATTCGCTAATTGCTGATAAAGGTTTTTGGAGAAGGACGAAAGTAATCGAACGGTTTCCTAAAATGACAAAAGATCAAAGCTAACTTATTTAGGAATCCTTGGACATTTCAAGCCGAGTGGTGACCCGCTGTTCCAAGTGTTCCTTAGCACTCCCGACGTAAGCCGTTAAAAGGCACTGGTACAAATCAGACGTTGATTCATGGCGTTCCCGATCAACAACACGTGTCAGGGACTCAAAATTAGGCAGCGACATTAAACAATAGATGAATGACACTCAAATCGGACAAAAAGTGATCTGGTCACGGCATTTCCCCCTCATTTGATTGGATTGTCTCCCTTGCCTTATGCCCGGATACAGACTATCATCAAACGAGAGGACACAAAAACTGTGATGTTCACCTGTGATCTTCTCAAGTCTGAAAACATTAGCTGCAATTGCGATTAACGTACAAGACGTTAGAAGTGTGTTTATTGACAGCGTCCGTGGTGAAGATGGCGAACGTCATATGATGCTGTGTAAGCTTCTGATGGCTACGGGACATTAGTGCGGTGCTGCCGGGCAAATCCGATAACAAGTAAATGTCATGTTTGTATCCGTGCCGACTGATGAAGAAAGCCCTTTGCCCTTTTGATGAACTAGATTTTCGAGGCATCTTACGACATATCATTATGGGTCAAACGGTATCTTTAAATCAAGCTATTGCAACATCTAAACAGCCTGTAGGGAAGCAGGTGCGCGGTTGTAGCTGGGTACCATTACACAGTTACTGTCCGACATCCACTGGTCGCTCATACATGGCTAGGATGTACGTCTTCATAACGTTCTACCGATGTATGGGGCGGTCGGGTAGCCTAGTGGTTAAAGCGTTCTCTCGTCAAACAAAAGCCCCGGATTCGAATCCCGACATGGGTTCAGTGTGTGAAGCCCCGCTGTATTATTGCTGGAATATTCGGCGTAAAATCAAACTCTCACCGACTCTACCAATGTATGATACTGATTTTGCACCGGCCTTCGCAAGCTCCGTCAGTGTTAACTTCATCACTTGATGACCCGTGAAGATCCGTGGTAGAATAGGTCTTCAGCAAACCATGCTTGCCGTAAAAGGCGACTGTATTTGGCGTAAGACTTGTGGTCAGGCTCGATGAATTGGTTGATGCATGTCATCGTATCCCAATTGCGTGGGTCGATGCTCATAATGTCAATCACTGGTCCAGATTTGGTTATTTACAGACGGTCGTCATATAGCTGGAATTTTGCTGAGTGCAGCGTTAAACAATAAAACAAACAAACAAAAAACATTACGTCGTGGATAGTTTTATTTCGCCTTGTTTTTCCCAAACCATTTACCTCTGAAAACAATCAACACGTTCCTTTGAAAGTGTATTTTATGCGAATTGTAAATTTTAGACACAGCGACTGATATGTGTACATTATACCCCCTGAAATGAACACCTTATCTTTGAAAAACTGAATAATGTAATTTTTTAATAATAATAATATTATATTATTTAGAATTTACTTTTTGAAATGTCGAATACATGTTGCTCCACAATGATGTTTTTTCAACTTTTTGAAATACCGAATTCATGTAATATCACTGTGAGTGCGCCAAAACGCGACGTACAAGTCATCGCGTACTTCCCATTTGGAGATGTCAAACTGCACTCTAGAAAGGATATTTGTAGCGCGGGCTGCTTTCCTTGATGTGCATGCTTATTGACAAGCAGACTGACACTTATAGATTTCCTATGAAATGACAAAGGACAATACTCATGTAGGAGCTGAAACCCCTCCAACATCATCATCACACGGCGATACTGATTCATAGAAGAATATTGATATCGAGTGCCATAAAAAACGAGATGGACCATTTTGTTTGATGCGTCTCGCCATTAACTGCCAACATTGGCACCTCCTACGAGACGGGTCCTCTTCCTGACGAGCTGTACGCGGGCGGAAGTTAGCGAGCTGCCGACAAACACAGCCATTGTCCTGTCGTCTGCTCCTCACAGCCGAGGCGGGAATAGACGCAAACACTTCTATTGTTGTGTTGCTAGCTTACACTGCCACTGCCTGCTGTGGTCGCCACACAAAGCCCGGGGTACGTGATGCACCATTAAGCCATTGCTGACGTCAATACTGAGTTATGTTCTCAACCGCCGTCTTGAACACTCGCGGCACGATCAGACCAATCGGAGACGACTCCGGTGAGCCGCACTTCGTGATGGAACTCTTGGAAACAAGTGGTTAAGCCTGCATCTGATGGTGTCAGGGGAACAATGAATATTTGACGTGAATAAAGTCCAGTTAAGTTCCGTTAAGTTTCATTTGGTGAGAGGTCGCGGCAAATGGTGTGCAACTGCTTAGAAATGAGGGTGGGTGATCCCGAGGGATCAAAGGCACTGTAGACAGTAGTTCATCATTTCATTATATCGGACCAAGAGGGGATAGTCGTCCTGTATATGATGAATTGGTGATTGTTTGATGTCGAGGTTGGAGACGCAGCTTTTGGACAACTTATCCGACCCCTACTTTGCCACCCTTTCAATAAATAGTAGCGACAAAACCATTTTCATATTCATGAGTACGATTCCGACTATATCACGAGCATGTGTTTTTGAATCACTATTAAATTGTAATGGTACTAGGTGTTCTCGAAAAGATGAACTTATCCTGCCCCACCACTGGCACCTGTCACAAACACATGCAATGGCAAGTCAATTGTTCAGCTGAAAAACACGGGAACATATGGTAAAAGTTAAAATAGGGAATGGCACGAGCGGCATAGTCGTCAAATGCGCCACAACATGCTGGGTAGAATTATGTCCCTTAGTTATGTTTAGGATCCGATGCTCTTGGGTTCTATTCTCTTATTCATGCTTTTCGAATGAGCTAACAATTTGAATGGGTGTTTTCCAAGATATCTGATTTTCCAGTACTTACTCGCTCAGCCTCGCTCTGATAACACTTCCGGTAAAAGCCAGATGAGCTCAGTTAGAAGATGACACTTCCTGTTCTCCCTCTGGGGGACATACAATTAATAGTTAACATCTCTATAGCAATTAAATTCTTACCTTCCTGTAAATTCTTACCTTACCTCCAACTTGAAAATATCAGTACAGGTTAAGACACAAAGTCCATCCACAACTCCATATGACTTTATGGACTAACTTTCACCTATATCCATATTTTCCATGCAAACTAGTTGGATGCAATACAGTTTTATGTTTCTTAAATATTAATTGTAAAATTACGGTTTACGTAACTTCTATTCAAATTGACAGTTTCATCGGATTTCTCCGTGAAAGTCCCAAAATGTTCATATATTTCACCATTCTTTTGAATATTTGAAAGAAATTATGACTTCTTTGAAATTTCGATAGCACATAATTTTTAACAATTACTTGCTCAGTAAGTAGTGGTAAATATTGCCTAAATGCTATTGTTTCCCAGAATATCTTCAGCACGATAGAACCCTATATGTTCTGTGTAATCACAGTTCTAACTATTCTTTTAAGACTCACAAGCAGATATCTAGTAACAGCCAATCAGCTTCAAGATCTCAGTCACGTGACATCATCTTGAGAAAACTTAGGCAATATTTGTCTTCACTTTCCCCAGAAATAAATACACAGAGAGGGTGCTTTTATAATATACTGAACCGCAAAAGAAACCCCAACTAACATGACTGCATGAAAAGTTGTCATTTAAATATCTGGGTAAATTTTTGTCAAAGTTTCTAAAAACGCATCACGGCGACGGCCATGGTAACCCGACGCACGTGAGTTCCGTGCAAATTGAAAGGCACATACATTCCCCCATTTCTTGCCCTATAAAAATCCACCCAGATCGGATAACATTCATTCGTTATTGAATTGCTACCACATGACAAGATTGACAAGAAATCAGCGACACCAAGCCCTTGGACGACTGCAAGCTGGACAAACCGCACGGCAAGTAGCCAATGCACTTAATGTTCACGTAAGGACCATATACAGGCTCCAGCAACGGTACCAGAGCACCAACACTACAAATGACCGACCACGTAGTGGAAGACCAAGGGTCACCACCCAACGTCGGGATCGTCAGATTGTGCGACAGCATCTTCAGGATCGCTTTGTTACTGCTGCGGAAACTGCTCGACAGACCATGGGGACACACCAGCGACACATTAATACGTCGACGATTGACGCGCAGACACCTCCACTGTCACAGGCCACACCGAGGACCCATTCTGACACCACGTCATCGCCGGGACCGTCTTCAGTCGGTAACACAGCACCATCATTGGCGCCACCCGCAGCGGAGAAGAGTCTTCTTCTCCGACGAGAACCGTTACCTTACAGCAGATGGCAGAGAGAGGGAGAGTCTGGCGACGCCGTGGGGAACGTTATTCGGATACTTGTGTTGTTGAGAGACTCGTGGGGTGGTCCGAGCATCATGGTGCTGGATGGAATTTGTCTAGCGCAGACGGTGGGCCCCTAGGTCTTCCAGAACATCGGTCCAGGGAGAGGCAAGGGTGTCACAGCAGCTTGGTACATTGAACAAGTCTTGAGACCACACGCCATACCTCATTTTCAGCATGATAACGCCCGTGCCCACACTGCGAGAGCAACAAGAGACTTCCTCCATCAGAATGGCATCAGAACCATGCAGCGGCCTGCCCTCAGTCCCGAATTAAATTCCATTGAGCTTCTGTGGGTCAAGATTTAAAGCCGGCTGAATGACGTCCGACTAAGGCCGACAACTGCAGCTGAACTGCGTCAGGCGTTCCTCAGAGTGTGGGCTCAAATGCCTATGGCCTTCATCAACCGCCTCATCCATTTCATGTATCGACGTTGCAGGCAGTCATCAAATCATATGGCGGACACCCGAGATACTTGTGATGCCGTTTTCTCAGGGAGTAGTGTTTAGTTTCACTTTAAGAACATTTGACACTTTAATTTCAACCTTGATGATCAGTTTTGCTACGTTTCGTCTTTTTAATATGTCTTAAAGTATGTTTACAGTGTTTGGAAAAATAAGGTTTGTCATATATCTATCCATGGTGACTTTCTTTTGCGGTTCAGTATATAATTGACCGTGCCTTCTATCTTTATCGCCTGTAGAAAAACTTGACGAAAAGTATGTGACGCCAAAGTTGGGAGGAAACATCTGTAAACAACTGGACCCTCATTCATACCTCCACATACAACTCCATGCAAATGTCACTCCCCATAACTAAACTGACGTCCAAAAGAAACTTTACCAGAGTTTGAAATCACTCTTGTTCAAAAACAAAAAAACATACATGCATGAAGTAAAGTGTATTGAGAAGATCAATATGTCAACATAATCAACACTGAAAATAACAATCATACCGCGACCGAGAATGACACCAAAGTTGGGTGTGGTACAAAACTCGAGCTTTCAGAATCATAGACAATAGGCAGAGTACATAAACAATCGCTCACGTTCAATAACAAGTCATTAGTAGTCATTCTTCGACGCACAGAAAAAGTCAGTCGTCTGATGAGGTCACGTGGGATTTGACGCCATTTGTCTTGAAGGGCCAAGATCAGTTCTTGCCGGTTGGCTTGAGAGTGTGCTCGTTGTCGAACACGACGATCCATCAAGTCCCAGAGGTCAATTCTATGGGGGGACATGTCGGGTAGGCGTGCAGGCCACGGCAGGACGTTGACGTTGTTGGCTGCGAGGAAGTTAGTGACAATTCTGGCTGTATAGGTTCTAGCGTTGTCATGCTGATAAATGACACCACGTGGCTGCTGTTGGAGAAATGGCAGGACAACTGGACGAAGAATGTTATCCATGTACCGCTGAGCTGTCAAGTTTCCGTCAACGATGACCAACGGTGTCCTCTCCTGCACACAGATCCCTCGCCACACCATGACACTCCCTCCACCATATGGTACGACCTCCTGCACGCAACACGCCGCCGTTCGTTCACCCCTTCGGCGGTAAACACGTTGTCTTCAATCAGCCCTAAACATACAGAATCGACTTTCGCCAGTGAAGACAACCCTCTGCCAGTCACGTCGTTGCCAACGTCGTACAGTCCGGGCCCATCTCAATCGCAGACGACGATGTTGCGCTGTCAATAGCTGCCCTCTGTATGGTCTAAAAGCCCTGATTCCATTAGCCCTGAGTATCCTGGCCACTGTCTGTCGACTAACCCTGTGACCTAAGGCATTTGTCGCCGATGACGTCACTGTCAGGAAGAGATTTCGGAGGTGCAAGGTACCCCAGTACCGGTCATCATGGAGCGTGGTCACTCTGTGTCTGCCTGTTCTAGACCTGTCAACGGTCCACCCTGTCTGTCTGTAACGTTGCATCAAGTTGGTAACGGCAAGACGGGAGCAACCGAAGGTTCGTGCAATATGGGCGGGTGGCTCCCATCTGTACCATACCCAAGGCTCGTACACGTTGTTCGACTTTGAGTCGTGGGATTTCTTTTGTGTTTTTTTATCACTGTGGATGTCTGACTTGCCGTTGCAATCGTTTTATACCCTTACCCGCACGTGCATTTGCAGTTGTCCGTGGTGCACGTGTTTTTCACTTTTTCGCGTGTTATCTCGCAAACATATAACAGACGATTAACATTTTCTGCATACACTATTGTTGTATTTAGGTTATGTGTTTTAGATAGACTTTATCGGAATTTTTTTATACTTTTTCTGAAATTTATATTTTCAGTTGGTAAAGTTTCTTTTGGAAGTCAGTTTATAATCGTTAGTTTTGTTAAAACAAAATGTCTCAGCATCGGTGAAAGGTCTGTCATCAGGTAACACCTAATATTGATTATCTGCTAAACTGTAACACCTAATCTTGATTATCTGCTAAACTGTAACACCTAATCTTGATTATCTGCTAAACTGTTCATCCGGAAAGAGACTAGATGTGTAAACCAATTGAGTGAAGATGGTTTTACGTTGCTTTAACACTATTCCAGCAATATAGAGCGGAGGACACGAGAAATGGACTTCACACATTGGTACAATGTGTTTGTAAATCAAGCAAAAGGCTACTTTTATACTTTTATCCTCCTACTTTTGGATTGATAATCCCCAGTGATCCCCAATATCCAATACAATGTAAGGTTGACGACCCAAAGAGTTTAATATTGGAGGAAACAGTGCTGAAAGTCACAAAACCCATGGGAAAACTCTACCGGAAAGTATTATGTTCTTGGAAATGGTGATATTTTTTTATTTCAACAGACTACAATACATATGTTACAATACATTCAAAAGGATGAGTTGGATAGTAATCGTACATATGTGACATGGAAATGGATTGATTATGTCGCAAATTAAATATTTCAACAACTTTGAAGGTACGGGTGTTCATGTACTTGAGGATAGTGACGTCAGGGTATCAGAATTCCCTTAAGCACTGAGCCTAATGTACTCAGAACGAGGCGTGGATTGCCTTCCATGATTACCAATAAATGGCCTTCTAAGTGTTAGCTGTATTGTCTGGACTGTGCCATGTCACTTGACATGCCCCTTCCACATTAACCTCTAATGCCCTGATTGAAATAATGGCTGGCGTAAAATTCAGCTAACTCACTCGATGAAGAGAACTGGCCCGGGGATCTTTAAACTAACTTAAGGCCATATTTTGTCTTAACTCATAAGGTTTAGACTTAAGACCGCATTTTGTCTTAAATCGGGGATCACGAAGCTCAATCTATGAGAATATCTTAAGTCTAAGACAAACCTTAATCTTAAGTCCTGAGACTTAAGACAAAATTTGTTGCAAGAAATATGGCGGAGGTTGTTCTCCTCATGGAAAAAATACAAATTCAGCGGACATTTCGAGACCGCTTCAACCCTCTTGATATGTACAACGACGGAGAGCTCTTGAATGATATAGATTTCGTCTGCCTACCATTTTTTCATCGTTGGTTTAATCGGTGATGAACTGGCACACCCCACCCATCGTTCCCACAGTCTCCCACCTGTCATTCACGTTTTGATATTCCTTCAGTTTTTTGCCACTGGGGCTTTTTTTAAGACAAAATTCGTGTTTAGCAAAATTTGAGCTGAGACCACTTTCACGATCCCGGTGCTTGTCATCAAATGTCAAGATCTGTCTTAACAGAGACACTACCTTCAAGACATCCGCGTGTGGTTGGCGGATTGGAACTCATCAACATCAATAGCAGTTTCGATATGTCATTTAAAAAGCTGACAATACTCTCCGTGAAAGAAGTCCTGGCAGACAGAGAATAAAAACTGGTGATGTTGTAGTGACGATATATTAACCTTGATCTGAAATACTACCAGTCTGCAACCAACACACGCTTGTTCAAAGTAGCGTTAAACTCACTTACAAAGGTTAGTTCGAGGGGCATGCCTGTTCTTAAAGATGCCTCAACATGCTTCTGGTTCTAACTGTTGCTGTTAACGCCAAAGAAGTCATGTTCCTTATCAGCTTTCAATGTGGGGTCATGGGTACATATAACACGTCAACGCCAGAGAAATACCAGTCTCAATCATCCCCAGATTCAATTGGACATAAAATACTTGTAAAAATTATACAAAAAAAGATTTCACCCAATGAAATCTATTTCGCTGTATAATCAAGAGTGTTTATTTTTATCATTGTAATGATATGCTGATCGCCATGATCATCGCAAATAAGCCGCCATATAACAGAGAAGCGAAAAAACCCAAATCAGTGACTAACAACGCTGTTACCTTCATGATTGAAATATTCTGGCCATTGCGTTAACCACCAGTCAGCCGAACAACAGCACGGTGGACAAGTAAACATGTACTGCATGCCGTGAGCCCCTGCATCTTCTTGAGGTTATTAATGTTTGCGGTTCACTATTTCCCCATAACCACCTACCTATCTCCATCTTCCTGTAGGAAGTGATCAGTCATGCGAGGTAGTGTTGATGTGAAAGATGTGAAAACGACACAAACCTCATCCTGATGTTATCTTTAAATCATATCTGATATCTATAATGCATGTCGGGATTCTGTAGAAGGAGGATAGTTGGACTAATTGGGTTTTCTGTCTCAAAAGACGCTCTCCTCCTTTCCGTTCCGTGGATACAACGTCCTAGCGGGAGGTCAAGGGATACATTTATCACTGTGAACAGATCCCGTGCGACTTGGTAATTGAGTAGGACTTCATGTCGTTTTCATTCTTTTTTTCTGGTATGTTACTTATCTGTTGTGTGCAGAAGGTTTACTGGCAATATTGGATGCCAGGAGTTATGTGGTGAGGCAAGCCATCATTGTTAATTTAAAGTTTAGAGAAAGTAGTTGACAGACTGTAGATGACAACTCTTTGTTCGACATCACACGAATACTTTAAGTTTGACGAATACTTTAAGTTTGTTCGACAGTGTGAAAATGAAGGGCGAGGAAGGACAAGGGCCAGTTTGAGTCCACTGGCCAAAGTTGCAGAAAGTTTTGAAGTATTGGAATAATTAGGAGACATGTTCAAATGGCTGACCAAAAATGTTTGATTTCTTACACTTGAATTTGTTTACCTCTAACATAATCAAATATGTCTATGTGGCTAAAAGGAGTACAAAAGGTCGCTTTTTCTAACTTAAATATAAAATGCTATTAGTACAGGTATGAATAAGCTCGTGATTCAAGATGAGAGTAATAACATATGTTTTTACTGGTATATCTACATCTATGAAAATCAGTTTAGGTCAAAGACTTGCTCATGTTCAAGTATTAAAAAAACATTTCGTCTTTAAAATCAACCTGTCCTATGTATTTTAGCTGAACCTATCTTTTGTTTGTTTTAAGCCCCAAGCATGCACTTGTTGAAATGAAAAAAATCTCATTTATATGAACACATCTGATACTTTCATAATGATTTGCACAGGTCTTCCTCATTTTAAATTATGCATATCCCATGGTCCCAAAAGACCCAATGCTTTCCGAGATGAAAGGTCTGATTTCACAAAAACACTGATACACAGACTCCGTGCCCAACATCACACAGTGAGTGTGTCATCTTGTGTTTAACGCCTCTGAACAGTGTTTGAGTTATACCATTGCTATCACCCTTTAAGTGCGAGGAAAGCCTAAAGTGCCGCAAATTGGAAAGAATTTACATTTCACATTCAAATTTCAAAACGTCAACGCCAGAGAATAATTAATCCCAAATATCTCCCGAAACAGATTCAGTTTGGTGTAAAAGGCAAAATAGTGATGAAAATGTATGAATGGATCACTGAAACTCAGTGATGACACCACGTGTTCATGAAAGGGTAAGTATGCCCTGATATACCAGTAGCACCTGCCACTCAAACATTTTTTATTGAAAGCGTAAACGTGCCAGTGAATAAGGATGTGTGAAAACTCAACATGATTCTGATTCTAACTGTTGCTGGCAGATTAGATCTAGAACGTCAACGTCAATAAGGTCATGTTCCTTATCAGCTTTCATTGTGGGGTCAAGAGTACATAAAACACGTCATCTCCAGATTCCATGGGGCGTAAAATACTTGTAAAAATATATGAAAATGAATACACCCAATGTAATCTATTTCGTTGTATAATCAAGAGTGTTTTTTCTGGCGTATATCATTGTAATGATATGCTGGTCGCCATGATCGTCGCAAATAAGCCGCCATATAACAGAGAAGCGAAAAAACCCAAATCAGTGACTAACGACGCTGTTACCTTCATGATTGAAATATTCTGGCCACAGCGTTAACCACCAGTCAGCCGAACAACAGCACGGTGGACAAGTAAACATGTACTGCATGCCGTGAGCCCCTGCATCTTCTTGAGGTTATTAATGTTTGCGGTTCACTATTTCCCCATAACCACCTACCTATCTCCATCTTCCTGTAGGAAGTGATCAGTCATGCGAGGTAATGTGATGTGAAAGATGTGTAAACGACACAAACTTCATCCTGATATTATCATTAAATCATATCTGATATCTATAATGCATGTCGGGATTCTGTAGAAGGAGGATATTTGGACTAATTGGGTTTTCTGTCTCAAAAGACGCTCTCCTCCTTTCCGTTCCGTGGATACAACGTCCTAGCGGGAAGTCAAGGGATACATTTATCACTGTGAACAGATCCCGTGCGACTTGGTAATTGAGTAGGACTTCATGTCGTTTTCATTCTTTTTTTCTGGTATGTTACTTATCTGTTGTGTGCAGAAGGTTTACTGGCAATATTGGATGCCAGGAGTTGTGTGGTGAGGTAAGCCATCATTGTTAATTTAAAGTTTTAGAGAAAGTAGGTACAAAGTCGTGGGTAGTCTCACGGCGAAACAGACTGTAGATGACAACGCTCTGTCCGGCATCACGCGATAACTTTAAGTTTGTTCGACAGTGTGAAGATAAAAGACCAGGTAGGACTAGGGCCTATTTTGATACATTTCCCAAAGGTGCAGAACTTTTGAAGCATTGGAATAATTGTTTTAAACATATTTATTTCACAACTTGCGAACTGGATTGGTAAACAACGAAAATTTAATTATTCCCCATTAATATATTTATAATTAAATTTTCGTTGTGTTCATGGAAATTCCTGCATTCTGATTAGCTGAATTGGTCACGTGTTATTGCATTCATTTCCCAATGAATGTAAAACATTAAGCCACGCCCACCGCTGCGCACTACTTTTATTACTGCGGAATGTCGGGGAATCACAATATTACAGTCGAGGGAATTCCCTTTCTGCTCACGTGTATCGTCATGCACAGGACATTTAGCGACTTTCATGCATATTCATTGTCCAAACTACCCTTTGAAACCGAACGCCGAGAATGAATGAAACAGCAAACGTGCAGGCTCGCTCGCCAGTTTTTTTCCCGCTCGCCTCGGTTCAACTTTCATGTCTTCACGTTTCATTTCTAACTAGCATTTCTCCAACTGTTTTACCGTAATCAGAGAAGTAATGTTTGAATCACGCAGTAAATGACAATGTTATTTGAAACAGCCGCCTTCTCTCGGACATATTTCTTCCGGTTCGTTACAGTCTGACTGTTGCAAGTCTTTTCGCCTCTTGCCTTAATTGACAGGTCAAATGAACATTGTTTTAATCCCACTCTCCGTTGATTGGCTACTGACTGTGTAGGCGTGTCAAGTTATGTGCATAAATTAAACGATCACCTGATTCATGTCACGCCACTGTATGTATTCCTACACCTGGAATGTTCATCAATGCCGTCATTTTTGTCTGTTTTGATATAGGCAACTGTTTTGGGTTAAACTATTGTAGATAAAACGTGTTTTACGTTGTCGAATTTAATTATAAGCATTGACTGTGTATTTTTTTCGGTTCATTGAGGTATGAATCGAAAAACCGATGTGCAAACTTTTGTAAGAATCCGCTACGCGGATTCATACAGTTTGCACATCGGTTTTTCGATTCATACCTCAATGAACCGAAAAAAATACACAGTCAATCCTTAAAATTTATAAAGATATGTTGAAACAAAATACATTGTAAAGCCTGGTTTGTTTGCATTAAAATTTAAAACAAAGGAATCTGTAATTAAAATGTGTAAGGTGTAAAAAGATTTTACATAAAAGAGCAAAATACATGGGGGAGAGTATATACATAATTTTATATAATTTTCTTGAATGGAGCACATTTGAAAAAAGATAATCCAAGCATATTCGATATTACCGTGTTTAAAGAATTTATATCTGTCATATATCTCTAACTTAGATCACCCGTATGTAATAACCCAGGTAAAGCATGCATATCGGGGAACATTGTAATGTTGGTACAGTTTATCGTGTCTTCGTGCTTTCGCATTACACATTGGCTTTTCATATTCCTCAAGGTTTTAATGTTTATTTGTTTATGTATTTTTTTAATTTTTTTTCTCTCCTTTATATTTTCTGGGTTATATATTTATCTAAATATACATTTAGTTACTTGTATGTGTGGGGGTGTTTAACAGAAACCTGGTTGCACCATGATGTTCTAGCCACTGATATTACACCGATAACATTTTCAAATCGTAGCCTGTATTAAGGAATATATTTTAGATCTTAAATCAGAGTATAACAGATAGCCTGAGCTGGAGGCGCGCGTGGATATGTTGACAGTTTTTACGTAGTTAGTGTTAAAACCGAAATGTTTGCGAGGATTAATAAGATTTCTGAATTCAGTTACAACATTAACCGTACATGTATTTGTTACATTAAGTCATTTCATTCAAATTTGTTTGGTATGATATATGTCTCATAATTATTTTAGGATGGAAGGTACAGTTACCAAATAAAATATGCTTAAATATCAATTCATTATGACCATATTTCATAATCTATTTTTTAAAGTAACCCTCCTTACATTAAAAATAACTATTTAAAGAATATAGTACTTAAAGACATTGCAACAAACCGAATAATCAGAGGGGAGACTTTATACTGAGGGGGGCGCGAAATATATCCGCCCGGGGGAGATTTTATTTCAGAACAGATTCTCCGGGGGAGAGTTTATACCGGGACACCGGCTCAATTGTTCAGTGCAAAAAATAGAAGCCGGGCCTCTAATTGACGCCGGGTCAAAGGCTTGTGCGAAATAAATAGAAGCCCGGGCGTCTAATAGAGGAAGTACGGTACATACACAGGCCTTTGATGGTAAAAGCTTGCTTCTTCCTTCTGGAAGTGTACCTCTGTGTGTTCTGTGAAACGTAGTTGTGTCCGTGTCAGCCCTGTCTCCCAGTTGTCAGAAACAAATGTTCCCTTTATTGTATCTGCATAGTATCACCATCTGGTGGTGAGATCTGTATCAAGCCCCGGACTAACTCTAACAACACCAAATGCACTGATTGATGGCCAATATCGATCTGTATGTGACGCTCAGCTGATTCTTGTGTAGTTATCTAAACTGTCTGTTTTCACATGATGTATGGTACGTGTATAGTCAGATGACACCTCGACTCAGACGCCCCTGTCATCAGGTTTCGGATGACAGAAAACTCTGGTCCGTGAGGAGTTGGCTCCCCTTGCTGTAGTTTCCATCTGTTCCAGATTCAAACCCCGAGGGCATGGTCGGATTCCAACCACCATGTGAGATGCTGTTTATCGTCATTCTCAGCGAACGAAAAAATCTCATGGCCGTATTGATTGTGCGTCCAAGGTTGACCTTCTTTTCTTGGTGTAAACATCTGTGTTCTGGAGGATACAGGTCTGAGGGGATTTATGCCATTAACAGGACTGATACTGCTCGTTTCTGACGTTCGCCCCCCCCCCCCCCCCCCCCCCAACTCTAATCCCCACCCTTGTCTTAGAACCAAGGAACACATCTTTTCCAGCTAAAAAGTCATTCATGACAGTCTGATTATTCTTATAGATACATCGGGGGCTCTTCCAGAAAATAATGTTCATCTTACCATGGCAGGAACTTCATTACTGCTATCATGTTATTAACGCATTTCCACTCTCAGTGTAAGAAGCCCACGTGACACCAGCGGGTTCCAGCAGTCTGAGATTCGCATGGTATATTGATGGCATCTGAGCTCACATTCCGAGCTCAGTGAAGGATCCATCATAATAAACGCCGTTGACTGAGGTCAGAGGTATGACTTCGGTGGATGTAAGTGAATCTACAACTTCATCATTCGTCAGGCTTTATGTGTTTGGCGTCATACCCGAAGGACATTAAAGCGAGGTACTAACGCTTAAACCGACCCCCCCCCCCCAACCCCCCCCCCCCCTCCCCCCTGACCTCACTGTCCCCACCGATGCAGCTTGACTTTCGTTTTGATTGGATTAATTTCGGTTGGTTCCAGAAAGCGGTTATATTCACTTTTCCCTACACGATCATCAAATATTTACAACGAGGGGCCGATACTTATGTCGGTCAACGAGGGCGAGAACTAAGTGACTGTTGGGAAAATGTATGTGACATGTGTTGCAACGCCCACAACGTTTGCCATCAAAATAGATGTGATTCGATCGTGTTATAGGTGCATACGGGTGGACAACGTTTAGACAAATAATTGAGTTAATAACTCAATCTGTTTATTCCTTTGCATGTGGACTCCATGGGTGTGAACATGATTGTGTGTGATTATGTCAGTGAACGGTTGCTTGTACATGATTGTGTCTGATTGTGTCCCTGAACAGGTGCTTGTACATGATTGAATGTGACTGTCTCCCTGAACAGGTGTTTGTACATGATTTTGTATGATTGTGTTAATGAACAGGTGCTTGTTCATTATTGAATGGGATTGTGTCCCTGAACAGGTGCGTGTACATGATTGAATGTGACTGTATCAATGAACAGGTGCTTGTACATGATTGTGTGCGATTGTGTTAATAAACAGGAGCGTGTAAATGATTGTGTTAATGAACAGGAGCGTATGAATGATTGAATGGAATTGTGTCCTTGAAAAGTTGCTTGTTCATGATTGCGTGTGATTGTGTCCCTGAACAGGTGCTTGTTCATGATTGAATGTGACTGTGTCCCTGAACAGGTGCTTGTTCATGATTGAATGTGACTGTGTCAGTGAACAGGTGCTTGTACATGATTGTGTGCGATTATGTTAATGGACAGGAGCGTGTAAATGATTACATAGAATTGTATCCCTGAACAGGTGTTTGCTCATGTTTGTGTGTGATTGTGTCCCTGAACAGGTGCTTGTACATGCTTGTCTGTGATTATGTTAATGAACAGGAGCGTGTGAATGATTGAATGGAATTGTGTCTTTGAACAGGTGCGTGTACATGATTGTGTGTGATTGTGTGAAAGAATCGGAGCGTGTGAATGATTGAATGGAATTGTGTCCCTGAACAGGTGCTTGTACATGATTGTGTTAATGAACAGGTGCTTGTTCATGATTGAATGGATGTGTGTCCCTGAACAGGTGCTTGTACATGATTGTTTGTGATGGTGTCCTTCAGCACGTGGGTGTACATGCCACATTGGCGGGAACAGCAAGCAACAGCAAGCAACAACACATGAATGAAAACAGTTTGGGAACATTTCAAATACTAATTAACTGCAATATTATGTTGATCTCACAGAAGACTTAGACGAATGCATTGAGTTCTGCTTTTTGTAATGTTGCAGAAAGATCGCGACAATGGACTTCACCCATTGCTTCACCATGCCGAAAAACCGATAATCACATGGCACACCATTCACAAAATATTGACGCTGTGTCTAGAGGCAAGACGGCAGATTTACCACATTGTCAGTTGTACACTGGCAAATACTGATGGACTTCTTCCATCAACCTAATCGTGATCATAGTAGGAATTATTTGATTCATTCATTACAGGGTAATCAACATCTATTAGATACCTTACGGTATCCCGTGACGGCAATGAACCATGGGAGTTCTACACCTCCCCTAAGTGGCCAAGTCTAAATAGCAGGTATCAGTGTAGTCCACAATACTAATTATCTTGATTAGCTCTGACAAGTTGAGCACAACACAGACAAGTCTGGGTATTTATGACCGAAAATGGCTAACTCAGTTCGTGTTTAATTGATCTCTAGAGTGGAGGCCCAGATTGCCAGTCGTCAGGGCATGTGGGTCATGCTGGCGTTGATGGAACGATGAGACTGATTTGGGGCGTGTGATTTGAGCTTAGCATATACTCTATACAGCATTAACACGTCATGTATATTGTTGACATTTGTAAATGTAAACTGTGAATTCGGTATGTTTGATATTATATGTACCTTTAAGACAAATGCGGTAAGAAACAACATCTATTGCAATTTTACATAAGTACATATCACTGAAAATGCCTTCATTTCTTGATATTATCCTGAGGTGGCGGGCATCGTGCTAAAAGCAGCGTAAACCTCACTTACTCACTCACTCATGGACAATTTGCGTGAGCGAGTATAGTAATTCAGTATTTCAGCTCCACTTGAGGCATACAGCCGAAACTGACTGTGAGGCTAGAAGAAGGCTAGCAGTCTCATCCTACCGGATGCCTTTTCACAGATGGATGAACAAAAGCATATTTCGAACAAAGTCACTTGTCGAAGCAGACACCACATGTGCTACATGTACTTTAGTGTAAGTGAGTGAGTGAGTGAGTATGGTTTTACGCCGGTTTTTAGCAATATTCCAGCAATATCACGATGGGGAACACCAGAACTGGGCTTCACACATTGTACCCATGGTCTTCGGCGTGACGAGCGAACGCTTTAACCACTAGGCTACCCGACTTCCCGGTTCAGTGTGAAGCAGGACCAAAGCCCTAGGAATTCCTAGGTGCCGCGAGTTTGGGCTTAGTTGTAGTTTGGGTTTGGGTTTGGGTTTGGGTTTGGGTTTGAGTTGGGGTTGGGGTTGGGGGTTGGGGTTTGAGTTGGGGTTGGTGTAGGAGTTGGGGTTGGGTTGGAAGTGGGTTTGGGTTTGGATTTGAGTTGGAGTTGGTGTAGGAGTTGGATATGGGGTTGGTGTAGGAGTTTGGGTTGGAGTTGGGGTTGGTGTAGGAGTTTGGGTTGGAGTTGGGGTTGTGTAGGAGTTGGGGTTGGTGTAGGGGCTGGAGGTTGGGTTGGTGAAGGAGTTTGGGTTTGGTTGGAGTTTGGGTTGGTGTAGGAGTTGGGGTTGGTGTAGGAGTTGGGGTTGGTGAAGGAGTTTGGGTTGGTGTAGGAGTTGGGGTTGGTGTAGGAGTTTGGGTTGGTGTAGGGGCTGGAGGTTGGGTTGGTGAAGGAGTTTGGGTTTGATTGGATCTGGGGTTGGTGTAGGAGTTTGGGTTGGTGTAGGAGTTGGGGTTGGTGTAGGAGTTGGGGTTGGGGTTGGTGTAGGATTTGGGCTTGGTGTAGGAGTTTGGGTTGGAGCTTGGGTTGGTGTAGGGGTTTGGGTTTGGTTGGAGTTGGGGTTGGTGTAGGAGTTGGAGTTGGTGTAGGAGTTGGAGTTGGTGTAGGAGTTGGGGTTGGGGTTGGTGTAGGAGTTGGGGTTGGTGTAGGAGTTGGGGTGTAGGAGTTGGGGTTGGTGTAGGAGTTGGGGTTGGTGTAGGAGTTGGGTTTGGTGAAGGAGTTGGGGTTGGTGTGGGAGTTGGGTTTGGTGTAGGAGTCGGGGTTGGTGTAGGGGCTGGAGGTTGGGTTGGGGTAGGAGTTTGGTTTGGTTGGAGTTGGGTTTGGTGAAGGAGTTAGGGTTGGTGTAGGAGTTGGGGTTGGTGTAGGAGTTGGGGTTGGAGTTTGGGTTGTGGGCTGCTAGTACATGGCAATGTGTCCCTTAAAAACTCTCAGGTCAAGTAACGTATCTCGGAGGTAAATCGGCTTCAAGATAATGTGGGGTGAATGTTGCAAGCCATGTTTGGCGTTGTGACAGCTGCATGGTATGAGTCACAGTGTTTTCGCTGACTGAGAATAATAACTTACTATTTGTGGATGGTATTATTTGCCAGACAGAATTATTCTTGTTGCAGATACAATATTTTTTTTTCTCAACATGACACCAGCACTGCCTAATGGTCTCTAATATTAGGTTTATTCTTCACAACATCGTCGCCAACATGGTGACTATAATCGACTGTAGCAGGTCAGCTGTTAATTGGTTGTTTGAAGTTGGATCCTTTGTAGCTTCTAGAACTGTGGGGCAACAATGACACTGTCGTTTCTCAGTGTGTCGCCACGAGACCATCAGTTATTTGTGGAAAGATAAGATTTCTTTTCATTGGATGGGGATTTTCGATTTAGTTCGTGGTGGCGAAGTCTAAGATCGGCTGGAGTCCAACTCGGAATAGTACATGAGCTCCCAAACCCGACACTCTAATCCATACACTTTATTTTCTTCGTATAACTGAATGTTAGCACACATTTATCGGACGAATATAGGACCATCAGATGAGGTGATTAGTGGTAACAGGGAAACTAAAACATTATGTCGCAGACAGTTAACCCATCCTTGATAGGAGAACAACTGCTACGGGAAGACCCACGTGGGCACAACACCTCCAGGAGGACCTATCATCCAAGTTATAACTCTTCCTCAAGGACTCCCATCATCGGGGCCATAACTCTGCCGGTAGGGCACCAAGTCTCTCGGGAACATAACCCTCCCGGTAGGACCCCATCCTGTAGGACATACCTTTTCAGACAGGATCTACAGTTACATTATTCTTCTGGTAGGATTCCACCCATGGGGACATAATTCTTCCTTGTAGGACCCTATCTTAGGGAACATTACTCTTCCTGACTGAAGGACCCTATCTCAGGGAACACAACTCTTCCTGTGTGACCCTATACTCGGGACATAACTCTTCCTGTAGTACCCAATCTTAGGGAACACGACTCTTCCTGTAGGGCCTTGTTCACGGGGAACTAACTTTTCCTGTAGGACTCCCATCCTCGGAAACATAACTCTTCCGGAAGGATGCCATCCTCGGGGACATAACGTTTCTTGTAGGACTCCATCCATGGGGACATGAACTCTTCCGGAAGAACTCTACTTCGGGATATAAGTCTTCCTGTAGGAAGTCATCTTTGGAAACATTGCACTGCCGGTAGGCCTCTATCCATGGGGACATAACACTCCCTGTAGGAAATATACAACGTCAACACTACACAAGAACCAATCTCGAATAGCCAACGTAACAGTTTTCGCTGGGCGTACAAGCAAAACAGTGGTAAAACCACTCAAACGTCGTTGGCGAAAATGACGGAAATGGGAATGAGGATATTGTAACAAATGTTATATTTGGGATAACACTTTATTAGTAAAGTACAGACTCTCGTACTTTTTGGGGTTGAGTCCCGTCCGGGATTCGAACCTACACTTGCCAGAGTGAGGCACCTAATCGCCAGCACTCCAAATCAGCGATCTAACCCACTCAGCCACCGAGGCTTCCACAAACATGAAAGTGTTATGAAGTGGGTTAGATCGCTGACTTTGTGTGCTGGCGATAAGGTGCCTCACTCTGGCAAGTGTGGGTTCGAATCCCGGACGGGACTCAACCCAAAAAAGTACGAGAATCTGTACTTTACTAAGAAAGTGTTATCCCAAATATAACATTTGTTACATTTGACCACTTTCTAAATGGCAATGTGTGTATTCATAGCTTTCGGTCATGGGAGCCGTGCCAATTTACACTTGTCAGAGGGGTACGTGATCTAGACTACCAGTTGTCGGACTTTCAGTTTTGTGGAAGCCTCGGTGGCTGAGTGGGTTAGATCGCTGACTTTGTGTGCTGGGGATTTGGGGTCCGAATCCCGCAAGGGACTCAACCCAAATAATTAAGAGAATCTGTACTTTACTAAGAAAGTGTTATCCCAAATATAACATTTGTTACATTTGACCACTTTCTATATGGCATTGTGTATTCAATTGAGGATACTGTTTATCATTTTGACAATGAAGGAACTGAAGCTGAATTTGTTGAATATTTCACTAGAAAAGTGAGCATATCCGGCTAAACCTGAAGCAGATCTAGATCACCGGAGGTCGAGGTCACTGCATGTACATTTACTCGTACAAGTTGAGCTTTGTGAATGAAAATGTCTGTGAACTTTTCACTCCCGCTGAGTTTATTTCGTTTTAGGTCAGAGAGATACGAGGACTAAGACGCCGATGGTATAACATACATGAAATATATCTAGAATGATTTACGCCTAACTGGTAGTATTTTTGGATGACGACACGAACATAAAACCATTTATGCAACAGTGAAATTATGTTTTGAACTTCACTGTATTATGCGCAACAGCTTTGGAACTTAATATCAACGTGGCAAAGGCATCGTAGGTTCAACAAAGCAAACATCTTTAACACGCAAACCCCATTTGCTGACCCTTCTGGCAATGATTGGTACACGGTACCTAGGGGACTATTCTGCCCAGAATCCCCACGTGGACTTCCTTAGTAAGAAGCATCACCTTACTTAAATACATATAAGATTACAAACACATCATGCTGTAACCGACAATCATATCCTGAAATTAAAAGTTTAATTTGAAATTAAATTGTAATTGGAAGTAGCAATGTAACTGATTTGTCAGTGTTGTCTGCGTGTACACGGGGCGAATTTGAACCAAGATGAAAGGAGTCCCAGTCGAAAAAGCCGTGGTTTCATTTCCCCAAGACAACTTGCGTCTGTGTGATAGTCTTAAATCAAAGTATGGTATTCCCTTATTGCTCTCCACATACAAGTTCAGAGCACACCGTGATGTCTGCTTGGTTGAGGCAACTGCTGAATCAGGGATTCATCGCCATCCAGACACGGGTCAGAGCAGCTGGGCGTCATGGCGACAAAGACACCCTTCATCAGCAACAAAGTAACCTTGGTATATCATTGACATTATCTAAAATAGCATAGACGCACAACACTAGTCTCGAAATGATTGCTTCGTTTTTTCTGAGATCGGTCGAAGACGGTTATTTGTCCATCGTGTAATATACCACACTTTCATCTCAACGTCAGCACAAATAGATTTAAAAAGATAAAAGAACAAATTGACTTCAAAGGTATTAGTTAAAACTTTCCCTCCACTCACCATCTATTAAAGTAATGCTATTCAAGCATAGTTCTGTTCGTCTTGCCACGGCCCCAGATCATTCACACCAAGGCATTATACAGTAGAAATGTAATCAGGAACACAATATGCAAAAACGCGGTTAATCACAAGAGCGCAGGGATTAGAAAGTCAGATCGTATTTGTATCACCAGACATTTCGCTATATCCGACTTGGTGATATTTGGATCTGAACATGTTAGACATTTTTGTAACCTTCAGCAATAATTATACTCTCAGATATCCATTCTGGCAGCCGTGATAGCAATGTGGGTCCTTAATTGCACCATGTTGTATTGGGGGCGGTCGGGTAGCCTAGTGGTCAAAGCGTTTGCTCCTCACGCCGAAGACCCGGGTTCGAATCCCGACATGGGTACAATGTCTGAAGCCCATTTCTTGTGTCCC
This sequence comes from Haliotis cracherodii, assembly GCF_022045235.1. NCBI lineage: Eukaryota > Metazoa > Mollusca > Gastropoda > Lepetellida > Haliotidae > Haliotis > Haliotis cracherodii. The sequence goes on along the minus strand of NW_027266343.1, from coordinate 54,380,365 downwards.
ACGCCGTGATATTGCTGGAATATTGCTAAAAGCGGCGTAAACCAAACTCACTCACTCACCCATGTTGTATTGTCTTTGTGTTCGTATATCTAGTAAGACTTTTATCAAGGGGAGCGTTTTTCACTTGTTTATAATTATTATTTTTGATCCAGTTTCCTTTATGATTGTTTGTTTGTTGTTTAACGCCGCACTCAGCAATATTCCAGCTATATGACGGCGGTCTGTAAATAATCGAGTCTGGACCAGGCAACCCAGTGACTGATATTATGAACATCGATCCACGCAATTAGGATCGATGACAGGCATCAACCATGTCAGCGAGCCTGACCACCCGATCCCGTTAGTCGCCTTTTACGATAAGCATAGTCGCCTTTTACGGCAAGCATCGGTTGCTGAAGACCTATTCTACCCCGGATCTTCACGGGCTGTTACCTTTATGAGCAAATACTGATAACCGTTGTTTATGGATAGACCCAAGGGGATTCTTGGGTAAAATGGGTCTCCAGTATCTCCTGTTTGTTTGTTTGTTTGTTTGGTTGTTGTGTTTAACGTCGCGCTCAGCAATATTCCAGCTAAATGACGGCGGTCTTTAAATATTCGATTCTGGATCGGACAATCCAGTCATTAATATCATGAGCTTCGATCTACGCAACTGGTTTACGATGATATGCATCAACCAAATAGACGAGTCTGACCGCCCGATCTTCACAGGATAAAAGTATGGGCTGCTGAAGACCAGTTCTAACACGGATCTTCACAAAACACAAGCATGGGTTACAGAAGACCAATTCTAACCCGGATCTTCACGGGGTACAATCATGTGTCCCAGAAGACCAATTCTAACCCGGATTTTCACGGGGGACAAGCATGGGTTACAGAAGACCAATTTTAACTCGGATCTTCAAGGGGTACAAACATGGGTTACAGAAGACCATTTCTAATCCGGATCTTCACGGGGGACAAGCATTTGTTCCAGAAAACCAATTCTAACCCTGCTCTTCACAGGGGACAAGTATGGGTTACTGAAGACCAATTCTAACCCGGATCTTCACGTGGGACAAGTATTGGTTACAGAAGACCAATTCTAATCCGGATCTTCACGGGGGACAAGCATGGGTTACTGAAGACCAATTCTAACCCGGATCTTCAAGGGGTACAAGCCAGGGGTTACTGAAGACCAATTCTAATCCGGATCTTCAAGGGGGGCAAGCATGGGTTACAGAAGACCATTTCTAATCCGGATTTTCACGGGGGACAAGCATTTGTTCCAGAAGACCAATTCTAACCCGGCTCTTCACAGGGGACAATTATGGGTTACTGAGGACCAATTCTAACCCGGATCTTCACAAAACACAAGCATGGGTTACTGAAGACCAATTCTGACCCGGATCTTCACGGGGGACAAGCATGGGTTACAGAAGACAACTTCTAACCCGGATCTTCACAGGGGACAAGTATGGGTTACTGAGGACCAATTCTAACCCGGATCTTCACAAAAAACAAGCATGGGTTACAGAAAACCAATTCTAACCCGGATCTTACACGGGGGACAAGTATTTGTTACAGAAGACCAATTCTAACCCGGATCTTCACGCGGTACAATCATGTGTTCCAGATGACCAATTCTAACTCGGATCTTCACGGGGGACAAGAATGAATTACCGAAGACCAGTTCTAACCCGGATCTTCACATGACACTAGCATGGGTTACAGAAGACCAATTCTAACCCGGATCTTCACGGGGGACAAGAATGAATTACCGAAGACCAGTTCTAACCCGGATCTTCAGATGATACTAGCATGTGTTACAGAAGATCAATTCTAACCCGGATCTTCACGTGGGACAAGAATGAATTACCGAAGACCAGTTCTAACCCGGATCTTCACATGACACTAGCATGGGTTACAGAAGACCAATCCTAATCCGGATCTTCACGGGGGACAAGCATGGGTTACAGAAGACCAATTCTAACCCGGATCTTCACGGGGGACAAGTATTGGTTACAGAAGACTAATTCTAACCCTGCTCTTCACGTGGGACAAGTATTGGTTACAGAAGACCAGTTCTAACTCGGATCTTCAAGGGATACAAGCATGAGTTACTGAAGACCAATTCTAACCCAGATCTTCACGGGGGACAAGCATGGGTTACAGAAGACCAATTCTAACTCGGATCTTCAAGGGGTACAAGCATGGGTTACTAAAGACCAATTCTAACCCGGATCTTCACGAGGGACAAGCATGGGTTACAGAAGACCATTTCTAATCTGGATCTTCACAGGGGACAAGCATTTGTTCCAGAAGACCAATTCTAACCCTGCTCTTCACAGGGGACAAGTATGGGTTACTAAGGACCAATTCTAACCCAGTTCTTCACGGGGGACAAGCATGGGTTACAGAAGACCATTTCTAACCCGGATCTTTACGTGGGACAAGTATTGGTTACAGAAGACCAATTCTAATCCGGATCTTCACGGGGGACAAGCATGGGTTACTGAAGACCAATTCTAACTCGGATCTTCAAGGGGTACAAGCATGGGTTACTGAGGACCAATTCTAACCCGGATCTTCACGGGGGACAAGCATGGGTTACTGAAGACCAATTCTAACCCGGCTCTTCACAGGGGACAAGAATGAATTACCGAAGACCAGTTCTAACCCGGATCTTCACTTGACACTAGCATGGGTTACTGAAGACCAGTTCTAATCCGGATTTTCACGGGGGACAAGCATGGGTTACAGAAGACCAATTTTAACTCGGATCTTCAAGGGGTACAAGCATGGGTTACAGAAGACCATTTCTAATCCGGATCTTCACGGGGGACAAGCATTTGTTCCAGAAGACCAATTCTAACCCGGCTCTTCACAGGGGACAAGTATGGGTTACTGAGGACCAATTCTAACCCGGATCTTCACAAAACACAAGCATTGGTTACAGAAAACCAATTCTAACCCGGATCTTACACGGGGGACAAGTATTTGTTACAGAAGACCAATTCTAACCCGGATCTTCACGCGGTACAAACATGTGTTCCAGATGACCAATTCTAACTCGGATCTTCACGGGGGACAAGAATGAATTACCGAAGACCAGTTCTAACCCGGATCTTCACATGACACTAGCATGGGTTACAGAAGACCAATTCTAAACCGGATCTTCACAGGGGACAAGCATGGGTTACAGAAGACCAATTCTAATCCGGATCTTCACGGGGGACAAGCATTTGTTCCAGAAGACCAATTCTAACCCTGCTCTTCACAGGGGACAAGTATGGGTTACTAAGGACCAATTCTCACCCGGCTCTTCACAGGGGACAAGCATGGGTTACAGAAGACCAGTTCTAACCCGGATCTTCACAAAACACAAGCATGGGTTACTGAAGACCAATTCTAACCCGGATCTTCACGGGGGACAAGCATGGGTTACAGAAGACAACTTCTAACCCGGATCTTCACGAGGGACAAGTATGGGTTACTGAGGACCAGTTCTAACCCGGATCTTCACAAAACACAAGCATGGGTTACTGAAGACCAATTCTAATCCGGATCTTCGCCGGGGACAAGCATGGGTTACAGAAGACAACTTTAACCCGGATCTTCACAGGGGACAAGTATGGGTTACTGAGGACCAGTTCTAACCCGGATCTTCACAAAACACAAGCATGGGTTACAGAAGACCAATTCTAACCCGGATGTTACACGGGGGACAAGTATTGGTTACAGAAGACCAATTCTAACCCGGATCTTCACGCGGTACAATCATGTGTTCCAGAAGACCAATTCTAACCCGGATCTTCACGGGGGACAAGAGTGAATTACCGAAGACCAGTTCTAACCCGGATCTTCACATGACACTAGCATGGGTTACAGAAGACCAATTCTAACCCGGATCTTCACGGGGGACAAGAATGAATTACCGAAGACCAGTTCTAACCCGGATCTTCACATGACACTAGCATGTGTTACAGAAGACCAATTCTAATCCGGATCTTCACGTGGGACAAGCATGGGTTACAGAAGACCAATTCTAATCCGGATCTTCACGGGGGACATATATTGGTTACAGAAGACTAATTCTTATCCGGATCTTCACGTGGGGCAAGTATTGGTTACAGAAGACAAATTCTAACTCGGATCTTCAAGGGGTACAAGCATGAGTTACTGAAGACCAATTCTAACCCAGATCTTCACGGGGGACAAGCATGGGTTACAGAAGACCAGTTCTAACTCGGATCTTCACGGGGGACAAGTATGTGTTCCAGAAGACCAATTCTAACCCGGATCTTCACGGGGGACAAGCCTGGGTTACAGAAGACCATTTCTAATCCGGATCTTCACGGGGGACAAGCATTTGTTCCAGAAGACCAATTCTAACCCGGCTCTTCACAGGGGACAAGTATGGGTTACAGAAGACCAATTCTAACCCGGATCTTTACGTGGGACAAGTATTGGTTACAGAAGACCAATTCTAATCCGGATCTTCACGTGGGACAAGCATGGGTTACTGAAGACCAGTTCTAACCCGGATCTTCAAGGGGTACAAGCACGGGTTACTGAAGACAAGTTCTAACCCGGATCTTCACATGAAACACGCATGGGTTACAGAAGACCAATTCTAACCCGGATCTTCACATGACACTAGCATGGGTTACTGAAGACCAATTCTAACCCGGATTTTCACGGGGGAGAGGCCAGTTCTAACCCTTATCTTTCCATGGATTGTTGAAAAAACCGGATCAGCATGTCATCTCTCCCCCCTGACGTGGATCAGTGCTCATGTTTTCGGTCACTTGTTTGTCTGATCTAGACACAACTTGTAACAGACCTTTATGCACCCATTCCCTTTTAGCAAGTATAGTTACCTTGAAATCACTGCTCGTCAATTTGACAATAGCTAGGGAGCACAGGTGATTTGAGGCGTCGGAGTTCGCGACCGTGTATTCGATACCGCTTCGCCCCTATTATGTTTCGAGGTTTGTCAGCACCATACTCGTTCTCGTGAGTTTTATCAAAGTGGTAAACGTCTGAGACCTACATCACTTCGGGCTTTCCTCTCACATTAAGTTGACACGCCGTGATGTAACTGGAACACTGTTCAAAGTGACGTTAACCAAACTCACTCACTCCACTATAACTACCGCGGACGGCACCAGCATGAACCGTACAACACGACTGTAACAACGACAGACACTGCTTCTATTATGGGTTGGGGTCCCCTTGTCTAGTTGATTAAGTGTCTGACTTCAGCTGTCTGACTTCTCTGACTGGTTACAGTTTTCCTTCCTAAGATACTAGAAACTGTTGCCTCTCTCAACGCGAATGTTCTTCTGTCGCCATCTATGCATATTTAATGTTAAAATATCATTACTAATAATTGCCTTTTTAAATAGTCTAATGATGGACGTGTCTAAATGTGACATTTTACCATCAGGTGGAGGTGTTTGGTGTCTTAATGACGTTATGTCGCATTGAATGGAAAGTTGAAGCATTATGAGTTTTTAATGATGTTATCAGGGAGAAGATAGCAGTTGATGAAAGTAATAGAGATTGAAAACTATTTCAAACAAAAGCAAAACCATTTTTACATGACTCCAGAGACCCTCTATTATATGGTGTCTGATGACTCACAAAGGCCTCGTGATAATAGTGCCTAGCCTCACCATAACCTTGTTCTCAGCATCTTCCCGACGTCTCGCATTTCTGTGAATGATTGAACTTTTTCTATTATTTACACATCAATTAGTGAGGCTGACAAGAAAAGCGCATACCCTGAAGCGACGATTTAGCCCCACCCTTTCGCTCCGTCTCACCTTCCACGCGTTCGCCTCATCACCTTACTCTTTGCAGCGTCAGACCGCAATCAGGAGCTGTGAGGAGATTTAATTAGACATCGATGCCCGGGATCGGTGGAGTTTTTAGGGATCCATCCTTGCTAGGATTCGCTTATCATTCAGACGTCTTCATCTGATGTGAGATTGATGGCCGACTGTCAGACTGTGTGCCCACGAGAAGGACTGTATCGCGATGGTGTTTACTTGATGTGAAGTGCGATGGAAAAAGCAAAGGTCTTCATTGAGATTTATCGCATAGATCATTAGGCAAATCTAAATGTGTGATTGATAACCATTAAGTACCTGGACTCAGCTGCTGAATCATCACCAATGCAAAGTGTCTGCCACCAACCTATCTTGATTTTTCAATTTACGGGTAACGTGTGATTGTATGATTTTTAATCAAGAATTCTAATTGAATGCATTTCTTAAGTGAGTCAAGAGGTCAAAAACGTCTTTGGTTGCCGTAGCAAAGGGCAGCTTCCCACCTGATGGCAGATGACAGGGCGTCATTGACGGTAGTCGCAATCTTGCTACTAATTCCAAACTATTTCATAAGATAAGATATAATTGCGGAAATCGACAGCTTCCTCTTTTCCATTTAACCACTCTGGGTGATGACGTGATACTTGTGGGGTCTTCTTTAAGACACATTTAAATGTGGTACTTACATGTACATTCATTATTAGTTGTGACAATGCACTTGTACATCTCTAAATTAAGCATAAGCAATTATAAGCAAACATTAAACAGCTCTATCTCCATTAACCTTGTCATTGATGTCATCATGCCCTTCTATATCGTTCACGTAATGGTTCAGGTTCTGGTCAGATCCATTTTATTAATAATATTAATATACAAAAAAATAAGATAAAATAAAAAAAATGAATAAATAATTAATAAATAATTGATCACCCCAACCCTCTTTGCTGCTTTTTTATGTTAACATGTAAATAATAATAATAATAATAATAATAATAATAATAATGGCACAAACACAGTATCGATCATTTTATTACCATCTTCGACACAGCGGTCCATCCATGGTACGAACCAGAATATGTGGAGGGCGTCATGGAAAATGATAAATACAAAATTCTTTGGAATAGGCCCGTATACAGCCTCAGACGAACCGAGGCCAACAAACCTGATCTTGTCCTTTTTGATAAATCCAATGAAATCATTTATATTATTGAATTTTCTGTCCCCTTTGGCACTTATGTGATTGACAAGATTCAGAAAAAACATGGCAAAGATGCGGACCTCGCTTTCGAAATGTCACGCTTGCATCCCAAGTACCAAGTTGTTCGACTCCCCATTGTTTCGGTGCCTTTGGATGGGTACCTCCCAATCTGTTGACTGACATTGGGAGAGTACCCGGGTTTGATACCAGGAGCACAGCCCTTCTGACATTATGTGTAATGCAGAAGGCTGCAGTGATGGGGAGTCTTCTCATTCTCCGAAAGGTTCTGGGTGGGGTTGACTTGGCAGCGCTTCCGGGGAGAAGTCTCATTCGCTGTCTTGGCTGTGTGTAGTAGGGGGTTAGGGCGCTGAGCTGATGATGAGCCTTACCAGCCTGACTTTGCCAGCATCACCCAAACCCTCTTTGCTGCATTTTCTATTTTAATCTGAACACATTACTATCTCATCCTACCGCGTAGCCATTCACTGTTGGGTGAACAGAGATACATTTTGAACAAAGTTAAGGAGGCACCACATGTTTTTACATGTGTTCAATGTGGGGTAGTATTAACATGGGGAAAATGAACAAAGTTTGACAAATATTTTATCACGTTAAATACCACATAATAAGAATTGGAAATTGTGTAATAAGAGAATATTCCAACTAACGACCACGTTCCATTATCTTTAGACTGGCAAGGGTCAGCCCGATAACGCATAGGATCCGCTTCTCTGATGCTGGTCTGATAGAATCGGCAGACAAATATCATACATTGATATCTCGGTCATCCACCCTTATCAAATCATCAGTACCACGTATACATACATTCTTTGCATTCTAGCAACTGGTAAACTATTATTCTTACTAAAATTCACTCATTAACACCTTTATCATCAATGCCTCGGTCAAACTAAACTATATAATGCGGTCTAGATGGCGCCACTAAAGTTCTCAATAACAATCGTCGGTTTTAATCAGTCAATGAGATTATCTGTAGTTGTTACAATGGGTATGACAGTCACAAATCATACTGTGGCTGTGTAATAAACTAACTGGTTATTCACTAAGCTAAGAAGCCTCTCTACCTTGTGCTATGTGAAATTTTATCTCTATACTATTACCCTGCAAGTTGAATTGGTAACTGAAAATGTCATACCTGTGTGTATATCTTAGATATTCCCATGGTACTACTTCTGTGTATATCTTAGATGGTACTACTTCTGTATATATCTTAAATATTCCCATGGTACTACTTCTGTATATATCTTAGATATTCCCATGGTACTACTTTTGTATATATCTTAGATATTCCCATGGTACTACTTCTGTATATATCTTAGATATTCCCATGGTACTACTTGTGTGTATATCTTAGATATTCCCATGGTACTACTTCTGTGTATATCTTAGATGGTACTACTTCTGTATATATCTTAGATATTCCCATGGTACTACTTGTGTATATATCTTAGATATTCCCATGGTACTACTTGTGTGTATATCTTAGATATTCCCATGGTACTACTTATGTATATATCTTAGATATTCCCATGGTACTACTTGTGTGTATATCTTAGATATTCCCATGGTACTCCTTCTGTGTATATCTTAGATATTCCTATTGTACTACGTCTGTGTATAGATGATGCGTTGTTTAACGGTTGGACTACGTATTGTGGCTGAACTGAATGTATCTTTTGTGAAGGCTCACTAATGTATTAGCTAGAGTTTGTCGGGTATACTATATTCGATCATATGTAAACTGTTGTATTACGTTGTGTACCTTGGAGTATGTATCGTGACTAATATATCTTGTGTAATGATTCCATATCATGTTCATCTAATGTTCTTCCTCTATAACTGATTGTACATCTTCTGTAGGAATTGATTGTAAACATTTCTGGTCTAACTAACTGACTGTTTATTCACTCAGGTCTTGTGTTGTTGTGTGGATTGGTCGTGTATTGTGGTACCTCTGCCAAGCGGTACGTTTTCATTACTTTTTATGGAGTGACAGGGTGAATCTAGTTTTACAACGCTTCAGATCATCCTCGGTTATCCAGTGTATTACATTCTCCATCCCGATACATACCCTGGACTCAGTTGTTGTATCGGATGCGTTTGCGAAGCGACGCCATGGTCTCGATAACTTTCTTTTTGTATTAATTGATAGAAATAGCAGTGTGACAAGAATATATGTAGAACTAGTTCCAGTTGTAGTATATCTGTAGCATCAATAGTAGCACTGTAGTAGTGAGTGAGTATGGTTTTACGCCGCTTTTAGCAGTATTCCAAGAATACCACTGCTCGGGACACCGAGAAGGGGCTACTCAAGTACCAATGTTTCGTTGGGTTTTGTTTAACGCCGCACATGGCATGACATGACGATATATCTGTAAATAAGTCGGGTCTGGACCAGACAACCCAGTGATTGACATCATGAACATCGATCTTCCCAGGATACGATTACATGCATCAACCAAGTCAGCGAACCTGACCACACGATCCCGTTAGTCGCCTCTTACGAGGGTTGCTGAAGATCAATTCTAACCTGGACCTTCACGGGATCGTCTGTACCAATACTGGGGACGTGTTCTCGGTGAACGCTTTAACCACTTGGCTACCCCATAACCCCTATTTGTAGGCCGCTTTGTCTAAATATGACGTTATATAGGTTTGCAAACAGTAGGACCGTTAAATAAACGGTAAAGTCTAAATAAAGTCAAAACACTATTGCAAGAAAACTGTTTCTTTCAACGATAAGGGCAGGAGAAGCTAACCTTTTCTCGAACACCTGGTATCATCACTATTTGATAGTGATTCATAAACACATGCTTACGATATAGTCGGAATCGTACACTCGACTCTTATAACTATGGAAAGAATGTTGTCGGTATTCTTTCCTGTAACCTTTATTTCAAATATAAATGGTTTTGTATTGCGTTGGGTTGTGCAATCTGGGTAATCAATACACAATAACGTGAAAAAGTAAATGTGTTTCATATGAAATTCTATCAAAAGATATTTTCTCTGAAATTTAATAATGCATCTTTAAATACATACTCATGAAGAAATCGCCTCTGCATTAAGGTCGTTATTTGCACGTGGGTTTTTGTTGAAAGCATGATACTCACACACGTGTTTTATTAATGTGAACAGCACATTTGATTGTTCACCTACACAGGTGGGCATACAAAAACTTTTTTCACCTTAATAACGCTTATACAATGCAAAGGCTTGCTGACAATCAACGGCTACGGTGGTCATGCTGCAAACAGGAATGTGGCAAATGAATTTGACAGACATTTGAATGTTCATCGAATTACAAAAAACATCTCTTTGGAAAGATTTTACGTCAAAAAGACAACCATATTCGGTTGTTGCATCTGCGAAATCGATACCAAACTGCTACAATGACTCTTTGGACAATTCCTGGGTTGAAACCAATTAGTGGTACCAACGTACACAACCGGTGAGGGCCTACAGCGACGGCCAACGCCGCGGCCAATTTCGCTTCCACGTCACCGTCAGGCACGCACAGCATGGTGTAAGACACCATCTAAGGCTTAGAAGACAAGATTGGGACAGTGTTCTGTCAAGGTTTCATCTTAAAACTCGTGCCAGGGTCTGCAGGCGTCCAGGGGTACGCTGAGCTCGTTGGCGTTATGCAACGAGATAAAACTGTAATGGTATGGGGTGGCATCGCAAATCATGGGAGAGCACAACTCAGCATTGTTAATGCCAATTTGATTAGCGTACGCTACCGGTGCGACATCGTTCGAGATCATGATCTACCCTTTGCGCAAATGCGGGGACGTAAAGTCACGTTGCTATAAAGGGTAAAGCTATTTTTCAGGGCATTATCATTTGCAGAAGCCCGAGGTCTTCCATAACAGCCCGACGAATGTGGTCAGTTGAAAAGACCGAGGGCTTCTGAAAAATAGCTTTACCGTTATTATAGCTAAAGTGGATGGAATTTGTTATCAAATAAAAAGAAACAACAATATCGGTTTTGAAACATATACTGCAATCGACACCAACGTCACTGACCAACCTTTACAAATATGGAAACGTCATAGAAAAAGCAGATGACGTCCCTATTGTACATGACGTCACCTATCCCTATCCTATGACGTCACCTTACATCGGGCATGATAATGGCCCGTCGTCAAGCAATATGAGGGCATTATCAAGTCACAGTGGCCCTCTCATTTTTGACAATGAGCGGGCAGTTTAATGATAATTCTATCCATTTTAGCAATAAAACAGGATAATGCCTGCCCACAAGTTGCACATGTTGTAACAGGCGTTTTGAGGGAGCATAACATTGCTGGACTGCCTTGGTCGGCTGTTTCGCCGGACCCCTCCCCCAATAGAACATGTCTGGGATGAGATGGACGACTCCTGAGACAGGGCCAGAACCAGTTAGCTCAGTTTGGACAACCTTTGGTTGACATTTGAAACAGCATCCCCAAGGCTGTTTTCAATCATCTGGTGTCTTCAATGCGTCACCGCTGCCTCGGCTGAATCAACGTAAATGGTGGTCACACCCGATATTGAAAGTGTTGATGGGTTGTTGCACCGCCCCTCTATTAGGGCGTGTCGGTCGGTCTCCTGTTACTATGTATAGGTTTGTCAATGAATTATTTAAGGTAAAACATTGATCAGACGAATGACCAAACATTATGTTGCTATTTTCGATATCATTTACATTTACACTAATTTATATGAAGCATAGTTACGTTTTCCGTCCGTTTAATCAGTAAATATTGTTAGAAGAAATACGATACGCCGATATCAGCAATTTATTAATCAATATCAATAATATGATTTAATAATGAATAGAGGATATTTAATGGTGGTTGACAGTGATTTTAATGAACGTCACGGGGGTCTGCTTGAGTATTGGCGTACCAGTTTCCTTGAGCAATAATGACATATGGCCTTGAACTTTGACCAGTGACGATATCAGGTTGTATTACCCACGTAGTGAAGAGACAAGTCTGACCTCGTTTTATGTGTTTTGAATGGACAACCATGACCTCGCTGAGGTCACAAATGAATGGTCATGTTGGAAAGTGTGTCTTCATTTATAAAAATACCACCATGAATCTTCGAGATTTACACAAGCCTGTATTAAACCAAAAGAAGCACTCAAACTTTTCAATTGCATAAGATCTACTACACATATGCTACTAAGTCTGCGAAGGAACACCTCTTTAAAAAGTAAATGTGTGCCTCTGTAGAAATAGCCAAACACATTGCCGAGTTCCTGTAGGGTTGCCGGAAGATGAGGGCGTTGTGAGAGGGCGATCTGCATTTGTTCCACAGGGTTGAGGTCTGGTGACCGGCCTGGTCACTGCGTGCGGATAAGGGTGGCACGATGAGAGTGCAGTCCGATCCGATTGCACCAACATACGGTCTTACATACACATTCAGAGTGTCAGTCCTGTAGCCTGTCATCGTGCATCACTGTGTGACATGAAGATCGGTCCTTCCACTCGACTGACCCCACCCCAAATCATGATTGAGCCCCCTTCAGAGGGACTACGTTGGAATCCTGAAATCCTCGTGCACGACGGTCTGTGAAGTTTAGAGAGTATCTTAATTCATCAGTGAAAAGTACAGTTATTAGAACCTAGGCCTGGTCTGCCCAATTTTCAGTCCAATCCAAACGTACCTGCCTGTAACGTCAGGAACAGTGGGGTGCGAATGCATCCCCACCGTGACCGGAGACCATCTTCACGGAGAAGATTACGATCTGTCTGAGTAGAAATGTTAACGCCACTGGCGTTCCGCGCGTCATTTCTGAGTGTGGCGGCAGTTACGAAGTGATGGCGTCTTGCTGCAATCAGGAGACACCTGTCTACCCGCTGCATAGGGAGCGCTGTCGACAACTTGGTCAAAATGCCTGGTCATGATTCCATGTCCTACTGATCACACTTTGGCTGACACCACGGACGTTTGCACGTTGTGTTGACCCAGATTCAAGCATGCCTATGCATCTGCCTATTTCTTCGGTCGTAAAAAGACGCCTTTAACGCTAAGGGAGCATGAGTGGATTCAATTGTTGCCATCCTCGGAGCAAATGTTGTTGTGGCAAATGTTGTTATAGGTTGTGGATAATGATGTGGAATAATATTTCGTATCTAGACAGTTAACGATTTGTTTATCCATTCGCCAGTACATCCATCCTTCCATCCATCCATCCAACTCTTTCATGTGTGAAGCTCATTCTTGGTGTCCTTGACTTTTGGCCTGTCTCATCCTAATCTTTGTCTGTGTGTCTGTGTGTCTGTGTGTCTGTTTCTCCCTGTCTCTCAACTCTCTAGAATGGTCACAGCCAAACACCCTTGGATGTAATAAGCTAATGTAACTCGTTTCAAATGTAGATTTCCTACTACGTCTATATATGGTGACTGTCGTTATTTAAAACAAGATACACTTTGATAGAAAGAAAATTTGATCTGCTATTCCCTTTGGTAAAATATATACCTCATCAGTCGGATTTTTAGATCTGCTTTAACATCATCATTTGAACTCAGCTAGAATTGTGGATGAGAATTTGTAATGTAAGTGATTATTGTATACCATGCATCATTGTCTTCAAGAGCAGAGGTCTGATCATATTACACTCTGCTATTGTGGTTAATAAATGTCACAGTTCTGTTTTATATACTGCATGTTTCTCATCATTTATGCAGGTTATGTTTTGCTGCAAGCATTTCCACAATTCATTCCGCATTGAGAGATATCGCAATTTGAGTTATTCATGTGGCAAATTCGACTGTTGTGCATCCGTTCTGTCACGATACATCCAAACATACGTTTTCAAACACCTCGCGCACAGCGTGACCATGACTGCATGCCTCTGTCCGTTCATCGTGAAATTGAGGGCGCATAGGGGTTACCCAATCATCGTGTGGGTGAAAATTTCAATCTTTATTCGCTGGAATATTTTGATATCATATCATTTTTTTATCCTCAGCAAACTTTGAGTAGTATGTTATTTAATTGCCCTAGAAGGTACCGACCATTTGATAGACGAATGACTAAATATTATGCTGTTACTTTCAATAACATGACATTTACACTACTTTATATGAAGCACACAGTTACTTTTTCCATTAGTGTTTTACCAACCCATGGAATACGTTGGTATTTTATGTGACGTATGGTAATCCAGGTTAGGATAGTTTGGAAGGTTTCATCGAAAATGCTTCACGTGTTGCGTCCCTTCATCACCCGTGAATACGATGACGTGCGATGTACTGACGCATGTGTATTGACGCAAGTCCAGCAAGGACATCAGGTCCATTTCCATGCATGGACTTTGTGCGAACCCTACCGTTGCCTGAGACTGACGCAGTGTGAAGAATAAATGGTCGTAATGCTGTAGCACGTGTTGCACTGGAACTATTGCCATATGTGCGATGTGATCTGAAAACCTCTCGTCAGACCTCTCGCTCGGACACTGCAAATCGGACGGATGTGTTCACGTGTGAAGGGATGAATGAGTGAGTATGGTTTTAAGCCGCTTTTAGCAATATTCCAGCAATATCACGACGGGGGACACCAGAAACGGGCTTCACACATTGTACCCATGTCGGGAATCGAACCCGGGTATTCGGTGTAACAAGCGTGCGCTTTAACCACTAGGCTACCCGACCGCCCCGTGAAGGGAGGAACGTACTGTATACAAACCCGTGAAGTATCAACGATGGCCAGTGTTGAACCCAATGCACTGTTGTCCAGTGCAAGCCAACCTGTTGTGGGAAAAGCCCATGTCGATAATGACTTTTAGGCCATCTTTTGTGTTTCTCGTCTCCCATCGATCCCAACTTACCATCTATTGGTGTAGTGGTAGATACGCCCAACCTAACTTACTGTCTAAATGCAGGTATGCTAGGAAGTGAGCGCTGCCTGCAGAAATTGTTGGCCCTTTGTAACTTATCGCGTTTACTTTATCCTGACACGATTCGCATATTTCACAGATTGTCAGTACCAAATGACTTGCCCTAGATGCTCGTTTTTCTAAAGGTCTGGGAACTACACATAAATGCACCAAGTCTCTCAATTCCCGGCGAAACAGGAGCGGATCTTTTATACAACATTTGATGGTACGAGACATTAGTGGTGTGTCTTTGAAGTTGTTATTTGCACTCGGGATGAAACGATACATTGTCTCGCTAGGACGTTAAAGGACCGGATTAAGTAGCTCATCGTTTTACTAAAGAAAGAGTACAAGTGTCATAAAACACAGTGATCAAACAATAAACCCTTGTCTCTGAAACAACGTTGTTTGGGTCGATGGAATTGGCCTTGCGCACTAAGTATATCCAACTGTATTGATCGGTTCTCAAAATGACCACACAAATGGCAGAGTGCGGCATTTGATGGTCCCTTGGCTCGTGTGTTGGTGTAGCCATTGACGACATTGTCAGCAGTACTCCATCAGGAGGTAGTTTGTCACATTTTGTGTCTGCTAGTTTTCATATTAAACGTCGACAGAGAATAACCAGTCTCGATTATCCACCGAAACAGATTCCACTGTGCATAAAAATGAAAAATGTGGTGAAAATTATATGAATGGATCCCTAAAAATCAGTGATAACACCAGGTATTCTTTAAACGGGTAGGCATGCTCTGCCCTACCCGAAACCAATGAACGAGTTTGTTTGTTTGTTTGTTTGTTGTTTAACGCCGCACTCAGCAATACTCCAGCTATATGACGGCACTTTGTAAATTATGGAGTCTGGACAATACAGTCCAGTGATTGATATCATGAGCATCGATCCACGTAATTGGGATACGATGACATGCATCAACCAAGTCAGCAAGCCTGACCACCCGATCCCGTTAGTTGCCTCTTACGACAAGCACAATCGCCTTTTACGGCAAGCATAGGTTGCTGAAAACCTCTTCTAACACAGGATCTTTAAGGGTGAATCCAGCGGTTGGTCTGACCAAAGGGGATCATATTATATCGCACAAACTGCAATATTCTTTGTATCTAGACAGTGAACGATTTGTTTATCC
Organism: Haliotis cracherodii; assembly: GCF_022045235.1. Taxonomy (NCBI): domain Eukaryota; kingdom Metazoa; phylum Mollusca; class Gastropoda; order Lepetellida; family Haliotidae; genus Haliotis; species Haliotis cracherodii. Next base: position 54,364,312 of record NW_027266343.1, on the reverse strand, counting down.
AATCGGCAATACATCCATACGTCCATCCATCCATCCACCTCTTTCATGTGTGAAATTCATTCTTGGTTTTCTTGACTTTTAATCTGTATCATACTCTCTCTCCCTCTCTCTCTCTCTCTCTCTCTCTCTCTCTCCCTCTCTCTCTCTCTCTCTCTCTCTCTCTCTCTCTTTGAACTCAGCTGTCATTAGACATTTGTCAGAATTATGGATGAGAGTTGATAATGTCATTTATGGTATACTATTCATCATTGTCTTCAAGGACAGAGGTCTAATCACATTACACTCTGCTATTGTGGTTAATAAATGTCACAGTTCTCTTTTGTATACTGGAAGTTTCCCATCATTTATGCGGATGACTGTTTTGCTGCAAGCATTGCTACAATTCATTCCGCATAATGAGATATTGACGTCGTTTTAGTTATTCATGTGGCAAATTCGACTCTTTTATGCTATTGATATTACTAATTCCTTCATCTATTGTTTTGTATCTCAATTAAGATAAATATCTCATAACGGATTACTTGATATCCTGTGGGTAATTACAACACGGCGTTCATGAATTACTTCACCCGTATCGTTTTAACTGATATATGCCCAAACATGGGCATTGTCTTCCTACCAAGATTTCAAAGAGCGTCATGCGACTCTTGCTCAGAAGTTGTTTGATCAAGGTTCTAGCATTCAAGGTCTAAGTAAAGTTTTCAAAAAGTTTCATGGTAGACATGTGGAGGACTATTCTAAATTTGACGCATCAGTGACAAGAATGATGTCCGATGCAATTCCCTAGTTTGACTTGTACCATATGTTCGAGTGTTTTATCCAGGTGAACAGTTGACTTGCCTTTGCATGTGTTGTGGCGGGTGCCACTTGTAGGGCAGGATACGCTCACCATTTCGCGAACACTAGGCAATGTTTGAAAGTGATTCATAACCACGGGCTCATGATATAGTCGGAATCGGACAATATGGAATATGGAAATAAAACAATAATATGGTAATTCCCGTGCATGGTTGTAAGCATTGCGAGAAAATCCAAAAACACAAGGTCAACCGGCATCCCACTTTGAATCTCATACCTCCTGTCGGTCTTTTCCGTTTGTATCTCAGACCTACAGTCGGTTTATCACACTTCCTATATCCCCGTTTGTATCTCAGACCTACAGTCGGTTTATCACACTTCCTATATCCCCGTCTGCATCTTAGACCTGCAGTCGGTTTATCACACTTCCTATATCCCCGTTTGTATCTCAGACCTACACCCGGTTTATCACACGTCCTATATCCCCGTTAGTATCTTAGACCTGCAGTCGGTTTATCACACTTCCTATATCCCCGTTAGTATCTTAGACCTGCAGTCGGTTTATCACACTTCCTATATCCCCGTTTGTATCTTAGACCTGCAGTCGGTTTATCACACTTCCAATATCCCCGTTTGTATCTCAGACCTTCAGTCGGTTTATCTCACTTCCAATATCCCCGTTTGTATCTCAGACCTACAGTCGGTTTATCACACTTCCTATATCCCCGTCTGTATCTTAGACCTGCAGTCGGTTTATCACACTTCCAATATCCCCGTTTACATCTTAGACCTACAGTCGGTTTATCACACTTCCTATATCCCCGTCTGCATCTCAGACCTACAGTCGGTTTATCACTCTTCCAATATCCCCGTTTGTATCTCAGACCTACAGTCGGTTTATCACACTTCCTATATCCCCGTCTGCATCTCAGACCTACAGTCGGTTTATCACTCTTCCAATATCCCCGTTTGTATCTCAGACCTACAGTCGGTTTATCACACTTCCAATATCCCCGTTTGCATCTTAGACTTACAGTCGGTTTATCAAACCTCCGATATCCCCGTTTCCTTCAGTTGGTTTATCACACCAGACATTGTAAAAAATATACTGAACAGCTGCCTTCCAGCAAGCCCAGGTTTATTGTAGTCGAAGCTCATTCGAGCAGTTATAGATTGGAAAGTGTGTTATAAAAATTCACAATTTGAATTAAATTTAATTGATGAGATGAAGTCGCCGTATTTTTGTATCAATAAACGAATTCTTGAATAAGTAGTGAAATGACTCCGACTGGGTAGGTAGTTGGGCGGACCTACTCACTTTTGGTATGACTCCACAGCCGGTGCAATTTGTGATATCTGAAGAAAACCACTCTTAATATCGACCAATTCGTACCCTCGATATCAATAATTGAATATTCGATACAGTAAAATCCAATCTATATCTCAAAAAGACGTCCGATAGTATAGTTCTGTGACAGACGTAATTTATTTTGGAACGAATCCAGAGGAGATTTGAACAAATATAGTATCCCGGACAGTTGATGACCCTCTGTATGAGTAGCGAGTGTGAAATTAGCGGCAGGTCTGAGATGACAGCAATATCTCTCTGGCAGGGAGATCTCGCGATAATGAACGGTATCTGGATAGGAACGTGACAGGAAGTAGAGTTAGTAGTGCCCCTTCTTCCACCAGCGGTCCCCCGTCCATTGATCTCATCGCAATCATTGGACATAGACTGATCAAACCACATTCCCGATAACACCAGCTTCATTAGTGTCACTGAGCAAGTGTAATAATCCCCTGATCTGATGACACTTCACCGCATGGGAGGAAGTGCTTGCGCAGTAAACATAGCTCGAGACAGAGTACCGTAGATTTGGATGGGTGATGTGGAACTAGAATAGCCGATTGGTCTACGTATTTCTTCATTAGGGAAAGATGCTTCCGCGGTCCGTGATAATCATGTTACGGATACCCTTGGAAGAATACTGGAAGGTGGTAAAAATAGTTCCATGGGAAGTAGCACTTTTAATCAACGTCAAATTGCATGCTTTACTTCCAACCAGTCTTACACTCTCTATGCATCAAAGTTATTATTTTGGTTCCACGGTTTTTGCTTTCGTAAGAAAAACATGAGACGAGTGTGTGTTGTTGGGTTTTTTTCAAAATTAAACCAAAGCAAAATAAAATAGTAGACTTAATTATTGATATTTCGTTAATCATATATGCTTCCCATGGCGTAACCTGTTGTTCAATGAACATAGATCTTAATCACGCTTTATCTTACTCATGTTCATCTGTATATACCCATCTTCATCTGTACGTACCCATCTTCATCTGTACGTACCGATCTTTATCTGTACGTACCCATCTTCATCTGCACGTACCCATCTTCATCACACTATACCTTACACATGTTCATCTGTACGTACCTACCTTCATCTGTACGTACCCATCTTCATCACGTTATACCTTACACATGTTCATATGTACGTACTCATCTTCATCAGTACGTACCCATCTTAATCTGTATATACCCATCTTTATCTGTACGTACCCATCTTCATCACGCTATACCTTACACATGTTCATCTGTATATACCCATCTTCATCTGTACGTACCCATCTTCATCTGTATATACCTACCTTCATCTGTACGTACCCATCTTCATCACACTATACCTTACACATGTTCATATGTATGTACCCATCTTCATCTGTATGTACCCATCTTCATCTGTACGTACCCATCTTTATCTGTACGTACCCATCTTTATCTGTACGTACCCATCTTCATCTGTACGTACCCACCTTCATCTGTACGTACCCATCTTCATCACGCTATACCTTATTCATGTTCATCCGTATATACCCACCTTCATCTGTACGTACCCATCTTCATCTGTACGTACCCATCTTTATCTGTACGTACCCATCTTCATCTGTACGTACCCATCTTCATCTGTACGTACCCATCTTCATCTGTACGTACCCATCTTCATCTGTACGTACCCACCTTCATCTGTACGTACCTATCTTCATCTGTACGTACCCATCTTCATCTGTACGTACCCATCTTCATCTGTACGTACCCATCTTCATCTGTACGTACCCATCTTCATCACGCTATACCTTATTCATGTTCATCCGTATATACCCACCTTCATCTGTACGTACCCATCTTCATCTGTACGTACCCATCTTTATCTGTACGTACCCATCTTCATCTGTACGTACCCATCTTCATCTGTACGTACCCATCTTCATCACGCTATACCTTATTCATGTTCATCCGTATATACCCACCTTCATCTGTACGTACCCATCTTCATCTGTACGTACCCATCTTTATCTGTACGTACCCATCTTCATCTGTACGTACCCATCTTCATCTGTACGTACCTACCTTCATCTGTACGTACCCATCTTCATCACGCTATACCTTATTCATGTTCATCCGTATATACCCACCTTCATCTGTACGTACCCATCTTCATCTTTACGTACCCATCTTCATCTGTACGTACCCATCTTCATCTGTACGTACCCATCTTTATCTGTACGTACCCATCTTCATCACACTATAACTTACATATGTTCATATGTACGTACCCATCTTCATCTGTACGTACCCATCTTCATCTGTATATACCCATCTTCATCTGTATGTACCCATCTTCATCTGTATATACCCATCTTTATCTGTACGTACCCATCTTTATCTGTACGTACCCATCTTCATCTGTACGTACCCATCTTCATCTGTACGTACCTACCTTCATCTGTACGTACCCATCTTCATCACGCTATACCTTATTCATGTTCATCCGTATATACCCACCTTCATCTGTACGTACCCATCTTCATCTGTACGTACCCATCTTTATCTGTACGTACCCATCTTCATCACACTATACCTTACACATGTTCATATGTACGTACCCATCTTCATCTGTATGTACCCATCTTCATCTGTATATACCCATCTTCATCTGTATGTACCCATCTTCATCTGTATATACCCATCTTTATATGTACGTACCCATCTTTATATGTACGTACCCACCTTTATCTGTACGTACCCATCTTTATATGTACGTACCCACCTTCATCTGTACGTACCCATCTTTATCTGTACGTACCCATCTTCAACACGCTATACCTTACTCATGTTCATCCGTATATACCCATCTTTATATGTATATATCCATCCTCATCTGTATATACCCATGTTCATCTGCATATAATTTTTAATTTGCAGTTTATACGATATACGGCTTTTCCATTGGACGAGGTGTCGGTCACATGATCGCAAAATTGACGTTCAAAAGTCGCAAGCTCCGACGTTCATACAGTTTGATCCTCATTCAAGGAAGGTTCATACTCCAATGAACTCACACAAAGTGAAAGTAAATTCTTAAATAACCATGTTCACCTGTGTAGAACCATTTTTTTTATGTGTATATAGCGATCTTCGTCTGTACCTACCATGTTCATCTGTATACAGGGGTACGGGTGGACCAGTCGTCTAAGGCGCCGCGATTCGCTGTGCAGCGTTGCGTCCCTTGGGCACGCCAGAAACCTATGATTGTGGGTTCGAATCCCGGTTCGCCCCAATTATTTTTCTAGGTTTGTCAGCCCCATACCCGTGCCCGTGGGTTTCACCAAAGGGGTAAACGTCTGAGACCTGCATCACTTGGGGCTTTCCTCCCACATTAAGCTGACACGCCGTGATATAACTGGAATACTGTTAAAAGCGGCTATAAACCCAACTCAGTCAGTCAGTCATCTGTATAGAACCATCTTCGCCTGTATAGAACCATCCTCATCTGTATATAACATCTTCCTCTGTGTATTTCGATTTCACTACCTCTTGCACGACATTACCTCGGACTGCAACTGCGTTTCTATGTCAACCGGCATTAGTACACACACACACACACACACACACACACACAAACACGCACACACACCTTTCTACACACACACTTTTCTACACACAGAATGAATTAATTCAAAGACAGTGGTTCCTTGAAAGTCTACGACTGTAGACCACAGTGACTGTCTTTTTGTCGACTGAGTTGAAATTCTGTGCTAAAGTACGCAAGTTGCAACAGTAGGGACCTCGTCCACAAGGAACCACTCAAAACGCAGTCAGCAAGCATATACCTCGGCGCTCGGAACCCTATCAGGGATCCCGCACCCGTCGATACCCGGCAAACACACTATCCACGTCAACTTGCAGTTGACTGGCATAAGATGTGTTTGTCTTGTTTGTTTGTTGTTTAAGACCGCACTCAGCAATATTCCAGCGATAAGGCCGTGGTCTATAAATAATCGAGTCTGGACCAGACAATCCAGTAATTGACATCATGAACATCGATCCACGCAATTGGGATCGATGGCATGCATCAACCATGTCCGCAAGCCTGACCACCCGATCCCGTTAGTCACCTCTTACGACAAGCATAGTCGCCTTAACGACAAGCATTAGTTGCTGAAGACCTATTTTACCCCGGATCTTCACGGGTCGACTGTCATAAGAAGTGAAGTAAGCAATGCCATTGCGGGTTAATTGTTGTCATACATCATTGATAGTTATCATACATAGGCTTGTAGTAAATCTTGGTGAAATCTTGAAAAATGAAAATATTCCCATGCTGTACAGAAAAATCTTACATTTGTATCTCATAGGATTGACAGCGCTTAGACAGTCGTTGGTCGACGAACGCGGCCCCTGGCTTCAGCTGGTATACGGAGGATTAACTACAGTTTTCCTTCATCTACGCTGCCATTTGCAATGATGGCTTCAGCTCAACATGGGTGTGCATAATCTACAGCTTCATAGTCTTGCGTCATATCCGGTGATGTCGGGCTGGAAAGGAAAGCGACAACAACATTTGCATAATCCTAAGTTTTCTCTGCTATGCCATGAGTATGTGTTTACGAATCGATATGAAGTGACATATATAGTCACTGGAGGTTGTGATCATGGCCGGTAATATCTTCCTCACGACGAGTGGTAATTATAGGAACCAGCTCCGCATAAAACCCTTGTAACCAACGTGCCACATTTAAACGATAAATTGTTTTGTATCTTCGTTTAAAAACATAACATTTAGAATAATGACAAGTCCATTTGGGTTGATAGTCGAACCAAATAGGTATGTATTGACATTTACAAAATTGACGAATCAGTGATGAAAATAATGTCCGAAGCAATTATTTATTTTGACTTGTACCATGTTCCCGTGTTGTTTTAGGCTCATACACGCATCAAACAATGAACTGTGGATATTTCTTACGAGTCTGAAAAGGGTTTTGTCCCTTGTAGTACAATCTAAAGTTAATTGGTTGTTCTGAATTAACTTCTAACACTTCCCACAATCTACAGCTATTGAACTGGTGTCAGCATCAATGTTTCAAGGACATCACTTGGAGATTCTACAAAATAAGATCAACTGTAAATTGCGTTTAGAGTTTAAATGATGTCTCGAGCGTTAACACAGCAATCAAGGATATGCAAATGTCGTAGTTGTATTAACAGCTGAGCGATGAAGCGGCCGGACAGTACTGGGAGAAAGAAACACAACCACGTGAGAGCCTGGCGCAGAAACACATCAACATGACATACATGTGTAACATCACTTGTTGGGCTATAAAACCGTTGGGTTTCCATTTGCATTCAATCACAATCTTACAGCAAGTGAACAGCGAAAACATGACACGACTGACGCAAGCCCAACTCAACAACGCCATCGGCCGATTGCAGAAGAATCATCGTTGGCTGTAGCCATGTTTTTCCACGCTCATAAACTCATGCTTGTGATATAGTCGGAATCGTACAATGGACTCTGGATATTTCTTATGGGTCTTGAAAGGGTTTTGTCGCTTTTAGTAAAAATTATGTTTATTGTCTTTTCTGAAATAATGGCTAACACTTCCCACAATCTACAACTACTAGACTACTGGTGTCTGCACCAATGTTTTACGGACATCACTTGGAGATTCTACAATATATGATCAACTGCAAATTGCGTTTAGTGTTTATATGATGTCTCGAGCGTTAATACAGAGCAATCAAGGATGTGCAAATGTCGTAGTTGTATTAACAGCTGAGCGATGAAGCGACCGGAGAGTACGTCAGGACACCCGGTCAGATAGGCCCACGAGGGAATGCAAATATACGGAGAGTTGGACATGAGATGCCACTTAGGCATGTCCTGAAGAGTGTTGTTTATGTCGTGGTCGATGGAGACCCGAGACGGAGGAACACTTTGTGGTGTGGATATGGCAATGACTTGCTGTCTGGTATCAAATTGGTATATTGCTATTCGTAATGAACATCGCTATTAACTGTGTGTATGATATAAGTAGAAGAAGATGTCACCCAATCTGCAGACGTGAAACTAGAAGTTCAGAACCAGGAGCAGCAGCAGCAGCAGCAGCAGCAGCAGTAGTAGTACTAGTAGTGGTAGTAGTAGTAGTAGTAGTAGTAGTAGTAGTAGTAGTAGTAGTAGTAACAGTAGGTAGTAAGGGGGGAGTAAACTTGAGGAAGAAATACAAGGAGTAGTAGCAGTACGAGAAGTTGAGTGGCAGAATTGTAGACACAGTAACAGTATTAGAAGCAACAAACTAAGTATATAATTAATATATGTTTTCATCATCATCATCATCATCATCATCATTGTAAGTGATACTAGACGGAGAAAGAAGGTAGAGGTATTATCAGTAGTAGTAGTAGTAGTTGTGTACCAACAACAGCAGCAGCAGCAGTAGCAATAGTAGTAGTAGTAGTAGTAGTAGTAGAAACAGAAGTAGTAGTAGTGGTGGTAGTGGTAGTAGTAGTAATAGCAGCAGCAGAGTAGTAGTAGTAATAGTTGTAGTAGTTGTGATAGTAGTAGTAGTAGTAGTAGTAGTAGTAGTAGTAGAAGTAGTAGTAGTAGTAGTAGTAGTAGTAGTAGTAGTAGTAGAAATGACAGCAACGCGATGATTTTCCGGGTCAGAGGTTGCCAGTAACATCTGTTTCTCGTCAGGGGCAACTACGCGGATCGGGTGGTCAGGATTGATAACTTGTTGACTGGATGTCATCGTACTTTGACGGCGTTGGACTCCTCATAAAATCAATCACTGGTTTGTCGTTAAACAGTGGACATGAAATAGCGGGGGCAACGAGAGTACATATTTCAGCAACGGTAGACGCGGTAGAAGTCACGTGACTAACATGAGTCACAACTTCTACCATCATCATCAACAACTGAACACTGCACTGACATTATAGTTTTAGAGTCCAGTCTGGGTTTCCAGTGCATCATGTGTACGAGGTTCCAATTGACAAGATTTGATTATTTTCAATGTTCTTTGATATCTATTGATGATATATCAGGTAGAATTACGAGAAAAGGGCAAAGCTGTATGCAGTGCATGGGTACCTGGTCATATAATCTTCTCTTTCAAGATACTGAGCTTTATTCTGTAATGTTCTGAACTCGGATTTACAAATCTGACGTGAATCATATAAATCTAAACTTCCAACATGGAAATCCAAGTACGTAACTGATCCAAGCAGCGACTGGAACATTTAATGACACAGCGGCATATGAGAAAAACATGTAAGTTAGATCTAGAAATACTAGCTATCTGGGCGACTTTGGGTTTAATTAACCGACTTGTGCCGTCACATTTCGCAATAGGTTTCTGAGTAGGCAATGTCTTCAATATACTCCAGCGTTCACTAACCATGCCCCACAACCGCAACTTGTGTTGCAATATCTCGTATTTTCCACAAATCAAGATCTGTGATGCTACCCCATGGGCACAATAATCGCACCAAAACCTAATCACGCAAAGCTATAGTTGGAGGTGTACGGAAACAAAAATTCTATAAAAAGACTTTCCATAAAGTTAGGTATCACGAAAGTTTAATGGAATATTGAAAAAATGCATGGGAGTTGGTTCTGATGAGATCGACCCTCAGATTCTTCACAGTTCTACAAGTGCTGAGATATTCGACTCTGTCACTAGTATCGACCGCGACTCCCCTCACACGACCCCCTGTCAGTTACCAGCGACCCTAATGGCCATGTCCTTCGTGAACCAGTTGTACACCGGAAGTGATGCTGTCAGAGTGGTTGCTCGTGACTCTGGTCGTATGTGTACTTCCGGTCTCCGTACTTGGTCAGCATTGGAAATGAGGGGGCTCTACAACCACAGTGACCTACATTCGCGAATGGTATGCCCCTGATGATCAAAATTAACTTACAACACAAAAATAACGCTTTGGAGCTCTGATTCTCTGGTGCAGTTTATCTTTGACGTCACTGACACGTTAAGAAGATGAGTTCTCTCCCTTGAGATATCAGCCACGAACGCTGTCACACAAATTGGGATGTTGTGGTGCAAAGTAGGTTGATGTCCAGAACATGGTCATAATGTTTGCAGAGACTCAATTATTGTTCTTTCCCTAATAATCAAGCGAACAGATACACAGTTGTAAATTATAATAGAAATTGTGACACAATAGACAGTGTGTATGGATGTGTGTGTGCATGCGTGTTTGCGTTTGTTTGTGTGTGTGTGTGTGTGTGTGTGTGTGTGTGTGTGTGTGTGTGTGTGTGTGTGTGTGTGTGTGTGTGTGTGTGTGTGTGTGTGTGTGTGTGTGTGTGTGTTTCGTGTGTGTGCTTTTGTGACTGTGCGTGAATAAATGCGGAGGTCTCAGTTCGTAAGCGAATATGGTTTCACGCCACAGACAAGACTATTCAATCTTTAACAAGGCGATCTGTAAATATTTAAATCCTGGCCAAGTGAACCACATAAGTGCTTGACAATCGCTTTGAGTTATATAATTGGCGACACAAACATAGCTTCCCACGTTGTGATAAATGACCTTAGCTTGTGTTTACACCCAACAGCCACACCAACCAGTGACCGGCTGATCTAGGATCAGAAGAACGAAACACCATCCCATGACCGCACCATGGTATATTCAACGACATCATGAAAACAACAACTAATTTCAATTTTATCATCAGAATCTGCCTATTCTTTGACATGACTTTGGACCAAAGATTAAAAATATCTACCGAAAGCTTTATTAAGTGGTATTTAGAAGTTGGTAAGATGAACAAGGGAGACAGTTTTATGGATATAGACTTTTCTAATACAATGAATGCGACGTTTTGGTGTAGATACTAACACCGTTATCAAGCAAAGGCTGTTTTGTGTTTGGAGGAATGGACATACTTCTTCTGTAGATTGTTAAGTTTGCTGATGGCGGTAATTGCCACGTCTTCGTGTAGACGGCGGATTACTCCATGAAGTGCCATTTAAAAGTTTTTGTGACGATATAACAATGTTAATCTCTCCACGGAAACGCCGCATTCATTGTAATAAAGAGGTATATCTATAGAACTATATCCCTTGTTCATCTTCCGAAAGAACATAACAAAGAAATCTACATCCTAAATCATACTCAAAGCTCTACATTGTCACCCCGGTCAATGGATCAGTGTGCACTCGATTTTAATTCTTAGCTTCCTGAAGAGTAGAAAAGGCAAGCTACGCTAGAAAGTTGAAAGTTACCATTTCATCCTACCGGGTACCCATTCACTGCTGGATGAACAAGGTATGTGATAAAGGAGAGTCGGTAAAGTATTATCCCTAAACACTAATGCAGGGAAATATGACTGACCAACTCAGGCTCGATCAGCAGGCCTACCGCCATCGTCCTGTACGACCGGCACAGCAGGCCCACGTCACAACATTCGGGCAACAGCTTCACTCACTCACTCTGTCGTGTATCTGCGGAAAGGAAACCGACCGAAACCGCAATTAATGAGCTCGTTAACTTTGTCGGGGATGTGGTATCATCACAGTACATCGATCACGTCGAGATAATGACAGCAACATCGTCAACGACGTCCTGGAATCTCACAAAAAAACTAAATCAAAGTCGAGTTTGTTTTGTTATGAATACATTAGGCGGTGCAATATGAAGTAATCTCGAACTGAAACGCGGGTTACAGGAATATTTTGTAATGGACAAATTATATTCATCTGGCTTCTGTTAGTAATTGCAACATCTAACCAGCAGAAGATCGAGAGAGCATGATTACCCCGATACAACGTGTCCAGGTGCATTCGTCAATCACGACAGTTATTATGTTCATAATGACGAAGTATCAGTTTAATTTATGACATGAACCCTCGCAATTTCTATCATTTCTGAACAGTTCACAGTAACATTACGAGGGCCATACAATTCAGATTCTTAAAAGAAATAATGATCCTTATTTGGGAGGACAGTATGTATTCGCAGGTTTTAGTTGTATATTTCTTAGCATTCCTTCGGGGTGACGTTGGCCGTGTGCTTACTGAACCTAGAGGGCCCACGCTTGATTCATAACGGAAGTCCACAACAGGTTGTTGCATTTAACGTACTTTCAGCCATCACCAAGATCAGATATAATCACAGTGAGTGAGTGAGTGAGTGAGTGAGTGAGTGAGTGAGTGACAATTATAATAATAAGAGCACTCTGACCCATGATCACCTGTTTCTGACAGGCACAACAGCTGGTATATTGCATAAAAGTCAGAGTGCCATTAAGCCATTTAAGCAGCTTAGATCGAAGAAAATTTAATTACGTGTGACTTTGGATTTGATTATTCAGCTCTGTGGTATCACATTACGAGATGAGTTTCACAGTAGGAAATGTCAGTGGTTCTGACTAGCTAATACATTCAGTCGCAATCTAAACCAACATGTTTCACAAGTGCGCAATAACCGCAGAATATGCGAGACAACCAATGAAAATGCAATGGATGTCAGAACTAGCAAATCAAATGTCAAAGGCGCTGCTCGAGTGTATGAAAATATCATTTGAGCTTCAGGAATAGGTGTCTTGAATAATGCTTTGCGTTTTGCCCAGTAACAGCACATCCAGAAACACTCAAGTTGAAAATTTGAGTTCTTAAGAAATATACTCTGCAAAGAAAGAAACGCAAAAATAGTAAAATGGTAAATATCTGACAGAGTGTTGCCGACATCTATACAAAATTACTTTAAAAAATGAACTGGTCATTTCTGCTTGGATTGGGATTGATTTGTGTGGAAATAATGAGGTACTGCAGAAAGTTGGTGAAAAGATGGTTAAATCGCAAAAAAACACAATTGGATCAAAAACACATCAACATGAAACGCACGTGCAACATCACTTGCTTTTGCTATAAAAAACATTGGGTTTTCATTTGCATGCCTTCACAATCTTGTAGCAAGTGAACAGCGAAAACATGTCACGACTGACGGAAGCCCAACTCAACAACGCCATAGGCAGACTGCAAACAGGAAAATCATCTTTAGCAGTAGCCAGAGTTTTCGACGTAGCACCAAGCACCATTACAAGACACACTGACCTTCCAGATTCGGTCGACCGCGTATCACTACTAAAGCACAGGACTGATTCATACGACTACGTCACTTACGTGTAAGGACAACCATGGCCACCTCCACAACAACGGCAACACTACCTCAGACAGTGAGGAAACGTTTACGCAATGAAAGTATTCGCGCAAAACGACCAGTTGAGGTGTCATTTTGACAGACCTGCATCGTCGGCGGACATGTCAACGATGTCAAGGTAAGAGAGTATGGCCACAACTGTGATAGAGACAAGTTTGGTTCAGTGACGAGTCCCATTTTATCCTTCGTCCTGCGGATGGTTGACGTCGTGTTTAACGGCGTCGCGGGGAACGTTATGCACGAAACTGTAGAGAGGAAGTGGACAGATTTGGTGGTGGTGGTTGTGTAATGATGTGGGATGCTCTATCCAGCTCTGGTTGAACAGACTTCTGGGGAATTTAACGGAACAACGTTACAAGGGTGAGATTCTTCGGCCACACGTCCTTCCCATTTTGTAACAAGCGAACGTCATTTTCTAACAAGACAACGCCCGACCTCACACGGCAAGATTGACAACAATCTTTTTCGGGAATCACAACATCCAGGTCCTGCCATGGCCCTTCATGTCTCCAAATTTAAACCCGTTCCAAACGTTCCACTGGATCAACGATCAACGATTACGAGCACGTCAGCAACAACCACAGAACCTCCGACAGTTGGCACAAGCATTGCAGGCAGATTGGTTGAAAAATTCCCCAGGTCACAATTCACGATCTGACCGCTACCAATACTAGAAACACAAGATCAATGTGGCATCATCTACTGCAGACCAATTAATTCGAGGTTGATTACAACATTCAAAGCATTTTCAAAACATTTTATGGTAGACATGTGGAGGACATTTGACGTGTATGTATGTGCGATGTAATTACTTTGGTTTTTTCTTCAGGTGGACAATTGACTAGCCTGAGCATATATTGCTGCGTTCATCAAATGAACCACCAAATCCTTGTCTCAAAGATAAACCATAATCCTTCAATATACACAGTCAAGCTTTCTGCAACTCTGGTTGTTGTAATGATTGTCTCGTCTTTTTCATCTGTGCAATCAGAATCAGAGAGAACCTCTCCACAAGACTGTATGACAAGTGGAATGATAGTCAACTTTTCCTTCATGTCGAACAATATTCAAGCAGCTACAGACTTTGGTGGTGACATTTCACACATTTTGAGGCACAATCGAGCATGCCCTTTCCACCAATAGTTCAAAGAGCATCAAGGACGGGTGCTCAAATGTTGTTTGACCAAGGTTTCAACGGTCAAGGCTTCAGCAAAACTTTTAAAAGGTTTCATGGTAGACATGTCGATATTTCCAAATTTGTCGCATCAGTGACAAAAATGTCAGATGAAATTTTGGCTTGTTCCATATGTTCCGGGGTTGTTGTTTTTTTTTCAGGTGAACAACTGACTTGCCTTTGCATGTGTTTGTGACGGGTGCCACCGTTTGAGCAGGATACGCTCACCTTTTCGCGAACATTTGGTATCATCACTATTTGATAGTGATTCGTACACACAAGCTCATGCCATAGTCAGAATCGTACAATCGACTATGCTTTTGGCAGATATTCTCTTATGGAAATAGAAAGGGCTTTGTCGCTTTTATTACCAATTGGTGGTAAATCAAAACGAATATTAAACTCAACGTTTTGGAAAGTCAGTTACAATTAAATTTCGATTGATGAAATGTGAACATGACAGAGTACATGGACCTACTCATAGCAACCTCAATTTATCTATTTCATGAAATAGTTATGGTAATCAGGAATAATTGTATATTTTGAAGTTTACACAATATACGGCTTTTCCACTGGACGAGATTTCGGTCACAAGACCGCGAAATTGACGTTGATAAGTGTATGAACGACACAATATGACGTTCATACGTTTTTCACGGGACCTTGCTCTTGAAATGACGTCAACACTGACAGACTACTTCCACATTCCTGGGGTTTCTAGTGGACACATCTTTGCAATCACCTTTCAATGACCGGCCAATTGATCAATGATGACTGAAACATGAAACCGCCACAGGTTCATAAACAACTTCCGAAACCTCTCCCGCCACGGTTATCGTGTCGGCCATTTTGACCTCTTGTCCTTGATGTAAATGCATTACTACACGCTGTCATTTGGATGTCTTCCATAGAATCGGGTGTTGTGGTGCAAATATACCTTACTGTCAGTGTCATCGATAAAATATTCCGCAATTTTATTCTAGATGTGCGACATTTTTCGTCTGTTCAATCCCTGTACACATATTATGTTTCTCAACTCATATGGTTTCAAGTTTTATTGTTTCTTCTACATGATATATGTTAAAATGGATCTCGAACATGCATAAACAAACAACAAAACAAAAGCGACAAACTCTTTCCATTGCACTAAGAACTCTCTACTGCAATCATAGTCTACCGTACGATTCCGATTAATCAATATGTTTATGAATCACTATCAAATATTTGACCGGAACATGCTGCTTCCGGAATGTCGGAATAACGGTCATGCGATGTGTGACACAAATATGATGAACACATCTTTGTAAACACCACGGGGCGGTGGGGTAGCAAAGTGGCGAGACTGTTCGTTCTTCGCGATTGCGGCCAGGATTCGATTTCCACATAGGAACAATGTATATCATCATGTAACATCATTTCTAGTTTCCATGATGTGATATTGCTGGAATATTGTAAAAAAGCGGCGTTAAATTATACTCACTCCCTCGTTATTTTCAATTAAATGTTATAATTTCATCCGAACCATGAAACAGAAGATTCAGATCTGATGTAAAGATTCAAAGTTTATAGCATTGCATTTTCACAAAAAAAATAGGTGTCAAGAATGTAGGACTATCTAATGTAAGCAGTGATGAGGAAGTCACTCTATTTAGATGATCTTTGGAGTCAAGTGTAATCTAGAACAGTATGACTAATGCAGCACTTCTAGGGGATGTGCCTCTCGCATCTCACATTACATCTCACATTACATCAAGGCCAACGGTTGTGTGAAGATCATAATTTTCGACCTGGATATCCAGCCTAGGCCTATTTTGGAAGCATGACCACTAGTATTGTTGCTGCTACGTGAATATTATTACCTCTGCAACTATGTTTCATACTGCCATTGTAATTGTATCTCCCTTGAATTTTGTGTTTTCATTCTATTTCGTACTAATATTGTAATTGCTTTGTAATTTCTTTGTTGCTTGTTGGTTTTACACTGATTTCTTTTGGTATAGATTTTTGGTTATTTTATTGTTTCAATTTTGGAAATAGGATACGTAACACACCGATCACTAGCGCAGACAGTCTCCTCTGCAGTGTAGAATTCCTTGTGAGACATCCAGGAAGAATAGGCCCTGGATCAGATAGTTAGGGAAGGGTACCATGTGTAAGCTGACTGTAGTCTCTGTACCCCATTGTTCATGCTATCAACCAGTGGATTTTATAATGTTCAGTGTAATTATATTTTGAAAGATATGTTAATTATAAGATGGCCAAATTTGCAAGGTTCAACATGGCGTCACTAGTACGGTTGCGACTTCGTCCAATCGGTAGACAGTGCCTCCCAACTTGCTCAGATCAACGTGACTTCATCACGAAGATGGCAACCTGGTCTTATGGCCACCACTGCATCCCAACCTGCCAAATCAACTCGGCACCAGCGCACGTTTCCGTTGCTCCACGTGTTTCATACTTCAATGCGACATTAATCATGACTCATCGACGACCACAACGAACCAAATATCAAATTTGTCAGTTTCATAATCCATGTATAGTGTTTTACGTTATTATTATGGATGGTATTTATTTCACAAGAAAAAGACTTACAACATGACTTCAGCGGAAGGTGGCTAATGAACGCATTGACATTCCTCGTGTCAACACGGATGCTACACTGTGCAATCAATCTGAGAAATAAGCCAAAACGGGATTTCAGTATTGATTGGAAACGTCAACACCAACATCTCAAGGGGAGTTCCAGGAATCTGAGAGCCTAATTACCATGAGCAGTTTTTAATTTCAGATTTAAGCATGTTATTGTCCTAATGGTACCTTCACATTACCGCAGTGTGTTGTGTCAGATTTCATTCCTGAACTACTTTTCGACATTCCGGAGTACCATCAACCTTACTGTAATCTCTCGCAGGGTCGTGTGCATCAAAATTTAAGATTTCTATTCTATTTTGCACAAATTGATTACTGAAATTGAAACCGCCGGAATGCAGTGTCCCAGAAACCTGACTTTGTATTGTGGCACGAAAATGTCTTTGGACATGGAGTCCCTTCAAAATCCCTTCCCTTAAAATCCAGAAGTCAACCTTATTTTCATCGATACTGCAACTTCTAAAATGCCACGAAAATCAAGTGCTCCTAAAGGATATTTGATAATATGTTAATATGTTTACTTATTATCTTATTTTTCTGAGAGAATACTTCAGATTTGTTTTGTGCAACGCATTTCATTGTATTTCATCAATAACTCGTTACAGTGAATGATTTCCTGTAATAAACTGAAACAAAAGTGCTCAGTAACAGCACATCCTAAATCAATAAAGTTGTAAATGAAATTTATTGTTAAAAAATATACCATAATATATAATATAAATGCAAAAGTAATAAAATCGTAAATATCTGACAGTGTTGCCGACATCCACACCAAATTACTACCAAAAAATGAATTGGTCATTGATTTGCGTGGAAAGAATGAGGTAGCGCAGAAATTTGGTGAAAAGATGGGAAAATCGCAGAAACACAACCATGGGAGAGCCTGGCACAGAAACACATCAACGTGACATACACGTGTAACATCACTTGTTGGGCTATAAAACCGTTGGGTTTCCATTTGCATTCAATCACAATCTTACAGCAAGTAAACATGCCACGACTGACGCAACCCCAACTCAACAACGCCATCGGCCGATTGCAGAAGAATCACCTGTAGCCAGGTTTTTCCACGCTCATAAACGCATGCTTGTGATATAGTCGGAATCGCACAAAGGACTCTGGATATTTTTTATGAGTCTGGAAAGGGTTTTGTCGCGTTTAGTAAAAAATATGTTTATTGTCTTTTCTGAAATAATGGCTAACACTTTCCACAATCTACAACTACTAGACTACTGGTGTCAGCATCAATGTTTTAAGGACATCACTTGGAGATTCTACAATATATGATCAACTGCAAATTGCGTTTAGAGTTTAAATGATGTCTCGAGCGTTAACACAGAGCAATCAAGGATATGCAAATGTCGTAGTTGTATTTACAGTTGAGCGATGAAGCGGCCGGACAGTACGTCAGGACACCCGGTCAGATAGGCCCACGACGGAATGCAAATATACGGAGAGTTGGACATGAGATGCCACTTAGGCATGTCCTGAAGAGTGCTGTTTATGTCGAGACGGAGGAACACTTTGTGGTGTAGATATGACAATGACTTGATGTCTGGTATCAGATTGGTGTATTGCTATTCGTAATGAACATCGCTATTAACTGTGTGTATGGTATAAGTAGAAGAAGATGTCCCCCAATCTGCAGAGGTGAAACTTGTTGTTCAACACCAGTAGTAAAAGTAGTAGTAGTAGTAGTAGTAGTAGTAGTAGTAGTAGTAGAAGTAGTAGTCGGAGGAGGTAGAGACGGCAGCAACGCGAGGGGACTCCGTGACTATGATGAGTCACCACTACTACCATCATCATCATCATCATCATCATCATCAACAGAACATTGCGCTGACATTAAAGTTGTCTGGGTTCCCGGTACGTCATGTGTACGAGGTTTCCGAGGTGAAACTAGAAGCTTTGCCAAGATTTGATTATTTTCAATGTTCTTTGATATACTTTTAGTAATGATATACCAAGTAGAATTACGAGAAAAGGGCAAAGCTGTATGCAGTGTATAGGTACCTGGTAATATAATCTTCCTTTCAAGACACTGTATTCTGCCAAGTGCGTAATTGATCCGAGCAGCGACTGGAACATTTAATGACACAGCGGCATATGAGAAAAACATGTAAGTTAGATCTAGAAATACCAGATATCTATGCGACTTGACTTTAATTAACCGACCTGTGCCGTCACATTTTGCAATAGGTTTCTGAGTAGCCAATGTCGTCAATATACTCCAGTGTTCACTAACCATCCCCCACAACCGCAATTTTTGTTGCAATATCTCGTATTTTCCACAAATCAAGGTCTGTGATGCTACCCCATGGGCACAATAATCGCACCAAAACCTAATCACGCAAAGCTATAGTTGAAGGTGTACGAAAAAAAATTCTATAAAAAGACTTTCCATAAAGTCAGGTATCACGACAGTTTAATGGAATATTGAAGAAATGTATGGGAGTTGGTTCTGATGAGATCGACCCTCAGATTCTTCACAGTTCTACAAGTGCTGAGATATTCGTCTCTGTCCCCAGTATCGACCGCGACTCCCCTCACACGACCCCCTGTCAGTTACCCGCGACCCTAATGGCCATGTCCTTCGTGAACCAGTTGTACACCGGAAGTGATGCTGTCAGAGTGGTTGCTTGTGACTCTGGTCGTATGTGTACTTCCGGTCTCCGTACTTGGTCAGTATTGGAAATGAGGTGGCTCTACAACCACAGTGACCTACATTCGCGAATGGTATGCCCCTGATGATCAAAATTAACTTACAACACAAAAATAACGCTTTGGAGCTCTGATTCTCTGGTGCAGTTTATCTCTGACGTCAATGACACGTTAAGAAGATGAGTTCTCTCCCTTGAGATATCAGCCACGAACGCTGTCACACAAATTGGGATGTTGTGGTGCAAAGAAGGTTGATGTTGAGAACATGGTCATAATGTTTGCAGAGACTCAATTATTGTTCTTTCCCTAATAATCAAGCGAACAGATACACAGTTGTAAATTATAATAGAAATTGTGACATTGTACCTGCCACAATAGACAGTGTGTATGGATGTGTGCGTGCATGCGTGTTTGCGTTTGTTTGTTTATTTTTGTGTGTTTTCGTGTGCGTGCTTTCCTGTCTTTGCGTGAATAAATGCGGAGGTCTAAGTTCGTAAGCAAATATTGTTTCACGTCACAGACAAGGCTATTCAATCTTTAACAAGGCGATCTGTAAATATTTAAATCCTGCCAAAGTGAATCAGATAAGTGCTTGACAAGCGCTTTGAGTTATACAGTCGGCGACACAAACATAGCTTCCCACGTTGTGATAAATAACATTTGGTTCTATTTATACATACATCAGGCGATGCAATATTAAGTAATCTCGAACTGAAACACGGTTTACAGGAATATTTTGTAATGGATAAATTGTATTCATCTGGCTTCTGTTGGTAATTGTAAAATCTTACCAGCAAAGGACCGAGAGAGCATGATAACCCCGACTAAATGTGTCCAAGTGCATTCGTCAATGACAACCATTATTATGTTCATATTGGCGAAGTATCAGTTTAATTTATGACATGAACCCTCGCAATTTCTATAATTTCTGAACAGTTCATAGCAGCATAACGAGGGACATATAATTCAGATTCTTGATAGAAATAATATACCTAATTGAGGGAACAGTTTGTATTCGCAGGTTCTAGTTGTATGTCCCAATGGCGTCCTCAGCATTCCTTCGGAGTGACGAGGGCTGCGAGCGAGTGAGTGAATGAGGCAGTCAGTCAGTCAGTCAGTCAGTCAGACAGTGAATCAACAATCATAATGATAAGAGATTGAACTCTGACCCACGATCACCTGTTTCTGGCTAGACCAACAGCTGGTATATTACATAAAAGTCAAAGCGACATTGCGCCATTTAAGCAGCTTAGATAGAAGAAAATTTAATTACGTGTGACTTTGGATTTGATTATTCAGCTCTGTGGTATCACATTACAAGATGAGTTTCACAGTAGGAAATGTCAGTGGTTCTGACTAACTAATACATTCAGTCGCAATCTAAACCAACATGTTTCACAAGTGCGCAATAACCAGCCCTGACTATGGAGACAATATCTCAAATCAAGAATCAAGAATACTGGTATTACCGCAAGGTATTCACACTCTAACAACGAGGACATGGCAGCTTCCATACATCAACAGTGTCAACATGCACATTGACGTCCCTGGACATTTTGAATTTGTTTTATTTTTAAGAAATCCAAAATCAAGATTTGTTAAGGTTTATTTGCATCATAATAATATTTTACCATATATAAGCAGCATATTTTAAACAGCATTTTGTTATTATTTTAGAAAAGACCTTTTTTGACAGTAATGTACAATTCAAACTGTTTACGCAGAATATGCGAGAGAACCAATGAAAATGCAATGGATGTCAGAACTAACAAAATCAAATGTCAAAGGCGCTGCTCGAGTGTATGTCTATGGAAACTGAGCTTCAGGAATAGGAATAGGAAATATCTGACAGAGTGTTGCCAACATCCATTCATAATTAATGCCAAAAATGAATTGGTCATGTCTGGGTGGATTGGGATTGATTTGTGTGGAAAGAATGTGGCACTGCAGAAATTTGGTTAAAATATGGATAAATCGCAAAAACACAGCTACCTGAGAACCTGGTGCAGGAACACATCAACATGACATACACGTGCAACATCACTTGTTGGGCAAGAAAAAAACCCGTTGCGTTTTCATCTGTATGCCATCAAAATCTTACACCAAGTGAAGATGTCACGACCGACGGAAGCCCAACTCACCAACGCCATCGGCCAACTGCAAACTGGGGAATCGCCTTTAGCAGTAGCCAGATCTTTCCTCGTAGCAAAAAGCACCATTACAAGACTGTGGAACCGTTATCAGACACACTGACCTTCCAGATCCGGTCGACCACGTATCACTACAAGAGCACACGAGAGATTCATACGGCTACGTCAATTACGTGTAAGAACCACCACGATCACCTCTACAACAACAGCAATACTACTATTGCGTAGGACATCAGCCCAGGCAGTAATGAAACGTTAACGTCGGCTGAGACGTCAGTGGTGTCAAGGTCACAGAGTACGGCCACAAATGCGATGGAGACAAGTTTGGTTCAGTGACGAGTCCCATTTTATCCTTCGTCGTGCGGATGGTAGACGTCTAGTTTAGCGGTGTCGCGGGAAACGTTATACACGAACCTGCATAGAGGAAGTGGACAGATTTGGTGGTGGTTGTTTGATTATGTGGGAGGCTCTATCCTGCTCTGGCAGAACGGACTTCTGGGGAATTTAACAGCACAACGTTACATGGATGAGATTCTTCGGCCACACGTCCTTCCCATTATGCAACAAGCGAACGTCATTTTCTAACAAGACAACGCCCGACCTCACACGGCAAGACTGACAACAATCTTTTTCGGGAATCACAACATCCAGGTCCTGCCATGTCCCTCCTAGTGTCCAGATTTAAAACAAATCTAACATTTATGGGATGCACTGGATCAACGAACACGTCAACAACAACCACAGAACCTCCGACAGTTGGCACAAGCACTGCAGGCAGAGTAGGTGGAAAATTCCCCAGGTCACAATTCGGGATCTGATTGCTTTCAACACTAGAAGCAAAAGATCAATGTGGAAGTGTACACTGGCATCATCTACTGCAGACCAATTCGAGGTTGATGACAGCATTCAAAGCCTGAGCAAAACTTTCAAAACATTTGACGGATCCGTGACAAAAATGATGTGCAAAATTATTTCTTTGAGTTTTCTTCAGGTGGACAATTGACTAGCCTGAGCATATATTGCTGCATTCAGCAAATGTACCCCCAAATCCTTGTCTCAAAGATTAACCATAATCCTTAAATATACACAGTCAAGCTTTCTGCAACTCTGGTGTTTGTAATGACGTCATAGTTACAGTAATGGTTGAAAAAGGATCTCGAATGATGGAGTACGAAACCAACAAAGTGTGGCTGATGCAGGTCGGGAGGCTTAAGGTTGGCCGTGTACATTTACGTATTTATTTGAATTCCCCTATGGGAATAAACACAAAACAAAATTCATAATCCATAATACAATAAAGGAAGGACTTTCTTTACATTGACAAAAGCATTTGAGACAAGTGGATGAATAACATGTTGATTCTTAAAATCTCAAAGGATTTACTCGTATTTTTGCAGTCTCAAAAAAGAACCAACTTTAAATCTGCCAAGACATTTGATTTTCAAACTCCTACAGCACCATCTGACATGAAAAGAATGTTGTCTGAAGTTAACTGAGAAAACATCATCTGAAATGCTAAACAAAAGGCATTTAGGCAAGAAGTAGGCATCTCTATGGGCACCAATTGTGCTTCCCTTCCTGCTGATTTGTTTCTTTATGCACATGAATAGGAGTTCCTGCTCGGATTGGCAAATCAAAACATGGTAATTTGGCCAAGTAAAACGTAAGCTTTAAGTATATCGATGATCTGATATCGTTCAATAACGGTTAAACAGCCAATTTCCTTCAACTCATATACCAACTTGAAGGAAATAAAGGAGACCAGCGAGACCGTCTCGTCTGTTTCATCTGTGCATTCAGATTCAGAGTGACAAAAACCTCTCCACAAGATTGTATGACAAGTGGGATGATTTTCCAATAGTCAACTTTCCCTTCATGTCGAGCAATATTCTAGCAGCTCCAGCCCCTGGTGTTGACATTTCACAACTTTTGAGGTACAAAAAAGCATGCCCTTTCCACCAATATTTCAAAGAGCACCAAAGAACGTGTGCTCAAAATGTGTTTGACAATGGTTTGACATTCAAGGCTTCAGTAAAACTTTCAAAAGGTTTCATGGTAGATATGCTGATATTTCCAAAGTTGACACAATTCATACGTTCATATGACGTTTTTCACGAGACCTTGCTCTTGAAATGACGTCAACACTGACGGACTACTTCCACATTCATGGGGATTTAGACCTTTTAATCTTGAACTCGGCGTTTTAGTTTACATTGAGAAACGTCAGAGAGTTTGACTGCATGGTCGTTCACGAATATCCTCGCTACGACCCATGCTTGTGAACAAAACGAAGAAGCGCACATCCTACGTATCGTAATATCGACTCGATCCGTCTCTAGACTACATGGACAGTCTACAGCAATCTAGGAATTTACCTGAGTTTCTAGTGGACACATCTTTACACTCACCTTTCAATGACCGGCAAATTGATCAATGATGAATAGAACATTTGATTTATTTTGGTAACTGGTATGATATGTATCAAAGTACGCGCAAACTCATACTCCGCCTCGACTCATGACGTCCATGAATAGAAGACGACCCTCCTTGTAGGTGTACGCACGGAAAGATACGAGTGGTGACGAATGATGGAATGACAAAAACAAAAGTAAAATGACACTTAAAACAATTAAAATTACACATCAATAATTTCTTGGTTCAAATAAATGTTAAATGTAAAAGAAGATATGCCATTAATGACCAACTTGTAGGTGGAGATGTATACGCGGTCGCACCGGTATCTATATCTCTAAACAGTATTTGCCTGTTCTTACACATCTGCTGTGTCCTGATACCAACCCAGCTCTCCTTGTGGTTTCTACTCATCATGAACTAGATGTGCACCGGAAGTGCTGGTGCCAGAGTGTTTGTGTGTGCCTCTGGGACCGTGTGTACTTCCGGTTTCCCTACTCGTTTTACAATGCTAGAAATGAGAAGTAGTTTACAAACCGAGAACGTCACACCAATTCCCACGGCGATCGAAAATTAAGTTGCACTCACAAAATTATCGCATGGGTGATTTTTCCTTGTCGATTCTCTCTGACGTCACTGACGCCTGAAAGAGCTTGATTACCTCCATTGGGATGTCTTCCATAGAATCTGGTGTTGTGATGCAAATGGACCTTACTGTCATTGTCATCGATAAAAGATCCCCAGATATTATTCCAGATGTGCAACATTTTTCTGTTCAATCCCTGTTTTCTGTATCAAAATGTTCTGCTAATAAACGCAACCATCACACTTTGTTCATTGATAATTCTTTATTTTTATAATATTTATGGCTGCTAGATAATTAAAACACAAATTATATTTCTCAACTCATATGGTTTCAAGTTTTATGGTTTCTTCCACGTCATCGTTGTTAAAACCAAAACCATACCCACTCACTTTCTTTTTCACTTAATGTTATTTTCTCACGCGTTTTCCCATGCTACCCAACCATTAAACAAAAGATTCAGATCTGATGTAACATTTGTCACATGGCAGTGTAATTTATTGTTTGTAATAGTATTATATTGTATCTGTTAACATACAGTAGAAGTTTATTGCATTGCGTTTTAACAAAAATTAGTTGTCAAGAATGTAGGACTATCCAATGTAAGCAGTGACGAGGAAGTCACTCTATTAAGATGTTTTTGCCATCTAGAGTGTTCGAGAACAGTTTGACTAATCCAGCAGTTCTAGGAGGCCATTAGACTATATAAGGGGATAAGATGTACCTCTCGCATCTCACATTACATCTCACATTACATCAAGGACAGCGGTTGTGTGAAGATCATTATTTACGACCTATTTTGGAAGGATGGCCACTGTTGCTGCCAGATGAATATTATTACCTCTGCTACTATATTTCATACTGCCATTGTAATTGTATCGCCATTGAATTTTGTACTGCCATTATATTTCGTATGACTATTGTAAATGCTTTGTAATTTCTTTGTTGCTTGTTGGTTTTACACTGAATTCTTTTAGGTATAGATTTCTGGGTTAATTTATTGTTTCAATTTTGGAAGTAGGACACGTAACACACCGACCACTGGCGCAGACAGTCTCCCCTGAAGTGTAGAATTTCTTGTGAGACTTCCAGGAAGAATAGGCCCTGGATCAAATGGTTAGGGATGGGTACCATGTGTGAGCTGACTGTGTCTCTGTACCCCATTGTTCATGCTATCAACCAGTGGATTGTATAATGTTCAGTGTAATTATATTTTGAAAGATATGTTAATTATAAGACGACCAAATTTGCAAGGTTCAACATGGCGTCACTAGTACGGTTGCGACTTCGTCCAATCGGTAGACAGTGCCTCCCAACTTGCTCGGATAAACGTGACGTCATCACATTGGTGGCAACCTGGTCTTATGGCCACCACTGCATCCCAACCTGCCAAATCAAATCGGCACAACCGCAACCGTTTCCGTTGCTCCACGTGTTTCATACTTCAATGCGACATTAATCATGACTCATCGACGACCACACCGAACCAAATATCAAATTTGTCAGTTTCATAATCCTTATATAGTGTTTTACGTTATTATTACGGATGGTATTTATTTCACAAGAAAAAGACTTACAACATGACTTCAGCGGAAGGTGGCTAATGAACGCATTGACATTCCTCGTGTCAACACGGATGCTACACTGGGCAATCAATCTGAGAAATAAGCCAACACAGGATTTCAGTATTGATTGGAAACGTCAACACCAACATCTCAAGGGGAGTTCCAGGAATCTGAGAGCCTAATTACCATGAGCAGTTTTTAATTTCAGATTTAAGCATGTTATTGTCCCAATGGTACCTTCACATTACCGCAGTGTGTTGTGTCAGATTTCATTGCTGAACTACTTTACTACAACCCGGAGTACCATCAACTTTACTGTAATTTCTCGCAGGGTCGTGTGCATCAAAATTTAAGATTTTTATTCTATTTTGCACAAATTGATTACTGAAATTGAAACCGCCGGAATGCAGTGTCTTGACGTTGTATTGTGGCACGAAAATGTCTCCTTTGTTTCTGATGGAAAGGAAATTGGAAAGCTAAAGCACATTGTTAGGTACCTCTTTGGACATGGAGTTCCTTCAAAATGAAAGTAAACCTAAAAACCTATTTGCTTTTCATGTCAAGGACAATTTGTCAAATAGGAAAAGCATCGAGGTCAATGTGTCAGGTCTATCGTAACGCAGAATAGCAGCGTGTATGATGTCGATCATGAAGTTCTGGGTCGTTACTTCGTGAAGAGGGAAGTCATGTTTGGTTTATAATAGCATTCATTAAGGGAGATTGGAGATTATATTGTCTCATTTGTATGACAGTGTCAATACGAATACAGGACATCACAAGTATGTGTTAAAAAGGAACCACTTGGCACTGAGAGATGGAGATGGATTCTGTAGTAACCTTATCAAGTTAATCTGCTCCCAATCTCAATAAAATCAAATCAGTTTTCGCTACCGCTAAACAAAGATCTGAGGACATCCATCTACGGGTCACGTCAGAACGACCTTTCGCGAACTTTGACCGACCAGTGAAAAGACTGACAAGAAATTGATATAAGCCAATCCGTAGGCAGCTTTCTCGAGCGTTACGACACTAGTTTCAACCTGGCGACTGCGATTCGAAACATATTTTGACGTATTCTCGGTTAATTCTTTCTAAACTGATCATTCTGGAATGGATTATAGTTGGTCTAGATTGTATGGATATAATCATAAAACCCGTAACTGTCGTTCGAAATACCCTCTGTTAAATATTTAGAGGTTGCATGATTAGAAAACACATTCCGACTGTCTTTATGATAAGCGACGCTCTGATTGGTTGGATGAAAGGTCGTTCTGACGCCGTTCAACACACCATGTCAAGGCATAGGAACAGGTAGTCATTCAGCGTAAGCTAAGGTCTCTAGAATTTACAGATATCTTCTTTGTGACATACCTTGATGTCGTTTCTGTGTACGTAGTTGATAAAAGAGACTATATTTCGGTGATATCATTGAAACTGAAAGTACAGTGTATCTATTCAAGACGTAAAATAAGGTGAAAATTTAATCTCGTAGAAATAAGGATATCATAGCCTTGGCTACATATCCTCCCTCGTCACTCGATGAGAGACTCATCTTACTTTAGTGCATCTTCCAGAGGTAGGAGTGTCCACTAGCCGTCATGAAAGCCACGTTTCCACACTAGCCATTTAAAGCCTACTTGTCTTGGCTCAATCGTGGAGACACCTAGAACACGATTTCTTTCCACGTGATGAAAACGCGATATCCAATCAGATCGCTGTTCTTATTCCGAATGGCTTCACAAAGATGACTACCATAGCAGACGAACTGGTCGAATTGGGTAAAGAAAAAAGTGTGATTTCATCCTTGACAAACAAAATTACACAGCAAAAATACTTATAACAGCAGCATTTCGTTCTAACAATGATAGAGGCATACAAGGTGTCAGGTAACACTGGACATCGCGGCAGCATGAAACGCCAAGCAGGGGTCGTCTAAAAATAACACAACATCTCGATAATGAGTTAAAAAAAACAAATGAAGTTTGCGCTCAAATATATAATAGTACTTGGGCGAGTTGATTGAAAACTTTGACCCACTTCGAAAATGTTTGTCCTCTCTTAATATTTGGAATAATTGCAGCGCACATTTGACACGCGATGGCTGTTGCCATGGCAGCAACAACCACCAACATTCTCTGATTGGACTATCGATATGTGCGATAGTCCTCTCAATTTTTAGGACAGAAAAGTAATCTTGAAATGGCAAGGGTGAAAACTAGACTTTGATATACACTAGAGGGCACGCTTGTCTCGGGAAGATGACTTTACTGCCGACACCTTAGGGTCATCTCTTCATATACTCAACAGAGAATGTGTCTGGTCAAGACTGGATTGATAATAAATCGCCGTCATGTAGCTGAAATATTACTGACTGCGGCGTAAACAATTGACAAAAAAAGAGCTGTCTGGGTGATCACAGGTAAAGGACCTTACCCCGGCATTTATCTGCGTCTTAACGTAGTTACCTGTATCAATACAAAGGTTATGAGAAGAAACAAAATCACGAAAGTGACCAAGATCGTTGTAACGGTACAAAACCCTTCGTAACCAGTTCCAACGAGCCAGCCATCAACAGACCGTTTTGTATCCAGACCAACCGAAACCGACAGTAGCACCACCACATGGGAACTCGTCATCCAGTAAATAGAAATAAAAATAAACATTCCGATAGTCCGAAGAAATAAGAAATTACATTGTACTATTCCGACTATATATCATAAGCACGTGTTTGTGAATCACCATCAAATAGTGAAGATATCAGGAATTCGCGAAAAGGTGAGCGTATCCTGGTCCAGCGGTAGCGCCCATCGTAAATACATGCAAAGGCAAGTCAATTGATCACCTAAAAACCAAGGGAACATATAGTACAAGTCAAAGCTGATAATTGCAACGGACATCACGTTTGTCACTGATGTGTCAAATTTGGAAACGGACAAGAGTTGGATGACGGACGCTCTTTGAATCTCCGTGGAAAGAGCATGCTCGCCGTACCTAAAAAATGAAATTATGAATGAAAGAGCAAAAGCTGGAGTGAGAGAGTGAGTATGGTTTTACGCCGCTTTTAGCAATATTCCAGCAATATCACGTCGGGGGACACCAGAAATATGGCTTCACACATTGTACCCATGTCGGGAATCGAACCCGGGTCTTCGGCGTGACGGCAAAAGCTGGAGCTTCTGGACAGTTGCTCTTCATTCTGAAAACGTTGGCTGTTGGAAAGATGAAGCCTGCTCGGATTGCCATTGTGCAGTGTTCTTTCATGAATTGAGGCAGTCGATGACGGTCGGCTCAGCGTTTACCCTGGGGTCAGCGATTGCTGCGTCCTGTAAGGGCAATGTTCGGGTAAAGAGCCATGGGTCGAGATGGTGTGTCCGCCATAAGTCGACCAGACCTTCACATCCTGTCTGAGAACATAATAGGAACGGTTATCGCGACGAGGTCCCCGAGCGTGACGTCACACAACGTCAACACGTGACGTTTCACCATCACAATATATGTATGTTTCTGGGGGTGTGCCAACTTCCTTGCACGGAGTAATGTTAGAAGTGTCTTTGACAACTGTGTCCTAGACTGTCATCTCTTGTTCGCTGATGAAAATAGTTACCTGTACCTTATGAATACCATGGCCTACCCAGTTGGTGATAAAGGTACTAGCATCCATACCGAAACGTGGCATTGAGTGACTACAGAAGTCAACCTTATCTTCATCGATACCGCAACTTCTAAAATGCCACTTAAATCTTTTGTATCTCAAGGGTATTTAATAATATCTTTTATCATAATATATATTTTTGTACTTTTCTTCAATAAAATTTCAGATTGTTTTTGTGGAACGGATTGTCTTCGAGTTCGCCCGATAGACTGCTAATTTCCACGATAGGCAGCAGTTAACAACTTGCTAAACAAAATTATATATTTCTTGTCAACTTCATGAGTTGCTACATCGCAGGAGTACTGCTGTGCGGCGTCAGGCAACAAAAACTTACGTTTCAGCAAACTATGTGAGTAGCGGGTGCTACCGGTAGGTCAAGACATGATTACCCTTTCGGGAACACCTGGTGCCATCACAGTTTCAGTGATCCATTCATATAAATTCATTCACCGGTATTTTCACTTTTACGCCCACTGGAATCTCGTCCAATTCGGGAACACGGGTGGCCAAGTCGTCTAAGGCGCCGCGATTCGCTGTGCAGAGTTGCGTCCCTTGGTCACGCCAGAAACCTATGATTGTGGGTTCGAATCCCGGTTCACTCCGATTATGTTTCTAGGTTTGTCAGCACCATACCCGTGCTCGTGGTTTTCACCGAAGTGGTAAACGTCTGAGACCTGCGTCACTTCGGGCTTTCCTCCCACATTAAGCTGACACGCCGTGATATAACTGGAATACTGTTAAAAGCAGCGTTAAACTCAACTCACTCACTCACTCAATCGTCGGTGGATGGATTGGTTATTGTCTGGCGTTGACGTTTTGTATATTTGAACTAATGCAGGACTCGTGTATAACAATGTTTGAATTAGAGCGAATGCACTTTTGATGGTATTGTAACAATGCAAACATTGTGGCATTATTAAAGGACACTTC
Organism: Haliotis cracherodii; assembly: GCF_022045235.1. Taxonomy (NCBI): domain Eukaryota; kingdom Metazoa; phylum Mollusca; class Gastropoda; order Lepetellida; family Haliotidae; genus Haliotis; species Haliotis cracherodii. The sequence goes on along the minus strand of NW_027266343.1, from coordinate 54,333,221 downwards.
ATTAAGTTGGGTTCAAAGCTGCCTTTGTCGATATTTGAGTTACATGCCCGCTATGGCTGTGTTCTTGAACATGGATCTGTTCAATTCGCACAAGGTATCATGGCAAAGTAGATACGCTAAAGAAGGCGTTTCTGTCCTCCCTCTGGTTCGTTCTTCTTGTTTGCGCGTCCCCGAGAACAGCGAGACTGGAGCATTCAAATACAACCAAGGATTAAATGTCGTGCAGTGAACACGAAAACATCTTATTGACAACACGTTGACATTTCTTCGATTACAATAACATATAGTCAAAAGAAGGATATAAATGTGATGTTTTCTAAGAAAAACATATGTCATATCAACCCAAACGGATTTATCCGAGAAACATCAGTCCATCATGCATAGAGAATCACCGAGTTGGTTTTCGTATCTAAAATATCATGTATTCGGAATACAAATTATATTGTGAGAACCTATAGCGGGCATAATAGATACTCTCTATTCCTAATAGGTGGTATTTACGATGCGGGCACACAAGAGGATAGGTGTCGTTATTATATCATGTCAAACTTACAATAACCGGATTTTATTATATATTTCCATCTCTAAAGTAACTTTAGAAATAGCTTTGGACTATAATGCATGAGTGAACCGCGTGTCTTGCAGCCATGTAGACTCTGCCATCTTGCAGCCATGTAGACTTTGTCATCTTGCAGCCATGTAGACTTTGTCATCTTGCAGCCATGTAGACTCTGCCATCTTGCAGCCATGTAGACTCTGCCATCTTGCAGCCATGTAGACTCTGCCATCTTTCAGCCATGTAGACTTTGTCATCTTGCAGCCATGTAGACTTTGTCATCTTGCAGCCATGTAGACTTTGCCATCTTGCAGCCATGTAGACTCTGCCATCTTGCAGCCATGTAGACTCTGCCATCTTGCAGCCATGTAGACTCTGCCATCTTGCAGCCATGTAGACTTTGCCATCTTGCAGCCATGTAGACTTTGCCATCTTGCAGCCATGTAGACTCTGCCATCTTGCAGCCATGTAGACTTTGCCATCTTGCAGCCATGTAGACTCTGCCATCTTGCAGCCATGTAGACTCTGCCATCTTGCAGCCATGTAGACTCTGCCATCTTTCAGCCATGTAAACTTTGCCATCTTGCAGCCATGTAGACTCTGCCATCTTGCAGCCATGTTATCTTTGCCATCTTGCAGCCATGTAAACTTTGCCATCTTGCAGCCATGTTATCTTTGCCATCTTGCAGCCATGTAGACTCTGCCATCTTTCAGCCATGTAAACTTTGCCATCTTGCAGCCATGTTGGCTTTGCCATCTTGCAGCCATGTTATCTTTGCCATCTTGCAGCCATGTAGACTTTGTCATCTTGCAGCCATGTAGACTTTGCCATCTTGCAGCCATGTTATCTTTGCCATCTTGCAGCCATGTAGACTTTGCCATCTTGCAGCCATGTAGACTTTGCCATCTTGCAGCCATGTTATCTTTGCCATCTTGCAGACATGTAGACTCTGTCATCTTGCAGCCTTGTAGACTTTGCCATCTTGCAGCCATGTTATCTTTGCCATCTTGCAGCCATGTAAACTTTGCCATCTTGCAGCCATGTTATCTTTGCCATCTTGCAGCCATGTAGACTTTGTCATCTTGCAGCCTTGTAGACTTTGCCATCTTGCAGCCATGTTATCTTTGTCATCTTGCAGCCTTGTAGACTTTGCCATCTTGCAGCCATGTTATCTTTGCCATCTTGCAGCCATGTAGACTTTGCCATCTTGCAGCCATGTTATCTTTGCCATCTTGCAGCCATGTAGACTTTGCCATCTTGCAGCCATGTTATCTTTGCCATCTTGCAGCCATGTAGACTTTGCCATCTTGCAGCCATGTTGGCTTTGCCATCTTGCAGCCTTTACATCAGCACTCACACATCGGGAAACCTAAATTAAAGTTTGTGACATGTTATATAAAGGTGTCTGAGCAAGATTGCATCTATTTATAGATGTATTAAAAGTAGTTCCTTTTCATTTCCATATCTAATAAATCGTGATATCAAGTTTATCGGATTGTATTATCACATAAAAAACTATTCATTGTGAAAGAAAAAAAAATGTCTTGAGGTTTTAGATATAGACAGGATTTAGCTAGAATCTGAATACACTAAAAATAAATGCAAATATTAAAGAACCTAAACACATATAAGACATGTTTAAATCTAAACATTGTTTAGGAATGAGTTTAAATCCTAACTAAATTAACATTTGGCGTGTCCTATCTAAACACGTTCACGGTTTAAACACATGGAATGATCTATCGATACCACCTAAATACAACATTCCTATAATCTAAACATGTTTGGAACATGTTTCTGCTGGTGGACTGAAGTCTCCGAGTTTCATCATAAGCTCAGTACCATGTATCTAGTCAACGACAACATAAATGTTTGGGGCGAGACTTTAAAACTTCAACTTTGTATGAATCACGGGAGCTACCGGTAGGTCAGGACATGCTGACCCTTTTCGCGAACACCTGGTGTCATCAATGATCATCAGTGGTCCATTCCTAACATTTCAGCAGCTGTTTTGCCCTTCACGCCAAATGGAATCTGTTTCGGCAAAGAATCTAGGCTGGTTATTCTTTTGCATTGACAATTTATATTTGAACATAATCGTTTATCCCACAGGAAGCTTACTATGAATGTATCACTACTAAAGACTCCAATATTTTTTTAGTTATCCCTATACTTCTATATACCCATTAAACGCTGAAAAACATAAATATATACGTAACCTACAATGAAGTTCAAATGTGTGTGGGGCTGGGGTATAGGGGTGTAAGGCTCTTTCCTACATTTAGTCCTTAAACACGTTTAGCTGTTAAACAGAATTCTAAACAGGTTTAGACCTAAACATGTCAAAATTACTCTATGATCAAATTCAGCCATCGATCCCACTACTATCCAATGATCACAGCATCGGGTAGGTGGGGATTACAGGTTAGAATAGTCACCAAACCACACACTAGTATGCTTGTGATACGAGGCGTCAGTCAATTCGTTGATCGAGTAGACAGGCTCGGTGACTTCATTGATAATGCCTCAACAAAACGCCTACCAAAAAACAACCAGTCATCTTTCTCATCATACACACACAGATTCAGAGTTGTAAATATTGCACAGTTTTGTATGTGTCTTCGCATTAGAAAACACTATGGTCTAACCAGATTCTGTAACTGGTTGTGTGTCATCGTAGCGTTGATCCTGCTGTCAAGTTTCACTTGGTCCAGACTCGATTCTTTCCAAGGAGCCATCGTGCTTCTGCAATACTGCAGACTGTGGCGTTGCAACATTGACAAACACACTCCTCCACACTCCCCGAGGAAGGACATTCCATGCATCAGTGTCAAGTTGTAAACCGATACATTTATTTTCGTGTTCTAATTCACCTTATCTATGATTACATGACTTTTTAGCCTGAATGTTGTTTTAAATCTTTACCTCCTTTCTATGGCATGTAACGGATATCATATTGGTGAATTTCATACTCGTTGTGGAATTGTTGACATAATCGATTTAATCATGAAACGTACACTTTCATAAATGAAGCGACAGAGCATTAATTGAGTTCAACCTTGAAAATGAACACGTTGGCATGTACGTCTCATCACAGATAGTTGCTGATGATGTCATCGTTAACATTTTGTAGCAGAACCGACCCTACTCATGTCATACAATATAGACTAAAATAGTGGCATTTCAATGATTCTATCACGATAGGGAACACTTGATCCCAATTGTGAACATCAGTTAATAATTCTCAGATTTAGTCTTCCAATATTACACAACACTAGTAATTGGGAGGACACGTGGTTTCCGTCAATGTGACTAGCTGGACCATTGGATTTAATGCGTTGTTCTGTACATTATTACAACATCAATCTTTCCCCAAACCAAAGCCATTCATTTCAAAACGTGGTAGTTATGGGGAGTAATGCTGAGTCCCCTGGTTCTCACTGAACACGTGGATGAGCTGTAGCATAATCACTGCATGTTTTAATAGGAAACATCCTAACAAATCACTCCCTTTTTTCTAACCTCATCTGTCAAGAACCGGCAATGACACAGAGCAGAAAACTTGCCGTCATGATGTTTCTACCCTACTTGAAGTCGGGTGATGATAAATCAAAATCACGTTTGACTTGTTATATTAACTATTTGATAGGTGAGGTGAAATGGGGTTTAACGTCGCGTTCAAGATTATTGAACTTATATAGCGACGTGCACGCACGTGTGTGTGTGTGTGTGTGTGTGTGTGGCTGCTTGTACTAGACCTGACTGATGTCGATTTATAGTGCCAGCTCATTGAGATACCATTCTGCAGTTTAACATGAATACCCCACTCAGACACAGTATACTGACTCAGAGCCGACCAGTCCTTGTTTTAGCCCCTTAATGCAGAGCGCCAGACAGGGTAGCAAGAAGTATCATCTTTAAACGTCTTTTGGTATGACGCGGTCGGGGATGGAACTCAGGACCTTCCGCACTCCGGGCGGACGCTCTATCACTAGACCACTGAGGCGGTCCACTATTAGCGATTCATAAACACATGCTCATGATATAGTAGAAATCGTACACTCGACTCTGCTTTCTTTTAAAAACGTAAACGATCTTGTGGAATATATATATTTTATTACTGTCTAACCATATATTGTACGTTTCTATGTAATTTCAGGAGAAAGACACTGTTTTGGTTGTCATCCGTTCATTAAGTGGAAGTTTCAACAACATGCCCTTTCTGAACACAAGAAGCTGTCAACAGTTGCAAGAGCACTATATACACTTGACATGTGTCTTGTTAAAAGAAATCAATGTCTGCAGGAAGTGCGTTAGTAGCCTAACACATCGTATAAATCTACATAGAGTCAATTTGAAGGTATCAACAGTCCACCCACTACCTGCCTCACCAACAAGTAGGGATGAATGACTCAAAGAGAAATATAACCACATTGGGACTTTATTGTGCAAGAAATAACCCTGATGTTTCTGAAAACCAAGATGTCAATACCACACACTCCCGAGGAACTTGGGTAGTTGGGTGTTCCTGGGAGTGAGACGCTGTGAAGTGTGGTGTCATCAATACAGGACCAATTACACGGAGCGTGCTAACTATTGATATTCTTTCATTAATTCGGACATTTCATGGAAATCAATCGAAGAATCTGGGTTAGGTCTTCACTTCTCGAATAAATACTCTGCGGATGACGAGCGTGATTGCTGGTCTTCTATGTGTTTGATATAATTGGGGGAGGTGAAATCTGGTTTGACGTCGCGTTCAAGATTAATGAACTAATATAGCGTGTGTGTGTGTGTGTGTGTGCGTGTGCATGTTCTAGTCCGGTCAAAGGCCGATTTTATAGTGCTATCCCACTGAGTGAGTGAGTGAGTATGGTTTTACCCCGCTTTTAGCAATATTCCAGCAATATCACGGCGGGGGACACCAGAAATGGGCTTCACACATTGTACCCATGTCGGGAATCGAACCCGGGTCTTCGGCGTGACGAGTGAACGCTTTAACCACTAGCCTACCCGACCGCCCCCTATCCCACTGACATACCATGCCGCAGTTTAACATGAATACCTAATTCAGTCACGGTATACCAGTCCTTGTGTCAGCCCCTTATGCCGAGCGCAAGACAGGGTAACAGGTGTGCTAGTCCGGACTAATGCCGGTTTTATAGTGCTGGCCTACTGAGGTACTATGCTGCAGTTTGACAGGGAAAAACACTCAGACACAGTATACTAACTCCGAGCCGACCAGTTCTTGTTTTAGCCCCTTTATGCCGAGCGCCAGACAAGATAATAACACGCACAATCTTTTAACGTCTTTCGGTATAATACGGTCGTGGTTGTTGTGGTCGTGGTGATTGCAGTAGTATTAGTGATTGTTTTACTGTTAGTGATATTTAAAGTAGTATTGAAAGTGTTAGTGTCAGTGGTTGCGTTAGCGTAAGTGTTAGTGGTTGTAGTATTGATAGTGTTAGTGTCAGTGGTTGTGATAGTGTTTGTGTTAGTGCAAGTGTTAGGGATTGAAATATTGATAGTGTTAGTGTTTGTGGTTGTAGTTGTGGTGGTGGTAGTGGTAGTGTTTGTGGTAGTGTTTGTATGACAGTGAAAGAAAAGTGTGTCAACAACGTGAATAAACTATTTATTGTGTGTTTGTTCTATTCAAACCTATTTAGTTTCATCGTTCTGATGACAACCTGACTGTGACTGTCCATTCGAACTAATGACACCTTTTAGTTGAGAAAATCAGCCAATGTGAAATCTAAAATCGGCTAAGAATCTTTAATCTTGAAGTTGAGACAGCTCCCTTGGGCACTGAAACAGACACCGATATCAGAAATAAGATCCTCTTAAGATGAGACAGAAACTTCAGATAAATACCACAGTTGTCATTGTTCAAAATAACACGTGCTCCCACAGGTGATCAAGTTTCGGATTTGCCAAATATCACTGGTTTCCTCGGGTGATCAAGTTACGACCGTTTACCTCTTAAGCCGATATTGATATATTTCATGTCAAAAGACATTAAGGGGGGAATCTCTATTTCATGACACTTCACTTCATATACTTGAATCCGATTCCTGGTCTATGATGGCATATTATCAACTTGATATTACCGCTTCTTAATTAGTTTTGAGTCAATGTTTAAGAAACAGGCAATTCATGGACGAAAAGAGAATGAAATATCATATGTAGTTGTCACTGATAAAATCTTATGCTTTCAAAACCTTAAAAGGATTAAATATGCTTCCGATGCTTGTACCCCATACACCAAGGCCCCGTTCAACAAAGCGATCTCAGCGCTGAGACGATGGTAATCCCCTTACTTTAACATTAACTTACGACAATCGTAGCGCTATGATTGCTTTGAAGACCGGGGCCAGGGTGAAACTGGTGAAACCAGAGGTGTTATAATGGAGATTGTAAGTGTCGATTTCCAACTTGAAACAATGTGTTACCCAGAAATCTGTACGTAAAAGAACTTAATGTGAAGCCAACAAACAACGAACAAGTGGTATACAATCAACAAATGTATTACAAGATTCAATAAGTTTACAAATCAATACAAATTACTGCTCAGAAATTACAATGGCAATAAATAATATCGTGGCAGTAGTCAGTATCAAATACAAAACTGTGGTGATAGCAAAAGTCAGTGATAATAGTATATTCACAAAGCGGCAACGGTGGTCAAGCTTCCGACACGGGCCTTAGAAGGAATTCCTGGGTGTTGAATGATCTTCACACGAAAGCTGGTCTTGATTTATTCTCAGATGAAAATGTGTGAGAGATGCGTAAACACGCTCTTGTCCCGCTATATATACAGTCCATGATGCGAAAATTCACGATAATCTGTTGTGTGACTCTGGTCATGCATCTCCCCGTGGCAAGAGTGTCAACTGGCATATATCAAACCCTCGCTTCCACACTTGCCATTTCAAACCTACTGTTCGTGGCTCGATCGTGGCGACACCCCGTGTGAAACACGAATTGTCTCCTCTGTGATGAAAACGGGATATCCAATCAGATCGCTGTTCTTATTTCGAACGGATTCACATAATGACAATTGACGAACAGTCGATTAGATAACGGAAAACATTTGAAATTTCATCCCCGACAGATAAGAAAGATGACGGATTACCGCAGTAAAGATGCTTATTACTACAGCATTTTGCTCATAATAATAGAATCAAGTAACAATGCACATCACACATGAAACGCTCTTCAGGGGTCGTCTTAAAATAGCACTCCATCGCCGTCACTACGATAAGCGATCTGTCAATCTAGTTAAAATAAAATGCAGCTTATAATATAAATATATGTAAATATATAAACGTACTTGGGGAAATAGATTGAACACTTTGAACAACTATGAAATTATTTGTCCTGGCCTGAGTTTGGGAATTTCAGAGCAAATTGGACAGACGATGCCTGTGGCCATAGCAGAGACCACGGGAAGATGTTTTAGCATTTAGCATCGTTATCTTCAATGATTAAAAAAACAGTCTCTGAAATCATTGTTGTTGACCTTTTGATGACTTAAAAAAAAATTATTTATGGAGGTATGAACATAAAATGTCCGCCTTTGACAGACATCATGCTGAATAAGATGAAAAGATGAAAAGAATAAAAGTCATATATGTCTATCTTTACGATGATTCTGTCAAGAACTGAATAAACAGCCTATGTTTTTTGGTGGCAACGATTGAAATAAACAAGAAAAGGTTACTGGATGGTGATGTATTTGTTCCAGGTATGCTAGTTGTGTTTTGGACCTTATATATGCAGTGTTTCGGCGACTGTTTTCAGCCTAGCAAAGTGTTGATAACGTTTGTAATTATGGGGTTAAATCCAATGTTGAGAGTGTAACCTACTAGCACTTTCTTTTGCCCAGCAGTTTAGATTTTGTATGTTAGAAATTAGTGTTTAAGGGTGTTAATAACTTTAAGATCATTGTTCCAAAAACGACGACGACGATGATGATGACGACGACGATGATGATGATGGTTATGATGGTGTAGCTTATAGGCCTTGTCTATCTTATTTCAAGACAAATGAACTTAAAAACTATTACTAGGCAATACAGAGTCAAATTTGATGCTCTTCATTAAACAATCAGACATTTATTCTGACATTTTACATCCAAATACATAAATATCAATTGACAACATTTCTCCAAAGCCGTTGACAGCGACATTTCATGTTTCTACAGACGGATGGTTTAGGATAACATCTACTAATGGTGATCACTGGTTTCTTTGTATGTGATCCTCAAACACAATCATATAAACAATTAGGAACAAGACAGAAACAAGAACATTTATATTATGTTCAATTGTCTAATATTGTATTTGTGGAATGTCCAGACTAGAAACATTATGCATACTGACAGAAATAAACGACAAATAGATTTATTTCAGTCTAGGTATGTGTAACCTTTTGCCACGGGCTGGGCAGCACATGCTCACCTTTTTAGAACTCCTGGTGTCATCACTATTTTGATTATGATTATGGGAAGGGTTTTTCTCTTCTATATATGCTTATAACGAACTGCGGTTATTACGAACTACAATTAGTGGTCGCTTTGAGTTCGTTATAACCGTAGTTTACTGTATGTGCAGCTTACACGTTAAAATCGAAAGCTTTTCTTGTCATTCTGTCTGTTCTGTTTGCTGAGACTGATACAAGAGTATAAAAAACCCTTTCATTGACATTGGTGAATATGGCCCAAAGGTTTTATCAATTCAAGGACGGCATCGTGACCAGGGTATGGTATTTTGCGATATTTTGCATTTGTGTCTATATATCCATCTCCAAGAATGTAAATTAATAATAAATATGATAAGGAGTGTTTGGTAAAACACATTAATCACTCTTCCATATACACAGGAAATCACGTGCCAATGCTTGACAACCTGAATAACGTGATGTGATTCTAGTGTGTATTAGAGTCTTACAGAACGTTTTCAGTCCTCTTCTTTCCTTTAAAACTGACGTACAATTCACGATAGTTCACATAACAACAACAATATAATCCCAACTATGTGCATGTATGTATGTACATTAACATGTTCGACAAACGTTTGGGGGCAGTTTAACATTGAAGTGTTGCCATGGCCGGCTGTTTCTCCAGACCTCTCCCGCTATGTCTGGGATGAGAAAGTTAGACGTCTACGACAGGACCAGAACCACCCGGTAACGCTAGCTCAGTTGGACCACACGTTCGTTGACATTTGGGACAACAAACTTTTTTCTATCATCTGGTGTATTCTATGCGCCGCCGCTGCCTCACCTGTTTCAACGCTTGATATTGACATTCTTAATTGAGGTGTCACACCACCCCTCTCCTGTCTCCTGTTATCAGGTATGGGTTTTGGGAATTAACTTGCTATAATAAAACACTGATCAGCGGCATGACCAAATAATATGCTGTTATTTCCTTAGCTTTACATGAAGCACAGTTACTTTTTTCCGTTAATATCTCTACTTTGTTCCTTCTTAATATCTAAAATTCTTAAAGTGTACTGGATACGTCTTCAGCTCAATTAAGCACCGGTACACTTTATCGATATTACCTAAACACATTTACTGAGGAGCAGATATCATGGGGTCGGTCTTCCCGACGGATGCAGCTTCCTTGGGCCAAGGTTGCATCCCTCATCCTTCACCCTGTCGGATCTCTCACGAAATACAGCTTCCTGCAGTTGACATCGTTACTGACGTCGGCAAGAGGCGGCTTTTTGCGCAGATATAGAATGCTCTCTCTAATATTGGTGAAATCAATTCTTCGTGTGTTGAGTAAACCAGTTTAATGTCCAGACATTGTTAGTGAGCCAGGAACTAAGATAGCAACCAGGATGTAATCTTTTGTTTGATAAATAGAAAGTATGACTGAAAATACACAATGTGTACAACTGTGTACATTGAGTCGATTGTCCGACGAAAAGTTTCCATTGGTGTAAAAGGTAAAATAGCGGTGAATCGATCACTGAAAATGAGTGGTGAGCTTAAGTTGCGACGTTGTGATTTTAAATTTTACAGAAACTGAAATGCGATACAAATCAACCCACGTACTCATGTCACTTCCAATGGAACATTTGACATTATGAAATTATTAAATAAACGAGTGAGTGAGTGAGTGAGTGTGGTTCTTGGTGGCGGGGTACAAGTTGAATGGGTTTCATCGCACATTGCTCCAAGTTTAGGAAAAGTACCTTCGATTTTCGATCAGTATTGCCGTTTGGGGGGTACAAGTGACTGTAGTATTGCCGTGTGGGGTACGAGTGACTGTAGTATTGCCGTGTGGGGTACAAGTGACTGAAGTATTGCCGTGTGGGGTACAAGTGACTGTGGTAATGCCATGTGGGGTACAAGTGACTGTAGTATTGCCGTGTGGGGTACAAGTGACTGAAGTATTGCCGTGTGGGGTACAAGTGACTGTGGTAATGCCGTGTAGGGTACAAGTGACTGTAGTATTGCCGTGTGCGGTACGAGTGACTGTAGTATTGCCGTGTGGGGTACAAGTGACTGAAGTATTGCCGTGTGGGGTACAAGTGACTGCAGTATTGCCGTGTGGGGTACAAGTGGATCAAGTATTGCCGTGTGGGGTACAAATGACTGCGGTAATGCCGTGTTAGGTACAAGTGAATGCGGTAATGCCGTGTTGGGTACAAGCGGATCCAGTATTGCCGTGTGGGGTAAAAATGACTGTAGTATTGCCGTGTGGGGTACAAGTGACTGCGGTTTTGCCGTGTGGGGTCCAAGTGACTGTAGTATTGCCGTGTGGGGTACAAGTGGATCCAGTATTGCCGTGTGGGGTAAAAATGACTGTAGTATTGCCGTGTGGGGTACGAGTGACTGTAGTATGGCCGTGTGGGGTACAAGTGACTGTAGTATTGCCGTATGGGGTACAAGTGGTTCCAGTATTGCCGTGTGGGGTACGAGTGACTGCAGTATTGCCATGTGGGGTACAAGTGACTGTAGTATTGCCGTGTGGGGTACAAGTGACTGCAGTATTGCCGTGTGGGGTACAAGTGACTGCAGTATTGCCGTGTGGGGTACAACTGACTGCGGTCAAACTATTCGCGTGCCACACATGGTCAGAACATCCAGGTCATGCCACTTAATCTGAGTCCAGATGACCTACATTTGTTTCAGACAGGCAAAATAGATGTTGTCCTTCTCGCTGTTGGGTCTAAGTGGACTGTCTGTAAAACTCGGGATCGTGTCCTCGATATAAATCCATGCGTCTCTCTGTCAAATGTTTAATGACTGACGATACGAAATGAATATTTCAAAAGCACAGAATAAAAATCACTGCTAAAGGATCCACTAAGACCAAAACACAAGTATGACAAGGTCGGTAAATGAAGGTGACCAACTCCATGCAGCTGAACATTATTTATTTATTTATTTATTTATTTTTGCAGATAAATAGGCATGATATACATGTAGCTCTAATATCCCGATGTGACCAGGGGGTGGACGGACATTTTCAATCATTTTAAATAGAATTGCAATTGAAACTTAATGCCTGCAGAAGATATAGCTTGGCATACCGTTGTCCATGCAGCAGTTACAATCCTTATTATGCAGTTGATTAACACCTTTCCGCCGACGAATGTCAGGGTTTTAAATTTTATCGGACTTATGGGCAGCGTTGTTGAAAGTCAGAGTAAAACGCTAATCACCAACAACACTGAAACCAAAATGGCATCCGTAGACAAAGTAGGAAATAATGAAGGTCATAAAGCTGGGTTTACGCGTTGAAGTTGGATAAATACTTCCACTGCGTTTTTGCCGTTCGGTTGGATATATTACAATCTCACAAAGAGACCAAAATGGCACAAACGTGTCCGTGCAACACTTTTATGTAGGTTTTATATCTACCGCAGTAAAACGATTTATGCCCCTGCGGGTAGTATGAGGCAGTTGGGTGTCATTAATATTGAAGTGAACTGGCAAATCTCTCCCCCGAACACTGAAACATTGATCCCGCGTGTCTCCGTAGCATGCGGTCACCTAAAAATACACCGAGGATAGAAAGGAGTTCGAACTCGAAACTATACATGGGCATTCGAATGATTTATCCTAAAGGCTTTAATTTCCATTTTCTAACGATACCTGTCAAACCAGAAAACACCATGCAGAATCAATGGAATGCGTTGTATAACTACACCATTTATTACAAAAAACACGTGAAAACAGACCACTGTAATGTATTTTCGTGCGGAATATATTTGGAATTTTAGTTTCTGGGAAGTTGAAATTGCCAAATTTGTTCTTTACAAATATATCAATGTAACTATTCCAGGGTAGTCCCTATGGATATAGGAATGGTAGAGTTGAAACTGTTCTGTTCAAAACTGGAAATGAGGTACAAACCCCTGTGCGATCGACTTCTGAGTATTTCTTCTTCTTGGGAGGTCTTTTCTGTCCTGCTTCGTACTGCACTCTGTGAACTTCTGATGACTTCTGCTCTTTGGAAAGGAAGGTATCATCTCGAAAATGTTGGGATGTGCCTTTCCCACGATCGTTATTAGTCCCTAGTCCCGATGTAACTGTACATTTCCACTCACCCACTCACTCATTATATTATATGCACGTTCATCCGAATGTATGGGCACATTGTTTCCACCTCATTATCAGTACCAGATGTCAATAGGCACTTGAAACAATGCCTCGGTTTGTCAGCATTGGAACTTGTGCCAGTACTATTGGAGTGCTATCAAATGGTGAAAATCAACGTCAGGCAAGGCGTGTTTCTGCAAAGTATGACCGGCAGACTGGCAACAGTACTAACCCAACGCAACTGGTCAACACAAAAACAGGGTTGTCCAAGGATAGCACCACAGAGGCACCTTGTCAACCTCGTACTGTTGAACATCACGTCATTTAGATAAAGCGACAGAACCCTTTCTATATCCAATAGAAATCTCTGCTTAAAGCAGAGTTGATTGTACGATTGCGACCATATCATGAGCATGCGTTTATGAATCAATCACTATCAAATATTGATGATACCAGGTGTTCGCAAAAAGGCGAGCGTATCCTGCCCCACCGGTGGCACCCGTCACAAACACATGCAAAGGCAACTCAAATGTTCATCTATAAAAACACGGAACATATGATACAAGTCAAAATAGGGAATTGCATCCGATATCAATTTTGTCAGTGATGTGTCAAATTTGTAAATGTACTCCACATGTCTACCATAGAACTTTTTATGTCACAAACGTTCGCATTAGCATGGCTGCTGCTCAACGTCCTGCAATTCGTGCACTACACAAGCTTGTTTACGATGGTACCCGCGTCATCAGCATAGGAATCAACGTCAGTTGTCTTCAGATCTGCTCCAAGAGTATATTCATGTCCTCCTTCTATGATGGTCGTTGGCGTGTATTACAGTCGGCGCAATGAACGTTTTGAGGATGCTTTTATTAGTGGCGCATAATGGGTTTGCTAGCGGTTCCGCAATGACTGGGGAGGCATTATAGCTACTACCATGGCCAGAACACAGAGCACATTGCTACAGAAATGAGATCTTGATATGATGTTTTGACTCTGCAATCATCCAACTGTCGTAATGTGATCAAGGTGCGCCGATGTGATCTGAAACAGGTGAAATTACACAGTATATTGATTCTCTGCAAGACCCTACGTGTGACATCAAGATTGAGTTTGTGAGTTTTACGCCGATTTTAGCAATATTCCAGCAATATCACGGCGGGGGACACCAGAAATGGGCTACACACATTGTAGCGATGTCGGAAATCGAACCTGGGTCTTCGGCGTGACGAGCGAACGCTTTAACCACTAAGCTACCCGACCGCCCCGTGACAACCAATATGTGACAACCAATATGTCACCAATATGTCGTTTTTAATTTTGGAAATTGTTTTATGTATGTCCCAAATTACATAGGTGATCCTTTCAATCGTTAAACTGACTATACGTTTTCTACCTCAATACAGTTGCGTGTGTGTTTGTGCTTTATCAATGTCAACATCTATTCTGATGCCGATGTATGATCGACTGACACTGATAATAAAAGAGTGAGTGAGTGTTTTATGCCAGATTGAAGTTAATTTCAGTTATATCACTGAGCACCAGCTTAATGGATGGATGCCTAACGTGAGCAATGATATGTGGATGAAAGTCCAAGAATTTTATAAAATCAGTATGAATAGGGGATTGGATCCCACGACTGTCGGATCCTAGTGCTAGCGACTTGTGGTGCATCTTAACCACCGGGCTCCCCGTGCCCAAATCTATATTCATAACAAAAATTATAAGGTCAGAAGATATGGAATGATATGGTGATTTGCATAGCGTTTTGTTTTGTGTTTTGTTTTTGTAACCTCTCAGCATCTCTTTCATTTTGTTTAGGGGCGGTGGAGAATTCATCGTGGTTAAAGCGTTCGCTCGTCAGGCCAAAGACCCTGGTTCGATTCCCAACACAAGTCCAATGTCTAAAGCCGATTTCTGGTGTCTTTTATTGCTAAAAGCGTATCAAAACCATACTCAGTCATTCACTCATATGGTTTACATTTAAGATGACGCCCGTGGGACGCAATACATATTCGGTGCAATCGCTCATCACAATATTAATTTGTTTTCTGTGTAGACCGCAATTGAAGGTTAGGGAGTCTGGTGTTTGGACAGGAATAAGTATTGATACTTGTTTTAATGTTCAAAGATATGTATACTCAATGACGCTGCAGTGTACCTCGATGGCCGTTTCGCGATGACCTTGGGTCAAGGTTGGGATGTTAATGACTACAGGAGCTCTGCGATTGGAATCTTATAATGGACATAAATCTTCTCCCTTGTCATAATTCTTTGACACTGTATGACCTTTCCATCGGACGAGGGGGAAACGGTGTCGGCCACAGCCAGAAACATTCAGAGCAAGGCTGGCCGACTACAACGAAGACCGGGCCATTAAGATGTGTCATGATATGCCGACCGCATGGATCGTGCTCATATCACTAGATCCGGGGGAAGAATAGGTCTTCAGCAACCCATGCTTGTCGTAAGAAGCGATTAACGTGATCGGGTGGTCAGGCTCGCTGACTTGGTTGATGCATGTCATAGCATCCCAATTGTCTAGGCTGATGTTCATGATGTCATTTACTGGATTATTTACAGACCACTGTCATACAGTTAGAATATTGCTGAGTGCGGCGTTAACCAACACACAAACAAACAATCATATCACTAACAACTGTTTTGTCGAGACAAAAATCGAATATGAATCCATGACACTTTTTATGGATGGGACTTTTTTTATTCTATGTCACGACGTTTCAGAGCTACATCAGGTGAAAGTGGGTGCATAGAGTTAATATATAAACTAAGCAGCAAAAGAAAGTATAGGTTGGCAATTGTAATTTTCCTAAAAACAGCGATAACTAGTGGAAAGTGGGTATTGAGAATCTGACTGCCCAGGAACAGGTACCAAAAACACCTCACCCGAACGTGCCACCTTTGACGGCGCTCGTGCGGTGACAAAAAAATAGTGAAACAGGTTTCCCGCCTATGGCATAAACTGCACGTGCATGTTAGCTGTATAAATGCATTCGTCTGCAGGGTATTACCACACGTGATGAAAGCACACAAAAGAAATGCCACGACTGTCACAGGAGCAGAGAGAGAGAGAGACATCGGTATGGCCGAAATGGGGGCATCACAGGTCCAAATTGCCAGAAGGTTTGGTTGTACACCACTGACATTAGCCAGGCTGATTCAACGGTACAGGCAGACAGGGAGAACACAGGACAGGCCTAGAACAGGACGACCCCGAGTGACAACACCACTGGAAGACGGTCAGATTGAGCTGGACGGCTCATTCACCTGCGAAACAGATTCGTAACCGCGACGGCGACGGCAGCAACAGCGTTGGGACATCCGATTAGCCAACGTACAGTACTACGACGACTTCGTACTGGTGGAATACGAACGTATCGTCCTTTCCGAGGAATGGTACTGACTGCTCAATATCGACGCCTGAAACTGCGATGGTCGAGGCAGGTTCGACGCTGGCAAGTGAGACATTGGCGTCGAGTGCTGTTTACTGATGAAAGTTGGTTTAACTTGTTTCGAAATGATGGCGGAGAACGAGTTTATCGACGCAGAGGGGAACGTTTGGCTCCGGCGTGTATTCGGGAGGTCCCTCCAATCGGCGGGGGAGGTGTCATGGTGTGGGGCAGTATTTGTGGAGATCAGAAGACTGATTTGGTGATTATACAGGGAAACCTGAACGCTGTGCAGTAAAGAGACCAAGTGTTACAGCCAGTTGTGCTTCCGTTCTTACAAAACCAACAACAGAGGACATTGTTTCAACACGACAATGCCAGGCCCCATACTGCAAGACTCACTCGGAACTTTCTAAACCAGCAGAACGTTGACGTCTTGCCCTGGCCTGCCCACTCACCCGATTTGAATCCTCTTGAACATCTGTGGGACCATCCTGACAGACAGATTAGAGCACGCCATCAGCCTCCCGTCAACAGACAAGAACTGCAGCAGGCCCTGAGAGACGAGTGGCAACGGATTCCAGTTCACGTCATCAGAAGATTGACGTCATCGATGAGGCGGCGTATCACAGCATGCATTGAGGCAGCTGGACGTCATACACGCTATTGAAGGCAACTGTGTCGACAATGAACTTGTAGTGTGTCTGACAATTTTTTGGTGACATTTCAGACAACTTTTGAAAATGAAATTTCTTACCCCACCATTGTTTACCTTGAGCTTACATTACCTGTGATTGCACAATTTCCTTCAAACTGTGGTTGATCAACCATTTGTTATCCCTCTCTGGATTATATTATAATTCACAACAAAACCTCTTCTATTTTTTTTATCGATCATGGAACTTGACCTATACTTTCTTTTGCCGCCCAGTTTATAGAAATCATGATATGCTTACACAACACAAGGTGGGATGAATGTATAAATAATGATATCTTTGTACATTAATCCTATCTCACTGGCTTTGTCTTTATATAGTTATCCTTGTACATTCATCCCATCTTGTGTTTTGTAAAACATATCAAGATTTATGTATGTATGTATATATACACACACATGTATATATCAGCGTAGAGTTAATGTATATATATTAACTCTACGCTGATATATACATACATATATATATATATATATATATATATATATATATATATATATATATATATATAAGCTATATGGATAGCAAGATATATATCAACATTATATATATATAATGTTGATATATATCTTGCTATCCTTATAAAATAGTATATATTCATGTTCGAACAGTTAGCGACAGCCGAGATACAACTTGAATATTGTTGGATTATGAGTAACACAACATTCAATCACTTACTCATCCCCTCCGCCAGGAAATAAAATAATGAAATAAAACTGCTCAACTTTCATTCATTTTAAATAAAATTCCATCTAAATACCGAACTGTTGACGCCTGTATGTTTGAACTTCCTCAATAATATCCCATTTGACTGACTGTGGATTGAAGCTTACAAGAATTGATTTCATTGGGTCCCATATGCCTGTCGACTGTAGTATATCAGATTTCAAGTAATATATCCATTTGCCTAACTGTAGACTGAAGTATTGCAGGAGGTGGGTGTTCTTTCAGATGTAGTACATTGACATTAAATTGATAATATGTCAGCTGCCTAACTCTCGGCTAGGTAGAAATGAGATATTGACAAAAAGTGCCTTAACGGCTGTATAAACAGTACATGTGTAACATCGATACCAGTTTGGGAATAGCCCCAGCTAAGGACACCATTAAAGGGATATAAGGATTAAGTGACGCTGGTATTCAATACAATATAATCCCGACACTGCGCCATATGACTTGAGATATCTTTTCAAGGCATTTCCGAACGATTTACCTGTTCCGGTATTACGTTACAATAGGAAGCCGTTGACATTTATGACAAAAATCAATTCCAATTATATCTAGATCTGCAACAGCTAAACGCACGTTTACAATTATATTGAGACTGTCCTTGAGCAACATCACGCTTCGCTGGACGGATTCAATATTGAAGTTGGCGCCTACACGACGTCTAAATGAAATACTGTTTTACACTATGGGCTTTCAAAATCCCGACTATCAAAGTACTGCCCTCTCATGCGGAGGCAGAATTGTGAAGTCATCACATTTTTATACCATAGTTCGAAGACGTATATGGTGTTGATGAACTGAGTCTATTCTGGTGGATTTTATTGTTGAACATTATATTCTTTAGAAATGGACCGCCTACGTGTACTGGTGGTAGAGCGTCCGCCCAGAGAGCGGAAGGTCCGGGATTCGATCCCCGGTCGCTTCATTGCAAAATATGTTACGGGACTAAAACAACGACTGGTCGGAACGGAGTATACTGTGTCTGAGTGGGTTACACTACGGAATGGTATCTCAGTGGGCTAGGCCAATAAAAAAGGCATTAGTCCCGACTAGTACAAGCAGCCACACACGCACGCGCGAGCGAGAATGCACGTCGCTATATAAGTGCAATAATCTTGAACGCGACGTAAAAAAAACAGTTTCACCTCAAACTTAGAATTGACACTGAATCGTCAGATAATTTAATGTTGGCCTGGATATCGAATGAATCATCATGTTTATTTCTATACAGAAAGACACAGCCGTTAGAACGTACACAGCTCGTGTGAAATACTGATAGACGTGCTCGAAATGTGTGTGATCTGTTGATAAATTAGTTGATGAGTGAGTATGGTTTTACGACGCTTTTAGCAATATTCAAGCACTATCACATCAGAAATCGATTTACACATTGTACCCATGTTGGGAATCGAATCCGGGTCTTCGAGCGAATGCTTTAACCACTGTTGTTTTGTTACCCTCTTATGCTGCTATGAGTGAGCGAGTGAGTGAGTGAGTGAGTGAAAGGATGGATGTGTCAGTGAGTGAGTGAGTGAGTGAGAGGATGGGTGTGTCAGTGAGTGAGTGAGTGAGTAAGTGAGTGAGTGAGAGGATGGGTGTGTCAGTGAGTGTCTGACTGAGTGAGTATCTGAGTAAGTGAGTTAGTGATTTCAAAGGTCACATCTATTGTCGAATGTTGCAGGTGTCCAATAACTTTAAGCTGAATTTCGTTTCATTCCATTATTGTTGGCACTGGGATATTGCGCAATCGTCCATCAAGCATGATAATATTAGGTGTAACACCCGTCTTTGTGACACCAGGTGTTCTCTAAGCGAATAACAACGTCCTGCCCTGAGGGTAACAACGTTGTTGTGACACCAGGTGTTCTCTAACCGACAGACCATATCTGACGGGAAGTGTAGCACCCGCTGTGGTGACACCAGGTGTTCTCTAAGCGACAGACCATATCTGACGGGAAGTGTAGCACCCGTTGTAGTGACACCAGGTGTTCACTAAGCGGATGACCATATTCTACCCTAAGTGTAGCACAAGCCAGGGGACGACTATTATAGTAACACCGTTGTGGAGACAACAGGTGTACACTAAGCAGACGCAGATAGCCATATCCTACCCCAAGTGTAGCTCCCGTCATTGTGACACCAGCTGTTCACCAAGCAGATGACCATATCCTACCCTAAGGGTAACGCCGTTGTGGAGACACCAGGTGTTCACCAAGCAGACGCAGATAGCCATATCCTACCCCAAGTGTAGCTCCCTTAATTGTGACACCAGCTGTTCACCAAGCGGATGACCATATCCTACCCTAAGGGTAACGCCGTTGTGGTGACACCAGGTGTTCACTAAGCAGACGCAGATAAACATATCCTACCCCAAGTGTAGCTCCCGTCATTGTGACACCAGCTGTTCACCAAGCAGATGACCATATCCTACCCTAAGGGTAACGCCGTTGTGGTGACACCGGGTGTTCACTCAGCAGATGACCATATCCTACCCTAAGGGTAACACCGTTGTGGTGACACCGGGAGTTCACTCAGCAGATGACCATATCCTACCCTAAGGGTAACACCGTTGTGGTGACACCGGGAGTTCACTCAGCAGATGACAATATCCTACCCTAAGGGTAACGCCGTTGTGGTGACACCGGGAGTTCACTCAGCAGATGACCATATCCTACCCTAAGGGTAACACCGTTGTGGTGACACCGGGAGTTCACTCAGCAGATGACCATATCCTACCCTAAGGGTAACGCCGTTGTGGTGACACCGGGAGTTCACTCAACAGATGACCATATCCTACCCTAAGGGTAACGCCGTTGTGGTGACACCGGGAGTTCACTCAGCAGATGACCATATCCTACCCTAAGGGTAACGCCGTTGTGGTGACACCGGGAGTTCACTCAACAGATGACCATATCCTACCCTAAGGGTAACGCCGTTGTGGTGACACCGGGAGTTCACTCAACAGATGACCATATCCTACCCTAAGGGTAACGCCGTTGTGGTGACACCGGGTGTTCACTCAGCAGATGACCATATCCTACTCTTAGTGTAGCACTTGTCATGAAAAGTGAAACAAACCCTGTCATTCATGATAGTCAAGTTAAAAATAAACGACCCGTGAAGATACGGGGTAAACTAGGTCTTCAGCAACTCATGCTTGCTGTAAGAGGCGACTTTGCTGTCGTTAGAGGCGAATAACGGGATCGGGTGGGCAGGCTCGCTGACTTGGTTGACACATGTCATCGTATCTCTTATCAAGACTTCGGTGACATGGTTGATGCATGTCGATGCTATTGTCAATCACTGGATTGTCTGGTTCAGACTCGATTATTTACAGACCGCCGTCATATAGCTGGAATATTGCTGAGTGTGGCTTTCAACAACAAACTAAAAATAAGTGATAGTTTTCAAAATGTAATGAACTTTGGTATGCGCCAAGTTAATAGTTGGGCTATATTTTCGGGATATTCTAACCTTAGACCTTGTTTTGATCTTTGTAAACATTTTCTCTGAAATTACAAAACTTGGGAAGCTGACCTTATGCATGCCTGTTTCGTCTTTTGATTGTAGTCCTCGGTGTGTTTGCAGGACATATTTGAACATCAATGCAGAGAGCATGATTTATTAAGTGTCTGTTTACATTTTAAACTACTGACTACAAATTTAGATGAGCTACAATGCCGTGTGTTTTGTTTCCTGGATAACAGGTGATTATCGATCAACTTGTCGTGCATATGATGGATATCAAGCAGTGCGTGCAGGTGAGTGAGCATCCATGCGGAACTCGCGTGCAAAACTAGTTAATTGCATAATCAATAGCATTTGTATTGTCAAAACCAATAATATGATATTCCTCAACCGCGGAGCCCCCCACAACGCTCTCTGTGACAGCTGCGTGTCCTTGCCGAAAGGTTGACTTACCGTATGTCATGGCCGTCGATCTCACCATCACCTGGGCTAAGTTTGATTTCCCAGATGGGAGGTTATTCCTGCTGGAATTTTGTTAAAAGCGGATCTAAACTAGTCACCTACTCATCCTTCGACCTATCGCACAAATTAACAGATACTTTTTCGTATTCCTGAGAATCGTTGTTGACTGAAACCATCGAGTCGGGAGCTTTAACAAAAGTGACATTAATAAATATATGGCATTCCTATTATGGTTATTAGGTGATTTCTAACTTGAAGACCGCCTCCGTGGTCTAGTGGTAAGGGCGTCCGCCCCGAGAGCGGAAGGTCCGAGGTTCGATCCCGGGCGCGTCATACCAAAAGGTGGTAGTTGTTGTTACCCTGACTGGCACTCGCCATTAAGGGGCTAAAACAAGGACTGGTCTTCTCGGAGTCAGTATACTGTGTCTGAGTGGGGTATTCGTGTTAAACTGCGGCATGGTATCTCAGTGAGCTAGCACCATAAAATCGGCATCAGTCCGGATTAGTACACGCAACCACACACACGTGCATGCACGTCGCTATATAAGTGCAATGATCTCGGACGCCACGTTAAATCCAATTTCACCCCACCTCGGAACTGAAACGCCGATGTTAACCAAGAAATCGGTCACACAGAACGAAAGTGTGAAATCAGTAAATGGCCACACAAAAGCAATGAAACACCTATAGATTATCCATGAAAGGTCAACGCAAGAGAACATTAACCAATCTCGATTATCCGCCCAAACAGATTCCATTGAGCGGCAAAAAGGGAAATGTAGGGATGAAAGACACTGATTTCATTAAACACACAGTTTCGGGTATACAAAAGTACAATACAACAGGTCAAATACGTGGAAAGCAGGAATGACTATCAGGCTATCAGAATTAATGTTAGTGCACTCAAGAGTGTTCAGCATGGTGCCACTGTTGAAAATGTCTTGAAAGAGGCCTGTCTCGGTTCGTGAATCCAGATTAGTGTTGGGAGCTGGCAGAAATTCAGTTTCAAGATTTCAAAGAGATCAGAAGTTGTGTGATCAAGGTTACAACATTCAAGGCTTTCAGTAAGGTTTTCAAAATGTTTTAAGGCACACCTGGTATCATCACTATTTGATA
The DNA here is from genome assembly GCF_022045235.1 of Haliotis cracherodii. Taxonomy (NCBI): domain Eukaryota; kingdom Metazoa; phylum Mollusca; class Gastropoda; order Lepetellida; family Haliotidae; genus Haliotis; species Haliotis cracherodii. The sequence continues at coordinate 54,310,205 of NW_027266343.1, read as the reverse complement.
GTGATTCATAAACACATGCTACAATCGACTCTATCCACGAGTTATGATGAACCTGGAGCCTTTCAGAGCATGAATCCGGCGTTCTGAAACCTTTGCCCAGGCCATTCTTCAGAATGTTCTCTGCTCGATGGCCTACTTTATTGTCTATGTGACGTGCGGCCAGTCGTCTGAGGCTCCGAAATTCGCGGTGCAGAGTTACGCCCCTTGGGCACGCCAGAAACCTATGATCAGTTTCTAGGTTTGTCAGCACCATACCCGTGCTCGTTGTTTTCACCAAAGTGGTAAACATCTGATACCTGCATCACTTAATAGGACTTTCCATCTACATTCAGTTTACACACTGTCATATGAACCTGTTCATAGCGGCGTTAAATTTAAGTTACTCACTCACTCACGCACCAATTAAACGTCTTTGTACTTTTTTCATCACCATGAAGAAAAGTCAGCAGATTGTGATCAGTGAACACTTCAATGGGTCAGTTTGTAATTCCCCAATACAACTTAAAATGTTGCAACGACAAAATAAGGGCATGGGTTCTTTCTCAATGTAGGGTGGCCTTGACTGACTGTACTTGACCTTGGCTGACTACGGGTCCTAAGAAGTCATCATGTTCCTCAACGATTTCACATTTTGAAAGATGTGTACTCAATTTTGCCTGTGATAGTCACTGAGCGAAGGCATGGATCATCTTCAAATGATCGTCCCACTCCATTGAATGGCTGATAATGTTCTTGATTCGAGTCTCTCTATATCTTTATGCATGAAGTAACGTCATTCACGAGGCGTTGAGAGGCAGCCAGTGTTTTTTATTAACTCAAATGGCAAAACGTCGTAATAATAAAGTCCATCTGGTTTATCAAAAGCAGAAATCTTCTTTGCATGCTCAATGGGCGGGTTCTGGTAATACCCCACTAAAAGGTAAAACTTAGCTTGACCATTTCTGTCAATATTGTCATCAATAATTGACATCAAGTTTGAATACGCAATTCCTCCGTTTCACTTTGGGGAAAACAACGACAGGTGTTATCATGCACCAGTTTACATAATGAAATCCATCCACTACCTCTGCCACTTTGACGATGCTGTTCTCCATCACATACTTGATGTTTTTTTAGTTGTTCCAGTTTGAGTGAGTTCCTGCGACACGGATGTTGTTTCACAGGCGAAGCATCACCCACATCTATGCCATGACTAAGTCGGCTCTAACAAGCACATCCGTTAACAAAAGAACTCGTGAATTATGTCTGACCCTTGGTTGTGTTGTTTTGAAGTACGTGTGCTTATTTCACATCAGTATTGTCTTACACCTCAGAATTTGTACCTCTAGGGCTAGCATTCATCATTAATCGCCCAAATCATTTACTGAATCACCAGGAGAGGTTGTAAAAATAACTTTTAGCGGCACATTTTCAGATCTGACAAGATATTCCTTCATCATCTCCAAATGACAATACCATTTTTGGTCAAACTTTATATAGTTACTTTCCCTGACCTTCGTATCATAAGGACCATGGTATCAAGCCCTCACAACTTGACCAGGGATGACAATTAACATCAAAACCATTTCATCAGGACTGATATGTTTTGCTTTGGAAGTTTGGCCATAGTTGGGTTTCATTTTGTCCTGCAATAACTTCACTAGTCCTCAGAAGTGCTTTGGAAAATAGACACATAGTGTTGTAAGGTCAAATCTGATAGATCATCTAGACATTCTCCTTTCAAATTCTTAGTTAATCCTCTGACCGTGTGACCAAAGACTAACTTAAATGGGGAAAAATCCTTAACTCCCTAACTGCAAACAACAACAAATGAATGCCTTCATCCCTGTCCTGAGTTCCAAAGCATAAATTTGGATGCTAATTTAGGAGTCTGGCGAAACCTTTCCAATGCATATTGTGACTCAGGGTGGTAAGCACTACATACCTGGCTAATTCCAAATCACACATGATCTGCTGGCACAGCCCTGACATGAACTTCAACCCTTGCCCTTGCCTTTGGCTCAGCCAATCATGGTATTAAAACTTGGAATCAAAGCCGATAATGATAACTGGTGCACTAATTTTCCTCAATGGAATCACTTTTGTGAATATTGTTGAAGTGCACATAATTGTCAACAAATAATGATGCCCAACTTTGTTTTAGACAAACAGGCCAGGTTCACTGACTTGGTTGATGCATGTATTTGTGTCCCAATTACGTGGATCGATGCTCATGATGTCAATCACTGGATCGTCTTGTCCAGATTCGATTATTCCCAGACGGCAGTCATGCAGCTGGAATATTGCTGCTTAGTGCAGCGTTAAACAACAACCAACAATCAATAATGACCTGACAGAATGGCTCTTCAAGACATGCATATGTAAAAAAAAAAGAGTTGATTTTATGATTCCGACTATATCATGAGCATCTGTTTATGAATCACTATCAAATAGTGATGATATCAGGTGTTCCGCGAAAAGGTTAGCGTATCCTGCCTTCTGGCACCCATCACAAACAATGCAAAGGCAAGTCAAATGTTCATCTGGAAAAACAACAACACACGAACATATGTAACAAGTCAAAATAGGGAATTGCATCGGACATCATTTTGGTCACTGATGCATCAAATTTGGACAAAAAGACAACAAAGGGCTGTAACTGCAGGAAAATATTGCTCGATATAAAGAGATAGTAGACTTGTGGAAAGTCTACTCTTGTCGTATTGTCTTATGTAGAGTGGTTTTTCTTGTCACTGAATGGGCGTTTAAAAGGTAGGGACCAACACCCTCAATATTAATCCGATTGAATGGCTCTTCGAACGCTGGTATGGACTTCAAAAGGGCAGGGGGAATTTTTCCGATTAGGTTTTCCTTCCACCTGACATTCATGACAAGTCTTACATAACTGTGACACGTCCAGACACAATGGAGTCCAGAAGAATGAGCTAAGTTCTTATCACAAGTTTTGTTAACATCCAGATGACCAGACAACATGTTCTGCCATCACTTGTTCATATATTCTCTGGGGAACTACATTCTTGTGAAAAACATTCCACTCAACTTCAGAAGGTGGAAGAGGGCCAATCATCCGCCGATGTTGCAGCCTGGTGTAACTGATCTACCCCTTTTCCATCCGAATACGTCCTAATATCAGCATGCATGCACACACTACTTGTGATCTTTTGACAAACACCACCTATCAAACAACGTCTCTTTTTTCTAGAAAACTCCACATTAGTATCACAGGCCTTTTTCTGTCTATAAAATGCCTATTTACCTCAGTGACAAACTCATAAGCCTTCACAATAGCCTTTTTGACTGCATCATATTTTGAACTAATTTCAATTGATAGTAATGAATCGCTTGATTGAGCTTCACGCTTTGAAAAAATATTGTACAAAGTTCTTTTGGCCATTTCAAATTTGTTGCCACCTTTTCAAAATGCGACAAAAAAATGGTAACGTACTTCTTCTTGAAAAGGAGGGATTAATCTGACAATGTTTGTCACATCAAAGGAGATCAGAAACTTGTGAGAATTATTTCTGTTTTGCAATTTTATTCCCCCAATCTGAATTCTCTCTCCACGCTTTTTTGCTTTCGATCTTAGCTCTCTCTCCTCTCTTTCTTTTGCTCTTTGAAATTCTATTTCGAGCTATTTCAGTTCAAAACTTTTCGATTTCTTTCTTTAATCAACAACACCAAAGCCGAACCATTCAAAACTTGAAATATTCCACGATGTTCTAATTTCACCTTATCTCTTTGAAGGCTTAGCGTCAAGGCTATAACACTTAGCTAAAGCTAACAAATATGATTTATTCAAAACGCTGGCTTTACAATAATCCCGTGTAAAGCAATGACGGTAGAAAGGACACTGGAAAAATTTTCACTGAAATATTGTGTTTACAAACGTAGAATGAGCCACAAATTTCTGTTGCGAGCTGATTTCAAAATTAAAACACAGAGGTTTACCCAGAATTCGGTCTGCACAAAACTAAAATGTGAAATCAGTGAATGACAAGATTACAAGATCAATGAATAACCAATACAGATAGTAGACAAAACACAGTTTCAGGTTTGCATTCAAAAGGTTGAAAAGTGGCAGCAAAAAATAGGTATTACTAACATGCCGAAGATTGAATGTTAATGCACTCATATATCTTCTGAATAATGTCCCTCTTGAATGCCTTGAAAGAGGCCTGTCTCTTCTTGATTCTAGAATAGTTATAGAAGGTGGCAAAAATTTGGAGTTTGCTGTGAATGGCTGTTTGCACTTGGTAAATGGATTAGAAACCTGGAATTGCCGTCTGGTCGCTGTTGTATAGGTACAGTCAACCTTCTATGACCTGTCCCAAACACTCCTCAATGTTCAATCCCAACATGCATGCACAACAAGGGTAGATAACTCTAATAATTCAAATACAAGACTATTCTTGGAAGCTGTACCCGCTCCTGTCGACTGCGGTTCAAATCTGGCCACGACAGTACTTTTTATTTTCTACTATTAGATCAATCATTTGCTGCCGCTATATATCTACAACAGTTTCTTCTGCCACTGAAATTACTTACAGAAATAATTCTATTTAGATAGTATTATGAAATATAGCAGAAATTGTCAAATATCTTTTGAAAGTAAGATTTATATTTGATGAATACTTTTCATCAAAAGAATATCGCTTTATGTAAGACTTCATTTAGACAGTTTTTGTACTGAGAAATCGTTGATTGTCCGTGAGTCGAACAATCCGACCGAAGCGGCTATATAATATCGTATTAGCATTCGTTCATCCACTGGTGCTCATCTGTCTGTCTGTCTGTCTGTCTCTACCTGTGTGTGTGTGTGTGTGTGTGTGTGTGTGTGTGTGTGTGTGTGTGTGTGTGTGTGTGTGTGTGTGTGTGTGTGTGTGTGTGTGTGAACTGCAATCAAGTTAGCTTAACATCAATATGCTACACCGGGAAACATTATTTTTTATAAACAATATCATCTTTGGGTAAAATAAACTCAGTTAACCACAAAACAGACATCAAGGTTTTTTTCAGTTACGATGAAGCAGATAATCTGAAGCAGGTAAATTTAAGCAAATATATTCTTTTTAATAGTTGACACATCAATATGAAATTCAATCAATACGAGTCCGCTGAATAATTCATAAGCATTTTTATCAAATTGTTTTGTCTAGTTTGAAGGAAAGTTGCTTCATAGCTGTAGTTTATGAATTGATGAAGGCGAGGTTCAGATTCCAGACGTTGGTTTTCTGGCATCGAATGCAGCTTCCCGAACCCAGCCGTGACAGCTCCGACTTGAAGCACCCTAATGGCCAGTCTACCTGTAGTTAAGTCATACAATAGCACCGCCCACTCAAGCTTACGATGTTTTACGTCCAGGACATGCAGTGTCGTCAATGATGCTATTTTCAGCAGCAGCCACTTGACAACACGACATGAAAGTATCTTACCAACTCCAGACAGCGTCAATTATCCAGTCATTAGACGGGGATTACCTTGGAAGCTAAGATAAATACTTGCACAACATTTATTTTAAATCGAACAAAAATAGGACAGTATCTAGATAGCATGTCCAACCGGGAGGATTATATATTATTCTTGGAAACTTAAGACGTTTGGGACATGGGAGTCAGGTTTCCAAACGTTGTTAGACCATGGGGATGCCGGATTAGAATAGATCCCAAGTTTAAGAAAGCGACAAAATCCTTTCCATAATCATAAAAAATCTCTGCTGAAACCAGAACCCATTGTACGATTCCGACCATATCATGAGCATGTGTTTATAGAGCACTATCAGTGAGTGAGAGAGTTGGGTTTAACGCCGCTTTTAACAGTATTCCAGTTATATCGCGGCGTGTCAGCTTAATGTGGGAGGAAAGCCCGAAGTGATGAAGGTCTCAGACGTTTACCACTTCGGTGAAACCCACGAGCACGGGTATGGTGCTGACAAACCTAGAAACATAATCGGGCGGAACCGGGATTCGAACCCACAGTCATAGGTTTCTGCACAGCGAATCGCGGCGTCTTAGACGACTTGGCCACCCGTGCCCCCTTATAGATCACTATCAACTAGCCATGACACCAGGTGTTCGCGAAAAGGTGAGCGTATCCTACCCTCTACCACCCACCACAAACACGTGCAAGGGTAAGTCAAGTGTTCATCTGGAAAAAACAGGGAGACATGAGGTACAAGTCAAGATATGGTTGGTTGGTTAGTTGGTGTGTTGTTTAACGCCGTACTCAGCAATATTACAGCTATATGACGGCGGTCTGTAAATAATCGAGTCTGGACCAGACAATCCAGTGGTTGACATCATGAGCATCGATCCACGTAATTGGGATCGATAACATAAATCAACCAAGTCAGCGAGCCTGACCACCCGATCCCGTTAGTCGCCTCTTACGACAAGCATAGTCGCCTTTTACGGCAAGTATGGGTTGCTGAAGACCTATTCTACCCCGGAATCTTCACGGGTCTCAAGATAGGGAATTACAACGGACATCATTTTGGTCACGAATGATTAAAATTTGGACATGTTCTCCACACGTCCTACATATAATGTGTCAGCTTTACTGGGGCCATCACCGTCACAAACACATGCAAAGGCAGGTCCATGGTTGACATATTGGGAACGGATGGTACAAGTCAAAGTGCTCGACGTACAAGGCGACTGAAATCATAGGCTGGTCAAGTTTTTCATGACTGCATGTAATTGAACCCTGACGTTGTTGGACGTTACTCACAGGATCAATCACTGGTTTGTCTTGTCCAGACTCGATTACGTACACGCTGCTGTGATACAGCTGGAATATTGATGCATGCGGCAATCAAACACCCCGCCTGTATCTATGACTTGTGTGTGTCGACATTCACATCTAGGAATGAGTGAGTGAGTGAGCGAATTGTGCTATAGCCACAATAGGCAATATTTCAGCTATAGTAGCAGCCTTTAAATAAGGGACAGACATTATCAGATCCACGACATTCACATCTAGGAAAGAGTGAGTGAGTGAGTAAATTGTGCTTAACGCCACAATCGACAATATTTTATCAAAACTAGCAGCCGTTAAATAATCAATTCTTCGGCCACGCCCACTAGGGCATCATCATCAGAAACATACACGACAGGCAGTCCTATCATTAAGTTTCATTTGTATGTTTGAAAACAGATGAATATCTGCTTATTGATGCTTTCGAGAAACCACACGTAATAGTCAGGCAAAACATGATCGTCATTTACCTTGTTATAGGCGTTAAAAATACAACATCAGAACCTCACTAAGACTAAAGTTTATTCGGAACGATCTCATGTTGCAGTCTGAACCTCTGTTTTGACATTTCTCCTATTGCAGTCTGGAATTTACTTGACATTTGAGCAGCCTTGTCTGTTGTATATTTTTGGCCCCTTAGGGAATCCGAACTATAATTCCTCTTGAATATCATGCTTGTCAGACGAGGCGATCAGCTTGATTGTATCCCTAGTTCGGGTAACGGTGGCAGAAGGGTGTAGTTCTGTTCGTTTGTTTGTTTGTTTGTTTATTGTTTCACCCTGCAATCTGCAATGTTCCACTCTATGACGGTGGTCTTTAAATATTTCTTTTACCAAATAATCAAGTGATTGATATTGTGAACAACCATCCATACCGTTGATTACATGCGATCAAACCTGTCACCGAGTCTGACCACCCGATCCATTTAGTCGTCTACTAAAAAAAGAGTACTGTCGGAAATGCTAGAAAAATGCTTTACTGGTTCATTTAATTAATACGAGTCATAGGGCTATGAAAATAGCATATATCAAAGTAACGCAAATTGACCTCATCAAACCTATCCTTACTGATACTGACTGTGATTACCCTTAAAATGTACTTTTACGGGTAAAATGATGATTGACTTAGAAAATATTCGTGTGTTGTCATGCATGTATGAAACGGCCTATAACCTGAGGTAATTACGTAACACCTGCCCCGAGGTGATGGCCTCACACCGGCCCGTGCATTCTCCGAGGTGCAAATGTCACCTGAGTTGGGGGTGGTCTCAAAATATTGGTGTTGTCGTACTTAATTGACATGTGCGTTGATGGGGTAGCAATTTAGAATATGTACTGCATAATATTTGCTTGGAAACATGAGGGAATAGTTAAGAGCTATGAAACGGGATGAGTATTGGAGGGTTACGGTTTAGGAATCCAGAAGTATTTGTTGTTCTACAGATGATTTCTTGAGGTAGCATTTATCTCCGCTGATGACGTATATGAATCTGTACTTTTAAATGTTGTAGTATATGTACTGGATTTTATTTGCTTGGATAAATGGTGGAATAGTTAAAAGCTATGAAACGGTATGTGTACTGGATGGTTGCGGTTTTGAATCAAGAAGTATTTGTTTTTCTATAGATGATTACTTGAGATAGCAATTATCTCCGCTGATGGCGTATATGAATATGCACTAACACCCAAATGTATGATAACTGCTTCAACAAGGCTGATAGCTACCAAAGACTGCGTTGATCCTCCCTTTGACATATGTGAGTTTGAATGTTGTGTTAGGCCTTGTCACGAACCCTGTGCAGTTAGCCAAGATAGGCACAACAGGGTTGAGCTCACAATGTCTGACTGGCGTACGTAAGACAACGTGACCGTGTCCAGAACATATGTATTGTACTTTACTGGTTTCTTATTCAGCCGAATTTACTCCATGAACTTTCTTTTCAGAAGGTCTGAAGTCGACAATGTCATAGATTCCGGTATGGTCGCCTTCAGACGACTCATGGTTGGCGCGAATGTACCTGGTTTCCAGACGTATTAACTAGCGTTATCCATGACTATAACACTGAGGTTGTTAAAACAAAGGGCTGATGTTCCAACCAGTCTATGAACATATCGCCTCCCTAAATTTCCTTATGGAAATAACAAGTTTTCTTTTTCCCCTCGATTACTAGCACACATCCATCACTACGCCCAAGATAGCGGGTTGCGGCGAGCAAAACAATGACAAGATTATCTCTACCTGATGGCACCATGGGTGGTTTTTCTTCCGATAGCCACATGTAGTCAGTTGAATGATTCACCAAGGTAAATTATCTGGACGCCCTGACTGTGATAGTTATGAATGGTGCGGATATAATGGGACCTCAAGGACAGGATGGAAAATTTCCCCCTGAAAACTGCTCGGTCAACACACCCTGTACACTATACACCTAGTCACCCTGTATCAAAGCTGTCTAATATCCTTTTACGCCCGGTTTTGTTTTAGAGACCCCCCACCCTTACTCCCCCCTATACATTTTTAGTTTTATTTATCATACCGTAGACTTGATGGAATTAATTTAAAACCCTGTAGCTTGGGCAGTTCGGTAATTCACCCTATTTAGACTAATAAATGGTTTCCCTCTATCTCTCTTAAGTTTTATGCAAGTGTAATGTAACATGCATCATGGGAGCAGTGTTGATAAAACAAACACAGCGTCATTTTATTATTTCGGAGGATGCACATCTCGATTGTTTTTTGTGTTGATTAGATGTTTCCGGAAGACTATATTATTACCATTATAACGGAGTCTCGTGCGCATATTTGTATAGTCCGTTTTAGACTGCCATCATTGCACTAAGAATAATTCCGAATTTCGTTCGAATTTGTCTCCTGTAAATTTGTCGATACCACATTTAGGTCGATCGGTAGTTATTCGATATTTCAATAGCAACAGTCTGTGAAAAAAATCCTTTTTTTAACGGGCAAAAAACATTTTTCTAGCATTTCCGACAGCACTTTCATTGGAATCCCAATGAGGCCAGTTCGATCACGCCTTGGTCCAACTTGATCCCGACATGTTGGTGTTATAGAGCAGGGTGTTTATAAATGGCACAACCTATAAAACCAAAGGTTCCAATGTCTGTCAACCCATCCTTAACCGAGGGGTGGGTGGGCGAATATGTTTCTGCGCAGCTTTTAACAAAATTTCAACCATTCAGGAGTTTTCGTCCTGCTGAGCCATCGCTGTTACCTTTACGTCCCCTCTTATTCTCAATAACAAAATTAGTCTCAATAACCTGGTAATCCACCACAGAAGAGCAGGTCCATCATGGTGTCATCCTCGATAATCAAGGGTATAATATCTCCCGTCAGTCTATAATATGTACCCTGGACCCATCGCTGCGATAGCTTCGTTTGGGAAGTGACGTCACCAACCTATTTCACTTATCACTATCCTACCACAGAATCGTTCTCGCTCAAGGGCTTGAAATCAACAACCGATACCTTTTTTCTGAAAACGTGTTCGCCACAGATCTACATTCAAAGTCGCGGATTTAACCGAGCGAGCTTTCGATTATATTAATGGAATCAGAAGAACATTTATCTGGAACATATTTTTTTCTGAGTGCACAGACAGACGAGGGAGTTCTTATGCTGCAAGACGTTCCGATTGCATTTAAGTCCACACGAACTATCAGTCCTGGCGCGTGTTTCCATCATTAAAGATCAGTGTAATTTGATTGGACGTCATTCGAACCAGACTCAAAACAAAGGCATGGCGGGGAAAGGGTCGTGGGTATTTATCATAACATGAGATTTTATACGCTGGGTGGGGAGGATGTCATCGTGCCCATGAACCCCATGTACCCAATGAACCCCATGTACGGTGATAACAATCATGGGATCAAGTAGGAAGCCTTGTATCTTCTACATAGACTTGTCGAAGGTTGTTAATAACGCAGTGTTGATGGCTAACCAGACGGGCATCTGAAAAATGAACTCACGTGGTCCCTGGTATAGTTTGGTTGTTATTTAGCGCCACACGCAGCAATATTCAACCAAGTCAGCTAGCCTGACCACCCGATGCCGTTAGTCGCCTCATGGGGCGGTCGGGTAGCCTAGTGGTTAAAGCGTTCGCTCGTCACGCCGAAGACCCGGGTTCGATTCCCGACATGGGTACAATGTGTGAAGCCCATTTCTGGTTTCCCGCCGTGATATTGCTGGAATATTGCTTAAAGCGGCGTAAATCCGTACTCACTCACTAGTCGCCTCTCATGACAAGCATGGGTTGCTGAAGGCCAATCCTTACCAAGATCTTCATGGGGTCCCTAGCTAATAATGAATACCAATCCCATCACAGATTTCACATTCTTCAGTTTACTATTTGATTAAACTGACTCTTATAAACTACCTGAAGGCTCCTGAGTCGTTGAAAAATTTGTGATCAGTTAATGTTGCTTCTGGTAGTAAACTGGCCTATGGAACTTGTTGCAGTAATCTGTCAACGCAACGCCCCTAACACCATCTGGACCCCTCGGGACATTTCACGTTGTTAGTATTAAACCGTGAGTCAGGGGATCAACTCGCTCAGCAGAGGTACCAGTGTAGGCGACCAACTCACGAAAGAACACAAGACACGGTGATTTTATTAGTCAGCCACAGAATCATTTTGCCTGGGTGGGGGCATCATCAATTTGACGGCTATGTGGGTGGTGGATGCGGGTTAGGGAGATTTATTAAATGAATACTGTGTTCAGAAATATGCCCCAAACGAATAGTAATGGTTTTTGTGGAAGATCCCCAGTAAATATAAAGCTGCAGAAATATAGATTATTCTGCACCCTCACCTACTTTATAATCAATGGATGCTCCCTTACAATTAAATAAAGAATGTTTACATAGATATATGGACCAAGACAATAAGATTAATATGATATAGAAGGCGTGACAACAATTGATACATAGCAGGATCGATATTATACAACATATAAGTTACATGTGATTAGATTAAATATATTACAGTATCTAACTTTCATACAAGATACATACTGTGTCAGGCACAATACATTTTCCAATGGAGAAGACATTGAAAGATTGACATGATCTCTCCACAGTGGTATTACAATGAGAATATCTAAAATAGACACGAAAGTATGACATGCCAATAATCACATGAACTGGCAGGTATTGCCAAAGGTAATATCATTTGTAAGATCTGATATAGTATACAATACAGTAACGTTTGTTACCTGAGTGAATAAACAGTGAGTTTATTAGTCAGCCACAGAGTGATGTGTGACTGAATGTCGTCCATGTTTATACCTGTGTTACCAACTAAATATCACACAGGCGATAAAGTTGTTACTATGAACAGCAGTCACGCTATCTTGACGGAGGCATTGATGACAATGGTGTTTATGAGCGAAGTTTAGTATGAAGAAGAGCTGACCCGTTGCTAGTATGTATGTGGTACGTGTGACTTAATAAAGGGGTGTGGGGGTGTGTGGGAGGGGAGGGGATGATAGACATGGCCATAGAAATGGTATTAACATACTCGTGTTTGCCTAACTCTATCTGACCCGCACAATAAGAGATACTGGTCCAGGATGATGTCCGAGGCGCGTTGTCAATGTAACCCTTACAGGCTTAAGATATTGTACATTGCCCGTCAGTTTGTCATATTTCACAATTTCTCAAGACACCCAATCCTCAATATGTCGCATGAAACGCATAAAGTATACACAAAACTATCACTAATACAACGCTTCACCCTGCCATCATTGCATCATATTACTACATTACATGATTTATAATCTAGCAATTAAGAAACAGGATCAGGGATATTCACATTCGTATATCTATCCCAATAAAAAAACACAACTTCCGAAACTTATAGAGACAAATGCAACAACATTCACTCACTCACGGTAAAGGTGGAGGATCGTGTAGTCCAGTGGTTGAAGCGTTCGCTCGTCACACCGAAACCATGGCTTTAATTCCCCACATGGGTACACTATGTGAAGCTGTAATTGTGCTAAAGTATAACTAAATGCTGTTTTAAACCTACCTCAGTAACTCAATTAATCTACAACCCACTCACTTTGTCACCCACTGACACCAAGCATATCAACATAGAGCCGCACTGATTGAAATCAAGGTCCCGACACTCTAACGGAGTCCACGCCAAGGTGGAAGTGCCAGGGCCATCTTGAGCAGTTCCTGTTTGAACTCCAGGGTAGAATATACCCTCAGCACCTCATGTTTTGGGAACAAACTCGAGGTTCTGTTATATGGCGTATTACCTGCCATCGTACCCACATGGAGTTGATCACTGCTCATGATTTCAGTCATTGGTTTGCCTGGTCCAGACGCGATTATTTACAGGCAATATTGACGGGAAAGTGAAAAAATGCAACGGATGAAATATTTTTAAATCACACCGTTTACTTTATTTTGCCATAACAGAGATAGTTTGTTCCAGGGTTCAAAGACATCCTCGATTATCCAGCGTATTATGACATCATACAATGGATATTCGAGGATAGAGTAGGGTGGGACGTCCGCCATCGTACTTGTCACCCAGCATGAGATTGTATGTTTCATATTGGGAATTTTTCAAATTAAACCAAAGTTTGTTTGGATCAAATATAACAGCTGTAAATACGTGGACGATATTATCTCAAAAGCCAGCGTCTGTCTACTTTTCCTTGGTAAGGTCAGACTGTAGTTTGCTAACTATATCTCCTACTAACTTAAAACACACTGTTAGGCTATTTGGATTGCCGGGCAAGATTTGATTGTCACTTTACACCAGTGAGGTATTACGCACACTTGTTTTAAAAAGAAGTATTTTGAGATATTTTTTGTTCACATTTTCGTGAGGAGAATTTTGTTGTTCACATTACATGGTGACATAGAGATACATAAAAAACTTGAGTAGGTTGAGCAAATTGTTTCGCTTCAAAAAGCCAGGAAATTAATCATGGGTCGGTGACCTTTGAAACTGGACAAACTTGAGAAACGTGCAGTGATCAGGTATTGCAGAAGGGCTTACCATGAAAAGCCATCCATGAAGATGTGAGTACAACACTAGGGAAGGATTCCCCTTCCTTTGCCACCGTAAAGAGATGGGCAGCAGAGCATAAGCGTGTCAGGGAGATCCTTGAAGACGACCATATTCTTGTAACGTCATTAACACCAAGAGAATACACGACTTGATGAAGACCAACCAGCGAGGGACTGAGCATCATATTATCATTTCGGAAGACAGTTGCCAGGGGAGAGTACATTCCACTGTCACAGAAACTTTTTCTATGAAAAAAGTATCATCACAAAGTTTCTGGCATCTGACAGACACACCAAGCACAAAGTGTCTCGTGATAATCGATCTCTGTTTGATGCTGATCCAGAAAGGTTTTTCGTTTTTTTGTCCAATCAACAATAAAAACAAATAGTGAAAAGCAGTGGAACAACTTGACATCACCCTATCAAAGAAGGCAAAGGCTGTCACAAAAGCTAAAAATGTTATGGCATTAATGCTGAGGATGTAATCGTGGTGGACTATCTATCTGAACGCCAGGCAATTGAGGGAGCATAATATGCTGCACTTTTGAGACAATTACGGGATCAGGACAATGCGCCAGTGCACAAGTCAGTCACTGCCATGGCTACAATCAACCCGAGTGGCTTGAACTCCTTTAGCCCCCAGTCCTATTCTTCCATTCACTTCCATCTGTTCTAAAACGTGAAGAAAGGTTTAACCGGAACCCAATTGGACTCGAACGATGACGTCATAGCAGCTGTGGCGACCTTTTGGACAACCGAGAGAAGGACTTCAACCTAACTGGGATAAAATCAATAAGAAAGGGGATTATGTTGAAAACAATATGTGCGGGTCAGAAGTTATCAATCACCCGCGTAGTTTATTACAGTAATGATTCAACTTGAAAGTAAAAGGGTACTGTCTCTAATAATTATTTTATTTCTTATATAATGGGATCGCAATGAAATGCATTTTTACATGAATAAATTCCGTAACCAAAGTAATTGACCAAAAAACAAAAAAAGAAAGACGAATCTCCGAAAAGAGAAGAATTTATGGTGGACTGGTGAGGACTGATGTTGGACTGGTGAGGACTGATGTTGGACTGGTGAGGACTGATGTTGGACTGGTATGGATTCAGATTTGATAAGTTTAAGAATGACATTATAGGATAAAAAGATTATTCCCCTCGTTATTTCCATGAAGTAAAACATTATACATTAGAAACAAAATATGTGTATTATGATCGCCATAAGATGTTATACATTTTCTATTCCTAATATATGATATGTACGATAAGAAAACCCACCAGAGTAATACTTTCCATATTTAGCAAGGCCAGGCATGCTGGGTTAGGGTGACTTGACTTGTCGATAATATAGTTGTCAGCCAGACAGTCCGTCACAAGGATCAAATGAATTCTGAGACGTGTTAGTAACAATGATTGTTTTCCTATAGATCTAGGCAACCGAAATTAGATTCCGAACATGGTAAGTAGACCTGTAGGGTTGAGGCACGCTCACAATCACACCCTTAACTTTTCACTCCTTACTCTTCAGGTAGACTAGGGGGACAGGTTGAAATGTAAGTTGTTTCTCTTTCAACGGATGGACGTAAAGTTTGACTGGTATATACTGGTCAGGATTGTTGTTGAATTGATGCTTGTCTGGCGAGGATTGATGTTGGATTGGTGTGGGACTGGCGAGGACTGATGTTGGACTGATGAGGACTGATGTTGGACTGATGAAGACTGATGTTTGACTGTGAGGACTGATGTTCGACTACTGTTGGACTGGTAAAGGCTGATGTTGGACTGGTGAGGACTGATGTTGGACTGGTGAGGACTGATGGTGGACTGGGCAGAACTGTTTGACTGGTGAGGACTGATGGCGGACTAGAGAGGACTGATGTTGGACTGACGTTGGAGTGGTGAGGACTGATGGTGGACTAGAGAGGACTGATGTTGGACTGACGTTGGAGTGGTGAGCGGTCTGGGATCTTGTCTGGAGATTATATAGTTTTCAGCTACAGCTGCAAAACCAGATATATTCACAGCTTAAATAGAGGACCCTGAATGTTGTTTAAAGAAAAACACCTCGCAACAATGACATTTTTGTAGAAGACGATTTTTAAAAATTTTCAGCAGTGTTACGCATGCTTATTTTTGTCAAGACATTTTCGGGGACGATCTATTTTTTTCGAAAGAATCCCCAAATGGTCGGTCCCTAACTGATTTCAATAAAGGATGACACCAAGATAAGAACGTGAGAGCAACCATAGTTATGTTACTCAACAGAACATCTCATTCATTTGGTCTCACATTCCAACTGTCATTTAGCTTGGTCTTCTTACGCTCAGTATAGCTCAATGTAGCTAAAAGCATCTTTTTGGCTTGCATGAACAGACCAATTCATCATCAACATTTAACTAGTGTCCAATTTAAAAAGCTGGTATTATATGAAAATAGATAGATACATTCAGAACACAGTTTCACGATTTACTCGATCCTTGTTGTATTACGTAATTTGTAGCCCCAGGGAAATACACGTGACATTTATATATCTATACCATTCTTTGACTCATCAATCATTTATAGTAAAATACATCCATTTGATCCCGTGACTTATAATGAATTCTTGCTTTTCATGCATTCTGATTTAAACCAGTGGGCGAACATACCATTTCTGTATCTTAAAATGGTGTGGGTGTACAGAAATGAGTCAATCACATCAACAACATCTCAATTACAGTCGAACCTCGTTGTGTCGAAATCCCGGTTGTCTCGAACTAACCCTCCTGTCCTTGCGTATTCCTTTTGACTTTATCATCATTTATACTCGGATCTGTCAAACTGTATATGTCAAATTATTATAAATTATCAATATGTAGCGATAAAGATCTATAAACAACGGCCGTAGACATAGAGGTAGTGGAAAAAGGGTTTAACGTTACAATTAGTGCACTTATATAGCGATGTGCAGAGACAAGGCCGCAGTTGTAACACGTATACCCAACTCATCACAGTATACTGACCCAAGTCCGACCAGTCCTTGTTTTATCCCCTTTATGCCAAGCGTCAGGGAGGGTAACAACAAGTACCATCTTTTAACGCCGTACGACGCGGGCGTGGATCGAACCACGAACCATCTGTCAGACAATCTATCCTCTTAACAACGGAGGTGGTCCGACACAGATTAACACTTCACATATATGATATTATAAGATCAGCCGTAGATTAAATTAGTTATCAACAATTAAAAGGATACATGCAAAAATAATATATCAACAATCATACTCAAATTGAATGGAATTCAATTTGTATAAGTCCTCATCAATCAAACATCAGTCCCCACCAGTCCAACATCAGCCTTTACCAGTCCAACATCATTCCTCACCAGCCCAATATTAGTCCTCACCAGTCAAACATCAGTCGTAACCAGTCACACATCAGTCCTCACCAGTCAAACACCAGTCCTCACCTGTCAAACATCAGTCCTCACCAGTCAAACATCAGTCCTAACCAGTCAAACATCAGTCCTTACCAGTCAAACATCAGCTGTTACCAGTCAAACATCATTCCCCACTGTCAAACATCAGTCCTCACCAGTCAAACATCAGACATCCCCAGTCAAACATCAGTCCTCACGAGTCCACCATCAGTCCTCACCAGTCCAACATCATTCCTCACCAGTCCAACATCAGCCTTTACCAGTCCAACAGTAGTCGAACATCAGTCCTCACAGTCAAACATCAGTCCTCATCAGTCCAACATCAGTCCTCATCAGTCCAACATCAGTCCTCGCCAGTCCCACACCAATCCAACATCAATCCTCGCCAGACAAGCATCAATTCAAGAACAATCCTGACCAGTATATACCAGTCAAACATTACGTCTATCCGTTGAAAGAGTAACAACTTACATTTCATCCTGTCCCCCTAGTCTACCTGAAGAGTAAGGAGTGAAAAGTTAAGGGTGTGATTGTGAGCGTGCCTCAACCCTACAGGTCTACTTACCATGTTCGGAATCTAATTTCGGTTGCCTAAATCTATAGGAAAACAATCATTGTTTCTAACACGTCTCAGAATTCATTTGATCCTTGTGACGGACTGTCTGGCTGACAACTATATTATCGATAAGTCAAGTCAACCTAACCCAGCGTGCCTGGCTTTGCTAAATATGGAAAGTAATACTCTGGCGCGCTTTCTTATCGTACATATCACATATTAGGAATAACAGTGTATAACACTATCTTATGGCTATCATAATACACATATTTTGTTTTTAATATAAAATGTTTTACTTCATGGAAATAACGAGGGGAATAATCTTTTCATCTTATAATGTCATTCTTAGACTTATCAAATCTGAATCCATATATATATATATATATATATATATATATATGTTAACAAGATTGTCGTATATGATAATTAAAGCGACAAAACCGTTCCATGTTCATTAATATAATCTCTGTAAAAAACATGGTTGATTGTACGCTTCCGACTATATCCTGAGCATGTGTCTATGAGTCACTACCAAATAGTGTTGATAGCAGGTGTTCACGAAAAGGTGAGCGTATCCTGTGCCACGTGTTGCACCCGTCACAAATACATGCAAAATCAAGTCAATTATTATTTAGATTTGATTTGTGTTTCGAGAGGCGAGTAGATATATTGGTCGCCTCGCAGGATGTCATCCCTTATCAGAACAGGAGTTAACGAAGACAAGGATAATGTTTTTGGTGTTTTCGTACTATTCCTAGCTTTCTGATGCACCACCTATCTATCTCTCCGCTTTCATGTGGTATTGACTATTCTCTATTCAAGGCCCCTGTCTCGTCTTGCTGATTGTGTTGATCCAACTTATTAAACCATCAATTCTGTATGGGCATGCTTTACGGTAAAGGGCGACATGTGATAAGAAACAGTTTTGGTCAACCGGAAATGTCGAATTTAGGAAAGGTTTAAATGGTGATAAAAAGTATCGGTTGTCGTTTAAGATGTACATATATTAACAGCATACTAACCTATGACCGTGGGATCTAATCCCGATTCACCCCGCATTGTTTCTAGGACTTTCCGTGCTCGTGGGTTTCATCGAAGTTGTAACTATCTAAGACCTTCATCACTTCGGGCTTTCCTCCCCCAGTAAGCTTTCACGCCGTGATATAACTGGAATAGTGGTCAAAGCGGCGTTAAAACCAACTCACTCACTCGTTCATCGGATTCGCTATATGTATGTGTGACCGAATGCCCTTAAATCTAGTGCTACGGAATAGTCACCATCAAATCACTGAAAACACTTGACGTTTGAGCATATCAACCAAATACTAACGTCTATGTGCCACAATATTCTAATCTGACCTTTCACATATAGCAGTCGTCTTCATATTAAAATGTCATGTTGTCCTCAGTCGTTTATCACATGTATCATGTCATATTGGATATTAAGTAACTATGACAACTTACAGTAAAACATGAACAGAATGCAGAGGAAATCCAATCGGGTGATAACGTGCTGACATGTCAAAAGTAATATGTACATTGAAGCCAGGAAGCCTTTTCCATAATCCTGACATCTCTGGTAAAGGTCTGGTGTACGATTCCGACTGTATCGTGGGCATGTGTTGATATAAATGCCTGCAATAATTACTAATATCGGCTGACAAGGTTTTCAGTGCGACTGGAAAACAAAATGTATTTGTTATTCATTTGCTTTACATCTGATAAACCATGTTTTCCCATTAAGATAGCAGCGTGCACTTTGTGAAAGTACAGATTGGTCTGCCTTTATTTAAAATGGCACAGTCGGCTGCAAAGTTAGCAAGTGAGTAAATTGGGATTTAATGCCGCTCTGGCCATTACAGTAGTTATAGAACTGTGTTAGTTGAATGTTGAAACTCAAAGTGACCCAGGTCATAGACACAAGGCTCATGATCGGCGCGGTTCTGAGATCCGAACTTACAACTATCGGATCCTGCAGCAACTGACCATCACATCACATGATGCCATGATCTGCCTCCACCGCTGCAGAGATGTGTATATCTATCCTGAAGACTTTTCAGTGTTGCCACTGTTGCTTCAACGTCTTTGACGTGCAGAGGCTTCGACATTTGAGAGCAGTCAGTGTTAGTGTTTATCCCTAGGTAGTCTGGTGATTAGAATCTACTTGCATATTGGTCAATTGTATTCAAGTCATTTAGTGTGGGTTAAGCCACAGTTGACGCCGTCTGTCTGGAAGCCGTAGTTCCACTTAGAAGGGTCACATCGCTCACTGTAGGGTCTGAACATCATTGCACGGGGTGACACTGCAAACATGTTGCTACTGTGAGGGAGACACTGGCTGAGTGAGTTTGGTTTGAGGCAATATTACAAATAAAACACTGGGCCATCCGTCTTTACTTCTGTACCTTGGCGGAGGAAAGGCTTCCTGGCGATGTATGACAATGCGCGACGGAAAGGTTACGACATTGGTTCTACTGGACCATCCGTGGTATATACACATCTACATTGTCTACGTGAAGTAAGGAGCTTCGTTACAAAGATGTATTGTCCACGTAAAGCGATGATCATTTCCACATACTGTCTACATGAAATTAGAAAATGTATTTCAACCCATACGATAGTTTAGCTGACCCATCCCCTAGTTTAGCTGAAGACTAAGAAGTGAAAAGTTAAGTGTGTGAATGTACCTACAGGTCCCTGTTCAGAATCTAAGTGTTGTTGCCTAGACCTATAAGAAAACAATCGTTGTAACAAATACTTCTCAGAATTCGTTTGATCCTTGTGTCTCGTTGACAATTATATTATCGAGTCAAGTCAAGTCAGCCTAACCCAACATATATTGTCTTCGTGAAACGATTAGCATACGTATATTAACGATATTGTTTACACAAAGTTATGAGCATACATATATTGTCTACGTGATTCCACGAGCATGCATATATACTCACGGGCAACAGAAACTATACCAAACTGTAAAATAGAATTTTTCGTAATGTGTATACTTATAATATATAATATTTCATGAACAATGCCATTGAGGGAGCCATTGATACCAGATGTAATTGCTTTAACAGACGCCATATAACTGCTTCATGGGCATATTCATTAACCCACCTTAAGTCAAGCAGCAAATACCGAGAGATGGCCATTATCCGAAATCCAAAAGAAGAAGAATCCTTTGAGGCATCAGTGAACATGTAATGTTCTGTTATACTCATTCTTTTGCCAGTGGTTGAGTTCAGCTCATGACAAAGACCTAGTTTCAGATTCAGCCAAGGAGCAGAATCTGGAGGGTGCAGAGGAATCAGCTATGTTGCACTGCTTAAGTCCATACTTAGCCGCAAGCTTCTGAATGCTCAAACCAAAGGGGACCTTGCCATGTGAGTGCGGTCAAGTTTATAAAGAGGACATTCTGAGACGGACATAAATGCATGGCAGCCATGGTTAATCGTTGATGGTATTAATGTTTAATATGGTAATAACATTGAGAATTTTTCAGCATCCGACTTCGTTTTGGCAATGCAGCAGATGTATAACCGTATTGCATTTGTTCACAACATTATATATGTTATAACCGGACGTTACTCTCTGGCCAAAGTTGACACCAAGAAATTTAAACTCGCATACAATTTCTATTTTGTGGTCACTAAAAGTTAGCTCTCCATTTAAATAAATGTTACGTCTGGTTATCATTGTTGCAACAGGAGAAACCTTAAAACCAAAGTTAGAATACACACAGTAATGGTGTCGAAGCATTTCTCAATTGATTCAGTGAAAGTCTGCGAACTAGTCATAAATCATAATACTGAAACGCACAGGACTAATAACACTAACTCGTGGGTACCACGTTGAATAAAATACTAGTCTAATGTAAACTTGAATAGACCTTTCAGAACGAAACGAGTGAATCCATCTGAACATGTTACCTTGTCTCTCCAGATTCTGTAATTTTAAAAGACGTCCTTGTCTCAAGATCATATCATATGCATTTTCAATCTCGAGGAAGACGCACAACATGTACTCTTGATTGCATAAAGTTGTTGGTGCTGTCTGGAGTTGTACGTGATGATCTGTACACGAACGTCCCTTTCTAAAGCCTGACTGTACTCTTTACAGAAGCCTTTTCTTCTCAAGAAAATAATTCAATCTGTAACATGTTTGTAAACATCTTATAACATAGCTCATATGCTCCTTGAGAGGAATTGTTTGTTTTCGATAAAGCACTTTTAAGTTCATCGTATGAGAATGGTGTGTTCAATCTAAAATGGCAATGCAAGAGAATAACCAGCCATTCGATTTGGCGTAAAGGACGAAATAGCTGTGAAAATTATAGAAATGGACCCCTGAAAATCAGTGATGACACCAGGAGTTCGCAAAAAGGGAAAGCATGAACTGGCCTACGAGTAGCGCAGGCCATCAACACAATTTGCATACAAACGAAAGTAGTGTGTCAGAGCTTCATGTGGTTTCATAAGATTCTTTTGTTTCTCTGAAATGTGTCAGTAGTTATCAGCGCAACTAATGATGTTGAATTGTTCGGCTAGTTCGGCCATTTACACCTAAAACAGGAATAGGACACCGTATATGGGTACTTCAGATACCTTTTTATTCTGGACCAAATTCTAGTAGACGAAAATGGAGTAAATCTGTTTATACTTGAAATACAGTTACGCCAGCAGGAGCGTTTTATCCCACGGTCGGCACGTTCCTTTCTAAGCACTGCCAGATCACAGGGAAGTGAAGAATGACTCTAAGTGAAGTCTTGTTTCCTAGCTTTGTTTAAGTTGTCACATTCATCGTTCCACCAACCTTTGGGGATGTAAGAAGATCGTTTACTTGACGTTTTTCCAATAGGAGCGGGGGCACGGGTGGCCCAGTCGTTTAAGGCGCCGCGATTCGCTGTGCAGAGTTGCGTCCCTTGGGCAAGCCAGAAACCTATGATTGTGGGTTCGAATCCCGGTTCGCCCCAATTATGTTTCTAGGTTTGTCAGCACCATACCCGTGCTCGTGGGTTTCACCGAAGTGGTAAACGTCTAAAACCTGCATCACTTCGGGCTTTCCTCCCACATTAAGCTGACACGCCGCGATATGACTGGAATACTGTTAAAAGCGGCGTTAAACCCAACTCACTCACTCACTCACTCCAATAGGAGCCTGAGACATTTCAATAATTTGTGAAGTAATTTTGTCATTTGAAGCCTCAACGCCTTCGTTTATTAGTTCAGATGTAAATGTTGCTCACAGAAATAGAAGAATCGGACCAGTTTGCATTTTTAAGTTTCCATCGAGGAACACGTACATTAGAGGATCAAAGTGGGATGACCTGAATTTCTGTGAATACCATCGTCTGGAACACATCCTAGTTTCATTTAAAAGCTATTGAGGAGGATATCATCGAAAGGTCCATGGGATAAACATCCATCTCCCAATATCCATTCGGGTCATTTTACTTTCATTTAAAACCACCAGGTCTGATTCATCTGAAAACATGTTCAACATCTGTTCCATTGTAGTCTGTTTTATTACTCCCTAACAAAACACTGTGACTATTAAAATCACCACAAATGAAATATGACTCATTATTATCCTTTGTTAATTTCAGATAATCATTTACATCGGGGTTTCCAGTGTTTTATACATTAATCACTGTGATTGATTCAGTTTCTGCAAAGAAAATCTTCACAGCTTTGGCTTCAAAAGCAGTTTTTGTCAACATATGCACTTTGAAGGACAACCCGCATTTAACAAATATCGCACAGCCGCCTCTACGAGCATTCGTGGTATCGGGATTGCTCATTATTCTATCCTGCGGACACTGACGTGACCCTTGAGTTTACAATTGCTCTCCGGCCAAAGGAATGGCTCCCGAACACGGATAACGTATGCTGGAAGCTTGTAACTATTTGATATAAATTGTTCAAGATTATCACCATGACTACCATAGCATCCCAGTGCAAAATATTAAGGAAAACAAGAGTTTTATCCACTATTACTTTGAATATGTGAACTGGTCAAGACGAGAAAAACGTCTCCGTGGTCTATTGGTAGAGCGTCCGCCCGGAGAGCAGAAGGTCCGGGCTTCGAACCCAAAAGACGTTAAAAGATGGTACTTGTTGTTACCCTGCCTGGCGCTCGGCATTAAGGGGCTAACACAAGGACTGGTCGGCACGGAGTCAGTATACTGTGTCTGAGTGGGGTATTCATGTTAAACTGCGGCATGGTATCTCAGTGAGCTAGCACTATAAAATCGGCATTAGTCCGGACTAGACCAAGCACACACACACACACACGCACACGTGCGTTCACGTCGCTATATAAGTGCAGTAATCAATAATCTTGGACGCAACGTTAAAACCCATTTCACCTCACCTCGACTTTATGCTGAGACAATTCTATCTATTTGATCCTCCTTGCTAATCACATTGAATCTGCCAGCAATGACGTCAAGAAGGTCATATATGTCAGAGGGGGGGTCTTAGAATCCGAGTATGAACCAAAGGTGCGGCAGCAATTTGTACCAGAGCATATTTGACCCATGCACATGACAAGTACAAGAACAAACAGGAACAGCAGGTGGAACATGAGGTGGTTTGGGTGCACATGTAGTACGTATCTCTACTGAGGAGAAACAACACTACCGCCCGCTAAAGCTGATGCAGGAGCGGCCCGGACAATGCGACTGGCATCCGCATACGTAACACATTTTATCAACTCAGACTCGTTGAACAGATGCTGCTTCCTTTTCTCACAGCCACGGTAAGCAGCACTGTGATTACTTCCACAATTTCCACACCTGGAGACACCACCAGATCTACAGTTTTTAACCTTATGGTCACCCCTACATCTTGTGCATACTGGAGTTTTATGTTTTCACCGCGATGACATATGACCAACTGTGGGCAGCTGTTACATCTAAATGCTGGTGGTACGTGAAGACGGAGACGACATGATTTAAGTTGCATCTTTATGCGCTTAGTAAAGTGAAGATTGTCAAAAGTGATTTCTTGTTCCTTCCCTCGTAATAAGCGCTTAGCATGTATGACTTTTTTACTTTTGAATTTATTAACAATTCATTTACATCAATATCATATCAATGTCAACTTTACATATCTGACTCAAGCAATGTGGACGTTTAGAGCCTTCAACTGTTCAAAATGTTTCCAATGAATCACTAGATCGCCTTTTTCAATTATTGTTCATGAAATCAACATCACCATGTTTTTTTCTGAATATTATGAGGCAAAGATGTTGGACTTAAAAGATGTGGATAAATGGCTATTTTTCTTAAGTTTTTCGGTTGTACATGTCACAAAAACGTCAATTTTTGACAGAGAGTGTAACGAGGATGTAGAGATGTTTTATTATTGACCATTTTCTCCATACTTGTTACTGCAAGGCATCGTATGTATATTTGTCCTTGCGCACTCGGCTTTTTTCATGCCAGTGAATCGATGACGTAAATTTTGTTGACATGATTACGTAATCGAGTGGAAACTGACAACAAACATCGAGTTGTGATGAATATCTAGCCACTAACATGCCATGTCATGTAGCATACGGATGAACATCCAATTCTGTAAACAACACGGAATTTCCATGAATTTCCAAAGAACTTCGATTTAACCAGAAGAAAGGCATGGATTGCTTACGGTCTCTGTCGCCGTGAATCCCAGCAAGTACAGCAGTTTGTGTTCGTTACACTCCTCTAAGAAGCAGGACGACAGAGTTTATGGCAAGATATGGGTACAAAAAGGCAAAACACAAACTAGGCCTTCAGCATCAGTAGGCGTCCCATCAAAGTCAAAGGGATTAGCAATATCTACATCCCCATTCCCCTTATTTTCGCCATCCTTAATGATTTACACCCGACGACTAGCTCGCCAAAACACACCAAACTGAGGGGGGAGAAGTCAACACAAACAACAAACAGTTCCAAATATGGCAAGAAATAAGTCAATATTTTATGACAGTAATTTAAACTTATCTTGAATGGTATTAAATCCCCTTAAAGCCCCCGAAGAACGAAATTTGACGATATCTGATCCCAAAGAACCATAGTGAGTGAGTACGGTTTTACGCCGCTTTTAGCAATATTCCAGCTATATCATTGGGGGCTGGGGGGGGGGGGGGGGGGGGGACACCACAATGGGCTTCACACATTGTACCCATGTAGGGAATCGAAACCGGGTCTTCGGCGTGACGAGCGAACGCTTTAACCACTAGGCTAAATGACCGCCCCCCAAAATTTAAAGCAACAGCAACTGACAACACAAGTCGGACCTCGCCGATAATCTGAAGCGGTCCGGATGGAAAGTGGACTTATATAATGAGTTAATTCCCTTGTCTATGGAGGATGGGTGGTTACAGTGGGCAGGAGTTTTTCAACACCAATGTGGAAGGGGTAATTCGTCCAGTTGTTCTCCCGTACCTGCAACAACAAAGCGGCACAACAACGGTCGACCACGTATAGCGCGAATCACCATGAACTTTCTCAATGCCCCGGTGTGAACGTACAGTCGATACTGATAATTTGCGACAAACAAGCCACCCTCATTGACCAAGGGGGTTACTAAATGCATGGTAGAAATATCGAATACCAGACAACTTACCCCATGATTGTACCCATACAGTTATACATACATATAACTTACCATTGAATAACCTTACAAAATGATGTATTTATCAATTTCTCTTTTCAATTTTCTTTCAGGTTTCAGCTGTCTCGTCTCTTCTCTCAGTGATCGTAATGTCTTGCTTCGCATAGAATTTTTGCCCGTGAGTATATATAGTCTACGTGAAGCAATGAGCATACACATATATGGTCTAATCCAGTGACTGATATTATGAGCAACGAACCACGTTGCCAGCCTGACCACCCAATCCATTTAATCGTCCCTCAAGCTGCTGGGGATCTACTCTCAACCGGAATCCCCACGAGAGCGGTCATTATGAACTTTTAATCGATGGTGTAGACTGTTTTTAAAAAAACTCGTTTCATACGGATGTTATCGATCACGAAGTCCAACATTTCGTATAATGTTTTCTCGGTAAGCTTCAGATGACACTTGCTTTCGTTTTTGACAAATTGTCTTGAACCTTAGATAGACATAGGTATAACTGTTGTCCCCGCGTTTTGTGACAAACGCCCCGTGGATCAAGGAATAAAGTATTTCCTTCAGTTTGTCGTCTGGGATAGTGGTGTACAAAGGATTGAACTTCCTTTTTAGTCTTTCAGAATCCACATGGTATGAATTCCACTCGTCTCAAATACATTCTGCGAATATAAAGAAAAATCCTTCCTAGTAAGCATTACGGTTAATCTTTGAGACAAGAATTTGGTGGTACGTTTTCAGGAATATGTCTCTTTTCATGGATTTGTATGTAGCTTTGGAATCCAGTAAAAAAAGAGGGACGTACTCGGGTTTCAGTTGGTGCATTCTGTCAATGATCATGTACATCATCACGTACTGACTTAACCCACTCTGAAAGACAAGTTACTCTCCTCTTTTGCCCATTGTGTTGCATAACAAACGTTTAATATCCAGTTAGCCAATGTATTGTGTTCTTTAATCTTTTCTAGAAGCTGATTGCATCCAAGCCCATGACAGTTCCTCCAGCTACTTCTAACTCTATTATACTCACTCGCATGTATGCACACCCACGTTCTCAACCACGTTGTGAGGCACTGTTTATATATGTCTAACCCATTCCAAGCATTGACACTTCCGTCTGTAAGATGTCTACATTGTGTCCAGTGTGTTATAGCGCGTGTCAGTACATATATTCGGTCACGGAATCGACCCCGTCTTTGACAAGATAGTCTCGTTTGATGCAATACTTGTCAGCATTAGTCAACATTGGATTGATGTGGGAAAAGTTGAAATTATTTCTCCGATACATGTGTTGAGCTAAGAATGAATAAGAAACAGACAATAACGAATATTTGGACTGCTCGAGGGGACAAGATTAATTTGGCTGAGCAGGCAGCGTATACATGAGCAATGCACCTTTGGGTATAGAGGTGTGATGGTGGTTCGACCCGTATATGAAATGTCTTATCTTTATGTATACTAGAATACCCCTACAGCTGGCGATATTGCAGTGTAATCTTGTCATAGACTGTAAACACACTTGCGTAAACATTCGGTCATGAAAGAAGGCTGTTGGGGGAACTTTGTTGGAGAGTGATGGTTGGTATTTCATAACTGCCCCCTTGATAACTTTAAGATAAAGTTTTGGTCATAATGGAAATTACAAGAGCAACAATATAGGTTTCTTGTTGAATTTCAAGTTGAAACCAAAGATACAAAGATAAACAAAAAAAATCAGACTTTTTTGGGAAAGTGATGGTTGGTATTTCATAGCTGACACCTTGATAACTTTAAAGTAGAATTTTGGTCATAGTGGCAATAAAAATGGAAACTAGCGTTACGTGTTGATTCCCAATTTGAAAACGAAGATTAACCCCAAAGGCAGGATTAAATTGTGAAAACAGTATATAACCGCATAAGATCAATAAACAGTCAACAAATTATTTTGAAATACACAGGAAAAGGTTGACAATGTAACTGCACACGAATGTAACTGCACACACGAATGTCACTGCACACACGAATGTCACTGCACGCGAATGTCACTGCACACGCGAATGTCACTGCACACACGAATGTTACTGCACATACGAATGTCACTGCACACGGATGTCACCGTACACACGAATGTCACTGCACACACGAACGTCACTGCACACGAATGTCACTGCACACGAATGTCACTGCACACACGAATGTCACTGCACACTAAAATGTCACTGCACACGAATGTCACTGCACACACGAATGTCACTGCACACTAAAATGTCACTGCACATACGAATGTCACTGCACACACGAATGTCACTGCACACACGAATGTCACTGCACACGAATGTCACTGCACACACGAATGTCACTGCACACACGAATGTCACTGCACACACGAATGTCACTGCACATACGAATGTCACTGCACGCGAATGTCACTGCACACGAATGTCACTGCACACAAATGTCACTGCACACGTTTGTCACTGCACACACGAATGTCACTGCACATTCGAATGTCACTGCACACACGAATGTCACTGCACACACGAATGTCACTGCACACACGAATGTCACTGCACATTCGAATGTCACTGCACACACGAATGTCACTGCACATACGAATGTCACTGCACACGAATGTCACTGCACACACGAATGTCACAGCACATACGAATGTCACTGCACACGAATGTCACTGCACACACGAATGTCACTGCACACACGAATGTCACTGCACACACGAATGTCACTGCACACGAATGTCACTGCACATTCGAATGTCACTGCACACACGAATGTCACTGCACACTCGAATGTCACTGCACACTCGAATGTCACTGCACACACGAATGTCACTGCACACACGAATGTCACTGCACGCACGAATGTCACTGCACACGAATGTCACTGCACACACGAATGTCACTGCACACACGAATGTCACTGCACACACGAATGTCACTGCACACGAATGTCACTGCACACACGAATGTCACTGCACACGAATGTCACTGCACACACGAATGTCACTGCACACACGAATGTCACTGCACACACGAATGTCACTGCACACGAATGTCACTGCACATTCGAATGTCACTGCACACGAATGTCACTGCACACACGAATGTCACTGCACACACGAATGTCACTGCACACGAATGTCACTGCACACACGAATGTCACTGCACACGAATGTCACTGCACACACGAATGTCACTGCACACGAATGTCACTGCACACACGAATGTCACTGCACACACGAATGTCACTGCACACACGAATGTCACTGCACACGAATGTCACTGCACATTCGAATGTCACTGCACACACGAATGTCACTGCACACGAATGTCACTGCACACACGAATGTCACTGCACACGAATGTCACTGCACACACGAATGTCACAACTGAATGGCCGTTCTTGAATTCCTGGCGCAGGAAGCACACAGAAAAGTGTGAGGAGCTCAACTGTTTGATTGGCATTCTAGAAGTCGGTGAGTAAATAAGAAAACATACAACAAATAAACAACTTCTTGCTTATTACATTTACATCGTTATCAAGCTGGGTCATCACACATACAATTGGATGCAGTCAAATGTACAGTTAGAATAACAATCAGCACACAGATCACGAAGCTAGATGTGCAGTAAGAATAACAATTAGCACACAAGTAATAAAACCAGATGTACAGACATACAGTAAGGATTAAAAAGTTGATTGGAAACTAATTGAAATAGTTGAACAAACTGGTTGGATACTTATAAAAACAATCTATTGCTTGATTAGTTCTTCTTAGGCAGACGGGTTGTAATAGCCATGATCTCTGTTGATCAAAGGTTTGTGACGGTGAATTCAATGGCTTACGAGAGTTTTCTTTTTGTGAAGTCCTGATGTTTGATAGAAACGATTTGGATGAACTGAATTTGATGGCTGGGGAAATTTTATTGGTGGTCTGAGAGGGCTGATTTGCTGTCTGCTTTGGCTGTTGGAGTCTTATGTTCTTTGGTGCGGGTATCTACTGGATGGGAGGTTTCACCAATGTACGCGTCACCACAGTCGCATATAATCTTATAGATCGCTCTTTTAGGGATTGCTTGTTGGAGGGTTACGACCATTAGTTTGGAGGATGACCCTGAGGAATGGGGAGCCAGTGGAGATTGTCTCGATGCCTGCTTGGTACTTAAGTAATCTGCTGATTTGAGAAGTGTTTAATAGGAATCAAAACAAATAGGTCAGGAAGAGGGCGTTTTTTCTAGATTCCGTTATTTACATACAGCCTCATATAGCTGGGATATTGTTGAGTGCGCCGTAAAACAACACACACACGCACATAAAGCAGATGTAGAAAGTCCCTTACCTTATATAACATACAACAGTGTTTCAATAATGGTATTTCCTATACATCTTTGTATAAAAATGCAACCTGACTCATTGAAAACTGCCTAAAAAGTACAGTTCTTGAAGCCTCAGAATCCATTCAGGAGCTGTGGACTAATGTGGTCAAATATCCCTTCGGGTGACATTTTGTTCCTAGAATGCTTAAAGATTTAATTTCAGTCCAATTGGATGTTCGCAGACGTGTTAACCTTTCTTGTGATGATGAACCTTCTCGACGACCCCATTGGGCTAACGATTGATAATATTAGCAATGAAATTATTTGAGTCCAGGGTTTAAAATGAAGTTTCGGAATTACTCAAACTATTCTGGATATAAACGGACTCAATCATGTCGGGAAATCACAGCTAATCAATCGAAGTCGTGTAAAATGTGAATCGCCGCAAATCCATCCCCTCGAGATGAAAGTAACAATGTCGTCTTGACATGTTGCATAAATAGGATTTCACAGAAGTAGTTGGCCAAGGTCGGAAACATGGAACATTTATGGCCAAGGTTTTTCAATCAGTTTCCGGCAACAAGAGGCAACATGAAGGGCAACGCACAGATTGTATGACGTGCTTCATGTGGATATATACTATTTAAGATGATTGTGTTTCTATTTTTGTCTCTTTCTGAGATAATTGAAACAAGGGGAAACATCTACTCCATCTCCTCCTGTTGCCAGCGTGGCTCTGTGCCGTCGGTGATCATGCTGGTGGCCCCAACGTTGATAACTTGTTATCCTTAAGAGTAGCCTGCGGTGTTTGAACTACTCTCTGTAGTGATGTCATGATGAGATAAACGTCGATGTTGACTCTGTAGGCTCGTTATATTGGTCCTGTATAGTCTGGTTGAAGACACCTTCATACGGTCATATAAATACTTCCTCTGATTTGGATGGTAATGAAATGGCTTGGGAACAATTTATATATTTTGATAAATCCTTTGCAGGAATTTTAAACTATTCCGTCACATGTTTGCAATACACGCTTAGATAACTGACATTTGGTTGTATGGAGGGGAGGTCATTCACTGAGTGAGGTACAGTAGATGATATTCAAAACGGAGCACAATTCGCAGTGTTAAAACTGTATTGATTTTACAACCAATCGACATAAATCACTTTATTGTCAACTGCTGTGATGAATGGTATCAATGGACGCGAATCCCCCCAGTGGGTAACGGAACCTTGGTGCAGCGGTCATCAGTGACCCCATGGCCTTGGAGGACTGTTTTCCTCTATTCACCTTCTGGCAACACGACACATGCTCCTACTGCCAGTTTAATAAACGTAACGACTGTCAGTAAGGCACTTGCATTTCCCAATCCATATTGCCAATTGTAGTTTCCAATCACTTGAGGTAGCTTAAGGCTTGAACAGAGCTCGAAGAAATTAATTTGATTCTTGTAAAGATTAAATCCCTTCTCATACAATATGCCTCGCACATTCGCGAATCTCCTTGTGGAAACGCATATTGAAAACCATGCTAGCTGCTGATAAGGATGATTAAATATCGAGCTAGTTTTATGCAGTAACAATCCAAAGCATTAAACATGGAATTAAGTGAGGTTGCCATGAACGACAATAATGGGTGGAGATTTTGAAGATTATGAGTTCATAAAGAGCTCATGCAATCACATGAAGCGTCATAAATGTATATATAATGTATGGTTATAGTGCTTGAATAAGGAGGCACGGATGGCCCAGTCGTCTAAGGCGCCGCGATTCGCTGTGCAGAGTTGCGTCCCTTGGACACGCCAGAAACCTATGATTGTGGGTTCGATCCCGGTTCGCCCCGATTATGTTTCTAGGTTTGTGAGCACCATACCCGTGCTCGTGGGTTTCACCGAAGTGGTAAACGTCTGAGGTCTGCATCACTTGGGGCTTTCCTCCCACATTAAGCTAACACGCCGCGATATAACCGGAATACTGTTAAAAGCGGCGTTAAACCCAACTCACTCACTCATTAGTGATACATGTTTAACGCCGCTATGTTTCAGTGATAAAACGGCGGCCTGTACGTACACGAACCAGCAGCGATCATCGGTGTCGGGGTGCTCTCGCACATACGCTTTATCAATACAGTCGATCCGAGATAGACAAGGCCTCTAGGCGACACCCATTGGCCACACGCTCGAACCGAGATATACAAGCCTTTCAGTAAACACGCTTTAGCAAAAGGCTCGATCCTAGATATACACAGAATCTAGTAAACACGCATTGGCAATATCCTCGATCCACTCTTTGAATGTAAACAAACAAATGCAGTAAATATAAACGCGATTTTACATTCTAAAACAGTGCCGTTGACTTCTAACTCTATGAAATACTTAAAAAAGAAATCCAAATGGTTAAACCTTAATACGTTGTTATCTCACTCCACACATACAGTGAGGAGAAGGAAATAGTGAACAACGTTATTTGGCAGTCGAGATTGCTGTAAGTTTATGCGTAGTGTTTGACAGTGGCAGCAAATGATTGAGGCGCTAGTAAAATATCGACTGCTCGACGGTAACTTAGAGTTACCTCCCGTGGTGGTTTACAAACATGACAGGCGTTTGGGAAGTTTCGGGATGGTACAGTTTCTAGAAGGGTGGCTGTATATAAATAAGAGCGACAAAAGGGCGATTCGAGGCCTTTTCTACCTGACGCGTCTCTTATCTCCTTGCCAATCGCGGATTGGATACCTATTTGTATACACTTATTTCCTGCCAGCTTCCGGTTTCAAGAACGGAGACGAGCCCGTTCAAGACGTGCGATAGTGACAGGCTTCTGTACATTCGCGAGTGCACTTACATTAATTCTAGGGCGTGGTCCTTCATGTACTTATTGCTGCTGCCACTGTATTGTATTGCCTTCTCTGATTGGAAACCTAAAACTGTGTGTTGTAAACAATCTATTGATTATTCAAGGATCTTGTGTGGTCATTTAACCTTTTACAATTCAGGTCTGTTTGGAAGGATTTGTGTGTCAACCTTTGCGTTTAAATTTGAAAATCACCTCGTTACAACAAACATGGAAGTATTCCTTTGTTTGAAGTGATAGCACAGTGTTTCCTTAGATGACAGTCATCGCAGAAGGAAATGTATTAATAGTTCATTCTTTTCACCTTCTTGTGTGTCTGTGTCTTGCATGGGTTTGTGTCTCTCTCTGTGCCCCTCCTCTATATACACGTGCACCCCTATTTACACGTGTACCTCTCCTTATACGCGCTCCTCTATATACGGGCACGCCAGAAACCTATGATTGCGGGTTCGAATCCCGGTTCGCCCCGATTATGTTTCTAGGTTTGTCAGCACCATACCCGTGCTCGTGGGTTTCACCGAAGTGGTAAACGTCTAAGACCTGCATCACTTCGGGCTTTCCTCCCACATTAGGCTGACACGCAGTGATATAACTGGAATATTGTTAAAAGCGGCGTAAAACCCAACTCACTCACTCACTCCTCCATATACACGTGCACCTCTACATTCACGTGCCCTTCAATATACACGTGCACCTCCATAGCCTTCCGCTATATACACGTGCACCTCTCTTTACACGTGCACCTCGACATTCTCGTGCCTTTCAATATACACGTGCACCTCCACAGACAAGCGTACCGCTATATACACGTGTACCTCTACATATACGTGTACCCCTGCATACACGTGCACTTTCATATAAACATGTACCTCTATATACACGTGCACCTCTAAAAACACGTGTACGTCTACATACATATGTACATCTATATACACGTGCACTTCTACATACACGTGTACCTCTATATACACGTGCAGCTCTACATACACGTGTACCTCTACATACACTTGCATCTCTAGATACAGGTGTACTTCTACATACACATGTACCTCTATATACACGTGCATCTCTAGATACAGGTGCAGCTCTACATACACGTGTACCTCTATATACACGTGCATCTCTAGGATACACGTGCACCTCTACATACACGTGCATCTCTATATACACGTGCAGCTCTACATACACATGTACCTATATATACACTTGCATCTCTAGATACATGTGCACCTCTACATACACTTGCATCCCTAGATACATGTGCACCTCTACATACACGTGTACCTCTACATACACGTGCATCTCTAGATACATGTGCACCTCTACATACATTGCATCTCTAGATACATGTGCACCTCTACATACACGTGCTTCTCTAGATACATGTGCACCTCTACATACACGTGCACCTCTACATACACGTGCACCTCTACATACACGTGCATCTCTAGATACATGTGCACCTCTACATACACGTGTACCTCTACATACACGTGCATCTATAGATACATGTGCACCTCTACATACATTGCATCTCTAGATACATGTGCACCTCTACATTTACGTGTACCTCTATATATACGTGCAGCTCTAGATACATGTGCACCTCTACATACACGTGCTTCTCTAGATACATGTGCACCTCTACATACACGTGCACCTCTACATACACGTGAACCTCTACATACACGTGCATCTCTAGATACATGTGCACCTCTACATACACGTGCATCTCTAGATACATGTGCACCTCTACATACACGTGCATCTCTAGATACATGTGTACCTCTACATAGACGTGCGTCTCTTTATACCTCTGCACATTTACATTATTAAAGTCACAGGGTTACGATCCACTGCGAAGACGACTATTTCCTATAATATCAAACGTTAATACTTAAACCTATTCTTGATCGAAACGCAGAGTAAATGATTTCTATGAATGTCAAACATATAATCAAAATGAAATTGATAGAGTTACACGCTTCTCTCAAAGGAATATCAATCATTAATTTGATTCGATGTTAATAAATACCTTCATGATGTTTGTTTAAATCAATCTTCTTCATGAAATATAACTTGAGGAGCTTCAGATGATGACAAATACCAAAATAAGAAATTAAATAGCTCCAATATCAAAATGTTATGTATGCATCTTTAAAATCTATAAAATCACTTGCCATCGAGGAGAATACGACTACTAAGTACTGAGAGGACACGGGTAGCCCAGTCGTCTGAGGCGCCATAATTCGCTGTGGAGAGATGCGTCCTTTGGCACGCCAGAAACTTATGGCCGTGGGTTCGAATCCCGGTTCGCCCCGATTATGTTTTTAGGTTTGGCAGAACCATACCCGTGCTTGTTGGTTTAACCAAAGAGGTAAAGTGATATGTAAGGTTGTAGACAGCAGGCACCAGAGTTGGAAATATAACCGCTTGGGTTGCATGTGCAAGTCACTAGGGTTGGAGAAACGAATATCAGAGTTGGGAGTACGGATCACTGTGGTTACCTATGGGTAAGAGTTCACAACCGCCATATGTGGTAACAAGTAACTATATGTAGAATACCACGTTGTACTGAAGTGCAGTCCCTGGGGCCGGCTCACAGAAGGTGTGTTAGTCGTGTTTTTCCCCACTCGGTGTTGAGCCTACACTTATTGTAACTCACTCCAAAATGTTATTAAATATCTAACGAAACAAAGTTTGTGAGAATATGGCACCGATTTTTCACGATAAACTCAATCAAGATTAATTTTATCCCATCCAAAGATATCTTCTGACAAGTGTAAGTTGAATTCAGTTACCTCACAAGTCTGTCTATTTCATCAGTATTTCTGATATTTGGCAGCAAACCTCAGGCCTATTTTAGCTTCCTCGTCGCCTTCAAATCTATTTTATTTTTTATGTCGCAATTCTTCACATGCTTTAACGCTAGATTTGTGTTTCATCTCATCAGATAATTTAAACTAACAATTAACCATAGCAGGTCATTTACTAGCATGACAGTATGTGATTCTGTGTTTCGGTAGCAGGTAGCCTCATCGATAGATATAGCGTGGTTAGAAAACAACGCCATTATATTTGGGCTAGATATTGACATAGGGTTTATTCTAACATAGGTCTTGAAGTAACGTTACGTATTATCTCCGACATAAACCTAGCTACACAAGGCGGACAGGGCTGCGTCATTGGTATCTGATGTAAACGAGTTAAAGGAACATGGTTCAGTGGAGAAATTGACACTGGAGTTTATTAAATGCTTAGTGTAAACAAAAAGAAGAAACATGTGAAATGTTAGTATCTGCAGCTGGTGTATCAAGGCATCGCCAGATTTTTCTGTCATCTATAGATGGTGATGATGATGATGATGAGGAGGAGGAGGAGGAGGAGGAGGAAGATGATGACGGTGATGATGAAGATTCTGATGATGAAGAAGAGTGAGTGAGTGAGTATGGTTTTACGCTGCTTTTAGCAATATTCCAGCAATATCACGACAGGGGACACACATTGTACCCATGTCGGGAATCGAACCCGGGTCGTCGGCGTGACGAGTGAACGCTTTAACCACTAGGCTAACCGACCGCCCCTGAAGCTGATGATGAAGCTGATGATGATCAGTGGATCCTGGTACGGTTATGAGACACGACTCGGCAACTCACTGTGTCTGGAAGGATGGATTACTGGATGGTATATCAAACAACGATTACTTTTACATTCGCCATGTCTCCATCAGTACGGTTGATGTTGGTGTTGACGTTGACAACACTGACCTCTCGACGACTTGCTGCCTGGTTTGATTGCTTCCTCGAATTAATGCTGAGTCAGCGCCCCCAAACCTTCATACAGATTTATTCCATTGTCCAAAGAATTGCGTGAAACAAATAGATAGTATGCAGATGTGCATTAACGTCATGGACATTGCTATTCCGACAAACATCTTCTTCCTCATGACGTTAACTTTTAACATCCGCACTGGTCGTTCTATTTAGGTATATGTAGCTCACCTTCATTTAGTAGACAAGGCTAGAGTGAGCTAACCTTCATACAGTCCTGGCTGTCAATAGCTGTCAATAAAAGTGACAGAACCGTTTCCATATTCATAAGACATGTCTACCAAAAGCAGAATCGAATATACAATTCCGACTATATCATGAGCATGTGTCTCTAAATCACTACAAAATAGTGATGATAGCAGGTGTTCGCGAAAAGGTTAGCGATCCTGCCTCAACAGTGGAATCGTCAGAAACACAAGCAAAGGCAAGTCAATTTTTACCTGAAATAAAACACGTGAACATGTTACAAGTCAAAATAGGGAATTGCATCAGATATTATTCTTGTCATCGGTCATCTTAAATGTCTTTATCTATATCTACATGTATAGACAAACGGCACAATTTTGAACCTGGCGTATAACATGTGTTAAAAATAATCTCCGTTGCAAACAAACTTGACAATTCCACTGAACGATCTGACTATTTTATTTTTTCCCTCATCTACATTTATCAATCTGTTTTACATAATTAGGCTTCAATTTGATTTTTACAAAATTCATATGAGCCCTATATTTATTTCATAAGAATTCAGCTCATTTGCTTTGATTTTCCACATCGATGTTCCCGTTTATGCAAAAAGACTTTTATGGTGATTTATGAATCGAACTAACTTCATAATTGACGTCCTTATTGCCTAATTCAGTGGCGTCGACAACAACCGCCTTCAGCAATAAGGTGGTTAACGTGTCTCTAAATGCGTAAAAACACCTCAAAATCAAATCGTATGAATGTAGTGTCTCGGAAAACTCACTTCAGCTGAAGCAAAGGATAACTGGCTCATTATTAAAGATTGCATGTTGTTAGAACATTTAAATGACAGTATGATTGTTATTTAGTGCGCATGAATAAAATGAATGTTTAAACAGACGTAAGATAAGGTAGGAGTCTAATGACCAGATGGATCAAGGGCTTCACTTAGATGGATTGGGATCTTCTACATATACACGTTTTCCTTTGGAAAAGATGAAGATTAACATGAAGACACACAGAAAACGAACTGTGGTCAGTGGATGCGCCATTTAATAAGCATCAATATGTCTGGCATACGTTGTTAAGGGGGTATTGTTCGTGAGGACTTGATACTGATGAACAGTTGTAGTTGATTGGATTTGAAAGAATAAA
The DNA here is from genome assembly GCF_022045235.1 of Haliotis cracherodii. Taxonomy (NCBI): domain Eukaryota; kingdom Metazoa; phylum Mollusca; class Gastropoda; order Lepetellida; family Haliotidae; genus Haliotis; species Haliotis cracherodii. The sequence continues at coordinate 54,271,477 of NW_027266343.1, read as the reverse complement.
TATTCTCCTGCTTGCTAGACAACCTATGTTGTGATCACCCATCTGTTAACCTATGTTTTAGTCTGAATCTATCTTTTATTCATGTTAATTTGGACACAATTCCTTCATATTAAGTAAATGTTCGCCAAATCAAGTGAGATCAGGTGATTTATTGCTTGCCCGTGAAGAGATCACCCGTTTAATAAACATACAGCTGTATTACACATTGTAGCACGGGTTGCGAGCGGTACCTTTGATCTTACCCGTGCTGTATCATGGTAGTAAGAGCACGGTTTGTTAAAGATTATTACCATTGGCTGATGCCAAGATCAGCAAGCCCCGCCTACTAGCTTGAGAAATTTCAAACTTACAATGTTTCTTTAGTGTTGTACACAGTTTTCAAGAGTAATAACGTAAATAAACAACAAAAAACAATAGAAATGTTTATAAATTAAATAAAAGATTACAATGTAACATAAAAACAACTGGCCACAGAACGCATTTTGCAACATTCGGAAAATTAATAGTTGACATTTCTAATGTGCCTTTGAAAATTCCAAAGTTTACCCTTGAATTAACAATTACATTAAAAGTTAAACGTTAACGTTAAAAGTTAACGTCATATTTAACGTCACTAAATTTTACACAAACTCGCGCAATTTTGGAATGACCGTCGCAACCCGTGCTACAAGTCACTTACAACACACCCACCTACCCGCCCGGTGTAATACCAAAACGCGTGCTGATGTACTCTCGGAACACGTTTCACGAACAAATATTGAAAGCTCTCAACATCCCTTGGCTTATTCAACGACATTGCGTATGGAGTTGATAGATCACTGAGAGGAGCTTATGCACACTCGATGACCACAGCAACCTTGTTGCTAGGTTGACGTCACATGTCATTGTTTCGCCGATGGACCTTGCAACAAAATTCCACAATTTACGTCATCGGGTATTGTGACGTGATTGTAAACTTTGAGGTGCAAGGCCCGTTCCACAAGGCGATCGTATTGTAGCGCAACGACAGTCGTTAGTCTACGTTAAAGTATGTCAGTTGCGATTAGCCCTACGATAATTTTGTGGAACGGACGCCTGAATTCTAAAGGTGGACCGTTGTATGGTATTAAATTCATACGTTTCAACTTTTGACGTGTTTGAAGTATTATTCTGTTAAACTCAAATGGACTATGCCGTGGATCGTGTAGGTGTCGGCCTATTCATACTCAACAGTATAATTTTGATAACGTTATCAATGGCAAGTAATAAATAAAATACTAAACTCTCTCCCGTGTAAAACCAATTTTATGAAACTCACTTTCGCTCGTCAGATACCAAAACTATTCACTCGTTTCATAAAATTGGTATTACACGGGAGCTCGTTTAGTATTCTATATATCTCCCAGGACATATCGTGACAATGAAAGTCCACCACAATGCTTTGGAGACCAGTGTGACGTCTGAGGTTACCATGACGTCACAATAAAGTGATGTCACTAATCTCTCTGCCACTGAAGCTGGTTAGCTCTACTTCTTATTACTGTTTACAAACTGTGAAAGTTGGAACAATGATAGCCGTCTATTTTGCCAGATGGATAGTAACTCGCATATAGAACACTTCGATTATACAGACAGAAAATATTTAGATGTCTACCATAAGAAAGATTGAAGGTTTACAAGCTGATACATAGAAAAGAGAGTCAATGGGTGTTCTTTGGGCAATCATCAGTAATATTGTCTGATACTGGTTGTTAAGCAGGAACAGTTGTTTGGAGTACCATCTTGTCGATCTGAATGACTTGAAGCTGACAGGAGAAAGCGCGGTGATATATGACACTGGAGATGTTCTTTTCCGTCACAGAATCGACTTCCATAACCTTAAATACAACCCTGTCTGGGCAGGAGATTAAGCCACTGTTGGGCCTGTGATGTCTGTGGATTATGTACATTTAACCTACGGCTTCCATACGATTGTGAATACGTCTGTGACATTTAAGTCTGGTGCGTGTTCTTCCACAAGGGACAACAGTGGCACATTCACTTCTGGCAGTAAAGAGTGACGTCGTTCTTGTGACAGTTGAAAAGTTATCGCCTGATTATCTGCCGATCTGAAATCGGCACACTCTGTAAGATCGCCACATAAACTGCCGGACAAAGGAAAATATGCGCTTAAAAGTTGACACTTCGCTCTGCTCATTACTGTGTACTGTGAAAGCGTCCCTTATGTACCTTGAGACGCCACGTGCACGTCACCTGTTGTGAGATACTACAGTAAACTACGGTTATAACGAACTAGTTCGTAATAACCGTAGCTCGTTATAAGCATTTGTACAACATAATCACAACAAATGACCGGGACTAAAAAATAAGTTCGTCATATCGGTCAGTTCGTTATAAGCGTGTTCGTTATAAACGTAGTTTACTGTAATTGATATTATGCACGTACTATTGCCTGTGATACCTGTATTAAATACAGCATCGAATATTCGTGTCGTTTTCAGCCACCATCTAACATGGGTGTATTCTTTCTTGTGCACGGCAAATTATGTTCATGCCAAACGTCCCAATACTTACATGACGTCACGTATCGTCAAAGGCCAAAGTAAACTTTAACCTCGAAACAGCTTAAACTAAGAATATAAATGATCCTTGATAAGAACACACCCGAAGAGAACATTTGGTTCCAGTTTTTCATTTTGTTGACGATTTGTTTACAGTAGAACACGAATATAACGAACCCGGATATAGCGAACAAACGGATACAACGAACTGTTACAAAATCCCCGATTTATCTCCTATATAATATCATATAAAGTGTTTAGACAAAAAATTGAGAATTATTAATGCTGTTGATGCTGGCATAAAAACGAGGAAAGACCAAAGCTGACGAAATTGCAGTGAAATTAGGCCATGAAGATTTCACGTGTAACACTGCAATTACGTGTATTGTGTTTTGTCTTATCCAAGATGGCGGACGTTTCCGAGCGAAAACGTGTATTACGAACAACGGATATAACGAACTGATTTCCCTGGTCCCTTGTAGTTCGTTATATCCGTGTTCTACTGTAATTAAAATATCAGGCATATACTTGAAAGTCTTTCTGGGTTAGACCTGCTATTGCTGTCCAGACGGGTTAGTTGTGTGAGCTCGGGGGCACATAGATCTGTAGAGGTCATCTCCAAATACCAAGCAGTTGGGTATTGGTCACCCAGCAGTGAATGGGTACCCGGTAGGATGAGGTGGCCAATTGTTTGTTAACCTTATAGCGCCTAAAAGGCAGCTTTGGTTGTATACTCTCCATGGAGCTGAGAATGGTTTTGAGTGCACACTGATCCAGTGACCGGGGTGATAATAGGGCATGCCTGTGTGGTGTGGAAATATGTGCAATATTAATGGCCCACCGTACTGAAAATAACGACTCTCCATTAATGCTTGTCATATTTGTAGATGAGTGAGTGAGTGAGTGAGTGAGTGAGTATGATTTTACGCCGCTTTTAGCAATATTCCAGCAATATCACGGCGGGGGACACCAGAAATGGGCTTCACACATTGTACCCATGTCGGGAATCGAACCCGGGTCTTCGGCGTGACGAGTGAACCCTTTAACCACGAGGCTACCCGACCGCCCCTATGTGTAGATGACTTCCCATTATGTTCTTGTACATGTTCAACATGACTCTCCCAGATAAGAAATTAATTCCTTGGCACTTTATATTTATCCTAAAATGTCCAGTTTGACATGACCCTTGGCATCACACGAAAGGGTGTGTTCATTCCCCTGTATATTTCATCTGGGGTGATAGGAAATATGTCTACAACTACTCCATGGCCTTATGTTTTGATGAGTTGGTGTTTTTTTATACTACAAAACTAACCATTGTCTGGTGACCGTTATTCTGGGTGTAGGTTTGGAGTAGTCTGTCTCACAGACCCTGTTTCAAATATATATCAAATACAGCCCATGCAAGTCTATAATGTTTGGCAAGTCTAGATTACTGCAGTATCTGAAAATGAAGAGATTATTATATTATTATATTTATAATATTTTTATTAAGATAATTGAACAACTGTTTTTTCCTGTACAATATGTTCATTTCAGAGCCTAGATGTTAGTCTAGTTGTGGCATTGTGTTTGTGTGTGTGTGTGTGTGTGTGGGTGTGGGTGTGGGTGTGTATCCGGCCGTTTATAAAAAGCGACAACAAACTTTTATATAATCATATCAAATCTCTGGAAGAAGGAGAGTCCATTGTAGGACTATATCACAAGCATGTGTTTATGAATTACTAACAGGTAGTGACGAAACCAGGTGTTCTGTGTCCATCAGAACAAACACGGGAACACACATCACACGTCAAACAGTTAAATGAAGACACCAAGGCTGGAGACCCGAGAAGATCCGGCCTCTAGCGGCGGTGTAAGGCTCTGTCAGGCCTTACACCCCCAGTCAAGTCAAGGTTGGACGTTCGGTGTGTTTTGTGAAGGCTTTTCTGCCTCAAGCCCGCGAAAACTCATGCCGATGTTCAGCTGTACTGTACATACAAGAATGAAGATGGTTTCTAGTGAGTGACAAGCTGGCGATTTATTCAGTGGATCTTGTGGAACGCGACGTTGGTTCGTGGGCAGTTTGGATTTAAATAACTTCGTTTAAGGCATCGTCAGCGTCAATTATACAGAGGACAGGAAGAAAACCCACTGACATGTTGGCAACTCAATAAAAACAGAAACATCAACGTTCTCTCAAAAACCAATAGAACTCAAATTAAATCTCCAAACACGGTAGCTAGGCAACACCAGTTGCAATTTCTTTAAAGTGCTGGAAAGGATTAAGGCGCATGTTATAAGTCTCCGACTGATGGTGAGGGGCATCTGGGCTGATAGGATAGTTTTATACTACAAAACTAACCATTGTCTGGCGACCGTTATTCTGGGTGTAGGTTTTGGAGATGTGTGTGTGTCTCCGGCTGTTTATAAAAAGCGACAAAAAAACTTTTCCATAATCATATTAAATCTCTGGAAGAAGGAGAGTCCATTGTAGGAGTATATCACAAGCATGTGTTTATGAATCACTACCAGGTAGTGACGACACCAAGTGTTCCGAGTCCATCAGAAAAAAAACACGGGAACACATATCACACGTCAAACAGTTGAATGAAGACACCAACGCTGGAGACCCGTGATGATCCGGGGTAGCTCTCCAGCAACCCATGCTTGCCGTAAAAGGTGACTATGCTTGTCGTAAGAGGCGACTAACGGGATCGGGTGGTCAGGCTCGCTGACTTGGTTGATGCATGTCATCGATCCCAATTGCGTGGATTGATGCTCATGATATCAATCACTGGATTGTCTGGTCCAGACTCGATTATTTACAGACGCCGTCATATAGCTGTAATATTGCTGAGTGCGACGTTAAACAACCAACCAACCAACCACTCAAGGCTGCACCCTCCAGCACCCCACTCCACACAAGGGCAGGTTGACCACTGAAGTCGTAACTTTTATCATACAGTCTTGTGGAAAGATTTTGGTCACTATCAATCCTTATGCATATATTAAAATATGTTCGAAAATATGTTTGAAAAGCCCACTCTTTCACATGTACCCTTTGAAAGTTTGAATAAAATCTTGTCCATGTATTTGGAATTGCTCAAGACAGTAATACGTTTACAAGGAACACGCTTACAACGAACTGACGGATATAACGAACTTTAATTTGGTCCCGTCTGTGTATATGCTGTATATTGGCATATAACGAACTACGGTTATAACAAACTAAAATTAATGTTTCCTGTCAGTTCATTATAATCGTAGTCTGCTGTATTTAAATCGCAGAATTTGTACCGACAAGCTTTACAAATTAGAGTTTATTTAATTAAGATAATATCGCCGAAACACTGCAAACATTAGGTTTAAAACACCACTATGATACTCGTATCAAATGCATCAACTATTTGGTTGTTTCATTTGTAGCCACCGTCAAAAATTGATGTATACTTCACACATTGCATCCATGTGGATAATCGAACCCGGGTTTTCGGCGTGACGAGCGACAGCTTTACCCACAAGGCTACCCCACCGCCCCATGTAGGAAATGTCTGCTTGAAGTAAGCTACACTATCATGTAAACATGGAAAAATTAAATTATTGGAGTGTCTCATGTTACAAATGCTTCTTTTATAAAGTGGTTTGGCAGCGTTAATAGCGTTAAGGAGAGAACGCATAATAATACATAATTATCAAGGATGCTAAGGAGTCCGATTGTCTAACAACCATGACCTCAGCATAATCCAAGCCTGGCAGTTGCAGCTAATACCCTCTCGCGCACATGTTGGTTACTGACACAATTAACCACGTTCGAACTTTTTTAAAGATGTGTTCTTCCTTTTCCAGCATGAGTATCATGTGATGATCAGATCGCTCTACTTACACACAGGCACACATACTACTTCCCTATCGCAGCCCCTGCTGCAACAGTATCTGTACAAAAAGAATTCCTCAGAACCTTGAACGATTTTCAGTCTGACATTTGATGTGTTGTGTGTTGACCTTAAGAGAAGAGGGATGATTTAACATCCAACACCACTGCAGCGCCCGGGGGTTGAGGGAGGGGCGGGGGTGGGGGATGGGGTGGGTGGGGAGGGGGTTGCTATTGTGTAATAAACGGGATATATGAGAAATGTATCACTCAACAAGGTGGAGATAATTATAATACCTACCAAAATAGAGTTATAACACTAGCAACGACCGAGATATTACACTTAACAATAGGTTATACAACATTTCCACTGTGTTGACCTTGAGAGTAGACCTTGGAGTTAACATCCAACAACATTTCAACGACCGGGGGTCGGTGTGTGTTTGTGTTTGTGGTGGTAGGGGCGCTATCGTGTAATAAATGTGATATATATCACCTGACAAAGGTGTTATCAAGAGGTATTACACTTAAGAAGGGTGGAGATATACCACTTACCAAAATGGACTTATTACACTAACAACGACGGCGATATAACTCTTGACAAAAGTAATAGAACATTTAACGACGGGCGGGGGGGGGGGGGGGGGGGGGGGTGTACAAAGGTAGAATACTATTCCGCGCGTTATTACATAAACTAGTACACAAACTTCCATAGGAACCGTGTGGGACATACGCTGTTAGTCGGAAAGCGCACGTTAAATCCCCAACCTCAGTCAGTCAGTTCCATAGGAAAACCTATCTGAACTTTAAGAAGATACATACCTTCACATATTTCACGTTTATGTGTCACAGATTGAACAAAGCGCTATTCCTTATCGCTTTGCGTCTATTTCCATGGAAATTTATGTTTGACCGTATTGAGCGTCTTCAATGGTGGCCACGTGTGTCGCCATCGGTGTGACGCGTGGACGATCGGATGTGACGTCCTTGTCTTGAGGTTGGTTTCAAATATTGTTTATCTTACAGTTTTACAGGTTTTGTTGGACGAGGGAGTAGCGGTGAATATAGACAATAGAACCATACAGTCTCACATGCAACATTTATTGACAGACTTGTGTATCGCAGTATATTTGTTTTATTTTCACAACGCAATCGTCATCAATGGGAACAAAATATCTGCTCATCTATGTAATAGTCGCTATGGTTACAGCAACAGCTCGGCCGGTTACCAACATATACACCTGACGTGACGAAGGGGATGTTAGAGGCGGTAACAGGCTCTTCTATGGATTAACTGCTCAGTAATCAAAGCACAGAAAGCTTTCAGTGGTCGACGTGGACTTTCAGATGTGTTTCACGTTAAGTGGCGGAATGTTCGCTATGTATACATAATCAATTGACAGATCACACCAACCAACGTACAGACAAAAAGCTCAGTAACTCAGTGGAGTCATTACCTGACAGACTAATGGCATGAATTATTCCTGCTATTTACAGAGTCTTACGTCGGTCGGGCAGTAACAAGGCGACATCGGGCGACATCTTTGTCAAATGAAACTCATAATGTTGCGTGCTCTCTCGTGACAATATAAAGAGATAAAATCGAACATCTTGTCACCGCGAATGAATATTCATGCAAGGTAAACGTGCGTTAATCAGTGTTGTTTAAATCAATGGCGCGGTTGCGAGAACCGGTTGTGAAAGGTCTAAGTTTCAACATCTGACTCAGCAGATAACAGACACTTTCTTGCGACTGAAATGACTGACACGTGAATAAAATATGGAGATAACATCGACCGGCCTCTCACTCCGAGAGTGAAATTGTGCGACCAGGCCGTTTTTCAAATATGAGACTAACTGTTGTCGATTTATCTATTGTGTCACTAGACTCAGTGACCTATGTGATGTTATAAACAAAACGTTCGCCATAATGGAGATAGATGGACCCACATCAGTTACCAGGGACAGAGAAATGATATCACGTATTCCCAGACCCCTGGTTTTCCTAAAAGACCCAACTGGCATAAAGGAGATGAGTTGGCGTTTCAGCAACCTCCACTGAGTTTGATGAACAATCTTCTTATCAGGGGCGTCACGTACGACATTGACGCATTAATGGCAACGTCAACGACGTCTTGCCGATGAATCAAATCATGTTTGCCTGTCCACAACAGAGCAGACGACAAGATAAGGCAGACGACAGTACTGGTACTCGAAATATGTCCTGTGTTTCATGCCGGTCATAATAATCGCTACAGCGTTACCTATGTTGTTTTCAAATAATAAGGGGCAGTAGGTTAGCCCAGTGGTAAAACATTGGTTCGTCTTGCCGAAGACCCGGGTTCGATTCTTAACATGGTACAGTGTGTACTTTCTTGATGTCCGTAGCCATGACTACCACTCACTTGAATATGAAATATCTACGAATTAAACACGTCTTGAGAGGCGCATACTAAAGACGAGTTTTAATGTGTCATAAAATCAATTCATCGGAGCTCGGGGGGAAATATATGTTTCTGATATCTCCAGTAATCTGTCGAACTGATAAATATTGATTCGATTGTCACCGACACCTCATGTCCACGTGTGACTTCGCCGTTCTATAGTTCAGAAAAAACACGTGACTATCTCAACAACATTGACAGTGAGTATGGTTTTACCCCGCGATATTCCAGAAATATCACGGTGGGGGACACGAATAATGGGCTGAACATATAGTACCCATGTGGGGGAATCGAACCCGGGCACTTGGCGTGACGAGCGAACGCTTTAACCACAAGGCTAACACTCATCGGGAATCGGGCGTTATTTAGGTGTTACACGCGACTGTCTCAACAACGACTGCTTGTACACATATTGGTGCCGTTGCGATCTTAGCTTTACGGTGGGTGTAACTCCCATACCATAACAGGTACTTACGACAGTAGTAGCGCTGAGGTTGTTTGGTACAACGACATCCCGTGTCAACTCGGGGATCTCGCATGAGCTACCTCGACGAACTTTTTCCTTATTTTGACCTGCCTCTGGAACATTGCTGGCTAGGTCACAAAGCAATATTCACTGTCTGACTCACTACTTCCAACCGGAGACCCGTGAAGATTCCGGGGTAGAATAGGTCTTCAGCAACCCATGCTTGTCGTAAAAGGTGACTCTGCTTGTCGTAAAAGGCGACTAACGGGATCGGGTGGTCAGGCTCACTGACTTAGTTGATGCATGTCATCGATCCCAATTGCGTGGATCGATGCTCATGATATTAATCACTGGATTGCCTAGTCAAGACTCGATTATTTACAGACGCCGTCATATAGCTGGAATATTGCTGAGTGCGGCGTTATACAAAGCAACCAACCAACCAACTTCCAACCGGAAGAACAGAAGCTTCAAAGACATTTAGGCTTTTGTTTTCAAATATATTTTTTTAGAAATTCCAAAATGGTTTGTGTCAGCCGGATGGGACAAGTACAACATGTATTACCATACTTATACAACTCGTAACGTATTATTCATCCTTTGGAGGATTTTCTTTAGATGTACAGATTCCAGAGAAGAAAATAAATGGCATATTTATTCACACAAAGCCGAAATATTATCTTTCTTGTTTTAAAAAACATTCAAAATTTAGAAATATATGGCATATTTATTAACTGAAACTAAGATTATTATTTTTCATGTTCAAAACTGCATTCTGAATAATAAAGAAGTTGTATCTCCATAGAAATGTCTCCCTTGTTCAGCATGCCAACTTATACAGGCCACTTAAAGAGGTGCATTCTATTCTAGTGTTTTAAAAATGCATTCGCAAGAAACACGATATATTTGGAATGTCAAAGAGACGCCTTTTGTAAAATTTTAATTTATTATCTTTCATTGAAATGCTTACATAGTTCTGCAAAGTAGGATGTACGTCTGGGCATCGTGACACTAGCTAGGTCATTTAAACATAAAAGGCGATGTTTGTTCAAGGCAAGTTAAATACAATACACAAAACAAGGCAAGTAAAATGCTAAAAGTTTATAGGGCCGAGTTAAAATGTTTTAAAACAGGCAGAGTTACTACAGTACATGAAGTATAATATACATGAAAGTTTTGATATACATAGCTTAAAATGGATGGCAATGTCGGTTATATTAAGGCGAAGAATATGAGGGATAATTTCATCAAATGATACATCAAATGTTTATAAGGACGGAATTTTGTAGACAAATTATGCAATGCAAATGTTAATATTTGGGAAAATATATAGATAGTACTAGCCAAGGAGATATTATTATGCCTATATGAATTTACGCACAAAAATTGTGTTACTTAACCCACTATAGAAACGGCCAAAATATGATGGAGCTAAAAATAGAGTAGGAGGGAATTTTGAACCCACGTGTTGGACTAGACTAGTTGAATTCCACACAACGTAAAATAGAGGCGAACGAATTTGAACTGCTAGAAGGGATGCTGGATTGAGTGCGTGACATGTTCTCGCGCGTGCGAGAGTTGTGAGTTATAATTATGATTATAGATTATGGTAATAAACTATGTCAGAGAACGTGGCAAAATGTTAGAAAAATAAAGTAAAATATTTACAAGAAAAAACACAGGAGATAAATGCGTAACTACATACTACTCCCGGACATTGGAGTAGTTTATTTCAATTTACCAGTTTCAAGGGGAAAATGGGAGAATTTCTGAAACAATATGCGACCTGCTTCTGATGTATGAGGTATGCAGGTTCGTTGATAGAATGGTTTCGCTTTTGAACAAATCTACCTGTCGTTCTTTATTCCTGGTGTAGATAGAGAAAAGCGCAGACACGAATTCAATGAAGAGGAATAAAATATTTACACAAGGCGAATGCTTAAAGGGAGGGCACTCTAATTTACTCACTATTTGTAAACAAACATGGCGACGGGCACCTGCTAAACCCTAACGACAACATTTCAAGCTAGTTTTGCATGCACATGTATCGTTATCTCTCTGTTTTAGCATAGAAGCATCATGTCCGGAGAAACGAAAAAGATGGATGGCCATTCTCCAGGTAGGTATGCGATAACTGCCGAGATAAACACACATATAGCTGAGAGTGACGGGGTGATCGTGTAACCTCGGTTGTTTACCGGTTGTCAAGTGTCTTCTTTAGTAACCCAGGACGGTTAGTCTTTGAACAGCACTATATTAGCAAGTCTAAAGTGGAATAGAGTGAAGAATTCCATTTTTTAGTTTTAGAGGATGTATATTTTATGCATAGACAGTAAAAATCGCATCAGAACCAGAGATTGTTATGGAATGGGATTCGAACCACGGATCTTCTGATCTAAGGTCAGATGCCTTTTCCACATGACCAAGATGACAATTAAGATATGATATCATATGAAGGCACGTCCTAGGATGCAGAGTAGGGTACTGAGAAATATTTTGCTCAAATAAAATATGAACTTGCTCAGCTCCCATGTTAGGCGCCAATGAAGTGGCCATTAAAGGGGCACTGATCTAACGCAATTCCCCGGGACTGGTTGTTGCCTTTGTTATTGTTTTTTCCCAGTGAGTACCCGGATGTAGAGCAGAAATCTAGACTAGCTCGCGACCTCTGTTGCGCCATTCGTAAGCGCATTAGTCACTTTTATGGATACCGGTAGTAATAAGAGCGTATGGTCACATTGATCAACAAAATGAAATACAGTTTTCGAGATAATAAGGAAATGTAGGCATCTTTGTGGGTAGCATCGGTAATGGTGACGAAGTTTTGATAAGTCACTTGCTTGGTAATTTTGCGATTTTCGTTTACACTATTTTGACTTGCAACACAAAGTATATATTTCACCTGAGCATTGCTTTTTTTTATAGTGTGTATATTTTTTTACTGTCAAAATGTGTAACATATTTATTAAACGTCTAAATATTCAGTTATTTTACAAAGTGACTGAAAAACATTTCCATCTGTATTATTATGATAACGAATTCCAAACATTTTGATGTTTAATGTCATCACCAAGAGACTGAAAATGTTACGTTGAAAAGTACATTTCTATGTTGTTTGGCTTCTAATCCTACATAATAATCTGCTGTGATGTTTGTAGGCCCTTTTGATCGTCTTAATCAATCTGGACAGATTTTTTAGTCAAAATGACTGAAATATTTACACATTTTAAAAATTGCCTGAGAGAATCACATTTTACAAATTGACGGTAATCTATACACGCTTACAAAGGAAATGACCTGTGAAAACAACGTCTATCGCGCATTGAAGAATTTCCCAACCAAGACGTAGGAAAACAAGAACGAATCGGTTCAAATGAAGGAAAACAAAATGCAAAAAACATAATTACAACCTACCAAATTAATGTGTATAAATAGGCAGCTTCCTTATTCGAGGAATGTATCCATGAATATCCACACAAAGGAATAATATCCCAATCGTCTGCAGCTATACAAAATAACTTATTCGATGTCACGTGTCTCTGTAACTATCAAATATTCTAAAAGATATATATCGTTTCGAGCGTCAAGTCTCAAGGGTCGGCTGAGAAAGGCCACGTGACAACTATTTTCATTACGTCGACGGTTCCTAATAAATCCATTGAGTTTGATAACAATGAGCAACCAATCAACGTAATATCAGTTAACCCTTTGAACAAATTGTATGTTGTTTTTACATCGGCACTTCACGCCATGATATGAGTGTATTCCCTTTGTTTTAGTAAACCTAGACATGTAAACACTCACTTTTGACATATCCACTGTGCAAGATAACAGTGATTAATCAATCAACGTATTTTCTGTTAATCCTTTGATGACTAGGAACGATCCGTTGATTTACAAAAAAAAGTAAATCAACTGATCATTCATCTCTTGCTGGGCTGCCACGTGCATATTACATAACCTCACTTCAAACCTGGATTTAGATTGAATAATTACCCCAGACACAATAAATGCCAAATGAGAACCTTTGTCAGGTAATCTAAGTGGTGCTACCACTAATTGTACCTGTAATAAATTCATTAACTGAGCATCAAGTGAATGACGACAAATACACAAGTGTAGGGTTATACGAGAAAACGTGTATGACAACAAGGGAGTAGTAATCGTATTACACAATCCGAAATCCGAAAATGCTTTCACTGCATGGATACTTTTTTTAGTATTAAACTATAACCATCTGGGGTATTTTCCAAATGACGACTTCCGATGAGCTCCGCCGTTCTTTTTGTCTGTTTGTTTAGGCTGAAGAAATTATTTAACGTGCGCCCTTTGTCGAATCTTTATAGATCACAGTTAACCAATCAGTGTTTATGCAAAAATGCGTAAAACAAATATTGCCTCCAGCCTCCAAGTTTATTTAGCTGTCCTTGCAGACGGTAGCCCAGTCTCTGGTCACGCTCAGTTACGTTGCGTATCATCCGGGTACTCACGGGGGAAAAAACAATAACAAAGGCAACAACCAGTCCGGGGAATGGCGTTAGATCAGTGCCCCTTTAAATATCAGAGTCCTTGGACGTCACACAGTGGGTGCACAGGGAATGACATAATACATTGTGCACTGTTTGCACATTGCATGCATTTATCATATACACAGCAGAACAAGCCAATTAAACTCGGAGGGTTTACACATTACAGCGCCACATGGCATTCTTTATTGTCAACTATTCACTAAGTTACAAAGCATGGAGCAGGCCATAACTCAGAAAAAATGAATGAACGACACCAATTTGCGAACTCATGTGAGATTGTGACCAGTAACATCAGTGTGAAAAATTTCATTTCTCTAACTTGAAAAGTTTTTGAGAAAACTTGACTACATTGAGAAGTGGACGGACGAACTCCATTTCTATATTCCCACCCCCACTTCGTGGTGGGAGATAAAAAATGACCTACTGTTGACATGGAGCAGCTCAAGGCTTTTTTATAGTTTATATTCACTACTATATGAACAAACAAAATTATAATGTACCCCATGATGGAGGATACTGATAACACTGTTTTTTGGTTACATTTGACTCATTTCAGGTAGGTGGAATGAAAACTACACTGCTTTTTCCTTCTTTTATTTTCGAAGATTTCAATATTTTTGGGGGGATTTGTAAACCAAGTTTTATAAAAAGCCTGGCCTGACAAACTTTGGATTATTGCAGTGAACAAGTATGACTTGCTGAGTCTGGAGCATTCTTCACTGACACAGGAGCGCATGATCCTTGCCTTCCAGGCTCTTGATGAACTCGTCCCTCAACTCGGCGTCTTCACAAGGATCTTCCGCAAACTACGGGATGATTTCTTCGGTAAACGCAAACACTTACGACTGTTTGATGAATAATGTTTGACTGAATGGTTGTCAGCAACTCTGCGAAAACGTTTTTTTCCCTCCTAAACAAATTTAAACAAATTTGGAATGAATAATGTTGTTGTGAAATGTCTTTTTAGGTTTGTGCATTTTTGCCACAGGAGTCTGAAGTTCCAACTTAAATAATATTACATTCTGGGATTTTCTACTATCAAACACACGGAAATCTTCCATAGGGAGGGGTGTTTGACAGTGAAAAATAATAATGTCGTTATTTAAAACAGGTTTCAGTTCACTCTTCACACGATATTTTGGAAAGATGCAGGTATTTTGAATTAAGGAGTGAATGAGTTAGCATCGGTTTTCGCCACAATGTTCTAGCAATATCATTCCAAGGGACATCTGAAATAAGCTTCACATGTTGTACCCATTTCGGGAATTGAACCCAGGTCTTCATCATGACGAGCGAACACTTAAACCACCAGGCTACCCCAGTTAAAGGAGTGAGGTTGTGTGATGTGTGTTACAGAGGCGGTGTACAGCGAGGAGCTGACGGGGAGTTCAGAGAAGGAGGAGGAGGAGGAGGCGCGGTACATCCAGCGTATCCCCTACTTCCTCCTTGTACAGAGAGTCTACAAGGAGAGACATGCACAGGGCGAGGAGCTCAAGGAACAACTAGATGTTGTCAAGGAAAGGTACAAACTCAATATCTGTATTGTTAATCTGTTGGAATATCATTTTTTTAACAGCTTTTTTAAAGAAATTAACCACAGCGTCATCCCTGACAACATATTTTGGGAATTCATTTTGTCCGTGTGCTTCAATTTCATTATTGTAAGGCTCATTAGGACAGTTGTTGTTATGTGTTGGAAATGGTTGAAAGTTTACTGGGATTGGCTTATCTTGGGTTTGAATCACATCTCATCCTCATCCTCATCCTGCGTCTTGCATCATTACTTCTACGCTCGTTGTTTTAAATGTCTACGACTGACATCATTTGAGGGTTTACGCCCACCTTCCACTATACTCACCAAGATATAACATATAACTGAAATAATCTTGGCGGCGTTAAAGCTCACTAGTTAATGTTGACTTGTGTCTACTGAAGACCAGGGCCCCGTTCCTCAAAGCGATCTTAGCACTAAGGTGATCCTAAGTCCTATACTTTAACATAGGCTTACGATCATCGTAGAGCTAAGATCGCTTTGAGGAATGGGGCCCTGGGCTCCATTGCACAAAGTGATCTTAGCGGTATGACTGTCGTAAGCCTAAGTCGAAGGGAGCGTAGCACTATGATCACTTGGCCAATGGGAAGCTAGCACCAAGGTACTACTACATCTTGTTGTGTTCTTCAGGTTGTTCAGCAAACACCAGCAGCTGGAGGAGAGTCTGTCCATGGTGTCCGAGCTACAGACCTTGGTGGATGACCTCACAGCCAAGATCTCAGACCTCGAGAACAATGTTGCTGAGAAAAAGATTGAAATAGCCAGGTGAGGCATTTTTATGATCAGGAAAATTCAAGAAAAATATTTGGCTTTCAGTGTGTTATTATCAGTCCAACTTGATAAAATTAGATCATTTACTCACATAGACTCCTGTCTCCTGGAAGACCGTCTCCGTGGTCTAGAGGTAGAGCGTCCGCCCAGAGAGCGGAATGTTCGTGGTTCGATCCCCGACCGCGTCATACCAAAAGACATTAAAAGATGTTACTTGTTGTTACCCTGTCTGGCGCTCGGCATTAAGGGGCTAAAACAAGGACTGGTCGGCCAGAGTCAGTATACTTTGTTTGAGTGGGGTATTCATGTTAAACTGCGGCATGGTATCTCAGTGAGCTAGCACTATCAATCGTCATCAGTCCGGAGTAGTACAAGCAGCCACGCAAACGCACACACGTACATGCACATTGCTATATAAGTGCAATAATCTTGGACGCGACGTTAAACGCCATTTCACCTCACCTCACCTCTCTCCTGGAAGGTCTGAGGACACTTCAGTTGCAAAGCATCACTATATATGGTTCAACCCCAATGTCCATGACAACATGGTACCGATCACTGTACAAACATCTTGAGAAACATGATCTGACTGTTGGTTGGAAAATTATCCGAATAGAAGTGAAAAACACAAATTGTTGTCCGCAAGTATTTGTCTGCACTGTGTGGTGATTGGATGGAGTGAAGATAGTATAGGAGAGCATTGGGTTCCCAACTGATGTCAGGTGATGTATTGTGTGTCCTCAGCTTGGACCAGAGACTGGACACCACCAGACTGGCAGCAGACGTCATGCAGGACAGACTGGAGGCCGACATACACCACCTGGAGGTCAGTCATCACATCTCTGATTAACCAGTGCAGTACATCTCAGTTGTAGTAGTAAATATGCCAATCCATTCATCAGCATGGCATGGTGTAGTATTAGAGAATCTGCTCAGAGCAGAAAGTGGTTCGATACCCTTCCCGCGTCATACCAAAAGACATTAAACGATGGTACATATTGCAAAAGAAGGATTGCATGCACCTCGCTGTATCAGTGCAATTATCTTGTAATCAAATTTAATCACATTTTCACCCAACTTATCACCTTGGCTCTGTTTTGGAAGTGATGTCACAGTAACCACCCTTCTCTTGCTTATGAGCATGTAATCAATGAACAATCAATTTGACTCTTTTGAACAGAGATCTATTTTCAAGCTTGTGGCCTGACAGTATGAACTGCTAACTAGAAAAATGTCATCTTCCCAGGTGTGCCCCGAAACAAGACAAGTCAAGTACTAGTGATATCGCTGTTTGTTCCAATCTTGAAATAACAGTTTATTTTGATTGGACAATTAATTTAGCACTGTCACATTATCTGGACTCAAACCAGAGCTATATGGTTGCGAATAGCTATTTTTAATAATAGAATGGAGATCTTATACTCGAGGATGAAATCAGCAATAGAAGTGAAAAGCACAAATCTTATCATGGCAGAATGAAGGCGTATTTGGAAACATACTGTAAATTTTAAAATTAACGTGAGCGTGAATTAAATGTGAAAACTGCAAGAGGTCTTTGTTCGTATTAATGAAACTTCGTATTTATGTCTCCAAAATGACTATCAACAATAAGCCGGGCTCTCTACAGATTTTGGATAGCGGAAATACCATTTTGAATATGTAGACAAACACGGTTTATTGAGCAGCAGTTGCAACAAGTATATAACAATGTCAATCATAGAATGGGAATTACACAATTGGCATCCAATGAGTTATCACTGCTGGGGTCAAGAGTTCTACCTACTCGTGTCAAACTAGGCATCATTGACCACTCCAATCAGTGAACTGTTGTTGGTTAAATTATTTTATTGCCTTTGAACTTCCTTAATGCCACTCAACAGAATAAGCATACAAACTGTGTGTTGTTTTTAGGAAAACACTGTTTATTGTTTTTACGGAAGTGCTTTACACAGCGCTAATAAGCATTGCTATTTGCTGTTTGATTGGATTAAAGTAAGGATATGTATCATTCCACGGTAATTGGGTGGGGGAGTCGCATTGATTTTGAGTCGTATATTTGGCTATGGGTCAGCAGTCGTATTAATTTGGAGACTCATTAATTTCAAGATTTACAGTATATAGGTTAAATAGATTCTCAGATCTGGGGCATCTATGGTAGTTATTATTACTTTGTCTTGTCAAATAGTGAGTGAGTGAGTGAGTTGGGTTTTATGCCGGTTCCAACAGTTCCAGTTATATCATGGCGTGTCAGCCTAATGTGGGAGGAAAGCCAGATCTCAGAAGTGAAACCCGACCATGACCATTGGTATCGTGCTGACAACTCTAGAAAGATAATCAAGGTGAACCAGGATTCGAACCCACAATCATGGGTTCTGTCAAGCCAAAGTGCACAGCAAACACAATGAAAAATGTTATGAATATGGAAAAGTTAGATAAACATGGTGAATATCACCACCCTTAAAAATGCCCCAAGGATATGGTGCAGGGCGAAGGTAGTGGCAGGGAAACATTAGATAACACAGCCAGCATCCTGTGATGACACCGATATGGATTCATAACACTCCTCTGTTTCCATCTGTCCCACAGATGTGCTACTGCTCCGGTCACTGTCTCAGAGGCAAGACTTTGACTAGTCCAAATAAGAACTTGACTGAAACTTTATCTTTATTCAAATATATGAAAGTCAGAAGGAATGTGTGCATAGTCAGAAAGAAATGCGAACATTAGTGACTTAACAAAATTGTAGTGTAACCAAGGAGTTCTAGATAATTTTGCATCTTTAAACAATATAGTCGTGTGGGTGCTCGGGTCCTAGTCAGTACCTACCTGACCTGAGTATTTGAGTTACCCTTCCAAGCCCTAGTAGCTAGACATACTTGGTACAAACATTCAATGTTTCAGGACGTGCTGAATGAGGCAAAGAAAGAGACCGATTTTCTATCTAAGTTCAAGAAAGGTTACGATGATCTATATGATGGTAAGTTAATTTCACTGTTGGACTCAGTCCCGCTATATGACATAGTACTACAGCAGTCATAGTTCAGTGTGAAACAGGGCCTTAGGCCTTACCCAGCCAAGCAGTCATTGTTCAGTGGGAAACAGGGCCTTAGGCCTTACCCAACCAAGCAGTCATAGTTTGGTGGGAAACAGAGCTTAGGCCTTACACAACCAAGCAGTCAAAAGTTCAGTGTGAAAGAGGACCTTAGGCCTTACCCAACCAAGCAGTCATAGTTTGGTGTGAAACAGAGCTTAGGCCTTACCGAGCCAAGCAGTCATCGTTCAGTGGGAAACAGGGCCTTAGGCCTTACCCAACCAAGCAGTCATAGTTTGGTGTGAAACAGAGCTTAGGCCTTACCCAACCAAGCAGTCAAAAGTTCAGTGTGAAAGAGGACCTTAGGCCTTACCCAACCAAGCAGTCAAAGTTCAGTGTGAAAAAGGCCCTAAGGCCTTACCCAACCAAGCAGTCATAGTTCAGTGTGAAACAGGGCCTTAGGCCTTACCCAACCAAGCAGTCATAGTTCAGTGTGAAAAAGGCCCTAAGGCCTTATCCAACCAAGCAGTCATAGTTCAGTGTGAAACAGGGCCTTAGGCCTTACCCAGCCAAGCAGTCATAGTTCACTGTGAAACAGGGCCTTAGGTCTTATCCAACTAAGCAGTCAAAAGTTCAGTGTGAAACAGTGCCTTAGGCCTTACCCGACCAATCAGTCATAGTTCAGTGTGAAACAGGGCCTAAGGCCTTACCAAATCAAGCAGTCTTAGTTCAGTGTGAAACAGGACCTTTGGCCTTATCAGGGTGAAACAGGGCCTTAGGCCTTACCCAATCAAGCAGTCATAGTTCAGTGTGAAACAGGGCCTTATCCAATCAAGCAGTCATAGTTCAGTGTGAAACAGGGCCTTAGGCCTTATCCAACCAAGCAGTCATAGTTCAGTGTGAAACAGGGCCTTAGGCCCTACCCAATCAAGCAGTTTGGTGTGAAACAGAGCTTAGGCCTTACCCAACCAAGCAGTCATCGCACTACAGACACAGGCACTCCTAAACAGTCATGGACTCAACATACTCAAGATGATCATAGGAGTATATAAATATATATTTTATTAACAGGAACCTGGTTTTCTCATCTCATCCTTTCTCACTGTTATTATAAATAGGATTGTATCGAGGTCAAGTAATGTTAAGTTAAATCCCAAGTTAGAGGTCATTATTCTGATATCTGGATTCTTTTCTCTCTTATTCCACAATTAAATACTTTTCATATATTTCCCAGCATTCCTTGAGAAGACAGATGAGGAAGAAGAAGACACCAAGCCGAAGAAGCAGGCTGTCATCTCCACCAAGAGAGTATGTATCACAGGTCACAGCTCATCCTTACTCATTACATGCACTGGGGGCATGGATGGTGCTGCAGTTTGATGTGGGTTTAGGATAGTGGGTTTGATTCTAAATTGGATTCTAAACTTTCACAAATCATGTTTTGTTAAAGGTGAGCTCTGGTCCTTCTGCTAACAGGAGCAGTGGAGGGCTGGGGATGTTTTTTTATGCTCAGTATTACACTATTGCATTGAGTGCAATTTTAAAGTACCTCCTAATTTAAGAAAATAAGAACTTTAACAAAAATCCTAATTTGAAAGAAATAATGATATGTTCCCTGTTTGACACCCAAGAGCACTGAGTTTGGAATAGATAAATCCATTACTGACATTATGTTTCTGGGTCAGTCAGTCACTCACTCACTCACTCACTCACTCACTCACTCACTCACTCACTCACTCACACAAATGATTTAGCTTTATTTTGTTACCTCCTTGATTCAGACATTTTGATTTTAACGAAAGAAACCAAACAGAACACAGATATTCTTTCCATGCACTCCCTTAAGGTTTAGATGCTTGGTGCTCAGAAACAACAGGATGTATTAATATCCACAATATAATGTGAGACCTTTATTGTTTACATCTGGAACTGGATGTATGAGTGAGTTTTCAGGATGTAGAAATCAGATATCCTGGTGTGATTACTTTTCTCACTCTTCACGCAAAGAGGTATCATATCGGTGTAAAAGATCAGATTCAATGAGATTGTTTTTCTGAACATATTTTAGTCATGGGACAACCAATTTTAAAGTACAAACGTACATATTGTTATATCCCACAGCTGTTGACATGTTGTATATGTGGCTATTTTTTCCCAGCATATGCTTATAGTGACAAACCAAAGTGATTAGTGTTTTTGCCAAAGTAAGAACACAAGGGACAAACATTTTTATGTGTTATTTTTAGCACAAAAGAAATATAACTGAACCTAAAAAAAGTAATTTCCTCCTGATCAGCAAGTTTACTCCCAAACTGTATTTTTTTTTTGTATTTGGGAATGAGACAAGGAGTCAGCATGTTGTAGCTATGATACTACAAGTGTACCAACATCCATGATGATTGTTGTACCACAGGCCAACCTCATCAGCCAGATCGAGTGCTGCAGCAAGCTGGAACAGCAGCTCCTTACTGTCCTCAACACATCCATGGAGGGTGAGGCTCTCACTGATGGCCAATTGTTTGTTTGTTTGTTTGTTTGTTTGTTTGTTTGTTTGTTTGTTTAACGTCACACTCAGCAATATTCCAGCCATGTGACTGTGATTGATATCATGAGCATTGATCTATGCAATTGGGATACGATGATCTGCATCAGCCAAGTCAGCGAGTCTGACCACCCAATCCCATTGGTCATGTCTCATGACAAGCAAAGTCGCCTTTTACGGGTTACTGAAGATAAATTCTAAGACAGATCTTCACGGGTCTGGTCAGAAAGTTGAAGTTAAGCATGTTATATCCGAGTAGGGTGTTATGCAGGTGGTCAGTTTGTGATGTTATATCCCAGTAGGGTGTTATACAGATGGTCAGTATGTAATGTTATATCCCAGTAGGGTGTTATACAGGTGGTCAGTATGTAATGTTATATCCGAGTAGGGTGTTATACAGGTGGTCAGTATGTGATGTTGTATCCCAGTAGGGTGTTATACAGGTGGTCAGTATGTAATGTTATATCCGAGTAGGGTGTTATACAGGTGGTCAGTATGTGATGTTGTATCCCAGTAGATTGTTATACATGTGGTCAGTATGTGATGTTATATCCCAATAGGTTGTTATACAGGTGGTCAGTATGTGATGTTACATCCCAGTAGGGTGTTATACAGGTGGTCAGGATGTGATGTTACACCCAGTAGGGTGTTATACAGATGGTCAGTATGTGACGTTATACCCCAGTAGGGTGTTATACAGGTGGTCAGTATGTGATGTTATATCCGAGTAGGGTGTTATACATGTGGTCAGTATGTGATGTTGTATCCCAGTAGGGTGTTATACATGTGGTCAGTATGTGATGTTATATTCCAGTAGGGTGTTATACATGTGGTCAGTATGTGATGTTATATCCCAATAGGTTGTTATACAGGTGGTCAGTATGTGATGTTACATCCCAGTAGGATGTTATACAGGTGGTCAGTATGTGATGTTACATCCCAGTAGGGTGTTATACAGGTGGTCAGTATGTGATGTTACACCCAGTAGGGTGTTATACAGATGGTCAGTATGTGATGTTATACCCCAGTAGGGTGTTATACAGGTGGTCAGTATGTGATGTTACATCCCAGTAGGGTGTTGTGCAGGTGGTCAGTATGTGATGTTATATCCCAGTAGGGTGTTATGCAGGTGGTCAGTATGTGATGTTACATCCCAGTAGGGTGTTATACAGGTGGTCAGTATGGGATGTTATACCCCAGTAGGGTGTTATGCAGGTGGTCAGTATGTGATGTTACATCCCAGTAGGGTGTTATGCAGGTGGTCAGTATGTGATGTTATATCCCAGTAGGGTGTTATACAGGTGGTCAGTATGTGATGTTATATCCCACTAGGGTGTTATACAGGTGGTCAGTATGTGATATCCCAGTAGGATGTTATACAGGTGGTCAGTATGTGATATCCCAGTAGGATGTTATACAGGTGGTCAGTATGTGATATTATATCCCAGTAGGGTGTTATACAGGTGGTCAGTATGTGATATCCCAGTAGGATGTTATACAGGTGGTCAGTATGTGATATTATATCCCAGTAGGGTGTTATACATGTGGTCAGTATGTGATGTTATATCCCTGTAGGGTGCTATACAGGTGGTCAGTATATAATGTTATATCCCTGTAGGGTGTTATACATGTGGTCAGTATGTTATGTTATATCCCAGTAGGGTGTTATACAGGTGGTCAGTATGTGATATCCCAGTAGGATGTTATACAGGTGGTCAGTATGTGATATCCCAGTAGGGTGTTATGCAGGTGGTCAGTATGTGATATTATATCCCAGTAGGATGTTATGCAGGTGATCATTATGTGATGTGATATCTCAGTAGGGTGCTGTACAAGTGGTCAGTTGTTGTTGTGTTGCCCGCAGAGTTTGACCACTTCCTGGAGGAGCACAAGGAGGAGCTGGAGAGCAAGGTGACCACAGAGGACATGACGGAGGCTGAGTTCGAGATACAGGAGATGGAGATAGAGGATGCCGACCAGCAGGTGGGGAGAACTGAAGAGGGGGTGGATGTGTGACAACGGGATGGGAGGGTGGGAGATTTTGTCGATGGGGAAGGTAGCGGTGGGTCAGTGACATAGGTATTGAGAGATGTGGTTAGTTTTGGGAATGGTGAGATTCAAATGTGTTGGTTGGTGATGGGTGGGTAAGACAGGTATTAAGTGAAAATTTAGAAACTTAGATTAATGAAATGGATGAGACAGGGTGAGATGCATCTGTTGAGTGAGATGAATCAGATAGGGTGAGATTTTATCATTTGGGTGAAATAGATTAAATGGAATGATGTGAATGGTTAGATAGTTCAGTTGGGTGAGAATGGGGAGATGGATAAGATAGGACAAGATGGATCATGATGGAGCAGTTGGGTGATATTGATTAAATTGGATGAGATGAATCATAAAGAGTAAGATGGCACAGTTAGGGAGGGATCGCACAGACAAGTTGAGATGGATCCATTGGGTGAGATAGTAAATAGGGTAGTATTATTGGACTGAGAGGATCAGTTGGGTGAGATAGTAAATAGGGTAATGTTATTTGACTGAGATGGATCCGTTGGGTGAGATAGTAAATAGGGTAATATTATTTGACTGAGATGGATCCGTTGGGTGAGATAGTAAATAGGGTAATATTATTTGACTGAGATGGATCCGTTGGGTGAGATAGTAAATAGGGTAATATTATTTGA
Organism: Haliotis cracherodii; assembly: GCF_022045235.1. NCBI lineage: Eukaryota > Metazoa > Mollusca > Gastropoda > Lepetellida > Haliotidae > Haliotis > Haliotis cracherodii. The sequence goes on along the minus strand of NW_027266343.1, from coordinate 54,247,065 downwards.
CTGAGATGGATCCGTTGGGTGATGTAGAAAGTGCCCTGACTAAATCAAAACACTTTGTATTGATAAATGAACACTGAAGGAAGACAAAAAACAGCAGAATGTTGGACCCTTTTCTTGTTTTCCTCTATAGCTGCAAACAGTTCAGGAACGTTTCCAGGTGACCATAGGTGAGATGATGACAGAGCTTGGGTTGCTACGCCAACACAACACAATGTTGATGGAGCAGTTGCAGACACTGGAGGAGAACATGCCGCCATCACCGTAAGTACCGAGCAACGGCTTCACCCAACAAACAGTTATAGTGGCAACATGGGTACAATGTGTGAAGCCCATTTCTGGTGTCCCCAGCTGTGATATTGCTGGAATATTCCTAAAAGCGGCTTAAAACCATACTCACTCACTATAGTGGCAATGCTGGTCAGTGAACTGCTGACCAAGAGTCCACTGTCCCTGCTTCACCTCAACTGAAACAGATGTGACATATGGGATAACACTTTCTTAGTAAATTACAAATTCTAGTCCATCTGGGGGGGTTAAGTCCCATCTGGGATTCGAACCCACGCTCGCAGAGTGAGGCACTTAATCGCCAGCAAACAAAGTCAGCGATCTAACCCACTCAGCCACCCACTCACTTACCCACCCAAACACCCACTCACATACCCACCGACCCACCCACTCACTCACTCACTCACTCACTCACTCACTCAACGAGTATTTTAAACACGTAAAGAAACACGAAAGACACCAAGACTAGGTTGGAATTCTCAGGTAGTCTGCTAGCCCACGACACTAAATAATGCTGAGGACAAGTACAAATCCTATGATGGTCCTCCTCACTGACAAGTGTTTGTTTTCTTCAGAAGCAAGAAAGAGCAAAGGTCAAACAGACTGGGAATTGAGACAGTCACCAAGAGAGGTGAGTAGAACAGACATATTTTTCCCCCCTTCATAATATCCCAGCTATATCGTGGTGGAGACCACCATCTTGTTTCTACTTCCACTGCTGGACTTGTGTGGTTATACAGAATCCATCTTGTCTGTAGGTTCGGGGGAAGATTGACGGAGGCAGCCATCTTGTCTCTGCTATCCATCACTCATGTGTTTATATTCTCCAGACTCCACCCTGTCTGTAGGTTGGGGGGAAATGGAGGTGGCCATCTTGTCTCTACTATCCATCACTTATGTGTTTATATTCTCCAGACTCCATCCTGTCTGTAGGTTCAGGGGAAATGGAGGTGGCCATCTTGTCTCTACTATCCATCACTTATGTGTTTATATTCTCCAAACTCCACCCTGTCTGTAGGTTGGGGGAAAATGGAGGTGGCCATCTTGTCTCTACTATCCATCACTTATGTGTTTATATTCTCCAGACTCCACCCTGTCTGTAGGTTGGGGGGAAATGGAGGTGGCCATCTTGTCTCTACTATCCATCACTTATGTGTTTATATTCTCCAGACTCCATCCTGTCTGTAGGTTGGGGGGAAATGGAGGTGGCCATCTTGTCTCTACTATCCGTCACTTATGTGTTTATATTCTCCAGACTCCATCCTGTCTGTTTGTTCGGGGGAAATGGAGGTGGCCATCTTGTCTCTATATCCATCACTTATGTGTTTACATTCTCCAGACTCCATCCTGTCCGCGGGACTGGGGGAGGGTGACATGGAGGAGACGATGACCGATCCGTTCATCCCCCAGGAACGTGTATTCAGCAAGTACGCTGCCATGATCTACACGTCCAACAACACTGGGAAGACGTTTGAAGAGTTCAAAGATGCCAAATATTGCCCTAGCTGTGGAGAAAAGGTAATTTATCAAGACCTGTTTCAGAACTTGCTCAGATAAAGATTATGTAATTTATGATGATTGTCTTATAACAAAGAAGTGGATAAAGTTGGTGTATATTGCCTCACCTGTTTTGAGAATTCAGGTCAGGAAAGGTCACCAGTATCTTCTCATGTCTTAAGAGCTGACTAGAAGGGTATTGGGTGGCTCTGTGACTTGACTGATAGTGTGTCACTGTGCCCTGATGGCTTGGATCATTGCTCATGCTGTCAATCATTGGATGTCTTGCCCTGACTTGATTATTAACAATGAATGAAATGTATGAAATTCCTCCAAATCTTCAACCAGATGCCAACTCCTGAAACTTATCGTCCTGTCAAAACGTTGCTATTGCAAGGTCTTCATTTAACATGGAGCAAATAGAATAAAAATAACAACAGTATTTATTAGTTCTGTCACATGTATTTTTTTCAGTATGTATATTTTATTGTCATAACAAATTATCACATACTTATGCAGCAATAGAAACTAATAGTTTTTGTACTCAGAATGAAACATATCGCAAAACCCTTAAAAATGCCAAATTTCTACTAGTCCTTATGATACCTTAACTATTGGGCAGTTTTGCAAGGAAAATAGGACTAGTGCCAATTTCTAAAGCTGCTTATGCCTAAAAATTTCCTGTCCCAGGTGGTCAGGCAGGCAGGCAGGAATTTTGAACACGATTAACAGGTTTGCTGAAAAGAATATTGCTGACTGCAGTATTAAATAGTATTCACTCACTCATGCCTTTAGAACTGTTGGCATACAATTGTTTCAAATGATCAAGGCATCCATAGGTCCATGAGGAAGTCTTCATCTTCTCTCACTACGAGGTGTATGTTGCAGACTGTCGTGTGCCCACACCGACTTGGGGGATCGGAGAAAGTCTTCATCTTGCCACACAACTGCACACACATCAAGATTACCCGGCCCAAAGTCCGCATCAACAGAGATCTTGTGGAGTAAGTGTTCAGTTTGATGGAATTAAATATGTTTAAGTACAACCACTGAAACAATTTTGAAGACACTGAAAAAAATTATAGTCTTGGTTCCCAGGCATCATAAAGTCCACCACACATTTCGTTTTTATTTCCATTTTCCAAAAACTAAAAAATCCTTATACTAAGAAACAATGCTATGCACTGTAGCATGCAATTACTTCCCTTTACATGCACACTGCTTTTACTGTGCATCTTGTGTTATGGTCATGGCGGCAATGGAAATTTGTATGCTTGTTTATGTAGGGAGGCCCTTTCCCAGGTTGATGGTACTGTTTATTTCATTACATACTAGTTCGAACACCACCACCCCAAAAAACAACAACCGCCTACCACTCTATTTTCAAAAGTCATTGTCTATGTGCCAATTCTTTTATTTTTTGAAGCCTAAGAGTAACACTTTTATGTTATGCTTTTTGTACTTCTGTTTATGTTTAAGAAAATGTCATTTTCTTCTATTTCAAAAAAACGCTAGAGAAATAGAAGGAAACCATCGAAATTTATCAGGTTAAAACTTAGCTTCAAATGTGGTGTTTTCAGTTGTTTATTAAGGTTTGCATAGTAAGAATACAATAGGGACATAATGGTTTGTTAATTAATTGTTTTTTTGTGTCTAAAAGCAAAGGCTCAAATCTCTGTTTGCTTTGATTATGTTTCTTGGTTTGTCAGCACAATAACCATGCTCGCTTGTTAGCGTATGGAAGTTACGATCGTCTTAGCGCTAAGATAGCTTTGTGGAACAGGCTCCTGCATCACTGCAGGCTTTCTTCCTACATCAGTGGAAATACTGTTAAAAAACTGTGTTCAACAGAACATGCCGACTGAGAAAAGCATAATAATGTAATAATGTTATTATCCTGCACTCCCACTCCTCCTACAGGGGCATCATGAAGCCACCGACGCCCGACACCGCCTTAGACATGATCCCCAGCTCCATGTCCAAGCACCAGGACGCCATGACCACGCCCACTGGTCCCCTCACCCCCGGGATGTCTCGAGGGGGGACAAGCATGGCTGGAGGGGAGGCGACCATGGTAAGGAAATAATGTCAACCATGACATATGTTACACGTTTTGATGGAAGGCAACATTAAATGTTTCATATTTCAACCCATCCCATACTAGATTAGGTTTAACGTGTTTGTTTTTTCTATCAAAAAAATTGTAAAATGTCTATAGTGAAGTGCAACAAATTTACGTTAGTGACGTTAATTCGTAAATATCAAACGGAGATCAAAGCTATGGTGCATCTCAAGAACAAAGGTGTATGGTTTGGGGGGTCTAGTGTTGGATGGAAAATACCTTGATCTAAACTGATGACTACTCTTAAAGTACTAGTAGCAATGACTATGAAGTTGACAACTGAAGTACTGTTTGCAGGGGAGTCCACTCACTCACTACCTCATCCTTTATTCACTCACTCTTTCACTCACTCACTCACTCTTTCACTAACTCACGCACTCTTTCACCCACTCACTCACTCTTTCACCCACTCACTCACTCTTTCACTCACTCACGCACTCTTTCACCCACTCACTCACTCTATCCATCCATCATCCATCCATCTATCCATCTATAATTCTTATATCCATCCATCCATCCATCTATAATTCTTATATCCATCCATCCATCCATCATCCATCCATCTATCCATCCATCCATCCATCCATCCATCCATCCATCCATCCATCATCTATCCATCCATCTAATGATGCAGTGTCCATCCCCAGGTGAACACAATGCAGGCGGTGTGGGATGACTTCCGTCAGAGGACCAATGTAGAGAGGACGGTCTCCAGGCCCCTAGAACTGGTAAGGGGTACTCTACACGGATTATATGTTTTACACTTGAACGTCCACTTAAAGAATGTCACAGAGACATCTTAAGGTGCAGCTAGGGCTTCTGTTTGGTATGCCGAGCCAGAACAATTAAGTTGCATTGAGATACAACGAAACATGTGTTGTATCTTAAAGGGGGCACAATGGAAGGCCTGGTTCTCCTTGATTGCCAACTCGAGTTTATTAATTACATGAATCTAGCTGTTTGATTACTCTATTAACAGAGGTTCCACAAAGTGGAAACGACTGTTGTAAGTCGATTTTAAGGAATGGGAGTTACAACAACCTTAGCGTTACAATTGCTTTGTGGAACAGGACCCAGGGTCAACTTACACAAAACGATCTTAGCACTAAGATGATCGTAAGTCCCATACTTTAACATAGGCTTACGATCATCGTAGCGCTAAGATCACTTTGTGCAAGTGGGACCAGGACTGGATATTGACACTAGATCGTGGAGCTCTGTCCGCCCTGTATTGATACAAAACAATATTTACATCTCAACCTTTGAAATTGAAACTGGGGTATTTCATTCTGTAAATACTACTCAAAACAAGTTCAGGAACACCCACTATTAATAATCAGGAGGACCTGTCATGGATATATATTGACTGATTGCATGACAGATTGGCTAAAACTATATGAAAGAACCGGGTGATCCTTAAATTCTTTTGAGTAGTATATGTATTGTTTGATGGTGAAGTGTGTGATCAGAGCACAATTGGAAATTTACAGATGCTTCAAGATATCTATTTTAACTGAGAAACTGTTTCTGAATTGTCTCCCCTTGCAGCCCCGCACGGTGTCGATGATGGAGCAGTTCCTGGCGTTCATTGTGTGGCAGGACGACTACGGGGAGGAGGAGGATGGCTGCCACTCCGTGATGGTTAGTAGATTCTCAGTAGACAATCTGTTGACATTTGTAGACTTAGTAGATGCTCTGGAGACTCAATAAAAACTTGGTAGAAACCCATGAAGATCCATGTTAGAATAGGTCTTTAGCAACCCATTATTGTCGTAAGATGTGACTATACTTGTAAGATCGGGTGGTCAGGCTTGCTGAGTTGGTTGATGCATGTCATCGTATCCCAACTGCATGGACTGATGCTCATGATGTCAATCACTGGATTGTCTGGTCCAGACTAGATTATTTACAGACCGCCATCTGATATGGCAGGAATATTGCTGAGTGTGGCATAAACAACAAACAAACTTGGTAGAAGCTTGGTAGACAGTAGATTATCAATAGACACTCAACAGACTCTCAGTAGATGCTGTATACTCTTGGTAGACACTCTGGAGATTTTAGGTAGATACTCTGTAGACACTAGGTATACACTGATTGAAACTCAATATACATTCTGTAGACGCTATGGAGACTCTCGGAAAAGCTTGAGACACTCTGTATATGTTCTGTATATGTTCTGGAGACCGTTGGTATACATACGCTCAGTATATATTTGGTAGAGGCTCTGGGCCCTGTTCTTCAAAGCAATCTTAGCGCTAAAACAATCGTAACTCTCATACTTTAAGATAGACTTACGACTGTCGTATCACTAAGGTGGTCGTAAGTTCTATACTTTAACATAGACTTAAGAATGTCGTATCGCTGATGTGGTCGTAACTTCCATACTTTAACATAGACTTCAAATGTTGTATCGCTAAGGTGATTGTAACTCCCATACTTTAACATAGACTTACGACAGCTGTAGCACGTATGCTGGGTAGACACAGTAGACTCTCATTAGGTACCTGGAGACACTCGCCAGCTGCTCAGTATACACTTTGTAGATCAAACATATTCGCCTGTCATAATCATGATAATGTATTAGAAAAATTAAGTTGAGACCACCCCTTTCCTGGTCTGTTGTTGAGAGTAGTATTTGTGTTGCCAGGACAACCTGTACAGGTTCCTGACAGAGCGCTACCTGGTGGAGGAGGTGGTGTACATGGCCGCCCATGACTTCCTGTCCGCCATTACGGAGTATTCGACTACCAACAAGGTGAGTGGCACTCCGTCTCTGTATCAACATGACCTGACATCTTTGTTTGGTTGGTAGCTTAGTGCAAGAGGACTAAATGCTTTAAGAAACATTACCAGAGCAGTAGTGTACAAACGATGTGTCATGTTTTTGAGAGGATGTTACAACAAATATATAAATACATAACTGTAACGTGCACGTACCTAGCCATCCCAGCAACTGCCAATTCCTGAGGTTCCAATTCAGTGGTGTCTACCCCCAATGGGCATTCCTCCCATTTGGCATTTCAGCAGCCCCGTGGCTACAGTGATCGTTCCCTACAACGCTACCTTAGGGTTCGAAATAATTGATGAGCTCATATGTTATCCCACTCATGTATGCAATTGTTGTTACTGTTAATCCTCCACCTACTACTATATATTCTGTACTATGTCCCTTATTCAGTCTTGCTTGACAACAGTATAAGGATCTATACCAAAACATCGCTTTTTAAGGTATTAAAGAAGTTGTTATCCATAAAATTTTGTCTACCTTGTCATCCGTCAACTTCTAAGTAATGCCTATCAAACAATTTAATGCAGGATAAGTTAAAAAGTTTGTATACTTATCCTGCATTACTACATCTAAGGGTGCACCCGTCGCAGAGCTACCTCTGCACAATGTCTTCAAATGTTACGATCAAGCAGTAATGTGCAGATACATGACATCATCATTTCCAGGGTCAAAGTTGGCGGTCTGTGATGGTTGGAGTGAGTGAGTGAGTATGGTTTTACTCCGGTTTTAGCAATATTCCAGCAATATCACCGCAGGGGACACCAGAAATGGGCTTCACACATTGTACCCATGTCGGGAATCGAACCCGGGTCTTCGGCGTGACGAGCGAAAGGCTTTAACCACTAGGCTACCCGACCGCCCCTTGTGATGGTTGGAACAACTTCTTTTTCAGCTGGACCTCACACAGCTTTGTTTTTCTGTCAAAAGAAAGCAGTAAGTACATTGAGGAGTAATGTAGGATACAAATGTAAAAAATATTTAACTTTTACTAAAATCAAAGTTTTTTATGTTTCCAGCTTCTTCAGCTGCTTGGCACCGTCCTGAGCGGCAACTTGGATGCATCATGTCTGAGGTACGTGCTGCTCATGTGCGACTTCGTCAACACCGTGGACTGGAGGGAAGTGGAGGACTTTAGGGCATTCGCCTCCGCCGTCTACCCCTTCCTCGGGGTATGTTCATACAACGTGGTAGAACTCTGTGTACTAGGAGTGAGTGAGTGAGTTGGGTTTAACACCACTTTTTAACAGTATTCCAGTTATATCGCGACGTGTCAGCTTAATGTGGGAGGAAAGCCCAAAGTGATGCAGGTCTCAGAGGTTTACCACTTCAGTGAAACCCACGAGCACGGGTATGGTGCTGACAATCCAAAAAACATAATCGGGGCAAACTGGAAATCGAACCCACGATCATAGGTTTCTGGCATGCCCAAGGGACGCAACTCTGCACAGTGAATCACGGCGCCTTAGATGACTGGGCCACCCATGCCTCCTTGTGTACTAGGAAGTTTGAGAATGACACAAGCATATTGTATAACATCCTTGTTTGTCCAGAGTAGTATATCCATTGTATTATGTTAAATATGCTGGACCAGGCAACTGCCATAGTTTTGTTTCGGGCCTGACACAATACTAATAATAGATGTCCAATCAGATTACTCAGGGATAGCCTTGTGGTTAAAGACATACATTCGTCACCACTCGCCCCTCTCCGTACCTGCAAGAAGACTTGTCCCCTATCGATGAATGTTATGTGCAAAAATACAACAAACCAATCAGAATGCGCGTATTATTTCAAGTTCTTCGTCAAAGAATCCCTTAGATATAATTTTTGATTTTACATATGTCTTGCATCTAAATATACCCAGGACACAGTTAAATGTGTTCAGCTATTCGGCTTGTCCCGGAATAACACGAGTTGGTCACGAATGTAAAGATATCGTGACATATCGAGTAATGTAGTCCAGGCTGTTTATCATATTGGCATGGGGATCTGATCCTCTGAATTGTGTCAGTGCATTGTCTTAGCCTGTGTTCCACCTGACAGGGCACGGGTGGCCCAGTCGTCTAAGGTGCCGCGATTCGCTGTGCAGAGTTATGTCCCTTGGGCGTGCCAGAAACCCGGTTCGCCCCGATTATGTTTCTAGGTTTGTCAGCACCATACCTGTGCTCGTGGGTTTCACCGAAGTGGTAAACGTCACTTCGGGCTTTCCTGCCACATTAAGCTGACACGCCGCAATATGACTGGAATACTGTTAAAAGCGGTGTTAAACATAACTCACCCACTCACTCACTTGTTCCACCTGAAGATAACGTGCTGTAGTGAACAGGGTGTTTGTGTGTCTTGTTCAATGCCGCACTCAGCAATATTCCAGTTTGATGATAGCGGTCTGTAAATAAACAAGTCTGGACCAGACAATCCAGTTATGATGTCATACATCATTCTGTTTAATTGGGATACAATGACATGAATCAATCATGAATCAGCGAGTCTGACCACCCGATTTCGTTAGTTGCCTCTTACCATGCTTACGACAAGCATAGTCGCCATGTGTTGTTAAAGACCTAATCTACCCCGGATCTTCACAGGGGGTTGAACATGATATAATCTGAATGTTAATGGCACAAGTCTGTGATATTATCTGATATTTTCACCCTGCATGTGAAGTACATACTGTTTTGCCATGTCCATATAGTACCATCAAATACTGTATTTAATATGCATATAAATGTATGTAATCCATGCACAAATTCAGATAAGTCATCCATAAAACTAGTTAGTTTTGATAACCATTCCATCATGATCATTCAAGATTAAATATTGTCGGTGATCGGAATCCCTTCACATATGACCTTGACATACTTTACAGGAGGATGACCTCGAGACGCTGCAGATGAGTTATCAGTCCTTCAGTGAGAACAGGATCTCAGCTCACATCGTCTCAAACTTCCTCATCCACATCATCCTCAAGTACCGTGAACCCCGCTTCCTGGAGGTAGGCTTGCCAGCAGGGCCGGGGATGTACTTGCTCATAGTTCTATATTACTCAATGTTTGTTAAGGATATTTTGCTATTACCAAACCCAGAGAACAACTCACATACTTTTGCCATGTTAAATTGAAACAAAGCTGAAAATGCATCATCTCTATCTATATCTCATCTTCCCAAGACAGTTAACTCACTTTTAAAGTCCAGTTTCCACCCTTGCCGAACTAGACTGGAATTCCTGGGCTCAATGATAGCGCCACCAGTGGTTATATGAGTTATGTCCCTTCTAAGCCTCTCCAATGGACCAATCAGATTCCACCTCTCGTATCGCATGCATTTGTTTTAAACAAAATGGTGACGCCCAGTCCATACCATCTGATTGATAATCAAGACCTGTATTGTGATAAAACAGATCTTATATCGTGAAGTGCATCAAATCACGCGAAACACCTTGATTAAAAACATGAAAAGATCGAGTTGGCAGTGCACATGCTTTGCAAATCCTGCAATCGACCGAAATCTGCACGACAGTTTACGAACTAAATTCAAATTTTGTTGCACGATTTTGATTGGACTATGCATAGACTCGTTAGTCCAGCCAAAATGTAACTCCTTAATTCCAGCATAGTTGGGCAAGGGTGGAAACTGGCCTTTATACTCAGTTAACTCTCTTGCCTCGGGAAGATGTTTATATCTATGACAGTATCAAATATGATTTGTTCAATTTAGCATCTTGAAAAAGGGTTTAGAATTGATTAGTTGAAATCAGGCCCATTTTGAAAAAAGTCATCTGTATGACTTTTATTTGTAAATATTATTTAAGGATTAACCTCATGTCAAGTTGACAATTTAATAACTAAAACAGTCTGTTACATCCTGCATAGTGCCATGTTGACAAGAAAATCTGTAATGAAAGATGAAACACTGGTCTGACTACTGTATGTCTAAATATTGACTCCTGGCTGTTGCAGTTGGAGAATCGGCTCTTGCCGTTCCAGTCACTGGAGGGGGGTCAGCTGACAGGGAGAGAGTTCAAGGATGCTCTGGAGAACATCCTGCCTCTAGTGAACGACCGCCTGCGTAAACGTCTCTTCCTGGAGGCAGAGCCTAGTGTCCTTGAGGAGGAGGACATGTCAGCCGTCTCCATCATGAGGCTGGCTCGTATCCTTCACACTACTGTCACACTATGGAGCTAATTGCTACTTCACTTGTCATTCCACAGAGCTAATGTTCACTTGTCACAACAATATGTTCACAGGTGCTATAGTGAGTGAGTATGGTTTTACTCCGGTTTTAGCAATATTCCAGCAATATCACGGCAGGGGACACCAGAAATGGGCTTCACACACTGAACCCATGTCAGGAATCGACCCCGGGTCTTAGGCGTGAGGAGCGAGTGCTTTAACCACTAGGCTACCCGACCGCCCCCACAGGTGCTGTAACATTGTCACAGCAATTTTACACTCCAACTCGTTAGTTACTGTATTTCATCAAATATGCTGTAGATCTAAATATCCGTGTCCCAGGTGACTCTCTGTTCCTAGTTGCAGTGGCCTTATCACTGTGCCAAGTTGCCTCCCTTGGCTGCTGTAACACCAAGCTCCTTTCCAGCGCGTGACACCTTCGTTACACTCTCGGTAACATCGCTGCCACCAGTGTTGGCACAGCTATTACAAGAATTTTGAAATTTGCCCTCTAACCCCAAATGAAGTCATGTTTATAGTTGTGGGAATGCCATCATAGTTCATCTTGAAAAGGTTTATGACTGACCTTATTTTCCAGATGAATTAGCTTTCTTGTTTGGTTAATCAGATTGGTTCGAGGTTGCAGACTAATGGAAAATCAACCAACTTCTCCCTTTCATTCTAACTTTATCAAATACATGATAGTTTTAATGAAATAGAAATTCAAATTGACAAACAAAGAAAGTAATTAGCTGGGGTAAGTGTATTCAGTGTTATGACAGTTGTCACTTGTTTGTAAACATAACGGTCAATCGGCGGCGTGTTCAACTCAAAGCATGGTTGTGGTCATCTGTCACTGTGGGGAGTTTTGACTGGTGACAGCAATAGTATAGGGAGCACCTCAAATGGGATATCACTGTGAGGATCTTACAGTAACACCATGCCAAGTTGCCTCCTTTTAACTGCAGTAACCCATTTACTGTGTAGAGTTGCCTCCCTTAATTGCAGTAACTCATTTACTGTGTAGAGTTGCCTCCCTTAACTGCAGTAACTCATTTACTGTGTAGAGTTGCCTCCCTTAACTGCAGTAACTCATTTACTGTGTAGAGTTGCCTCCCTTAACTGCAGTAACTCATTTACTGTGTAGGGTTGTCTCCCTTATTTACAGCAACTCATTTACTGTGTAGAGTTGCCTTCCTTGGCTGCAGTAACTCAATCGTTGTGCTGAGTTGCCCCCTTTAGATGCAGTAACTCAATAACTGTGCAGAGTTGCCTCCCTTAACTGCAGTAACTCAATGCACTGAGCCTCATTACCTATTCTAAAACAGAATCTTTGGTTATACAAGTTCACTTTACTGTACCTGCATATGTGTTCACATTGTATCTATGCACAACAATATGAGAGATTCCTTGACAAGTGTAAGAAATCTCCAGCTACCTTGCTGTCTGTCAGATAACTCCAATCATCCGGGAAAACGTTGTGAGCTGCGTCGCCAACTGGCGGGAGAGGCCATCAAGTGCAGGATCCAGTGAGTGTCACAATTATATAACTTTTCACACACGCGTTCTAGCCACACTGACAGCTGATTGGTGAGTTGAAACTCCTTCATTGTTCTCCCAGCAGTGAGTGGGTACCTGGTAGGATGAGATGGTAATATTTTGATGACCTTCAAGCACCTCATGGGCAGGTTTGGTTGTATACTCCCCATGGAGCTGAGAAAGAAAATCGAGTGCGAACAAATCCATTGACCTGGGTAATAACAATGTAGCGCCATGAACATTCAGCTCGTGGTGAGTGGAATTTGGTATATTTTATAAGGACTTATTTTAATTATTGTTGGGAAAAACTGATTCATCCATTGATAAGATTAGATTGATCAGATTGATATTGCTAAAAAAAGGGAATCTATGTCTTGGCCATTGTCATGTCACTGCATTATTAAAGGAAGGGCCTTGGTCGGAGTGTACCCAGTAGTTTGGTTACGATTATTGTAAGCCTATGTTAAAGTATTGGAGTTACGATCATCTTAGCGCTAAGATAGCTTTGTACAAGTAGGCCCTGATTGGGGAATAAATACACAGTTTTCCTCATGCATCACTTTTGAGGAAAAACGTGTCCGGGAAAATTTTGTTTTATGTATCCTAAAATTAATGTAATCAGAACAATAAGTTGACTATAGTGAAGCTATCTTAAAAGATCTCTTGCCTAGATGTTGGATAAATGCTTGAAACTTCCAATCAATGAGTCCTGTTTCCTTCTCCGACATTCAGTGTTTGTCAGTGGAGCCGTTTATTAGTAATTGCCAGTAATGTTTGAACCTTCCAGTCAAGCAGTCTTCCTCCGACACTCCCAACTCCATGTCCGACCACCAGGTTCTGAGTATGGCCGCAGTCAAGAATCTCGCATCCAACATATCCCGACGCACAAAACATCGGCATCAACGTCTCATGACAGAAGATTATTCAGGGGATTTTGGAGTAGACTGGTGACCTAGAATACATTCCTAGAAACTCAACCTAAATTTTGACCTGTTTGAACTGCTGTCGGCTACTCGACCTTGGATAGGAATATGCGATAATACATACCATATACTTAAGTAATCAGGTTGTTGAATCACAAAGTAGCAATATCCCTGTCAAAAGTTGCATGGTTTATATTAATGATGGCGTGAGGACAGGTTTCCGAGGACAGGTCAGTGTGATTGTTTGCAAGAGTTGACTATGCTGAATGCTGTGAGGGCACAAAATGTTAACCGGCATTAGAAATTGGCACTAGTCCTGAAGTTCTAGCCAAACTTCCAAATAGTTAAGGTATCATAAGGACTAGTAGAAATTTGCCATTTTTAATGGTTATGCTGTATGTTAATATAAGGACAGGTGGGCTAAAACTGTTAGAAACTAACCCATTAAACTATTACCTATAAAGTTTTAATGTAATCAAGGATTGAACTAACAAATATTCTGTGATGTATACAGCTGTGAAAACTGTTCAACCAAAGGATGACGAATAGCTTTCCATTTGTTCGAATGTGCTCAATATGGTAACTGACATGGATTGTCTCCCTTTCACCACTAGTACCAAACATACTTTTAAGCAAACTGTGATATGTAACTATATTTGTAAATAAATCTTGTTTCATTTCCAATCGTAATTTCATCTGTAGGGGTGGATCATGTTGTCGCATCTATCGTGCTCTGAAACTGATGAGATGGTGCAGCATGATGGTAATTACAACAGATAGACCATCTGCCAACTTGTATGAGTGAGTGAGTGAGTTGGGTTTAACGCCGCTTTTAACAGTATTCCAGTTATATCGCGACGTGTCAGCTTAATGTGGGAGGAAAGCCCAAAATGAAGCAGGTCTCAGACGTTTACCACTTCGGTGAAACCCACGAGCACGGGTATGGTGCTGACAAACCTAGAAACATAATTGAGGCGAACCGGGATTTGAACACACAATCATAGGTTTCTGGCGTGCCCAAGGGACGCAACTCTGCACAGCGAATCGCGGCGCCTTAGACAACTGGGCCACCCGTGCCCCCCCAACTTGTATGAAATCACATAGCCAACATATTACTCGATGAATGAATCGTTAGTTAGTCTCACCTTCACTGAATTGTTTTTGGTTTGTTTTCAACGCCACATTTAGCTACGTGATGGCAGTCTGTAAAAAATCAAGTTTTAACTGGACAATCCAGTGATTCACATGAACATCGATCAACACATGACACAATGACAATCAACCAAGTCAGCGAGCCTGACCACCCAATCCCATTGGTCACCTCTTACGACAGGCAGTTGCCTTTTATTGCAAGCATGGGTTGCTGAAGACATTTTGAGTTTGAGGCTGTTGAATGCAGATGATTGAAACTAAGTGATATTTGTGTATATAAATGCTCTAATCAGCATCTTGTACAAAGCTGCACACTTTACACCTCGAGAACAGTCTATGGTCAAAATCATCAGCTACAGATGTGGTATTCATATGCCACCGTAATACCAAATCATTATTCAATGTTGAATTTTGATGATGTGCAAGTTAAAAGAGCAATAAATCAATAACTACACTTGTCCCAGGTATGTAGCTACTGTTTTTATTACAACTGTATATTTAATTGAAATGAATGAGATTAAATTAAGTAGTCTACATTTCAGTCAATCAGTCAAAATTGCAGTCACTTTTCAGGCAATACATCTACTGACTGAAAATTTCAGTCAATATGTTTTGTTTGTTTCTTGTTTAACGCCGCACTCAGCAATATTCCAGCTATATGACGGCGGTCTGTAAAATAATCGAGTCTGGACCAGATAATCCATTGATTAATATCATGAGCATCGATCCATGCAATTGGGATACGATGACATGCATTAACTAAGTCAGCGAGCCTGACCACCCGATCCCGTTAGTCGCCTTTTACGACAAGCATGGGTTGCTGAAGACCTATTCTATCCCAGAATCTTCACGGGTCCAGTCAATATGTAGTATATGTACATTGCCAAAGTGAATCAGTCAAAATACATATTACCTTATTATAGACATTGACTGACATATATATACCAAGTATCACCTGAATCATTGAACCAGTACAATTTAAATATATCCTGTGATTGAGTTATTGATTTAACACTGCTCTCAGCAATGAATGGGTACCCAGCAGTACGGGATGATGTGGTACACCTCTAGCACCTAAAAGGCAGCATGGGTTGTATACTCACCAGGGAGATGAGAATTATTGTTGAGTGCACACTGATCCAGTGACAAGGGTAATAATAGCTTGATCATGTCCGTGTGGTGTGGAAATATACACAAATATAAGTGGACTATTATTATATGACGGTGGTTTGTAAATAATCAAGTCTGGACCAGACAAAGTGATTGACATATGCATCTACCTATTTAACTGGGATATGATGATTATGCATCAACCAAGTGATATTCATGACCACCTGATTCTGTTAGTTTCCTCTTACAGCAAGCATGGGATGCTGAGGAACAATTATAACCCGAGTTACGATGTGACCAGGTTGTATGATTGCGTGTACTTGTACCTCCATGCACATGGATCGTTAATTGTTCATGCAAACGACTACAGATTTGTCTGATTCACTCACTCACTCATTCAATTCTGACCCGTATTTTCACGGGTAGATTATATCCAGCGACAAATCCAGATGACAGAACTAAACAAATGTTCTCCCTTCACCAGTGTTTCTGGCATTAAAAAACAGAACATCTTCTGCAGTAACAAATGATTTAATCCAATTTGTTGAGACCTTTACGGTATATCAGCCCTCGTGATGATGGAGCAACAATACATGTATTGACATACTAAATGTGGACACAATGCACCAATTCTAATGTACTTAATGGGTGAAAACATGTTTATACAATCAGACGGACGAGTGTAACAAGGGGGAAACTCAGTAAGCCAACATCACTCGTACAACACATATCATCATATCCAAATGTTGGTGTAAATTAGTAAAAAAAAAAACGGGAAATAAGAACATCAACAAAGTCGATGGATAACAAAACGATCAATCTGGGTCAGCCTGGTGAAAACATTTTCAGTGTCAAATTCAAAACTTTCAGAAATGTCAATAATGCAGACGTGACTGTACTGGATATGACATGGTTTCCATGGAAATGGATGAGCGCTAGATTAATGCCCATGGCAATGTTAGTCCGTAGAGACGCAGAACATCCGGAATGACCTTCACCAATGTTGATCAATGTCGGGTGACAAGTTCAAGGAACAATTTCTTTCACACGTCCACCATCTCCCTCGGACACAAATCGTTTGCGGCCTCTGCAAAGAAAAAAGTATCATAAAGTGACTGTTCCTTTTATTTCCCTTAATGGAGATGTCAAGGTGATACTAGTTAATATACCATTCAAAACAAGTCAAAGAACACTCACAATTAGATGGCTGCGTGTTGCAATATCTATCAGCCATGACAGATTAACTATAGTCATATGAAAAACTTGGGTGTTCTTTACCTTCTTTAAGTATCATCATTATCATCATCGTCGTCGTCGTCGTCATCGTTATTATTATGGTTTGTCAGAACTATCCAAGCTAACATTTCCAATAAGTCCTCTTTAAATGTGAAGTTGTTTCTTTTGTTTTCATGTTTAAAACTGAAGTTGGCAATATTCCAGCTGTATTGTGACTTTTGTTTGTAAATACTCAAACTGGAGCCAAACAGCTTATAGCAACGTGTATGCATGTGTGTCCGTTTGTATGGTCACCACGGTCAGCTGTCTCCACAATGCAGGAGAGAAAAATGAAATTGTCATTCAACATATTTCTTTGTTTATATCCATGAATGCTGTGAGGTACAGTGTGTGTGCAGAGTGTGTGTCATTCTAGACTAATGCTGCTTCTTATAGAGCCTGCCTAGAGATACCATGCCGCAGTTGAACATGGATACCCTACTCAGCCACAGTACACTGACTCCAATCCGACCCGTCCTTGTTTTAGCCCTTTAATGCCAAGCATCAGGTACCATCAGGTACAAGTACCATCTTTCAATAATAATTGGTATGATGTGACTGTGGATGAACCAACAACCTTACTCTCTCCGGGCAGATGAGTATACAGGCCGAGATCGCAGGTGGACCTACCTCTGTGGAAGTTCCTTGAGCAGCATCGAAGACAGCATGCCCTCCTGGTGGCAATTGTTGGCAAGTTTCTCCAGGAGGACGTACGCATTGGGGACGTCAAGGCAGATATCTGGCATTGCATCATATACTCGACGGAAGCCCTGGAAACACACATATTCATGGATATCACACAAACAGAATTACATAACAGACAGACCCCAAGATCCGGCATAGAGTAGGTCTTCAGCAACCCGTGCAGGCCGTAAAAGGCAACTATGCTTGTCATAAAGGCCAACTAACGGGATCGGGTGGTCAGGCTCACTGACTTGGTTGATGCATGTCATCTTATCCCAATTGTGTTGATCGATGCTCATGATGTTAATCACTTGATTGTCTGGTCAAGACCCGATTATTTACAATCATGTAGCTGGAATATTGCCGAGTGCGGTGTTAAACAAACCAAAAACAACAACATAACGGACATCACTGAACACCTACAGCACTAGTCACAATCAGTAGGACAATGCATTGGTGGATCCCATGTTTTTACTTCTCGATACAAGTATCGATCACAATTACACACTAAGTAAAGAGTATAGATTCTTCCTTTAAATGTAGTCTTAAATAAATGTTACACCAAACACTAATTACTAGTGAAAATGAGTAGTGTAAACCTACATATTTTCATCCATTCTGCCATACTTGACACTGCCAACTGTAAATCATTACTGTGCCAGGTATTTGACCATCCTGTCTATGACCAAATTGACTTGCACACCAATTAAGAGCACATTCAAGTATCATGATACGTGAGCAAGGTATCATGATATGTATCGTATCGTGAGCAAGGTATCATGATATGTATTGGATACCACAGTTGGTGTATCATCCCAGCCCTACTAGTCACAAAAATACATTGAAGCAGACATGGGAAAAAACAAAGGGTGTGGCTTTGATTAAAAAAAAAGATGGTTATCGGAGTATCAGGGACTGAAACATGATCTGTGCATCCCGGTGCATCCCGGCACGTCCATTTCCAACTAGCAAGCCCGAAAGCTGATGAAGCGGACAGTGAAAGATTACCTGAATAAACTGGTTAGGGGTGACAATCATGGCCTCGGAGAAGGACTTCAGCAGTTCACACATCATTTCTCGCGTTCTGTCTGTGGAGTCCTCCAGAACTATTATTGTGGCCTGCAATACAAAGACATCTTCAAGTATAGCTCTGTATTCTGTATTCACTGGATTATCAGGGCAAGTTGGGAATTTGACACGTCCACTTTGACATCCTGATTAAAATAGTGATGAATCAAGTTCATGTTTCAGAGAAAAACATTTGGTGTTCATCTTTATGTTAATTAAATGAAGTTAGTTTTGTTGGGATAAAAACATCGGGATACACATTATATCTCGTCTTCCAAGCATTGTTTTTCCTCTAAAGAAACATGGTAAGCATGGTAAAGCATGAATAGTTACAGGTCCTTATCAAACAGGTTCAAGTCAAGTTTCGCTTACCTCATACACAAGCTCGTGATGGAAGTGTGGAACGTCGAGCTCACGCAGGCATCGGGTTGCTTCGGCCATGTCTCCTGAAGCTAGGTATTCCTTCAGCAGCATCACCATCTGCAGGCAAATCAAGACGTCTGAGAACTGGTCACACATTGTCTGTTGTTTAGCAATACACTCAGCAATATTCCAGCTATAAGGATGCAGCATGTAAATAATCACGTCTGGATCAGACAAACCAATTATTAGAATGGCGAGCCACGATCCATGTCGTTGGGGTCCTTAGTATGACCACTCGTTCCATTACGTCACCTATTACGTAAGGCTAAAAATAAGAAATTCTTGGTTCTCAGGCACCGCCGCATCATCATAAAGTCCGCTGCACTTTTCGTTGACATTTCCATTATTTTTTTTTAAACTTAAATGTTCTGCGCGTCTCGAACACACAACCTCAATATAGGTTGCTTGGGACGTATTCTAACCGGGCATCCCCACGGGGCAGGTCTGACATAGGACAAAATGTTGGCATGTCATGATAGCAAATACATTCTGGAAACTTTTTTTGCATTCTAGCTTCTAGTTTTAAAATAAACTAAATAAAGTGACTGCATAATATTGCACTTACACATCGTTATTTACACACACATACAGCATGTACAGAGAGCCCTTTACCAAACCTAGTTCAATCGGACATAGAAACAATCTATGACCTACAGTGAGACTATTTGGGGGGGCACAGGTTATTAAATGCAGTTACAGGTGATTATTACAAGTGATCGCCTTGTGAAGGGTAAATCCCAAGCCAAAACTGAAAAATCTCCTTAGCAGTTTTCACTTGACCAAAAGAACTAGGTTAGTTGACGGTCATCAGACTTGGCAAATATTTCCCTCCTTGTAGCCAACTTGGCTCATTACTATTCTGCGGTAATGTCTAATACTGAAGAGTCAAGCCTCAAGACCAAGAAGAATATTTACCTGCTTAACGAGGTATTTTACAGGACGACCACCACCTGTTCCCCAGATGTTGTCGAGACGGACGATGCCATGTTTCTTGCTCAATAACAAGTCAGCTTTGTTCAGAGCACTTCTGAAAATCCAATTCATTTCAATTCAATTACACCATGCCATCAAGAAAAGGCAAAGATTGGAATCTTTCAAATGACATCATCAACAAAATATCATTAAGTAACTTCGAACATAAGTGGATGGGTGAGTGAGTGAGTGAGTGAGCGAGCGGACTCCCTTCTAGACAGTACTTCAGTTATGCCAACTTCTTAGTCCTTGCCTCTAATAATTTAAGCGTGAGTGAGTGAGTTTCTTTGTTGCTTAACGCCGCAATCAGCAATATTCCAGCTATGTGACCGAGGTCTGTAAATAATCAAGTCTGGACCAGACAATCCAGTGATTGACATCATAAGCATCGATCCATGCAATTGGAATATAATGACATGCATCAAACATGTCATCGAGCTGACCACCGATCCCGTCAGTCACCTCATAAGACAAGCATATTTGCCTTTTACAGCAAGCATTGGTTGCTGATTCTAACCCGGATCTTCAGGTCAAGCGAGAGAGGTGAAAAGAGGTGGAAGAAAGTTTTGTTCCTGCAGTATGCAATACCCACATCTTCCAACAGGTAAAACCAGTGCCTGACTGTATAAGCAATGATCCGTCATGCTGGTAATGATGACACACAATCAGCCAAATCACTGAGCCTCAATCCCCATTTTTCTCGGCTGTTACGACAAGCATGAGTCCTGGGTACCTACTCAACAAGGAAGCCGTGCAGGGAAGAGACAAAGACAACATACCGTGTGTGAGGACATTCCACCTTGCCCTTGTATCCGGTTATGTATTTTGGCGGGAGACAGTCATCGGCCACAGCTCTTGCAATGAACTGGCCAACAACCTGGAGAGGGAACCACAAGAGTTGAATTTGGAAATTTGGTCTGAGGAATTATTTAAATTATTAGTCCTAATAATAATTTCAAAATGAAATGTACATTTCTACTTTCAATTGAGTGAGTTAGTTGGGTTTAACGCCGCTTTTAACAGTATTCCAGTTATGTCGCGGCATGTCAGCTTAATGTGGGAGGAAAGCCCAAAGTGATGCAGGTCTCAGATGTTTACCACTTCGGTGAAACCCATGAGCATGGGTATGGTGCTGACAAACCTAGAAACATAATTGAGACGAAACAGGATTCGAACCCACAATCATGGGTTTCTAGCTTGCCCAAGGGACGCAACTCTGCACAGCGAATCGCGGCACCTGTGCCCCCTTCTACTTTACTTTCTATTATATACATCAATGTTGAGCAAGTGAGTTGGTTTAAATGACGCTTTTAACAGTTTTCCAGTTGAAGCGTGTGTCATCTTAATGTGGAAGGAAAGCCCAAAGTGATGCAGGTCGCAGATGTTTACCACTTTGATTAACCCCAAAGAACGGGTATGGTGCTGACAAACCTAGAAACATAATCAGGGTAAACCAAGATTTGAACCCACAATCACAGGTTTCTGGTGTTCCCAAGGGAGACAACTCTGCAGCATAGCAGCGCAACAGATGACTGGGCTACCAATGGAAAATGTGCAGCATTCATTTACTCGCGACAAAGCAAATACAATGAAGAAAACTCAAGCTACACTCACTACAGGAGCTTCTGGTGAATCTATTGTCAGGTCGGAGAGCCTGGAGAGAACGTTGTCAAAACCACCTGAAATATCCGTCGATGTCAAAAGTTTGCTGTACAAATCAGATATGAGTTGGGACGTCATTTCCCTGTGTTGAGCTTTACGATCCAGAGCCATGCTGACAGCAGTCTCAATGATCTTTGGTTTATATTTTCTAACATTCAGATCAGACAGATCGTCCTGAAAAACAAACAAGAACAATAATGATATGGTGTGTGACATCAAATGATATATTGCCATTATTGGTTTCTTCTGCCTGAAGAAACAGCATGGATTGGCAAAGTATTTTAATTTTTAACTCATTTCTTTCCCATTTCTGTCAAACCGCAACCAAAATTTTAAAAACCAGCTACTTCGAAAAAGCAATCTGTATGGGATGAAATTTTGCCTATGGTAACAGCATGGCTGTTATTGACTCGCTCTTCCATTTGCTATTTGGTTTGCTGATCATCAAACTCATGAATAGGAGAGTCTGCCTTTGACATTTCATTTTTCAATAATTTCACCAAAATAATGATGTTAAGAGCATGAAGTCATAACTTCAAAAAGTTCTAAAAATATTACCCAACAGTAAAACTTGTCTTGGGGAAAGCAATATCTGAACAGATAGTAGTTAATATTACAGGACAGACAGCCTGTACAGCCTCCTCACCTCCACCTCCCTCGTGTCTCCATGTTCGAAGTATTCAAGTAATACAGGTTCTAACACAGCTTCAAATTCCCTCTGAGTCAACTCGGGGTCTATCTTTTCCACAATAAAATCTCCCTGAAACAGACAGTATTCATGGGATTGACCGACATGAACATCAAATCAACTTATTCAAACAGAACAATTCAAGCAACACAATCAGGTTATTCCAAGTCATAATCAACTTATTTTGGGTGTTTTCCCTGTTTAATGCCGCGCTCGCGGTCTGTAAATAATAGTCTGGACCAGACAATCCAGTGATTGACATGAACAACGATCCACGTAATTGGGATCCAATGATATACATCAACCAAGTCAGTGAGCCTGACCACACGATTCCATTAGTCACCTCTTACGACAAGCATGGGTTGCTGAAGACCTATTCTAACCCGGATCTTCATGGGTCACATGCTCAACTTGTTCATGCTGATTGGTCCAATGGATACATAATTACCATTATGATTTTTAGTTTTACACAGTCAACAATATGTCAGCTACCTCACTGCAGCATGTACATAGTCGTGTCTATGCCAGACAAAGCTGTGCTTGATACTATGAGCAACGTACTATTGTTAGGTGGATGTAAATTTACTGGCAGTAATTGTCAGTGGTAGCAAATGATTGAAGTACTAGTAGAATGCTATTAGAGTTATCCACCCCTGGTTGTTTACTAACATGGCAGGCTTCATCATTGGAGACATTTCTGGATGGGACAGTTTCTAGAATGCTTAGCTGTATATATAAGAGTGACAAGAGGGCGATTCGTGGCCTTTTTCCCACCTTACTTGCCACTCACCTATTTGCCAAGTGTGAAGTGGATACTCTAGTGTAAACACTAAATTTCTGCCAGCTTCCAACACTAGAATGGAGTGAGTGAGTGAGTTGGGTTTAACGCCGCTTTTAACAGTATTCCAGTTATATTGCGGCGTGTGAGCTTAATGTGGGAGGAAAGCCCGAAGTGATGCAGGTCTTAGACATTTACCAGTTCGGTGAAACCCACGAGCACGGGTATGGTGCTGACAAACCTAGAAACATAATCGGGGCGAACCAGGATTCGAACCCACAATCATAGGTTTCTGGCTTGCCCAAGGGATGCAACTCTGCACAGCGAATCGCGGCACTTTAGGCGACTGGGCCACCCGTGCCCCCCACTAGAATGGAACATTTGACAGTGGCAAAATCTTGAACATTCGTGAATAGACCGATATAAATTCTAGAGCATGTTACTTTCTTTCGCTGCTGCCACTTACTTGACCCATTGTATTGCCTTTTTTATTGTCAACCTAGAACTGTTTCAATATAATTTATTGATCATCCACTATCTTGCAGTCATTTACTGAATTTACATTCAGTTCTGTATGTACACATTTCTGGGTTAACCTTGGTTACCAAGACAACTCACACTCTTATGTCAACAACAATAGGGATTTATCTAGGATTCCAAACTAAATGCCCTTGTCAGGAAACTTTGAAAAATAATATTTTCTTCACAATTTAGAATTGTTTAAGTGAGTGAGTGTGCTTTTAGGCCACTTTTAGCAATATTCCAGCAATATCACGGCGGGGACACCAGAAATGGGCTTCACACATTGTGCCCATGTCAGGAATCGAACCCGGGTCTTCAGTGTGACGAGCGAACGCTTTAACCACTAGGCTACCCAACCACCCCAAATTGTTTAAGAATTATTTTATTAAATTCAGAGGTATTGTAGCAGTGCATTCAACATTTTCAATGCAAAAAAAATTAAAACTAAGCATTAACATGATTAACATGATAAAAGCCTCTTTCCTGCTAACAGGGAAATAAAATTCACCTCTTCAAAGCAATAAACAGTTAATACATAATTGGAAGAACTGAAAAATTTATATTCAAATTTGGGAACATTTACCGACATTTGATGCAGAATTTGGGACGAATATCCACCTCTGCACAAGTGCAGACAAAGCCTTGCATGTATTCATTTAAACAGCCCGAGCGACCTAATACCTTGGCCATAAGGAGTTAGCACAGATTCCACACATGCCACATACGTAAATTGGTAATGACTGGTGGAGCATTGTATCATACAGCAGAACAATCACAATCACCATATATATTTGACCCCTAAGTCAAAAACCTAAATTGGTTTTAAAAGTTTCCAATTTGCATGAATTGTGTTGCAGAGTTATACTGGTCATATGATACCTCATATGATGGCTTGGTTGAGGTGATTTGTATTTCACAAAGTATAACAGTGGCTATAATGCTTAGTTTTACACAACTCCACTGAACACGTTGACCACAATTTCACATACCATATTCGACATAATAAGCACCCAGGGCACTTTCAAAATTAGAAATATTATTTTGGTGAAAAAAATAAGTTGAAAGATAAATTTCGTGGTTAATGCTGACAGCCTGAAATGTTTATATACGACAGATATATTTTTCCAGAATTTAATTGCCCATAATTAAGGGTACATATAACACTCGAATGAGTATTATACGTGAATAATTAAGTCTTGTGTCCATTTATCAATCGGAAGGGGTGCTAATTGGGATGATTCACTATCCAATTTATTAGCAAATATCGCTGTGGGCGCTTATTACGTCGAATATGGTATTTCCTAATTTATGAAAATATGAATGTAAACAAAAATCCAAATTTGAAAGAGATGACTTTCCCAATTCAGGGTTAGAAATTAACACAAGCCCAGGACTAGTACAAGTTTCCAATTTTCCCAATTGTGTTAACATTACAAGAGATTCTTTCTGTGGGCTAGTATTAGTAGTAAAGCTGTTGTCAGTCTTAGTTTAGAATCTAACCCTGCAATTTTTTTCCAAAGGCACTTAGAACAGGAATTTATCTAGGGTTTCAAACTATCACAAGCAGAGAGTACATGAAACATGGGCGGACAAAAAACATTCCTCACCTGACTATCCGAGTCGTAATTGGGGTCATGGGAGTCAGGAATCCTGCCATCCTCAAATAATTCTGAGCCTGGGGTTCCCCACACACCCTTGCCCCCTGCCCCGCCTGGAACACAAGGCAGAACAAATTTACTCTTGCAGTCTCATACACGTTATGACTGAAATACACAGATCAGAAGCTAGTGATCCAGTGCTTCCAGTATGCACAAAATTTAATGAATGGATGCAGAAAAAAATATATCTTGCACAATAATCATGATAATATTCATTGCATCAAATTTTTTACAAGTAATATAATGTTCCTGTAATTCAAGTAATCATTAAATCTTACAGTACAGAACGCTACACCATTTCATTACTTTACAGGACCCTCATATTTCTTTCAGTTATCATGTTTATAAGGATCCTTGAAATTTGTAATTGGGGGTCCTCAGGACCCGAGTTTTGAACATTTTGAAGGTCAAGGTAAAACCCTGATTTATCAGAGAAGTTTTTGGTTTGGTTTGTTGTTGAACGCCGCACTCAGCAATATTCCAGCTATATGACGGCAGTCTGTAAATAATCAAGTCTGGACCAGACAATCCAGTGATTGACATTATGACAGGCAAACAACCAATCACTGTTTGACAGTTCAATATGTCTAATGCATGCACACAGTAATACCGAACAACGTTGTCTGAAAAATGAATTAAACAGCTCTGGCTTTATTTTTATCAATCTTCAAAAATTAAGCATGAAAGTCAAGGTATCCTTGTCATAAATACAAATACCCTAAGCATTATATGAGGAATCCACAACACTGTTGCTTCTTTCAGTGGCATTTAGAAGTTGGAGTGATGAAGTAAGACGAGTTCTATGGATGAACAACTTCTTTATTACAATATTGTAATAAAGAAGTTGTTCATCCATAGAACTCGTCTTACTTCAACACTGTTGCTATCAATATTAGTAAATTGAAAGGCATCAAGCCCTGCTTATCTACTGTACATTTAAATTTGGGAAGAGGAAAAAAACAGATTTTGGAAAGTGGAGATTCAAGAATCTTCTTGCATTCCATTAAACAGCCAATCCAGCCTAGACTTTCTTGTTACATTCCCTCTGTAACAGTTACAACACTATATTGCCAATGTTTAGTGTCAACCATTAGAAACATCACGTGACAAAATTTGATCTATAAATAGCACCCCGAATCTGACACTCCAAAAATAGTTCATGTGGTAAGCGGGTTGACATCTTGGTTGCAAACAGACCGATAGCACGCAAAAAGCGCAAATGCATTCGTTGCACTAATTCGTGCATCAAACAAACTGAGCTGAGCCATGTATGGGAAACAATGAACTGGAACACTATCAGTGTTTACAAACACACAAGATGGCTGACTTTCAAAACACGTGGGTGCGAAACAAACAAACAACTTCTGTCAAATGACAATATGAGAAGTGCACAATGGCTGAGTATATACCATATAACTTTCGACACACACGCTGATTCATATCACTCCAAGCACAAACTCTTGCGAAAACTTAGAAACGAAGCACTGATTCGCAAACATTTCTGACCTTTCTTAGGTTCGCCTCGACCTCGGCCATTTCTCGACTTCCGACTGTTCTTTGATAAAGGCAGACGCTTATTAGCATTCCCTGAAATAACAGTCACTATTTCTTTGGCACCTGTTTCCTTCCCTGGACTCCTCCTTATCAGCCTCTTTGCTTTCCTTATTATTCGCGCTGGAACTTCGCTCGGTTCGCTTCCATTCAGAAGCTCGTTGCCGTTTTCGATGACATCAGCCCCAGACTCGCCATGTTGAATATTTCCATTATGCATAGGAACACTAACGGCAGCCATTCTTCTTCTAAGCAACACCTAAAGAAACCCTTTGATCTTTAAGCAGTTACTCTTGAGATTGAACTTCTGCAAAATACAGAAATCAAGAGTTGACAATCCCTTTCCTTCGCTCTTATCACTTTCAACAAACTCCACACCACCGCTGTAAGCTGTTTACGAACTGTGTTATTGAGCTGTATGAACGTTTTGATTGGTTGAAAGATCGCACACCTTTCCCAGGGACTTGAATGAAAATGTACTTTCAATACAACTAGTTATTAATGTTTATAATTAAGACGAATTCTATAAGATAAAAACTAATAATCATAGAAATCATCCCTTCATAAGTTATTCGTGCGCAATCGCTCCAGGTACATCATTTTATACAATTAAAAGCAAAAGTAAATTCACCAGCAACAAAGGCATCTACAAGCCCTATCGAGTATTTTGCATATATATGGTTAATAGTATAAGATTACGGGCGCATTTCAGTCGAATGCTATTTACTTTTATGTGTTACATCAAATGATAACATTGTCTTGTTGTGATAAAGAAATTTAGATTCTGCTAGGAAAATACAGTCATACCGTCTTACCACTCGACGCTAGCCATTGTTATTAGTTGTTGAGAAACTAGTATAACCTATTTGCATCAAAATAGATATCAACGTGATGACAGAAGAAAACCCCATAAACATGACAATCGCATAGAACATTCAAGTTATGTGTGTCATGTCATACTCTAAAGACAAATCCACGTATTATGTCATAAATAGAATCAGGTGATCAGAGGCTGACGTCAACTCTTTGGTTGACACAGGGAAGTTTTGCATGTAATGAATATGCAAATGAGGTCAACATTACCTCATCGTCTCAACTTGTCTAACAAAGCCAATCGCTGTTCTGCTTGAATTGTATATGGCATATTATTCGAACTCTACATAACCACCATAAGCCTATCTTCACATACACGAAGTCTCTATAAATCATATTCAAAGTAATTTCAGCTTGTCTGTCACACATTGCACATGCAGACTCTTTCAAAGCTGACATAAATTAATTTTATTCATTTAAATTAAAATATTTACAGGGGGCTAACTTTTGGCCGATTGGCACGCTCGGCAAAACCCATTATTGTCTCCTAGCTCAAACTTTATGGTGTCTTAACACTAGCAGATATTGATCGCTCTGTTTACACATGGAAATGTCCTAATTTCACACTGTATATACATCCATCACAGTGTCCAGGCCGCTGGAATAATTCTCCTAGCTTTAAGCCCAGGTCGATCATAACGTACCACAACAACGATATTCATTACATGTTAATTAATGCTATAAACAATTATCTAATTGTAAGATAATATGTAATACATGTATATAATTCACCGAGCGATTTGGTAATGCAAATTCAAGACTACATGGCCACTATTGTGTACATGCTCTCTGTGTATTCCTCTCTGATGGTCGTAACTGAGGCGACTAACGGGACCGGGTGATCAGGCTCACTAACTTGGTTGAAACATGTTATCCATCCCAATAGCGTGGATCGATGCTCATGATGTCAATCACTGGATTGTCTGGCCCAGACTCGATTATTGACAGACCGCCGTCATAATATAGCTGGAATATTGTTCATTTCGGCGTAACAACAAACCAACCAACTCTCTCAACTGAATGCACCCTCCATGATTGCTCACTCACTCACAATTCAGCCTTTCAATTTAGGAAACAATCAAGGCCTAACCCTCGTGTTGCACTCAGAATGAACAGTTGATTGATCCTTTGAAGATTAATCCCTGTTTAAGTGTTAACAGAGTGTTTCAAAGTATAGTAGTGACAATTTATGGATCACAACTTTGTATTTACTGTAAAGGCGACGCTTGGGTATAGATTCTAATACCGTTGTCAAAAGCAAGGCTGAAGAATACACATGGTACAGTGTATATATATAGTAGGTGGAGGATTAACAGTAACAACAAGTTTCCCACACGAGAAAGGTTAACATGGTAGATTAAAAAATGACAACAGAAGGATAATACTGTAACGACATGATGGACAGAAAGCACGTGACGAGGAAGCAAGTAAAACAGGATTAAGTATACATTAGGTGGGATGCTTAGTGCTGAAGGCGTATGGGATGAAATAGCCTTAATCTCTGTTGACTGATTCCAAGCTGATGATTGTCAGTTGTGATTGGGGCAATTGTCATTATTTAATCTACTCATGTTAATTGCTCTTATGTATACAATTGTTGTTACTGTACAGTAAATGAAGAAGTTGGTATCCATAAATTGTGTCTGCCTTGTCATCCGTAAACTTGTAAGTAATGCCTATCAAATTTAATAGAGTGTTTTTTTAAGGCTGTGTCCTTTATGCACGTGCTAATCTTCAAGTAAATATCGTCGCCTAAGACTACCAAAATAATATGACCACAGTTGAGTGCTTAGTGAGGGATGTTTTTGTGTTGATGTCGGATTACACAGAGTGGGAACACAAAACAGTGTCGGAATACGGAATAGAGAGATGTCGGATTGCACAGTGTCGGAATACGGAATAGAGAGATGTCGGATTGCACAGTGTCGGAATACGGAATAGAGAGACGTCGGATTGCACAGTGTCGGAATACGGAATAGAGAGATGTCGGATTGCACAGTGTCGGAATACGGAATAGAGAGATGTCGGATTGGACTGTGTCGGAATACGGAATAGAGAGATGTCGGATTGCACAGTGTCGGAATACGGAAAAGAGAGATGTCGGATTGCACAGTGTCGGAATACGGAATAGAGAGATGTTACAGTGTTTTTATATGATAATACAAGGGGACCAAAATGTTTTATCGGATGACACAGATGTCGGATTACACAGATTTCCTAGTTTGCACAATTTTAATGTTACCGCATGCAGCAGGTCCACAGATATTGGATAAACAATTTGTACAAATAGAGTTCACAATATCTTTGGACCTGCTACATGCGGTAACATTAGAATTGTGCAAACTAGGAAATCTGTGTAATCCGACATCTGTGTCATCCGAAAAAATATATGCAATCTGCATTGTACTCTGAGCCTAAGTTACTGTCCGTCTGTCTGTCTGGTTCCTAAAGCGCCAACGACGTGCATTTAAGATACTTACGCGACTGTTGCTATGACAATGACATCAAGCTTAACACCCACGGAGGCTGGTTGTGCCAAACGCATTACATCTATAACAGGAATCAATACAAATAATATTATCATATTTTTTATCAGTACAAATGTGATTGATACATTACAAACCACGTTATCAGAATAAATCAAATATCTTTCTAGCATTATTGTCATGACATGTATGTGTAACTATATATAAACATTGGCAGAAAATAACGCCAGTATTTCACTGTCAGAGTTATGAGAGACAACACAATACATCATTTGTCATTTGGCTCTAAATGCTACATGTATGTTTATGTAAAATGATTGCGTTCCATGTTTGTCTACTATAGTGCCCGGAGTAGAATAGGTCTTCGGTAACCCATGCTTCCCGTAAATTGCGACTATGCTTGTCATCATCATCATCATCATCATCATCATCATCATCATCCAGTGAAGATCCAGGGTAGAATGGGTCTTCAGCAACCCATGCTTGCCGTATAAGGTGACTATGCTTGTCGTAAGAGGCGACTAACGGGATCGGGTGGTCAGGCTCGCTGACTTAGTTGAAGAATGTCATCGATCCCAGTTGCGTGGATCGATGCTCATGATATCAGTCACTGGATTGTCTGTTCCAGACTCGATTGTTTACAGATCGCCGTCATATAGCTGGAATATTGCTGAGTGCGGCGTAAAACAACAAGCCAACCAAGCCAACTACTACAGTGCATCTGTTTCGTAATGGAATGTTTTTGCGATACATATATACTGAATTAAATTAAAAACTTCACAATCCTAAAATTTTAACATTTTGGCCAGTTATCATTGTGGGCCCTTATTGTGTATTTAAACAGTAATGGCCACGTATTGTCTTCAGATAACACCCGTTTTTGTGCAGGTGAACCGATCAAAATCATGTGCACAGCACTATACTGGCAAAAGTGTTTTTTCACGTGCAACTGGTCACGTGGCCATAATACCGCACGTGTTTTCAGCCATACTTGTTAGCAGTCATAAACGAAAAAAAGAAAAACACAAGAAAACAAAAGTCTTTACGGCCATTTGTCATGCCACGCCTTTCAAATGTGCAACGTGAACGTGCCATCGGTATGTTGCAGATGTGAACGTCCGTAGCTGAAGTCGCAAGGACGATGGATTGTAGTCGACGGACTGTTTATGATTTACAGACGCGTCTACAGCAAACGGATACAACCGCTGATCGCCCTCAGCCAGGTCGACCACGTGTGACGTCACATGCAGAGGATCGTCAGATTGTCTTACGTCACCTCCGTAACCGATTTTTGACGGCTACATCAACCAGAAATGAACTGTTTAGGGGTAGCCTGAGTGCGCAAACTGTTCGAAACCGTCTGAGAACTGCTCACCTTCAAGCACGACGGCCATACTGCGGGCACGATTCCGACTCAATCACACAGACGTCAACGTCAATTGTGGGCACAGCGTTACTTACGATGGACTCGGATTTGGAATCAAGTCGTCTTCAGTGATGAATCCCGATTTAATCTTCGATTTGCTGATGGTAGGGCGAGGGAGTGGAGGCGCCGCCATGAACGTTACGCCCAGTGTTGTGTACAGGAAGTTGACAGATTTCGAGGCGGAAGTGTCATGGTGTGGGGTGCTTTCTGTGGCAATGCACGTTCCAGGCTTCTTGTCATCCGTGGCAACCTCAATGCTGCTGCTTACCGTGACCAGGTACTGGCACCAGGTACTGGCACCAGAACTTCTGTCTTTTATGGCAGCACATAGACCCGGTTTGATCTTCCAACACGACAATGCCAGACCCCACACATCAATTTTGACAAGGAATTTCCTTCAGAATGCGGGAGTCAACGTCATGGACTGACCGTCAAAGTCTCCCGACCTCAATCCCATCGAACACGTCAGGGATGCTCTTGGCAGAAGTCTGCGCACTCTCCAGAACCAACCACAGAATTTGCAAGATCTTGGCACCATTTTGCAGCAACAATGGCGTCGTTTTCCCAATCACGTGTTCACAAGCATCACAAGGTCCATGCGGAGGCGTTGTGTGGCAGTTGTCAACGATCATGGTGGCCATACACGCTACTGAACTTGTGTGCCATCAGATTCTCGTGCTTGGTATTAATGATTTAAACCTTTGATGTTATTACCGAATACCGTAGGTTCTTGGAACAAATTATGGTTACCACCGTTAATTAAAAGCCTACTTTGGACATTAATGATTAAAAATTACCTTCTCTGATACATTTGTCCGTTGTATATCATATATGGGATTACTTTTAATAATGTGAAGTTTTTAATTTGACTCAGTATATCTTATCTTATCTTATATAGTCAGATATATAATCAAATTCTAAACCGAAATCTGGTTTATTCCCCCGATAACATATGACGCATGGATCCACAATCTTGATAATTTCCATCTTATCTCGCAGAGGTTATACTTATCAGATCACATCGCAGTCCTCTTAGCCCTGCTCCACGTCTCTACTGAATGATAGGTCCATAGCTGTATAGTAATTCTGTTCTTGTATAGGCAAGTCTAGATAAGTCCGCAAGACGCCGGTCTTTAATAGGTTTAACTTCTTCTTTTTTTTCTATAATCTAGGAAT
Organism: Haliotis cracherodii; assembly: GCF_022045235.1. Lineage (NCBI taxonomy): Eukaryota > Metazoa > Mollusca > Gastropoda > Lepetellida > Haliotidae > Haliotis > Haliotis cracherodii. The sequence goes on along the minus strand of NW_027266343.1, from coordinate 54,214,235 downwards.
TATGTTTTCAAACTAATAATCATTGCCTTACAGACTTATGCAAGTCTACAGTCATCTCACCAATGATAACACTTGCGAGAGTAATTGTACGACATGCGCTGGAACAAACGAGGTATCGGACCGACACCACTGACTACAACATACTCGGGGATGTCACAAGGCAGACATTTATCCTTGTGACGTAATATTTTATTGAATCATATGAATTATTGAATCATTCTGATATTTATGTTTAGCAGCTTGTGTTTATAACATGGATGTATACGTGGACTATCCAAAGTTGTCTGTCTCAAAGACCCTGGAGAATAAATTTAAAAAGGAGTCCAACTCAAACCTCGAATGATTTGGCAAGTCTAGGTTGCTTTAGCCCCTGAAATTAAGGATTGACTTTTGAGATATATATTTTTACATAAGATAACTTTATTTCTGAGCCTAAATGTCGGTCTACATTTAAAGTACATAGGATACATCGCACATCTCCTTGACACATCCAATACTTGAAAGAATATCAGTTTCCGCGTCTGTTATCGGAACGACCTTGGACATGGAGTAAACACCCACGCAGGCCTATCGACCGTGGCGTGAGCCTTGGTGCCTGACCATTTGACCCCACCGAACAGACCATTCTCCATTTGTAACGCCCCTCCCTTGCCAAACGTCCTCCTCGAAAACAAAAGGTCGCAGGGTAGAGATATTTGTTCAGCATATCGTCCGACAACACAGGCAGTAAATCTGGATAGTATCTACGGTATACGGTGGAAAGTGAAAACCGATGTTAGGTCGACTGTGGGAAGATGACATTTGGCAAACATCGGTTATTGGATTTCGAAGAACAGACCAATACTTTACCCTTGACCTTAGAGTTCTTGTTTAGCTCTCGACCCGTGCAGACATGTGTGATTAGTTACGCGTCCCAACTTAGCCTTGCTCCAAGGCTGTACTGAAAGAAAAGTCCATGGATGTGTAGTATTTCTATTCTCCTAATAGGTGAGGTGAAATGGGGTTTAACGTCGCGTCCAAGATTATTGCACTTATAAAGCGACGTGCATGTACGTGTGTGTGTTTGCGTGGCTGCTTGTACTAGTCCGGACTGATGCCGATTGATAGTGCTAGCTCACTGAGATACCATGCCGCAGTTTAACATGAATACCCCACTCAGACACAGTATACTGACTCCGAGCCGACCAGTCCTTGTTTTAGCCCCTTAAACCGCCACTTCTTCCTCCAGGAGGGAATGGAAGGCCTGTCAACTTTGAGACACAGCACAAGTCACACATTTGACCTCTTAGGAGCAATTACACTCTTTATGTAAACAAAACACAATCACTTGTCTGATAAGGATACTGTATTGCCATAGTAAGCTATATGATGCCAAGAGTTTCATTACTGTGTTATGCTTTACAAAATTTTAATTTTCCAAGAAGAAATTAATTGCAGTTTTAGAAAGAATATAAATGATCATATATATATATATATATATATATATATATATATATATATATATATATATATATATATATATATATATATATATATATATATATATACAAAGAGAAAAATAACAAAGTCAGTTCGCCACCACTTGTGTCCCATATATGGCTCATTTATCCTATTTGGGTATTTTGTTCGCACAAGTGACAACACACATTCCGGCATTATTTGTCTGTGATGGAAGACAACATGCTCCCCATCACCCAGTCTGATCTTCTTTTGAACATATGCTGGTATTTTCCACCCGTTACAGTTCTCAATTATTTTCAAGAATTTATTGTAGAGGTGCAGTTATTAGGGCGTGGAGGGAGTGCATGTCCCATCCATCTGGCTGTTCTGTTGTTGGTGGCTACACAGGGTTTGATAAAACGGTAGGGGCATGTGCCCTCCTCCATTCGATTGTCACCCTCGGGATCTGGGTGATTTGCAATGTACTGTTCCTCGGGAATAGGGGAGTCCACTTGAATTTGAATACCTTACGTTTTGTAAATACATTTTTTGTTATTGTATATATAGTGAATGTAACTATTCTATAAACAGACATGGTTACAAGGAACATTATTTCGTGATTAATGTATATAAGTCATTTGATTAGGATATGCACTTTGACTGGATATATTCTTATTATGCAGTAACTGTTTCATTACTATCAAATTTGTAGCCCACAGACCTGTTGTCCTGCGATGTTCCGTAGCAGCCATATGTAAAATATGCATCAATAACACATATTCACCACTAATGAACTGCGATATGGTATACAAGTTGTATGTAGTCAGCTTCTAAATGTATTTGTATGATTTTGTGATATTTGGCTCTGACTTGACCTGACATGAGATCATGCCACTATAGCCATCATATATATATATATATATATATATATATATATATATATATATATATATATATATATATATATATATATATATATATATATATATATATACATACAAAAATGAGGTAAATGTTCACTCGGTGTACATGTAATATATAATAAAATAATATAGTCCACGTTAGTCCATCATCTTCTTTATATCAGTTTCATACATAGTACTTTCACTGTCTCATGACAGCTCTTCAGTGTAACTGACATTGACATATAATGACGTCATACTTATGATTACGTTATAAATTACAACTGTGACGTCATAATGTATTTACACACTCCAGCGACGACACCAAGTAATTTAACAATTGTAGGGAGACATTTGAATTAAATATACAGTATTTGTAAAGTAATACTGTATATTTAATTCAAATGTCTCCCTACAAGGACTATGTATGAAACTGATATAAAGAAGGTGATGGACTAACGTGGACTTTATTATTTTATTATATATATATATATATATATATATATATATATATATATATATATATATATATATAGAAGTGAGATCTGTATTTCAATTGTTTTAATATGTTATGCTGCCTTGGACCTGAGAATTGTCCGCAGTCCCAAGCTGAGAGGCCGAGGGCCATATGACCCCTTATCCATAATTGTATGTGGCAGAGGAATGTAATGTTTAGAACATAAAGTGGGAAGCCGATTTGGGTGCTGAAAGGCTGTAACTGGCGGTTTAATGCCGAGCGCCAGACAGGGTAACAATAAGTACCATCTTTTATCGTCTTTTGGTATGACGCGGTCGGGGATCAAACCCCGGACCTTCCGCACTCCGGTGGACGCTCTACCACTAGACCACGGAGGCGGTCACTCCTAATAGGCAAGTTTAGATATGTGGACAGTACATCTAAGGGCACCAGTCTCTTATAGGGACACCTTGTTCTCTTATAGCAACAATTAAAAAATGGTCTTTTGAAAATACTGTAAAATCATGAATTGTATAATACGTAGATCGAAAATCCAACTCTGAGTGTTTCTTATAAAACTAAGTATATTGTTTCGACGTTTAAACGAAGTCATATGACCTTCATCAACATCGACCAAAGTTTTCTCCGCGAGGCCATCCAACGTACCGTGTGGATAGGTCCGATATATACTCACCACCAAAAGATACGCGAATACCATACATGTTGGTAAGCATAATATATTTATGAAGACGTACTCATGTACAAACGAACATACTTTTATGTTGTGTGAACCAATGAACGCCTCACATGTGACGTCATAGATCCATGACTCGAGTCGCACCATTTGTCTCGTGCAAGATAAGCGTGTCAAGTTTGGAAATCATGTGCAGCATATCGTGATAAGAATAAGAACACTGGTAACACTTGACAGATTAAGTTTTGTCATTAACTGGTGCACATTGGAAACATCTATTCTTAACCTACATACTCTCTATATGTTTCTATGGTTCGCGTTTCTTTTGTAGGTGAGGATATATCAGGCGTACTGTTGCATGGGCTTCAGGAATTCAGAGACCCATGAAGATCCGTGGTTCAATAGGTCTTTGCCGTAAAAGGCGACTAATGGAATCGGTTGGTCAGGCTCGCTGACTTGGTTGATGCATGACATCGTCTTCCAATTGCGTGTATCGATGCTTATGATGTCAATCACTGGATTGTCTGGTTCAGACTCGATTATTTACAGACCGCCGTCATATAGCTGGAATATTGCTGTGCGCGGCGTTAAACAAAATACAAACAAACCAATAGTAATTCAAAAGATAGCCTTACATTTTTGTACACCCTTTACCAAAAAAATGATCTATAATACTACGCTTAGTGCACAACATGTCCGATATGTTTGTATTATCATTATTATAATGTATAAAGTGATATCTTATTTCATGTGTCGCGTCCTATCTGTTTGTACCGGGGCCCAATTGGGCGTATGTGTACACCATCATTATCTATCTTATTCTGTCCTATGTTGCATGCAGTAGAAGTCAAAGGAATCATAAACGGCACATAAACATACCGTGGCCTCTGGCACAGCAACCGACTTAGAACCTCCTCCACAGTTGGCGATGTTTTCTACACTGTAAGTATCATTACGTGACGTATGATTGAACTGTTGCACATCGTCAAGGACACGGAGGATGGTGATGACGTTTGCGTGTGTTCTGCCGTGCATGTAACCCACGGTGTTAGATTGGCAAACATCTTATACTGCCGATAACACCGCATCGTGTTTCCTCATGGCAACAGGTGAATACAAATGTGAGTGTGAAAGTTAGATATAACAGCGTTATCGGTTTAGTTTGTCTACCAGATCCTAGAGAATAAATTTAATAAAGACTAGATTGTTTTGGTAAGTCTAGATTTGCCCCCAGCTCCTGAAATTGTTCTGGGCTCCATTTAGATTTTATTTATTTGTCCTTTGTAGATGTATATTTTTAAATAAGAAAATTTTATTTAATAATTGTCCCCGGAAATTCTTGATTTTTTTATTATGCTTCAGACTGCTTAAAAAAGAAATAACCTGCTACAAAAAATACATTGTTCTAAGGTGGGTTTTTTTTTAAAATATCAGGCTAATATTTTAGTAATTTAGTAAAATATCTTGGTTTGTAGCCGTAACTGAAAACAAATATCTAATCTCGATACAAAATCCCAGGCCGTAAGAGCAGAGTAAGGAGGATCGGTTGGACTGTTACAATGTCTTGATTTTGTTTGTTTATTTGTTGTTTAATGCCGCACTCAGCATATGAGGGCAATCTGTAAATAATCGAATCTGGACCACATAATCCAGTGATTAACATCATGAGCATCGATACGAAATTGGAATACGATGATATTCATGAACCAAGTCAGCGACCGTGACCACTTGGGTCGCAGAGGACCTATTGTATCTCGGATCTCGGATTAAGGATCACGTGGATCCTTAAGTGTTCATGCTATCGACTACATATTTGTCTCATTCACTCACTCACTCAGGCTAAAAGTCTGTTTTCAGAAGATGTACGTGTGTAAACGAATTCGCTCCTATTACTGTGCGAGAGTGAGTGAGTTGGGTTTACGCCGCTTTCAGCAATACACCAGACGTATATCGCGACGAGGGACACCAGTGAAGGGCTTTACACGTTGAACCCATGGGTGGGAGTTAAGCACTGTGCTACCCCGTCTCCAGTGTAGGACAGCGTCATTATGAGACGTGCCTCTGTTTAACTTGGGTTGGTTGGTTGGTTGGTTGATTAACGCCGCACTCAGCAATATTCCAGCTATATGACGGCGGTCTGTAAATAATTGAGTCTGGACCAGACAATCCAGTGATTGATATCATGAGCATCGATCCACCCAATTGGGATCGACGACATGCATCAACCAAGTCAGCGAGCCTGACCACCCGATCGCGTTAGTCGCCTCTTACGACAAGCATAGTCACCATATTTTGTGCTACAGTGCTACTAGAAACTACGTGAACACCACAATATTTATCATGCATGAAAAATGACAAGAAGATATTCCAAATGTATCGTTTGTAATGATGAAATATGCAAATGGACAGCAATGACACAGCTGAGGTGAAATGGGGTTTAACGTCGCGTCCAAGATTATAGCTCTTATATAGCGACGTGCGTGTGTGTGTGTGTGTTTGTGTGTGTTTGTGTGTGTGTGTGTGGCTCCATGCCGACAAACTTTATCCTTTAATGCCGAGCGCCAGGCAGGGTAACAACAAGTACCATCTTTTAACTCCTTTTGATATGACGCGCCCGGGGATCTAACCCCGGACCTTCCGCTCTCCGGGCGGACGATCAACCACTAGACCATGGAGGCTGTCAGCACTGATGTTATACACTGGCAGCGATGTTACAGGACCCACGAGATCAACGTGGACATGGGGCTATGTCGTCGGATTACAGTCACTGTAAGCGCAGAAGGGTTTAGATAAGAGGCACTCTGCATGAATGAAATTGAAATACTAACATTCAACACCGCGTTTGTCCTCCATCGGCTTCAAGACATGCCCATGCACAAACGTCGTTTTTCAGAGTTCGTTAGACGACTACGTCATTAGGTCATCACAACATGACTCTGCCAGTTCCAGTTCTGCCATCGTGGTACAGTGCTTCCACGTGAGTCTTTGATGTCGATGTTGGCGTGTCCGCGGGATCCCACAGATAGGTCTATAGGGCAATTGATGCCTCTGACTTCTGTTTTTTTTTGCTTGTTTGTTTGTTGTGTTTGTTTTTTTGTTTAAGGCCGCACTCAGCAATATTCGAGCTATATGACGGCGGTCTGTAAATAATCGAGTCAATCAAGTGATTGACATCATGGACATCGATCCCCGCAATTGGGATAGTATGACAAGCATAAACCAAGTCAGCGAGCCTGACCACCCGATCCCGTTACGACAAGCAAGTCACCTTTTACAAGCATGGGTTGCTGAAGACCTATCCTACCCCGGATCCTCACGGGTCCCTCAGACTTCTGGATACAGCAGCGCCCAACACATAACTATGATACCCGTATCCAAAACATCACCAGCGAATAAAAAAAACCTTGTTTGTTTCATGTTTAGCAACCATGAGTGAATACTTTCTCATGACCGGCAGTTTACCTAGATCCCTTGAATCCCTTATTATGTCCAGACTACTCAATATAACACACTCGCCATATACGCTACAGTGTAAACTGGGTCTCATAGACTTGTGCTCCACACGGAAACAATATAGGACAATGCAACACTTTTTTATATCTAATATTTTAACATTTTAACTTAATCTATATATTCATAGAAAAAATATTGCCTTATGTAACGGGTCCCAATGCGCATGGGTTGACATTTCAAGCTAGGTCTGTGCAGATGATAAAGCACGCTCAGAAACATTAAATCCTTTTTTCATATCTCTTTATCGGCGTTTTATTCCTATCTATGACAGCTGGTAAAGTACGTTTACTTGCCACGCGGAGACTTGTGCGGTTTCTCCGGGCTAACCGTCTCTTAGCTATTGCATATTGTTGGTTCACATGCAGGGGTAGCTCGGAGTAGGGTGTTATAAGTATATAATCCACCACTGACATGCATGTGACACGTCTACACGTTATGCATTAAAACAGTTATTATACGTATTGCGGAACACCAGATATGGTATATTTACTGACACGTGTATGCACAGGTGCTATAGCTATTAATTTGTCTACAGTGGTGTATATGCTTGTATTTCATGTCCCCCACCTGTTGCCTATGAAATGGATGTCCATTAGCAAGGATGTCATGTCGGTGTTTGAACCAGATCTCGAAGGTCCCGAAGATCTTTCCTTGACCATTGTTACGTCTGACTTTATAAACGCTATGAGCGGTTAGACCCATGGTGGTTGGATCTAAACCAACAAATACAAACACAAACACACATGCACATGCAACCTCACCTCTGCTATTTGAAGTGAGTATGCATTGCCGTGACGTCTGAATGTGACCAGGTATATAACTCACGTTAATACATTGTCCTGCAGTCTAAATGTGACGTGGGAGTATAACTCACGTTAATACATTTGTCCTGAAGTCTAAATGTGACATGGGAGTATAACTCACGTTAATACATTGTCCTGAAGTCTAAATGTGACGTGGGTGTATAACTCACGTTAATACATTTGTCCTGAAGTCTAAATGTGACGTGGGTGTACAACTCACTTTAATACATTGTCCTGAATTCTAAATGTGACGTGTGTCTATAACTCACGTTAATACATTGTCCTGAAGTCTAAATGTGACGTGGGTGTATAACTCACGTTAATACATTGTCCTGAAGTCTAAATGTGACGTGGGTGTATAACTCACGTTAATACATTTGTCCTGAAGTCTAAATGTGACGTGGGTGTACAACTCACTTTAATACATTGTCCTGAATTCTAAATGTGACGTGTGTCTATAACTCACGTTAATACATTGTCCTGAAGTCTAAATGTGACGTGGGTGTATAACTCACGTTGATACATTTGTCCTGCAGTCTAAATGTGACGTGTGTCTATAACTCACGTTAATACATTTGTCCTGACGTCTAAATGTGACGTGGGTATATAACTCACGTTAATACATTGTCCTGAAGTCTAAATGTGACGTGGGTGTATAACTCACGTTAATACATTGTCCTGAAGTCTAAATGTGACGTGGGTGTATAACTCACGTTAATACATTGTCCTGAAGTCTAAATGTGACTTGGGACTATAACTCACGTTAATACATTGTCCTGAAGTCTAAATGTGACGTGGGTATATAACTCACGTTAATACATTTGTCCTGAAGTCTAAATGTGACCAGGTGTATAACTCACGTTAATACATTGTCCTGAAGTCTAAATGTGAGGTGGGTGTATAACTCACGTTAATACATTGTCCTGAAGTCTAAATGTGACGTGGGTGTATAACTCACGTTAATACATTGTCCTGAGGTCTAAAAGTGACTTGGGTATATAACTCACGTTAATACATTGTCCTGAGGTCTAAATGTGACGTGGGTATATAACTCACGTTAATACATTGTCCTGCAGTCTAAATGTGACGTGGGTGTATAACTCACGTTAATACATTGTCCTGACGTCTAAATGTGACGTGGGAGTATAACTCACGTCAATACATTGTCCTGAAGTCTAAATGTGAGGTGGGTGTATAACTCACGCGAATACATTGTCCTGAAGTCTAAATGTGACGTGGGTGTATACCTCACGTTAATACATTGTCCTGAGGTCTAAATGTGACATGGGTGTATAACTCACGTTAATACATTGTCCTGAGGTCTAAATGTGACGTGGGTATATAACTCACGTTAATACATTGTCCTGAAGTCTAAATGTGACGTGGGTGTATAACTCACGTTAATACATTGTCCTGAAGTCTAAATGTGACGTGGGTATTTAACTCACGTTAATACATTGTCCTGAAGTCTAGTGAGTGAGAGAGTGAGTTGGGTTTAACGCCGCTTTCAACAGTATTCCAGTTATATCGCGGTTCTGAAGTCTAAATGTGACCAGGTGTATAACTCACGTTAATACCTTGTCCTGAAGTCTAAATGTGACGTGGGTATGTAACTCACGTTAATACATTTGTCCTGAAGTCTAAACGTGACGTGGGTGTATAACTCACGTTAATACATTGTCCTGAAGTCTAAATGTGACGTGGGTGTATAACTCACGCGAATACATTGTCCTGAAGTCTAAATGTGACGTGGGTGTATACCTCACGTTAATACATTTGTCCTGAAGTCTAAATGTGACATGGGTGTATAACTCACGTGAATACATTGTCCTGAAGTCCTAATTTGACTGGGTTTACAAACGTCTCATTAATGTATTACCCTGTAGTCAAAATGTGCATTGGTATAGAACTCATTTATTGTATTGCGCTGAGGTATGAATGTGCCTTGTTATTTAAATCCCGTTAATACTAACAACTCGTGTCGGTCCGACGTTGATTAATGAATAATTTGCATACTCGTATATGCAAGGGGCCGACGTATGGTTCCTGTAGGAAGTGACAACTTGGCGACAATGGCTTGCGGTATATACAGTTTTACTTTATACATGTAGATATAAACATACAGAAGACACTATGTGCCAGGTCAGCACATGGTGGTAGTGGTTGGTGTCTAGGTGCCCCGGAGCACCCAGCCTAACCCTAGCTAGGCTAAGGGTAAGACCTTTCTTTTCTCCTTCTCTCAATCTCTCTGGACCAAGGCTTATATAGCCAAGGTCACCTGACATTTAGTAAGTAATAAATATAAATATAAACAGTAATTCATCAATGACATACTTGCACATCTCGTTCAGGATGGCAGACGGTCGATGTACACAAAAGTTGGGATTAACAATTAGGATTAGCATCTTATAAATAACAGCAATTAAATGTTTCAAGGCATATAGATGTCATGGCTCCAGGGTAATGAGCCTTTGCAATTAAATGTTCTACAGACAATGGATGTCGTAAATCAGTCGCTATGACAATACAATGACCTGAAGTCTCACCGTGACGGAGTTTATAAACGTTCATTAATGCATTGCCCTATAGTTTGAATATAGCTCACGTTAATGCAATGACATGATAAAGATTAAGACACGCATGAGCAGTGAAGCACAGTTGGGTTAGTGAGTGAGTATGGTTTGACGCAGCTTTCAGCAATATTCCAGCATCATCACGGAGGGTGACACCAGAAATGGGCTTCACACATTGTACCCATGTGGGGAACGAACCCAGGTCTTCGGCGTGACGAGCGAAAGCTTTAACCACAATGCAATGAAGCCACGGTAAGTCTAGTAGGGCCGTGGATACAGGACTCAACTCGGCGATGCTCTGTCATTTGTCTCAGTCATGCAGGTATACAATTCCATACGTTGTCATGACATTGCCATGCCGCAGGCAGATCGAGTTACTGTCCCATTTTCCAGAGACAATGATAAACCCATATACATGTATACTACTCAGAAGAAAGTTAAGGAAGAAGTTAAAGAACACCCGATTTTTCATATGACTATACGTTAATACATGACACTTTTGTACGGATAGCAACTTCTTTTATTCTTTGTAAGACGCTTCCGAGCTACTTCCTGCTCCTTCATCAGCAATATTCATTGATGAAGAAGCAGGAAGTAACTCTAAAGCCTCGTACAAAGAATAAAAGAAGTTGCTATCCATACAAAAGTGTGATGTATTCATGTTCTCCAACTTCTAAACGCCTATAAAAGACTTCATTCGCCTATACGTTGACCTAACATGGCTGGCGGGTATTGCAACACACAGCCTTCCAAATGTGGGTGATCTTTAACTTGTTTTGAGTAGTATATAAGAGTTCGCCAGTTAGTCAACACCTGTAGAGGTAATTGGTACATATGTACTGACGAATGATGTTAAAGTGCTAGCCCTGCACACAATGAGGTACAATCGAGCATGCTCTTTCTACGAAGATTTCAAAAAGCGTCATACGAGTCTTGCTCAGAAGTTGTTTGTTCAGGGTTACAGTGAGTAAGTGAATGAGTTGGGTTTAACGCCGCTTTTAACAGTATTCCAGTTATATCGCGGCGTGTCAGCTTAATGTGGGAGGAAAGCCCGAAGTGATGCAGGTCTCAGACGTTTACCACTTCGGTGAAACCCACGAGCACGGGTATGGTGCTGACAAACCTAGAAACATAATCGGGGCGAACCGGGAATCGAACCCACAATCTTAGGTTTCTGGCGTGCCCAAGGGACGCAACTCTGCACAGAGAATCGCGGCGCCTTAGACGACTGGGCCACCGTGCCGCCTGTCCAGGGTTACAGCATGCAAATCCTTAGTAAAGCTGTCACAACGTTCTGTGGTAGACATGTTCAGGACACTTCCAAATTGGACGCATCAGTGACAAATGCAATTCCCTATTTTGACTTGAACCATATCATCCCGTTGTTTTTTTCGAAGTCAACAATTGCCTTGCTTTTGTGTTCGTGAGGGGTGGTCAGGATACGCTTACCGTTTCGAGAACACCTGGTGTCAGCACTATTTGATAGTGATTCATACAAACAGTGCACTCTACTCTATAGAAGAGATTGTGATTATAGACATGCCTGTCGCTTGTATTTATATAAAAGGAGAAGTGTGCATCGAGATGTTTGAAGTGGCCGTTTTCATCCCCATTCAACAGAGGTAATCAGCGTTACAGGCCATGTTAATAGACAAATACTAAAACAAGTGATCATATCTATCATCAAAGATGAATCCGTTATTTCAAGATATCAGCTTTACAAACATGCCTTTAAAGGGGGACTACGCCTTCTCAAGATACTAGGATCACAAACATGCCCTTAAAGGGGGACTACGCCTTCTCAAGATACCAGCATCACAAACATACCCTTAAAGAGGGACTACGCCTTCTCGAGAAACCGGCATCACAAAAATGTCCTTAAATGGGGACTACGCCTTCTCAAGATACCAGCATCACAAACATACCCTTAAAGGGGGACTACGCCTTCTCAAGATACTAGCATCACAAACATGCCCTTAAAGAGGGACTACGCCTTCTCAAGATACCAGCATCACAAACATGCCCTTAAAGGGGGACTACGCCTTCTCAAGATACTAGCATCACAACCATGCCCTTAAAGAGGGACTACGCCTTCTCAAGATACTAGCATCACAAACATGCCCTTAAAGAGGGACTACGCCTTCTCAAGAAATTAGCATCACAAACATGCCCTTAAAGGGGACTACGCCTTATCAAGATACTAGCATCACAAACATGCCCTTAAAGAGAGACTACGCCTTCGCAAGATACCAGCATCACAAACATGCCCTTAAAGGGGGACTACACCTTCTCAAGATAACAGCATCACAAACAAGCCCTTAAAGGGGGACTACGCCTTCTCAAGATAACAGCATCACAAACATGCCCTTAAACGGGGACGATGTCATCGCAAGATACAAGCATCACAAACATGCCCTTAAAGAGGGACTACGCCTTCTCAAGATACCAGCATCACAAACATGCCCTTAAAGGGGGACGATATCATCGCAGTATACCAGCATCACAAACATGCCCTTAAAGGGGAAAGATGTCATCGCAAGATACTAGCATCACAAACATCAAATACGTTTCCATTAAGAGCCGGTTGGGCCCGGATAGTCAGGCTATAACAAACAAACATTAGCACTGAGACATCTAGACTTTTGGCACAGAACACATGTTTTCAAGACCCGTGAAGATCCGGGGTATAATAGGTCTTCATCAACCCATGCTTGCCGTAAAAGGCGACTAACAGGATCGGGTGGTCATGCTCGTTGACTTGGTTGATGCATGTCATCGATCCAAATTGCGTGGATCGATGTTCATGATGTCAATAACTGGATTGTCTGATCCAGACTCGATTATTTACAAACCGCCGTCATATAGCTGGAATATTGCTGAGTGCAGCGTTAAACAACAAACAAACAAACATGTCTTCAAGAACTGTAGATGCGACATAAAAAGTGCACCTGCAAAGTAAACTGAAAATTTATTAATCCTTAACCGCTGTAGATTTGTCTTAATGGCGGACATAAGAAAAGGCGGAAGCTGTGTCAAATCCACAATTCCTGACGTGTCGTATTAGGTATGATGTGGTTATCCTACAGATTTAAACTGTTCCAAGGACACGCCATGCAGAGACCTGTGTCTGTGTCTATCAGCGTGACATGCTGTGTACAGGTAACAGTGGCCTGCGAGATAACCTATCTGTTATCGATATTTGGCAATTACCTTCCATGTTTATACATATCGGGTGTCACCCGCCACACGACCTGTAAATCATGTAATTTCATGTCAGAATAATGAGACGCAACCTTGAACACCGAGAGCGTGCAGAAAGGAGGGATAAGCATATCCTAGACTTACGCTTAGTCTTTGAACATATATAACTTTGATAGAAACATACAACTCCATATAAATTGAAAAGGAGCCCTAGTTAGAAGGGAGGTTCAACATATGAACCAAATCTTCATTTAGGGTTTTTGCATTACAGGAAGGGCTGGGCAGAAGGACAAATAATATGGCGCAGGGACTGTGAGCCAGGCTAAGCGTATCCTTACAACGAATAATAAAAAAGTCAATTTAAATTACTCATTTCAGTGGATCTACGGTGTAGCATGAATGTCTTGATCAGGTCGATTTCAGTTTTGTTAAAACCCAAATTCGTTAACGTGTCTAGATCTCCTTTACATTTCTTACTGTAATTCCTGCAGACTTAAGATTTGTTTGTTTGTTGTTTAACGCCACACTCGGCAATGTTACAGATATATGACGACGGCCTGAAAATACTTGTATTTTAAGCATTCATACCAGTGATTGACATAATGAGCAACGCCCATCGGGGTACGTAGACGTAAGGAATCCGTGTTAAACACTACGACCGTATGGAATGCGCATGAATACGCCGGACAGATCAATATAAAGTGAAACTCGTTTTCAACATAATCATTGCCATATTTAAATCAAGTACAGTTCCGGGATTCAGCGGGAATATCTGATCTGCATCAAGTCGTGACCTTGTCTGATTAGTATTTGATCTATACATGAATGATACAATTCAATATTCATTGAGGATTTTTAGTCTGTCTTACAGACCCTGATACAAATATATATATCAAATACAGCCCATGCAAGTCTATAATGTTTGGCAAGTCTAGATTACTGCAGTATCAGATCTGAAAATGAAGAGAGTCACTGGGCTCCCTTTTATTATATTTTTATTAAAATAACTGAACAACTGTTTTTTTCTGTACGATATGTTCATTTCAGAGACTAGATGTTAGTCTAAGGATTTTTAAGCGGCATAAGTTGTTAATCTCTAATTCTTTGAAACTTCAGCATGCCAGTTTTGTCTATCAACATCTGCTATGGCCCCGGATGGGACTAGACCCAAATAAAGTGCTAAAATCTGTACTTTACTGAGAAACTGTTATCCAAAATATAACATTTGTTAAATTTGACCACTTTTTAAATGACATTCTGTGTTTATAACATCTGCTAATCTCCAACATCCTGAACAATCCATGAGTATCCATATCCGTATTTAAACAAAATGTTTTTGACATAGAATATACACGACGACCTGTTTACACTACCCAGGCGATACAACATAAGATAAGTTTGATTTGGTAATCTGGTAGTATTCATTTTAAAGATTTTAAACCAGTACGAATGCATTTACACAAAAAAAATCATTAAATTCTTTTGTAAATTTAATGAAAACTGACTGTCCAAAATATATATCTTTTGCGTTAAAGTAATACCAAAGATATTAAAGATACTGGATTGTATAAATGATGAACTGTATGTTAACAATAAACTACGGTTATAACAGGAACCACTTATATTCGTTCGTTATAACCGTAATTCGTTATATGCAAATATACAGCATATAAATAAGACGGACGGACCACATTACAGCTCGTTATATCCGTCAGTTCGTTATAAACGTATGATGTATTTAGATTGAAACGTTTTTGCATTATTTATTATGAAAATTGGACTTTGGGCCTGCGGCCTTAACTATTTTGAAATACAAGTTATATAAAATTTTATATACATGGAATGCGTGTCTTCTCGCTTCGAGAACTATTCTGACCGTCAATACAGAAGATTGAACACTTTACATGCCAGCGGAACATGTTTTCGTGGATAGGAAATCGTGTTTGTCGGTTAGGCATACAGAGAGACTCCATCTATTGTCGACAGAGGGCGCTGGTCAAGTAGGTGGTTTTATAGCTCAACAAGCCGGATGGGGACTTTAACTACATTATATATTTACTATCAGTTAACGATAATGCCCCGACTAGGAAATAAACAAAAGGAAGTTGGTATTCATGTTTCAGTTTTGATATGTTCTCTGATATATTGCAATAAACGTATATTTGATGACATATTGTAATATTTACTTTAACACTAGATAGACCTATTTCCATTACAAGACCAGCACAATAGGGTTCCCAGGAGACGTGAGGTTATCTGTGGGTGTTACTGCTGTTCTAACTCTTCAGGTGTATGGAATAACCGCGATTAATCCTTGTCAAACACTGAGCGACAAAGACACATGTGCACGTTTGTAGTGTACAGGCTGTCGGCGACGAAATTCGCCCATTAATCAAACCGAATAAACCATGCCATAATCGTACAGAATAACATTAGAAAGTCTGCGACTATTTTACGTCTTTCCCTTGTGTTTTTTGTGTGTTCTACGTGAACGTGGTTCATTCGATGCCAACTATGTGGAAGTGAGTGAGTTGGATTTAACACCGCT
Source organism: Haliotis cracherodii (assembly GCF_022045235.1). NCBI lineage: Eukaryota > Metazoa > Mollusca > Gastropoda > Lepetellida > Haliotidae > Haliotis > Haliotis cracherodii. Next base: position 54,198,104 of record NW_027266343.1, on the reverse strand, counting down.
TTGAAACATAATTACAGTTATACCACATCGTGTCAGCGTAAATGTGGGCAGGTAGCTTCAAATAGATGTGTCAGTTGCCGATATTTTTATGAAACCAACGCGCACGGCGGGTAGACATGGTTATTACATAATCTGGACTGTGAACCACGGACCATAGGGTCCTCGCACAGAGGAATAGCGCATACGACCACTGGCAAAAGCAGGGAGAAGACTATAGTATATCTAGAGGTGGTATATGTATAGTATACCTAGAGGTGGTATATGTATAGTGTATCTGGAGGTGGTATATGTATAGTATATCAGAGGTGGTAAATGTATGGTATATCTAGAGGTGGTAAATGTATGGTATATCTAGAGGTGGTATATGTATGGTATATCTAGAGGTGGTATATGTATGGTATATCTAGAGGTGGTATATGTATGGTTTATCTGGAGGTGGTATATGTATGGTATATGTAGAGGTGGTATATGTATGGTATACCTAGAGGTGGTATATGTATGGTATATGTAGAGGTGGTATATGTATGGTATATCTAGAGGTGGTATATGTATGGTATATCTGGAGGTGGTATATGTATGATATACCTAGAGGTGGTATATGTATGGTATACCTAGAGGTGGTATATGTATGGTATATCTAGAGGTGGTATATGTATAGTATACCTAGAGGTGGTATATGTATGGTATACCTAGAGGTGGTATATGTCTGGTATATCTAGAGTGAGTGAGTATGGTTTTACGCCGCTTTTAGCAATATTCCAGCAATATCACGGCAGGGGACACCAGAAATGGGCTTCACACATTGTACCCAGGTATATCTAGAGGTGGTATATGTATCGTATATCTAGAGGTGGTGTACGTATGGTATATGTAGAGGTGGTATATGTATGGTATACCTAGAGGTGGTATATGTATGGTATACCTAGAGGTGGTATATGTATGGTATACCTAGAGGTGGTATATGTCTGGTATACCTAGAGGTGGTATATGTCTGGTATATCTAGAGTGAGTGAGTGAGTATGGTTTTACGCCGCTTTTAGCAATATTCCAGCAATATCACGGCGGGGGACACCAGAAATGGGCTTCACACATTGTACCCAGGTATATCTAGAGGTGGTATATTTATGGTATACCTAGAGGTGGTATATGTATCGTATATCTAGAGGTGGTGTATGTATGGTATATGTAGAGGTGGTATATGTATGGTATACCTAGAGGTGGTATATGTATGGTATACCTAGAGGTGGTATATGTATGGTATATCTAGAGGTGGTGTATGTATGGTATATGTAGAGGTGGTATATGTATGGTATACCTAGAGGTGGTATATGTCTGGTATATCTAGAGTGAGTGAGTGAGTATGGTTTTACGCCGCTTTTAGCAATATTCCAGCAATATCACGGCGGGGGACACCAGAAATGGGCTTCACACATTGTACCCAGGTATATCTAGATGTGGTATATGTATGGTATACCTAGAGGTGGTATATGTATCGTATATCTAGAGGTGGTGTATGTATGGTATATGTAGAGGTGGTATATGTATGGTATACCTAGAGGTGGTATATGTATGGTATACCTAGAGGTGGTATATGTATGGTATATCTAGAGTTGGTGTACGTATGGTATATGTAGAGGTGGTATATGTATGGTATATGTATGGTATACCTAGAGGTGGTATATGTATGGTATACCTAGAGGTGGTATATGTATGGTATATCTAGTGTTGGTGTACGTATGGTATATGTAGAGGTGGTATATGTATGGTATATGTATGGTATACCTAGAGGTGGTGTATGTACAACCTTACAAGCGCGTACCCTGGCGGCCGGCATTAAGGGAGTAGAACAAGAACTGGTCGGCTCGGAGTCAGCATAACCGGCAGAGTGGGGTATCCGTGTTAAACCGCAGCATGGTATCTAAGTGGGCTGGCTCAATACAACCAACATACGTGCTGACTAGTACAAGCAGACATACACGTGCATGCACGTCGCTGTATGCGTGAAATAATCTTGAACGCAACGTCAAACCCAATTTCACATCACCCATCTATGATGCAGTGGCAACACAAAGATGGTTGATCCAAGGTACATTCCTGTGTATACACTGCTACAGAACCACATGGATCGTCGACCAAGTCTTGCGTAACAATATCGATCACCTGCTCACGTATTACTTCCCCTTTGTCCTTAACATGTTGACGTTCCTTATGCAGGTGTGATTATCAGAAAGATAAGTCTATTGGAGTATAATGCTACCCCTATAATAGGCAAGTCTATGTGCGTGGACAGGACGCCAGTCTCGCATAGGGACAACTTGTTCTTATTATTTCATAATCTAGAAATTATGATTAAAACTAAAGATATTTGCCTTAGAGATTGGTGCAAGTCTATGGCCTGATTCACTGTCTGTGTTGTGACAATGTCGAGACTGTTGAACAGCGTGTACTAATGGGACACGTGGTGTGGTTAATACTCCTCAGTGAACAGTGTATGAATACGAACAACCATCTGGTAGATACGACATGCATAAAAAATAGCGCCAGCTGCTGTATAGTATGGGAAAAGGAAACCAAATATATGTATATGAATGCCTTACAACACATGCACACGCTTAGGAATGTGTTTTTGACCTGTTTTCGTTGGAAAGGCGTCTGATGGCCTTGATATGGCATCCATATTAGGTCCAGGGGAAGAGGGTTTGATGGCCATGGTATATGCCCATGTTGGGAATCGAACCCGGGCCTTCGACATATTGAGTCACGCTTTAGATCACCTGGCTACCACATGCATAGGTCACCCTGTGTTGATGAACAATACTGACCTATTATCAGCTGATAACTGTTGTTATACTAGGATTTCGTTATAACGGGGGTGGATAGATGTGTTAGTGTAAGAGTGAATATTATCCTACCCTATTTTTTATCCCGGGGATGAAATTCTCTAGTGTCAGGATGATTCTCCCCAGTGAATTTGATTGGTTGGTTGGTTGGCTGGTTGGTTGTTTTACGCCGCATTAGCAATATTCCAGCTATGACGGCGGTCTGTAAATAATCGAGTCTGGATCAGACAATTCAGTGATTGACATCATGAGCATCGATCCACGCAATTGGGATCGATGACATGCATCAACCAAGTCAGCGAGCCTGACCACCCGATCCCGTTAGTCGCCTTTTACGGTAAGCATGGGTTGATGAAGACCTATTCTACCCCGGAACTTCATGGGTCCAGTGAATTTGAACCCATGTCAGTGTGTTTAATCATATCCTATCCTATACTCAAGAGTAAAACGTCCCCCGGATTAATATTTAGGTAGCATATAATCCTTGCTTACATAAGCACAATCATTCCAATGTGCACAACCTTCCCGTGAAGTCTCTACTTTAATTGTCTGGTTGAAATGTTGTAGAAAATATTTCAAATGAAGTTTTTTATTTCCTTATTTCAGATGAGATTCACACAAATATGTTAATGTTTAAGGGCCATAGGAGGTACGTAAATCTATGGAATACTGTAATAGACATTCTCGCGATCTCGGCCTTTGCATGGAAACGACGTAAATATGCCAAAAGTGCGAGAGGTGCGAGAATGTCCCTGACAGTATTCCATATAAATCAGTGTACATCCGGGTAGTCTGTTGACGGTTAACAACCAGCTTAAGGACATGATGGACTGTCTTTCCCCCAGACTACACGAGGCCTCCCTCACAAACACTGTCTCCGCTTACATGCCATCACGTATATGGCGTGACGAATAATGCTTTGCGTCAAACTAATAAATTGTTCGTCGATTTTTTTTCATGACAAATGTGAAGGTGGTTTATTTTGCTGTAAGAACAGCACACTCCATCATGTTTTTTCAAACTTTTCTTTCATCTTAAGACAAGTAAAATACGTTGATAATATAACATCCTAACACGCGGCCTATATAAGACACTTTGAAATCGATGCGGTTTAATACAATTCCCTACCATAAAACAGAAATAAAAACAATATGACCAAATGCACACCAACAGGGGCCACGGGTGGCCCAGTCGTCTAAGACGAGTTGCGTCCTTTGGTTTAGGATTCGAATCCCGTTTCGCCTAGATCATGTTTCTAGGTTTTTCAGCACCCGCTAAACAAAGATCTGAGGACATCCCATTAGGGGTCACGTCAGAACGAACTTTCATCCGACTAATCAAGGCGTCGCTTACCAGATCATGAAAGCGACAGTCGGAATGTGATTTCTAAGCATGCAACCTCGAAAACTTTTACACGGGGTTATTCCGAACGATAGTTACGGGTTTAACGACTTAATCCATACAATCTAGACCATATATTTGCCATTCCAGAATGTTCCTTTGTTCACGTTTCAAATTATTAATCGAGAATTTGACAAAATATGAAGTCGCCAATTTGAATTTAGTGCCGTAAAGCACGAGAAAACTGCCTTCTGATTGTCGGCTTCTTGTCAGTACCTTGCATTGGTCGGTCAAATTTCTGACGTGACCCGTAATGGGATGTCCTCAGATCTTTGTTAAACGATAGCGCGAACTAAGATCTGATTTTAATGAGATTGTTCAGCACCATACTCGTGCTCGTGTGTTTCACCAAAGTGGTAAACGTCCGAGACCTGCATCACATCGGGCTTAATTAAGCTGACACGTGATATAACTGGAATACTGTTCGAAGCGGCGTTCAAGTCATCTCACCCACACGAACAGACACGTTGATGCAATGTGAGTACAGTGTTTGACATGTGCATAGATTAAAGTAGTGTCTTTAAAATTTAGTAAAGAGACAAATGTTTCTGGGGTAAATAATTTACAGTGAACAATGAATTATTATCATAATGGTGAACAAGAGAACAGATTGAATTAAAGCATATCAAAACAAAGATCGGTAAACGTTACATTTATCAAGAAGCATCGCAAACACGTCATGGGTGTGCATATACGCTATGTTTCTCCGTTACGGGCGACGGGGAAACGCGAGCATGCAAACACATGAAGAAATGATGATGATGATGATGATGATGACGATTCATGATGATGATGATGATAACGACGACGAATTATGATGATGATGGTGACGATTCATGATGATGACGATTCATGATGATGATGATGATGATGATGATGACGACGACGATTTATGATGATGATGACGATTTATGATGTTGATGATGACGATTTATTATGATGATGGTGATAGTGATGATGATGATGATGATGATGATGATGATGATGATGATGGGTGGTCAGGCTTGAGAAGATTTCGTATTATTGTACCCGACGGTGTGGATCGTTGTTCATAATATCAATCTACCCGTGAAGATCCGGGTTGGAATTGGTCTTCAGCAACCCATGCTCGCTCCTCGTAAAAACCCTGGTTAGGATTGATCTTCAGCAACTCATGCTTGTAGAAAGAGGCGACTGATGGGATCGGGTGGTCAGGCTCGCTGACTTGTTTAAATGTCTTTGTATCCCAATCGCGTTGATCGATGATAATGTCATTCAGTGGATTGTCTGGTCCAGATTCAATGAGTCCGCCGTCATATGGCTAAATTTTGCTAAGTTCGGCGTTTAACAACATCAAATAGAAACCATCACACAACCATAAACAATAATGTTCAAATGTAGAATACATTCATATCCAGTATTGTAATCAGTATTGTTGTTTCAATGATTGACACGTCTCACGTCAAGGTTATGTGTGTTAGGGATACATTCAGCGTGTCGCTTGCTGTCAATACCTGTGTGAGGTATTGTGAAGCACGCCATGACCGCAATTACTCACTCTCCTCGTCACCTTGAGAGTCAACACAATCACAAGGCATATATATATATATATATATATATATATATATATATATATATATATATATATATATATATATACACACACACACACACACAAAAATACATGTATATATATATATATATATATATATATATATATATATATATATATATATATATATATATATATATATATATATATATATATATATATATATTCAAAGAAGGCATGACAGCAAGACCATTGTTAGACAGAGTGCTGTGGCGCTAAAGTGGTTTGTTATGTTACTTGGCCTGAGAGCAATATATCATCTGTTGAAGTGATATGCCAGTAACGCCATGTTGGATTTTGTTAGGGTGAGTGAGTGATTAATGCTTAACGCCGCATTTGCAATCTTGCATCTATTCGCGGTGAAGGGCAGTAATTCATTGTTAATGGCTAACCTCTAGACATGGCGACGTCCAGGGACACCCCCCGCCCCCTCTTTTTGAAAATCAAATGTAGTATGGTGTAGGCAGTAAAAGATTGAGCATATTAACATTTTTGACCCCTCCCTTTTAAAAATGCTGGACCCGCCCTTGACGTCCTTTTAAACAACTCATAGGATTTGAAATTAAAGGTTCAAGATCACGTGTGCATCATTTGGGGATATTTTTGTTGGCTGTCTCTTGTGTTCTTAAAATATTTTGATAAAAAAAAAAAAAAAAATATTTTAGACACTATCTTTGTGTTTTATCTTTTTCGACGACATTATGAATTCAACGTTGAACACATTCATCTCCATTTATTAACCGCGACAACAATCGTGACGTCAAACTTTGGTGTGCTCCCAGAGTTTCCCAATATATCTTGTCAGTGTGCGTATATATATAAGTGGAGCCCTGGAATTTTTATCGTAAATACATCATACACACTGTGTGAATATAGTGCCTGTGTGTGGAAGAGGAGGGGAAGTAAATGAGTTAGTGAGTGAGTGTTATTTTACGGCACAGTATACAGTATTGTGGCTATATCACGTAAATACTTGAATGTGCGTTCAAACAGATTGGGTAAAGTTGGGTTTAACGCCGTATATATACTAAACAGTAATACTGCCGTCATATTACAGCGGTTACGTTTTGGGGGAAGACTCAAAGGGCCACGGGCGTGCCAGAAGCCTCTGAGTTCGAATCCCAGTTTCTGATTATGTTTCTGGGGTTGTCAGTACCATACTCGTGGATTTTATCAAATCTTCGGCTTCCCTTCCTGTGGCAAGCTGAGACGTCGTGACGTAACTGAAATACTGTTCAAAGCGGCGTTAAACCCAAATTACTCACTCATAGTACAACAGTGAGTGAGTGAGTATGGTTTAGCAATATTCCAGCAGTATTACGACGGCGGACACCAGAAATGGGCTTCACAAATTATACCCACGTGAGGAATCGAACCCGGGTCTTCAGCGTGACGAGCGAACGCTTAACCACTAGGCTACCCCACCGCTCCCGTATTGCCACAGGTCGCAGCTTGTTACTATGGTGACAAAGGAGCCTGGGATCAGTTCTACACGTGTCGTCTCCACAACTCGCCCGCCTCTGTGGCCTGGTGGACAGAGCGTCTCACACATCCTCACTGTCTCCGCATCTAGGCCAGAGATTAAGTTGTCTACCAAGGCATTACGGCTCAAAGATCACTTTGTGGCGAACAATCTCTCAAAATGTTAAACACTGCACCGCGTTCGCTGAGAAAAACAAAGACATATTTGTTGCATGACAATTTCATTTTTTCTCTTGCATTGTGGAGACATAACTCCCAGGATGAAGCCGGCTAGACCGTGGCGGTCACGCTGTACAAACAGCTTCCATCACAAAAGCAAAGTGAAACTATTCATGTGATGAATGTCATTCTGTTGATACAGTTCGTTTCACTCTCACTGATGTTGCCTAATCGATTTTCACACGGATTGATAGAAACAAATAGTTTAAAATACCTCATAATGCTTCATTAAACTAATATTATATTTTAATTTAAAATGTTTTAATTTTCAACAGTTACATTATAAGTGTGTCCATCATTAAACAGGTTTACCAACCTTCCTCTAATTTGAGTCCTTACTGGCTACATGTACTTTGCACTGTGTATGACCTGTTCAGAATGCTACTGTGACACAAACATATTGATCTATCGATCTGATGTTATATTTCGAACAGTGATGTTGGGATGGTTTTCAGAATCTAATTATGGGAAGTACGGTAGGATAGAGGTTCATGCGTTGACTCGTCGCACAGAGGACACGGGTTCATTCTCTCGTAATAAGGTTGGAATATTGCTAATAGCGGTGTAAAAACGTACTCGCTCACTCATGGTCTAATACTGAAGACATACCATTTATGTTATGACATGACCAATATATGTATACCTTAAAGTAAAATCTGTCGGACTTTAAGAGATAAACCCATGTGTATATTTACGGTATATATGTATAATAATCTTTTTGTATGTATACATGCACTGAATATGAGTATGCCTTTAGTCGATATCTTCAGTCACAGCTTACTGAAATTTAAATTAGAAATCAAACAACTATCTTATAAAAAAAAAATATGTCGAGTAAGGAGCCTCCTAAGGAATTATTTGATCAACATGTCGAGCGTTATGAAAACATCAACCAAAACTGCCCTCCAAAAATCGCTGGTAAACACACCTGTAGGAGAGGAATTATTTGACGAAGGCTCGACGCACTGCAACGCCCCATGAATTCACATAAAGCTCGTGTAATATTATGATAAATGATGCGAGCGACCTGTAAACACGTTTACAAATCATTGAACTCACACAATGCCTGAACTGTATGTGCTCATGTGGGCAAGTTGGTTAATCTACACCCGAGGCAAGGGTGCAAACAGATCTCGTGTGTAAAGGTCAAGGCCATACCACCAGGTGGCCATGTGACAGGAATACTCTCGTATCAGCAGTAAAGCATTCTGTGTTGCACTAAGGCTAAACGGGCAACGATTTCCCAGAGACCTTATCACGCAATGTGACTCAACAATAAAACGCAATCTGGAATAATAATAGTAATAATAATAATGATAATAATCATGATAATAATAATAATCATAGTGATGATAATAATACGCAACGTGACTAAATACTTCTACTACTGCTGCTGCATGTAACTACTATTACTACTGCTGCTACTATCACTACTACTACTGCTACTGCTACTACTACTACTTATCATTATTACAAAATATAAATACTTCTACTACTGCTGCTGCATGTAACTACTATTACTACTGCTGCTAATATCACTACTACTGCTACTACTTATTATCATTATTACAAAATATTATTAAAGGGGTTTTTTAAACTCCAAATCACTGAGAGGCATGCACAATTTATCATGTCCGTTAAGGGGTGAGTGAGCACCCTGCTTCGTGGGGACTATCCAAACCTTTAAAATGACGTATGTAGTACATATTGAAAAGGATAGTGCGTAAGACGATAAACAGTGTTGATGTGAACAGCTCCCTCCCTTAAAATAAATAGTTAGCTTACGTTCTGACTACAGGGAAAACGTAAACAATGTCTTAAATATTCACTGACATTCACAATATCAATATATCACATCCTCTGTAGCATAACATTGGACAAAATGAATTACTGCTAATAAAAACATAAGCCAGTTGTTGAGTGAGTGACTTGCGACTTAACACAGCTGTCAGTAGTATATATCAGTTCTAGCAGTCCATCATTCTTCATTTCTGCACTGAAGACGTCACGTGTCTACAACAGTTATCACTTCAGAGTAGTAGAATCTGTTAAAGCCTGGGCGTTAAACAACAAACAAACAAGCAAAACAAAAATAACATCATGATTAATACAAATACATACACATACACAGACCTAGACCCAGCCACTGGATCCACCCTTGACAGACACTGAGATGAACACTGTAAGTGTATACTTATTTCTTAAATATGCATATGCTGGTGATTTAAGACGATAACGATTTTCACCCTCTACTGCATTTAAATTACATAACAGGCATTCATAACATTCATAACATTCGCCGAAAACCCAAGTTCGATTCCCATCATGGGTACAATGTGTAAAGCCCATTTCTGGTGCACTCCGCCGTGATATTGCTGGAATATTGCTAAAATCGGCGTAAAACCATACCCACTCACTCACTCTTCGAATATTTGTATATTGTCAGGTTTCAACTTAAAGAACATAGAAGGCAAGATAGAGGTAGGAAGTATCCAACCGTTGTTGTACGCCTGTTACCAAATTTCTTTTTTTCTCATTTCTGTTTTAAATTAACATAATGTTATGTTATACTTCCTGGGAAACCTCTATGAAGGCATATCTCAGTCTTTTTTCTGATGATACGCCATTATTGTGTTGTTGTAGATGACCGTCACTCTGTAAGTATTTTGCTCAATAATGATCTTGAAATGATTTGTTTTTGTTTGTTTATTTGTTGTTTAACGCCGCACTATTCTAGCTATATGGCGGCGGTCTTTAAATAATCGAGTCTGGACCAGACAATCAAGTGATTGACATCATGAGCATCGATCCATGCAATTGGTTGGTAGGTTGTTGTTTAACGCCGCACTCAGCAATATTCCAGCTATATGATGGCGGTCTGTAAATAATCGAGTCTGGACCAGACAATCCAGTGATTGACTACATGAGCATAGATCCATGCTAGTGGGACACGATGACATGCATCAACCAAGTCAGCGAGCCTGACCCTCCGATCCCGTTAGTCGCCTATTACGACAAGCAAGTGACCTTTTACAAGCCTGGGTTGCTGAAGACCTATTCTACCCCGGATCTTCACGGGTCCCTCAGTCTTCTGGATACAGCAGCGTCCAACACATAACTAAACTACCCGTATCCAAAACATCACCAGCGAATATAAAACGTCTTGTTTGTTTCATGTTTAGCAAACATGAGTGAATACTTTCTCATGTCACGCATCAACCAAGTCAGCGAGCCGGACCACCCGATCCCGTTGAAATGACCATTAAACATCATGTACCCTTACTTGGAAACTGACGAGCAAAGGAAACGTTGCCAATCAACATTTTTTGTTCCTAAAAACAGAACGGGAAGATACTTGAGAGACATGAATTAACAACATTATTCCAAGTTACGCCATGAGTATCAAGTTGGCCTAAAATATACCCTCCTACAGTTGGAGATTCGTCAGTTGTGAGGATGAAGGATTTGTTTTGGTCGGGATATGCAAGGATGAGGGCTGAAAGAAGGGCTTGCTTCAGCCTTTCGAAGGCCTGTTGGCAATTGTTGGACCATTCGTAAGACATGTCTTTTTCAGAAGGTTGTAATGAGGGGAGATGCCAGAAAGGTTTGCTACACATTTGTGATAATACGAGACCAAATCTAAGAAATGACACAAATCATGGACATTTTAGAGGGTGGGATCTGTGTGACTGAAGCTATTTTTGAAGTATATGGACAAGGATGCCATCTTTGCAGAAGATATGGTACCCTAGGTGCCTTGTTTTGTCGCAAATTTACATTTGCTTCGTTGTAGAGTGAGTCCTGCTTCTTTGATCTTTGGAATACTGCCTTGAGGTGACTCAAATTTTCCCGAAGCGTTTTAGATAATAGTATGTCATCTACATATATTAGTATGTAACGCCAATTTATTTATTTATTGGCCAAAAGGGGAGCGATTCCATCCAAAAACACCATCGGGTGTCATTTAGGCCGACTTGTGTTTTGCATCTGGATGGAGTGGTATTTGCAACAAGCCACTAGCACAATCAAGCATACTACAGAGGCAGAGTTGGTAGAGGGGAAAATATAGGTTTGGTAACTGCATTGAGGCGTCTATCAACCACAGCAAAGCGTTAAGAGCTGTCACATTTTTTAACCATAACCATGGGAGAGTGCCATTCAGAAACTGGGCTTAATGATATTGGCTTCAAACATTTTTTGCACCTGTCTGGAACATTCATTCCTAATGGGTGCCTTTTGCCTATGAAAAGGGAGTCTAATGGGTCTGGTGTCACCTGTTTCTATTTTGTGATGATGTAAGTGAGTGTGTCCTATTTCTGACCAATCTGAGGCAAAAACTGATCTTTGTGATTGGAGAAATGCATTTTATCGTGTACTTGGACTTTCAATATTTTAAAAAAGCTTTTGGGGACAAAAGTTCCACGATGTTCAGGGGTATTGTTATGGTGCATAGGTAGTTGTGGCGTCGGCCAAGGCTGCCGCCTCACCAACGACGTCAACGATGAAGCCCATCCAGTGTGCCAATAACGGCCCATCAGCCTGGTGACTGTGATTCGGCTACAGCCCAAACTCCTTGCAACGTGGTCATGGGTTGCTTCTTGATGTATCATACCAAGGCTTGTTCTTTAGTACCATTAAGGGGCAGAATCCTATCATTGTGGGTTCGAATCCCGGTTTGCCCCGATTATGTTTCTAGGTTTGTCAGCACCATACCCGTGCTCGTGGGTTTCACCTAAGTGGTAACCGTCTGAGACCTGCATCACTTCGGGCTTTCCTCCAACATTAAGCTGACACGCCGCGATATAACTGGTATACTGTTAAAAGCGGCGTTAAACCCAACTCACTCACTCATTTTATATCCATATCTTTGTAGGCTGGCATGCTGCAAGTGCAGCAAAAGTTTCACCTCAAACCCAAGTTCCACTGATCTGGGTAATGTAGCACGTGCATTACTCAGCAAACTGTTGTGGTTGTGTTTGGGTGATAGATTCTCAACCATTTTGTAACACTATTCGGTGTTTGGTCACAACGTGTCCAACTTTCAGTTTGGTAACGTTTTTATTTCGTCAGTTGACATTAAAAGTTATGCTACGTATGTCCATCATCCACATCATCTTAGTAAGTGAAAAGTACGTTCCTCCAGTAGATGAGAGTACAAACATGGCAAGTTCACTGAGTTTTTCTACACATGGTGTTGTAAAGAATGGTCTTTTATTTATTATTTTATGAAATGCTTTATCATACTATTTTCATTGTTCTGTTTCAAAATCACCCACATCTGTACAGTTATTATGTTTTAGTGAACAGTGAGAAGAGTTTAACATTCTTCCTGGAGGTTGAATGTGAAATGTGCCGAAAAAAAATCTCAGCCCCTAAAAAAGGAAGAAAAGAAAACTTGACTCTACCCAAAAACCCGCATTCCCAATTGACATTATGAGACTAGATGGTTCGTTAATCATCGAGGGTTCCACTATAGGCTAGGATTATTTCTATTGAACCGCAAACATAGTTTTTTTTGAGGGACAAAATGTTAGTCTGGGGTATTGCGTAGGCAAACCACGGATCATAATCGGAGCGCATGTAGGATTCGAAGCCAAAACTATCGGATTCTGGTAGTTACGTTCTGCAGCTAAACTCTGCGAATAGCTGGGGACAACAGACAAAACACCAAAGTAGTCAAACCGAATAAGATCTATAATATCTTAACCTAACATACATATGTGATACACATGGACAGATAACCGACAATGTATTTCATCTAATTATGCCATTGTTGTGAGATTAGATAACTCAAAGAACTAAAACAGACGTCATAACCTACTGTGTAGCCTTGCTCCAAGACTACTGAAAGATAACTCCATGGATGTGTGGTAATAAACCCTTAAAATAGGCAAGTCTAGATAAGCGGGAAAGCCAGTCTTTTATGGGGACAGCTTTTTCTTATTCCTGATATTAACTAGAAATTCTGATTTAAACTAATAATTATTGCCTTAGACTTGTGCACGTCTATATACTACTAACCCACATCATTCTTTAGATTGATGTCCTGATTTCCTAACTGTTGCTTTCCATCATTATCTGTGTGCGAGATTGGCTAAGACCTATGCAGGGCTCGACGCTACGTGCCATCGTTAACTCTGTCATGTGTGAACATATATACGACCCTTACGACATACAGCACATTGCCAGCACTCACAGATAGAAAGCACAAAAGTGTAAACATTGACCTGGATAGCAGCCAATTTTGTCAGTTGAAACGCCAGTGATCTATCAATGTCTGAACCTAAGGAGTACGTGTATACATTTAATAACTATAAAAGGAGTTGACGTTAAATTTGATTAAACGCCAGAGCCCATCGTAAATTATGTACACATATGATGAAGCAAACACCATGAGTATAGGGATAAAATCAGAAAACGTATACTTATTCATTATGTACCTATACATTGATGTCTAGACTTAAATACATACAATCCACAACTCGTCATATTTGTACATACCGTATTCGACGTAATAAGCGCCCAGGGCGCTCTCAAAATTAGAAATAGGGGGCTCTTATCAGAAAATATTTTGGTGAGATTAAAAACGAGGTTGAAAGGTTGTAAATTTTGTGGTTTATGCTGACAGCCTGAAATGATATAAAAGAAGAATCTGTGTGTATTATACACGATAGATATATTTTCGAGAATTTAATTGCCAATAATTAAGGGTGCATGAAACAAACGAGTGCGTATTATACACGAATAAATAAGTCTTGCTAACTGGTGCTAACTGGGATTGTTCACTAGCCAATATATTAGCAAATAACGCCGTGGGCGCTTATTAGAGCGTGGCGCTTATTACGTCGAATACGGTATGTTTGGTAATTTTATTATTCTGCATGGTGTACTCAGGAACAAATATTAATTAATAATTAATATGAAGAACCCTTACAGTATGCAGGGTTTGACATGGCGCAGAAATAAGCCTCCAGTACCCACAGCTGTACACAGTGGTTGTAACTAAAAATATATTGCATGCCGAAGGTCGCACAATGATATTCATTGTGTCCAATTCTTGACAAGAAATATATAAATATACTGAAAATATCAAATCTTACAGTACAGAACACTACTTCATTTTATTACTTTACAGGACCCTCATATTTGAAATTAATCATGGGGTTCCCATTTTATGTAGGTTAAGATAAAACCCTGCATACAATTCGTGTATTCAGGGTGAGGTGAGGTGATATGGGGTTCAACTTCGCGTTCAAGATTACTGTACTTATATGGCGTAGTGTGTGTGTGTGTGTGCGTTTACTGATAATTTATTATTTTATAGGTTCTCAAGTCGTTTCAAATCGAATCTGTGATATTCTAGTTTGTCTACTGTCCATCGATGACAGGTTTATTAGATTATCTAAAAGAAATGTACTATTAATGTATAACTTCTCGTCACGATATGACTGAAAGTGTCGATGTGACATTAGATTTTAACTCACTCACTCCAAACGACACAAAGATTAACTCTTATAGTATGTCAGTTTGAAGGGACCGCCTCCGTGGTCTAGTGGTAGAGCGTCCGCCCGGAGAGCGGAAGGTCCGGGGTTCGATCCCCGACCGCGTCATACCAATAGACGTTTAAAGGTGGTACTTGTTGTTACCCTGTCTGGCGCTCGGCATTAAGGGGCTAAACCAAGGACTGGTCGGCTCAGAGTCAGTATACTGTGTCTGAGTGGGGTATTCATGTTAAACTGCGGCATGGTATCTCAGTGAGCTAGCAGTATAAATCGGCATCAGTCCGGACTAGTACAAGCAGCCACGCAATCACACACGTACATGCACGTCGCTATATATGTGCAATAATCTTGGACGCGACGTTAAACCCCATTTCACCTCACCTCAGTTTGAAAGTCTGTAAAATAAACGGAATTGTTCTATTTATCTAAAAGCTGATATCTAACCTGGTATTTTGATAATAACTGCTCTGAAGAAAGTATGTGTTCAAAGTGTCAACAGGCATGCTTCATCTCGCAGCTTAGTATTTTGTGCAGAGTAAGGGTTTTTCGTGTGCACTGCACTTTGAATGTTTCACAGGGGTGGATGTGACATTTTGGCCTCCTCGAGGATTTCCTTCCAGATTGTGTGTACACGTGCCTGGCGGTGTCCGCTTGTATCTAGTTCGTATGGTTGTGTCATACGTATTTGTGTCGGGAAATCTGACACTGCTTTTGTTATCGGAAAAGAACGCCGAACGAACCGGTAAACACCAATCGTCCTGACGCTCGGGCCCTTGTAGGACTTCTGATGTTATTTCTGGCGAATCAGCAATGTTTGCAACCGTGACTGCCTAATTGGCAGCTTTTATTTAATTTTAGGTTTTTTTTTGTTTTTGTTTGTTTCATTAGTAATTATTTATAATACCGTTGGTCAATAGAATCATAAACAAGAGATGTTTTCCTTGATGCACGTTTTTTTGTCTACCCACTAATTCAATCACCATCAATTCATTTGTTCAAAATGTGTCCTCGAAAAGTTGACCGTCCCAAGCAACTGAGTAACAGATTGTGGAAACATCAATACCAAACTGCCGACCTAGAACACATGGCGTTATATTAAGCAACCTATCTATCTATGTTCATTATTGCTATGGATATTTGGCTATCAGCCAACATGTGGTGCAAAGTGAGCTGGTTTTGTATTAATCAAATCGTTTGCCCACGGCTCGCTAGAACAAAATCCTAATCAACAGATCATGAGACACAAACCTCGTTCCATTCATTTACGGATAAATTATTAATGTTACGGGTGTTTATCATGTATTGTTATCGTCTCCAGTTACTTATTGTGTTTACGTACCATGACGCCCGTGCATTAGGCAGTTGTGCATCTGACCCGTGAAGATCCAGGGTAGAATAGGTCTTAGCAACCCATGCTTGCCGTAAAAGACGACTATGCTTATCGTAAGAGGCTAGGCGACTAACGGGATCGGGTGGTCAGGCTCGCTGACTTGGCTGATGCATGTCATCGTATCCCAGCTGCGTGGATCTTTGCTCATGATGTCAATCACTGGATTGTCTGGTCCAGACTCGATTATTTACAGACCGCCGTCACATAGCTGGAATATTGCTGAATGCGGCGTTAAACAACAAACAAACAAACAGTGGGGCATCTCATAGCCGTGTCATGTTGATTCGCCTGATACTTACGTTTTAAGAATTAACCAAAAAAATACTAATCGCGGTGCATGTCACAAAAATGCGAAGGAAAACTTGGCGCGCTGTTTCTGTGCTAGCCTTGCAGCAGGAAAGATTAGTAACAGGGAAATAGAATGAAGGTATAATACGGGCGAGACCCATGACTTAAACATATTTTATTGCGAAAAATAACATGGATTCGGCACTTACTTACGAGGCCTTCTTCTACATCATTACATTTTCATATGTGAAAAAATGAACATATGTTTTTGTTTGCTTGTTCTTTTGTTGTTTATCGCCGAACTCAGCAATATTCCAGCTGTATGACGGCTGTCTGTAAGTAATCAAGTCTGGACCAGACAAACCAGTGATTGACATCATGAGCATCGATCCACGCAATTGGGATACGAGGACATGCATCAAACCAAGTCAGCGAGCCTGACCATCCGATCCCGTTAGTCGCTTCTTATGACAACCAGGCAGAACATATGTACAGTGATGAAAAGTTATATACAAATAATGCGAATAACACACGTATAATACGTACACACGTACATATATACAGTATTACACACATACAATTATACATACATGCACATTCATACATGCATACACGTGCAAGTCACATTTAAAACAAGATACAAAAAAGAAGTAGCAAGTGACAGATAATTTTTATTACATTTAGATAAATTATTTTTTGTTGGTTTCCACTATAAGCTGATGGACATATTTAAAAATGGAATTATTGTGTTCTTCGGATAGATTTTTGTCACCACATAGAATTGTTTCTGAATTGGGCTGGACCCCTTTATTCATAATGCTGATTGTCTTATTAAATTATATTTTTTTAAATTCCAGAAAATAGTGAAAAGCTTTTTCGTATGTGAAACCGCAAAAGCAAGAAATTGTGTCCGACAAATTAACCCTAAATAAATCATCATTTCGATTGCTACTATATGTCTATGTCTTGTGTGTATAATATTAATTTCACGCTTTCCATAAGTAAAATAAAATGGAGATCTAATAACATTTGGGTAAATTTTGGTTTTAAATTCATCTATATAAGTACTATTTTTAACATTTTCATCTTGCGAATTCCACTGTTTTAATGAGTCTATATAATAAATGACTTTTGAAAAGTACTTGTTCTGGCAAAAGGAAGAGTTACGTAATGTTTGTTACGTAGGTTATAATATGAAGCAGCTGGTTGTGTCATTCGGGTATGAGGGACATTCGGTCATTATTATTTTGTGTACTGTCCTAAGTTGTTGTTTTTTTAAATTTCGTCTCTCTTTTAGTGGTAGCCAGCCCCTTTAGAAACAAAATTTCGCTCGAAGAAAAATTGGCCAAACCTGTAACCTATAAATACCTACATACCAATAACTACCTTTCGACTAGTTGCACAAAAATTTTCTGTATGAATTCACTGTATTTGATTCTGCCAAATGTGGATTGTTGGTTGTTAAGTAATATTGCTGATTCGTGCATTTTTAACACTTGGCGTTTAAAATGTTCAAGAAGCTTGTTACAATAACTGTTAATACGTGTAAATATATATATAAATGGATGTCTAAATGTATGTATGAACACTGTATACGTGACAAACTATAATCACCTCTAACCTCTATCAGTGACAGGTTTAATTTACAGTTTTGTTATACTGTTGTACAATTTTACAAGGGGAATGAAACTCTTCTAGACGCCTACATAAATGATTTTTTTTTTAATAAAGTAACGGTGAGCACACTAGTATACTATCCAAGGACAACGATCATTTGATTTAGTTGATTCAGCCTAAAAGCGATACCGTGGTCTAGAATTACGACTGCACAGTTTTCATGCTCTAAAGCGGTCGTCACCTCCTGTTGCGGGACGATTAAAATGTCGGTAAGCGAGCGCGAGGCACCTGACAGGTGCGCGGGTCAAGGTGAAGGCCACTGCCACGTGGATAGTTGGTAAACAACACTTTGTAAACAGAGACCATTTGTTATATTTTACCAGCGCTTCTCTGGTGCTACATGGAACAGTCATATTAAATATACATCCTAATTCGTTTTCGTTTTCTTAACAAAAACCAGACTAGATAACATATTTATAAACTATTTTGTAGATAGTAATAAATATACATAGAAAATGTATTTACGTTCTAATACTTGACGAGTATTTGATTAAGAATGTTTTGGTCAGTTCGATGTAATAACATGCAGGCTCTGACAATAATGTGCGAAATGTATTGCTACGCGTTCTGAGAAAGAAAATATATACTTTCTTGAGTACTTGAAATAAAATTATTAATACAAAAAGAACAACACCTACAATAAATGCATTGTAACAACCCCTCGTCTCACATTGCATACTTAATTAGACGGCCAAAGACGCATTAATTTCAGTGTAAATACATACAGTACAACGAGGAAATCATGCTGTTTATTTACAGTTATGTCCCTTGTCGAGTAACCGGAAATAACATTCCCACCTCCACTACTTTCAGTTGAACTTCCGCTTCACTTGAGAAAGTTTGATGGAAGGGGCTGTGACGAAAGTGTGTATGTTTTGAAGAACAGAAAGCCTTTTGTCCCGTTTTGTGAGGTTTAAGTAAACGGCAGACTCATTAAAAAGAGTCTGACAAGTGCATTTGAAAAAATGAAGTTTTGTCTATGAGAGCACACGCACCTGTTGTCACACCAAACAGTCTTTGTGGATGCATCATTAATCAGACTTGTGCAAATTGATAACACCTCTGAAGATGAAGTCTTTAATGGAATCTCTTGGAAGATCTAGCTGTGAATAAATACAACGCATACAATCATGCATATCATGCACAAATAGCAGGGCTGGTAAAACTAAAGGCTAACAAGAAGTTTGGAAAGAAGGATACCAATCTATATGATGGACCATGGAGACATCATGCCGTCCTCAGTCCAGGCTGTCATCTCAAGCAGCTCCTTCCCAGTGTTGAATGGAACAGATGTTGGTCTTGGTATCACATTTGGAACAGATGCCACAGATTCGGACAAGAATGACATCTCGGTGTCCCTGTCATCCTCGCTCATGCCCGACACAGCGGTCCTTGTAGAGACTCCGAGGGGGTAAGCTGCTCACTTTAATCACATACCCGTGAAGATCTGGTTAGAATAGTTCTTCAGCAACCCAGTGCGACTATGCTTGTCGTAAGACCAAGTAATAGGAATGGTTGGTCAGGCTCTCTGACTTGGTTGATGCATGACATTGTATCCCAATTGCGTGAATCGATGCTCATAATGTCAATCACTGGATTGTCTGGTCCAGACTCAATTATTAGCAGACCGCCCCCATATAGGTGTAATATTGCTGAGTGCATCGTTAAACAACAAACAAACAAAGTTCACTCACAGCGATGTTTATGGTTTGTGTGGTACATTGCTTCTGTCATGTCTGTCACCTGCCTGCCAGTTCAAATAATCTTCTGTGTAGACAGGTAGATATGGGAGTCACTACAAGTACTCTTTCTTCAGCACTCATCAAGTAATGGGAACAGTATAACACATAATCATCACACGTAGCAGGAAACCTATTAACAGTAATAAAAGTAACAAATTTCCACTCACTAGCTGTTTGCTTGTTCTAAGTTGGCAACTGACTAATATCTTTACCCTTCTACCATACATGGCTACAATACAACTGTTACAAGTGTAGATTTAAATGTTCATCTCAATATTCCAAGTGTTTTTTCATTAAATACAAAAATTGGAAAATTAAATAAGCTATTTAGCATAAAGCAATACTGTTATCCCTGCTGAATATAGTCCCCACTATATTTACTAGTACATACGTACATATCAGCATATGGTCTGTTATTAGCTGAAGTAATTGAACAAAAGACAGGTTATTTGACTTAGGATAAAGACTTGTGGATAACAGTTGATAACAGTGGAGAACATGGCTAATCTCACAGACCAATACACACCTGCATTATGTCATTGTCTGATTTGCTTCCTGTGTTGATTACACAAGAATCAAAGCAGTAATTAGCAATCACTGTGATCAACTTCTTGCTTCTACCTGGAGGAATGATAAGTCAGTGCACCTGAATTAAGAATAGGTAATCATTACCCCTCACATCCTCGACCAATCCCCCCCCTCCCAATTCACACCCTCATTACCAATTAGCATGATAAGTCAGCACACCTGAATTAAGAATAGGTAATCATTATCACCCATCTCCCCCCACACACCCCACACCCTCCATCCCCAGCAACCTATGTTACGTTTTAGTTCTAACACTAGTAAGAAGTGACCAAATGGATTGGGTGGTCAGACTGAGTGGCTTGGTTGATGACGTCTCACTGTAACATGACGTCTCACTGTAACCTGACGTCTGGGATCATTGTTCACAATATCAGTCACTGGATTGTCTGGTCCAGACTTGGCTGTTTACACGTCGCCGTCACGTAGCTGGAATGTTGCTGAGAACAGTGTTAAACAACTTACAACAAACTACATGACAAGATAGAGTACTGATTGTCCTGGGTGTAGTGACAATAAGTGTATGTTCTTTTGAAATGTTTGTTTGGACAGATTGATGTTGTCAGTGGGTGACGGCAATGTGTCCCTGGGGAACATCTCAACGACGACAGATCAGCATGGACGGCATCTGCTGCCATTGCCAGGGACGAGTAAGTCACTTTGTTAGACTTTGTCAGAAAAATTGTCTCATGTCAAATAAACCTAAATTATTTATTTTCAACACAGCCCCAGATACATGCTTACATCACAGTTAATATTGGGTATGGAGAGTTTTCTTTAGTTATTCAGTATATTATTTTTATAGACGCAGGTATAGTCTATTTTTAAGCCAATGAAAAGGCCTTATTTAAATTAACTCCGTCTAAGATGCTCCTGCCTCAGTTTGTCTCAGATGCATGTCCTATTGCAGTGTTCACCAGTACGCCAGTGAGGTTGAATGAAAAGTGAATGTTATGTGGAATAATATATCTATGATAAAATAATATAAAAATAGTTATCCTATGCGATAGTAGAGGTGAAACGATACATCAGTGCACCGGTGCATCATGTGATTTCATCTGATGATACAATACTGGATACATTCTTTTCTGTATCGATACAAGACGATACACTTGTTAAGATAAATTACTCACTACTCATTTAATGATCTGTTTGTCAGTCAAATGTTGCAAAACGTGTTGTAATTAGCGTTTCAAGTGTACTACTAAAACATTGCCTACGTGCAGACTTATACTTCTGGCTGTCAAAAGAGGTTGTTTAGTTTTGGAATTATGAGTGATTCAGTTCTTGTGTTCCAGTTTTGTTTTGAACTTGTCATCTTTGGAACTGGACTTGCTTGAAATTAGTTTTGACTCATGAAAAAATATGATAAGTCCTTCCTGACTCACTAGGGACTGAATTTTTTTTAACCCCTGATGTCAAAGTTACAAGAAGTAAGACTTAGCACTTTTAACATATTCTTCACTGTAGCAGAGTTCATATATATGTGACACCTCTCTTACTTGCTGTGAATGGTGTTGCACAGTTACCCAGTTCACCCCTGTACAACAAGATGGGTTGGTTGGGGCGTCGGCCTCCCATGTGTTTGACTCCCCACCGGACTGCACAGGTGATGTCAGTGGCTCTCTTGACGTCGCCATCAAGACGGAACATCCCATCACCACGGTAACAACCACAGTCACCACTACACATGAAGAAACCAAGGTTTAAAAATTAGATTCTATTCAAAATTATTTCATAGATGCGAATGTTTTTACTGTCTAGATGCAAGCTTTTGTACTGTCTAGGTTGGTATGCTGTAGAACATGTAGTTCACTTTCAATTTGAAACATTAATCAAATTCTATTTCTATATTTCCTGAACAATGCATGGTGTCTTTCTGACTGCAGACAAAACAACACAAAAGAAAACAATCTGATTTTCTATTTGAAACATTAATTAAAATTCTATTTCTATATTTCCTGAACAATGCATGGTTTCTTTTTGACTGCTGACAAAAGAAAAGAATCTGATTTTCAATTTGAAACATTAATCAAATTCTATTTCTATGTTTCCTGAGCAACGAATGGTTTCTTTCTGACTGCTGACAAAACAACACAAAAGAACAAATCTGATTTTCTATTTGAAACATTAATCAAATTCTATATCTATATTTCCTGAACAATGTAAAAAAATTTTCTGACTGCCGACAAAACAAAACAAAAGAAAACAATCTAATTTCTATGTATCATCATATAAAGACAATGTTAAATGAAGGCCATGATGCATAATTAATTGTAAATCTGGAAACTAATGTGTCTTCAAATTAAACGACTGCTGACCCCTAGCCAAAAATGTGAAAAATATTAATACGACTCATACAACCATCCTCCCACCCCCCCCCCCCCCCCCCCCCCCCCCACCCCCCACCCCCTCCCACCCCCACCCCATGCCCAGTAGAATGATACATATCCTTAACTTAATCCAATCACACAGCAAACAGCACCGATTATTAGCACTGAGTAGAGCACTTCCGTAAAAACAATAAACAGTGTTTTCCTAAAAACAACCTACAACATAATAGGTCTTCCATTATAATATGTGTAAGTGCAATCCTAATGTGTTTCTATCTAATTACTTTCAGAAAAGAAAAGGGGGTTGGCCCAAAGGGAAGAAACGTAAGAATGTTCCTGAGATAAATGCCCCAAGAGCTCCAATGACTGGGTAGGTATTTGTAATATCACAGTATATACTCACTGCCAAAAGTAACTCTAATAACGTACATGTTGGTTAATATATAAAGAATTACTCATATTCAAGAGATATTAGATTGGTTCGATTCACAAACGAACATACTGTTTTGTTTCGTGAACCAACGCTCATGAACGCATCACATGTGATGTCAGTGATCCATGTCTAGAGATACACCATTTGTATCGTGCAGGATTAGCGTGTAAAGTTTGGAAATCATGTGCAGCATATCGTGATAAGAATAAAGTCACTCTATGGTAACACTTGACTGATTGTTATTAGTTTTGTCATTGGAAACGTACATACTTCTTACGTTTCTATGGTTTGCATTTCTTTTGATGGTGAGTAAACATGGTGTAGGTTTGCAACATGTGGACATTTCTCGTAAGTGTGAAAAACCTACATGATCATAATGAAATGGCTACAAACAGAATTTGACATGTACATCAAATTTTCGCACGTGTGATTGTACTGAGTGTTTTGACAAAATCTAAACTTCAGCAAGTTCTGACATAATAAGTCCCAAGTACATGTACTTCTTTATGGTTGTTGTGAGAGACGACTACAAAGGGGATTGGATGGTCAGTGTGACTTGCTGACCACAACTACGCTGGGCACTGATCAGCTCATACCCCTGACCTAAAAGGGCAGGGGTATATAGTTATGTCAAGGAATTCACTCCATTTGTCAGTCCGTCCGTCTGTCCTTCCGAGTACATTTTGTGTGTGACCTATAACTTGAGAATTACCACATAGATTCTTTTGAAATTTAAGGAGCACTTAATATACTAATAGGAGAGGTGCAGTGCAAAGTTTGATATTGATGTATTTTTTCATGTTTTGAACTTAGAAATATGTTGGAGTCGAAGTCGGGGGTATTTGTGAGCCCTTCTCACTTTTTACCTTGTTTACCAACAGTTTGCCCAGATCACATCATGGCCGAGTTTAAAAAAACTGTAACATATTACATGGTGTTGATGATATAGTAATTAAAGTAGCCCTTTGGCATCACAGGAATGATAATTCTGAATCAGTCGTGCTGGAGAAATGTTGAGTTTGACCTGGTATTTGCAGGTATGTGCTGTATGCCATCGAGCGACGGCAGGAGATTAAGGAGAGTCACCCCGAGATTATGTTCTCGGACGTTACCAAGATCCTGGGTCAGGAATGGTCCTCCATGTCCCCAGAGAAGAAACAGGTAGGGTACATTCAGTTGAAAACTAGCAATGGAAATGATGATGATGATGATGATGATGATGATGATGATGAAAACTTCTAAAGTGCAAGCTTCCATACACATGCACTTGCGGAAAGTGTTAAAATAGACAGACACAGGTTCTTCATATATATTTGTATGCATTGGCCAGCACAATACACCTCCTGCACTCACACTGGTTGTCACTTAACTGCCTGCCTAAAGCAAACCAAGATGGCCGCCGCAAAGTCATTCCCAAAGTAAAGTGGGCAGTTTCGTATTTGAGGAGGATTTTAGTATCCACATATTAACAGAAGTGCTACAGTTAGTGCACTCAGTACTACTGAACCAGATGAGTTTTTAGTTGAGTTTTGAAAATATCCAAAGTTGAAGAAAGTTTTCAGCTTGAACATAGTTTTATGCTCAGAGGTGGCTTGTTCCTTGAATCTGGGGCTGCAACACTGAACCATTTCTTTCCATTAGTTTGTGAGTTTGTAAGTGGAGTTGACAAGAGTGCTGATTTTCCTAGCGTGGTGAGTTCTGGGGCTTGTACTTGTCCAGCAGGATGACCAAATAAGGCGGTGCTAGGTCATGATGACATTTATTCGTGCTTTGGTAAATAAGGATATTAAAATTATTTTGCACTTTTGTCGGTGGCGACAAAGTTACAAAATATTACCATGATCCTGATTACTCCTTACGTAATTTCTGTGTAAACTTTATGATAGCAGAACATTTGATAGCGGAGTGGATACGGGTCAAAAGCGCCAGGTACGAGATCATATCCCGCTAGTGACCGGGTTGTTATTCAGCCTTGGGACAAACAATGTTCACAGGTCTTTACAGTGTTGTCACTTCCCCTAGTGTACAGTACATACACCCTGTGCACGCAAAAGACCCGATGGTAGATGACAAGATGGTGGAAACATGAATACGTATTTACACCCAGAAGTGTCAAACATGTGGTGTCAGCCTGGGCAAGTGACTTAGTTCAAATGTGCCTCTGTTCACCCAGCAGGGAATGGGTACCCAATATGTGAGGTGGTTGTAAAAACCCTCTAGCGCACTTAGACAGCTTGGGTTGTATACTCCCCTGGGAGTTGAGAATGATAACTGGAATGCAAACGTATCGACTGGTCGGGAAACAAATAAAACTGCATTTGAGCGGATACTACTACCTGGATACCTGCGGTGTATGAATATATAATATAATAGCCCAGTGACAAGCTGTTTGTTTCCACAGAAATACCTCACGGAAGCCGAGGCTGACAAACAGCGATACATAACACAACTGAAGGTCTTCCAACAGTCCGATACCTACCAGAACTTCCTCAAGAAGAAGAAGCTCAAGGTTCTCTGTGGTATGTTTTCATGTGAGATCTAGTATTATATCTAATCCTGGACTTTGATCCTGTAACACAAAACCCCAAACGTGCCTCTTCCTCCTCTGGGGCACTGCCAGCCCTTGGTTACCAACCGGAGTTATCTGCCCCTGACCCCTAACTGTCCTTTGCGCTTTGCTGGAACGTCAGACGGGGGGCGGACGGGAGGACCTGAGTCTTGTTGTGTCAGGTATGTTTTCATGAGAGAGCTGGGATTAATAAGGATAAAGAAGTCAATCTCAAGTGCACATCTATCACTGTGCACATTGAGATATAAGTGAAGGGATTAGGGACAGATAACTCCATTTGGTAACCAATAGCTGAATGTGCCCCTGAGAAGGAAGAGGCATGTTTTGGGTTTTAGGTTATTGGATCGAAGTCCAGCAGGGAATATACGATGTGTTGTGTCAGGATAAGTATACTAATATCATGAATATCCAAATTCAAGTGTGTTTTTTTTTAATGCTTTTCCAGTTTGAATTTCAAATCATACGCAATAATTGTCTTGAAGGCCAGTTTAAGTAGGATAGTTCTTTGATTGGTAGGTCGCTGGGGTAGAAGGGTGGTTAAGGCATTTGCTCATCACACTGAAGGCCTGGGTTTGATTCCCCACATGGGTATAATGATAGAGCCAATTTCTAGTGTCCCCTGTTGTCATATTGCTAGAATATTGCTAAAAGCGCCATAAAACCCAACTCACTCACTCAGTCACTATTTGATCCGTGAATATTTTGGAATTCTGATCCAATGGACTAAGGCATCAAAATTCAGAGTGCAGAGTTGTGTCCCTTAGCTTCCAGGATCTGCTGTTTGTGGGTTCAAGTCTAGGGTTCTGATTGTGAACCCTGGTGGTAAAACTCTTTGACCTGGGTCACTGCTGACCATTCCCACATAAAGCTGGAGTTATGTTCAAAGCAAGGTACATGGCTCAGGTATTGTTTACCAGGGCCTAGAAATCAATTATTTCTGTCAATCACACTGACAACTGTATGGGATGCTCTTTTTGTTTAAGTTAATTTCTGCCGATCATCAGACCTAACCCAGGTGGGCTTCAGGGTTAGATTAGGTCTCCAGTAACCTATGTTTGTCAAGGGTACAAAATGGCCAGGCTCGGTGACTTGGTTGATTGCATGTCATTATTTTTTATAATATCAATCATTGGTTTGTCTGGTTCTTTGTGACTTGAGGCCCAATGTAAGCCTGAGAAATTCAAGTTTATGATGAGGACAAGTGCAGAATTGCTTTACTAGTCCAAAGAATGTGTAGTTTGTCCACCCAGATTTAGATAGCTAGTAAGTACACAGAATCAACTCAGGTTGTTGAATCAGCTCAGCTGAAATGTTTACAGTGTCAGTACTGTCGACTCTCTGACTTGCATTTTGATCTTGCCCAAATCAGTGGAGGAAGCCATTGTTACAAAATAATCCATAAGGCTTAAAAAAATAAAAGAATTTTTTTCTCAGGCAATGACTTTTGAAAATATAATGCGGGCGGGCAAGCAGTGGTTTTTGTGTTGTTGTTGTTGTTTTTCAAACTAGTATGTAACCAATTAAACAGTTGTGTACCATCAACCTGGGACAGGGCCTGCCTACATAAACAAGCATACAAACTCCTATTGCCGCCATGACCATAACACAAGAAGCACAGTAAAGCAGTATGCACATAGAGAGAAATAACTGTGTGCTATATTGGATTACATTGTCTTAAGTATTAGTTTGTTTTCTTAAAATTTGTAAATGGAAGTAAAAATAGAATGTGCAGCAGACTTAATGATGATGCAAACGGTGCTTGAGAACCAAGACTATTATTATCCCCTGCGGGGGATATAGAAACGGGCTCCGTACATACATCCGTACATACATCCATCCGTCACATTTTGTTTCCGGAGCATAACTCAGAAACTGTTAAATATTTGTTCATGAAACTTTGAAGGTCTGTCAGGTACATGCTGAACTGGTGCCTTTTGCTATTTAGAAATTTTAGAAATTTTTATTTGTTCCGTTTCCATGGCAACAATATGGACTTTGGTTCTGTGAGGGTAGGGTTCGTTCGTTTCCGGAGCATAACTCATAAACCGGTCAATATTTTTTCATGAAACGTTGCAGGTCTGTCAGGTACATGCTGAACTGGTGCCTTTTGTTATTTAGAAATTTTAGAATTTTTTTTTTTTTTACGTTTCCATGGCAACAAGATGGACTTGGAGATGGAGATGATTATGTCAAAAATTCTGCAACAGGGACGGGGAATATAGCCACCTTAGTGGCAAACTCTTTCCTTTTTTTAGCCTAATGTTACTGACATAGTAGCTGTGTGATAGTCCTCAGCAGTATTTGGTAGTCCTGGACGAACAGAGTATGGATAGTTTCTATGGCTACAGTTTGTTTACAGCATAACCATGTTCACACTGTAGAAGTATGTGTTGTGTCTTCAGGGGAAGATTCCTCCCACCTTGATGCAGGGGACCCCTACTCCTCGCTGATTGATGTGGAGGTAGGTGATGGTGTCACACTGTGCTTCGTGTCTCTAAGAAACCTTCATCTTGTTCTTGACATAATATGTAATACTGTTACATTGTATCTTGGTTGCCAGCATGTGGTTATTTTCATATTCTTGATTAAGATTTTTTGTTTGTTTGTTTTGTTTGTTTGTTGTTTAACGCCGCACTCAGCAATATTCCAGATATATGACGGTGGTCTGTAAATAATCAAGTCTGGACCAGACAATCCAGGCATTGACATCATGAGCATCAATCCACGCAATTGGGACATGCATCAATCAAGTCAACGAGCCTGACCAACCGATCCCATTAGCATAGTCGTCTTATACAGCAAGCATGGGTTGCTAAAGACCTGTTCTACCCCGGATCTTCACGGATTTCTTGATGACGAAGACATGACTTCTTCACTATAGTGTTTATACACAGGCATGGGCGGTCGGGTAGCTTCGTGGTTAAAGCGTTCGCTCGTCACGCCATAGACCCGGGTTCGATTCCCGACATGGGTACAATGTGTGAAGTCCATTTCTAGTGTCCCCGCAGTGATATTGCTGGAATATTGCTAAAAGCAGCATAAAACCATACTCACTTACTCACTCATACACAGGCAAACAATGAAAACACATACATTTAATCAGCATTTACTTGGAAGGACAAGAAACAATAAAGTAAAAAATGTACTTGCATGACGTTGTCGTGTTTGATTATCTCATGCCTAAATACACAGAACAACTTATTTTGATTTTTGTTGCCATTTAGTCAAGTATTACAAAAAATGAATATGCATTTTCAAGTGTTTCAGTATACTAAGGCGGTCACTATTTTTATCTGAATATCGTCTTAATTAATATCATGTTCCTCACTATTATTGGGGCGGTGGGGTAGCCTAGTGGTTAAAGCATTCGCTCGTCATGCTGAAGGCCTGGGTTCGATTCCCCATATGGGTATAATGATAGAGCCCATTTCTGGTTTCCCCCACCGAGATATTGCGGGAATATTGCTAAAAGTAAAAGCGATGTAAAATCATACTCACTCACTCACCATTTCACAACCTGTGAAGAACCATGGTAAAATAGGTCTTCAGCAACCCATGCTTGCCGTGACTATGCTTGTCGAAGAGACGACTAAAGAGATCGGGTGGTCAGGCTCACTGATTTGTTTGATGCATGTCATAGTATCCCAATTGCGTAGAGCGATGCTTATGATATCAATCACTGGATTGTCTGGTCCAGATTTGATTATTTACAGACCACCATCATATAGCTGGGTTATTGCTGAGTGCTGCGTAAAACCACAAACAAACAAACAAAAACTACGTATGTGTGAGAATGTCAGATTAACGAGACTAAATTGCACTGAATCAATTGGTTCCCATCATTTGTGTCGGATAAAGCTGAGTGTCGGATTAACGAGTGTCGGATTAACGAGACTTGACTGTGCTAAACTGAATGTCTTCAGGAGGACTCTATCAGCGAGCTGTACTGCCGTGTGTGTAACCAGTATTTCAGTTCGGTCCACAACAAGAAGGAGCACATGTTCGGCAGACAACACCTGCAGGCAATCACAGGTCAGGAAATGAAGATTCTTTGGCGGACATTTTTAGCTCAGCTGACTGAAAGTAAAGTGAACTTATATGTAACGGCACATTGCCCGTCATCTATCTGACCACTATATTTTTCACCACAGTGAAATGTTAATGATGTCATTCCCGTCACAGGCGAACTTGAGAAGGAAATGGAACGCCAACAGCAGCAGAGTTTGACCTCGACCTCACTGCTGACCTCTGACCTCAACACGGAGAGCCTGACCTCTGACATGGACCTGGTTGAGGGACCAAGACTGTCAATGCCAGTTGACATCGGAAGTTTTATTCAGGAATTTGAACAGAGGAATATAGGTGGGTAACATGGAAATGTTGGCAACGTGGTGTGTCACTTTGTAGGTGACCAGTGCTTAGACAGGCACAGTTTGTCTCTTCATATGTGACTGGATGCCACTATTGCTGGTTACTATGTAATTGAAATATTGCTGACTGTGGTATTACATAATTGACCAACTTACTGGTTACTATGTAACTGAAATATTGCTGACTGTGGTATTACATAATTGACCATCTTACTGGTTACTATGTAATTGAAATATTGCTGACTGTGGTATTACATAATTGACCAACTTACTGGTTACTATGTAATTGAAATATTGCTGACTGTGGTATAACATAATTGACCAACTTACTGGTCACTAGGATATAATTGAAATCTTGCTGACTGTGACATTACATAATTGACCAACATGCTTGGGCAGGATTAAGTAGGAAAGAAGTCACATGACAAATTAAACTCACCTTGGACTGATTCTCGTTGATAATTTCAACAAAATTTTCACGTTCTTGACAGTTCTCTAGTAGACATATTTAAGTGCTTGTATTTATCTATCTGAATAACGAGTATACATGTTTCTGTGTAGAACGGGAACAAGAGATCAAGACGCTGCGCCGTGCCCTGAAGACGTCCCAAGAAGGCCATGTGAACATGTGCAAGGAGATCCAGACACTCAAGGTGGGCGGGGCATTTACCAGGGTCACATGTTGTCTGAAGCACTGCAATTTGATGTGTGTGCAGAGTTGCATCCTTTAGGCATGTTAGGCATGTCCGAAACCTATGGTCATGGGTTTGAATCCCAGATCGCCCAGATTATGTTTCTAGGTTTGTCAGCACCATACCAATGCATGTGGGTTTCACCAAAGTGGTAAATGTCTGAGACCTGCATCACTTGGGGCTTTCCTTCCACATCAAGCTGACACACCGTGATATAACTGCTTCAAAGCAACATTTTAACCAACTGACTCTTCTTCAGCTTATCAAACAATTATAGCCTTTCATGTATGAAAGTTGTCCAAAACAGGAGTTGTAAGTAAGGCTAAAAAAAATAATAGTCTTGGTTCTCTGGCACATCATAAAGTTTGTCGCATGTTTTGTTTTTATTTCCACTTTTAAAAAAAAAAAAATTTTTTTTTTAAATATTCCAAGTCCAACGGTAGTCAAATACTGTATTCCAGTATTTTACTCATTAAGGAATACATTTATGTGGGGAGGCCCTTTCCCAGGGTGATTGTACACAATTGTTTATTGATTACACAACTGTTTATTGGTTACATACTAGTTTGAAGAGCCAAACAAGGCACTGCCTGAGAACCAATTCTTTTATTTTTTAAGCCCAAGCAGTCTTTTTACTGTACAGAATACCTTGTTTTAGAATTCTGTTTCTAGATTTTAAGATACTATTTTTTAAAAAACAACTCGCAGATGATGTTAAACTTTCGCTCTTTTCTCTTCTTGTCAATTCTCACATCTGGTGGACAAGATTCTTTCATAGAGGCTAGCGGTTAAAGCATTTGCTCATAAGGTGGGAGGTTTGGGTTTGACCTCTCCACATGGGTACAGTGTGTGATTTGAGTTTCCATCTGGCGACTCTAAGGCGCATCTTTGCAAGGCAGGGGTGTTACCTGACTAAGAAGGTCCAGTTTCCTTTGCCGAACTAGGCTGGAATTTCAAAGTTATAGTTTGGCTGGCCTAACAAGTCTATGCATGGTCAAAACCAAATCGACATCCTGTTTGTTAACAACATGGCGACTGCCATGCAGACTTCGGTCAATTACAGGATGTGCACAGCATGTGTACCATTAACTGGGTGTCAACAGATATTTTCAAAGTTATTTCATGTTTTAAATCAAGGTGCTCCCGTGTTGTGCTACAATGCAGATGCTCTGGATGTCTGTGAGGCAGGGAATGTGAAACCTTTCTTCGATTAACTTGATCAGATTGTCTTGACTGGGCACCTTTTCTTCTTACGCAAATGCAAATGATATGAAAGGTGGAATCTTATTGGTCAATAGGAGGGACATGTAAGGTGACATAACACGTAATAGCCACTGATGGAGCTGCAATCGAGCCACGAAATTCCGGCCAAGTTCGGCAAGGTTGGAAACTAGGTTGATACATGTCGTCCATCCCAATTGCGTGGATCGATGATCAGTCACTGGATTGCGTGGTCCAGACTCGATTATTTACAGACCGCCATCATATAGCTGGAATTTTGCTGAGTGCGACGTTAAACAACAAACCACCATCCAACCCTTGTGTCTGGAAGATGTTGAAGGCGATGCTTCTGTTACTCTCACTCACTCACTCACTCACTCACTCACTCACTCACTCACTCAGGGAAAGGCACTAACTGACACCTTCTGTTTTACAGGACTATGAGAACAAGCTGGAGCAGAATACAAAGACGATGAAAGCCTATAGCATGTCCATTGCAGCACAAATTGATGGGCTAAAAATGGTACCAACTTTGTTTGGTGTCATCAACTTCTGACGTGCAACCGTGTCTAGGACCTGAAACATGTATTATCTGCTCATAAGTAACAGTCCATGTCTTCATGCCAGTGACTTGTCCAGCAGCCATCATCTGTGACCATGAGAGTCATCTGTACATACGTCATTTTCATTTGTGCAATCCTAAATTTCCTTAAAACTGAAACCAAAGGGAAACGAGTTCAGGTAAATGTTGAGTGTATGAATGTGTCTACTAAAGTAGGGAGTATATTGTGGAGGAGTTGTGTTTATTAACTTCTATGAAGGGTTTATTATATGGCATTGACCCAAGCTCCTCACAGCAATAGCCTGTTCGCGGAGCTCTCTATACTATCGCTGCCACCAGTCAAAACTCCCCACTGTGAATAGGTGGCCACAACCATGCTTGGAGTTGAACTCGCAACCGAATGACAGTTATGTTTACAAACAAGTGATGACTGTCGGGACGCCGAATGCATTTATCGCTGCTAATTTACTTTCTTCGTTTGTTAATTTGAATTTCTGTTTCATTAAAACTATCGTGTTAATGATATAGTAAGAATGTAAGGGAGAAGTTGGTTGATTTTCCGTTAGTCTGCAATCTCGAACCAATCTGATTATTAAACAATAAAGTAAATTCATCTGGAAAACATGGTCAATCGTAAACCTTTTCAAAATGAAATATGATGGCATTCCCAAAGACATAAACAAAAGTATCAACGTTACAACATTTGGGGTTAGAGGGCAAATTTCAAGATTCTTGTAATGGCCGTGCCCACACTGGTGGCTGCGATGTTACCGAGAGTGTAACGAAGGTGTCACGCGCTGGGAAGGAGCTTGGGCATTAACCCCGGGAAGGGGAGGTAACTTGAGCGGAGCCTTCTCTTCATTTGTTACTTATGACATGTGCAGTTAGGTTTCATTAACAGTGTACATGCTTATACTCTTACGTTTAAACTTCATGCAATTGTTAGAAGAAAAGCACCAGTGAATCAGGGTTAGAATAGATCTTCACCCCTGTTTGTCTCATTAGGAGACTAACAGAATCAAGTAGTCAGATGTGGTGACTATGTTGTTGCTTGTCATCGTATCCCAATTTCAAAGATCGATGCTCATGACGTCAATCACTTGATTGACTCGATTATTTACAGGTTGCTGTTATATAGCTAGGATGTTGCTGAGTGGCATTAAACAACAAAACAGAAAAAAGCTTCAGAAAATAGGTTTTGCTCTACTGAAATAACAAGATAATTAGATTCATGAATAAGTATTGCAAATCTATGTAGATATTACTCAGCATAGTCAGTCGCTGCCATTTTGTAGTCATGGATACAGGGGAGATAACAACAGTAGACAAAAATAACTACTGCGTTTGAGACATTTAATGTCAATCAATTCAGAAGGGAAACATTATTTGTGAATGTATTCCATGCAGATTTTAGGTTAAACGGTACAAATAATAACAAAACTTGTATCTTTTTTTCCCTATGTACTGGAAGACTGCAAACAATGGCAATACGTATAAATTGAAGATTGTTTAGCAGCATCCCTTGCAGTCCTAAGATGTGTTTATTTACAATTGACAAATAATTCAAGTGATGGGACATGAGCTTCCAGTAAGATGTTGTAATCTTCCTCCTTCGACAGGGTAAGTGATCCTGAGTTCTTCCCGAGTTTCTACACATGTAGGTAGCCAACTGCAGGTTGAGAACTCCGAATTTTAGCCTCTGAACCATTTCAAGGTTGTAAGCTGAAGTGACTGTAAGCTGGGTTAGGACAATAGCTCCACTGGACAAATAGTCCCCTTGTCTTGTATCTTGACTCTCTGACTTTCAGAAGGCCAGGCTGTTACAGAGATATGAAATTACGTGAATTTACAAGTCTTTAATGAAAGTTGTTGTTTTTTATGTTCGGCGGTTAAATGCTTCATTTCAAGAAAAGGCCACCTCCATGTCTAAAAAGAGTGAAAGTAGCACAAAAGATTACTTTTCTAATTGGTTCTAGAGCAAGTTGTTCTGTCAATATGAAAGTTTAAGGAATCCTCGACAATGTGGATGATTTCTGTGAAATGTTTGTCTCTCAGAGAGGTATATGAACCTCAAGTCAAGAGGGACTGGGTCTGAAAGCAGCGCCAACATATGTTTCCACAGCAGATCTTGGCAAACAGCTGATTAGAGGTGTCGGTAAAACGTCCTGGACGCTGACAAAACAACAGCATTAGAAATTGGCACTAGTTCTATAGTCCTTGCCAAACTGCCCAATAGTTAAGGTATCCTAAGGACAAGCAGCAATTTGCCATTTTTAATGGTTGTACTGTATGTAAGGACTAGTGGACTAAAACTGTTAGTGTTTGCCACTGAACAGGGAGAGTCCTCTACTGATAGGCACATCAAGTTACAACTGATGCTAAGACAGGGTATATTTGTTTATAGTCTATAAAAATACTGATTCTCTGTTTTTTTAAATTGCAGTTTTCAAGATTGAAAACATTATTTTCTGTTAATATGGAATGAACTTGAGATACAGATAATTGGACAAGTCCCATGCTTATTTTATCTACACCTTGGAACAGTTTTTCACCAACTAGCACCGAGTCACATGGTCCAATCCTTGTTGCTTGAGATCGTTGACACGTGAGTGTTGAAAGGTTATTATTGGCTCGTCTTTGTGTTGTGACAGCTATTATTCCAGTTCCTTTAGTCAGTTATTGTTCTTATTATTGCATCTAAAAATTTATTTTTGTTCCAGCACCATGGGTAATTTGTCATGTAGAATATCACTGGTCACAATTGTTGCCATTGACAACCCATGTTAGTGAGACAACCAGTGCACATTAGGCCTAAAAAGGACGTTTCCAATTACCTGACAGCTAGACCATAATTTTAAAATGCCAATCTTTTTTTTAGTACTTTTTTTAAGTGGTACTTGCTATTAATCGCTAAAAGGAGTTCTCAAACAGGTGCGGGGTTTCAACAAAAAATGTTTTTGAAAAAAATGACCTACCTACCATAAGTTGATAGAATTCTGAAACCACACTATTATTAGGACTTTTTTCCTTCATGGTGTTTTCAAACACCTGTCATAACATTCATGTATGTTGTGGGGCCATGACAGTGATCTATGGTCACGTCTTTCTGCAGAGTTGTGTCCCTTAGCTGTACTCGGAGGTCACATGATGACCTCCTGGTTGCCAAGATCTTTTTGGCATTCCCCCAAACACCTTGTGATATGAAGAGGCTTTCGACTTAACTCATTCACTCTCACATTTTTGTTTACTAAGACCTAATGTTAAGTTAGAAATAACAGATTATTGTTTCTGAAGGAGATTTGTTACCATGGTTACAGTTTCGTATGTTGTATAATCCCAGTGCAGCAGGAAGTTGTTCTTGGGTATTCAAGTACCCATTCGTCTGCATGTTGTATTCGTGTAGACTTTGTAGGAGAATGAAGCCTTTTCACAATTCACTTTGTACAAGAGTGTAACACTTGTATGAGAATGGCGGTTTCTACAGTTCACTTTGTACAAGAGTGTAACACTTGTATGAGAATGGCGGTTTCTACAGTTCACTTTGTACAAGAGTGTAACACTTGTATGAGAATGACGGTTTCTACAGTTCACTTTGTACGAGTGTGTAACACTTGTATGAGAATGGCGGTTTCTACAATTCACTTTGTACGAGTGTTTAACACTTGTATGAGAATGGCGGTTTCTACAGTTCATTTTGTATGAGGGTGTAACATCTAATCGAGTATGAAAGTTTTTACTTCATATGAGGGTGTAACATCTAATCATTTAGGAAGGTTTTTACGTTATATGAGGGTGTAACATCTAATCGAGTATGAAGGTTTTTACGTTATATGAGGGTGTAACATCTAATCAAGTATGAAAGTTTTTACATTATATGAGGGTGTAACATCTAATCGAGTATGAAGGTTTTTATGTTAAATGAGGGTGTAACATCTAATCGATTAGGAAGGTTTTTACGTTATATGAGGGTGTAACATCTAATCGAGTATGAAAGTTTTTACATTATATGAGGGTGTAACATCTAATCGAGTACGAAGGTTTTTATGTTAAATGAGGGTGTAACATCTAATCGATTAGGAAGGTTTTTACGTTATATGAGGGTGTAACATCTAATCGAGTATGAAAGTTTTTACATTATATGAGGGTGTAACATCTAATCGATTAGGAAGGTTTTTACGTTATATGAGGGTGTAACATCTAATCGAGTATGAAGGTTTTTACATTATATGAGGGTGTAACATTTTATTGGGTATGAAGGTGTTTGTGAGTCACCCTTTACGAGGGGGTAACATTTCCTATGAGAATGAAGAATGTGAAATTTCTCTTATGAGACATTATAAGATTGGCC
Organism: Haliotis cracherodii; assembly: GCF_022045235.1. NCBI lineage: Eukaryota > Metazoa > Mollusca > Gastropoda > Lepetellida > Haliotidae > Haliotis > Haliotis cracherodii. Next base: position 54,160,859 of record NW_027266343.1, on the reverse strand, counting down.
ATCAACACAAAATGATGCAAGTATTTATATTAAAAAGGACATGCAAAATTATTTAATTTAATCAAAAACACTGATTGTATCTACACAAGTTGTCGTTTATCTTTTCTTTCCTTTGTTTGGTGAAACACGTCTCTCACATTGTATGTATTGTATCATCTCCCTTACGGTGATGTGTCAGGTACAGATGGTGGCTTAGCCTCCTGTGTGAGGCATTAGCTTGTATAGCCGAACGTCCAGGTTCGATTCCCCACATTGTCTGAATCATATTTCTGGTGATCCCCTGTGATATTACTAAATATAGTATAAAACCATATTTATTCTCTCACTTACTGAAGACATGTATGGCAATGTGACAAAGAATGCCATAACACCCCTCATTCTCATACAAAGTGAATCGTTACATTCACATACAAAGTGAATCGTTACGTACTCACCCAAAGTGAATCCTTACGTACTCATACAAAGTGAGTCGTTACGTACTCACCCAAAGTGAATCCTTACATTTTCAGACGAAGTGAATCGTTACATACTCACACAAAGTGAATCTTTACGTACTCACACGAAGTGAATCGTTACGTAGTCACTCAAAGTGAATCGTTACGTACTCACCCAAAGTGAATCCTTACGTACTCATACAAAGTGAGTCGTTACGTACTCACCCAAAGTGAATCCTTACATTTTCAGACGAAGTGAATCGTTACATACTCACACAAAGTGAATCTTGACGTACTCACACGAAGTGAATCGTTACGTAGTCACTCAAAGTGAATCGTTACATTCTCATACGAAGTGAATCGTTACGTACTCACAAAAAGTGAATAGTTATGTTCTCACACAAAGTGAATCCTTACATTTTCAGACGAAGTGAATCGTTACGTACTCACACAAAGTGAATCGTTACGTACTCACACAAAGTGAATTGTTACGTAGTCACTCAAAGTGAATCGTTACATTCTCATACGAAGTGAATCGTTACGTACTCACACAAGGTGAATCCTTGCGTACTCACACAAAGTGAATCGTTATGTATTCACACAAGGTGAATCCTTGCGTACTCACACAAAGTGAATCGTTAAGTACTCACACAAAGTGCAACGTGCTTAACACATGACCACAGTCACATTATGGCAGAGATGTTAAATCTGTATCCCATATTACAACATCACAGCTCGAAGTTTCCACTGTTGTCCATTGTTTACAGGTCACTAATGGAGAGTTTGTTTTGTGTTTTACATGCGTCATTGTATGAATGTTATTATTGGAATATTAATGGAATATGTACAATTTGGAATGTCTTTTTATTTGTTATCTGTACATGTCCATCATTTTAATCTGCAGGTCTTTGAACAAGCATAAAGACCGATAATTCCTTGGAATATCACCAGGGCAGAATACCTCCCGTGATAAGGCTTGAAAAAGAAAACAGTCTTGGTTCTCAGGCACCGCCCGCAGAATCATAAAGTCCGCCACACGTTTCGTTTTTATTAGATTTGGAGTCTCTGACACAACCAGGCAGTAAAATACATATTTAAAACCAATGCGATTCAATATAGGAAGGAATACAAGAAATATTTTAAACAACCAACAACAAAAAAAAGACACTGCCTGCCCACACTATATTTTCAAAAGTGAAAACCAATTCTTTTATATTTTGTAGCCTGAGGGAGATTCTGATGGTGTGTCACGTTGGCACTGGTTACACACAATGTGTGGGGACCCACTTAAAGTCGGAATATAGCACAGGGTTTTATTGTGATTTGACACTTCATGAAGCAGTGTGAATGTTTTTTATGTTCTGTCTTTGTTTCTTGATTCTTGGAGGAACTATTTTGAACACGATAACAATATTACCTAATTTTCTTGCCAAGGGTATTAGTTTAGATACCTAGATAAAACTCTGTATACATTTCGTGTCAAGATAACGTGTTATCCTTCAAAGTTTCATGTCTTCATGTCCTTTCAACTTCGACAACAACTAGAATGTTCTGGTACCATCTAAATGGTATCAAGGAGCCAGATGTAAACATGTGATTGTAATTCCTCAAGTCCCCTTAACTTCTAACACTGTAAAACACTTATATTTTGTCAGTAGTATATACATGTGTCGTACGATTGGGTTACGAGTAGGGCTGGGACGGTTAACTCTGGTGACTCGGGTAACTTGGTCAACTAGGGGTACTCGGGTCAGGTGGGTCCTGAGTAGGACCCGGGTACCCACATGACTACCCGGACCCGTGGTTAGTCATGTTATATACTGTTTAATGACATTAACAATAAAACTCAATGGTTACACTACAAGTATAGCTAATGTTCACAATTTCTTTCTCACTATGCACGCATTCGATCTGACTTTTATATGTTCGAGTAAGGATAAAGCGTCTATCAACTGCAGATTATACATGATCTAATAATTTTATACATGTATCTAAATAGTTTTTGCCAGGGCTGCAGTAAAACAATTTCCATTCGGACATTTTGTACCCAACTCTTAAGACCTATAGCGGGTATCCGGGTAGTAAATTTGGACTCGTCCCAGTCCTAGTTACAAGTTATATTCCCCACATGAATCCAAGGGAAACAAGTGTTATACCCTGATGTTTATATACATATATGTCCATTATCAGTTGTACGTCATTTACTGTCACTGATATATACTACTCAACTTTTTATAGGGATTATCCGATGTCATTCACTTCATCAATGAGATACTTGGTGATCTATACTATTCAAAAGAAGTTAAAGAACACCTGATTCTTTCGTATCACTATAGTTAATCTGTCAGTAACATGTATGTATACTACTCAAAAGAAGTTAAAGAACACCTGATTCTTTCGTATTACTATAGTTAATCTGTCAGTAACATGTATGTATACTACTCAAAAGAAGTTAAAGAACACCCGATTCTTTCGTATCACTATAGTTAATCTGTCATAATATGAAAGAATCGGTGATCGTAACTTTTTTTTAGGTATATTATGAGAATCATTTGTGTGTCTCATGGAAAGATAAAAACATCCCTTTCAACAGTGGTGTAGTATATTTATATCCAGCCTACATGTACCATGTCTACAGGACCTCTTCCATATTGTGTGTGGTGTTAGTGTCAGGATCCAGGAGTCCGGGATAATCCACGAGGACCTGGTGTCACTTCACTGAAGTGGTGAGTTTAAACTGCTCAGGTGGACATTCTCATTAAAATCAGATCTTAGTCCTCGCTATCACTAAACAAAGATCTGAGGACATCTCAGAACGACCTTTTATCCGACCAACTAAAGCGTTGCTTACCAGATCATGAAAGTGACAGTCGGAATGTGTTTTCAAAACATGCAACCTCGAAAATGTTAACACAGGGTATTCCGAACAGTTACGGCCCGTATGACTGATTCCGTCATTTTAACGAAGGAGGCGTTGCACAGTATACAATCTCAACCATATATTAGACATTCCATATTGTTCGTTTGTTCAGTTTTCAAAATTTAATAAAGAACTGTGTCAACATATTTTTCAAGCGTTGTCTGAAATGGAAGTCGCCAGGTTGAAACGAGTGCCATAAATTTCGAGAAAGCTGCTTTCTAATTGGCTGATGTCGACTTCTTGTTGGTCATTTCAGTGGTCAAAGTTCACTAAAGGTCACTGACGTGACCCGTGATGGGATGTCCTCAGATCTTTGTTTAGCAGCAGCGAGAACTTAGATCTGATTTTAATGAGATTGCTCAGGTGGATGGCTTATGAGCATACAGGGCACTATCAAGAAAGTACCTTTAACCTATACTACTCTATTCTACTCAATGACACAATATGTGGTGTGTTTTATTTTGTATCAATATTACTGTTCGACAAATTGTTTTAATTATCTGGGGGGCACGGGTGGCCCAGTAGTCTAAGGCGCCGCAATTCGCTGTGCAGAGTTGCGTCCGTTGGGCATGCCAGAAACCTATGATTGTGGGTTCGAATCCCAGTTCGCCCCGATTATGTTTCTAGGTTTGTCAGCACCATACCCGTGCTCGTGGGTTTCACCAAAGTGGTAAACGTCTGAGACCTGCATCACTTCGGGCTTTCCTCCCACATTAAGCCGACAGGCCGTGATATGACTGGAATACTGTTAAAAGCGGCTTTAAACCCAACTCACTCACTCACTTACTTTAATTATCTGCACATCAGATATTGTGCAAACTGATACTATTCAACATGTGAGTCTGTTATTCCCATGCTGTGTTTAAGTTGTCCCATACATCAAGGGGTTTTTCAAAATAAATCACCCTGTTTCTTCTTTGAGACTTTTACTCTGATACAATATGTATCAAGATATCCCTTCTTTCTGTGACTTTGACAGATAATTGACCGAATGCACTTTCTAACGTCCACCAAAAGGGACCGTTTCCCCTTTCCCCTGAGGCCAACATCATGGTTAGCTGTAATGGCCGACTATTTGTGGCCAACCATAAGATAAGGGACCTTTTTTGTGAAAAATCAAACGTTGAATTTTTATATTTTTAAACTACAGCATCTTGGGAACACACAAATACAATTCACAAACTTCAATTGATATTCATCACAGAGATACATGACATCACACATGGTTATCTTCACTGAAGTAAGATGAGGTCAAACATCTTTATGATGTATGCGAGCACCCAAAGGTCTCTTTTCTCCTAGTGGGTCACATTTAGAAAACGCAGCCACCAGTCCTATAGATTCCAGGGTATTTCTTGTGGACTATCTGGGAGTGAGAAATGTTTTAAGATAGCTTCATGTAGTGTGTCTGGTCTTATGCTATGGACGAACCAACTTTTAGTTCCGATGTACAGAATGACGTCCGTGTACTGTTATTTATTGTCAATTACTAAATAAACTAACTTGTTTTGTACAATTCTTTGAGTTGTTGTCTTGGCCTTGGGAAATTTCTCTGTTCAGCTGATGAAAATCTTGAAGTTGCATGGCTGATATGTATTCTCCTACACAGATAGACCTGTCAGAGTAGGTCCCCAGTACCTCTACTTGTTGAAAGAGCCAATGAGAAAGGGGCTCTCTGACTTTCTGATTGAATATCATCACTAGGCCCAGACCTGATTATGTGCAGGCCATTGTGATAAATGTAACGGCCATAACATTTCCAAGTCCTGTGATGGGATTTGAACAACACACTTTCTGATATGAGGTCGAATACCTTGTCAAATGTGACCAACATAGCGGCCATAACATTTCCAAGTCCTGTGATGGGATTTGAATCACACAACTGATTTGAGGTCGGACGCCTTGTCCATCAGATAAACATAGCGGCCATAACATTTCCAAGTCCTGTGATGGGATTTGAATCACACAACTGATTTGAGGTCGGACGCCTTGTCCATCAGATAAACATAGCGGCCATAACATTTCCAAGTCCTGTGATGGGATTTGAACAACACACTTTCTGATATGAGGTCGAATACCTTGTCCAATGTGACCAACATAGCGGCCATAACATTTCCAAGTCATGTGGTGGGATTTGAATCACACAACTGATTTGAGGTCGGACGCCTTGTCCATCAGATAAACATAGCGGCTATAACATTTCTAGGTCCTGTGATGGGATATGAACAACACACCTTCTGATTTGACACCTTGTCCACATGAACAAAGAGGTTAACCCTGTCAGCAGGCTGACAAGCCAAGGATGTCGCGTGTAGGATGACTCCACACCCTGCTACACCCTGGCATTAAACAACTTTAAGAGTAAGAACCTCTTGTAGGGGACGTATTCTGACCTGTAATCCCCGTACAGTTGGAGGCTATGACCTACAAACGCGATGTTGTCAACATCTGACATGAGTTAGCTACATTAACACAACAAATACTTCTGGTTGTAGCAGCACATAGGGTAGCCTTCTGGATAAGGCTCTTCCTTGTCACGCCAATGTGCTGGGTTTGATTCTACAAATGAGCTGAATCACTGGTTAGTGGGGTCCCGCTGTTATATAGGTCGGATATAAGTGAGTGCAGTGTTAAGTAACAAACAAACTAATGATTGTTTACAGAAATGTGCTGGCAGACCACATTTGGTATTAATCTGTGATTTAGTTCTGGAAAGAAAAGACTGAATAAGGATGCACTTACTAATAATGTGCATATCCTAGCCAACGTCAAAAGCACCGTCAAGACCTGGGGTAGAATAGGTCTTCAGCAACCCATGCGTGCCGTATAAGGCGACTACGCTTGTCGATAAGAGGCGACAATCCCACTTGCGTGGATCGATGCTCATGATATCAATCACTGGATTGTCTGGTCCAGAGTCACTTGCCTAGAGACACACCACTTGTGCTGTATTTGGTGAAGTGTGGGTCAGGACCAAATCCCTACAAACTCTCAGGAGTCAATCTGCCGAACACGGTCACCCATCCAACTACTCTCCGCGACCACTTCACCCGATTTGTGACCCCTGCACAGTACACAAGAGCACTTGGCTGACACTAGGCTATATACTACTTACAGCATGTTAGCATGTTATCAATAAGCGCTGACACCCTGGTTTATTTTAAGGCTGTCTTTGAAGATCCGGCATAGAATAGGTTTTCAACAACCCATGCTTGCTGTAAAAGGCGACTATGCTTGTCGGAAAAGGTGACTAATGGGATCGGGTGGTCAGGCTCGCTGACTTGGTTGATGCATGTCATCAATCCCAATTACATGGATGGATGCTTATGTTGTCAATCACTGGATTGTCTGGTCTGGACTCAATTAATTACAGACCGCCATCATATAGCTGCAATATTAAACAACAAACAAACAAAACAAATTATTTCAAGGCTACACATTATTTCCTCCCACCCCACATAACAATATAGTATTCAGGTCGTAAACCACTCATTTTTTTCAGTAGACAAAAACAAATCTGTTAATTAGTACTGATGCTTCACATTTAATATTTATTATGGGAATGCAAGCATGTCATACACCATCACAATTACAGGATCATTCAAGTCTTCATAGCCTGATGGTTCCAGCCTTGATCTGCAGAACAGAGGTTGACGGAGAAAGTGTCACATTAGGGCGCTGCTTTGCATCAGTTGACTTCAGAAATAGTCCCAATTTGAATAAACGTGAGGTTGACACAAGAAGGCGCTCCTAGGGAACTATGTTAAACTCCGCATATCGTGACAGATCATGAAATTCATCCAAGTCTGCCAGCCCGAGACGACGAAACTGTAAACATCTAGTGATAGTACTCACAGACCAGAAGCCTTTGGGAGCTGTAATTTTGAACCAGTTCTCAATACTTCAATTTTGCTACAAATTGTAACTGAATAAAACCGACAAAAAAATGTAAAAACGTAAATGTTTTCATCTTCTTCAAGCATGACCAGCTACAAACCTAGAGGACAGTTGAAATAGAGTTTCTTGAAAAAAATCTTTGAATTTCTTATTCTGAGTGAGATGATAACGGTCACTCACAATCAGTCACCGAGCCTGACTACCCAATCCAATATTAGTTCACTAAGCCCCAACCGCCTCCGTGGTCTAGTGGTAGGGCGTCCGCCCGGAGAGCGGAAGGTCCAGGGTTCGATCCCCGGCCGTGTCATACCAAAAGACGATAAAAGATGGTGGTACTTGTTGTTACCCTGTCTGGCGCTTGGCATTAAGGGGCTTAAACAAGGACTGGTCGGCCTGGAGTCAGTATACTGTGTCTGAGTGGCGTATTCATGTTAAACTGTGGCATGGTATCTCAGTGTGTTAGCACTATAAATCGGCATCAGTCCGGACTAGTACAAGCAGCCACACAAACACACACGTCGCTATATAAGTGCGATAATCTTGGACGCAACGTTAAACCCAATTTCACCTCACCTCACCTCACCTCACCTCACCTCACCTCACCTCACCTCACTAAGCCCCCCAAATGTGTGTCCGGGTTCCCGACTGACTGTAATCTGGAGCCTGACACACAACCTTCTTTCTTGGATTTCTCAAGTTCTCACTATCTTGTATTTTATGCCACTAACATGAATGTGTTGCACTAGTCAGTATCGGCTGTCCTTTGAAGGCAGGTAGTCCTGCACCATGACTGGAATATATCTATTTTATGAAAATAAAACCAATCTTGGTAAAAGCAAGTCTAGCCGGCTCTAGCCAGCTCTATGAAATCAGCATCAGGAAAATTATTTGTTTTCATTGAAGTGGAGAGAAATGTATTATGTAACAAAAGATTTCATAGACTGTTATGTTAGTAAAAAAGGCAGGCTTTCAATGACAATTTACAAATTATTGTTTGTAAAAATTAACAAAAAATAAAAAAATAAACAAAACAAAAACAACCTTCCCTATTATTGGATTGACCTGCCAGAAAAAGGAAACCTAAATTGTTGTTAAAATATTTTTGGGGGTGTGGGTGCTAACCAACAATGATGTCTCAATCACATTGGTCTCTCTCTTCTAAAACAGAAAATATACACATGATACATTGTACATCATTATGTTTAAATGCCTTGATGTCTAAGCAGAGCTTGGAGTTTGAAACATTGAATAAGTCAGACAGAAGAAAACATGACATTCCTGGCCAGGAGATGTCACACAGGAAGCTTCTTCCAACACTGAATTACGGCCTGCGTTGTGTGACTGGTTAGAACACTGTATATACATCTTTTCAGTGTTGGAAAGACTCTGATGATAAGAGAATTAATCATCTGCATGTGGCTAACAGTTTGACCACTGTATGGCTTGTGTGATTCAGAGTTTGATGGCCAAAATCAGATATGATAAGAAATGTTTTGAAGATGACTGAATCCAACATGGCCGCTGCTATGACTCCGCCTTCTGCTCTTCTTTCTTCTTGCTGTATGTGAAACGCAACTGTGCATTGTGTCCCTCACGATTACGAGCGATTTCAATAGCAAGGAACTGTATCCGTAACCCTGGAAACAAAAAAAGGCAATAATATTATTTGAGGAAAAAACAAAAACGCTGCTTACCGGTATTAACAAAGACACAATTAAACGCTGAGTGTCTTTCTGCAGCATTTTCATGAACATAAACTGTATGGAATTTGGTGCACACAAAAATTCACTCACCATGTTTAACTATTTTTATGGCATCATAACACCAATATTTTTTAGGACATGAAAAGAGCGTCCATAAGTGTCATTATGAAAGATATTCATTGCAAGCCTATTAATCTCATACTAAAACTGACAATTCATGAGAGTTTTCTACCCTGTTTGACAATTACATAATGTTTAATTACCATGGCTATGGATGAACCCACAGATTGTATTTATACACAAGAACAAATGTTGATGAACATACAATAATATGATCATGAATGACTGACCAGCTCGTGAAAATGTCCTGTCGTAATAGTGTATACTGTCTTATCCAAACAAGGGTACCAACAAGGTACAACAACTTCTGTAAGAATCCGCTACGTTTGACATGTTTCTTTAAAAAGCTTGAAATAGCAATCACAAATGCCAAATTCACCAATCTCATCAAAATCCGTCAAAATCATTGTTTCTCTCATTTCAATGGGACAAACTTTTGTTTGTTGTTTAATGCCGCACTCAGCAATATACCAGCTGTATGACAGCAGTCTGTAAATAACCGAGTCTGGACCTGACAATCCAGTGACTGACATCATGTATATCGATCTACGCAATTGGGATATGATGACATGCATTAACCAAGCCAGTGAGCCTGAACACCCGATCGCGTTAGTTGCCTCTTACGACAAGCATGGGTTGCTGAAGACTTATTCTCTACTTGTATCTTCACAGGTTCAATATGATAAACATTTCAAATGGAAGAGACTTTCCGTAGCCCATTGGAAGTACTGCCATAGATGCTCTTCATAGCAGATCTTCTCATAATTCCACATACAAAAACATTTCCAAGCCAAGTATGAATTTTGTTGAAAGTGTTTTGTCTGCACTGTCTGTGCTGATGAAATGGTGATCTCTTATTGATAAAATCAGCAAACTCCATGAAACATCGCCATGTGAATGTTGTTATTGTGTGTATGTCTCATGAGGTTGGGGCGGTGCTTCAGATGGAGAGAGAACTTGTGATACTACATCCTTGTTATTGCTGAAATGTCTTCAGTGGCAGTACCTTTATATCCCGAAAATGTTTGGGTTAGCTCCGCTAACACAGGATTTCAGTGTTGTCACGGAATGTCACCCATCTTCCCAAGGCAAGAGTTTACTGACTAAAAGTCCAGTTTCTACCCTTGCCGAACTAGTCTGGAATTTCCAGGTTCCATTGTAGTGTCACCAGTGGCTATTACAAATTATGTCCCTTCTATGTCCCTCCTATTGACCAGTCAGATACCATCACTCATATAATCTCCATTTGCTTCAAAATGGTGGCTTCCGGTCAAGACGATCTGATCAATAATCAAGATCTATACAGTAATAAAATGGGTCTTACCCTGCGAAGTGCATCAAATAAATTAAGTACCTTGATTAAAAACATGAAAAGATTTGCGAAATATCTGTCCACGCCCAGTTTACGGTACACATGCATTGCAAATTCTGCCATCGACCGAAATCTGCATGTTGAGATCAATGTCGTCTACGAACCAGGCATCTACTTTGTTACTTTGATTGGACTATGCATAGACACATTCGTCCAGCGAAAATGTAACTTCGGAATTCCAGTCTAGTTCAACAGGGGTGGAAACTGGACTTTTATAGTCAGTTAACGCCCTTGACTGAGGAAGATGCCTTAGGACACACTTTTTTTACATTTTTTACCAGGGTGAATCGGGTTCAAACCCCAGACACAGGATCATGGCAAGCCTAAGGGAGGCAACCTTGCACATCTAAGCCATATGTGCCCCACTCTAAATAATGTACTGTCACTAATTCTTTGTCAGTGTGTGTCATGTATATTGTGAAAGAGGCAAGCATTTGCTTAGTATTCATAAAACTTCACTTTAAATGTCTCACAGATTATACCTTGGATGCAGACAACCAGTAACCATGGTTACCCACCTAAGATTGAGTTTTCCTCGGAGTAATCCTTGGCACTGTCAAGACGTACCAGGGTGCCGTAGTTGTAGTCCTCGGTCTGGCCTTTGAAGGACTCACAGAATGGACGCCACTTCTGGAGATATTGATAGGGATCTTGTTAGTGTTTCAGTGTGAGTGAGGTCTTAGGCTGCTTTCAACAATATTCCATCAATATCAAATAGATCTCATACATCTAACCCATGACGAGAACTGAACCTGGACTTGACATGCATGTCTTAGGCAGTACGAGCAAACACCTAACTATTCGGCTACCTAAATCCATTGTTTCAGACAATTTCCTGGCAGTTGTTTAATGCCGCACTCTGCAATGTTCCAGCTATATGACGGACTGTAAATAATAATAACAAATGGACCAGACAATCCAGTGATTGAGTCACTGAATCTGATCACATGATCAATTTAGTCGCCTCTTAAGACAAGCATCGGTTGCTGTGGACAGATTCTGAACCTGGAATCCGGATAGATGCACAAGAACCTATAGAGTGTACAACAGAGTTTGTGTACTGGGCAACGTACATTGAAATATCCTAACTCTTCACTATGTAATGACAAGGACTATGTTCTGTTTGTTTGTTGTTATATGACCCAGTCAGCAATATTCAAACAATATAATGCCCGTCTGAAAACAATCTATTCTGTGCCCGACAAACCTGTGGTAGGCAAAATTTTGCAACATCCTATATTGTCAGGGTTACGGCGACACTCAACATGCTCAATCGCCTAAGTTGTCAACCTAGACCACCCAATCCCGTTTGGTCACTTTTTCCAACAAGCAATAGTGTATGGGGCCCCATTCCAAAAAATGATCTTAGCACTACGACTTTCGTAAGCCCATGTGAAAGTATATTGGACCTTGGGGTCACACAGGGAATGAGTGAGTGAGGGTGTGTCAGCTTAATGTGAGAGGAAAGCCCCATGTGATGTAGGTCTTTTACGTTTACCACTTTTGGTGAAACCCATGAGCAGGGTGCTGACAAACCTAAACACATAATCAGGGAAGGTTCACACAGGGTACAAGGCCTAGCTTTAGTTTAATGACTTGGTTCTTCAAACAATAGAATAATTTAGATCCGACTTGCTTTGTTTTGTAACATTACAATCATGATCAGCTGATATCAAATAATTGGCTTACTTCTTTTGCCTTTGCTGATTTAAGTTCCTCCTCAGCCAAAACATCCACCTTAAAATCAGGGAATTCTTGTCTGAACTTTGTGTAAATGTCGTCATCTTCTCGAGTGAGCTTCAGGATAGATGGGTCCACCGAGGTGATCAGCTGCAAACATAAAACACCATCAGCATCATTCAACATCAACACATGAGGCTGGGTAAGGGTACCAACAAAACTTCAAAACACTTCAGACATAAAAGTATCCTTACTTCATCATGTTCATGCATGTGTTGAAACCTAGATATAAATCAGCACTTTTGAAAACCATCGTTCACATTACCGTATTCGACTGATAAGCGCCCAGGGTGCTCTCAAAATTAGAAATAGGGGGCTCTTATTAGAATATTTTTTGGGGGAAAAAAAACAGAGTTGAAAGATAAATTTCGTGGTTTATGCTGACAGCCTGAAATGTTTATATACGACAGATATATTTCTCCAGAATCTAATTGCCCATAATTGAGGTGCATATAACACACAAGTGCATATCATATGCAAATAAATAAGTATTATGTACATTGATCAATCGGAAAGGGTGCTAATTGGGATTGTTCACGAGCCAATATATTAGCAAATATCGCCGTGGGCGCTTATTAGAGCGGGGCGCTTATTACGTCAAATACGGTACTCTCGATTATTCCACTGTTTCATTCAAAGCTCCTAGGCCACTTTTTTTAATTTATGAATTCGACTGTCACAAAGTCACAATCAGGAAATGTAATAAATATATTCTAAATAATTTCTTGAACAGTATTTCACCTCAATAATGGCTTCATTGTCACTCTTTGTTGGAACCTTGGTCTTTTTGTTGTTAACCCCACACTCAGCAATATTCCAGCTATATGATGGCAGTCTGTAATTAATCGGTCTGGACCAGACAAACCAGTGATTGATATAGTGAGCAATGATCCACCAGGCCAGGGTATGGTAGGGTTGGCGCATTGGCACAAAAATCGTTTTGCAATATATCGCAATACAGTGAGCTGTATTGAGATACATTTTAAGTTGTTAACAAATATTAAAGGGTATATGTGTGTGAACCTATGCATCCCAAGCCGTGATGTGAGGGTTATATAGGCAAGCAAGTTAACTAAGGTGTGTTCTGATTGATTTCTCAGCAAGGTATACAAGTACATAAGCAGGCTACATAGAAAATAATGGCTCGTTCATTAACCAATCAAAAGATAGTATTTTGATGTAAGGTGAGATAAAGAGCAATGTGTATTGGGGCCCAACTAAATATAAATATTTATACTGTTCAAATAGTACTTCTTCATTCAATAAATCAGACTGCAGAATGAGTAATATTGATAAATGACTACCTATTACATTATCAATATGGTTTACAAGGTTTAGATAGGAACCCAGTCCATCCACACACCTCAAGATAGTATTACCGTATTCGACGCAATAAGCGCCCCGCTCTAATAAGCACCCACAGCGATATTTGCTGATATATTGGCCATTGAACAATCCCAATTAGCACCCCTTCCGATTGATCAATGTACACATATGCACACAGTGTATATACAGAGTGTATAATATGCACTCATGTGTAATATGCACCCTTAATAATGGGCAATTTATATTCTGGAAAAAAATATCTGTCAGCATAAACCACGAAATTTATCTTTCAACTCATTTTTTTTTCACTAAAATAATAATCCAATAAGAGCCCCCGATTTCTAATTTTGAGAGCGCCCTGGGCGCTTATTACGTTGAATACAGTAATGCCTCTGTGACTGTATCGGAAAATGTTGATACGCAAGGGTTGTATTGCTGATGGTAATGATGCACACCCCTACGGTATGATGACATACAATCAACTTAGTCACTCAGCCTGACCACTTGAGGGATCAGTTCTAACCCAGAATCCCGACAGAGTGTGTAAACTTGTGAGTGAGCCACAATTCATAACAGAGTTGTATCCCCTTAGCGTACCAGGAACCTATGATTATGGGTTTGAATCATGCTTCACCCAAATAATGTTTCTAGTTACTTCTAAATGCCTTTCAAAGACTTGATACAAAGAAGGGGGCATGGGTGGCCCAGTCGTCTAAGGCGCACGCCATAAACCTATGATCCAGGGTTCGAATCCCGGTTCGCCCCGGTTACGTTTCTAGGTTTGTCAGCACCATACCCGTGCTTGTGGGTTTCACCAAAGTTGTAAAATTCTGAAACCTGCATTAGTTTGGACTTTCCTCCAACATTAAGCGGACACCCCATGATATAACTGGAATACTGTTCAAAGTGGTGTTTCACTCACTCACTAGAAGTTGTGACACTTACATTAAAGTAGGTTTCAGCATGAGCATACGCCTTCACTGCCCACTGCAGCTCCACATCCGGCTGAAACAAGTCATTACAGTTACCATGGTTACAGAACATATACATGCTTCCAGTTCCAGGTGTCACCCGACTCATGTACAGCCCTTCATCATAGGACTGTAACAAAATACCTTTACTGTAAATACCTGGCTAATGTAATTGCCATTTTAGCTTTGCAAGAGTCCGATTTGAATGACACAATCATGAAAAAAGACATTCAATCATATTTCAGTTCCTTCATGATAGAAACAATTATGATCTTTGTAGGTTAAGAATGAAGGCGCCTCCGTCCTGTCAACGTGGCTCACTCTGGTAGAACTGCTTTCATTATTTTCTGACATGTGTTCCACTCACAAACAAAGGCAGGTTATGGTCACAACATCGTCAAGCACTGTTGATGACATGTTTAAAATTGATCCACCACTAATTCAATACAGCCTGTCAGATAATTCTCTCAAACATATTCTTTGTTCTGTCCCAAACTCATATGAAAATTAATCAGCATAAGTCAATGATTTGTTGGCTTAACTGCAAGTATCTACTTTTTAATTTGGTCCTATCCTTACCAGTCTCAAAACTGGGGAAAGATTGGTCCTCTTACCTGGTTGACATAATCCTCAGCCTTTGAGCTCAGAGCCGAGGCAGCAGACTGCATTCCTCCAACACCCTGGATAAACAAGAAGTCAGACATTTTACTTTATAATTTGCAAGTTTCTTTTTATATTCACACCAGTCAGCAGCATCGCAAATAATGGTGTCTTGGTCATGATCAACATACGTCCTGGTAGGCTATGTTTGTTGGTTAACACCACACTCAACAATATAACGCCGGCATGTAATCAGGCCTGACCAGACAATCCAATGATTGACACCATGAGCATCGATTTCCACAATGGGGATAAAAAGTCAAGCATCAAGCAAGTCGACGCGCCAGACCTCCCGATCACGTTAGTCGCCTATTACGACAAGCAAGAGGTAGGCTATGGTAAACCGCATGCTGACACATTCAGTCAGCTATCAGATCTCTTTAGTCGTTAGTTGTGTCAAATTCCTCACAGTTTAGGTGGGATTCCAGATATACAAGCGTATCCAACATATATCTGAATTTGATAAAACTCGAATTACATTCGGAATCTAGTCTTTACTAGTCACATTCACCGCATTATCAGTTTTATTGACAATTTTGTGTTGAATAGTTTCCTTATTATAATTCCAAATACCAACCAGCTCTGATAAACCAGACATGTTGTCTATTTTCTGTTCCGTCCCTCCTTAGTATTCAGTGGTGTATCGTAATCACGAAACGTAGAACACGGCCCGCACGTTTTCAAACCCGGAAGTGAGGTATCAGTTATCCCCCCTTGTCCATTAAAACACGGACAAGACCGTACGTTTAATCCAGGAGCTACCACAATGTTTCATTAAATGTCCTTGTATCTAAATCAAAAGCATTGAGTAAGGAATGCTAAATAGACAAATAAAACCACTTACAGATGTATTCCCATTTTATTCCATGCTTCATGTTTTTATTGTTTTAAACTGGACACATTGTTCATGTTGATAATTATTTGCGATTGTATAAATGTTTAGGAATTGTATTCAAATGTTCAGGAGTTAAGATTTCTTTGAAATAAAGATAAAATTCTTGGTGACAGCTAAATTCTTGTTCATTGTTGACCGTCTTTTTTTCAATATATTAACGCAATATACTGCATTATTGTTTGGTGTACTCTTAATGTGACTCGCATATGACACCTTACTATCACAAAAATGTATATTTCTTCTCTGTATAGCGACATATTTACGTTACCTGGGTCTCAAGCTTCCTTGATGTGACTGGATCTTGTTCCATGCAACAACGTAACAGAGTGATAGTTTGGGCTGGGTATAATACCGCTGTAAACAGTAGGATGAAAGTGAAGCTGAAGGGAGTTTTCACAATCCTGGGATCATAATCGAGGCACATTTTGGATTCATGGCCAGCAGACCCTGTTGTCGATAAGGGATCGATAACTATAGTAATATAGTATTTTTTAATGCCGCTTTTAGCAATTTTCCAGCAATATAACGTATGAAAAAAAAAAGGGTCCTCAACTTGAGCAGTATATACATGTATGGATAGGTCCCCACATATATACAACAGGTGACTAAACTGGATCAGATGGTCAGACTCTGTCTTGGTTGACAGAGTAAATGTACCCCGATGGTGTGGTTTGTTGCTCATGTTTCCAGTGCCTGTCCAGATTCTGTTATTTATTCACCTTAGTGATACCGTTTCAATATTATTGACTGACACTTTGAACAATATTCACTCTCTATTTTGTTCAAGCATCTTGACGTGATTATTTAAAAATGTGAAGAGTGAGGGATTCTAGTAAACTATATCTCAACCCATGTTGAGAAAATGCTCAAGCACAATGTGTTCCTCAGCTGACTTCTACTTAGATTTACCATCATACAATGAAATATCTTGCACAAGATTTCATTTCCAGGGTAACTTGGGAATTTTCTCTATTACTACATGATTTTCAATTTTGTTTCCAAACAGAACAATTATGGTTTTACGCCACTTTTAGCAATATTCCGGCAGGGGGGACACCAGAAATGGGCTTCACACATCGTACCCATGTCGGGAATTGAACTCGGGTCTTGGGCGTGACGAGCGAACGCTTTAACCACTAGGCTACCCGACCGCCCCTCAAACAGAACAAAATGAAGACTCATAATTAACATGTAATAGGAGTAGGTACCATTTCAAATGATGGCATCAAGGTTTTCTTGAAATACTTATCGTGAGGTCGGTGAGCCATATAATGAATATAGCCTCAAATAGATAAAGAAAACCTTCTGAAGTGTAGATACACGATACCCAGGATTTCCCAAACCATTAGTGCACGACAAGCATGCTGTATATAATCTATAAAGTTAATGTGCAAAATTATCAAATCTCTAACATATCTGATCAGCAAAGACCATACCTATATTCATCCTGCTCATTTTGTAGGATACTATGAGTGAGTGAGTTGGGTTTAACACTGCCTTGAACAGTATTCCAGTTATATCACGACTTAATGTGTGAGGAAAGCCTGAATAGATGCAGGTTTCAAACATTTATCTCAAACCTAGAAACATATTCGGGGCAATTCAGTATTCAAACCACAAGTTTTTGGCGTGTCCAAGGGATGCAACTCTGCACAGCGAATCCACTCCCTGGAGATGATGAACGTGAAATGAAATCTCATAAGGACACTTGGGTGATTATGTCCTGATATCCCGATAGTTCAGATAATTTCTCACGCTATGAGTCTGGTTTGCCTGGTCACCATGGTCACAAGACACTGTGATCATGCCGATACACCTGAAATACCACAAAACATGCACAAAGCAAGAATTTACATTATACTGAAACATTTATTCTTCAACATGTTCAACAAAAACACAATAAATGTCAACTTATAAAATCTTGCAATCTTAAGTAAAAAACTGTACAAAAGACTTGTTTTACCATGTATACACTATAAACAGCTGGTCACACACATAAATTAATTCATATAACAATCTAGCACCTCTGTAAAACAGGTTGGCCCATCGTTGGAACTCTAATCATATTCAAACAGAAACAGCTTGTGATCCAGGTAACCTTTAACCTTCCGACACTTTTTCATATAAATTTCCATCATTCTTTTATTATTATTACCATGATAACATTTGATATTGTTACAACATATCATTTATCTGTAACTAGAGTGTTGTATTTAACATCACTTAACACAAACAGAATTTCAAATATATCACCAGGTCATCTTAAAGTGGGAGGCAAGTCCATTGTGAAGGTCATGCATCTTTTGCAACATTGTATATATGACACCATACTGGTACTTCAGAACCAAAATACCTCATCAGTACCTCATCATGTTGACAATCAAGTCCACCTGGCAGACAGACTAGGTGTTCTGATTCAGTAATTTTGAGAGTACCAAATGACGTAAGAACATTTTCATGATTATATATATATTTTTCAGAGGACTTTCTTCTATCCTGTTCTATATCATTAACAAATTTGAATAAAACAATTTTGGATGGCAATGTCCTAAAAAATGAGAGAACCTAAAACCCTGTGAGTGCGACATCTATTACCTCCTGTTAACCATTTAAACAAGAGGTAAGTAGAAATTCTTATTGACTAGCAGAATGTGGTTGAAAACTGCTTCCACTGTCGACTAGTAGTCTGAAGTCACATTGAGTAAAATTAATTTGGTCAAGCCAGGTCTTTCAATATGGTCAATACTAATCCATTGACTGAAATTCTCATCAACAGTTTCGGACAAGCAGATTGAAATGTAGTGGCACAGGCTGCCTGCTGGATTTCCTGTCCTTCTCCCTTACATGTTGGTTGGTTTGTTGTTTAACGCTGCCCTCAACAATATTCCAGCCATATGACGGCGGTCTGTAAATAATCGAGTCTGAACCAGACAATCCAGAGATTGATATCATAAGCATCGATCCACACAATTGGGATCGATGACATGTATTAACCAAGTCAGCGAGCCTGACCACCCGATCCTGTTTGTCGACTTTTACGCATAGTCGCCTTTTACGGCAAGTATGGGTTGCTGAAGACCTATTCTACCCCGGAATCTTCACGGGTCCTCCCTTACATGTACAACCATTTACCCTGAACATAGTAATAAGTGTCCATGGTACAACCAGATGTTTTTACTCTAGCAATATGCAAGTTACAGGATTTTAACTTAACAAAATAGTCCATGTGTCATTTAATACTAACATATGTGTAACAAAATGTTCTGCACTAGCTTCCTGAGATTTATGGAGATCATACAAAAGTTCAGTTTTGGGGCTATCACACTGACTGAAACTGGCATTAATAAACAGGTACTCATGACTTGTCCACTGGCTGTAAATTGCCACCAATACAGCTAATCAGTTTAACATCTTCCTTTTCTTTCTCTGTCTTTATGTACATGTCCATTTCATCTGCAAATTCATTAGGATCAATTTCAGAAGAGTTGATCACATGTCCATATTTGGCAGATATCTCAGCATCAATTTCATCATTACTTCTGACATCTGGGCTGCTGTCCTCAAGCTTCCTCTTTCTACTTAACGGTGGCCTCAAACACAGTTCTGTTCCACCATGCGCCATGTCACCTGACTCCCCATTTTCTTCAACTGACAGTGGAGAATCAGCAAAGGCTTTTCTCATTAGACTAGCTTTGTATTTAACTATATCTTCAATGTAGTAGCGCAGCTGTGACGGCTTCATGCTCTGAATCCATGGGATACGTTCTGCCATTGCAAGCAAAATATCCTTCATTCTTTTCAGAATGCCATTACTTTTTGGAAGACGGAGGTGATTTGTCTTGCAAAATGACGACAAACTGACATCAGATTTCTGAAAAGACAACCAGGCAAAGTAGGATGCTATGACAATAATAGCTTCAGGACTTCGCCCACTAATGAGCCAACATTTATCACAGATCTGCATGAGTTTTTGGGTCCTTTCAATAACCCCTCTATCAAAATTTGCTTTCTGCAGCGTGTGGGCTGTGAGTTGACCTAGGCTCCACCTTGGCATCTCAATCTTCATGATCTGTTTCATACGCCTCAACATCAATATAAAATTATTGATGGGGAGTTTCCTTGTGCTCGTCATTTCCCTTGCAGTGATTGGATACTCGTGTCGGCGCAAAACAATATACATACAGCAGGCACCCAAAGATTCCTTGAACTGTTTCGATCTGTTTCTAACCTCCATATCTGGGTGTTTACAAGCGTCGGCATGTATCAACATTCCTTCCTCCTTCAAGGAACTGCTGACACCCATCGCATTGCATATACAGGTTATTTCCTCGACACCGACCGGACTGACAAATTCAGTTTTCTTATCGGCGTCCCTCTTTGCAGCGAGTATACTTGCGCTTGCCCCTGTCGGCAAGGCACCGAGTGACGGAGCGTTGAAGTAACAATCGGAACTATCCTCGAAAGTTTGGTCAGACACAACCAAGCCACACTCGGAACAAATTGATTGTTCGTGTGCTCCTATCTTATCTTTAATGACAGCATCTTCTCCACAGAATGGGCATGACATTGTCTGGCGTTAAAGCCAACCGCAGATACTTGTTGAGGACGACAACCCACACTGCTTGACAAAAGTGTAATGCACGGGAACTCCGTCAGCTGGTTTTTGGATCTCACTGCGAGTCGTTAACCTCTGTGATATGAAAAGACGGAGCCCAGCATTGAGAATTTTTCGAGCTTAGCCAGGGGGCGCTCGTTGCACACCACTAGCTCCATGTCAGCGTTTGCAATGCAGACATTACCTTCTCAGGCGCGACTATATGCGGCTGTGAGGAGCTTGGCACAGAAGCGACGTCAAACTTCGATTTCCGGGTTTAGCCTGAGTGTGAGCATTCTTGTCGTCTGCTAGACACGGACATGACTTGGTGACACGAATTTACTGTCAACTTTCGCCATGCCCCTTCCCCACACTGTACGCACTCTGAAGCAAGTATGTCTTCGCAACATTTCAAAGAACATGGATCGACTATGGAGTGCAGACTTTGACCGTCTCTTCGCGGATATGCCGCGCCTTTACTATGTTCTGGGCCCATTCGATTACATGAGTGAGTGTTCACAAAGATATTTGGATATTTGTTGATTTTAACGTAGATCTATGTGTTACATCATTGTTTGGTGTTTGATAGACCCATTAATTCACTAAAGTTGTAAGGATAGTTAGTATTCTGAGTAACTAGTGATCAAGTCGGCCTTGATCCAAATTTCTGAAGATATCTTTCAAAATTCGAATTTTGTCATTCATTGAATTTCTTTCTCAATATTATGACTCCTCAGTCAATAAGGTCAAAGACTTGATCTCCAATATGCCTAGAATCCGTTGTAAGTTCAGTAGTAGTAGAAGGCTTTAGAGACTTGTCTGAGAAAAGCTAGGTATGTTAAAAGCTGCAGTGGAACGCACATACAGAGCTCTATATTAAGTAAATGAAAGCAGGTAGAAAAAGAGAATGTCAGAACCTGCAGTTGAAGCAAAAGGCAAAAGCCCGTTCTCAAATATAATGTAGAGGCCATAAGATATGCAGAATATTTCAGTAGCAGTCTGAGTGAGTGAGTGAGTGAGTGAGTATGGTTTTACGCCGCTTTTAGCAATATTCCAGCGATATCACGGCGGGGGACACCAGAAATGGGCTTCACACATTGTACCCATGTCGGGAATCGAACCCGGGTCTTCGGCGTGGCGAGCGAACGCTTTAACCACTAGGCTACCCGACCGCCCCTGTAGCAGTCTGAACTGTGGGGCCTGAGAGGAAGCTGGGAGTAGGGTTTGCCCTTGCTGCACGAATTTTGGGGCTGTCATGACCCCTTGTCTGTTCTAAAGAGTCACAGGTGTATTTTGGAGGGTCTTCATTGCGTAAGAATCAAATGATGTCTTTAATGCAAACACAATTCCTGTGTTCTATAGGTGATATTTCTTATTTTTGTATTGTTTTTTAAGGTATAATATCCCGTCAAAAGTGTGTACCATAATTCACTGTATAATGACAAATGGCTTGTATCCCAACTGATCTTTGAGTAATGTTAATTGCATGTTTGAAAAATATCTGTCAAATATGCTGTTTTTTCCCCAGACAGACAGACTTTCAAAAAGCTTCAGTAGTATAAGATTGACATTCTAGAGCCCAGTCTGAATAGAAGGGTATCAAATAGAAGATTGTCTGTCAAAAGCCTCTGGCTAGCCCTAATCTCTAGGCCTCTTTTAGAACCAAGTCACTCAAAAGCTAAAGCTAAACAAGTGAACAGAGAAAATGTGACATGATGATGTTGGTTTACTCATTGTACTCCTTTTTGTTTTCCAGCTTCTGAAATGATTCAAGAGCTTCTGGATACCCTGTGTGCTGATCACCGAGTAAGAAGGTCACACTTACATCTTCTCCTAACTGGCCGTCTTAAAGAACTGGACTTCAGCAAGTGCTCAAACATGACCAGTATGCTGCATCTTGTCGGCATCAGATGCCAGGTGAAATATTGTACTTTGCTAACTTTATCCATGTGATGTGTGTCTCTTACCCATTATTCTATAAGGTTGTGTGATAGTCATGTTTTTGTTCCAGATTAGCTTAGGAATCATTTGAACTGGATATCAACCTATGAACTGCTACCATGGTGCATTCATGGGTTGGCACACATGCATTTTACAGGACACCTATCCGCCATGTTTGTTTTCATGCTAAAAAATACAATTTGAAAAATAGGCGAAAAAGCTCATGTATGCAAAAAATATGACTCCGCTTTTTTTGTTTTTGTCTAATATGATTAAACCTTGAAATAGAATATCAAAGCAATCCATAAACATAAAAAAAACTGTACATGAACATTAAAAGAAATAAATAAGAAATATCATAACCTTACCTTAATCATTGTTAATGGCTAACACATTCGGTTTTAAATTAAATTTGGAGCTAGTTACAATCTGTTATACTACCTCTAACTTCAAAACACAGTGGGTTTGTCTTCTAATTATTCCTATGTGATTGTTTATGGGGTAAAAATAATAAGGCTTGCTGGATTTATGTTAGGATATTTGGATAATCAAAGCACTTGTCTTCACATGATGATCTTCTTCTGATGTGGTAAAATTGTGTAATATATGCAAACATCCTACTCCAGGGATACCCTCCTTGGTGTTTATTATTTACCAGTTTCAGATTCCTTTTTTTTTTCATATTTTGCAGAAGCTGACAAAGCTAGACCTCTCCAACTGCAGCGTAGCCACCCAAACTGTTCTGTGCAGTATTTTCCAAAGTCTTCCTTTGCTTAGCTGGCTGAATCTACGCCAGACGAAGACAAATGACCAGGTCCTAACCACGATTCTGTCTACGTGCAAGAAACTACAGCACCTGAACCTATTTGCCTGTCCGGTCACTGATCGAGGAATCGCCAACATTTTCCAGGAACTTCAGAACGGTAATGGCGCATCAAATATGAAGCAGAAGAGTAACTGCATCGCTAGTGGTGTGAGTCTGAAGTACCTGAATATCAGTGCCACGAAGATCAGCAGTAAGGGAGCCATCATGATCCTAAATATGTGTCCAAATCTCCATGTTCTCCTGTATGCAGATGTTATTGATGCTGTGGCTCAGACATGCAACTCAGGAGACAATGAAGACACTCTCAAGCTCCGGACACTCAATGCCAGTGCACTCAAATGCAGGGAGGTCAGTCCGGAATCTGTACAGCTTGCTGTCTTACGCTGCCCCTTCGTCACAGAAATTAATTTTTACCAAAATGCAAGTGATTCAACTTTACAGTATCTGAAAGAATTAAAGCATTTGAATACCTTGGAAATAACAAGTGACCAATGGGGAGATGTGACATTCTTTGATGGTCTGAAACCTCTCTTCACATCAATAGGACCCAACATTCGATCCCTTGGTCTGTATGACATCAAAGATCTTGACATTGGCCAACTTGGCGTTCTTTGTCCCAACTTAAAACGACTTAAATGTGTCATGGCAGTGTTTAACTCTGTGGCATTTATTGACACTCCATTATCAGGAAAGGATCTGAAATCTATCTATAGAGAACTGGACAATCTCATGGTTGTGATTGGAAATGATGGCACCAACTTTAGTGCATCCATGTTTGAACAAATTTTAGAAAACGCAACCAGTCTCTCTGAGCTTCACCTGATCAATGTTCAGTGCATGTGCACTGATCTGCTCCTCCGTATCCTAGAGAAGCATGGTATGCAGTCTCTGTCTTCCTTGACTCTGGAGTCCTGCAATAGACTCAGTGGGGATGCAATATCAAGACTGATCTGTTGTGAGAACCCATTACGTGCTCTGTGTCTGAGGAACTGCCAAGACACCTCCCAACAAGATGTTGATGGTTTCAGGAAATATGTGAAAAAGCACAACCTCCAGTTGTCCATCGTCTGGGAGTAAATATCATGGATAGAAGTGAACGAATGCTGTTTTACGCTGTAGTACTCCAGCTGATATATAGTCTGGACCAATGAATCAGTGGTTGATAGCATGAACAACAGTCCATAGTACGGCAGTAGCATGTGTAGCCCATCGAGATCAAGGGGTGTTCAGGTAGCCAGACGGTTAAAGCGTTCGCTTGTGACGCTGAAGACCCGGGTTCAATTCCTGACATGGGTTCAATGTGTGAAGCCCATTTCTAGTGTTCTCCGCTGTGATATTGCTAGAATTTTGCTTAAACCGGCATAAAACCTCACTCATTCACTCCCATTGAGATCAAGTGGGCGTTTTACACCACAATATTAATTATTAACATAATTCTTTTACTCTAATAATGATGGGTTTTATTGTGTATTACATTTTTTATAAATGTTAGTTCCAGAAACATGTTATTTCAATCGGAACTCCATTTTTTGATAATATTTATGTATGCTTGATATATATGTTTGGAAATAGAAATTAACATCATCAAGTGATAGTTATCATTATGTATAAGAATGCTACCTCTATTACATCCTAAGCCATAAATTCCTGTTAAAGCTTTTTAGGTTTTCATGGTATTTGACATACTTCTGACGCCACTTCTACCACTGCCATTCTGTGTAAAGGTCTGCTCTCTCTTGGTGTAGTTAGCTAATCTGTCTTGTTGGACTGGTGCACGAGAAGAGTCCCTCCAGGGTGCCATTAGGACCCATAGACTTTAGAAGCTGCAGGGCCTGACTCAACTCTTCAGGCCCTCATTTAAACAACTATAGGTTATTGTGACAGATAAATCGAAGCATAAATTTACTGAAGGACATAAGGACCTACACAAATTTGAAACTGGCCCTACTTGCCACGGGCCTACAGACATGCACTTATTTCAAACACTGCCTGGCCATCTCAACAAGCATCTTGGTAGACAAAGGTTTTACTAACTGGTGGTAATTGTCAATGGTAGGCTGTGTGGTGGGTCCTGTAGATGGTGACCTTTGGGCTGGTCACACTTGCCAGTGACTGGCCATGGTGCCGAACCCAGACTAAACAGAGCCCTAAACCTTGCCCTCTGCTCCTCTGGAACCCAAAGGGCCAGCTTGTGAGAGAACTCTCTCATCCGGGTAAGACCACTTGGGGAAATGGGATATTCCTCCAATAGGTCAGAGTCATTTAGATGATCTTCCAGGTCCTCAGGAGTAGATCCGGGACCGAAGATCTGTTTGGCCAGCCAGATCAGTGCTGTCTGGGCCTGAACCAGATGCTTCACCTCTGTTTGTCCCTCATCAAAGCACTGGGGCAAAAGACTCATCAGGTGTTGCCTGAGATGCCTTGTCTGTTTGGAGCACCCAAAGAAGAAGCAAGGTGAGCCCTGTGCTGACTGGGATACGGAGGAGGTTTGGCCATGATCCTGTGTCAACCCTGGCTTGCGGTTCCTGATGGGCTTTCCAGGGTTAGTCGGGGCTAATGAGGTCCCCAACCCCAACCTGTCTGAGGAAGTGACAGATACTCTTCGCTGCACAGGCTTTCCTTCCATGGTGGTCCCCTCTGGCTGTCCATGGTTGTACAGGTGTAGGTCACCACGTCTTGGGGACCGCCCTCTTCTGTAAGTGATAGCCTGGATTCGTTGGGGGGACTTTCCCCTTCTTGGACTGTGTTAACGATGAGGTCCTCGAGATTGTTCTCTTGTAGGGGTGCATCTCCTCAGGGAACGAGGCCTCTGAATGACCCTTGACCAGGACACTCATGTCGAGGATGCCTTGAGGGCGAACGTGAGCAGGCATGGTGTCCCAAGCAATCGCGTCTCCGGATAGAACGTGAGCGGTGGTTCTCCATGATGTTGTTGCTTGGTTGTGGTTTTGTTTTGTTTTTTGTCTAAAGGTGCCTGCAAGAGTGGGAAACTATATATTAACCCTTCCATCATTTAAGTATGTGCATGGGGAGACCACGCATACAGTTTCAGTTATCGAGACAGTAGTCACAGAAGTAAGAGTCCATTGTTTTAGACTCTTCCTCCATGAGCCCCACACACTCGCCGTGATACCATTCAGCACAACCATCACAAGCGATCATTGGTGTACTGTTGTAGGGTTTGTGGCACTTACAGTATAAAATGCCAGTCTCTTTTTGGCCGACATCCGACTGGTATTCCACTTGTGAATCCTTTGTCATCCCCTTTTTGGACTCAAACTTGGCTTTTGCCCACAACGCCCATGCTGTAATTTTCCTATCCCGTCTGGTGGACAGACTCTTGGTTCCTGTATCGGAAGGTAAACAGGGGGGGTGTCTGTTTCTTGACAGTTAGAAAGGGACCCTTCCATATAAGATGCAACTTTTTGCACTTCCCTACCTTCACGGCGGTGTCCATGACCAAATCTCCTTTCATTGGTTTTCAAGTCATAATCCCTCTTCATTCTTTGTAAGGCTGTTCGGAGATTAGACCTGTCCATCTCATGTGCCTCCTGGATTGCGATCTGTAAGGAATTCACATACTCTTGCAGGGAGTTGGATAAATGTTTAATTTGGGAATCCAAACATCAGATCAGCTGGTACCTTCACCTCTCTTCCTAGCATCAACTTGTTGGCAGAATATCTTGTCTGTCGGTTTACATATGACCGTTTTGCCCCTGCTAGCTGTGCTAGGTACTCGTCCCATCCTGCTTGTGACTTCCCTACATGACAGCGTATCATCTGGAGTAATGTCCTGTTATACTGGTCTACCTGTCATTAGAAGACGGATGGTAGGGTGTTGTACGGGTTTTGTGAATGTGTAGCAAGGAACTCATTGACAGCGGCTTGTGCCGTCACCTCTGTCTTTTGATTTGGAAGAGGGATGCACTCAACCCACTTCGTGAATTTGTCTACCATCATCAATATGTACTGATTCCCTTACTAGCTTAAGGGCAATGGACCAATAAAATCCATGTCCACTCTTTCCATTGGCGCGCCTGCATGGAAATTGGTCATTTTTCCCCTAGAGTGTTTAGAGGGTTTCTTGTTCTTACTACATTTCTCACATGTTTGGTCATATTCCTGTGCCTCTTAAGAGCATCAGTACCACTAATACCAGGACCTTAGTCTCTCTCTTGTCTTTGAGATTCCCATATTGCCTGCTGCAGAATGTCCTAGACATGCTTCAACACTTCTTGCTGGAGGGTTTGTGGAACAAGAAGCAGTTTGTTGTTGGAGTCCTGATTACTCTCTCAGACCACCAGACTCCTGATCTCGTGAGAATTCTTTGTCTATCCAGTAGGACTTGGTTGCTTGGCGTGCTAGAAATATTTCTTGTTCAGATGGTAATGTTTTATCATCCAAACATTGATGCAGAAAGGTTAGTTGTTTGTCCTTTCTGCTGTAACTTGTCCAGAGAATATCCAAACTTTGGAGTGGAATCCCTCTCTGCATTAATGGTGACTTTCTGAACTTGTACGTCCCTCGGCTCCAGAAATAAATCAAGATTTCCTGTTTGTGTGTCAGTCACCATTACGAGGCCCTGAACACTAACCTCTGGCTTTGGACAGCTCTCCAAACAAGTCTGTAGATCTTGGGTAAAATACATACTTGATGTACCAGGAACATTCCCCCCTGTTGAAAATGTTGCTTGTCTGGTAGTGGAATCCAACAAGAGTTGTCTCACTTTGGCATGAGTGATGCTTCTCCTTGACAAGGGTATGGAATAATCAACTTCTTCCTGGAAGGCTCCCCAAGTTTTGTGTGCTCTCTTGCAATATTTGCAGCCATTGCATGGGAGTGACAGGGGCTCAACTGCTCCCTGATAATAAGGGCAATTGTCCATCTGCATGAGGTGCTTGGCTTAATTCCTCAACCGAACGGACGAACTGTCCTTCCGGTGATTTAACGTGCGCTTTCCGCATGTAAAAAATTACATTTAGCGTACTCTCTCTTGACCATCTTGCACTTGTATCAGTTCCGCTCCAATGGCCCAGTCTAAAGCATCTGTATCCAAGATGAAGTGGTCTTTCTTGTTGACGTAAGGGCAGCTTTTACCTTTTTGAAGGACTTCTCTTGTTTTTCCACCCAGCTAAAGGGTTTCTTTCCTTCTTTCCTGTGACATACATTAACTGGTTTACCTGAATTTCTGGTCCAGACTCGATTATTTACAGACCGCCGTCATATAGCTGGAATATTGCTGATAGCGGCGTTAAACAACAAACAAACAAACTAAAACCTTAAAACCATGTCCACTGTTGTTCCATTTATAGTTAGGATATGGTTTTTCATGTCAATTTCTGCACTATTTTTCAGCAGGAAGTCAAAGCCCAGGATTATCTCATCTCCTATTGGAGCCACATATACAGGCATTTGGAAACGCTTGTTTTAGACCTGCAATGTGACTGGTTTGGTGAGAAAACCCTGCATCTTCAATTCTCGTCCAGCAGTGCATAAGGTGACATCATGGCCCTTCGCTGGTTTATGTTGGAGCTTTTTGAATAATTTGTCAGAGATAATTGTCACCTCTGCTGCGGTATCAATTATGGCCTTTGCCTTTGTGCCCTGGACCAATAGCGGGATAGTAAAAACTGTTTCAAGAACACTGCATTGATTGTAACTTCAGGACATGGACGTTTGAAGATGTCACTACTCACAGAAGTTTGTGGTCTGCTAGGACCATTGCCATGAGCAGTGACTTCCTTGTGGGCACCTTTAAAGGAATTTGAGAGACCTAGCTGTGGGGCCATGATTGCAGTTTCCAGCTGGCCTTCACTCAAGTGAGGGGTAGGCCTTAGGCCTTTCGACCCACCCCGTTGGAGTTTAACTCCTTCTCCCCGTTCCTCTTGAAATGTATCTTTAATCAGGCTTCTCGGAGGACAATTTATCTTAAAGTGTCCCACTTGGCCACACTGGTAACATTCATTGCTGTGACCAGGTGATGTTGCGAGACTAGAGGAACGGGAATGTCTGTTACTAAATCTTCCCATTACTTTGAACAGTATGGTTTCAATCTTGACGTACCTTGCCTCCAGCTGGTCTATTTTCTTTTCCAGGGTTGGGGTTCTGGAGTTTCTTCCTGGTGACCTTGTAACAGCCCTGACCTGAAACTCTTCACCCTCTTGTTGATCAGATGCCAGATATCTTATATTTCGCTGTTTACCATAGATGGTGTGGTGGGTGTGCTGGAATGCGAGCACAGCATCCATTGCTCGAAGGAAAAAGGATGTAGATTGGCTGCGTATTGACCTGCCTCCATCTGCTCACATCCAAGACAGAATCTCATGATGACTTGTCGCTCAAGTCTTCTGGCAATCTGCCAAATGCAACTGTTGTTGACAAGAGTCGTTCTGACCATTTCTCCAGGGACTCATCCTGTTGTTGGCGCATTGTGTTGAATTTTACCTGCACCGTTTCTGGAAGTTCTTGGTGATCATACCATCGTTGAAATTTCTTAATGAAATCCTCAAATGAGATATCGAATCTCGCTCAATGCACGAAGCAAAGTATTCGCTCGCTTCGTGCTTCATGCAGAAGCATAACTGGTCCGGTAGCTCCTCAGAATCCCCGTTCTCCTGTTTGGCATAAGTCCTAAACCTCAAGTAAAAAGCCGACCAACGACTCTTTCCATCAACGACCATTGCCCTGGGTACCTTGATTGCCGGGCTGTGTCGCTCCTGTCTTGCATAGCCCTGCCTAGGTTGATGCTGTCTGGCCCTTCCTCGGTTAGGAAACCTGTATTCCTCATCATCAAGCACTGGCTCTATGTAGATCTCCGGTTCTCTGGGACTTGGACGACCATGCTCTTTCTCTGTAACAATCTGTGTGTGTCGTCTGACATTCCCTGCCTCATACCCCCTTGTCACTCAGAAATTGCCCAGGATGTATATTGCTTCCTGATTGATTTTCGATCCTTCTTGTCTGGGGAATTGTTTGGACTTCATGTGTTGCCTGATATTTATCAATGACAGAAATCAAATTTTGTTGATGTCTAGTTCGGTCATATTGTATCCAAGATGCTGTTGCCTGTGCAGGCACTTTGGGTCAAACCCCACCATGGATATTCTGGTCTGGGGTTTGGACTGGGCTGCTTATCGGTACCTGTTTATGAGCCCCTTACGTTCTGCCAATAGTGTTTGGATGAATGCACTTCTTTGACGCAACTCTTCCTCATATCGGAGTGCTGCGACTTGAGTCAACACTGGCGGTGAGTATGGTGAGTACTGGTAAGGTGACTACTGTGCCAGGATGTGGGGATACGTGCTCGGCATGCTAGTTGCAAGAGTGCTCGCAAGGTGGTGGCATACGATTGGCTGTTGCAAGAGTGCTCGCAACCAGTAGTGGTGGTATATGAGTGGGTGTTGCAAGAGTGCTCGCAACACCGCCAACAGGTGGTGGTTGATGTACTGGGTTCATTAAACCCCCTAAGCCCCCATACACTGATGAAATACAAGCAGAACCTTGCCCCATATTGACTGAACTTGACATGGCTGGTTGGAGAACGCCAGAGGCTGGTTACACATTGTGGGGCTTCCTATTTCTGGGCTTGTATTACCTCTATTTCTTTTCAGGTACAGAGAAATTAAAAATAGTCAACCAAGGAGCTGACTTTATGAACTTTTAGGTTGAAAAATCACTTCCTGGTGATTTCCCCTTTATTAATTTTGCCGATACCAGGCACTGTGATCAAATCTTGAATTTCACAAGAGTTTGTGTTATTTTTTTCTTCTACTATGGTTTGATACAGTTCGATGTCCTAATTCACCTTATAAACAAGGTGAAACGCTGTGTTTTCCAAAATCTTTCACAAAACACAGCTGGTGTGTGATCCAAACTTGAGATTGTTGAGCAATCTTATATTTGGAAAAAAATTAAAGCAAAACACAGCGAGTGTATAATCCCAATGTTGACAATATTGACTGATTCCTATGTTGTTTCGTCATTACAGAGTATTCAACAGATTTCAATTATATTGATTAATTCATGATGAATAGATATCACGGTAAACCAAAATTGGTCGTATGCAAAGTATCACGGATGAGGGTAAGGGTCACGAGGTCAAAGGGTTTGTTGACGCTCGCAACAGACTGTCAAAATTTCTCAGAATCTGCCAAACAGGTCAATTCGTGTGGCACATGAATGAAATTTGTTTAAGACATACATATAACATATAGATAGCATCAATAATTACAATAAATGGAAAATATCTTCCAATCGTACGACAACATTTACACTATAGATCGCCAACGGGCAAAACAATCAAAATGGCTGCCCGTTCAAAAGCAGAAATCGTAATCCTATTCGCAGCTCCACTGTACTAATTTTACATCCGTGAACAATATGGTGATTAGCTGTTCTTAGCTGATTTCGTCAATTGATAGTATGATTGTACGGCCCTATCCACGTAGTGTAATGTCAAAATATGACGTGCGACTGCTTAGCTCGGAACTAGGGATTTTTACCTTGTTAAAAGCTTCGGTTGCAGACAAACTCTTTTCCGGCAGCGCTTGGCCACATGCATCTTGGCCTCAGCTGCCCGAACACTTCCGAGGGAAACCGATGTCTCCGACGGAAGTGGAGATCGTCTTACTACAATACTTTCCCCTTCATCCTATTAAGTGTAGTTAGAATGGTAGTTATTAGCCAATCATTTAGTGGTCTTTCTTGATGGTTTCAGTTTAACACCCCAAACCTGGAAAGTTTCTTAAACTCTTCCACTGATAGATGTTTGCAGACGTTCCATCCTGAAGTTAGGGAATAGTAACTCCTTTTGCATGCTTGGCACCAAGGGTGGAGATCTCAGACCAGTTGATCAAAGAAACAGACACCAGATGGAGAGGGAGAGGGAGAGGGAGAGTCCATCTCCCACAATACATTTCTAAACTAACTACCTGGTACTTACGAGAACTTTTTTATACTCCCTAATCAGTTATATCTGCTCTCTATCTCAGAGTTAGAAATTGGCACTAGTCCTATTGTCCTTGCCAAGCTTCCCAATACTTAAGGTATCCTAAGGACTAGTAGACATTTGCCCTTTTGTGTGTGTGTGTGTGTGTGGTGGGGTTGGTATATGGACTAGTGGGCTGAAACTGTTAGTTTCTATCGTTGTATCTGTACTTGTCTTTTTGACAGGGGGGGGGGGGCAGTCATCTAAGACGCCGTGATTCGCTGTGCAGAGTTTCATCCAATGGGCACGCCAGAAACCTATGATTGTTAGAACCTCAGTACGCCCCGTTTATGTTTCTATGTTTGTCAGCACCAAACCCGTGCTCGTGGGTTTCACCGAAGTGGTAAACTTCTGAGACCTGCATCACTTCGGGCTTATCTCCCACATTAAGCTGACACCCCGTGATATAACTGGAATACTGTTAAAAGCATATTAAACCCAACTCACTCACTCACTCCCTTTTTGACGGTCTCAAGAAGTTACAGTGTGAAATAATTCGACAAACATGATCCCAACAATTTTTATATTTACATCTGGAAACGCAGTAAAGAAGTGACACTGTGGTGCCTCGTGCATGTACAGTTGCATCTAGCAATTTCCCTCAACAATTAGAAATGTGTATCAGAGAAGGGGGCTTCAGATGAAAATCTTACAGATTTTATAGTGTGATGAGAGCCCAAACAGGAGTTTATGGCTAATGATGTAATAGATGTAAACTGCTATAGGGAATTATGGCAAAAATGGATAGAATGATCAATAAACCACCCTCATGTTATCAGAAATGTGCGGGCCACAGTACATGCTGTAGCTTGATAATGCCCTCATATTGCTTGACGACGGGCCATTATCACGCCTGTTGTTAGGTGACGTCATAGGTATAGGGATAGGTGACATTCAATAGTGACGTCATCTGGTTTGTTCAGTGATGTTTCCATATTTGTAAAAGTGGGTCAGTGACATTTGTTGTGTGTTGATTGCAGTAAATGTTTCAAAATCGATATTGTTTATTTTATTTGATAACATATTCTATCTATTTTAGCTATAATAATTTTTCAAGGCATTATCATTTGCAGAAGCCCTCGGTCTTTTCAACTGCCCTCCTTTGTCAGACAGATAATGGAAGACCTCTTGTTTCTGGAAATGATAATTCCCTGGGAAAGTAGCGTTACCTTTATATTATATAATGCAAGAAATGATGTCATAGTTAGTGGAGAAAATGCTGAATGTTCATATTGATAATTGCAGCTTGTTATGAAATTACATCATTTACTATGCAATTGATTGGTTAATTGCAAAATATTTTCTCCATTATGATATGTATTGATATGTTGATCATATCTTGCTGAAATGTTTTCTTTAATTTGTCCTTTTATGAAAATATGTCTTTATCATGTGACAAACCTTTAGTGTCTCACATTAATAAATCAGTTCCAAATACAAAATAAGGTCCCAAGACATGAGAAAGTGAATTCAACAGAATCGACAAGCTTTACAAATACGAGCACACAATCACAATGTATGTTTCTAGTACATATTGTTACACAGTCTGCATATACTGCATATTGTAAAATGCATGGACAGGTGGATCTAATATTTCAGCCCAACTGAACACCGTGTGTGATGAGAGGAGAGCATTGGGATGAAATGTCAGTTTCTGCCTCACTTTGACGCTTTGTGAGTGAGTGAGTGAGTGAGTTGGGTTTAACGCCGCTTTTAACAGTATTCCAGTTATATCACGGCGTGTCAGCTTAATGTTGGAGGAAAGCCCAAAGTGATGCAGGTCTCAGACATTTACCACTTCGGTGAAACCCACAAGCACGGGTATGGTGCTGACAAACCTAGAAACATAATCGGAGCGAACCGGGATTCGAACCCACAGTCATAGGTTTCTGGCGGGCCCAAGGGACGCAACTCTGCACAGCGAATCGCTGCGCCTTAGACGACTGGGCCACCCGTGCCCCCTTAACGCTTTGTGAAGCGTTAAACCGTAAACAAGGTCTTGACTCTTTTTGACTTTGAAGCTGTTGTAGCATGATGTGAAGGTGATTTTCAATATCACTCTGCCTACAGCCCTCTATTTCTCTTTCTAGAGTACAAATTGCCCAGCACTAGGTGACCTACTGCCTTGTTATAGAACATAACCTTTGTGTAGATTTACATATTTATCATTTATTGGTCTACAGGAATTTGACATGTTAGTTTGTTGCCAGTGCCACATCAACAGAAGATGTACCGGTATTCATACAAATTATGGTATACAGAGCATTGTATTTAGAGACCTATTTATCATATTAAATTTTATGCAGATATTATTTATTTTTGACCACCTATATCATGTATATTATCTTCTCATGAACGAGGAACGATCAAACTTATCGGGTCTATCTGAAATGTTGGATACTGTGAAATACAATAATAATCCAATAATGTAAGTTATGTGTTTGTCATGTTTTCTAACAGTGTTTGAAATTAAGAATGAAAACCATGGCGGTCCTTGTGATATTCATAATAATGCCAATATTTTAGAAATACAAAATTAGAGGGTTTATTTATATAACTTGAAATTCTATGGCATGAAACTGCAAGAAACCAAGGATCCCTTAATTTCTAGCACTGATTGGAGTGAGTTTGGTTCAGCATCGCTTTGAACAGTATTTCGGTCATATCACAGCGAGTCAGCTTGATGTGGGAGGCAATCCCAAAGTGAAAAAACAACAACACACAAAAACAGTGTGGTCCTGGCACACAAAGGACTATAAATGAATGTAGGATTTGGAACCAACATTCATATGATCCTGGCATACCTAGGGGACACAACTCTGCAAAGCAATTCGATTATAAATTAAATTTTGTATCCAGGTATTATGTTTGCAAAAGATGTGTTACTGGTATGTCTTTATGAGTATCAGTGTGTACACCATACTCACTCACTCACTCCTTATTTGTAAAATATATATCAACTACTACATGCAGATAAAAGGGGGACAACAGCATGAAAACATGACATGATTATATAGAAATCTTTATTTCATCACATAATACAGTTTAATAAGAGCTATAAAGTTCATAAAATATTCATATGGGATAAAGAGCAACACCATCTGATATTCATCCTGCACATACACTCCATGTCCAATTGGAACACACTTGGTTTTGTATTATAAATATGTGTATTTTCAACATTCATTCTATCATCCCAAATTACTGACAGCAGCATATTACTTTCTGTATTTAAATGAATGTGATGCCTTAGTGAGTGAATGAGTGAGTTTGATTTTATGCCGCTTTTAGCAATATTCTAGCAATATCATGGCGGGGAACACCAGAAATAGGCTTCACACATTGTACCCATGTCGGGAATCGAACCTGGGTCTTCGGCGGGACGAGCGAACGCTTTAACCACTAGGCTACCCCACCGCCCCGTGATGCCTTAGTATTACCATGAGATTCTTTTCAGAATGGGTTATTAAAACAAGAATTTGTAACATGATCGGTCAATAGTTAGGCTGTTCCAAGTCTATAGTTCACACACATTTGGAAAAGGCCTTCCATCAAGCTATAAATGGGTACCCGGTAGGATGATGTAAGAGAAAGTTACCTCCAGGAAGGTAAGAGAGCAATTTGAATGCATGCTGATCTGTTGACAGTGATAATGACGTCATTCAGTTTGAGATTTTCATCAACTTAAAAGTTCAATTTTGGATGATGGAAATGTACCAGTAGTGTGACAACTAACATCAAGATGTGGTACACGGCCTTGAGGTGATCATTGCATGTTGAGTTTAAGATTACATCATATACCAAATCAACAGATATCACATCACATGGGTTGTAAAGAAAAAAGGGTAAAACTATCAAAATGAAAATTCTAAAATATAAAATTGATATATATATGTGCTTCATGCTATTGCTACAAGTCTATTGGGATACTGTGAGCAGAAGTCTGAAAAGGTCACAAACATTTTAAAAAATCAAACAAAAACATTTTGTTCTACAGTGACATTGTGCAGCATTCCATAGCTTTTCTCATTAATATGCACATTTTATTTTGCGTAGTTAAAAAATATTGGCCAAAATATATACATCACTAAGTATACTAGTCAGTACCGATATGCCATTTACAAAAGTGGACAATATTGAGGAATATTCTGTACATTTACTTCTACATTGCATCTAACTCACATAAAGTTGCATCAAAGTTCAACGAAACTTGCTGGAATATCTAAACTATGTAACAGTCTGCATAAAACACACTCTCATGGTCACTCGACTATAAGATCGCCACTTCAAACAGAACAGACAATAAGAAACTTGATTAAAACAAAGATGATCTCTAACTAAAAACACTGAGAAGCTTAAACAATAAAGACTGTAAAACATTTCACAAAATGAGATTCACAATACAACTCAACTAACTCAGACGTTCCATACAACTGTGTAATTCTGACTGGATGGGACTCAACCCCCAAAAGTACTAGAATTTGTACTTTACCAGGAAAGTGTTATCCCAAATAAAGCATATATTACATTGTGGTACTCTGTTCTCCATTAGCTATCACAATACTTCAGGACATGAGAAATAATAACCATGGACACAGCATGGCACACCCTGGATCACCAAGATAGATTTGGTCAAATCAATTCAGCCCAATTAACTTAAAAGTTGAGTAGAACTTGCTTACTGTAATCAACTACATCAAAATGATAAACAAATATAATAAGGAAGAAACGAGCTTTCACTCA
The DNA here is from genome assembly GCF_022045235.1 of Haliotis cracherodii. Classification (NCBI taxonomy): domain Eukaryota; kingdom Metazoa; phylum Mollusca; class Gastropoda; order Lepetellida; family Haliotidae; genus Haliotis; species Haliotis cracherodii. Next base: position 54,123,731 of record NW_027266343.1, on the reverse strand, counting down.
GTTAACATTTAAACTGTAACGAATACATGTTGAGTAATACTAACACAGTTTCCTTGTTCCTAGAGGTTTTGCCCAATGTATTAATACAAGAAGTAGACAGCTACCGGTGTAACTTCTATCATAGCACACAATCTACACAACAACCTGATCCCGTCATGGGACATGCAGGTGAGTATTTTCTATGAAGCTTGGCAAAGATTGTAAAATAAAACAAACCATGGCCCCTCTGTAGACCTGGGCCCCGTTCCTCAAAGCGATCTTGGCGCTACGATGATCCTACACCTATGTTAGAGTATGGGACTTACGATCACCTTAGTGCTAAGATCGCTTTGTGGAACGGGGCCCAGAATTAATACCACATGGTGATGTGAGGTTTAAGATGACTCTCTCGTGAACACAACATATACTCAACAAAAAATGTTAGGGATCATGAATAGTTTGGGACATATTTTTGTTGTGAAAACTGACCACACAAAAAAAGTATCCTAAAAAATAGTCCAGGGCCCACTTGCACAAAGCGATCTTAGCGCTACAACTATTGTAAACCTATGTTAAAGTATGGGAGTTACGATCATCTTAGCGCTAAGATGGCTTTGTGCAAGTGGGCCCTGATCTTTTACTTTTTCTGTTCAGTATCTCTACTGATGGCAAGACTCCAACTAGAGCCTTGTTTGAACACACTAGCCACTTGACATCAACCACGTGAGAGGATAACCCAGAGTTATCCCCCTTTACATATTGTCCTCCTCCTCCCCTTCTGCTAGACTGCCAACAGATGGGGCGAGAGGGTTGAAGCCGTCAACGTCGTCGTCGTCGTCGTCCTGAACTTGGGTGAACTGCCTCGGAGTGGGGGCGTGCAGGCGGGGCACGAGGCTAGCGCTACGGGTCAGACGGTAGCGTTTCGGGGTCTCGTTGTGGGCGACTCCCTCATTGGAGCGGGACCGGTCGGCGAAACACAGAGAAGTGTCATCTTCAAGAGGCGCATCATGGCCTACAGTCGATTCATGCGGCATCTGGCAACAGAGAGTTGAAACACTCAGGACAAATGGAACTGCTGCGAGACGAGCGTCAATATCAGCCTCGGTTGGGCCTTGGTCAGGATAATAAATCCTCTCTGATGATATGAAAAAATAACACATTTCTATAAAATGTTACATGCAATTTTTTTAAATTTATATATTCAATTTTAAAAAAAATATTTTTTTTTTTTGGGGGGGTGTATATAAAAATTGGTATATAAAATGGGGGAGGGGTTAGCAAAATATGATACAGTCCTAAGACCAATCTCCCCTCCACCTATAATATTGATAACCTGATCCAAACATGTCTTGAAGAACAAACAATAATGTCTATTTGCTTTTTTATTCTTTTCCCACCAGCTGACAAGGATTTTTTTACCAAGTCCATAAAGCATTAACAACTTTGGTCTTGTCTATGAGTGTTGAGTGTAGTGATTACTCATACGTAAATAAAGATGTTATAAAAACAGATTCATATGTAACACCTCTCTACTTTTACTCATGTTATCATTCATTTGAGAAAAAACATTTGTGTTAAAAGTCATTTAGGCTTGCAAATATTCCATTCTGGATTTGCATGTGATGAGTTGTGTGGCAATCAGTATTTCAAGGCGGCAGTATTACCAGCATGGCCGGGGCCCTGAAGATGTAGGTGAAGGGGTAGTGGATGAGGTTCATGAACGAAGCAGCGTACAGGTCGGCGTACCGCATCACCTGGCTGGCGAAGAATGTCTGACGGGATCCTTGAAACAGAGAATGATGAAACTGTATTCTTCCATGAGAACAAAGTCGGCTGATAATATTTGGATCTTTGTTAAATACAGTAAACCCCTTGACCTTTGTAAACTCCTATAAACTCCATGACCTTTGTTACATACTGTACACCCCTTGACCTTTGTAAAATCCAATACACCCTGGACCCTCATTGAATACTGAACACTCATAGACTTCTAAAAATTTCTGCACACACCTTGACCTTTCAAAAATCCTGTCCATCCCTCAGCCTTTCTTAGAATCCAGTACACCCCGAGACCCTCCTAGAATCCAGTACACCCTGAAACCCTCCTACAAACCAGTACACCCTGAGACCTTCCTAGAATCCAGTACACCCCGAAACGTTCTTAGAATCCAGTACACCCCGAGACCTTCCGAGAATCCAATACACCCCGAAACGTTCTTAGAATCCAGTACGTTCTGAGACCTTCCTAGAATCCAGTACAACCCGAGACCTTCATAAAATACTGGCGACTCTGCTAAGAACACACATAATTTGTTATTCATATTATTGCTGGTTCAGACAAAGACAAACATTTTCTCACCACTTCTGAAGAGACTTCCCAGAATTCCATATGACATATCCATTTCATGAGTGACTTCCTGGAATAAATACAAAAACACAATCATTTTTGAGCCAAAAAGAATACCTATTGCAAATATGGTAATAACAGACCCTGCCCAAATGCTTGACAGTTTTTTTTACAAATTCCCATCTTTTTGGTTTACCTCCCATGATTCTTTTCATCCCGCCTTGAATTAATAGCCAGTCTCTGGACCCCGTTCCACAAAACCATCTTAGCGCTAAGGTGATCGTTACTCCCATACTTTAACACTGGCATACGATAGTCATAGGGCTAAGATTGCTTTGTGAAACTGTGCCCTGGTTCTTCTACAGATCTAGGGCGCATTCCACAAAGCCATCTTAGCGCTAAGGTGATCGTAACTCCCATACTTTAACACTGGCATACGATAGTCGTAGGGCTAAGATCGCTTTGAGAAACGGTGCCCTGGCTCTCCCAGAGATCTAGGCCCTGTTCCAAAAAGACATCTTAGCACTTAGACGATTGTAACTCCCATACTTCAAGATAGACTTACGATAATTGTAGCGCTAAGATCGCCCCGTGCAACAAGGACCAGGGACACACATCTTACCCTAATGGATGTCTGTATTTGGCTGATGTCCGGCTTCACCTGGCTGCTGCTGTCAAGGTTTCTGAAACAAAGGACACATCTTGCACCTGTTGCATATATTGCATGGCACGCAGCTTGCAGTGTTCGAAATTAATGGGGTTCCTGGGTCCTTGAGGTTTGCTGCTCTCGTATTTGAATCTGATGACTCTTGACATGTTACATTTAACATTAGGGTCATGAGAAGGGGGCCATTAGGACAAAAAACTAAAATAAGAAAAAAACATAATGACTTTTGACAATATATTTTTTGGCCTTTTCTGTTTTACATTTAGGTGAAGTGAAATAAAAAAAAAGATTTTATCATTGCTGTTCATACAAAATGTGGGGTAGCCTCATGGTGAAAGCATTCGCTCGACCCGCCGAAGATTCGGGATTCGATTCCCCACATGGGTACAATGTGTCGAGCCCATTTCTGGTGTCCCCCGTTGTGAATATTGCTAACAGCCATATAAAACCATACTCACTCACTCGCTCAAACGAAATGATGAATAAAACACACTAACGTCCCCCCAAAATCAATTATCTTGGGGGTTCTTTCATAAGTAGCAGTACTAATCTGGAAGTTGAAACTGATCGTCCCTCTTCGTCCGCAGCTTGTTTAGGGGAACTCACTTGTAAATCTCTCCGATCTTACAGTCAAGTTCCTCCAGCTTGGAGAACAGGGACTGCTTGTGTGTCCACACTTGGAGTTCCTGGGTGATCTCAGGGACGATCAAGAAGGTTCGCCATCCTCGGCTCTTCTTGGACTTGAGAATATCTCCAAATATGTGATCCCCAACGTAGAGGACCTCACTGCCATACGTTCCCATCAGCTCCGAGAACTGGTCCACGGAGCCTGATACACAACACAGATCACCATTCCTCACTAACTCTGCAGGAGGCAACTTCATGCAATGTTAAAGCGTATTTCTTCATTTACTGACAATTAACTATAGGTCATTTATTGTAGGGTGTGTGTGCGTAGTGGAGATTGAGGTGGGGGATTTTCATGAAATATTGACACAATTTTGTCAAGGGGGAGGGGGCATTAAAGAATGTCAGTTCTCTTTTTTCATAAAAAAACAACATTATTAATGTGTACATTATTAAGAGACTGGTCATTTATTCATTTATTGTAGAGTGTGTGTGTCGTGTGTGTGGGGGGTGGGGTGGGGCTATGAAAAGATGGTCAGCGAAATATGATAGGGACCTAAGACCAATCCAACCAGCCCACCAGCCCCTACAATAAGTGACCAGTCCCTAACTGAATGTTATTACCATATTCGACGTAATAAGTGCCCTGCTCTAATAAGCGCCCACGGCGATATTTGCAAATATATTGGCAAGTGAACAACCCCTATTAGCCCCCCAATTGGTCAATGTACACAAGACTTATTTATTCATGTATAATACGCACTCGTGTGTTATATGCACCCTTAATTATGGGCAATTAAATTCTGGAAAAATGTATCTGTCATATATAAGAAATTCAGACTGTCAGCATAAACCATGAAATTTATCTTTCAACTCCCTGGGCGCTTAATACGTCGAATACGGTAATGACCGAATTCCCTTTCTGATCGAGTATAAAACTGGTCCGATTTTCATTTTAAGTTTGTGTTACCATGGCAATGGAATAGCATGTGCACCCACCCCCTGAGTAGATCTGCCCTGTCTTGATGGGCCCGGTGTGTGTTCCAATCTTCAGAGATCCAGTGTCCTGAAATTGATGATAATCAATGATAATGGTCCAATCTCTAGACTACCGGTAATGGTGCTGCTTTAACACCTACATGTGCAGATACACAGAATTGTGCAACATCAGCTTTGAAAAATTTGATTTTTTTTCCAAATATTTTTATTTCCAAGCAAAGCAAAGAAACAAAGACAGGTGGGGCTAGGCTTAAACAGGTAAACAGCAATGTATATTTAAAGTATTACAGATAGGTCAAGGTTGAAACACATTGACATTCTATGATACCTCATGCACTCAACATTGTCTAACACAAACTGTCTAAATCAATGTTAAACTTGGTAGATTTCCCTTGCAACTGTAATGTTATTAATACATTTTCTTAAATAAATGTTCAGTATTGTAGGTGTTTCTAATAACAAGATCTAATGACAGCAAGCTGTGATGTAACTTCCCAGACAAACTTATATTCCTTTCATTGCAATGGTCAATATTTTAGAGATTTTCTGTTGAACGCATGAACTGACTGAGTGAGTATGGTGTTAGCCACATAAATTTGAACACAGCTAGGTCTTCGGTGTGATGATCCAGCACTTTAACCACAAGGCCACACAAAGTTGAACTGATGGGAGAGAGATGAGATATTTATACTAAGCTAACTAAAGTCAGAAGATCGATAGAAACCACTCATTTCTCCCTATAGTCATCATAACAACAAATATCCCGCACGAGACACCTTGACATATTTGAAGTCTGCCACAGACCCCAGCAACTCACCCGGTCCACTTGACGCAGAATGGTTCCCTCCGTGAAGAACAGCGGCTTCCTGGCGTCCACCACGATGTAGTCGAAGTACGACGTCCAGTCCCGCTGGGCGTCTGTAGACTGAACAGGTTCTCAAGATCATGTCAGTTCTCATAATGGTACAGTGCTAGTTCATCACCAGAGCCCTGTTCCACAACGCGATCTTAGCACTAAGATGATTGTAACTTTCATACTTTAACATAGGCTTATGACAGTCATAGCGCTAAGATGATTGAAACTCCCTACTTTAACATAGACTTATGACAGTCATGGCGCTAAGATGATTGTAACTTCCATACTTTAACATAGGCTTATGACAGTCATGGCACTAAGATGATTGTAACTTCCTACTTTAACATAGACTTACAACAGTCTAGCACTAATATGATTGTAACTTCCTACTTTAACATAGACTTACAACAGTCTAGCACTAAGATGATTGTAACTTCCTACTTTAACATAGACTTACAACAGTCTAGCACTAAGATGATTGTAACTTCCTACTTTAACATAGACTTATGACAGTCATAGCGCTAAGATGATTGTAACTTCCTACTTTAACATAGGCTTCTGACAGTCATGGCGCTAAGATGATTGTAACTTCCTACTTTAACATAGGCTTCTGACAGTCATGGCGCTAAGATGATTGTAACTTCCATACTTTGACATAGACTTATGAGAGTCATAGCGCTAAGATGATTGTAACTTCCTACTTTAACATAGACTTATGAGAGTCATAGCGCTAAGATGATTGTAACTTCCATACTTTAACATAGACTTATGAGAGTCATAGCGCTAATATGATTGTAGCTTCCATACTTTAACATAGACTTATGACAGTCATAGCGCTAAGATAATTGTAACTTCCTACATTAACACAGACTTATGACAGTCTAGCACTAAGATGATTGTAACTTCCTACTTTAACATAGACTTATGACAGTCTAGCACTATGATGATTGTAACTTCCTACTTTAACATAGACTTATGACAGTCTAGCACTAAGATGATTGTAACTTCCTACTTTAACATAGACTTACGACAGTCTAGCACTAAGATGATTGTAACTTCCATACTTTAACAAAGGCTTATGACAGTCATAGTGCTAAGATGATTGAAACTTCCTACTTTAACATAGGCTTACGACAGTCTAGCACTAAGATGATTGTAACTTCCATACTTTAACATAGGCTTATGACAGTCATAGCTCTAAGATGATTGTAACTTCCATACTTTAACATAGGCTAATGACAGTCATAGCGCTAAGATGATTGTAACTTCCTACTTTAACATAGGCTTATGACAGTCATAGCACAAAGATGATTGTAACTTCCATATGTTAACATAGGCTTATGACAGTCATAGTGCTAAGATGATTGAAACTTCCATACTTTAACAAAGGCTTATGACAGTCATAGTGCTAAGATGATTGAAACTTCCTACTTTAACATAGACTTATGACAGTCATAGCACTAAGATGATTGAAACTTCCATACTTTAACAAAGGCTTATGACAGTCATAGTGCTAAGATGATTGAAACTTCCTACTTTAACATAGACTTATGACAGTCATAGCACTAAGATGATTGAAACTTCCATACTTTAACAAAGGCTTATGACAGTCATAGTGCTAAGATGATTGAAACTTCCTACTTTAACATAGACTTATGACAGTCATAGCGTTAAGATGATTGTAACTTCCATATGTTAACATAGGCTTACGACAGTCTAGCACTAAGATGATTGTAACTTCCTACTTTAACATAGGCTTATGACAGTCATAGCACTAAGATGATTGTAACTTCCTACTTTAACATAGGCTTACGACAGTCTAGCACTAAGATGATTGTAACTTCCATACTTTAACATAGGCTTATGACAGTCATAGCGCTATGATGATTTTAACTTTCATACTTTAACATAGGCTTATGACAGTCATAGCGCTAAGATGATTGTAACTTCCATACTTTAACATAGGCTTACCACAGTCTAGCACTAAGATGATTGAAACTTCCTACTTTAACATAGACTTATGACAGTCATAGCGCTAAGATGATTGTAACTTCCATACTTTAACATAGGCTTACCACAGTCTAGCACTAAGATGATTGAAACTTCCTACTTTAACATAGACTTATGACAGTCAAAGATCGCTCTGTGGAACACTTGAACACCTAAAAGATCACTCATTTTTAATCAATACAGAAACATTGAAGAAAAAATGTTAGGTATGCACTGTCCTTACCTTCTCTGGAGGGTAGTCCAGCATATAGCTCATGACTTTCTGAAAGGAGGACACAGTTCAGACAGGACACAGTTCAGGCAGGACACAGTTCAGTCAGAACACAGTTCAGACAGGACACAGTTCAGACAGGACACAGTTCAGTCAGGACACAGTTCAGTCAGAACACAGTTCAGACAGGACACAGTTCAGACAGGGCACAGTTCAGTCAGAACAAAGTTCAGACAGGGCACAGTTCAGTCAGGACACAGTTCAGACAGGACACAGTTCAGTCAGAACAAAGTTCAGACAGGGCACAGTTCAGACAGGGCACAGTTCAGTCAGGACACAGTTCAGTCAGGACACAGTTCAGACAGGACACAGTTCAGTCAGGACACAGTTCAGACAGGGCACAGTTCAGTCAGAACACAGTTCAGACAGGGCACAGTTCAGTCAGGACACAGTTCAGACAGGACACAGTTCAGACAGGGCACAGTTCAGTCAGGGCACAGTTCAGTCAGAACACAGTTCAGACAGGACACAGTTCAGACAGGACACAGTTCAGACAGGACACAGTTCAGATAGGACACAGTTCAGTCAGAACAAAGTTCAGACAGGACACAGTTCAGACAGGACACAGTTCAGTCAGGACACAGTTCAGACAGGACACAGTTCAGTCAGGACACAGTTCAGGCAGGACACAGTTCAGGCAGGACACAGTTCAGACAGGACACAGTTCAGGCAGGACACAGTTCAGACAGGACACAGTTCAGACAGAACACAGGTCAGACAGGGCACAGTTCAGGCAGGACACAGTTCAGACAGGACACAGTTCAGACAGGACACAGTTCAGTCAGGACACAGTTCAGTCAGAACACAGTTCAGACAGGACACAGTTCAGTCAGGACACAGTTCAGACAGGACACAGGTCAGTCAGGACAGGACACAGTTCAGACAGGACACAGTTCAGGCAGGACACAGTTCAGTCAGAACACAGTTCAGACAGGACAGTTCAGTCAGAACACAGTTCAGACAGGGCACAGTTCAGTCAGGACACAGTTCAGACAGGACACAGTTCAGTCAGAACACAGTTCAGACAGGACACAGTTCAGACAGGACACAGGTCAGACAGGACACAGTTCAGACAGAACACAGGTCAGACAGGGCACAGTTCAGGCAGGACACAGTTCAGACAGGACACAGTTCAGACAGGACACAGTTCAGACAGGACACAGTTCAGTCAGGACACAGTTCAGTCAGAACACAGTTCAGACAGGACACAGTTCAGTCAGGACACAGTTCAGACAGGACACAGGTCAGTCAGGACAGGACACAGTTCAGACAGGACACAGTTCAGGCAGGACACAGTTCAGTCAGAACACAGTTCAGACAGGACAGTTCAGTCAGAACACAGTTCAGACAGGGCACAGTTCAGTCAGGACACAGTTCAGACAGGACACAGTTCAGTCAGAACACAGTTCAGACAGGACACAGTTCAGACAGGACACAGTTCAGCATACATAGATTACAACTTAAGGTGAGGTGAAATGGGGTTTATCATTGTGTCCAAGATTATTGCACTTATATAGCGACGTGCATACATGTGTGTGTGTGTGTGTGTGTGTGTGTGGCTGCTTGTACTAGTCCTGACTGATGCAGATTTATTATGCTAGCTCACTGAGATACCTTGCCGCAGGTTAACATGAATACCCCACTCAGACACATTATGCTGACTCCGAGATGACAAGTCCTTGTTTTAGCTCTTTAATACCAAGCACCAGACAAGGTAACAACAAGTACCATCTTTTAACGTCATTTGGTATGACGCAGCTGGGCTCGAACCCAGGACCTTCCGCCCTCCGGGCGGATGCTCTACCACTAGACCACGGAGGCAGTTTATTACTACTTGAACAGAATAGAGTACAAATGTAAATGAAAGTAACAATGGATTTGATAGTCTAAGATATCTCTTCTTCATACGTTTGTACAGACATTTATGGTTAAAGTGAGTGAGTGAGTTTTATTCCGTAATCAATTACTGCTGCTGCTGGACCAGGCAAACCAGTGGTGAGTAGAACGGTAGATGGTTAGGGCAGCTGTATACTCCCCAAGGACTTGAGAATTAAAATCGAGCGTACACTGATCCATTGAGCAAAGTTATAATAGTGTAGCGCTATGAGCATCCCCTTTGTGAACGTAATTTGGCGCATTATGGATGCACATATTGTAAGACTTGCTAAATGCAATGCTTATTCTCATACAGGATATGAAACTTCACAAGCATAATAATTTATATACAGTCAAGTTCCGTTAATCCGACATCGATGGTTGCATATGATTGTGTCGGATTAACGAGTATGTCGGATAAACAAAATTTAGTAGTATTTAGTAGTGATCGAAAATCGGACAACTACACGATAGATAAGGATTCAAACACATTATAAAAAATATAAAATATATATTCATATTGTTATGTTAAATTGTTGGCGGAATATGTTTTCTAATCATTCAACCTCTAAAGTTTAACACAAAACAACTGTTACGGACTGTTTGACAGATTCAATATATTTTAAAAAGCATAGTCTGGAATGGAAGTCGCAACTTTGAAACTGGTACCCAAAGCTTAAGAAAGCAGCTTTCTAAGTGGCTAACGTCGACTTCCTGTTGGTTCGCGAAAGGTTGTTCTGACGTGACTTGTAATGGGATGTCCTCGTCGATAGTGAGATCTTGTATCTGATTTTAATAAGATTGAGGTAATCTAAGCATGTGAATTATCCTGTTTTCTTTATTTAAAGCATTAATTGTTTATTGTTAAGTAAGTTTAAAGCTGCAGCTTTGTAATATGCAGCTTCCAGCCGACTCGCCTTGCATCAAAACACAGGCTGTGTACTCGCGGGCAGATGACCACGGAGTACGCTGATCACTGTGTCGGATTAACGAGACTGATTAATGAGTGATTTCAGTAATTCGTTGCAAATTAGGTGTGTCGGAGTCGGAGTGCGAGACTGTCAGATTAACGGGTGTAAATAGCACTGATTTAATCGGTTCCCATCATTAGTGTCGGATAAAGCCGATTGTCGGATTAACGAGTGTCGGATTAACGAGACTTGACTGTATATCAGCCACTGTTGTGTCTATATTCATCACAGGATGGCGAGATACAGAAAGAATATTGCTGACTGCAGCATACCACAACAAACAAATTCATTTAAAAAAATGTAAAATGTCAGTATACTCACATCTGAATAGGTGTAGCCACTATTTGTGGCAAGAAACACTTTGGCACCATTCCTTCGCAATCTAGAAACACCAAAATAATTGACTAAACAAAATAGCAGCAAACAAACGAATGATATGGCAAAGGAAATTTGTAACAAAGTCTGACTTTTTCCCATAACCAGTTTGATATAGACTCATCAGCCACATAACGGACCCGTGAAGATGCCGTCTAGACTAGGTCTTCAGCAACCCATGCTTGCCATAAAAGGTGACTATGCTTGTCGTAAAAGGCGACTAACAGAATCGGGTGGTCAGGCTCGCTGACTTGGTTGATGCATGTCATCGATCCCAATTGCGTGGATCGATGCACGTGATATTAATCACTGGATTGTCTGGTCCAGACTCGATTATTCAAAGACCGCCGTCATATAGCTGGAATATTGCTGAGCGCGGCGTTAAACAACAAACAAACCAAACCAAACCAAGCAACATAACGGATTGACATCAAGCTAGAGAGGGGCCACAGGCCCAGTCGTCCAAGGTGCCACATTTCCCCATGCAGAGTTGCATCCCTTAGTAGGTGGCAGGATCTTTGGTCTTTGGTTCAAATTCCAATTTGGCCCTGACTACGTGAATACTTGGTCTGTAGGCTACCCATGCACATGGGTTCCACTGGAGTAAAGATCGACAGTCACCTCATCTGCACTATGTGGTGTTTCAAACCATGAGGGGGCAGTCGGGTAGCCTAGTGGTTAAAGCTTTCGCTCATCACGCTGAAGGCCCAGGTTCGTTTCCCCACATGGGTACAATGTGAGAAGCCCATTCCTGGAGTCCCATGCTGTAATATTGCTGGAATATTGCTAAAAGCGACGTAAAACCATACAACTCACTCAAACCATGAACTGCTAACACATCTGGCTATGAATGTATAGAGCAGCTTCAAAGCCCCTTTACTCAACTATATAAGATAGCTATGCGATAAATCGTAAAGAACAATGAAGAACTAAGAGGGATTTATTATAAGATAAAACATTGTTCTATCACGGCATCATTTCTGGTGATTGAATATGTGCTTGCAACTTAATGACGTCATATATTTGACGATGATATTTTGAAGAGGGAAGTGTCTAGTAATTTGTTCCCATAGATGTAGCTAGGCTATGCAGATAAACACAGTGGCCGATCAACCGCATTCAAAAGAGGGAGAGATATAACAATCGGCATGAGGAGAAATAATCCTACTCCCCAATAATCTCTTCTCCCAGCAGTGTTTTATTGTATGATAAACAACTCCCACTCATCGTTTATTTCTTAAGTATATTCGTATCCACAACACTGACCTGTCCAGCAGCACGGGGAGGCGGTCATCTTTCAGGACGTACTTGCTCAGGTTCTTCACAGTTTCCTCTTTCAGTGGACCCTGAAATCTCAACATTTTACACCAAAGTTTGTATGTGCAAATTACATTATAAACTTTAAATTCCGAATTTTGAATAAAAACTTCAGACAAACTATCCATTCATGAATTAACCGAAAGAAATGATATCAATGAATCAAGTGTATGAATGTTGAAGCTCCTGTAAAATCACCACCTAAAACATATACAAGCTTATTGCAGTCATTAATAATTATTCCCAGAGTATTTATTTATATTGAAATTCAAATGGTATCATCAAAACATCACAGTATATCCTCACTAGTGAGAAAACCCATATCCTGAGACATTTGACAAAAAACATTTTGATGTCTTTAAAATAAAGTAAAAAATACACATGTATCACATAAGTAGGATGAATGACAGAAACACACATTATTTAAGTGCAAATTAGTTATCGAGGAAAAACAAATTTATTTCAATACAAGGGAAGTAAGCCACTCTCAACATATTAGGTCAACCACTAAAATAGGGTTGCCTCCCTTAGACCGCTAATGTTATACGGTGAAATGTGTGGAAAGGTGAACTCACTGAGGGGCCATGGACATGTCCTGTGGCAACAAGGACGTCTTGATAAATGGACTTAAAAGTCATGGTGATGTCGCCAATTTTCACACCTGTCTTCATCCTGGGAAAAAAGAAGCATAAGTTGATGTTTATCTCTTTATGAGCTCAATAAATTGACTTGGATCACAAAGTAAGAGCTTCATATATTGTGTCAATGCTTTGACTCTGACCATAGTGTACCTGGTGACTTGCTTGCAAACACTGACATCCCCCTACAATTGTCACCTTGTAAAGTGCTTCAGTGTTGTAAACATCCCACATGACATATAAACAATATCTTCCCAGCCAACAAAATTTGGGTACCATCATAAACAGTTCAAAGTAGCTCACATGAATTAGTTTTAGATATTCTAATAATTTGAATTTTATTCATAAATATTATAAACATATTCATAATACTGATTTCCTGGCATTACTAGTGAGATCTTTTTGTACAATGAAAGACAGGCATGACTACCAGTTCAGTAATTATCAGGGGTAAAAATACAAATTATTATGGGTCAATAACAACACACTGAATATGCCTGTTCGCACTTATGTATGTCCACACTATGTTCCCAACCACTCAACCCTAACATCATTAAATGCATCTTCCCGAGGCAAGTGAGTTAACTGACTTTACAAGTTCAGTTTCCACCCTTGCCGAACTAGGCTGGAATTCCTGGGCTCTATCGTAGCGCCACCAGTGGCTATTACCAGTTACGTCCCTTTTAAGCCTCTCCTATGGACCAGTCAGATTCCATCACTTGCGTTTGCTTCACACAAAATGGTGGCGCCCAGTCAGGACGATCTGATCGATAAGCAAGATCTATATTGTGATAAAACGGGACTTACATCACGAAATGCATCAAATCATGTAAGCACCTTGATTAAAAACATGAAAAGATTTGGAAAATACCTGCTGACAACGAGTTGGCGGTGCACATACTTTGCAAATCTTGCAATCAATCGAAATCTGCACGACAGTTTACGAACCGGATTTCGATTTCAGTGCGCGATTTTGATTGGACTATGCATAGACTCGTTAGTCCAGCCAAAATGTGACTCCATGATACCAGCCTAGTTCGGCAAGGGTGGAAACTGGACTTTTATAGTCAGTTAACTCTCTTGCCTGGGGAAGATGAGCCTAGTTCGGCAAGGGTGGAAACTGGACTTTTAAAGTCAGTCAACTCTCTTGCCTCGGGAAGATGAGCCTAGTTCGGCAAGGGTGGAAACTGGACTTTTAAAGTCAGTTAACTCTCTTGCCTCGAGGAGATGCCCACCAAGAGAAAAGCGACCCTATGGGTACCAGGAAACAATTGTGCTATGACGTCATAAAGATGTTTGACGTCAGCTTACTTAAGTGAAGATCGCCATATGTGCAGTCTGGTAAAAAATATCTTATTCTTCCCTCGTTAGTTTGCAATGTAATAAAAACATAAATAAAACCTTTCAGCATACATGTCTACTTTCAATTCATCAGACATTGTGTCTAAAAACTACAATTACTACATAAACAGTCATATGTCGGAGAATGAGTTGAAATGTTTGATGTCATGTATCTCTGTAATAAATGTGAATTGAAGCTTGTGAATTGTATTTTTGAAAAGTCAAAATGTGATTTTTCACCCATTAGGCCCCTTATCTCATGGTTGGTCACAAATTGTAAAGTGACAGGCATCACTGATAATTCAGTGTTTACAATTACACTGATTCCACTGTTGCTAGGCGATGCAAGCTCAGCGCTTTTACAAGAGGAGGCGTCTCAAAAAGTGGTTCATATCTGTAGCAGATCCGGTTATAGCTGCACCTGCATTACGTCCTTATTACCGATGCCGAGTTATTTTCTGACACACATATCACCCCGAAATTTTGTTTTCAGCGATAATAATTCCAACATACTGCCTTGTTAATGTTCATGTTGTGGACACCGCCTCCATGGCCTAGTGGTAGAGCGTCCGCCCGGAGAGCGGAAGGTCCGGGGTTCGATCCCCGACCGCGTCATACCAAAAGACGTTAAAAGATGGTACTTGGTGTTACCCTGTCTGGCGCTCGGCATTAAGGGGCTGGTCGGCTCGGAGTCAGTATACTGTCTGAGTGGGATAGTCATGTTAAACTGCGGCATGGTATCTCAGTGAGCTAGCACTATAAATCGGCATCAGTCCGGACTAGTACAAGCAGCCATACAAACACACACACGTACATGCACGTCGCTATATTAGTGCAATAATCTTGAACGTGACGTTAAACCCCATTTCACCTCACCTCACCTCATGTTGTGGACAACACTTTTACTTCCTGTAGTCCCCAAATATTTTTCATTCGATACCAAGGACCAATGAATGGTATGTTTAGTGTCGTCCAAAAACTGTTTACAACAAATGAAAATAATAACAACAAACTGCTAAGTTAATCTTAGTTTTGTGGAGAGCACTATTACTTCAAGTAGTCCGTAATTTGTTTTCATTCAATACCAGGGACCAATGAATGCTATGTTTAGTGTTGACAAATCACCGCCTGTCTACCAGTTTGGTAGACTGGAGCCCTGTCAATGTTTACAACATCTCCTGTCTATTGTGATAAACACCTGGTCCCACTGCTATTTGTCTGATCAGCCACTGTGTGCAGAATTTCTTTCACTCAAGTGTAATTTGATTACACAGTTATTTTTAGAATTGTGTAATTCAAATTAGACACAAAACGAAGCTACGGCATCGATTTTTTCCAGAATAATAAGCCAAGAATGAAAATATGATACACAGGAAAATTCAGAATAAAAAGTCCTAATCAGGCGAATCTGGGATTCAAACCCAACATAGAATTAGGTGATGCCAAAAGGATGCAAATCTGCACTGCAAATTACGACACCATAGACTTCTAGCCTTGCTCCAAGTCTGTACTGAATGATAAGTCCATTGCTGTATAGTAATTCTATCCTTATAATAGCCAAGTCTAGATAAGGGGACAGTAAGGATGCCACTTCTATACAGGGACAACTTGATCCTATTATTATTTATATAATCTATATGATGATTTAAACTAATAATCACCGCCTTAGAGACTTGTGCAAGTCTAACAACTGGCCAATCACAGCCCATATTCTTCATGCCTTAAATAAATTCTTCAACTACCTATTTCCTTCCCACTCATTCATCTTCATGGCAATTAATACAGAATAAACATACATGCCACAAAATACAATTTTTTTGTAGCCCCAGAAAGCATGAAAACACTCAGTATGGACTATGTGAGAAATTTCTCATTCAAGTTAGTCCAAAACACCTTCACTAGTTTCATGTAGTTGCAAAACAAACATATGCCCCGGTAACCCGATTTCCTCAATTCTGCAAACGATACACTGCAATTAATTTTAATTGGTTGTTTTTCAATGCCTGACGCAACTGGGAATGATTCGTGATTATCTCCCCTTAAGCAGCTGACAGGAAGACGTAGGTTTGGCAGTGTATGTGTCATAGGCAATTTTAAATCAGATTTCTCTGATAATGAGTTAAGGACTGGAGATGGAGAGGTATAAACCTGAGTCTTGCTGTAATTAACATTTTCTCACCAGAAGATGCATGTCAAGCACCTGTGCTCACTGCCACAAACATTCACAGGAAAACACATTACGCCATTAGTGACGTCATCTGCAAGTCAAGTTTTATCTGCTCTAAATTACTTTTAACGACTGAATACATGGCCATAAATTTACGAGCAGGGTAGTGTGATTTGATATTTGCATCATTTCCCTGCTAGGTAGGAGCACAGGTGGCCGAGTCGTCTAAAGTGTCGCAATTTCGCAGTGCAGAGTTGCCTCCCTTGGGCATGCCAGGAACCTATGATCATGGGTTTGTGTCCCGGTTCGTCCCGATTATGTTTCTAGGTCTGTCAGTACCATACCCATGCTCGTGGGTTTAACCCAAGTAGTAACCATCTGAGACCTGCATCACTTCGGGCTTTCCTCCCATATCAAGCTGACACGAAATGATATAACTGGAATACTGTTCAAAGCAACGTTAAAACCAAATCATTCACTCGCTCATGTGCAATGAGACAGGGTGTGCAAGACATTTCAGAAACATGATATGACACACAAACACATCTTATCTGAAGCCTGTACTCCTCCATGTACACAGAGTGGTATCTTTCCGTTTATTAACGTTCTAGACTGCCTCCGTGGTCTTGTGGTAGAGCATCTGCCCATAAAGCGGAAGGTCTGGGTTCGATCCCTGGCCGCGTCATACCAAAAGTCGATAAAAGATGGTACTTGGTGTTACCCTGTCTGGCGTTCGGCATTAAGGTGCTAAAACAAGAACTGGTCGGCTCAGAGTCAGTATACTGTGTCTGAGTGGGGTATTCATGTTAAACTGCAGCATGGTATCTCAGTGAGCTAGCACTAGTACAAGCAGCCACACAAACACACACACGTACATTCATGTCGCAATGAAAGTGCAATAATCTTTGATGCGACGTTAAACCCCATTTCACCTCACCTCACCTATTAACGTTCTAGATATTGAGTGTATCCTGCTTCCTCACCTGTCTGATTGAATAGGACTTGATTACATATCTCGACACAAAAGATAAAGTGGGGATCAATGCTCTTAGAATATCAACCAAATATTATCAACATATGATAGATTTAAAAACCCTCCGATGATTGAAATGACAAACTGGAAACCCTCCTGTGATTCTCTAAATAGTCATCTTCATCAGCATTCTCTTGTTACTATGGCAATACCTGGTATACTCTTCATTGTTGCAGAAGAAGTCCACCAAACAGGCCATGATGTACAGCACTGAAACAAAGAGGGTGTACAGTCAGTATCCACTTATGATTAAGATTTCAACAGACAAACCAGAGCTTGTCTGAGTCAGGATCAACCCATGCTGTCTGTGCCACCAGTACAGAGAACCCAGTCTGTTGTTTAACACTGCAGCTATCAGTATTACAGCTCTTTCACAGAGGTCTGGGCCAGACAAACCAGAGCTTGTCTGAGTCAGGATCAACCCATGCTGTCTGTGCCACCAGTACAGAGAACCCAGTCTGTTGTTTAAGACTGCAGCTATCAGTATTATAGCTCTCTCACAGAGGTCTTGGCCAGACAAACCAGTGATTGGGCAATGCCTAACCCGGAATCCCGGGGCGGGAACAACTGAGCGTCTCGCTGGGTGAGACAGCGACACAATTGTAGGATATGTCTGCAGGGTGCAATGTGACAAATCATAAATAATGGAATAAAATAATCAATCTCGTTTAGATTCAAAGTTAGAATAGGTCCCAGTTATCTTTGCTTCAGAGTCAAGAAGAATGGATGGGGTGGTCAGGCTCAGTGATTTGACCAATTATCTGTTTCATTGTGCCGTGATGGTGTCGATTATTGACCATACTTTCAGACACTGGTTTGCCTGGTCCAGAGTTTGGTGACTTTACAGGTCCCAAGGTCATAGCTGAAATACTGCTGACATCAAAATAATCTACATTCCCTCACTTACCCTGAAGTAATCGCCTTCTTATTGTATTTTCACACACAAGTTTTCTGTCTGAATTTTTCTTGATTGTCCTAATTATTACACTGTTCAATATTTTCGGTCTTAACAACGCAATATCGAAATGCATCATTGTTAATAATTCTAAGAATACTTACCTCGAATACATATCAGCCATAAATCCTGTATTTTGGCTTCAATCACACTAACTAAAATTTTCAGATTTTCAACAGACGTCCTCTTCACTGTCAATTACACACAATTAGTTGCCGCCAAGTAGTCTCATAACTACCAACGCCATGACATCACAATGGCGGCTATATAACTTTTTTCCCTCATCTACTACTAGAGGTAGATGAATTGGGGAGGTTTCATATGTCCATCCATTCTACACCCAATAAGCGGAGTAATCAAGGGTGTGTCAATCTCATTAAAATCAGACCTCAGTTCTCGCTACCGCTAAACAAAGATCTGAGAACATCCCATTAGGGGTCACGTCAGAAAGACTTTTCATCCGACCAATCAGGGCATCTCTTACCAGATTATGAAAGTGACAGTCGGAATGTGATTTCTAATCATGCAACCTCAAAAACTTTAATTCCAAACGATAGTTACGAGTTTAACGACTGCATCCATACAATCTATTAGCCATTCCAGAATGTTCTTTTGTTCAGGTTTCAAATTTGTAATCGAGAATTTGTCAAAATATGTTTCGAAGCGTAGTCGCCTATTTTAAATTAGTGCCGTAAAGCACGAGAAAGCTGTTTTCTGATTGGTCATTCCATTGGTCGGTCAAAGTTTCCTCAAGGTCTGTCTGACGTGACCTGTAATGGGATGTCCTCAGGTCTTTGTTTAGCTGTAGCGAGAACTAAGATCTTATTATAATGGGATTGAGGGTGTACTTACACTCTGATACTGCTGGTGTCGGATCCTCCTCGTCCCAATCCCGGGACTGTACAGTGTCTATGAACCAACGATCCCATTGTGGTAGATTGGTTCTTGGCTGTGAATTCTTGGAGCGATCTGTCATAGAAGTCCAACTTTGATAATGGGTAAGACTAGAATAGTCTAAGGCATGTAACTTTGAAACTCTTGCTGCTGTAGCCATGGCTTGCAGAAACGATGTTTTCCTGGCTTTTTGAAGTAGGGTAGACGTTGCCATGGGTTCGTAAGGTTCCTTCAACAGTGCCGATAATACCACAGATAGATTCCACTTGGGGTAAATATGAGGGGTCTTAATATCTTCTTGTAGAAATGATTTCATTAATCTGTTGAGGATGGGATGGTTTCCGATAGATAATCCATCATGTTGGAGTGCAGAATGAAGGGCTGATCTGTAACCTTCTATCACCCCGTGTCTGAATTTATTATCTTGACGTAGATAAAGAAGGAAGTCCGCTATCATAGGGATTGATACAGCATTATCAACAATCTCTAGTCGTCTTCTCCACTGGACAAACTTGTCCCATCTGTTGTCATATAAAAGGGAGCATGAAGGTCACCACAATCTTACCACAGCTTCCAAGGCAATCTCAAAGTATCTGGATGTTTGCATTTTCTGCACAATAACTTCAAGGCGGTTAGATGTAGGCTAGGCAGTTTTTCAGGGAATATGCTGGACCTGGGCTGTCGTAGCAGATCTCAATGAAGTGGTAGCTGTATGGGTTCCTTCATTAGTAGCTTTAGCAGTTTGGGGAACAATGCCCTGCTTGGACATACTGGAGCTATCAGAATTATTACGCAATCAGTTTCCTCCACCTTGTGGATGACTTTGTCTAGGAGAGACCATGGTGGAAATGCATGGCTGAATAGATTCTTCCAATCCATCGAAAGAGCGCCCATCTGGTGAGCTCTTTCTTCAGGTACTGGACTGACATAAACTGTATCTTGGTTATCCAGCTGAAGATCTGTGGATGTAACATCCATCCTGTTGCCACTATTCTCCCCCGACGTGAGAGGCTGTCGGCCAGTATGTTCAGTTTCCCAGGTATATGTCTCGCTTCCATCCGGCAGTTGAAGGAGTCTGCCAAGGCAAACAATCGTGTAGTCTCTGTCATCATGGAGCTGGATCTGGTTCCTCCCTGCTTCTGAATATATGCCACTACTGTGGTGTTGTCCATGGCTATGAGAACTGATGAAGGTAGATGAAGCTGTGTTCTCCATTCCAGGATGGTGTCATATATGGCCTTCATTTCCCTGCAGTTTATATGAAGGCTCTTCTCCTCAGTGCTCCACGATCATCCATCTGACCTCCCCATCCTGAATCTGATGCATCTCCGAATAGATGACGTTCTGGTGTCGAACAAGTCAGGGGGATGCCACTCATCACATGTTCTCTGTGATTCTACCATTGGAGGTCTTTTAGCAAAGTGGGAGGTAACTGTGACTGGAACTCTAGGCCCTTCCATCGTATAGAGTTGACCCATGTCTGTAGAGGATGTAGCCTCAGCCATCCTCTGAAAGTCATATCCTGTAGAGATGTCAAGTTGCCTAGCAGAGACATCCACCACCACCTCAGCAACTTGCTGGGTTGACTTGAGAGTGATGGATCATCTTTATAGTCTTGTCGAATCAATCCTCTGGTGAACATAGATATCACTTGTCTAGCTGGAATCTTGCTCCGATGTATATAATGAGTTGGACCGGAGTGATCTCTGACTTGGCTGGGCTGACTAGGAAACCTAGGTAGGTCATAAGCTGGACCAAGAATATCTTGTTCTGATGTAGCTGATCTTTCCCTTGTTCTGCCGCTAGGAAATCGTCCAGATAACCATGGATTCAAACAAGCTGGAGATGGGCAAACTTGATGACTGGCGCTGTAATCCTGGTGAATAGTCAAGGTGCTGTTGCTATCCTGAATGGTCGGACTTGGAATTCTTAGCGTCGACCAATGATTGCGAAGCATAGATATTTCAGAGATTTTGGGTGTATCAGGACGCGAAGATATGCATCTGTAGGATCTAGGCTGATAAGCCAGTCTCCCTTCATCAACGTTGACTGCATACTGCAGTATGGACCCCATCTGGAATTTTGGAGGTGGCACCAGATATCTCTTGTTGAGGCTCTATAGATCCATAATCATCCTCATCTCGGTTGTGTTCTTCTTTGGACCTAAAAAGACTAGGGAGTAAAAACCTTTGGTGTTATTGTGAATGGCTCGCTTCTTTAGCAGCTACCTGACGGCCATTTCTGCAGCTGCTAACTTGGCACCGGTCAGGTGAAATCTTCAACCCATGGCGCGTATGTTCAGGCTCGGATATTGCCACAATGTCTAGAATCCAGTGGTCGGGAGTAACCTGCTTCCAATTTTCATCGTATGACAGAAGGCACCCTCCCACTGGGCGTTACGTTGGGCATTACGTTGAAATACAATAGGCGTAAATCGCAATCCATAGACATAACCAGGTCGAAAGTGTCTATAATGTCAGGAAGTCAGAATTTTCTTTCCCCTCTGCAGCTTGATCTTCCACAGCGATTATATCCCAGTTTCTTGTAGTCTGGCTGGCGAAAAGAGTCCTGCAAAGATTGTGGCTTGTTGTACCTCCGCCTCGTTTGGAACGAATCCTTCCCGGAGTGGACAAACTTCTACTTAGGAGGCTGTTTGGGTGCAGATGACTTATGGTCCCAGGGTCGCTTGTGAGAATGTGATGACTCATGAGCTCTCGCAGCAAGGTCTATGGTTGAAGACTGGAAATGCTCGGCTGTATCTTGTTTCAATCCATCTATCACATTTCTGAGTTTCCCGTTGAAAGTTGTGGTCGCTGATATTGGTTGTGACGTCACAAACTTCTTGGTCTGGCTAGATACAGCCCTTGACCTAATCTGGGATAGGAGCTGTTGTCCCTGTAGTCTCAGTAACTGTGAGGAAGTCAGACTTGGGATGATAGTAAATCTTCCTGCATCCTGATGATCAAGCCAAGGAGGCTGTGGATTAGTCTGACTTGATCCGTCCTAATAGTCATGTGTGTTTCCGACGCAATTCCTTGATAGGATGGTTGTAGAGGCGGTATGGTGTGTCTGATTCCAGCAACGATCCAATTTATATATGCCCCGATATCCATGGAGTATCTGGCAACCTTGAAATGTGATGCTGATAAAGTAACGTTCATGTCGGGATTGCGCACTAATTTGTAGAAATCCTTATCCAAGTGTTGGAACTCTGGAATTGTAGCATCGTGCGTCTTGTATAACCTCTGTTTCATAGGTGGAAGAGGTAGACGTTCATCGGGTTTGAGTCTATGGATGTTATCCATTGCTTGATCTACAACCTTGCCTGCGTAGCTGGGCCAAGGTAACACATGATGAATATGCGGAGATGGAGCAGGCACATGACATCCCCCATATTCCATCATCTAGGGTGGTGTATCCTCTGTCATATGCATCCGAAGTGAAGGCATAAGGTGGTAAAGCTCTTCAATAAGTTCCACAAAAGTGTAGCCTTCGCTGTAATCTCGTTGGGGTTGTATGTATCCTCCAAACCCTCTGATTCCAGCTCTGAGTAGCCTTGGGTATCTCCCGTTGGGGGGGATAATCATATCCCTCACCTTCTGCCCCATAGAGCTCGCCATCCTCCGGTGATCATGATTGTGGCTGTCCTCACCGCTGGCTGGGTCATCCTGTGGAGTCCATGCGGCTGGCTTTTGTCCCGTTGGACAGTCAAACGGTAAGCCATGGTCGGTAGGCTGGGTAGCCCATGGAGTCTGTGCAGCGGCCGTACAGTTTCTTCATGGATGGCTGGATGGATGGCCTATCCGTTGGCTGGAATGCTGTGGGAGGCAGGCCCACGGGGCCATACGGCATCTGGCCTGTTCCTGGATGCCGTGCGGCTCCCTACAGTATTGTTCTCTGGTCTAGTAGTGGCTGGCCAGCAAGCTGGCTTGATCGCTGGTCCCTGGGTTGGTAACCGGGATCCACGGCATGGTCCATGGCCTGGCGATGGTCCGTGGGCTGGCCATGTGGCTCAGCTTGAAGACCTTGAGTAGGCTGGCCCACAGAATAGGCCGAAGATCTGGTAGTCTTTGCCAGAGCTACCGTCATGATCTAAGTGTCCATATCCAACATCTTATCACCAAGCATGTATTTCATCATCTCCCTTTGTTCTCTCAGAAGTTGTTTGGTGAGGCTCAGGGTGAGAGCAGGAGATGATGGGGTCACTGAAGAGGGAGGCAATGGAGTAGAAACTTATTTCTCAGTGATGATCTTATCTACTTTCTTCTTCGCCACCTCTCTCCTCTTAGCCTTTGTTGCATCATCTGACATCTTGGAGAATATCTCTTCAGATGTGTGGGTGCATTTCTCACATCTCTTCTCCAATGTGCAGGTCTTCCCTCTGCAGTTTACATGAGGATCTCCCGTGACCACTCTTCTTACACCCAGGGATGATGGGAGACTGCATGGTGACCTGACAAACCCGACACCAGCTATACTCACGTACGTGTAGTCTCTTTCAGCGACACTATTACTTTTAATATATATTTATTGAAATGTCTGTTATCATAGCCATCTTATTAGAATAATCATAGGTTAATGTGACCAGGTGCTAGATTGTCACTACTACTATAGTAGGTGTTGAATCTAGAAAACACAGAAAAAAGCTTATATGGCCATGATTGTGACGTCACAGCATGGGTAGTTGTAAGACCACTTGGCGGCAACTAATTGTGTGTAATTGACAGTGAAGAGGATGTCTGTTCAAAATCTGAAAATTTTAGTCCTTGTTATGGAAGCCAAAATACAGGATTTATGGCAGATATGTAATAGAGGTAGAAGTTTCGTAAGAATTGTCTGCTTTCCGCCCACCAACAATTCAGCAGTTCTTATCCTCCACCTACTATATATATTCTGTACCATGCTCAGTATTCAGCCTTGCTTCACAATGATATTAGGATCTATTTTTCCCAAATGTTGCCTTTTCAGTAAATAAAGACGTTGTCATCCATAAATTCTATCTACTTTGTCATCCGTCAACTTCTAAGTAATGCCGATCAAACAATTCAGTTCTCACCAAATCAACATGCTTTAAATGGCTTTAATATCATCTCATTAATCTCAATATACACACATAAATCCTCCACTCCAAGGGTAATTAATGATCAGTGACTTACCCTGTTCAAATAAACATTTAAAGATAAACAATCTTAAGACATTGCTTGTTCTTGTTCATCTTAACTCAAATACATTTCCTCTGTAGAATAATTTCATTATTTCATAGATTTTAATAAATTCTCTCTTTAAACTCAGTTATTTTCTCATAAAATTTGTCCAAGTAAACACATTATCGTTTCCTGCCTGCTGAATCTGAAAGTTATTCATAAATACTTTATTTCTAGAAAATTGGTTTAATATGGCACCCAGTACATTGTATGAGAAATCAACAAAACAAATGTTTTTTAATCAAAAGAATTTAAGCAATTATGTATTTTTGTCCAAATTCAAGTGGTTTAAACCGCCATAACCTACTGGAATGACAGCAGGCCTTCCTGTGAGACATCATGAATGTCTCAGCCAATTACAAGAGAACTGGATTTCCTCAACCACGGGACTGCACCGTATTCCCCGCCCCCCCTCCGCCCCCCTAGGGCATATAATGGCAGGACATGCAATAACTCATTTATTCCAACGAGGACTTGGTACATTGTATTATTTCATAAAAATGCCTTCAAAACTATAATTTGCTTTTAGGCTTAAAAATCAATGATGTTAATTTGACTTTATTGTTTGTTGAAATGCAGCTGTTTCTGATTTGGAGAACATGCACAAACTATCTTATCAGTATTTGTGCTTGCCGGGTCAATGTATTACATGTTTTTGCTCCTATGAGAGAAAAAATGAAAACTTTCCAACTGTTATATTTCAAGTAAATTAGGCACATTTGGATCTGAATCATTGGACTAATTTCAAACACAGAGGATGGAGAAATGCTTTAGTATGAGATGCTGCAATATTTCAATCTTTCAATGTGCTAGTTTGAGTGAGTGAGTGAGTGAGTGAGTGAGTGAGTGAGTGAGTGAGTGAGTGAGTGACTTTCACTCGCCATGTTCATATAGTAGTGAATATAAACTATAAAAAAATTATCAAATGCGTTTTTATACACACAATTTCTGTCTCAGTCTTGATATCTCTTAGATAAGCTAACTTCAGTAGCTTCTGAGCAAACATGTCCCCATTGACACTATGCCCTTTGTAAAGTAACATGGATCAAGGGCCATAGCTCTGTATGCTCAAAATATAAAAACAAGTAGCAAGGAAGCAACTTTGGAATTAAAAAATTTCAGGACCAATTTTCGAACAGACTTGACAAGTATCTCATAGATAAGCATGCAAACTGTCGTTCATGTAGCGTCAGTAGTTGCTGAGAAAACTTGTCCTCCATTGCAGACACTATGCAAAAAGTTGAAAAGCATGGGTTCAACTATGACCCTCGTCTGTTGGCACTGTACCCATGCCTGACCCAACCCCTATCCCAATGACAGGATTGCCGCAAGGTACCAATGTCAGTCAACCCCCATCCCAGTGACTGGATTGCCGCAAGGTATCAATGTCTGACCCAACCCCTATCCCAATGACTGGATTGCCCCGAAGTACCCATGTCTGACCCAACCCCCATCCCAATGACTGGATAGCCCCAACGTACCCATGTCTGGACCCAACCCCCATCCCAATGACTGGATCGTCCCAAGGTATCAATGTCTGACCCAACCCCTATCCCAATGACAGGATTGCCGCAAGGTACCAATGTCAGTCAACCCCCATCCCAGTGACTGGATTGCCGCAAGGTATCAATGTCTGACCCAACCCCTATCCCAATGACTGGATTGCCCCGAAGTACCCATGTCTGACCCAACCCCCATCCCAATGACTGGATAGCCCCAACGTACCCATGTCTGGACCCAACCCCCATCCCAATGACTGGATCGTCTCAAAGTATCAATGTCTGACCCAACCCCCATCCCAATGACTGGATCGCCCCAACGTACCCATGTCTGACCCACCCCCATCCCAATGACTGGATCATCCCAAGGTATCAATGTCTGACCCAACCCCCATCCCAATGACTGGATCGTCCCAAGGTACCAATGTCTGACCCAACCCCCATCCCAATGACTGGATCATCCCAAGGTACCAATGTCTGACCCAACACCTATCCCAATGACTGGATCACCCCAACGTACCCATGTCTGACCCAACCCCCATCCCAATGACTGGATTGCTTCAAGGTACCAATGTCTGACCCAACCCCCATCCCAATGACTGGATCGCCCCAAGGTACCTATGGCCGACCCACCCCTATCCCAATGACTGGATCGTCCCAAGGTACCTATGTCTGACCCAACCCCCATCCCAATGACTGGATCGCCCCAACGTACCTATGTCTGACCCAACCCCCATCCCAATGACTGGATCGCCCCAACATACCCATGTCTGACCCAACCCCCATCCCAATGACTGGATTGCTTCAAGGTATCAATGTCTGACCCAACCCCCATCCCAATGACTGGATCGTCCCAAGGTACCCATGTCTGGACCCAACCCCCATCCCAATGACTGGATCGCCCCAACATACCCATGTCTGACCCAACCCCCATCCCAATGACTGGATTGCTTCAAGGTATCAATGTCTGACCCAACCCCCATCCCAATGACTGGATCGTCCCAAGGTACCCATGGCTGACCCAAACCTCATCCCAATGACTGGATCGCCCCAAGGTACCCATGTCTGGACCCAACCCCTATCCCAATGACTGGATAGCCCCAACGTACCCATGTCTGGACCCAACCCCCATCCCAATGACTGGATCGTCCCAAGGTATCAATGTCTGACCCAACCCCTATCCCAATGACTGGATAGCCCCAACGTACCCATGTCTGGACCCAACCCCCATCCCAATGACTGGATTGCTTCAAGGTATCAATGTCTGACCCAACCCCCATCCCAATGACTGGATCGTCCCAAGGTACCCATGGCTGACCCAAACCTCATCCCAATGACTGGATCGTCCCAAGGTATCAATGTCTGACCCAACCCCCATCCCAATGACTGGATCGCCCCAACGTACCTATGTCTGACCCAACCCCCATCCCAATGACTGGATCGCCCCAACATACCCATGTCTGACCCAACCCCCATCCCAATGACTGGATTGCTTCAAGGTATCAATGTCTGACCCAACCCCCATCCCAATGACTGGATCGTCCCAAGGTACCCATGTCTGGACCCAACCCCCATCCCAATGACTGGATCGCCCCAACATACCCATGTCTGACCCAACCCCCATCCCAATGACTGGATTGCTTCAAGGTATCAATGTCTGACCCAACCCCCATCCCAATGACTGGATCGTCCCAAGGTACCCATGGCTGACCCAAACCTCATCCCAATGACTGGATCGCCCCAAGGTACCCATGTCTGGACCCAACCCCTATCCCAATGACTGGATAGCCCCAACGTACCCATGTCTGGACCCAACCCCCATCCCAATGACTGGATCGTCCCAAGGTATCAATGTCTGACCCAACCCCTATCCCAATGACTGGATAGCCCCAACGTACCCATGTCTGGACCCAACCCCCATCCCAATGACTGGATTGCTTCAAGGTATCAATGTCTGACCCAACCCCCATCCCAATGACTGGATCGTCCCAAGGTACCCATGGCTGACCCAAACCTCATCCCAATGACTGGATCGTCCCAAGGTATCAATGTCTGACCTAACCCCCATCCCAATGACTGGATCGCCCCAAGGTACCCATGTCTGACCCACCCCCATCCCAATGACTGGATTGTCCCAACGTACCCATGTCTGACCCAACCCCCATCCCAATGACTGGATTGTCCCAAGGTACCCATGTCTGACCCAACACCCATCCCAATGACTGGATCGCCCCAAGGTACCAATGTCTGACCCAACCCCCATCCCAATGACTGGATCGCCCCAAGGTACCAATGTCTGACCCAACCCCTTTCCCAATGACTGGATCGCCCCAACGTACCCATGTCTGACCCAACCCCCATCCCAATGACTGGATCGCCCCAAGGTACCAATGTCTGACCCAACCCCCATCCCAATGACTGGATTGCTTCAAGGTATCAATGTCTGACCCAACCCCCATCCCAATGACTGGATCGTCCCAAGGTACCCATGGCTGACCCAAACCTCATCCCAATGACTGGATCGTCCCAAGGTATCAATGTCTGACCTAACCCCCATCCCAATGACTGGATCGCCCCAACATACCCATGTCTGACCCAACCCCCATCCCAATGACTGGATTGCTTCAAGGTATCAATGTCTGACCCAACCCCCATCCCAATGACTGGATCGTCCCAAGGTACCCATGGCTGACCCAACCCCCATCCCAATGACTGGATTGTCCCAAGGTACCCATGTCTGACCCAACACCCATCCCAATGACTGGATCGCCCCAAGGTACCAATGTCTGACCCAACCCCCATCCCAATGACTGGATCGCCCCAAGGTACCAATGTCTGACCCAACCCCTTTCCCAATGACTGGATCGCCCCAACGTACCCATGTCTGACCCAACCCCCATCCCAATGACTGGATCGCCCCAAGGTACCAATGTCTGACCCAACCCCCATCCCAATGACTGGATTGCTTCAAGGTATCAATGTCTGACCCAACCCCCATCCCAATGACTGGATCGTCCCAAGGTATCATGTCTGACCCAACCCCATCCAAATGACTGGATGGCCCCAAGGTACCCATGTCTGACCCAAAGATCGTTATGCCAGATAGCCAGGCTCACTTTCCCCCCCCCCCCCCCCCCCCCCCCCCCCCCGCAAGAACATTCAAGATCCAGCCACCATCACTGCATCCCAACCCAACACTGCAAGCTGGTGGTAGTGTGCCACACTTGTCCAGTACGACAGATAGGATAAACCTCTGCATTCCTGTACAGCGGATCTGTCAGACATTCTGAATACTGTTTATACCCTTCCCCAGACAACATCTCCTAGCTGTTGACTTCCACTGAAGACCTGGACAGGTGAAGTCAGATCTGGGCTGAGTAAGTAGGGTCTACACTACAAGATGTGTTCTGACACAAATAGTGCTACTAGCTCACATCCAAAGTCGTTCATCATTCAAACATCTCACACAATTGTCAGACTTCCATTAAGGACGTAGACCACTTTAGTTTCTTACCAGTGCTTTCAAAATGTACTCAACACTTTAGGTATTGGTATATGAAAGGCATCCATCCTCGTCAGCTGGTTCACATGACAGTCATGGGATACGAGTGAATTGGTGGGGAAGACTAGTGGTTAAACCGGGGGTTGATAGTATGAGCAACAATCCCATCCATCAGGGTACAATGACACGCTCACCCAGGTTACACATTGTAACCATCCAACCTCACCAGGATCTCAAGCATGGGCTGGCAGGGAACTTCAGCCTCTTTAAAGGAGGTGGGGTAGCCTAGTGGTTAAAGCGTTCGCTCGTCACACCTAAGACCAGGGTTTGATTCCTGACACAGGTGCAATGTGCAAAGCCCATTTCTGTCCCCAGCAGTGATATTGCTGGAATATTGCTACAAGCGGCATATAACCACACTCACTCACTCTCCCACGCACTGGTGAACCTGGGTTTATATGTAACTCTGAACATGTATATCACAGCCCCTTAGACCACTGGGCCATCTGTCGCCTGAGAAATAACAGTAAATCTACTGCTCTGATGGTTATTTAATATTATGATATTTGAACTATTTGACACACATGCTGTAAAACCAAATGTCATATATGATACATAGATCAATCCTATCAAAACACTTGCAATCATTTTATAATTTAGATGAATTACACAGCTTCACAAACTTTTGATCTTACAAATTATTTCACACTAAAGTATCATAAATACTTGAATTTTATATTTATTATAAAAAGATCCTTTGATAATAATGACTCATAAGAGTAGAGATTTAATAAAAAGCCATAATTTTTCCAATTTCAATCAAAATTGATAGAAATTGTTTTTCCAAAGTGAGTTCCATTTGGACAAGATTCAAAGAAATCTTGGCAGCTATAACATGTTATCATCTTCAATCGCTCATCTCATAAAATTCTTCACATTGGCAACATGTCTGGTAGATGTGGCACCCACTGACTTCGCCCACCCTTTTCCAAACATCGAACTGCTAAATATGTAAACACTTTCTCCCACACAGACCTAGGGATGGTGTGAATATGACACCAGCATTTTCCTGTAGTGCTATGGTACCTGATTTCTTCCACCAAATACTGAAAATATTCTTTGAAGTTAAAAACTTAAAATTCTTGTTTAGGGCTCATTTCAAGCTTGACCTTTCAAGAGAAATTTATTGGCAATTTGTATTTGATATTTGTTTGGAATGTTTGGAAGGGACTGACTTCAAAGAAATTGTTAAATTGTTAATTAAATCTTTAAAATAAAACTAATGCCGCTAAATTTTGGTTCATTTTACCCTCAACACTACACACGCTAATCTCTGTTTGTATAAAACTTCAAATACATACACAAGCAACATTTTTCACTCACAAAATAGCTTGAAAAAAAAACATCAAGCAAATCATGTTGTAATAAATATTTGAAAAGATTAGACTCTGAAGAAAGGAAACAAAAAAGATTTTGACAATGATTTCTTTTAAAATATATTGATGAAAATACTAAAAGCTTTGAAATTAACACACAAAGATTATATATATCAGTGTACTCCTCCTAGAAATTCTAGCCTTGCTCCAGGGCTGTACTGAAAGATAAGTCTATGGATGTGTAGTACCTCTATCCTCCTTATAGGCAAGTCTAGATATGTGGACAGTAAGGACTCCAGTCTCCTATAGTGACAACTTGTTCTTATTATTTATATGATCTAGAAATTATTATATAACTAATAATTATTGCCTTAGAGACTTGTGCAAGTCTATTCTCCAACATGTCTGCTCATCAGTTCAGGATATCTCCTCCAGAACTGTCCTCAATGACCTTCCCGACTGAAGAGCCTCCAACATGTCTCGGGGTCGTTCAGGACACATGCACCTAGCACCACAAGACATCACAGAGGAAGCCAGGGATGTTAAACTGTCACCTGTCAATCCTGATGCGTGGAAGACATATGGACAGCTAGCATATGGACCATGTAATTTGTAAATGTTAATCATCGATTATTAACTCATTATTCTGATATCTGTCTGCGTGCACGATTGACGCTTAATGATGAGATAAGGGCATCTAGTATATCCA
The DNA here is from genome assembly GCF_022045235.1 of Haliotis cracherodii. Classification (NCBI taxonomy): domain Eukaryota; kingdom Metazoa; phylum Mollusca; class Gastropoda; order Lepetellida; family Haliotidae; genus Haliotis; species Haliotis cracherodii. The sequence goes on along the minus strand of NW_027266343.1, from coordinate 54,092,119 downwards.
TGTCAGTTTGTAAATGGCATAATCATTGATAAATAACATGTTTTATTGTATAATTGGCACCTTATTCATCAGTGAAAGAAACACCTTATCTCTGCCGAGTGACAGTTAAATAATATTGTCACTTTTGAGAGGGGTGATATTGTATATCGGCACGAGTCAAAGTTCAAGGTTACTTGTCATGGCTCAAGGTCAGCATTGTGGAAGCAGCGCTGCCACATTATGACTCAAAGACACCAGTTGACGACAGGGACAGTGAACAACGTTCTACGGCAATCTATGAATCTAGTTCACTGTTCAGTATCTTTATAATCTCATTTGATATTCACGTAGACACTTTGAAGAGGAACATACTTTAGTTAACAACTTCACCAGTCTGTCAGTGGAGTGAGTGAGTGATTTGGTAGGAAGGTGAAAAAAGTGCTTGGTCAACCCAGCAGAACACAGAATATGAGCTTCACATTTTGTACCCATGGAACTAAACCAGGTTCTATACATCACTCACTCACTCACTTACCCACAAACCCACCCACTCACTCACTCATCCTCTCACCCACCCACTCACTCACCCATCCACCCACAAACACACCCACTCACCTACACACTCACCCACCATCCACAACCATACAACCAACATACACTGCTCACCCTACCCCCCACTCACTCACTCACTCACTCACTCACTCACACACCCACTCACTCACCCCCACCAACTCACCCTTTCAACTACACTCACCCACCCAGGAACCCACTCACCCTCTCACCCATCCACCCACCCACACACTCACTCACCCACACACACACCAACTCACCCTCTCATCTACACTCACCAACTCACTCACCCACCCACCCACTCACTCACTCACCCTCCCCACCCCCACCCCCCCACCCACTCACTCATCCATACACCAACTCACCCTCTCAACTACACACTCACTCACTCACTCACACACTCACCCATGAACCCACCCACCAACTCACTCACTCACTCACTCACCCACCACTTTGACATACCTGACAGACAGCAAACAACTCATTCATCCTTTCAGTGCAAGAAATAATTACTACCCAAAAATATCTTTTGCAATCAGTTTAAGGAACATACAAATTCGTACCTGTTAACATTTGTTAAGCATTCTAAAATACATAGTTCCTCTAAACTCATTTCAAGCACAGCTGAACGCTGATGGAGAAGGAAGGGTTGAGATTTTTCACAATAAGTCTTCTAAGTGATAGATTGTCAGCGTAGCAATTATCTGTCAGATCACCGGTGCTGGGGCTAGACACACAAAAACCCACCAGGCTATCATTCTTTCAGCAAAAAGTATTTAAAATGTTTACATAAAGATGCCACCTTTTGGCACCCAGTTAAATGACAGAAGCATTTGGAGAATTGCTTTGATTTTTTTTCTGTAATGAAGCATAAAACTAAATGTAACAATATTCTCTTTTCTCCTTCATTTTTCTGTTCAGTACAACATGAATTCTTAGTGAGAAATAGTTCAAGTTTGCAGGCTCCATGAATGGAATATGATGTTAACCAATATAGTTATAAACGTCAGATTAGGTCATAAATCAATAAATATTTAATGATAACTTTATGATAACTTAATGATTTTTAATTTTTTAATTTAATTCTTCCCCTAAGTTAAAAATCTCTATAAATTTTACAATTCATTTTCCCGTCATCATGAAAACTCACTGTTGCATCTCCCAGTTTCAGCATATCAACGTTAAAATATAACATTGTTACATTTTTTTGCCTTATTATATTTTCCCCCTTTTCATCTTGAATACCGTTCATGTTGCTTTTTTCACCATGTTCTGGGGTCACATGCCATTTCTTAACACTTCCCCACAAAACTTCTAAGCTCGTGGATCCCGACCAAACACCAAGACAGCAGGAGTCTTTTTCATGGCCCAATTCCATCCCATCTTGATCTCATTTCTCAGCCATCACAAAGTTTATATGGTAGATGCCAAACTCATTTTCTCGTAAAACACAGACCAATCTTTCATCAGCATCTCTTGGAAGCCGTCAATCAGGAGGAAGGATGTTAATGTGTTAATTTCACTAATTACTTGAAGGACAGGATGTTAACTACAAGCAACCACATGTCCCCCTTTCTGGTGTTGCGCAGAGGGGGGAACATTAGAGGCCAGCCGCCCATATCACCTGGCTTGTGTCATGCTAATAGGTGGGGATGGGCTGGGCTGGAACAGGGAGTGATATAAATCAGCTTTTATCACATGCAGCAAACTTATGGGTTTTAGTAAACTGTCAATGCACATGATTGTGTGTTTGGGTAATGTTCAGTTTTGATAGAGTTCCTGGGGCTCCACTAAATGACCCACTGCACGTAGGATTCACAGGATCAATGAAAGTTTGATCAATGAACTGGAGGATCCCAGTAGGATCCACTTGAGGACCAAGCGTAAGTTCCACTGAAGGATCCACTGTAAGATCCACTCAAGGATCCACGGTATGATATCCTGTAGGACCACCTGTATGATCACCTGTATGATCCACTGTAATATCCACTGAAGGATCCACGGAAAGATCACCTGTAGGACCACCTGTAGGATCCACTGTAATATCCACTGAAAGATCCACTGTATGATCACCTGTAGGACCACCTGTAGGACCATCTGTATGATCCAGTGTAGGGCCATCCTGTAGGATCCACTGTAGGATCACATGTATGATCCACTGAAGGACCATATGTAGGATCCACTGTAGGACCATCTGTATGATCCACTGTAGGACCATCTGTAAGATCCACTGTAGGACCATATGTATGATCCACTGTAGGACCATATGTATGATCCACTGTAGGACAATATGTATGATCCACTGTAGGATCATCTGTATAATCCACTGAATGATCCACATGTATGATCCACTGTAGGACCACATGTATGATCCACTGTAGAACCACCTATATGATCCACTGTAGGACCACATATATGATCCAATGTAGGACCAGCTGTAGGACCCACTGTAGGATCACCTGTAGGACCATATGTATGATCACCTATAGGACCATCTGTATGATCTACTATAGGACCACCTGTATGATCCACTGTAGGACCACCTGCATGGTCCACTGTAGGACAATCTGTATGATCCACTGTAGGACATCCTGTATCATCCACTGTAGGATCACCTGTAGGATCCACTGTAGGTCACCTGTATCATCCACTGTAGGATCACGTGTAGGATCCACTATAGGACATCCTGTATGATCCAGTGTGGGACATCCTGTATGATCCACTGTAGGGTCACTTGTAGGATTTACTGTAGGGCTTCCTGTATGATCCCCTGTAGAACCACCTGTAGGATCACCTGTAGGACCATCTGTATGATCCACTGTAGGTCACCTGTACGATCCACTGTAGGATCACCTGTAGGATCCAGTGTAGGAGCACCTGTATGATCCACTGTAGGACATCCTGTATGACCCACTGTAGAACATCCTGTATGATCCACTGTAGGGTCACTTGTATGATCCACTGTTGGACCATCTGTATGATCCACTGTAGGATCACCTGTATGATCCACTGTAGGTCACCTGTATGATTCACTGTAGGGCATCCGGTATGATCCACTGTAGGATCACCTGAAGGATCCACTGTAGGACATCCTGTATGATCCACTGTAGGATCCACTGTAGGATCACCTGAGAGATTCACTGCCAGACCAATTGTTGAATGCATTTAAGGAGCAACTGTAGGGCCATAGGAGGAGCGAGAAAGACTAACCCTGGGCCACCCAGTCCACTGAGGGCTTGACTGAAAGATATGGTCAATCCCGGGATCAGAACACATGACCAGTAGCAGCTTGTACTACTGGACCACCCTGTCCACTGAGGGCTTGACTGAAAGATGTGGTTTACTCCCGGGATAGGAACACATGACCGGTAGCAGCTTGTACTACTGGACCACCCTGTCCACTGAAGGCTTGACTGAAAGATGTGGTTTACTCCCGGGATCGGAACACATGACCAGTAGCAGCTTGTACTACTGGACCACCCTGTCCACTGAAGGCTTGACTGAAAGATGTGGTTTACTCCCGGGATCAGAACACATGACCAGTAGCAGCTTGTACTTCTGGGCCACCCTGTCCACCCTGTTGACTGAAGAATGTGATGTTGATTATTGTGATGGAAAGAAAGAAATTACCACCACAAACTGTACAGACGATAGAGATATAAGCATATACTACTTCGGGAAAACGTGGACACTCAAAATACCGTGATCAAGTTTGACTGGAATGCTGACTGGAATTTGACACACCAGTGACAAAAAAGAATGCAATTCCCTATTTTGACTTGTGCCATATGTTACCATGTTTTTTCATGTGAACAGTTGACTTGGCTTTGTATGTGTTTGTAATGGGTGCCACTGGTGGGGCATGATATGCTCACCTTTTCACAAACATCATCACTATTTTATAGCAACTCATCTGGGCATGCTAATAATATAGTCAGAATCATATAGTGCACTCCACTCTTTGAAGTAATTTCATATGATTATGAAAATGGTTTTTGGTGCTTTTATTCAATCAAAGTACCATATTAACATACCAGTACCAAAAGGACTGCTTCAAAAGAGAGTGGCCATATCGCTGAAATAATGCAACGTTAAGTTTTGACTCCCTCACTCACTCAAAAGAGAATTTTAACATTCACAGATCGGCTGTATCTGAACACTTCACACCAGTGATTCAATGCAAAAGAATTTTTCATCATAACTGAAAACAACATTCATAGGTAAACAGGAAATATTGTGCATCTGCAGATAATGAACACTTTGTTGTCAGGAATGTTTGAGGGTGCCACTAGAGGAAATGTCAGGGTTTATATACAAACATAATCACACACTTCATGTAATTACAAAGCTCATAAGTCTGACTTGTATCTCATGTTTCAAGCATAAAAACACTAATTCTTAGCTATCCATGGAATCTGTTAAAACCGTTGCTCAGTCGCTCTTACAAACTATAGCCAAGATGATGAATGAACAGTACATTATGTCTAGTCAGCAGAATTACAGATGTATCAGAGCAGCCTGTAAAACTCTCAGGATCACACAAACTAGTGGTCGATAGTGTGAGCATATTGAGAGGAGGTCTTCTGTGGTGGTCACCCAACACACTGTTATACTCAACAATCACACAAATTAGTGGTTGATAGTATGAGCACATTGAGAGGAGGTCTTCTGTGGTGGTCACCCATCACACTGTTATACTCAACAATCACACAAATTAGTGGTCGATAGTGTGAGCACACTAAGATGAGGTCTTCTCTGGTGGTCGCCCATCACACTGTTTACACTCAACAATCAACATCGCATCTGACCTTCTTCAGAAGCCTTCTATTACAAGCATGTGGTAGTCTGGAGCTATTCTGGCTAAGAATCCTAACACTGCATTATATACATACACAAATCACTGAAAACATATGTTCTTTTAACATTTTCCAAATATTATGACATTGCAAAAAATAATAATTCAAACACCATTCTTTCTTCAAGTACCACACTCATAGAGTTCAACCCATGAATACAACATTTTCCTTTACACAAAAACTCCCGAAAACAATAATGCCCTAAAACACTTAGACCAATTCCTTCAGCGCCACACAATTCCAGGAATCATGCCAATAATGCTCCCTTTTCTCTACAGGTGTTAATTATTCGTATCCCTCACACTCACATGCTAATTGTACCACCGCCACGTGGTGATTATAACTGTGGCCGCAGGCTGGTGTGATGTCACTACCAGATGGCGCTCTACGTCACTGTCAGAGCGTAAGTGGTTTCCCAGGTGGAAGTCCTACCTACCTGGCAACTCGTACAGGGTATTGAAGATCCGGAAGCGGTGCTCGTCCATCTGAACAAACTTGCTTGGATAGAGTGCCTGGATTTCCTGCCTGTGAATAAAATATTGAGGGGAATTATAACGGAATTTAAACATGATTTCACTTTAAGATGAATGAATTTACCTTGATATGAAAAATAGTTTTGAGGTCTTACAAATATCTTTTACTTTTTTTATTAAATTAAATTTCTTTAAATATGATGTCGGTACTGGAAGCAAGACGGAAAGTGGGCAGGGCTTCCAGCTGAAGTACAATTTTGATACTGGAGGTATAATGATGCCTTAACGTTTGAACTGGTTTCTCTTAAAAAGCACAATAATATAACATGGTAATGGCATGATTTATGATTTAAAGATGCACTAGTGCATCATTGTAGGTCAGGGGTACAAAAATATATCTATGCTCAAAACATGAAAAAAGCAATATTTTCTCAGAAAATCCACTTTTTGAAATCAACTTTGCATTGCACCTCTCCTATTGGTATAGAAATGGTACCACTAATTGGAAAAGAATCCATGCAGTAGTTTTCAAGTTATAGGTCCCATAAATGTTGAAATAAAATACAATTCTAAGTTCAAAACATGAACAAAATCATATTCTTTCAGAAAACACACATATCAAAATTTTACTTTGCACTGCACCTCTTCTATTAGATTGGAAACTGTACTATGAATTAAAAAAGAATCCACGAAGCAGTTTTCAAGTTATTGGTTGCACTTATGATTATATAAGTAAACATGTAAAAGCATTCTAAGTCAAAAATAGAAAAAGCTGGGGTTTTTTTCCAGAAAATCTAAATATTCAAATCAAACTTTGCACTGCACCTCTCCTATTGGTATAGAAAGTGTTCAGAAAGTTTGAAAAGAATCTATGCAGTGGTTTTCAAGTTACAGGTTGCACACAAAATGTCCTCAGAAGGAGGGACAGATGGACAGAATCCCTTGGTATAACAATTGGCTACCACACACGGTCAGGTCAGGGGTGTCATAATGCCCTTACTGATGTCTCAGGGACATGAGGAATATTGAAACATAATCCACATATGCAACATTTGCTTTTCAGATCAGAATGAACATTGCAAATTATGATTTGTGATGAGACCACTATATTTGTCCTGACGAAGTTCGCTGACAAGCAAACATTTGCAACATCTCTTCAAATGTAATTTCATACTTTTGACAATTAAAGGAATAGAGCACCTTTTATTCTCCTGTTTTATTTTGTTTTAATTCTGCACTCCATTATAAAAATAATGGTATGTAACTGTCCAAGTATGGACCAGGCAATCCAGTGATTGACATAAGACACCTTCATGGTATGACATGCAATCAAGCAAGTGACTGGGCCACCAGACCACCTGATATACATACAGTTGTAAAGTCAACTACATGTATCATGTTATTGAGGGAAACCAGCTGACAAATGTTAGTTCAGAACAATGTCTTTCCTTTGTGATAAAACTACCGTATATCGCTGTGTATAAGGCGACCCCACGTATAAGACGACCCCCCTGTACACGCCTTAAAAATCAACCCAAAATCCTATACTCCGTGTATAAGGCGACCTGGAATGAAACACATCACAAGTCTGACTGATATACCGGTAGAAGATTTAACGCGCTCTTGCCGACTGTAGCATATTTCGCACACGGACATCACAAATTAGTTAGTTAGTTACTTTGGAGATTGAATGTGCGCTTTCCGACTGATGCGTATTTCGCACACATCACAAGTGCGCACACAAACCTTATATATGCAATAAAAATATGTTTATCTTGCGTTGTTTTTTTTTCTACAATGATAGGTCGCGTGTGTAACTCCGGCACACGTCGCCATTTTGTGTTTACACGGTACGACACCAAATTGGTGCCCGTAAAATAAAATTCATTTATGAAGTAATAACATATAAGAGACAATAGTGAGTAATTTAATCGCCAATTCAAAGTTTGCAAATTTGATATCAAGTCAACAATTCTCTGAATCTCTTGTCCTCGTCAGAATTCCATATGCCTTAGATCATGGGATAGGGGTCAGGTAACTCTGATAAAATGGAATACCTGTCTGGCCTCAACATGAAAAAATAAGAATGAATACACAGACAATAAACATAGAAAAAAACATATTATGTCTCAAAACAAATGAATCTGATGCATTTATTTCACTGCGCAATCAAAACAATTCCTCAAAACCAAATAAATATCTCATCCACAAAATTCCTTCTTGAGCAAGCATCCATGATCTGAGAACGCATCCACATTCAGAAATAGCCTCCTAAACATGGGTACTATCCAACCATGTGTTAAAGGGGAATAGAACCTGCACAAACACCCAGAGAGAGCTGACAGCTGCCCAATAACAACAGTACTGTGCTAAGCCAGCGTTGATGACCAGGTGGCCCTCGTGACATTTAAACACCTGCCGCCAACCTACTGATATTTCCACATCTGTCTACTCATAAATAAACGCAATCAACATGTGAAAAATATGATAGTGTGTTTATTTTTCCTCATGCAAAAAATGATATATTTTGTCTCCCATACTGACTTTCAGTGATGATTGATTGAGGCTGGGAGGGCTCAGAATATTCCCAGGAAGGTCCATGTGTCTAGTTCTTTCGATGGACATGTTTTTAAGAAAGAGATATGCCATGTTTTTTTCTATTTAGCTTATCCATTATTCGGGCAATCTTAGTGTTTTTAACCCAGGTAGGACCTTTCTGTTTGCATAATTCATGGGTAGTCTTATTATACCATATACAAATAACATCTCACATGAAGAAAAGAAATGTGTCAAATGATATGGATTGACAGAGGGAACACACTGTTAATGTCACCAACATCGCTAGTGACTGTGGACCATCATCATCATCATCATCCCCACCATGAACATGCATGACTTCATCATCATCATCATCATCATGACCCTCATCATCATAATCACAATCACCCTCCACTAATCATCATCATTATCATCATCATCATGACCTCATCATCATCATCATCATCATCACAATCACCCTCCACTAATCATCATCATCATCATCATAATCATCATCATCACAATCACCCTCCACTAATCATCATCATCATCACCATGACCCACATCATCATCATCGTCATGACCCTCATCATCATCGTCATCATCATCATCATGACCATCATCATCATCGTCATCATCATCATCATCATCATGACCCTCATCATCATCGTCATCATCATCATCATCATCATCACCCGTTATAACTTATTAACTAAAGTTGAGGTGTGAATATCAAGGATCTGAAACATTGAAATCAGAACTTAATAACAGTTTAGAATTAACTGCAAAACATAGAAACATTTTCGTAGCCAGAAATCTAAGTCTGTTCACGTGGGCAGACAGAGCAGACTTGGCATTATCTGTGCCGGCACTGATTCATCTCTTAACAAGGCCGTGGGGACAGGCAGGAACAGGATGGGCCCGGTCTGTGTGGGTAGACCAGCCTCAGGTAGCAGACATCTACTAGCAACTGTACCTGTCTACGTTCATGCTGACTGTCCAAGCACCCTTCCCAGCAATGTCTATTTATGCCAAATTACATTATTCTTCTCTATAGACCTGAGAATATCCTGATAGTGTTTTGTCTATTTTCATTTCAATTTGAACTCTGGCCTAGAAAAATTTATGTGCATGTCTTTCCTCAACAGATGCTCTTGATAGATTTGGGGTTAATATTCATAATCGTAATTAACATCAATCAGTTAATGAGGCTGCTCATTGTTAACTCTGGGCATAAAAACATTAAAGGGTCTATCCTTGTTTCTTGAAATGGACACACTAAAGGAAACTTATCCATGACGTCAAAAACATTCAGGATGCAATACAATGTATATCTCAAATTGAGGATGCAGGATGGTGTATATCTCAAGAGTCAGGGTGCAATACAATGTATATCTCAAATTGAGGATGCAGGATGGTGTATATCTCAAGAGTCAGGGTGCAATACGATGTATATCTCAAATTGAGAATGTAAGATGGTGTATATCTCAAGAGTCAGGATGCAATACCATGTATATCTCAAATTGAGGATGCAGGATGGTGTATATCTCAAGAGTCAGGGTGCAATACGATGTATATCTTAACATTGAGGATGCAAAACGATGTACATCTTAACATTGAGGATGCAAGACGATGTATATCTCAAATTGAGGATGCAGGATGGTGTATATCTCAACATTGAGAGTGCAAGATGGTGTATATCTCAACATTGAGGATGTAATACAATGTACATCTTGACATTGAGGATGCAAAACGATGTACATCTTAACATTGAGGATGCAAGATGGTGTATATCTCAACATTGAGGATGAAAGACGATGTATATCTCAATAATCAATATGAAATACAAAATATACTCACAAAAAAAAAAAAATGCAAATAACAAACATGTTGGTTATTATATAAAGAATTACTCATATTCAAGAGATATCAGAGAGTGTCTGCCCGGAGACCGGAAGGTTGATTGTTGAATCATGGTTTCATTGCACCAAAAGACCCATTTACAATCGTAGCTTTTTCTTGAGCCCAGTTTGAAGGCACGATGCTCAAAAAAGCCATCCAATGAAATTAGACTAGAGCAAGAAAAAGTGTGTTCTAATTCAGAGATAGCAGCAATGGTGGTGGTGTAGTGGATACAGCGTTCGCCCAAAGAGTGGAAGGTCGGTGGTTTGATCCCCAGTGGCGTCATACCAAAAGTCGTTAAGATATGGTACTTATTCTTACCGTGCCTGGTGCTCGGCATAAAGGGGATAGCAAGGACTGGTAGGCTTGGCAGTCAGTACACTGTCTCTGAGTGGAGTATCAATGTTAAACCGCGGTATGGTATCTCAGTGGGCTAGCACTATGATACTGGCATTAGTCAGACTAGTGCACGCATGCATGCACCATTTCACCTCACCTTTCCTCTACAACACAGAGCCTGTAACAGTATAATGAGAGTGAGTGTGACTTTTTTTCTTTTGAAAAAGGATCACATCACCATCTATAAAACATTGAGGGTTGTAAGAGAATAATATTATCTATTTCTAAAACTATTTTTAAGATCTTATTCTAACTCTACATGTTCCTGTCATTATCTATATATGGCTTTGCATTATCTTATTCATCCAACCTTGGTGACCTCTGACATTTGACCTCCCTTCTGTACCACAAGTGTGTCCGGCTATCTCTGATATCAATACGATATCATTAATCTCCCATATCTGGCATGATAACAAACATTCCTTTCATCTTGTCAAGGCCTACATATGACATTTACCATTTTTCTCTGCTGTCCAACAAATCATTAAAGGGAAGTCATATGCCACGTTTTATGAAAATCAAGTCCAGACATCTTGATGTGAAAAAATACACAACAAAACAGTCTCTAGACGAGACCTCATTGCACGAGTGTTAATGATTAGCTTAACGATCTCGTGTCTGGTCGGGTGTCCATCTGATGAGCGCCACCTGGAGGCAAATGAGGACAGAGACACTGACACGCGACTTGTTCAACATCTGAAAGAGATCTCCCTGTCTGCTTTTGAACCACACCAGACACTTGGAAGGTTAATGAGATTAAATGTAAACAAAGATGTTTGTTTTTGGTAAACAAATTCAATTAATCTGTCATCATTTCAATTACTATCAAAGGTTTTAACATTTAATGGATTTCTTTTAAAAAATATTTCTGTTTTATATCATTCAGTTTGTACGTCTGTGGTGATGAGTGAAACGTTTGTGGCATTCACAGTACACATTACAACTTCCTTCAAACAGTTTTACACAGTTATACATAACAATTACTCTATATTTACAGTGAAAAACCGACATGTTGTCAAATATGTTTATCTCAAAGAACAAGTAGATATTTTCATGAGTTTCGCTACCCAAATGGATCATATGATGTCTATTTATAGACCACATACAAGACTACGCCCCACAGTAAGTGAGTGATTGCGTTGGGTTTAACGCCGCTTTTAACAGTATTCCAGTTATATCGCGGCGTGTCAGCTTAATGTGGGAGGAAAGCCCGAAGTGATGCAGGTCTCAGACGTTTACCACTTCAGTGAAACCCACGGGCACGGGTATGGTGCTGACAAACCTAGAAACATAATCGGGGCGAACCGGGATTTGAACCCACAATCATAGGTTTCTGCCGTGCCCAAGGGACGCAACTCTGCACAGCGAATTGCGGCACCTTAGACAACTGGGCCACAGAGGGCTATACACAAAGAATATGACATTATTACGCCAGTCAGCAGATTGGTGTACATGTGACCTGTGTACTCAGCTAACTGGGGAGTACGCAGCCCATGGTGCTGTTTGTCTTCAGATTACATTCTCATCCTACCTGGTACCCACTTACTGCTGGCTGGACAGAGACAGAGGCTCTACCCAAAATTAGGTCTGTTTCTGGGCCCAAACCCTACTCAATCCTCAGGAGTTACATTTGTTTTGTCATCCATCTATCATTGCTTGATTTGTGTGGAATACACAGCACCAAGTTTCACCAAACGCTACACTAAGCTACGTTCATAACTGGGGGTGGTCGGGTAGCCTATTGGTTAAAGCGTTTGCTCGTCACGCCGAAGACCCGGGTTCGATTCCCGACATGGGTACAATGTGTAAAGCCCATTTCTGGTGTCCCCCGCCGTGATATTGCTGGAATATACGCCGCTTTTAGCAATGTTCCAGCAATATCACGGCGGGGGACACCAGAAATGGGCTTCACACATTGTACCCATGTCGGGAATGGAACCTGGGTCTTCGGCGTGACGAGCGAATGCTTTAACCACTAGGCTACCGGACCAGCACCCGCTGTTCAGCAGGAACCTTATCCACGACACCACAGAGATGTTGGATTCAGTCTGGGATTTATGCCACTATTTTCATTTCTCCTATCTCTAATTTACCACACAATTCCTCTTGCTGACGAGTTTAATTTGACTGCATGGCTATTTTTGGCATCATGCCTTCAAATCAGGCTCAAAACATTGCTATGGCACCGTCAAAGGGTCTAGTATGTTTTGTAAGAAAATGGACGTATGATATAATACCTTTGATAAATGAGGAGTTTTGATGCAAACAAATTGAAGGTTGTTTGGGTCATGAAATGAAATGTCCTACTGTTTTACTACATAAAGAAGACCCAAGAAGATGCAGATAAGAGTTTTCAGCAAGCCGTGCTTGTCGTAGGAGGCCACAAAGGGGATCAAGTGGCCTGTATAAGTTGGCATGCTGAACAAGGGAGATAGTTCTATGGAGATACAACTTCTTTATTACAAAGACAGTGATGTTTTGGAGTAGCAACTACCACCGTTATAAAGCAAGTGATCAGGTGGCCAGGCTTCACCTACCGGTATGTGGCAGGACCCGTGGAGATCCTGGTGGAGACTAGGTCTTCACCAACCCATGCTTGCTGTGAGTCGACTATGCTTGCTGTGAGAGTCGACTATGCTTGCTGTGAGAGTCAGCTATGCTTGCTGTGAGAGTCACCTATGCTTGCCGTGAGAGTCGACTATGCTTGCCGTGAGAGTCAGCTATGCTTGCTGTGAGAGTCAGCTATGCTTGCCGTGAGAGTCGACTATGCTTGCCGTGAGAGTCAGCTATGCTTGCTGTGAGAGTCACCTATGCTTGCCGTGAGAGTGGACTAAGGGGATCATGATGTCAATCACTGGATTGTCTGATCCTGACTCGATTATTTTCAGACTGCTGTCATATAGCTGAAATATTGCTGAGCGTGGCGTTAAACAACAAACAATACAAACCATCAGACGAACATACTAGATTTAGGTATGGCCCTCTACACAGAACCATGAGATGGAATCTATAGATGTTATTGCCACTGAAAGCCACTGCAATAGTTGAGTCTTTACATAATACCAAACTTTACATAGACCTGATTTACTTAGACCTGAATACCATTTTACTTTAACTAAGGATTAATTATGAAACATTCTGAAATCATCCTCGCCCACACCCGCACTCATGCAATCTCCAACCATATAACCTCATCCTTCACCAAACCCTCTCACAAATGAAATCAGGCCCCAAGTTCAATAACATACCTTTTTATCAACATTTATTCCAAAATAATTCCTACCTGTAAATTGCATGATAATTTAGAGAACAATTTCACAAAACATTCATTACTTTTCTTACAAACACACATAAAGACAACTACAACGATCCTCCTTGAAGGATCTCCATGGAACCGCTACATGTGTTGATGTTGCGACTGCACCCGCTGCACGACTGCACTCCATGACCCCGTGACGGCACAACGGTGGCCTGCAGTGCCTCATCGTAGGAGTGCACGGCCAGTTACAATGATAATGTTGGATAAATCACAGGATGGCGCCACAGCCAGGAGGCACGTGCTTGAAAGATTGTAAATGAAACGCTGACAGATGCAAATTACAACAGAAGCAAGTAGGCCATCCGGGTGCTGGAACCTACAAGAACAATGCTAGATTTGATACTGGTAACTGTGTGTATGTGCCGGCTGGTCATTACGACCTCGTATCACATGGCAGCTATAGACTTGGTATCGGATTGTGGTGGACATATGTCTTAAAGGCCTCATCTTCATTGTGATTGTGTAATATCATCACCATCATCATCGTCATCATCATCATCATCATCATCATCATCATCACAATTATCATCACCATTATCATCATCACAATCACCACCACATTTCAAAATATAGCACAGCTAACAAAATTTGCTTGCTTTAAGACAGGAAGAACACTCTTACTATGTTGAAACCCTGTGAAAGCAACCAACAATTTAGGAAAAGTACAATCAACATTTTCTCGAATATGACATTAGAGCACAACTTAAACTAAATTCAAGAATGATTATTAACCAATTGAGCAGGGCTTGCCACATGGAATTAAGTGAGTAAGCTTTGATCAGCTTTTAAAGGACAGCTGATCTTGGAGGGAGCATACACAACCAAGTCACCAAACCTGACCACCCGATACAGACCAGAGACAATTATTGCTGACTGTGGATTAAAAAAACATCTACTTTCTCACAAAATCAACAACATAAAGTAGAATAAACATTGAAAATAAAAGTTGTTAGTTACGTTATTCTGTATTCTCCCAGACCAGTTTTAGCTCTTGCTATATGACCTTGACCTTGACTGATCTGGGACTGGCTGTTCTACTTGAATTAGATTATACTGATCTTCCATCACCCAGTGTATCTATATCCAAGTCTGTCATACAGACCCTGAAATAAATATATCCAACATGGCCCATGGCCCATGCCCCCCCCCCCCCCCCCTAAAATCAACAGAAGGCACACCCCGGGCCACATTTAGTGTACTGTGCCTTATGCTGTTCATATTTGATAGGAACATGCACAGCCCCAGCCATATTTCCGAGCCCCTAATGGGATTCGTACCTCCTAATCCTACTGGTCCAGAGTCGAAAACACCTTGTCCAAAGACATTAACTCCATTGGCAAAATGAAAAGTTAAGGATGTGATGTGTGGGATGACTCCCCGTCCTGATACACATGCAACACGCAAACAGGCACACCAACTTCCATAATGACCTTGACCTTACAGAGGTTAGTCGTAACATCATGAGTTCAAGGCCTCACCCAAGAACGATCTTTGCCAAGTTTCTTTCCCGCAAACTAAATACCTCTTCAGTTATCATGTCAACAGTAACATATTGAAGACAAAACCTTGTGAGTGAAGCTCACCTTTGATATAAGTAATAGTTATGTCAAAATGATTCCTCAAGCAGGACATGACAGATAAAGGAAACATGATATCCATGAGATGTCTCAACAACTTGTGATTTCACAAACAAAACGCCACATCAGCATAAACCACATGCAACAAAACCTTTCAGCAGCCAATTAATCTTGAAAGAATGAGCTGACACATTGCTGAACTAGGGACAAAAAGTAGAACTTCACCAACAATTTCTTGGAATCAAATATGCAGTAAATCATGAAATATCATGGAAGTGTTAAGTTTCAAAAGAGATTTACTCAAATATTTCACCATCTTTTATCATGAATATCCCTGTGCATGTTTACAATGAATATCAACTCTGACTTCTCAGCATACCTTTCTTGTTACTCAAGCAATAAATAAGGACACCTGTGAACTGACATAACACAATGAATAAAAAATACCATAAAGCCTCAGTTAATGTCACCTCCTGGTATTGTTAATTCAAATGGTGACAAATCCTCTGTTAGTTGTGACTCAGCCATGACAAGAACTGTGAGACATTAATGTCAGGGATCAACTTGCTAGGAGGTTTTGTGTATTTGTATAAACTACTCGCAAAAAGTCAAAGAACACCCAATTCTTTCATATAACTATAACTACTGTAAACAGGGAATATTTTGCGACCGTTTTATTATCGCGAGTTTTGCGAACAAGACTCAATTGCAAAAATTAAAAACGCAAAAATAAGTATAAATAATACATACATATTTTATTCATTGCAACACGTCATCAAATGTTGAAATCATCAACAAGAACCACAAGTTACTCAATAAGTTAAAAACACAAATGAATGCAGAATGGTTACACAATACATAACAAATGACAGTGTAAACAGACCAATTAGTGTCACTGTTACCTCACAGTAATCCTGCCTTCTTTCCGGCCAACTCAGATTAACTAGCTTCGGAGAGAAGCTGTCTATTGTTTGGTAATCGAGCGGTCATCTCAACACGGCAACTTGCAAAAATATCTCGTCGCAGTATTGTCTTTGGTGTGGTATTCGCAATATTTTAACGGCGCAGAAATAAAGCTGTTTACAGTAATCTGTCATGCCATAACAGATCAACAGTAGTATACCTATGAAAGAATTGGGTGGTCCTTAGTTTCTTGAGTGGTATATATAATTCATTATGATGATATATATACAGTAAACTACGTTTATAACGAAAACGCTTATAAAGAGTGAGTGAGTATGGTTTTACGCCGCTTTTAGCAATATTACAGCAATATCACAGCGGGGGACACCAGAAATGGGCTTCACACATTGTACCCATGTCGGGAATCGAACCTGGGTCTTCGGCGTGACGAGCGAACGCTTTTACCACGAGGCTACCCGACCGCCCCTGCTTATAATGAACTGACAGATATAATGAAGTTATTTTTTTATCCCAGCCATTTGCTGCATATATATTTATAATGAACTTCGGTTCCTTAACAAATTAAAATATGTGGTCCCTCTGTGTTCGTTATAACCAAAGTTCACTGTTGAGTGTCCAAACAAAATAATTGAATAAACAGTGTTTCAAATTGAGAATAATAGGTCAAAGGTTGCTTGTCAAAAATTAAGATTAAGGATGTTCTTAATACAAAATATTCGGAACCCCAGTTCACATCTTGAATTGAACGGAAGATGACTTCATGATGACTTCATGAATTAACTGTTATTTAAGTAGTGGAAGAATGGAGAATCTCTAGGAGTACCCAGTAGTCACAGGATGTGGTTAGTAAAGTTAGGAAAAAAAGATTCTCTATATGTTTCTCGTCTTTTGGTTTGGCCTAAAATGACACGATGACATGTCTTCTCTTTTGGGGGGTATGATTGGTCAGGGAAAGCAGCTCATTTGAATTCTGAAGGAAACACATAGTTGTCCTTTTTTGTTCAGTACATGATGTCAACTGCATGCACTAAACAAGCTCAAAAGGCCTTATTAGAGTTACCCACCCTTGACTAAAAATCCAGGAAATATGAAAATATAAAAGGCCCGATCCGGGTTGAAAATGGCACGGGCTGGGACCAGAACCATGACACTATTGGGGAACCTAATACAACACAACCTTATCAAGCAACCTTCAGTCATTCGACTCCTACATTGTTCTGACAACCACGGCAACAACTGAGTCCACAATCTGAAACCACACAATTGCCAGACACATGTAACACATATTTCGGTAAATATGCATTAAACCGGACACCGGTTTGTTTGATGCTACTAAAAAAGTATTTTGTATCTACTTTGACAATTAAAGATTTCATTTATTTACGAAAACATTTAATTCAAGATGTTGAGTGGGAGGCAAGCCCCCCAAACCCCATTATTTTAGCGAGGCAACAAAAATGGTGTCTGAAAACCATAGAAACCGTTACTAAGGAATGAGCTTGTACACATCCCTTACCAAAATGGCAGAAGGTGCCTTGTATACTGCATTCTTGCCCATATTTCACTTCCTTCAAAAACAGTATGATTGTTGTCTGTGTACATTACACAGATGTGATTGTTGTAGCATCCAAATTCAGCTTTCATCAAACGGTCTCTTTCAGAGGAATCTTTGCAAGTCAAATGTACATAAAAGAGTATTCTACATATGTCTTCTTTAAGGACATTTCAAGAAGCGACTTCACAAACATCATCAAGGAGATGAGAGGATGTTTTCACTTTGATCAATTAAAACCTCGTTAAAAGAGAAATCAAAGCCAATCCACAGACTTTACCAAAGAGAAACATGACTTCAAGAAACTAGATGTATATATACAGGTGACGAAAGTGGCTGTTTGTAGACAATCAGACCTTACCTGTACGTGGGTACTTACAGAGTGTTAGATTCACCTTACCTTTTTGAAATACCAACTTCCTGGTAAAAGATAAAAACTGACATCAACAACCATGTCATAGCCAGTTTAGGAAAAGTCTTTGACACAAAAGGGTTTTGGTGCATTTATTTCAATTTTTCAGCAAAGTTTGTTTGTTTTGTTTGTCGTTAACACTCAGCAGCCATATTCCACCCATAAGAAGCAGGCTGTAAAAAATATAGCCTGGACCAGACAATCCAGTGATTAATATTATGAGCAACAATCCACGCCATCGACGGGCGATGTCTTGCATTCACCCAGTCACAGAGTCTGATCACCCGATCCATTAAGTCACATAGGTTGCAGGTGACAAAATCTTCCCCAGAATCTTTAAGTGGTTTCAAGCAAAAGCACCTGTATCGATTGCATGAAGAAGGTGTCCGTCTGCCCATGCAAATATGTTCTCTTACATTCTACATCTGGACCCCATGCTTCTATAAGGCCAGCCACTTCACAAACCACGTCTTCCTGAAGGAGCAGTGGCTTTTACCCTCCCCTGGAGCATCAAACCTCTCTGGTATGTCTGAAAGAAGCGCACCCGAAGGTGAAGAACTCTCCAGTCAAAAATGGAGTATACCTCCTGGCCATGTTGTTTTAGAATTCGTGAAATGTGGATGTTTTTGTCCTGAAGATGACACAGCAGTGGAGGTGTTCAGTGAGGCAAGTGGAGAGAGTTTTTTGTGGGCAGTTGGGAAGGTGTACACAAGGAGATTGGAAGGAATATGATGGTTGCCAGTTTGTGAATTAGTCCTCAATTGAATGTCAAACTCACAGCGTCTTGCCGTATACAAAGATTACAGGAACTCTGGGATATGTTCAACGCGATCATTAGATTAAGTGGTTTAGAAAACTGGGAGGTAAACATGGTTATGTTGCCAGAAAATATACTTAAAAGAAGTTAACGAACACCAGATTCTTCATATGACTAAAGTTATCCTGTCATGGCATGACATCAGTGTTCTTAACTTCTTTTGAGTAGTATACATCATTAGGTATTTCATGAGTGAGTAAGTGAGTGAGTATGGTTTTACACCGCTTTTAGCAATATTCCAGCAATATCATGGCGGGGGACACCGGAAATGGGCTTCACACACTATACCCATGTCAGGAATCGAACCCTGGTCTTTGTTGTGACGAGTGAACGCTTTAACCACTAGGCTACCCGACTGCCCTTGGTATTTCATGAAGGTGGATGAAGTGATGACAAAACCAGACTTGAGGAACATGTGAACATCATTACACCGAACTGGGCTCAGTCACACGTCAAACAAAATATACTACTCAACTTTTGATAGGGAAAATCATATATATGTCATTCTATTTAAACATACGGGCGGGCGGGTAGCCTAGTGGTTAAAACCATACTCATCTATCATGCACTATTTAAACATACACTTGCCATGTTATGAGAATCAGTTTTGTGCATCATAGAAAGATAAAAAATATCCCTATCAAACATTGAGTGGTATATATCATAATTGATCACATATTTACTTTGCAGCATTTGTCATGAAACATTAGTCCCTTTTTTGATGTTCGTTTATGTGACTGTTCACAGTGTGTGAATGTTGTTTTATGCCCCAATCTGCAATACTCCATCACTTTGTAAACATACTACTCAACTTTTGAAAGGGATAATCAGTTATGTCAGATATATTTAAATATACACTTGACATGAATGAAAAACAGTTTTAACTGAAAGTGATATTGACCAATCAGAAAGCAGAACTACTAATGCCATTTGAGCTAACATACTGTCAGGAATAATCCAAATGGTTGTTACTGACCTTATATGAGACTGTATACCATCACGAACAGCTATTTTTGATTTTCCAACATCCACCTCATATGAAAATTCTGGTACAGAAATTCCTTATACTACTCAACGTTTGAAAGGGATAATCCTTTATGTCATATATTTAAATATGCACTTGTCATGTTAAATATCTTCAGTATTGTATATCAAAGAAAGATAAAATATCCCTATCAAAAGTGGAGTAGCATGTTTCAGTCTGGTCCAGGCTAACTGATGGTTAATAGCATGAGCAACAATCCCATCCATCAGGGTACAATGACACGACCACCCAGGTTACACATTGAAACCATCCAATCCTCACACCAGGATCTCAAGCATGGGCTGGCGGGGAACTTCAGCCTCTCTATAGGACGTGGAGTAGCGAAGTGTTAAAAACCGGGGGTTGATAGCATGAGCAACAATCCCATCCATCAGGGTACAATGACACGACCACCCAGGTTACACATTGAAACCATCCAATCCTCACACCAGGATCTCAAGCATGGGCTGGCGGGGAACTTCAGCCTCTCTATTGGACGTGGAGTAGCGAAGTGTTAAAACCGGGGGTTGATAGCATGAGCAACAATCCCATCCATCAGGGTACAATGACACGACCACCCAGGTTACACATTGAAACCATCCAATCCTCACACCAGGATCTCAAGCATGGGCTGGCAGGGAACTTCAGCTTCTCTATAGGAGGTGGGGTAGCCTAGTGGTAAAAGCGTTCGCTTGTCAAACCGAAAACCTGGGTTCGGTTCCTGACATGGGTACAATGTGTAAAGCCCATTTCTGGGGTCCACCGTCATGATATTGCTAAAAGAGGCGTAAAACCATACTCACTCACTCACTCACTCAGCCCCGCTAATCCCCATTGATGTGATTGCTATGAATGAGTGAGTGAAATTCCCTGATACTGCATCAAATATTTTCAGCCGAGCTATTGTACAAAAATCTCTTCTGAGGAGTCAGTGAGCGAGTGAGTGAGTGAGTGAGTGAGTGAAGTTGTTGGGATTTGGTGTTTCACAATATTCCAGCCAAATATCCTCCTATCTTTCATCATGCTTGCACTGGTAGGAGTGAGTTATCTAGGTTTAATGCTGCTTTGAAAATTATTTCACACTGTGTGAGCTTGATGTGCGTAGAAAACAGAACGTGATTTAGGCCTTATTACCCAATGATCACATGATCCATCGCATACAGAAGGGACACAACTCTGCAAATGCAAATTGACTTATTTCAACGCAAATTTAATGCATACACTAAAAAACCTGGAATTCATTGGGCATTGGGAAGGCAGTATCTCATTATTGACAACACTTATCAAATTAAACCAGCAAAGCATCAAGCAGACATATTTTGGCCAATTGACTTCACTCAATTATTTTCACTTCCGCTCTGTCAGTAGTCTGGCCTATTAAACATCTCATTTCTGATAGTTCTTTCCTAATTTCTTGATCAGTGAGGGATTGAGATTTACTTGGCTGCTGCCGCTGGTATTATCATGATAATCAGTCGGAGGGGAACATTATATACTAGCATCCTAACTACTAGTTATTTTTGCTTCATGTATTGCTTCAAAACTGAACCAAACAGAGCAAAGCAAAGTCTGAAGGTTTTTTAATTGCCAACAATCAGTAGATCCGTTAGTAAAGTAAGCTTTATGAGTCAGAGGAGGGGGTTGGAGGGTTTTGATGTTATGAGAGAATTTATTGAGACACTGGGTCATATTCACGAAAGGTTAATAAAGACATCCAAACATGGCTGGTGGGAATCAAAGGAACTTGAAGGCTTGATTGTTCTAATCACTATTCGAAACCAAAGCATAAAAACAGGACTCAATTTTAATTAAATTTAAATTTTTTTAAGTTTAATTTATTTTATATACATGGCATCTGGTAGGATGGTTATGCCAAAGTACTAAGTCTGAATATAGATTCCTGTGTAAATGTTAAATAACCTTCCATTCTCTTAAAACTGCAATGGATAGTCGCCCATTGACATCGACTCTCACAAAGGAGAAGCCATTTAGATGTGTACGAAGATGCTTCATGCCGCCTCCAGAATGTCACTCCCCCTACATCTTCAAAGCGACATGCTTTGTTTACAGTTTTCATTTTTCTGGGTAAACACTTGCAGGAAGCCAGAAATCATCATCACTAAATGTTTAAAGCAACTTTTTGTCATCACTTCCGTTAGCTTGTCCTCTATCAGGTCTTAAACTGTTTCCGCTTGTAATGAAATGTATGCGTCAGGCAGGAATACCAGTTCCTGCTTTCTGGATGAAGGATAGATGGCTTTGTCTATAAGAACTATGTGGAGACATTGCTGTGATTTACTGATCAGTATTTACTAAAATAATCCAATCTTTCTGTTCCTGTCAATCAAACTTAATATGCCTAAATTAAGTTAACAAGTGAATATGACAACCTTAACATTCCTTAAAGCTGTCACAATTCTATGTTAATTAATACACATTTGTGCATATTCGTTTCTTAAAAGAAAAAAATCACCAAAAAAAACAAAACATCATCGTGAGTGAGTGAGTGAATCTGGGAATTGAACGCATGGCCACAGGATCCTGGCAAACCAAAGGGAAACAACTGTGCACAAAGACATCCTGTTCCCTCCAAGGGAATAGAATCTGATTATGACAACTACCACTGTGCTACCCCTGTTACAGTGAGTAGTGAATGAGTATTGTTTTACGCCACTGTTAGCAATATTCCAGCAATATCACAGCAGGGGACACCAGAAATAGGCTTCACTCATATTACCCTTTTGGGGAATCGAACCTTGATCTTTAGCGATGACGAACAAACACTTTAACCACTAGGCTACCCCACTGCCCGTACCCATGTTAAAACTATAGGTGAGTGAGTATATATGGTTTAATGCCATTCTTAGCAATATTCCAGCAATATCAAGATGGTGGACACCAGTAATGGGTTTCACACATTGCACCATGTCGATTAATGAAACCAGAACTTTGATGGGACAAGTGAACGCTTTAACCACAAGGCTACTCCATCGGCCCCATACAACATTAAGAAACCCATCCTGGCCTCTCTGACATGTTCCTAACAACCCATATTGTTCTGCCCTAACCCAGCCATCTTGAATGCACTGTCTGAGCTTGTCAGTACATACATCACAGGGGAAGTAGAGGATGCAGAACATTCTGTGTGGAACTCTTCAGTCAAGAAAGACAGGAAACAGAGGAGCTATGCCAACACGTGAATACTTCAATCACTATCTACCGGCTCATGATAACATGTTTTCCTCACAGAGTAATTGAGTGGAACAAAAATCTACACACAACGTGTAGTACCAATCATAGACGGAACTCTTCTGTAGTGGAGGTCAAGAAAGAATTAACTTTGCTGGCGAAAAATACATGTTTACAGAGTTGTATACGAGCATTCTTCCTTCCGAACATTCCTATTATATTTTGACCAGTAAAAAGTGAAATGCATTAACCATTTACGGTGTTTTATTGAATTACCATAAAAATCAAGCCATGAGCAAAGGTTTTGAATCCGGGATTTGCCCTAATTTTTGTTTGTCTTCAAGCATTATTTTGCTGCTCTGTTTCGAGGTTTCCCAAAGGGGTAGATGTCTACTATCTATACTTTCGGCCGTCCTCACACATAATGCTTGACATCTTATAACATGTGAAAATAAGTGAAAATATTTGATCTAGTGTTGCTTGCCCTTGCCATGTACAAAAAATGAGCCCGACACTGTAGCTCACCTGGTTTTGTAGCCAGCAGTTTAAAATGTCAAGAAAGACAGACACTTAAATAAAGTTTCTGTCAGCACTGTTATTGAAAAAATAAAAATGAAAACACTAAAACTAAAACTAAGTTCCAATGATTAGGCACACCATGATGAAACCAAAAGGAGAAACATAAATATAACAAGGGCAAAAGTGAGCGTGGCTCACTAATACCCCCGATCCCCTAGTGTGTCAGTAGTTTCAAATTAAACAATGGATAGGGTTAGGGTTTGAAAAAATCATTAAAAAAATGGAAAATTTATAAAAACAATTTTTTTCTTTTGACTGCACCCCTCCATATGACACAGATTATATGTAAAAGGTCGGGGGTATAAAGATTAAAGCTCCCTCATGCTGGCGATTTCATGGGAGAAGAGTGAGTGAGTGCGTGAGTGAGTACGGTTTAGCAATATTCTAGCAATATCACGTCTGGGGACACCGCAAATGGGCTTCACACATTATTCCCGTGTGGGGAATCGAACCAGGTCTTCAGTTTGACGAGCAAACACTTTAACCACTAGACTACCCCGCCGCACAATGGGAAAAGAAGTTTACAGAGCTAAATATGAATTTTGATAGAAATTAAGAGCATGATGAAAGCAAGGTAAAAAAATAAATATTGAAAAACATGAAACTAAACAAATACCAAAAAGCAATACATTTTTAACAAAAATGTCTCAGTAATGGCCACAAATAGATTTTCAATAAAGTTGCTGTGGTGGATCAGATTCGAACTTCTTGAACAAATAGGTTGTCAACACTATTGGGAAGAAGCATGTTGAATTTCAGCCTTATTGATACAACGGCACCTGAAGAAATGATGTTTACAATGTGAGGAAATGCAATTTGACAAAATTCTGGAGCAAGTTAAAAGGTCAAATTTAAAACATTGTGAAAAACAGAACATGTATTGAGCCCCTCTTCAATGGGTACATATACCAAATTTCATTGCTTTTAAAACAAAAATAGCTGAGTAATTGCCACAAGAAGTTTGCAGTATAGTCGAAGTGCAAAGGTCAAACCTTGGTCAAAATTTATAATATTGCAAGAATCGGAAAATGTATGATTAGCCCCACTATTATCTACACACATACGAAGATTTCCTGACATTTTGAACATGGCAAAGTAATGTTCATAAATAGTATCTTCAATATGGCTGCCCTGGCAGTCATATTGAAAATACAATTCGAACATCTTGAACAACTTGGGGTTATGATTGGTTGGAATAAGCATGTGAAGTTTCAGTTTAAATGGTAAAGTGGTATCTGAGGAGAAGAAGTTTACAATGCATGACGGACAATGCAGAGACAATAGACAATGCATGATGGACAATGCACAGACAATGTACAGACAATGCACGATGCATGTGGGACAATGCACAATGCATGATGGACAATGCACAGACAATGTACAGACAATGCACGATGCATGTCGGACAATGCACAATGCATGATGGACAATGCACAAACAATGTACAGACAATGCACGATGCATGACGGACAATGCACAGACAATGCACATTGCATGATGGACAATGCACCATGCATCACAGACAATGCACCATGCATGATGGACAATGCACAGACAATGCACCATGCATGATGGACAAAGCACAGACAATGCATGACGGACAATGCACAGACAATGCACCATTCATGACGGACAATGCATCATGCATGACGGACAATGCACAGACAATGCACCATGTATGACAGACAATGCACCATGTATGACAGACAATGCGCCATGCATGACAGACAATGCACCATGTATGACGGACAATGCACAGACAACGCACCATGCATGACAGACAATGCACAGACAAAGCACCATGCAGGACGGATAATGCACAGACAATGCACCATGCATGACGGACAATGCACCATGCATGACAGACAATGCACAGACAATGCACCATCCACGACGGACAATGCACAGACAATGAACGATGCATGACGGACAATGCACAGACAATGCACCAATGCCGACAGACAATGCACCTTGCATGACGGACAATGCACAGACAATGAACGATGCATGACAGACAATGCACAGACAATGCACCATGCACGACAGACAATGCACCCTGCATGACGGACAATGCACCCTGCATGACGGACAATGCACCCTGCATGACGGACAATGCACCCTGCATGACGGACAATGCACAGACAATGCACCATGCATGACAGACAATGCACCCTGCATGACGGACAATGCACCCTGCATGACGGACAATGCACCCTGCATGACGGACAATGCACCATGCATGACGGACAATGCACCCTGCATGACGGACAATGCACCATGCATGACGGACAATGCACCCTGCATGACTGACAATGCACCCTGCATGACGGACAATGCACGATGGACAAACAGACGACAAAATAAGCTCACCAGCCCTCTTAACTTTTGATCAGGTAAGCAAAAAATTGGGGGGGAGGGGGGGGATTTTACAACATCTAGCCTGCCATAAGCTATTACGAAACAAAATACGGTGTCATTTCTCGCGTAATGATTTAATGGTATCATAACAAACTGTTATACGTATCATTGCAAGGATTCCCTCATAAACAGAACATAAGCGTTTCAACTCATGCAATTACAACCTTTTATTATAAAACCTGTTAACTCATAGCCATTAATATTTGTAATGAGCCATAAAATCATATCATATTTTAGCAATATTACTTTTTATAGGGAAACTGATATCCTTCAAAAACATGGTCACATCGCACAAAATGAATGTAGGTAGTCGAATGTCATGACTTCTAGTGACATATAACATGATAAAATCCACTTGAAACGTGTGAAGATCTGAAGTACTCTTCAGCAGCCCCTGTTTATCATAGGAGGCGACTAATGGGATCGGATGGTCAGGCTCGCCGACTTGGTTGATGTATGTCATCATATCCCAATAGTGTAGATCGATGCTCATGATGTCAATCACTGCATTATCTCGTTCAGACTTGACTATTTATAGGCTGCCGCCATATAGCTGGAATATTGCTGAGTATGGTGTTCAAGAACAAACAAACAAACTACATTAACTTACATAATAATGTCTTCAGGAAAATGACAGTCTAGTCCTGTACTTGGATCATACTGTGACTATAACAATTGTCTCAGTACTTGGATCATACTGTCTATAACAATTGTCTCAGTACTTGGATCATACTGTGTCTATGACAACTGTCTCAGTACTTGGATCATACTGTGTCTATAACAATTGTCTCAGTACTTGGATCATACTGTGTCTATAACAATTGTCTTAGTACTTGGATCATACTGTGTCTATAACAATTGTCTCAGTACTTGGATCATACAGTGTTTATAACAATTGTCTCAGTACTTGGATCATACTGTGTCTATAACAACTGTCTCAGTACTTGGATCATACTGTGTCTATAACAATTGTCTCAGTACTTGGATCAAACTGTGTCTATAACAATTGTCTCAGTACTTGGATCATACTGTGTCTATAACAATTGTCTTAGTACTTGGATCATACTGTGTCTATAACAATTGTCTCAGTACTTGGATCATACTGTGTCTATAACAATTGTCTCAGTACTTGGATCATACTGTGTTTATAACAATTGTCTTAGTACTTGGATCATACAGTGTTTATAACAATTGTCTCAGTACTTGGATCATACTGTGTCTATAACAATTGTCTCAGTACTTGGATCATACTGTGTCTATAACAATTGTCTCAGTACTTGGATCATACTGTGTCTATAACAATTGTCTCAGTACTTGGATCATACTGTGTCTATAACAATTGTATCAGTACTTGGATCATACTGTGTTTATAACAATTGTCTCAGTACTTGGATCATACTGTGTCTATAACAATTGTATCAGTACTTGGATCATACTGTGTCTATAACAATTGTCTCAGTACTTGGATCATACTGTGTCTATAACAATTGTATCAGTACTTGGATCATACTGTGTCTATAACAATTGTCTCAGTATTTGGATCGTAACACCCCCGAATGTGCCGCTACCTCAGACCAAGTGAACCCTTGATACAACGCCCTCATGTATGGCTACCTGAGTTCAGTAAATCCTCAATACATTGCAAACACTTGGAATTAATCCAGACTTGAGAAACTATGAAAACCCCACAACAACCATTAAGCCTTCATTGTTTAAACAGCATCATTACAAAGGGTATGAAACAATCTTTGCTGATTAGTCTTTACCATCTCAATCATGGCAACCACTGTGACTAAATCAAACAACAGGCATCCTGCAGGAACCTTGCAGTGAAGGCTGAACGGCAAAAAGAGAAACAGCAAGATCTTTCATTGGAGACACAGGAGATTGTGGGACATGTCGAGATCTGTTTGTGCAGTTCACTAAAAAACAAGCATGAAGGCATACCACAGTCTGGCAAAACACAAGCTCAAAAAATGTCCCAAGACATCCATGAACCTGGTGACACCTTCAATGCCAGTGAAGAATGGCTATGGGCTTCAAAATGACATGGCATCAAGTCATGCTTCTTTTTTCACAGTGACCTGGGATCACAAATTGGGCAATGACGAACACTAGGAAATTCCCAAATGTGACCAGACTGACCTGTACTACAAGCTGTTGCCAGACAAAACCATAGGACTAAAGAAGACAAGCAGTTTAAGTCCACCAAGTTTACCAAGAAACGGTGTACAGAGTTACTGACACGAACAAGCCAGGAACCCATAAGCTCCAGCCATTAGTGATCAGCAAGGTCCAGAACCCATGGTGCCTTCACCACATCAATAGCGACACACTACCTGCACATTATGGCTCTGACAGCAAGGATTTTTGAAGATTGCTCTTCCCAAAAGTTTGCGCCAATTGTCCATGACCTCATATGATCCCCCAACTTAGAGGAGAAAGCCATTCTGCTACAGGATAACAGCCCTATCCACCCCCCAGTAAGCACCCTGCAGTCATGTTATACTTATAAAGGCAGTATTACTGCTGTAGATCACAACCTCTCTGATCCAGCTGCTGGATCAAGGAATTATCAAGGTCAGTTGTTGGAGACTTCTTGTTCAGGCTACACTTGAATGGAGACTGAACCCCATCTCCTTCTTGATGGAAGTCAGTCCTGTGGATCCTTCGATTGTCAATTCTTCAATTATCGATCATTCAATTGTTGAAGTCGATTTTGGTCGCAGGGTCGTGATCAATCTTGACTCTACCATTTCTCTGCAGGTGAAAGGGAGGTGGAACACGAGGTATTGATTCAACAGTAACGTAGGCGTCTGGGGAGAGACTGCAATTAGTCTGTAACGGGATGATTTCTACAAGGTTAACTACATCATCCGTAGGGGAACGGGGGATGATAGGCGACTAGAAGCTGATGGACAGGGAACACTGAGAGGGTTGGTCATCGTCACTGTAGTCAGGGTAACGATGTCCATTGCCTGTACTGTGCGTTTACCAGATGTAAGTTATAGAGCTGTGAGTGGTGATCAGGGAACGGTGACTGGATGACCGGGGACAGCGTTCGGGGTTGTTGAAGATTTCCTTGGACTTGATACATTCTGTCCAGTAATTCCATAAGTATTGCAAGGAAAATGACTTCAATGTCTCCCCAGAGACATATCGTTGTGTGGCATTTCAGAAGCTGTTGTACCAATGAGCTTACTTATGGTTGGCTGCTTCCTTGATTCTTTCACTGCGACGTTTTGGTACAGCTATCAATCAAGTTGGCTCATACCATTATCAATCAAGTGAGTGAGTGAGTGAGTTTGGTTTAACGTCTCTTTTAGCAATATTCCAGCAATATCACGTTAGGGGACACCACAAATGGGCTTCACACATTGTACCCATGTCGGGAATCGAACCTGCTTCTTCCGCATGATGAGGGAACGCTTTAACCACAAAGCTTCCCGACCGCCTCTTTCTGATATCAAACATGAGCAAGTGTGTTGTGTGACTTCATAAGGATGTCAATGAAGACAGTTACAGACATGGTGAAGAATTGGGTCATGGAGCTTCTCACACTAATAATTTTGATTTTCTTCTGAAGCTCGAAAACCAAGCCTTTTGCGTCTATGTAGGTCATCCATCTGTACCTTATCGCATCATCAGCAAGTCAAAGAGACAGGGTCATGTCAGTCACATCAACAGGCACAATAATTCCATCACAATTCTGAAAGGAACCTGTAGCTTGGAAATTTGCCATTTTAAGAGGGAAAAAAAAGGGCCATCATCATATCTCATCCTTTAATGGCACATTAGGTTGCAAAACAACAACGTTTCTGTCAGTGATAGGGTTACCAGTAAACATGATATCAGTGATAATAGCTGAACGTAATATCATATTTCCATATACCTGGCAGTACATGAAACCATCAATATTAAGACTGCTCTCTGTATAATCTGGGAATACTTCCTGTCCAAAAATGTCTTAAATTTATGCCAGTTTTTGTTTTGTTTCCTTATGAATACCACAGAAAAGGTTGATCAATGTCTGCAGTCCGAGTCTCAATTTTTACTCCATGTGAGACCGGGGACAGTGGTCGCCCTGCTGTCTAAGGTGCCACAATTCGCTGTGCAAAATAGTGTCCCTTAAGTACGCCAGAATCGAATGATTGTGGGTTCAAATCCCAGTTCGCCCTGACTATGTTTCTAGGTTTGTCAGCACCAAACCCTGCTCTTCAGGTTTCACCAAAGTGGTAAATGTCTGAGACCTGCATTACTTTAGGCTCCCCTCCCATTGAAGCTGACTCGCCATGATGTAACTGGAATACTGTCAACAGGGGCATTAAACTAAACTTACTCACTACTTGGCCTGAATATGCCTCAAATAACAGCGGGTATCAACTACGACAATAACATCATTTACAGTGAAAACTTGATATCGGTGACCACTAAGAACACAAATATTGTTAACAATTCTACTCAACTCTACTACATACGATATTACCGCGAAGCACTGTAACTTTGGGTTTGAATCCTGGTTCACCCCGATTATGTTTCAAGGTTTGTCAGCACCATACCCATGCTCATTCTCCATGACCTGCATCACTTCTGGCTTCCCTAACACATCAAGCTGACACGCCATTATAAAACTGATAAAAGCGGTGTAAAACTCACTTGCCCACTCACTAGGTCCATATAAACATAAAATAATGGGGTGAGTAAGAATGTAATGAAGATATGACCAGAATTGTGACTGTAAAATTATATTTATGAGCGCATTGTTACTTAAAGGAACAAAGACACTATCTCTAATCTAAATCTCCACCAGCTCCTTACATTAAAAAAATGTTCCCAAAAGCATATACCGGTATATAATTTCTAGCAGCCTAATCCTGTTCCCCAGAAACCTGACAGTAACAGACTATAAAGTAAACAAATAAAAGCACAAGTTACTTTTCCACATATCAGCTTGAGTTTTGACATAAACAGCCGAATAAAGTGAAAGTCATGGATGGTAATCTGCTTTACATTGCATGAAATGCAAAACTACCTGTCAACAAGATTGATGCTGTAAATATGGGAGACGGTCAGCACCAACAGGTTGATGAGGAGTGAGAGAGAACAGCTGGTGCAAAGGATTGAGTTCAATCAGTGCAAATGATTGAGTTCAACCGGTGCAAAGGATTGAGTTCAATCAGTGCAAAGGATTGAATTTAGAACAGAGGAATGAGTTCAATCAGTGCAAAAGGATTGAATTCAGAACAGAGGAATGAGTTCAATCAGTGTAAGGGATTGAGTTCAGAACAGAGGAATGAGTTACATCAATGTAAGGGATTGAGTTCAGAACAGAGGAATGAGTTCAATCAGTGCAAAGGATTGAGTTCAGAACAGGGGAATGAGTTCAATCAGTGCAAAAGGATTGAATTCAGAACAGAGGATTGAGTTCAATCAGTGCAAAAGGATTGAATTCAGAACAGAGGAATGAGTTCAATCAGTGTAAGGGATTGAGTTCAGAACAGAGGAATGAGTTCAATCAGTGCAAAGGATTGAATTCAGAACAGAGGATTGAGTTCAATCAGTGCCAAAGGATTGAATTCAGAACAGAGGAATGAGTTCAATCAGTGCAAAGGATTGAATTCAGAACAGAGGAATGAGTTCAATCAGTGTAAAGGACTGAATTCAGAACAGAGAAATGAGTTCAATCAGTGCAAAGGATTGAATTCAGAACAGAGAAACGAGTTCAATCAGTGTAAGGGATTGAGTTCAGAAAAGAGGAATGAGTTCAATCAGTGCAAAGGATTGAATTCAGAACAGAGGATTGAGTTCAATCAGTGTAAGGGATTGAATTCAGAACAGAGGAATGAGTTCAATCAGTGTAAGGGATTGAGTTCAGAACAGAGGAATGAGTTACATCAATGTAAGGGATTGAGTTCAGAACAGAGAAATGAGTTCAATCAGTGCAAAGGATTGAGTTCAGAACAGGGGAATGAGTTCAATCAGTGCAAAAGGATTGAATTCAGAACAGAGGAATGAGTTCAATCAGTGTAAAGGACTGAATTCAGAACAGAGAAATGAGTTCAATCAGTGCAAAGGATTGAATTCAGAACAGAGAAACGAGTTCAATCAGTGTAAGGGATTGAGTTCAGAAAAGAGGAATGAGTTCAATCAGTGCAAAGGATTGAATTCAGAACAGAGGATTGAGTTCAATCAGTGTAAGGGATTGAATTCAGAACAGAGGAATGAGTTCAATCAGTGTAAGGGATTGAGTTCAGAACAGAGGAATGAGTTACATCAATGTAAGGGATTGAGTTCAGAACAGAGGAATGAGTTCAATCAGTGCAAAGGATTGAGTTCAGAACAGGGGAATGAGTTCAATCAGTGCAAAAGGATTGAATTCAGAACAGAGGATTGAGTTCAATCAGTGCAAAAGGATTGAATTCAGAACAGAGGAATGAGTTCAATCAGTGTAAGGGATTGAGTTCAGAACAGAGGAATGAGTTCAATCAGTGCAAAAGGATTGAATTCAGAACAGAGGATTGAGTTCAATCAGTGTAGGTTGAGTTCAGAACAGAGGATTGAGTTCAATCAGTCTAAAGGATTGAGTTCAACCGATGAAAGGAACTGAGTTCAACCAGTTTTGTTGAAGGAGTTCAACTGTCTTAATTTGAACATCCAATCTCATTCAAATAATGTTTCTAAAAACAACAAGACAATCACAATGAGTCTCTTTCCTTAAATTACCGGTAATATACTCATCGTTTCCACAGCAAATAATTTTGACTCTTTTGTAGCCAATGATATCACAGAATGACCCCACATTGTTTGTTGTATTTCTACAGCAATATCATGGCAGCCTGTAAATAATCAAGTTGGGACAGACCAGTGGTTAAATGTTACAAGCAGCGTCCACAATGGCCACACATGACAACACACAATCAAAAAGTCCCGGAGCTAGCCAACCGATCTCCATTACCCATCTCAAGACAAGTGATACACCACTTCTAACACAGGCCATCGCAGGGGATGACAATCATTTTGGAACGAGTCTGCAAAACTTATCCTTCATGTATCATATGTAGGCTCTCCAGCCTCCCTTGCTTGAGATGGATGGTATCGGAGGTACTCACTGTTCAAGTGTATCACATCAAGATGGCTATCACAAAGGCAGCAGCTATGACACACTGTCTTCAAGTAAAGGAGATAGGAATTGAAAAACTCAGTGTACAAAGAAGCAAGCTAAATTTTAACTTACACACAAAATTTCCAATGATGCACTGTAGATAATTTTGCACATCTCAAAGGTGCCGAGAATGTTTGTGATGTAAAGGTGCAGTAGTTCCATCCATACATAGCAGACCCTTTCATACTACTAGTGTTGTAGCAAGTACAGAATAGATAGCGGCAAGATTAGTTTCTTTGGAAAAAACAGACTGGTACAGTTTCAGAACCCAAGAGTGTATCAATTGAGTGACAAGCTGCCACCATCTACATGACCTGCATCAAGAATGAGTGAGTGGATGTTGTTTTATGCCATTTTATGCTGTAAAAGGAAACGAAGAAATCTCCAGTAGTCACTTAAAACCATTTACAGGCAGTTTGTTATTTCATCATCATACAGGCAAGGCAAGGCACAATGTCAACACATGGACAGCACATGGTTACATAAAAAAAATGGTCTACCATCCCCCAGGAATCCCCCTGGGCTTGCAGCATATGAAGGAACACCAGGTGGTCCAAGAGGTCGACCATCCCCCAGGAATCCCCCTGGGTTCACAGCATATGAAGAAACACCAGGTGGTCCAAGAGGTCTACCATCCCCCAGGAATCCACCTGGGTTCACAGCATATGAAGGAACACCAGGTGGTCCAAGAGGACGACCATCCCCCAGGAATCCCCCTGGGCTTGCAGCATATGAAGGAACACCAGGTGGTCCAAGAGGTCGACCATCCCCCAGGAATCCCCCTGGGTTCACAGCATATGAAGAAACACCAGGTGGTCCAAGAGGTCTACCATCCCCCAGGAATCCACCTGGGTTCACAGCATATGAAGGAACACCAGGTGGTCCAAGAGGTCGACCATCCCCCAGGAATCCCCCTGGGTTCACAGCATATGAAGGAACACCAGGTGGTCCAAGAGGTCTACCATCCTCCAGGAATCCACCTGGGCTCACAGCATATGAAGGAACACCAGGTGGTCCAAGAGGACGACCATCCCCCAGGAATCCCCCTGGGTTCACAGCATATGAAGAAACACCAGGTGGTCCAAGAGGTCTACCATCCCCCAGGAATCCACCTGGGTTCACAGCATATGAAGGAACACCAGGTGGTCCAAGAGGACGACCATCCCCCAGGAATCCCCCTGGATTCACAGCATATGAAGGAACACCAGGTGGTCCAAGAAGACGACCATACCCCAGGAATCCCCCTGGGTTCACAGCATATGAAGAAACACCAGGTGGTCCAAGAGGTCTACCATCCCCCAGGAATCTCTCTAGGTTTGCTGCATGTGCAGGAACACCAGGTGGTCCAAGAGGTCGACGATCCCCCAGGAATCCCCCTGGGTTCACAGCATATGCAGGGACGATCAGGCGACTATTTCAAATGTGTTTCCATGCCAACCATCCAGCAGGGATACCCCGGCTGGCACCTTCAACCACCAAAGCACCAAACACATGTCTGGTCTAGAACACTTAGCCAATAACAGAGCATATATACTCACCACCAAAAGAGACACAAACCATAGAATATATAGAGAAGTATGTACTTTAAGAGGAGATGGTTCCAATGTGTACCAATTAATGACAAAACAAACAATCAGTCAAATGTTACCCCAGTGTATTTATTCTTATCACGATATGCTGCATGCGATTTCCAAACTTTATCTGCTAATCCTGCACGAGAGAAATGGTGCATCTCGAGTCATGGATCTATGATGTCACATGTGATGCATGTGTGAGCATCAGTTCACAAAACATAACAGTATGGTGGTTTGTGCATCAAACCAATCTAATATCTCTTGAATATGAGTAATTCTTCATATATTAACCAACATGTATGGTATACGCGTTTCTTTTGTCAGTAAGTATATGATAAGGGTGATACTAATTTCCAGGGTACCATCAATTGCAGAAGCCGGAGGCCTTCCATTAACTGCCTGACTGTTATTATGGCTAAAATAGATAGAATTTGTTATCAAATAAAAAGAAACAACAATATCGGTTTTGAAACACTTACTGCCATCAACACACAACGAATGTCACTGACCCTCTTTTACAAATATGGAAACGTCATAGAACAAACCAGATGACGTCACTATTGAACATCCCTACGACATCACCTAACAACGGGCGTGATATGGCCCTTCGTCAAGCAATATGAGGGCAATATCAAGTTACAGTGGTCTGCTCATTTCTGATAACATGTTGGCGGTTTAATGATATTTCTATCCATTTTAGCTATATTAACACTGTAATCTACAGATGATGCCAACAGACAACTTAGGGATTGTAAACATGTTTTTCCCAGACTGATACACCCTTGTGAGTACAAAACAATAAACCTCCATTCACGGTTCTTGCCAAAATACCTCCATCTAGGAAATATGGCAGCCATTTTAAGTCATCCTGATAGTTCACTTTGACCTGTAAGAGCAGACGCCTAGTTGGCAAGATGTATTGGCAACCAGAACACCTTACTGTCAGGACTAGTTCAGAATGGTCTGATTCAAAACGGTGGGAGAAGTTCCAAGTGATTTCTCTGAAATGCCAGAAAGTATATTTTCCAACCTCAATCTGCCTAATTGGACTGCTGTTAGTGCCATACATACGTCCTTTGGCAGGTATTATCCCCGGCCATGTCAACAAAACCGTCAAAAACAGGTCTCAATGATCGAGACAAGCTGGGGGGATGGTAGAAACAGATATCAATTCATGTACCTGGTGAAATTAATATCTAAACTGAAGAAGAGCCTTCAGGTTCATTTCTCAGTGACAGCGGGAATCAGACATATAAATTTACTTCAGCTCAGCACTTGCTCATCGTGAGTTCCGCTCCTTGAAAGGCCATCAGGGCACGAATGTTGGCACAGTGGAGAGTGCTCTACACTTTTGAGTGTCAAACTATTACTGCCGAAAGTTTGAGTGAGTCAGTGGGGTTAATGCCAGTTAGAACTGTACTTATTGGATTTTGTTTGTTTGTTTTTTAATGCTGCACTCAACAATATTGCAGCCACATGACAACTGTCTGAAAATAATCGAATCTGGACCAGACAATCCAGTGATTGACATCATGAGCATCGATCTACGCAATTCATATACGATGACATGCATCAACTGAGTCAGCAAGTCTGACCACCCGATCCCGTTAATTGACACTTAAGAGTGAGTGTGTGAGTTGGGTTTAACGCCGCTTTTAACAGTATTCCATTTATATCACGGCCTGTCAGCTTAAAGTGGGAGGAAAGCCCGAAGTGATGCAGGTCTCAGACGTTTACCACTTTGGTGAAACCCACGAGCACGTGTATGGTGCTGGTAAAGATAGAAACATAATCGGGGTGAACCGGGATTGCCCATGCTCAAGGGACGCAACTGTGCACTGCGAATTGCGGTGCCATTGATGACTGGGCCACCCGTGCCCCCTCGACACTTAGGACAAGCATAGTCACCTGTCATGGCAAGCGGGGGGTTGCTGAAGACCTATTTTCTTCCCGATGTTCTTATTGGAGTGTAACCTTAATGAGGGAGGAAAGTGATGCATTTCTCCAAGTGATGAAACAATCATTGCTATGGTGCTGACAACATAATTATTGTGGTGAATTGAGGATTTGAACCCGTGACAAGCACATCCAAATAGACTTATTGCATGACGAATGGCTGCTGATTTGTCTACATCACATGCAGTAAAAATAAATGTTTCAAAGAAATATAGATTAAATAAACACAAAAACATAAAAGTAAAGTAAAAGTGTACAAAATTTTCGACATATTAATTTCCTCAGTTTCGTGCGTCACTTACTGTGGAATGTTCATTTCAGAAAAATGGGAAACATTCCACGCACAAATATTGTTGGCTGATTTTCACATTTCTTCTTGTATAAAAATGTCTTACCTATTTACACAATGCCTTACGCTCACAAACGTTTGTAACAATTACCCACTGACAGGCTGGATTGTCTCCCCTGCCTCCCCGTATTACTCCGATAATATCTCACCAGCCACAGCATCCTCCCTGGTTACTGTACTGCTAACACGATCTTTGTAAACATTAAGCCAACATGGCAAAGGTTTATCTCAGAAGCAAAACCTCTTTCATCAGCAACGCATTGCTTATTGTATTTGTTATGCTTGGCTAAACTCTGTCATAATGCCTCGTCTTGTCATGGATTTAATCAGAGAAATTACACTCAAAACAAAGAAGAATTTAAGGAAAGAACTTTTTACATATCTCAAATGTGGTATCTTTGCGAGGCTTGACGGACGGTACTTGTTCAGTACCTATATTAGCAGGATACAGTACACATGCATTACTGTCAAATGTTCACGAGATTGTACTTCTGGAATGCAAACATTCCTATGGTACAAAGTCTTAATTTGAAGAATGACTCAGGCCAATCTTCAGTCCCAGCAAGTGACACGCAAGTAATTCAAGATAACTTTACATGTCCGCTGACTCCTTGTTTATGATGATCAGCCTACCAGTCAACAATCACCATAAATACAGCAGGAGATGTTGTGTGAAAATCACACAGATAAGGCACCAACAGAAAGTCTAGACAAGTCTAGAAACTGACACTGGAATCTTGTCTCCTGTCAAGTGCAGTGACAACTCGAATCATACGAAGGAAATAAAATGTTTCATGATGAATTTCCAAAATTCTTTTTCATATTTTCTGAGTTTCTTTTTGTTTGTTTGTTTGTTTAACACCACCTCAGCAATATTCCAGTTTTATGACGAGTGTCTGTAAATAGTCGAATCTGGACCAGACAATCCAGTGACTGACATCATGAGCATCTGTCCACGCAGTTGGGATACGATGACATGCATCAACCAAGTCAGAGAGCCTGACCACCTGATCCCGTTAGTCGCCTCTTATGACAAGCATAGTCGCCTTTTACAGCAAGCATGGGATACCTCGGATCTTCACGAATTTCTATTCCTTAGGGACAATGCATGTCTCCATAAAAAATGGTGACATCCTCATATCTTACTTATATAAATTTATTCCAATTCTGATGGTTCTTAAGGTCTTGAGTGAGTGAGTAAGTGAGTTGGATTTAACGCCACTTTTAGCAATATTCCAGCAATATCACCAGTAATGGGCTTTACACATTGTACCCATGTCGGGGATCGAACCTGGGTCTTCAAAGCATGACGAGTGAACACTTTAACCACTTGGCTACCCCACCGCCCCCTTAAGGTCTTGAAACCTTCAACTGATACACATCTGTGGTTTTGAAGGGTGGAGTTATTTCTTATTTTGTGGACCAGTATTGGTGTCATTGGCTTTATTTTCCAACATCAGTAGAGAGGGAATTTTGTGACACATTGCATGAAACAACGTTACACCCATATTGAGAATCTCACCCAAGTGTCTTTTGATGGCAAAGAAGTCAATAACTCCACGGCTTGCCAAATATGATATATTTCATATCAATAGATACAAGGGAGAATTCTATTTATCTTCCACAATCATTCTTCCAACTGTTACAGCCTGTAAACAGTAATAACCAGTGTCTTGAGTGTATAACAAGTACAGCTAACCAGCTTCAGTGGCAGAAAGATCCATGATGTCATTTGATTGTGATGTCATGGTAACAGATGATGTCACAATGGTCTGTAAATAACAGTAATAACCAGTGTCTTGAGTGTATAACAAGTACAGCTAACCAGCTTCAGTGGCAGACAGATCCATGATGTCATTTGATTGTGATGTCATGGTAACAGATGATGTCACAATGGTCTGTAAATAACAGTAATAACCAGTGTCTTGAGTGTATAACAAGTACAGCCAACCAGCTTCAGTGGCAGACAGATCCATGATGTCATTTGATTGTGATGTCATGGTAACAGATGATGTCACAATGGTCTGTAAATAACAGTAATAACCAGTGTCCTGAGTGTATAATAGGTACCGCTAACCTGAGCTTCAGTGGCAGACAGATCCATGATGTCATTTGATTGTGATGTCATGGTAACAGATGATGTCACAATGGTCTGTAAATAACAGTAATAACCAGTGTCCTGAGTGTATAACAAGGACAGCCAACCAGCTTCAGTGGCAGACAGATCCATGATGTCATTTGATTGTGATGTCATGGTAACAGATGATGTCACAATGGTCTGTAAATAACAGTAATAACCTGTGTCCTGAGTGTATAACAAGGACAGCCAACCAGCTTCAGTGGCAGACAGATCCATGATGTCATTTGATTGTGATGTCATGGTAACAGATGATGTCACAATGGTCTGTAAATAACAGTAATAACCTGTGTCCTGAGTGTATAACAAGGACAGCCAACCAGCTTCAGTGGCAGACAGATCCATGATGTCATTTGATTGTGATGTCATGGTAACAGATGATGTCACAATGGTCTGTAAAGCATTAGGATGCAATGATGTTGCAGCAATATATCCTGGGAGATATTGTTTGATCTCACCCGAGTGATATCTAATAATGAGGCCAGTTTGGGATTATAAATCACAACATCAGCTATAATTGAGACTGGACCAGACAAACCCACCCAAACAAAATAAGTAGCAACTTTTACAAATTGAATGGGGTTTTAAGAATCTATTCTTTCCAGGGTTCAAAATAGAGCAATTTCCTGCACCTACAGATAATGTTATTATTTTTTTATCTTAATGGATCAAAATGACCATCAACCTTCACGGCTAGGTGACCTTACCCAGAATCTGAACTGTCTCTGTTCCACAGATAACTCAAACATTTTGTTAATAATATTCAAGGAGCACTAATTGTGTAATTAAGTATCTCTTAATGATGCCACTGGAATCATATTCTCTGGCTCCATGGTGATTAGCTCAACTGGCTGGACAAGGAATAACAAATCTTGGAATAAATAGTTAGGATAAGTACCATTTGAGATCTCCGACCACCAATGTATGTAATTTCATACTTCAACATACACATCATAATATACAAAAGATATATCTGTAGTCGGGAGGGGCCAACTTGAGCATATTCACAAAGCATTGAGTCATTTGGTTGTAGGGATTATTGTAAGTTTATTTGTAGTGATATATGACGGCGATCTGTAAATAATCAAGTCATGACCAGACAATCCAGCGATTGACATCATGAGCATCGATCCATGCAACTGGAATACAATGACATGGATCAACGAAGTCAGCGAGCCTGATCACCCGATCCCGTTAGTCACCTCTTACAACAAGCATAGGCACCTCTTACAGCAAGCATGGGATCCTGAAGACCTATTCTAATAAACGTAAAGTGCTCTCCTGTGGCCGGTTCTAGTGGCAGACATTCGGCAAAGAGTAAATTGGGGTTTCCAGCTACGGCTTGTTGTTTACAAACAGGACATACCAAGTTTCATGCCCTTTAACGCTAAGCACCATGCAGGGTAACAACATCTTGTAACGTCTTTTGGTATATGTGGCCAGGGATTTCGCTCTTAAGGCAGATGCTTTATCCACTGGACCACCGAGTCCTTTCCTCAGACAGAAACGTATGGAGCCAGACACTATTTAAAGTTTCATGCACTGACATTTAAGACTCAAAACATTAAACGGCCAGGTATACTTGAGACACAAACAGAAATATTGTGTAGAAGACTTGAAGTGTCTAAATGGCAAGAGTAGAGATGTATATGTTCTCATAGAGAGGATAATGGTCTTGTTTGAGTGAAGGTTGAAGTGGATGACGCATCATTAAGGCTCTGTCTCCCACTAAACCTGTATCCCCTCACCTGGCGATGTCCTCGTTAACACAGGTAATGACATCCTAAATACAGGAATATCATATACAGACAGAGCATCACTTATCTGAACATCGGGTACATTTAGTCAATTACCACACAGGATTGTACAGGTAATAGTGCAACACTATCTTACAATGAGTGATTGAGTGAATGAGTATGGTTTTACGCTGCTTTAAGCAATATTCCTGCAATATCATGGCCAGGGACACCAGAAATGGGCTTCACACATTGTACCCATGTGGGGAATCGAACAAAGCCCTTCGGTGTGATGAGTGAACGCTTTAACCATTAGGCTACCCAACCACTCCTATCTGGCATTGAATGATACGACCAACTGGTAGGAGTTTCTAAATATATGGTTTCAAGCCTGTAGTGAGTGAATAAATAAGTGAGTATGGTTTTATGCCGCTTTTAACAAATTTCCCGCAATATCGCAGCGGGGTACACAACAAATGGGTTTCACACATTGTACCCATGTCAGGAATCTAGTCTTGGCGTGAAGAGCGAACGTTTTAACCACTAGGCTACCCGACTGCCCCTCTTGA
Organism: Haliotis cracherodii; assembly: GCF_022045235.1. NCBI lineage: Eukaryota > Metazoa > Mollusca > Gastropoda > Lepetellida > Haliotidae > Haliotis > Haliotis cracherodii. Next base: position 54,050,108 of record NW_027266343.1, on the reverse strand, counting down.
GTGAGTGAGTGAGAGAGTGAGTGTTTTACAATGCCTTAAGCAATATTCCAGCAATATCTTTGCAGGGGACATGAGAAATGGGTTCCCACGCTGTACCCATGTGGTCATGCCTATAGAGGTAACCATGCCGACGAAATAAGCATGACAAATAAACAAATGACTTAAAAAGTTACTTATCTTGACAAAACCTTTTAAAAAAGGGTCCTATCCCAGATCGACATAAACCCAGTGTAATGAAAAAGTGCAACCACAAACATTTCTGTGAAACTTATTGCTATTTCAAGACCTTAACCTTTTTGAAATAATTCAACAGGTCCAATCGGACGAAATCATCGACGGCACCAGTGGCATTGGTGATGATTAACCTTCAAACAGTACAATTTCCTGGGGCTGCTAATGCAAAGAGGAGGGGCACCTGCTCCAAGAGTTGTTTGTCCATTTTAAATGTGTCTGTTGTTCCAAAGAGGTACCAGGCATTGTAGGCATGGCTTACGGAATCGGAGGGTGGCCTGGTTCCTGGTACAACAGGTTGCAGCGCTGGCTGGCTTTATGGCAGGATGTTTACAGAGAGGCAATGTGAATCCAGAAAGTGCCACAATGGCTTCCTATTGTAGATCTCTGACCCCAGCATATGGCCCCTCTTACAGTGTAATGGGGTGTTGAACAAGGAGTGGATCTTTTCTTGGACACAATAACTATGGAGTAGAAATGATAGGATTATGTTCTTAGTCTGTCTGTCGAAGGTCAATGCTAAAGTATGTCTCTACCCAATAGAAATGCTGAATGTTATGAATTTGTTTCAGTGTTTGATGAGACTGCGGGTCCACATGATCCCAGCTTTGCTACTCTATGTCATTCTCCACCATAGACTCTTTACAACCATAGCTTACGTTAACTCTACACATATCCATTAAAAATAGAAGTTGTCCAATCATTTTCTTTGCAAAACTAAAGGTGACAATCAGCATTCCTTTCAAAACTGTCTTGGGGGGAAGGGTGGCCCAGTCGTCTAAGGCCCAGCAATTCGCTGTGCAGAGTTGCGTCCCTTGGGGACACCAGAAACCTATGATTGTGGGTTGGAATTCCGGTTCGCCCTGATTATGTTTCTAGGTTTGTCAGCACCATACCCATGCTCGTGGGATTCACAGAAGTGGTAAACGTCTGAGACCTGCATCACTTCGGGCTTTCCTCCCACATTAAGCTGACATGCCGCGATATAATTGGAATACTGTTAAAAGTGGTGTCAAACCCAACTCACTCACTCACCAGAACTGTCTCGTTTGTTATGTGTTTGACCTGCCAATGTGTGTGGGGGGGGGTGGGGGCTCTTCTGCACTACTACCTTGTGATACCACTCTGGACCAGACAAACCTGTGACTGCAAGCCTGGGCAATGATCCATATTCTCACAATCAAAGTCAAGTCACAGAGCCTGACCACCCATTACTCTAACGTCAACCCTTCTGACAAGCATTGGGTACTAGGGACCTGTTCACCCCTGGAACATCCATGAGGGCCACTCACAAACTTACAAAAGCATACAATATGATTGATGATGATGATGATGATGATATGTGTAATTTTCCAAATAATGAAATTTATCTTCAACATGTTCTCCAAAATAAACCATCTTAATGCTACTTTAAAACTGCATCGATCATGTTTGTAAAGGAAGGGGGACAATTACTTATTTTTATGGAATTCTTTCATCACAACTTTTTTACTGACAACAAGTAACACAACAATTATTAATTACTCTATCCAAGAAGAAAAAGCAGTCAGTCTGTAATTAAGAGCATATTCATGAACACATGCTCATGATATCGTTGGAATCTCACAATCAACTCTGCTTTTAGTAGAGATTTCTTAAGAACTCAGAAAGATATTTTCATTTTATTCCAATCCTGTGTTTGTCAGACCCTATTTATGCCTGGTGTTATTGTCTGCTTCATCACAACGTTATCTTCAGGTAGTAATCGGGCCATATTGTTCACGGAGATAGCCTCGTGTGCCTTGTCTGTTTACACCCCCATCTCCTCCGCCACAAACATCCGCAACATCACCGCAGTGACCTTCAACTCCAATCAGACGACCGGTGCAAGGTGAGAGTATGATGGCTTCCTGTTGTTGATTCTGACACCTTTGCCTCGGCAACCAATTCTTGACACGTACGACCCTCATCTTTATCAGCCAATCGGAAATATCCCAACACTCATGCATATTTATTACATGATTGACATGATATCGTGAATATTTGGTACCTTTCCCTGATTTTCCAAATAAACTTTTGTGGTATGGAATGCAGGGTGCTGAAATTATCAGAATCATGAAATATTCACATGAACCATTAAATATAATGTTCAATCAATTCATTTTTAAACAATTCATACTTACTGAAAAGTCAATGACGTAAATTCAGAGATCAAATAATATCTTAATTTTCTCACTAATCCAGAAAAGATTACAGACCATATGATACTGTTGAAACATCAAAGCTGGAATAATGAACGGCAAAACCCACTGCTTCAAAGCATAACACCACATTTAGCACCAATGAATATGCCGGGTATTAATATTCAAACATCACATTGGTTTCAAACCTGCGTATGTAGAACCTGTCGGGAATGGTATCAGTCTATCTGTGATAATATGAAACTCCAAGAAATGGCTCCCACTTCCTGTCTCAAGGAATCCTGGGTAGTCACATTCTTGAAATCCAACATCAGCTCACGATGGGTAGTGAGACGCAAACAAAACCTACCATATATCGCTGTGTATAAGGGGAGCTTTTTGTACCTAGAATTAGGGAGCTTTCAAGGGGGTCATCTTATACATAGGGTTGAAGAGTTTTGATGTTATTTAACACAAAGACATTACTGTGAGCATGTAACACAGGAAATACCATGTCAACAAATCCATACTGAAGTAATTAATCATGTAATTACACTGTCTGGTTATATAAAGTGTTCATTTTATATCTGGACTTATGTTTGTAATTTATCTTATTAATGTTATCCAAAATTTCATTCAATATTGTTTTCATTCATTTTAGCGAAATCGTATTTGAAGTGATCGAAAGAACGCACAACTCACCGTTATTTACAGAATTATTTACGTTATTTACCACGGCCAGATTACAGCTATTGATGCCTTAAAACAAATTTTAGTGGATAGAGAATGGATATATATATCAAAAATGACATACAGTGACTCCCTGAAAGTCATATTTGTTGCAGTTTGACAATCATATGTCAAGATAAAGTTTTCGCTATCGCAAGCATGGGAGCATCGACGGCGATTGGTCAAATCTCCCCTCCCCTAGAACACTTGCTTTGTTATTCCTTGCTTGAAGTTGTATTTTATCAATGCCAGGAAATGATATTCTAATTCCTCAAGCTTGTTATTCCACTGCTATGAAATGAATTATTTTTCTATAAGAAAATGTTCAGCATTCCCTGGGCAATAATGGTACGCTATTGAACATATGGTTTCCATAATTTCATATCACTCAAGAATGAATAAGATAGAGTTTGGTTTTTTTCACATGTAAAAGCCTTCCCTTTTATTCCCCGATAATGAGGACACATATTTACCCTAAAGGCTGTTAGCAGCCCCGTTCTCTCTAGTATGCGAAAAAATATCGGCACCTTGCCTGACAGAGAACGTAACAAATAAATATACAAGATGGCAGTTACTCTGTGCATTAATAGCTCTATTTCCATCTGGAGTTGAACTTGCATGACTTGGGAAGAATCAAAGGTTTCATAAATGTTAAAAGGAATCGTAGTCCCTCATATTGCGAAATTTTTAATGGCATACATTATGAGATGCATATATATTAAATGATTTTATCAATGGCATCTATGAATGGAACGTGTATCATTAAAAGGGTCAAAACTTATATTTTCTTAACGGGTCTTGATACGACCCCTGAACATCTGCCAATACTGGTTTCTGGTGCATTGGTATCAAAATTGCCATTTAGATCAGTTTGTCTATGTTTGCCCTGACAGTATATATATATGCAGGATGAACTCATTTCAAATTACTTTAAAGTCTTCCTTGTGAAGTCTTCCAGACCCGTGAAGATCCGGGGTAGAATAGGTCTTCAGCAATCCATGCTTGTCTCCCCGTGAAGATCTGGGGTAGAATAGGTCTTCAGCGACCTGTGCTTGTCTCCCCGTGAAGATCCTGGGTAGAATAGGTCTTGAGCGACCCGCGCTTGTCTCCCGTGAAGATCCGGGGTAGAATAGGTCTTTAGCGACCCGTGCTTGTCTCCCGTGAAGATCCGGGGTAGAATAGGTCTTTAGCGACCCGTGCTTGTCTCCCGTGAAGATCCGGGGTAGAACAGGTCTTCAGCGACACGTGCTTGTCTCCCGTGAAGATCCGGGGTAGAATAGGTCTTTAACGACCCGTGCTTGTCTCCCCGTGAAGATCCTGGGTAGAATAGGTCTTCAGCGATCCGTGCTTGTCTCCCGTTATCTAGGGTAGAATAGGTCTTTAGCGACCCGTGCTTGTCTCCCGTGAAGATCCGGGGTAGAATAGGTCTTCAGGGACCCATGCTTGACTCCCGTGAAGATCCGGGATAGAATGGGTCTTCAGCGACCCATGCTTGTCAGTCCGCCGTCATATAGCTGGAATATTGCTGAGTGCAGCGTTAAACAACAAACAAACAAAACTAACTTTGTTGTTCCGGCTATTCTAGCATCTTCTATTATCATACTGAGCGTAGTGAGTGAGTTTGGTTTTACGCCACTTTAGCAATTTTCCAGCAATATCACGGGGAGAACACCAGAAATGGGCTTCACACGTTGTACCCATGTCGGGAATCGAACCCGGGTCTTCGGCGTGACGAGCGAACACGTTAACCACGAGGCCACCCGACCACCCCCTACTGAGAGCAGTTGTTAACAGTCACTGAGAGATTTAGCTTCATCCAAAAGTTGTGGGACAACAATTAACTTAGATTGTTTTTGTTTTACAAAAGTAATATTTGAATTCAAACACAGCAATTCAAACTGAGCACTGTTGGCCATGAAACTAGAAAATATATTGGTTCAGTCTCATAAATATATGTCATCAAACTAAATTATTTACCAATTTATGATTCCCTGGTGTCTGGAATGTACCTTTGTGTTTTGTACTTACTGTGCATATATACATAATTTGTAGGATATTGCCACTGTTTCCTCATAGAATGTTATGCAATAAATATTAGGGCTTTGAGAATGGACTAACTGTGCGATCTGATACGTATCAAGATACCTTACTCACGATCCGATATGTATCACGATACTTGCATGTGCTCTATCTGTGGTGTGTAAGCCATCTTTTTCATAGACAGGATGGCCAAAAATACCTGGCACACTAATGATTTACAGTTAGTAGCGTCAAGTATGGCGCAATGAATGAAAATATTTATGTTTTCACTATTAACTTGCACTACTGATTAGTGTTTAGCGGAACAGTTATTAAAAGCAAACATTTAAGGTCAGAATCGATATTTTGTAATTAGTGTGCAAGTGCGATCGATACTTGGATCAAAAAGTTAAAAAATTATAATCCACCAATTAATATCTCATCTTATATTGTTAACTGTATATCATTAATTAGTATAGTTATAGTTAGTGACACATTTGTTCTGTTCTATATATATTTCCATGTTTCATATCAACTGACTGACCCTGTTTGCACTGCTGACCAAACTTTTCTTGTACCTAGTCATGCAAACACAAACTTACTTTAAGAAACAATAAAAACAGAATTGAGAGTCACACCCTTTAAGTGATGGTATCTAGACTACAATGTGTTTGCTCTCACGTGGACAAATTTGAAAAAATGTAAACTAATTGGTTAATCTAATTTATTTTTAATCTTTTTTTAATCAAACATTGAACACACTTTAACGAAAAGAAACATTTGCCAGTCCCTGACCAAACAGCTCATATATGAGAAACTAATGATTTCATCATGGCTGAACTCCTAAGGGGAGATAACCCTGACTGTCAGGTACTAACACAAGTGATAAGCAGTGAAAGGTGTATATGTTCATTATCTCCCTCAGATGCATTGATGGCACTAGACTGCAAAAGATGAGAGCCACTTGTCCAAAGACATACATTCATCAAAAAATAATAACAAGCACTTCAGCTTTTTGTAAACAACACTAACGATCAAAAGAAAGTTACCCTATTTCAGAAATTGTGGACTTCTTACACGATTGAAAGATGATCAGGAGTGAATTGTTTCATACCACAGCAATGTGATAGCCGTACAGTCTGTAATAATCACGGCTAATCTGGATCCTGGAACAACAAAGGGAGTTAACTGAGATTCACTGTAACACTCCTGCCCCTGCAAAAAGGCAGATTTGAAACTTTGTTGAAAAAGTTTCTTTTCCAACAGTCTCTCGATCTTCTGGTGCCGATTATTATGCTGAGCACTTTGAGTTGGCTCCACTAAACTGGTAGACAGGTTTTATCTCAGAGGATCAAAAGCCTGGGGGTCTAGACCTTCCTTTGTGGAGTGAGACGGGAGGGTCTGGAGGGATTAATTACATTCTCATATCCTGTAGGATCCATAAAACACAAACAGCACTCGTCAACGCACTTTGATCACGTTAATTGTACCTGATTTCATGTAAATAATTACAACGAAGGTGCTGACAGGGCCGGAATGCTTCCTGGATCTAACAAACGTGGTGCTCAGGCAGCAAACCTTCACTGAACTACATCAGGTTAAATAAAGTCATTAGAATAAAGATAAAACCTTAATGAATGTTAATATCTATCATCACTGAACACATTTGGGTGACTTTGTTTGAAATGTGCCTTTGTTCACCCAGCAGTGAATGTATACTCCCCAGGGAGCTGAGAATGATTCTTGAATGCACACTAATCCAGTGACTGTGGACAAAAGAGCAATTGAGCTTGTCCCTGAGGGGTGGGGAAATATAAGCAATATAAATAGCCTATTGTTGTAGTTTTTATTATTATTATCTGTTATGCTTTCTAGACTTGATTATTTACATGCTGCAAGGGTCATAGTTTGAATACACTCACTCACTCACTCACTCACTCACTCACTCACTCAACCCTCCCACCCACACACCTATCCACCCACTCACCCACCACATCTACTGTGAACAGTTGCTGGCATGGGATATCCCAGAATCCTCTGTGTGATCCATATTGGACAAGGATACTACTTGTTATGAAAGTCTTTAAGGTCAAACACAATTTCCTAAACACTTTTCATCAAAGTCTTAAATCTCTCAAGACTCTTATATCAACTAGTGCAAGTAACTTTGACAAAATGATCATTTTCCAATGGAATTAGCAAAGGATAATTAGGGTACAAGTATCTGGTGGGCTTAAAGAGATCTTGAACATATGGTTGCCAAGGAAATACGCACACATTTACGTTATTTCGAAAGTTGTCAATTAAGTGCATAGTGTCTTACACAGGACAGGAAGTGGGAGCTATCTTTGCTTCCACCATTGCCATGTGTAATTATGCTCACTAGAATAGTTCGTGTTGCGTAAAATGTGGAAAAGATTAAGACAAAAATACTGGGAGGTTGGCTTCAAGAACTGATGGGTCAATCTAGGGGATGGACTGACAGGGGCTGTTTACTGGATACCTAGCAGGATAGGACATGAAGAGTCCTCCTCCATAGCAGTTCTCGCTGTGAACTCTCAGATCACAGGCAGTGGGGTGGCCTTGTGGTTAAAGTGTTCGCCAATCACGCCAAAGGCCCAGGTTCCATTTTACACTTGGGTACAATGTGTGAAGCCCATTTCTGGTGTCCCCTGCCATGTTTTTGCTGGAATATTTCTCAAGCTGCATAAAATCCAACTCACTCACTCACTCACTCATTAAATATGAATATTAAATTTTACGCTCTTTCAAGCAGGACAATTTAGTTGGATTCAATTTCAGCATAATGTCTTTTTCTTTTGACTGAAAAAACTCAGTTAAAAGAGAGTTTGTAAGGAATATCTCTTGTAACAACATTATGTCACACTGAAGGTGCCGATGGCAATTGAAAACCGATTCAATTAAATATTCATACTTTTAGAAGTTTTTGCCTATCAATTCTTACCAGAGCATGTAAACAAGCTAAATATTTTGGACAAGTGAGTGATTTGGTTTAATACTGCTTAAAACAGTATTTCAGCACATCACCATGTTTCTGCTTACTGTGGCTCGTAAGCCCTGCGTGACGCAGGTCTAAGCCGTTCATGGTTGTGGAAGCGGATATGGAGTTTACATCCTTTAAAAAAACAACCAAGGAAACACTTTAAAGAAGACACCAAGTTCTCTACAATGTTTATTAAAGTTTCCCAGATTGTCTCCCTTGAAGAACTCTTCCACAGAGTGAGTATCAAAAGTGATGAAGAAGTAATGGAGACTAGGCACAGTTCAAACAAAAGTAATTCCTGTTAATTTTGAGTGGAGATAAATCCTTCCTGTAACATAAAGGATGTTTGTTTTAATCTCTCCCTTTCGTCTGACACCAAGTTGATTTGGTGAGAGATTGAACTCAGATTCTATCTGAACACCTTGCACGTCACTGCCTTCTGGCTTTGAACTGCAATCTTAAAAGAAATTCAATTGTAACCTGATTCAGTCCTTATTCTATGGAAACTACAGGGTGAATGATGTAATTTAAGCAGGATTTTTTTAATTTCATTTCAAAGACGATCGTGCTGTATAATCAAAATACCTACTTTGAGTACAAGACAAATGGCTCATTTCTACTTTCGTTTTGATTGGATCAGACCATACTATTAGTCAGTAGAGTAGTGCAGTCTACATATAAAGTAGAATTATCCATACAAGTTAATGAACTTTGAAACAATAGAAACATAATATAAATATTTCTCTGTATGACAATTTGTTTTTTAATGAAAGGTGAGGTGTGGTGAAATTGGATTTAACGTCGTGGCCAAGATTATTGCAATTATATAGCAACATGTTTGTGTGGCTGCTTGTACTAGTCTGGACTGATGCCGATTTATAGTGCTAGCCTACTGAGATACCATGCCGCAGTTTAACATAAATACCCTGGTCCAGACTTGATTATTTACAGACAGCCGTCATATAGCTGGAACATTGTTGAGTTAAACAACCAACCAACCAACTAACATGAATACCCAACAAAGACACAGTATACTGACTCCGAGCCGACCAGTCTCCTGGCTTTAGCCCCTTAATGCCAAGCACCAGACAGGGTAACAACAAATACAATCTCTTAACATCTTTTGGTATGACGCGGCCGGGGATTGAACCCTGGACCTTCCGCTCTCCGGGCGGACGCTCTACCACTAGACCACGGAGGCGGTCTTATAATGAAAGGGGGAAGATGGCAGTACCAACTTGCAGCCCAAGGAAGTTTGATTCTGGAAAAAAAAACACATTGTCTGCGACTTGGCACTATTCCAATATTATTATGAATCTGGCAGCTAATGATGACATAGGACAATGTGTCAGGCACTAACTACAACAATACACGGGGCGGTCGCGTAGCCTAGTGGTTAAAGCGTTCGCTCGTCTCGCCGAAAACCCGGGTTCGATCCCCGACATAGGTACAATGTGTGAAGCCAATTTCTGGTGTCCCACGCCGTGATACTGCTAGAATATTGCTAAAAGCGGTGTAAAACCATACTCACTCACTCGCTCACTCACTCACTCACTACACAAATACACAATCATGCTGTGGACAGACTGCCATGCTCCTCATGGAAATCTAAAAACTTCAACACAAACAAAAAGATTTCAACACAAAACAAAAATATTCAGTCTTGATTATCTGCCGAAACAGATGACTCTTCTAGAACATAATTAAAGTATTATAGTAGTCTGTTTCCTATGGGATATAAACCTACAGTAACCATGGTAACTATAAAACCAATTCATTGAACATTTGAAGCGGTAACTTTCATCCTCTGATATGATGAAGTATACTCCTCAGGGAGATGGGAATGAAAATCTACTGCCCACTGATTGGGGTACTAATGTAGTGCATTGAACATGCTTTTAATGGTGTGGATTGGCGCATAATAAATATGCATATTATTAATATATTATTATTATTTAGTAATATGTTATTGACTTTGTTGTGAAACAGTCTGTTGTAAATGATATCATTAAACAGTTCCTAAACGTCTTTTTCTTAAACAAACAAATCTGAATGCAGTTTACTTAACACCTAACTCCTGCAGGCTATAAATATGTTCTAAATAGCTCAGTATAAATTATGGATGATCAAGAACAACAAAAATAGAAAACATTTTTTTATGAACAATATGCATATGCTGAACACTGCTGAACAGTTTTGTTTTGATGTTCTTTTAGGAAACTGACCTCAAATAAACCCTAACGTTTTCTGGGGGGTTCCTAGGCTATCATAAAAAAACTTCAACTTTTCCCCTTAAAGGTATTAATGAGACCAATTTCTAAAACAATGGCAGCAATAACAAATATTTCTTTGATGTATGGGATGTTTTCATGTCCAAATGGAACCAACAACTTTGGTACTGTGGGGCGGGGACGTTTATCACACTCAGATCTTGTTGTCTCCGCCAAGATTTGACGACAGCATCCTATTAATGTGCTCAGCATCTGACAGAAAAATCCTTTGAACTACACAATGTAAATTCAGACAAATATTGGATTCAGGAAGACCCCAATCTCGGGCTTTTCCTCTTTCTCGTTCACACTTCCTGTTGAAAAACATACCGAAGTGAAGCGCCACCTCTGGAGCAGCAATGAGTTTCCTTACTCTTCCTCAACCTCTGGAACATTCTCACAGTCAAGACATAGGCTGTTTGTTATTGTATGCATAGGCAGAGGAAATATCTGGGATTTAGACGGGTGGAGATCTGGAAATGATTGTCATGTGCACATTTAAATGTTTTGAGCTTGAATTTCAGAGTTGACTTGGTTCTTTTCAGACATTGTAATTGTTTGGAATTTACTTTGAAAAGAAGCAAAAAAATGGGGATATTAATCAAGAATGTTGATGGTGGCCTTGAAATGTAATCCTACTATTCTAGAATAGCTTTATGGAATTTCTAATTTTAGAATATGCATCTTCTAAAACAATCTGAGATCTAATTAAGGAAATATTAAATTTCTTGGGTGATATGAAGGTTATACAGCACACTGGTGCAGATCAAGGGGTAAAATAAGGTATCTATAAAATCCCAGAAATTCAACTCTGCCCTTGTGGGTACAAGAGCACTACGCTATTTGGATAGTTATATTTAACCTTCATAATTGCTGATGTATCATTTTCTCATTTAGGGGATCACCATATCAGTTAACGCTAGGAAATATTTTCAAGGGATATGTAATAACAATCATAACAATGTTTTATATTTGAACAATCAAAGGATAAACAACCAAAGGACTTATATCTGAACAATCAAAGGATAAACAACCAAAGAACTTATATTTGAACAATCAAAGGATAAACAACCAAAGGATAAACAACCACAGAACTTATATCTGAACAATCAAAGGATAAACAATCAAAGGATAAACAACCAAAGAACTTATATTTGAACAATCAAAGGATAAACAATCAAAGGATAAACAACCAAAGAACTTATATTTGAACAATCAAAGGATAAACAATCAAAGGATAAACAACCAAAGAACTTATATTTGAACAATCAAAGGATAAACAATCAAAGGATAAACAACCAAAGAACTTATATTTGAACAATCAAAGGATAAACAACCAAAGGACTTATATCTGAACAATCAAAGGATAAACAACCAAAGGACTTATATCTGAACAATCAAAGGATAAACAATCAAAGGATAAACAACCAAAGGATAAACAACCAAAGGACTTATATCTGAACAATCAAAGGATAAACAATCAAAGGATAAACAACCAAAGAACTTATATCTGAACAATCAAAGGATAAACAACCAAAGGACTTATATCTGAACAATCAAAGGATAAACAACCAAAGAACTTTTATTTGAACAATCAAAGGATAAACAACCAAAGAACTTATATTTGAACAATCAAAGGATAAACAACCAAAGAACTTTTATTTGAACAATCAAAGGATAAACAACCAAAGAAAATATATTTGAACAATCAAAGGATAAACAATCAAAGGATAAACAACCAAAGAACTTATATTTGAACAATCAAAGGATAAACAATCAAAGGATAAACAATCAAAGGATAAACAACCAAAGAACTTATATTTGAACAATCAAAGGATAAACAATCAAAGAACTTTTATTTGAACAATCAAAGGATAAACAACCAAAGAACTTATATTTGAACAATCAAAGGATAAACAACCACAGAACTTATATTTGAACAATCAAAGGATAAACAACCAAAGAACTTATATTTGAACAATCAAAGGATAAACAATCAAAGAACTTATATTTGAACAATCAAAGGATAAACAACCAAAGAACATATACTTGAACAATCAAAGGATAAACAACCAAAGAACTTATATTTGAACAATCAAAGGATAAACAATCAAAGGATAAACAACCAAAGAACTTATATGTGAACAATCAAAAGGATAAACAACCAAAGAACTTATATTTGAACAATCAAAGGATAAACAATCAAAGGATAACCCTGGAAATATCTATGGTTGTATGCAATTAAAACATGACAATTCAAGAACAATAAAGAAAATATCTTTGTGTACATGCAAAAGAGGAAAAACTATTTAAAAATGTGATGACGTCTCACACGTCCGCATCGTGCCAAAGCAAGCAGATCCAACGTAAGTAAAGTTGAAGTGGACCGTCCTGTTTACGTGTATCCTCAGAGATGTGCATCACACGGCAGGGACTACAACCACTGCCTCATCACTGCCGCCGAAGTTGTCCCATATGTCACCAAGTGTAAAGATATCCCCATATGGCCACCAGATGGCTCACTTAGCTGTGCGCCGTCTTTGAGAAAGGTTTACCGTATTCAACATAATATGATAGCTTGTCCCAGAAATAAAATCATCTACTTAAAAATATATATAATAAATAAAATCCAAATTGAACCCATAACAATACTTAAATCAAAGAGCTGGGGCAATCTAGACTTGCTTAATCATTCTAGACTTGAGACTCCTTTTTTAATTTATTCTCTTGGGTCTCGGAGACAGAGTGGACCAATGGGTATCTCCTTGTATGTATTGTGTCAGTATAAACATTCATGATAAATAATAAATAACGTGTTAAATCCATATCCTATAGCATGCTGAGAGTGCTACATTATTAGCCTTATCAAGGGATTAGTGAGCACTTTATTTTCATTCTCAGCTCCCTGGAGAGTATATAACCCTCTTAACAAGCTGCCTAGAAGGTTAACAGTCACATCATCCTACCGGGTACCCATTCACTGCTGGGTGAACAGAGGCAACAAAGTCACTTGCCCAAGGAGACACCACATGTGTTACATGGGCTTCAGTGTGGGGCAGGACTGAAGCCCTAGAAAACTCTCAGGAGTCAAGCTGCCGAATGACGTCACCTATCCAACTAGTCTCCGAAACCAATGTTGCTTACTACAACTGGCGTGTCCTATTTGTATATTTCTGAATGTATACCATATGATTTCTGGAAGAACAGTTCACAAGAATAGCAGTTCAGATGCTAGTCAGTTCATCTCTGTATCTTTCTGTCAGCTACGTATGGATGCTTGTTAATGATCATAACAATTGGAGTCAATTTAAAAGTTTACATTCAATTAAGAAACGAGCAGATTAACAGTGACCAGATATTAATTTTGTTAACCTGATATTTCTTGATATTTTTTCATTGCCTTCATTGATCCATTGCTAAGAAATGAAACACAAGAACTCTGTATCCCAAGTTTCTCTTTTAAAGTGTGTCGTGCCAGCACAACCCAGTGCCAGATCTGCACAACTGGAAGCACTTGTAAAATCACAACAGTGAGGACAAAATCTTCAAACACCCAGCAACATTCCAGCTTATCAAGTCTGGACAAACTATCCAGTGATTGACATCATGAGCATCAAACAAAACAATTGACATCAACCAAGTCAGCAAGCCTGAGCATCCGATCCTGTTTGTGTCGCATTATGTCAAGCATGGGTTGCTGAATACCAGTTGTAACCCTGATTTTCACAGGGGTTAAAAATGACAGCAAATGTTTGCACATGATTTGCACACCAACTGTCCAGAGTTAAAGACCTTGCTACAATCCTGTATCGTTTCATAACCTCATTCCTAGTATTCAAGTGAAACTCTTTGACGCTAATTTCAATGAAAGGGATCAATTATCTGTTCACTATCCTTCAGTCTGATGACACTTAGCTTTCTTGTTTCACCGTTTTCTTTTGCCACTATCTGAACTTAAAGGGGCACTGATCTAACGCAATTCCCCGGACTGGTTGTTGCCTTTGTTATTGTTTTTTTCCCCGTGAGTACCCGGATGATACGCAACGCAACTGAGCGTGACCAGAGACTGGGCTACCGTCTGCAAGGAGAGCTAAATAAACTTGGAGGCTGGAGGCAATATTTGTTTTACGCATTTTTGCATAAACACTTTTTGGTTAACTGCGATCTATAAGGATTTCGACAAAGGGTGCATGTTAATTAATTTCTTCAGCCTAAAGAAACAGACAAAAAGAACGACGGAGCTCATCGGATGTCGTCATTTGGAAATACCCCAGATGGTTATAGTTTAATACTAAAAAAAGTATCCATGCAGTGAAAGCATTTTCGGATTTCCAATTGCGTCGATAATACGATTACTACTCCCTTGTTGTCACGTTATCTCGTATAACCCTACACATGTGTATTTGTCGTCATTCACGTGATGCTCAGTTAATGAATTTATTATACAGGTACAGTTAGTGGTAGCACCACTTAGATTACCTGACAAAGGTTCCCATTTGGCATTTATTGTGTTTGGGGTAATTATTCAATCTAAATCCAGGTTTGAAGTAAGATGAAATGTGTGTTATGTAATATGCGCGTGGCAGCCCAGCAAGAGATGAATGATCAGTTGATTTACTTTTTTTGTAAATCAACGGATCGTCCCTAGTCATCAAAGGATTAACAGAAAATACGTTGATTGATTAATCACTGTTATCTTGCACAGTGGATATGTCAAAAGTGAGTGTTTACATGTCTAGGTTTACTAAAACAAAGGGAATACACTCATATCATGGCGTGAAGTGCCGATGTAAAAACAACATACTGAGTTCAAAGGGTTAACTGATAATACGTTGATTGATTGATCATTGTTATCAATCACTCAATGGATTTTTTAGGAACCGTGGACGTTATGAAAATAGTTGTCACGTGGGCTTTCTCAGCCGACCTTTGAGACTTGACACCTATGTGAAACACCTGAAACAATCCAAGTGATCAGTTGAGAAACGAACACGGGTTATAATATCCCGAAACGATATATATCTTTTAAAAATATTGGATTGTTACAGAGACACGTGTCATCGAATAAGTTTCTTTGTACAGCTGCAGACGAGTGGGATATTGTTCCTTTGTGTGGATATTCACGGATACATTCCTCGAACAAGGAAGCTGCTTAAAATTTATACACATAAATTTGGTAGGTTGTAATTATGGTATTTGCATTTTGTTTTCCTTCTTTTGAACCGATTCGTTCTTGTTTCTCTACGTCTTGGTTGGGAAATTCTTCAATGCGCGATAGACGTTGTTTTCACAGGTCTTTTCCTTTGTAAGAGTGTATGTATTACCGTCAATTTTTAAAATGTGATTCTCTCAGGCAATTTATAAAATGTGTAAATATTTCAGTCATTTTGACTTAAATATCTGTCCAGGTTGATTAAGACGATCAAAACGGCCTTACAAACATTACAGATTATTATGTAGGATAAGAAGCCAAACAACATAGAAATGTACTTTTCAACGTAAAACATTCAGTCTCTTGGTGATGACATTAAACATGAAAATGTTTGGAATTCGTTATCATAATAATACAGATGGAAATGTTTTTCAGTCACTTTGTAAAATAACTGAATATTTAGACGTTTAATAAATGTGTTACACATTTTGAGAGTAAAAAAATATACACACTATAAAAAAAGCAATGCTCAGGTGAAATATTTACTTTGTGTTGCAAGTCGAAAAGTGTAAACAAAAAACGCAAAATTACCAAGCAAGTGACTTATCAAAACTTCGTCACCATTACCGATGCTACCCACAAAGATACCTACATTTCCTTATTATCTCGAAAACTGTATTTAATTTTGTTGATCAGTGTGACCATACGCCCTTATTACTACCCATAAAAGTGACTAATGCGCTTACGAATGGCGCAGCAGAGGTCGCGAACTAGTCTAGATTTCTGCTATACATCCGGGTACTCACTGGGCAAAAACAATAACAAAGGCAACAACCAGTCCCGGGGAATTGCGTTAGATCAGTGCCCCTTTAAACACTTGCAAATCAAGAAATAAAAACAAGAAGTAAGAGTTATGTCCCTTTAATGATCATTCCTTTTGTGTTTCACTCTTCAGCATTGAAGTAAAGAATATAAGAAAGTAAACTACAGTGTTTTTCTACTTATTTGTTTTCACAAAGGTCTAATTGGCATTTACCATGCCTGCCATGATATTGCCGAAGCATCACTAACTTGGTCAAATACGGTATCTGTTTATGCCAATATTAATGATGCATTGAAAAAAAATCTCCAGTTGAAATCTATACAGGGGATATATTAAAATTTGTTTCATTTTTATTATTTTAACAGAAGCAAGGATGGTAAATTATTTATCAGGTTGTAATATTTGGTAATGGCTCATAAATCCTGGATATGAGATGACATGGCTTGGGATTTCAAAATAAATTGGATTCAATATTTATTTCTTGTCAGGCTGTTAATTAAGTGGTTGACCTGCAATGTTTACATAGCGTGGTCCACAGTGAGTAATGTTCTGTATCAGGATAGCGTAGGTTGACTTAAAAATTGGCATGTAACTTAGGTTTTAGAGTGTCTGACTTGATTCAGATTTTAGTCCAATATAACAACTGAGGCAGCCAAAATTCAGCCGAAGGTCAAGGTCAATGAAAAGGGCCCTTTTTGGCTCTTAATAGTTACAGATATGAGCAAAACGTGGCAACTTTACACAGACAACATGGCCACATATACGTGAGTAAGCAAGCCTGCAGAAGCATTCCATCATTTGGCTGTTGAAGGCTGGCCTGGTTTGTACTTACAAACTGAAATCCAATCTAAATTTCAACAAATATGCATATGGTAAATCCTTCCCCGGATGCGCATGATTTATATTTTGCAAGAATTAATCGTCAAAAATGTCCGACTTGAAGGTCATTTTCCGGCAACTTCAGTTTCACTTTGAACTAGGTTGTCATAGCAACCTGAAGCTTAAGCTGGGAAATATACTACTTGTTGATTATCCAAACGTCTATTTGTCCATACACAATTAAAGACTCCACAATCATAATTTAAAGTATTTAGAACAAGTTCTGAAAGAATTAATATATAATAAGGTTTTCAATGCCATGGTCACCTTCAGAGTTACACACAAATGTTGAGCTATTCCTTACATACTCTTTTAATCTGATGTTTTTCAATCAAAAGAAAAGAGATTACGGTGAAATTTAATCCAACAAAACTGTCCTGCTTGAAAGGGCATAAAATGTTATATTAATATTAATATTAATGAGTCACATGAATGTTTCAGAGTAGTTACTGTGTTGTTTTCCTGTCTTTTTTTAAGGTGATCACTTGACTTGCCTTTGCATGTGTCTGTGATGAGTGCCACCGGTGGTGCAGAATACGCTCACCTTTTTGCAGACACCTCGTATCATCACTATTTGATAGTAATTCATAAGCACAGGGGTGGTCGGGTAGCCTAGTGGTTAAAGTGTTCGCTCGTCACGCCGAAGACCTGGGTTCGATTCCCGACGTGGGTACAATGTGTAAAGCCCATTTGTGGTGTCCCCCGCCGTGATATTGCTGGAATATTGCTAAAAGAGGCATTAAACCATACTCACTTACTCATAAGCACATACTCATGATATAGTCAAAATATATACTTTAAAACACAGTCGGCGACTATAGCCACTTCTGCAAAGCTGTTTGGTCGGAAGTTCAGCTGTTAATACTCCATATTATAAAACTAAAGCCTACTGAATATGATGTGAAGAGGCTTATTTGAGTTAGTAGACTCAAGAGATTTTGGCACAAACAGAAAACATATTCTCACTTCCAAGGTAAACAAACCAAATGAAAGTATTTTATTTTTTTATTGAAGAGAGCAAATGAAATTTAACATATTTTAGAAAATTACTATCTGTACTGGCTTTTTAATTAGTTTCACTCTTGCAATGCAGCCTCTTATATTAATTTGGGCCTGGGGACATGAATGAAAGGCTGTTACTTAAGGTCAGGAATGGGGAATGCATTGTAGATATTTGATGTCATCTAACCTCGTGAACATCCAGGTTAGAATTGGTCTTCAACAACCGATGCTTGTTGCAAGAGTCGACGAACGGTAACGGGATCGGGTGGTCATGCCTGCTGACTTGGTTGTTGCAAATTCTCGTATCTCATTAGCACAGGTCAATGCTCATGATGTCAATCACTACACTGTCTGGTCCAGACTTGATTAATTACAGACTGTCATCATATAGCTTGAATATTGCTGAGTGCGGCGTTAATCAACAGACAAACAGGAACGGATCCACGTCTATCTCATCATCATCATCATCATCATCATCATCATCATCATCATCATCACTGTTTGATTGGCATTCTAGAAGTTAGAAAATGTGCAACTTTATGGAAAACAATTTAGATTCTAACACCGTTTTCAAGTTGGAGTGACAACAACCGAGTGATTATCACGACATGTCATGCATATATACCTATCATCACTTGGTTCATGTCACTCCAGCTGGACAACAGTGTAAGACTCTACATCGAAACATCGCTATAAGTAATAAACTAGAAGATATCCAGGAAATTGTTCATTTTCTTACTTACTCCCCAACTTCGAGAATGCCAATCAAACAGTGACGATGATGATGATGTTGATGATGATGAGTGAGTGAGTTAAAACATTTAACGTCGCATCAGCATTATCACAGCCATATAGCGATGATGATGATGATGATGATGATGATGATGATGATGAAGCCTCACGCCAGATGCATCCTCTAAAGTAAAGCAGGAAGGGGATGTAACAACGTTGTTTCCCCACGTCGTGCTAAGTTGAATCAGGACATGAAGTGATACTCTTTGATGGCGGAACTTTCAGCCACAGGTAATAGTATAGGTACAGTTGTTACTTCCTTTCATTCACAACATGTTTGCTTGTCAACAAGTAAATCAGGTGTGGATAGGTTTGTAGATGAACAAGGGTAATGGTATTACACAGTGACATGGTTGGCAAACAGTCAGCATTCTTTCCACGAAGATAACTCCTCAGGATTCTCGCTCCTCCTTGTGGCACAGAGGGCAGGTACCATTTACTAGCAGATACTAAATCTAGAATGTCTGCGACTGTTTGTTGTCAAAACACTGTAAACAGGTAAATAACCAAACATATACAAACAATCTGGTAGTATTTGACAAGTAGGGAAAACAAGAAAACATGTCAGAAATTCAGGAGATAGCCTCATGGTTAAACTCCTAGCTGCCTCATTATTACATTTCTTTATAAATAGATTACATATTGATTTATCAGTGAGTGAAATTAATAAACATTGTAGGCATATTCTTATGATGAGTTTTGATCAATATTAAACATCCTCATTATGAAATATCTGGCTTCCGAAGATGTATCCGAAAGAGAGCTGTATAACGAGGTGCAAGCTGGCAGTGAGGTCTATAGTACTATGATAGCACCATTCAACACCTTCATCTCAAACTGTGATTCTGGGCCATGTTTACATTGAATTTCATGTTGATTGACTCATTTCAAAACATTTCAGCATGTATGAGTTATCATTAAAGTAACACACAGAGACAAACATTCACTGAAATGATTTGGTTTCACTCGCTGGTTAAATGGCACCATCCTTCAAAGTCAAGAAATACATGATACTCTTGCATAAATGAAATACTTTCATATTTGGATCAACCTATTTGACAAAATAAAAAAAACATTCAACAAAGCCTATTCATTGTTGATGTGAAACACAATATTAGAAATAGTGTTCAAAATTCCCGCCTGCCTGACAGTCCGATGTTACTGACAGACAGTCAGTTTTGAAAAGCTGCACACCAATGGTCGGGGGTTAAAGTTACTAAGTTGACCATCCACCGGTTTGTCATTACTTTCCGAGAACTAACATTAAACAGTAGACTAAAATCTAGTCTCTGAAATGAACATATCGTACAAAAAACAACAGTTGTTCAGTTATCTTAATAAAAATATAATAAAAGGGAGCCCAGTGACTCTCTTCATTACTGCAGTAATCTAGACTTGCCAAACATTATAGACTTGCATAGGCTGTATTTGAGATATATTTGTATCAGGTTCTGTAAGACAGACTAATAAAACAGTATTATTCATATGTTTACCCTTTTGTAAATTTTGTTTGTTAGTCTAGAAAATTCTGGACTGGTAACATTTTATCTGGTCTGGTAACTTTGCAATGTTGCCAGTCCGGTTGTTGTCCTGAAATTTTTGGGAAATTTATACGCTCTTAGAAACCTAGATATTATCATAAAGATAATGAACATGTTCCACATCTTACTCCGCAATACCCATCCTACAGCAAACTATCTAATCAGAGCAGTGCCCTGATTACTGCTAATGCTACTGTCCACACAACTGTTATTCGATTCACACAACATTCCGCCTGGTCTGCAGAGATGTTGGGGTCCCAGACCCTCCTCCTATCTGTAACACTGATAATCTAGACAGTAATCAGTCAGCACTCATTAAGATGAGGTTAGGAGCTCTGTGATTGGTCAGCTGATGACAGTTGTAGCATTCTGGACTATATATAGTAGTTGTCTGTAATGTGCTACCTATCTTTAGCAGCACAAGGTCCATCATATATATGTATAGTCAGCTGATGGCTGGTGTAGCGTACTACATGTAATACAATATAGTTTTCTGGTATGTACTACACAAAGATGTAGTGATGCACCAAGGAATCAGTGAAACACAATATGTCTTGCCATCACATCACGGAGTGACACTAGTCAAGTAAGTGAGTGAGTGAGTGAGTGAGTGAGTGAGTGGGTGGGTGGGTGGGTGAGTGAGTGAGTGAGTGAGTGAGTGAGTGAGTGAGTGAGTGAGTTTTGGGTGAGTGAGTGATTGAGTGAGTGAGTGAGTGAGTGAGTGAGTGAGTGGGTGGTTGGGTGGGTGGGTGGGTGAGTGAGTGAGTGAGTGAGTGAGTGAGTGAGTGAGTGAGTGAGTGAGTGAGTGAGTGAGTGAGTGAGTGAGTGAGTGAGTGAGTGAGTGAGTGAGTGGGTGAGTGAGTGAGTGAGTAAGTGAGTGAGTGAGCTTTGGGTGAGTGAGTGAGTGAGTGACTGAGAGTGATTTTTGGATGAGTGAGTGAGTGAGTTTTGGATGAGTGAGTGATTGAGTTTTGGGTGAGTGAGTGAGTTTTGGATGGGTGAGTGAGTGAGTGAGTGAGTGAGTGAGTGAGTGAGTGAGTGAGTGAGTGAGTTAGTGAGTGAGTGGGTGGGTGGGTGGGTGGGTGAGTGAGTGAGTGAGTGAGTGAGTGAGTGAGTGAGTGGGTGGGTGAGTGAGTGAGTGAGTGAGTGAGTGAGTGAGTGAGTGAGTGAGTGAGTGAGTGACTGAGAGTGATTTTTGGATGAGTGAGTGAGTGAGTTTTGGATGAGTGAGTGATTGAGTTTTGGGTGAGTGAGTGAGTTTTGGATGGGTGAGTGAGTGAGTGAGTGAGTGAGTGAGATTATGGTTTAACAAAACAGTTATGTTCGTTGGTCATGATGCATGAATAACAATGAGGATGATGCATACATAAAATGAGTTAATAACCCTTAAAGACATCAATATCTTTGTACTATCACAAAGCATGTCAGTGTAAGAAGGACCGACATGCTGTCACCTTAAAGCTGTTACTTGTGCAAGGCAAAGTAGACTTCATTGGTGCCATCAAAAGAATCTTACTACAGTAGAATCTAAAGTGGACTCGAAAAAAACAATCTTCAGAAACATCAGCAGTCCATTCTAAATGAGAAAGGAATATTTTATTGTGCATTTAATGCCAGTCCATGTCAATATGTCATGTATCAATATTGTGTCTTCAGCCAAACTATGTACTCGGTGTTATCCATACCTTGCTGTAAACCGGACTTTCTTACCAGTCCCAAGCGAGTCCGAATTGGACAGACTCCACTGTGATTTGGACACTATTAATAAATTTTAGTGAAGTAGGTCAAAGGTCTTTTCAATTTCCCAAAGTCACATGCACAGGTACGGTGCTCACAGACCAAGCATGGTAATCAAAGAGTGACTTTAATCCATGGTAAGCAGATCCTGACATGAGTAAGGGACATAACTCTGTGCAGAGTGAGATGTACAAGAATCGACCACTGGGCCAAATGTGTCATAAAGAAAGTAGTATCTATGGTCAGTGATTCTTGATCAAACTGCTGTCGATGAAACCAGATCGATATACAGTAAACTACGGTTGTAACGAACTGAAAGAAACCAATAATTTTAGTTCATTATAACTGTAGTTCATTATAAGCATATACAGCAAATGGCCAGGGCAAACAAATATGTTCATTATATCCGTCAGTTTGTTATAAGTGTGTTCGCTATAAACACAGTTTACTCTATGCAACTCAAAAGAAGATAAGGAACATCCAATTTTTCATTTGACCCTAGTCCGTCACAAAGAAATTAAAGAACACCTGATTTTAGACCGATTAACTATAACTAATAATGTATAATCCCCTTTTTGCGAACACCTGATACAATCATCCCGATTGAATAGTGATTCATAGACACATGACCATGATAAGGTCGGAATCGTCAAATGTATTTCTTATAATTATGTTAGTTGGTTGGTTGGTTGTTTAACGCCGCACTCAGCAATATTCCAGCTATATGACGGCGGTCTGGAAATAATCGAGTCTGGACCAGACAATCCAGTGATTAATATCATGAGCATCGATCCACACAATTGGGATCAATGATATGCATCAACTAAGTCAGCAAGCCTGACCACCCGATCCCGTTAGTCGCCTTTTACGGCAAGCAGGGGTTGCTGAAGACCTATTCTACCCCGGAATCTTCATGGGTTCTTATAATTATGGAAACGGCTTGGTTGTTTTTAATAAATAAACATGTTGAAAGGATATAAGCCTGGAATAAAAACATATTTTACAAAAAATAAAATAAAATAACTGAGTTTCACACTTGCACAAATAAATGTTGAGACAGGACACCATGGAGATTATCAGCAGGAAAGAAAGAGAAAACATATTTAAGCGTCAGCAGCAAAGAAACAATTTGGGAAAACTTAAATTAAACTGGAGTTTACAGGTGCAATATGCTGAGTAAATGAGACTTCCTGGATTTAAACAAGCACTTGTTATTTATTGTGTCATCTGTTCCCACATGTATACCCTGTGTGCTAATGCTGGTCATGGTCAAATGCAGGCCGTATCTCTCACTTCCTGTGTCTCTCACACAAAGACATGGCATAAATTAAACATCCTTTGAAGTCATAATTTACTGTTTCAACATAGACCCTGGCTGTTATCTTATGAAGGCCCCAGGCGGGGAATATCAACTGTATAATCCTTCACACATTTTCTTTGATTTGTCACTTTTCATATTGAGATGATGACACATATTGCAGCCATATTCCACTTGGGAACAGTTGCAACATGACATTTATTGAAATATAATACACACATTGATAAAGACAATATAAAGACGCATAATTCTATAAAAAATATAAATAAGAAAATAAGACCAAGGACATATAAAAGGTCTTCTCTTAGCATTAATAACATTCTTAGTTATAAGGGATAAAAAAACACATAACAGCTGACAATAACTTTGTAAATTTATAGAAATGTTTTATGAATTTTATCCTTTAGATCATGCATCTTCTTGTAACTGATCATTATAACCTTCATGTATAATTGTAAAATAGCAACAATATGTATATCTTTGAACTATTTGTAGCAAGCATACAGTGAGTGAGTGAGTGAGTGAGTTCAATATTTCATTATACTACAGCAAGTTAGCATAGAGTGGAGAAACAAAACAAAGTTAGCCACAAATACGGGTGCCATACTGACAGACCAAGGATCATAATCAGACTAAGTCTGGGATTCAAACCACCATCCACAGATCCTGGCAAACAGTTAAGGGATACAACCCTGCAAACCATGGCAGCTTGGAAAGGAAGCCACCTGTGCTGCCATGAGGGAATGACGTAAGTGTCAACACAATCACCATGCCGAAGTGGGCAATGGATGCCAAGTGTCAAGGCCGTGGACACACTTGCTATGTTAGGCAGCTGCACCATGGCCCCTACGTTGCACACAATATCAACCAGAAATAGTAAAACATTGCGGAAATTGCCATGAGCGCCATCTTTAAAAAAATATATATGACCAAACTGAAACCATACAAGAATAAGTACAGTATAATGCCAAGCACATCGCTGGGTTGTACAAGCAACACACAAGGTTCCATGAAGCCATAAACACTGAAGAAGACAAACTGACCCATACACTGAATATGATATGGGAGAATATTTTAGAGTGAGTGAGTGAGTGAGTTGGGTTGGGTTTAACGCCGCTTTTAACATTATTCCACTTATATCACGGCGTGTAAGCTTAATGTGGGAGGAAAGCCCGAAGTGATGCAGGTCTCAGACGTTTACCACTTCGGTGAAACCCACGAGCACGGGTATGAAGCTGACAAACCTAGAAACATAATTGGGTCAAACCGGGATTCGAACCCACAATGATAGGTTTCTGGCGTGCCCAAGGGACACAACTCTGAACAGCGAATTGTGGCGCCTTAGACGACTGGGCCACCCATGCCCCCAATTATTTTAGAGAAAAAGCAGTTCAATAACTTGTTTTCTGAAATAAAATGATTGTATGTTAAAGAAATCATCATAGACAAGGCACGGTTCAATTCCCTTGTGAAGCATGTTGGTTAGACTTGCTCAAGTCTATAAGGAATTGATTATTAGTTTAAATCATAATTCCTTGATTACATAAAAAAGAACAAAATGTCCCTATAAAAAACAGCTGATCTCGACCTGGCTATCATAAGGACAGAATTACTATAGATCCATGGACTTATCATTCAGTACACACTTGGAGCAACGCAACCCGTTGGTGTCGCCCTCTGTTAAATATTGCTGGTATCAGTGAAATGCCCTACTCACTCATCTGAACTATAGAAACAAGCGAACTAACTTTCTCTATAATTACAATATCTGCATGGTTTGTAATTACAGAGGCAAGCCCCAGTGGTTAAGTGGGTTAGATCACTGACTTTGTGTGCCTCACTCTGGCAGTGTGGGTTCGAATCCCCGATGTGACTCGACAAGATGTACGAGAATCTGTACTTTACTAAAAAAGTATTATCCCAAATATAACATTTTTTAAAAACATAATACACTTCACTCATTTGTCTGTCATCTTATCATATTCATCATTTCACAACCTGTCAGAAACATCTGACAAAAATCCAAACCTATGAAATCTGCAATTTTCAAAGTTTTGAAATAATATCAAACACTGACAGGTCAAATGTATTTCTAATTATTTCAATATGATGATTGTCCAGAAATAAATAAAAAATCCACATTCATTCAGTGCTAACCTTCTCACCACTAGATTTATTTATTAAAATCCATATGAAAGATGAAATGGTTCTAGATTAAAGCCAGACAGCTCACTCCTACAATCACAAATTACGGCTTCCTAATTGCTTCAGTTCTTGGAGGCATCATTTTAACAAGGGGGGTACTGTGTTATTAACGCATATGGATGTCGTACAGTCAACATCAAATGGAAGGTCAGAACCAAGAATACTATCATATGTGGGGTCAGAAGTTCCAAAGAGAGGCTGGTAGAGGTCATGAACATCAGAAAGAGGCTGTAATGGTGGACATTGAAACATGAAAGGAACTATCACAAAGTATTTATTAATCAACTCACATTTTCTTTGATATATATGAAACTCATATTTACAGGATGTATGAATGAAATATAGGCCATGATTGTTATCAACAATGAGAACTGCCATCATCATCATCCACACAAATGTCAGCGTCTTCCCTGTAGGTGCAGTAGTCCATGACAATGCTGAACCTCACGACATATTTTGTGTGTTAAATTCAACATTGTTCCACATAATGTTAAAAGAAAATATGAAAAGGAAGTTATTTTAACTCTGATGTTCTTAGAGTTTGAAAACATAATTCATTCTTGACCATGATATCAAACATCTCACCTCAAATGTTTTCAAGAAAGACAAAATAAAGCGTCGGTGAAACTCCTATTTTCTTTGTTGTACACACCCACCACAGTGTGGGGTCGTAAGGAGTACCAGGGAAGTAGGGACTGAGATATCAGTGGTATTAATATGATCAAATGAAACCAAATATTGAATAATAACATCATTTCATTCCATTTGCAAAGGAAGAAATCTGTTGTCCAAATCACCCAAGATGTCAGTAAGACTCATCGTTTCCTCAATCAAAATATATCAAGGCAATAAAAATCAACAAATTTGTAAAACAAGATGGCTTCCTGTCTTCAGACGCCAACAAATGACATGTCTACATCATCAAACATTATCAGATTTTACAAAGATAATACTCAATTTCAAAATAATATTTCAGATAAGGCGGCCATGACGGACACCGCAACACAAGCATCCAATCCCGATAACATGCCGCGTGGTCGTGCTTCATACCACAAACACCTTTAGCTGATATCTGTACCCAAGTGAAAACAATCCTTCTAATGGCTCTCAATGTTTTTCCAACAATTTTCACAGCTTTCAAATATCCAACATCATAGCCGTTCTGTCTCCTTGCTTCAGGAGGGGAGCCCCACCCATGGCCGGCTGTCTTGGGTCAGGATAGCTTTCAAAGGTGATTTGTTTTAAATGTGGGTGGCAGGGACTAAGCTATGTGAGCATGTAATACGATGGCATATCACATGAGCTACAGATGGAATCATATGGGCAAATGCATATGTTAATTTATATCACATCTATTGAAGAAATATGAGTCAGATGTAAGAAGTGAAGGGTTAACTAGGCGATAAGGAAAATGGCACCTAGAGTACCAATGTGATATTGTTTTATATCAACGCATATTTTTGCATTGCTGAGGATATATGATATTCATTGTTTTTTTGGCAAATGTTGAATCTAGATATCGAAAATGTTTGTGACTCAACCACCAACGACAAACACATTGAGCAAGTGAGGAGAAAATATATGTACGGTCGTGCTACTGTAGCAGGACATTGAGTCATCCCACAGATGACATCCTTACCCTGTCATCTTGCTGAAGGGTTAACCTCTTGGTCATGTGGACAAAGCGTCCTACATCAGATCAAAATATTCGTGGTTCGAATCTCATCAAGGGACATTGAAATTTAATGGCCGCTACACTATTGTCAGCAATATTCTGACGATACCAATACCAAAGTGGCCTCTAAATGACCTGGGTAAACTTTTGGCCAATAGCTTGAGCAACTGCTGTATGGGAGATGAGGTGAGGTATTTTGTTGTACATATAAACCCACTAAGAGCCTGGTATGATGGCACATAATTATTTTAGTCATCTCTCTTGATAAAATGATCCACTTATTCTGGTCCCCATATAACTGTGACACTGTTCAAAGCAGCATTAAATTGAACTCACTCACTCACTCTTCTGGCCAACAGTTCTGTAAAGGTATACATTTAGTGATTATTGAATAATCTGAAATATTAATTAATAATTACCAAAAAACTAAGTTCATACAACAGATACAAAGAAAAGTGTAAAATTCAAATGAAAAACGTAATTATTGAAATCGGGACTAATAATTGTTTTCCTCCTTCATAGAATAGAATAGAATAGAATAGAATTTTATTGTACTGAACACCCTCATAGGGCAGGGTACAGACTATCTACATATGAACATGTATATAATTATAGATATGACAGGTATATGTATATGATGTACATTTTGTATAGAGGCATTATTTCATTTACATCATCTAAACATTTATGTATATTAGGTTATTGCTGGCAGCGTACACTTAAATGGATTGAATATAATAGAATTTTCTTATGGCCTCAGCTTGAACATGTGGTATATAGTCCGGGCAACAAGACTTGACCTTTCTTTTGGTGGATTCATAAAGTGTTTTAAGAGGCTGGTTTTATCGGTCTGGGAAGGGTCGCCTATTTCTACCAGTGCCATCAGATTTCTCCTAAGGTCTGTATATAGTGGGCATGAAAGCAGGAAGTGTTCTTCATCCTCCACGGAATGGCTGTCACAGTGAGGACAGAACCTATTTTCAACTGGGGTGTTGGAGTATCTCCCCCTCTCAATTTCCAGGCTGTGCAGACTCAGTCGGAGCTTGGTAAGGGCCCTTCTGTGACTTGTATTCTTTACAGTTGTGAGGTAATCTTTTAATCCATATTTGTCATTTATCTGCCCCAGATGTCGCAGCTTATGGTTTACACCGGTTGGAATCTGGTCAGTTTCAATGAGATAAAAATCTTCAAACTTTGATATCAGGCTTTTGGAGAATTGCTGAGTGGTGGTATTGTTTCGATGGGGACCTTCAGATATCACACTTTGGAGTAGACACTCGATGTGTGAAAACCAGGAATTAGTTAGTTTCTTGTCCTCCTGAAAAGCTGCATAGAGCAGTCTACCACAATCCATGTTGCCAAGACGTATATAGTACTTGAACATGTTGATATAGATTTGGAGAGATAATGGGTAGATACCTAACTCACTAAGGGAACCAATGTTGCTGCTTCTTTTTGGAATGCTGAGGAGACCCTTCGCGACTTTGATAGAGGTACTGTTACATTGTTGTCTGTGCCAGTTTATCAGTGGATCAGAAGTAGATTTAAACAGCTGACAGCCCCAGATTTCAGAACCGTAGGTTGCTATTGGAACCACTAGGGCATGGTAGAGTCGTAGTAAGACTTCTATGGATAAATGGGTATTTGTTGTCAGGCTGTGTTGAATTTTGAACCAAGCCCGCATAGCCTTTCCTTTCAAGGTTGAGATTGCACTCTTGAAAGAACCGTTTTGATGAAATATTACACCAAGGTAGGTGTATGATTCACTGATTTCTAGTGACGCTGTCCCTAACTTAAAATGAAGTTTCTGGTCACTCTTGGAACCGCCAAATATAATTATTTTTGTTTTTGATATATTAACTTTTAATTTCCAGTCCTCTGTAAATCTGCCTAAAGTATTTATGCTGGTCTGGAGACATTTTGCTGACACATTTCATATGACACGGGCTGGAGTGTAAACCTTTCCAAGATGACGGAACATTCAAAGCACTGTGCTATATAACCTCCACTAAAACACAAATTATGATTATCCTTTTCAAATATATTCAAAATTTAAGTACTTGCACCAAATAACACAAACATTCCATTCAAAAATGTCCATCATAAACCAACCAAAAAGATTTCAAAGACTTTGTAATTAGACAACCAAAAAACAAAAAACTTAAAAGTCTTGGCTGTGTGACCCAAACATCAGGCATTTTGTCTTGTCAAAGCTTCAAAGCGGAACAGCAAATGCCCAGGTAATTAGAAACTCACGCAGAAGCAATAAAGTGAAAAAAGATTTGGAGGAGCAAGTCATCGTGCACTGGGGTTTGAACTGTCATTTCCATATTAACGAACATCTGTCAAGGAGCCGGTCATGTGGACAATGACCACTGGTCAAGGAGCTGGGATTACCTCCCTTGGATCACAGTGACGGGCAACATATCTGATTGATATGGTCAGTTTTGTAGAGTGAAGGAGGTTGATAGATGATGCTAGATAGTGAATTCAAGGAAGAAACCAAAACATCAAAAGGAGAGACGTCCTCAGTGACATTTTGCAAAGTATATGTCATCTGGGCTGGAACAAATATTGATAACTAGTTTCATGTGTTTACCATCTATCCAGCAGCAATTTCCAAGATCTGTACATTACCAAAAGTTTGCTCATTTCTCATACTGTTTCCATGTCATTATAATACATTTGTTTTAAAGTGACATTGTTAGAAGGTACCTCCTTTGTATCTAGAATGTACCCGTGTGTTTTGTACTTGCTGTGCATATATTTAATATTTGTAGAATATTGCACTGTTTCTTCATGGCATGTTTACAATAAATATTTCATCTTGTGTAAAGTTTCCATCTGGACCGAATCCTGCCTACCCTTGATCTCCCTTGTTGGGTACGAGACATGTCACAGTTGTACATACTGACACAAAACCTTAGCCTCTGCTACCTGAAGTTTCTCTAATAGCTTTATCAGTTTTATTCATGGTATGTCTTGAGAACACTTTTGAAATAGTTGGACATCTAAATCTGATAAACACTCATTTATTTCATAGCCAAGAGGAATTAAAACACATCTGATACATAAAACTGTCTTGTCTTTTATAATTGCATCTGTCCCGTAATGGAACGTTTCTGCAATAAATATTATATCTTATCTTATTTGATCTTATCTTATCATCTGATAATAAACAAATATAGTTATATAAAGGCAAGTTGTGACAATGGCAATATTTTACACTTTAAAGGCTGTTCTATATCAGTTGATTATTTAAATATCTTTCTCGCACAACATTGCAAGAAATCATTCTAAACTGACAAATCCTAAATTGTGTTGAACTGACTTTATTCAAGACTGAAAATGTGTCATCCCTGACCCAATTCTGTTAAAGAAATCAAACAGTTCCCCATTTAATTGACCCAACATCCCATCAATTTCCAGAATTTGATGAAGCTCCTTGTGACAGGGACGTCCCTCTGTGCCAGTCCATCACTCCCTCCTGGTAGCAGACAACAGATGACCAACAGCCATATTGCACCTTCTGCCAAGATGGCCGCCTGCCAAGGTCAACAGAAGTCATCCATACTATCAACCAATCAAACACTCCCAGGACACCTGTTGGCAGATGTCATTGGCTGTGACTGATAGCTGTAATGGCCAATCAGTGAAAGGTTATTCTCTATGGGTTACTGCAATAATATCTGTCTGCATGTCATGTTAATGGAAGCTAGGGCCTGGCTTGTGGATTGAGTTCCTCCCACTGAGGATAGATGTTATACAATATCTGAGTAGGCTTGTATAGAGGATAAATCACACTTGAACATTATATAAGAAACTAGTATTCCACCTCGGTATTGGTGTTAATAAAACTATTGTGGGTCTCTGTTAAATTAGAATCGAAACAAACAAAATAGTAAAACTAATAATAAAAAGGACCCTAAAAATAATGTTTCAGCTAAATGGACCCAACAGAGCTTGTAGTTTGTGTTTTATTGAACATTCTTTTTAATAATGGTTAGTATAGAAGGCTTGTTTAGGACTGATGTTAGTTGCAATGTTTCTTAAGTTTGAACTAAGGTAAAAATAGTTACAGCGATGATATGGAAATTTCTTTCCAAGTGTTAAGTATGGGGTTATAACAGCAGTTCCCAGATGTGATAAACACAATTTGGTGGCAAGTGAAATAATGCATTGGTCGGGTTACCTGAAACAAATATTTGAAGCCTAAAAATACAAGATAATATTGTTTAAATATAGTGGGTAGACAAAGGGTTGTTTTTTTAATTAATTACTTTTCAGGAGTATTTTCTTCTTTCAGGAAAAGATTATGGATGACTAGTGGACTTGCACAGCAGCCAAGATGTATTTTTTTAATAATAATTTTTATCGTTTCTCACTATTGATGATGCTAGTTTTGAAATTTACATTTTTTTTATCTGAACCACCTTTTTGTTTAAAATCTTTTGTGTTGTTCAGAAACCCTCATAGGGCAGGCTAGAAACTATCTATCATCATCATCATCATCATCATCATCATAATACAAGACACATGTCAGTATATGTCATGCACTTCATGGCATCTCTCACAAAGTTTCTCTTTCTTCAAGGTAATCTTGAATCAAGTTACCACACCTTCCTTCTCAATAAATTGTTTACTTTAACTGAAAGGGTCAAAATGACACTATATTAGCCAACATTAACTACATTTCTTAGTATTTTCCTCATTTCATCTTGTGTTCTGATGCAATGTCTATCCATTCCAGATTGAAAATTGAAGACACACCAAATAGCAGTTAAACAAATGGCTATTCTCTACAGACCAGTCTTTAAGTGTTTATATTGCACTGAAATGTTTCATTGGAACTCAAGTGAAAAAGAATAATTGGGTAATATCTTCGGCCATGTTTGCTTCTGAAGTAAGAACTGCCAAGAAGGCTCCATAATGCCCCTTGTACATAACATCGACTGAAGCATGATGGGAGTTTGTGATGCCTCACAAACATGTTGTGCATTATGGGAAGTCATCCATAGCCAGAGAAGTGATATCATTCGACCAACTGCAGGGGGTCTTACATCACTTCCTGTTATTCAACATCTGCTTAGCCAATTGAATTACACTTGCCAGATAATAGACAGTAACCCAGACATCTTGGGGACATCATACTACAATGGGTAACAAATCTGTTAAACAAATCTTATTTCACCTTCAAATTGGGACATTATTTGTACTGCTGGGAGAAAATAAACAAGCAATTATCCTAATAAGGTTATAGAGTCTTGAATACAAGTGAAAATTTGAACCACACTTACAAACCTTGTTTCATATTAAATGTAATGAAATAAATCTGATTTATTATAAAATGGTGTGATGACACTCGATGGTCTTTTAATCGAAATAAACATTATGGTTCTATTTACAGAAAATAATTTTTTCAAGTTTAAGTCTCACTTACAAATTCAACCAAAGAATATTTATTTAAGTCACTTAAAAAAATAGAAAAATATACCCCCTAAGTTATTTATTGTGAAATGTAAAAGAAGGACACGAAGTGATCATTATCTGCTAATTTTTGCACTAAGAAAACAGTCTCATGTTTGCCATTCTGAAATTGGTTTTAAGATTTTAAACCTGATTTTAAAGCATACAACGCATGTTTTATTTGTAAAGAAACCTCATATATTAACGCAAGGGTCTGAAAACATTTCTGCAATATTATATGTTTTCGCAGACTGGTGTATGTTTAAATGAGGCAAACTGACGATGGAAGTGTAGGTCACTGAAGAATTTTTTCAAATGCAAACATCAAGAAACTGGGTCAGGCAACCAACAAAGCTCGGCCTATTTTACTCAAAATAAAATCTAAATGCGACATTTATAATATTAACTGCTATTCAAACACTTGAAAAATGTTTTGTAATTCAAAGTTGCCAAACAAGACATTTTCTTTCTATTCAATTCCTTTGCACTTCTAAGGAGACATTTGGAATGACATTGGTGCCTTGCTGCAGATTCTCTTTGCTGCAAGATCCACAGGGAATAGGCCTATCGTCCATGCATATAAATAGCAGAACATTATAGCAATTAAAGAAATGGGGCATCACAGCTAAAGACCACTGTTCCTCATGATATGGGCCCTGGCACCCAGGGGGAAGGACCAATCACAGGAGTAATTGAAAGGATGGGAAAAGACGGGTGCCAAAATATAGAAAACACATTTCTTATCGCTGATTACTAGAGGGTCCATTTCTCGATTCTGAGTGCGGCTTTTGACATAGTGACTTGTCAGTGATCCACACAATGCCTGTTGCACTGAAGCCCATGGGAACAGAAAAGTTTAACATGTCAAAGTGTTACAGTGTTTGTTAGGCCTTAAACATTGATATTAAGGGCTCTCCCGCCGAGGGTTGTACAAACGAATGCTACCTAGTGCAGATTCTTGACATTGTTGTAAAAGTGTGCAATTAGTCTAACTGGGAACTTGATTTATCACATCGTACAAGTTCCTGCTGTGGATATGGAACCGGTATCCCTCCGTATTTGAGCTATTCCCTGATACATAAACAAGACATGTACTTATTTAGTGAAACCTCAATTTCAAGAGAAGAAAGGGGATTTTCAATTTCAGCAAAATTCAGAGGTTATGAACCATGTCTACCACACATTCATGAAATGTGTCTGTCTCGGGGCAATTCTTGTAACTATGCCACCCTGCATATATTGAAGATACTTTAACACTCCAACAGAAGAAAGAATATGCACCTTCTGTAATATTCCTGTGCAATGCCCTGTCAACAAAGATATGAGACTGGAACTAAATGCATCACCCACCTTAGCTGTGCACCCATTATCACTGAAAACACTACTAAATCCACCAGCACCTTTTGCAAAAATCATCTCCTATTTCATTTACAAAATGTTCATCTGCAATCTGCATCTCCTCCCTAGACCTTAATCATAGCAATATTTGTATTCCACTGTGTATGTCAATGTTTATAACTTTTCATTTAAACTAGTCATGTACATGTTTTGTACTCTGCCCCCTGTGGATGTTTATGTACAATAATTGTTCTTCTTCTACTTCTTCTTCATCTTCTTCTTCTACTCCTCTTTTTCCTCCTCCGTCTTCTCCTTTTTCTCTTTCTCCTTCTTTTCCTCCTCCACCTTCTTATTTTTTCTCCTTCTTCTTCTCCTCCTCCACATTCTTCTCCTTATTTTTCTCTTTCTTCTCCTTTTCCTCCTCCTACTTCTCCTTATTTTTTCTCCTTCTTCTCTTTCTTCTTCTTCTTTTTTTTTCTCCTTCTTCTCTTTCTTCTTCTTCTTATTTTTTCTCCTTCTTCTCCTCCTCCACCTTCCACTTCTTATTTTTTCTCCTTCTTTTCCTCCTCCACCCTCTTATTATTTTTTCTCCTTCTTCTTCTATATAGTGACTGCCAAACTCACCCCAAGCCAGTCTCAAGAACAATATTCTCTATGCAGTGCACATCTGTATACATCAAGGCTCTATTCCAAACACAGTCCCATTAGGACACTACTTGTATGGCTTTATTCCACAGTCACATTAGGACACTACTTGTATGGCTTTATTCCACAGTCCCATTAGGACACTACTTGTATGGCTTTATTCCACAGTCACATTAGGACACTACTTGTATGGCTTTATTCCACAGTTTCATTAGGACACTACTTGTATGGCTTTATTCCACAGTCACATTAAGACACTACTTGTATGGCTTTATTCCACAGTGACATTAGGACACTACTTGTATGGCTTTATTCCACAGTTCCATTAGGACACTACTTGTATGGCTTTATTCCACAGTTCCATTACGACACTACTTGTATGGCTTTATTCCACAGTTCCATTACGACACTACTTGTATGGCTTTATTCCACAGTCACATTAGGACACTACTTGTATGGCTTTATTCCACAGTCACATTAGGACACTACTTGTATGGCTTTATTCCACAGTCACATTAGGACACTACTTGTATGGCTTTATTCCACAGTCACATTAGGACACTACTTGTATGGCTTTATTCCACAGTCACATTAGGACACTACTTGTATGGCTTTATTCCACAGTCACATTAGGACATTACTTGTATGGCTTTATTCCACAGTCACATTAGGACACTACTTGTATGGCTTTATTCCACAGTCACATTAGGACACTACTTGTATGGCTTTATTCCACAGTCACATTAGGACACTACTTGTATGGCTTTATTCCACAGTCACATTAGGACACTACTTGTATGGCTTTATTCCACAGTCACATTAGGACACTACTTGTATGGCTTTATTCCACAGTCACATTAGGACACTACTTGTATGGCTTTATTCCACAGATTTATTTATGTCAGAGCTGGGTCACTACCTTTAGAATTCTTTTCTCTCATTTGACAGGTAAACAATGATCATGGACAGATATCATCAATATTAATTATATAAGTGATTCTTATTTCCCACATCCTGTACACTGCAAGGGCGTGTAAGGATGAAATGTTATGACATAATGTAAAAGACAACTGGGGGACTCGGGGTAACAAAGAGTTCACGTAACATGCTGAAGCCCTGGGTTCGATTCCCAAAATGGTAGTCCTGCACCATGACCATGGAATATATTTATTTTATGAAAAAATAATAATCTAGAAATGCATGCAAAAGTAAGTCTAGCCAGCTCAAGCTAGCTCTATTCCACAGCATAGGGAATTTTTTTAATTTTTAGAGTCAAGAAGGATATTGTGTAATATAAGATTTCAGAGACTAAATGTTAGTCTACCCAAATGGGTTCAATGTGAGAAGGCCATATCTGCCCTCCCCCTTCCCTTCTCCCCCCCCCACCCCCAACATATTAATGGAATATTGCTAAGAGTGACATAAAACTAGACTCACTCACTCAAGACAAGTGGTCACAAGTTCACAGTCTTATTTTACATCTGTATCTAGTTCAACACATAGGATGTTAATTAAACCAAATACAAAACTTTATAGTCATGCAAACCCATGCTTTCCACAGCAATTCTTTTTCTCTCTGTTCATCCTGCCAATGTTTGAAGTGGAAGTGCACATATGCTACCCATTACCAGATCCCCTCCCACTCAGACCCCCCTCATCCTTGCCTCCCCCACCCCCAAGACCCCACCTTTCATCATCTTGAAGTGTCACTAGCCATGAGTAGACTCCAGTTGAAATATGTACACTACTGTCCACATACATCTCCTCAAACCACTCCTACATGGGGGTGAGGAATGGTGAGTTGGTTTAGTTAGGAATACAACTATTTCCTTCAGTCAGCTGTTTCACCTTAAGTGCAATCCTAGAGAGGTGATCAGTCATTGCTGTCAAATATTTCGAATTTAACATGACAAGATGTTTCTCATGGTATGTTTTGAGGTCTCAAATGAAATATTTATGCCCTTCTACAAAACATAACAATACTTAGGAGCAAAAAATGTTCAACATTGGACATTTATTGTTTTCAGTTTAGAAACATAGTTTCCTACATAACAGGGAGTTTTTCATGTGTGTAGAATATACTTTGTCCTTAATGACTCTTAGACTCCAGCGAAGTGATAAATCAACAGAAACAATCTCATTTAAAATAATTCTCTTATTTATAAAGTACAATGTACCTTTAAATACACTGTACAAAACATAATCATCAAAGATTTCTTCTGTAAAAAGTGCTAGAGAAAGTTTGTAAACATTTAAGGCAAACTCACGAAAATTATTTCTTCTTATACATTTTAACAAAGAAAGACATCAACACCATAAATAATATCTGTCATCATGCATACAACTTCAGTCAATAATGTGCCAAAATATGTATCTGACAGGAGATATATGTGTGTATGTGTATGAATGTACATATCTTATGACCTGTGAAGATTCCGGGGTAGAATAGGTCTTCAGCAACCCATGCTTGCCGTAAAAGGTGACTATGCTTGTTGTAAAAGGCAACTAACGGGATCGGGTAGTCAGGCTCGCTGACTTGGTTGATGCATGTCATCAATCCCAATTGCGTGGATCGATGCTCATGATATTAATCACTGGATTGTCTGGTCCAGACTCAATTATTTACAGACAGCCGTCATATAGCTGGAATATTGCTGAGCCGCACCACAATATTCCAGCTATATGATGTCAGTCTGTAAACAATCGAGCCTGGACCAGACAATCCAGTGATTGACATCATGAGCATCAATCCATGCAACTGGGATACGATGACAAGCATCAACCAAATCAGCGAGTCCGACCAGCCAATCCTGTTAGTTGCCTCTTATGACAAGCATAGTCGCCTTTTACAGCAAGCATGGGTTGCTGAAGACCTATTCTACCCCGGATCTTCACGGATCGATTAAATAATTGTCTGCTTTAGCTAACATACCCATTACATTTGAAATAATAGCCCTTACCACTTGAAATAGAATCAGGATATATCACAATCATGAATTAGTGTAGATAGCTGCATGTGTGGAAAAACAAGCCATTCGGGCAATAAGGAATATTACTTGCTGTAATGAAAAAGTTGAAAAGTGTGTTTTTCAAGAATTAACCATTTTGTTGGCGATAAATATAATGTGGTGAGTGAGTATGGTTTTACGCAGCTTTCAGCAATATTCCAGCAATACCAGAAATGGGCTTCACACATTGTGCCCATGTCGGGAATCGAAACCGGGTCTTCAGCGTGACGAGCGAATGATTTAACCAATAGGCTACCCCACCGCCCCAAACATAATGTGAGTTGTGTCACATGGTTACAATCCAGTAAGGATCAGCAGTCAGGTGACGGCAGGCGGATGTATTTAGCAGTGGGTGCACCTCAAACTAGGTAAATAGCACTGTAGGTACACTTTCTCTTGTTCCATCTTCATTGATTAATAATTGAGATATTCTATTTCAAGGGGTTAAGGGGTGTCACATCCCAGTACGAGTGTACCAAACATACCAATATGGCCCCTGACGATTTAGGATTGAAAAGGTCCCAAGTCCCAAGGTTCAGTGAGTGAATGATTTAGGCTTTTTTGAACAGTGTCTCAGTTATTTCCCCTGTGTCAGCTTAATGAGGGGGGAAACTCAAAGAAACAAAGTTCGTTGATGTTTAAATACCATTTTGTTGGACACCAGGTGCCAAGGGTCGTAATAAGACCAAATCTGGGACTCAAACCAACGATCAGTGGATCCTGGCACTGCTAAGGGACACAACTCCAGAAAAGAAAGAAAAAACTAAAGACGTGGTGTAACTTCATCCTTTTATAGGATTTTACTCAAAGTTTATATCATTATTTGTACACTGCCTGTGAGATGAGATTTAATAAACTTTGTATATATATACACACAGAATTATATCCCATTTCACTCCATCTCTAAAGGTAACAAAAAATAAACACAAAAAGAAAGTTACATTAACACATAACTGCCATCACTTACTAATGTGGGGCAACACCTTAACCTACATGACGCTTTTTTCTTTTTAAGCCAATAACAAATTTGTTGGTGCTTCCCCCCCGAGAACTATCCCATAACCTCGGCTCGTTTCTTCATCCAATGACAGAAGCAGACGAATGAGCTTGTAAATAGACCTGCACCTACACAACTGGGATAACTATTCTTTAATCACCAGCCCAGGCCATACACTCATGGATAGTCGCTTCCATCTCTCATCTAAATCATTTGTCTTTTGTTCAAGTTATCGTTGCTCAATTTACCCGAAAAATGACTCTGCCAATCAGATCAAGCACTTGAAAGAGACTGCAGCCGTGGAATAATAAATCTATCATCATGAATACAAAATCCTGTGTTTTCTTACACTTTTCTTGCCTTTTCTTCTTACCTAATGGGGTTTTGACGGCAGCCTGTCATATGTGCTACGAGGATCGTCATAAGTTCTTGACATCGTATGTGAAACAAGGGATCATGGGAAAATTGCCAATCAAGCGATGTAATGGATTTTCCAGAGCCTACGAACAATGATAATGACAATAATGTTTTCTCACAAAATAACAATCAGCCATTACAGGTGCATTAACATGTGTTCGACATGAGAAGGGGGGCAAAAAAACTGACAGGTTAGATTCTGTAATGTTTTTGCAAGGAAAATGTGACACAGCTTTAAAACTTGATATGTTCTAGTTGTTTCATGGTCAAATGTCAAACTGTCATAATTGTTGCTTATATTTATGGTAAAGATTAGCTAATGGGATAAAAGAGGGGAAAATACTGAAAATCTGACCCTCACAATTGGCATTTGATTGCCGGATTCTTTACCCTTTTCATAAAATTGTAGAAGATTTTTAACTTTTGGACACACCTAATGTATTTACTCCATGACACTTAAAGAATCCATGTTTTTATGGAAGACATGCCATTGTTAGATGGAAAAAACCATAGCCGAGGCTATCCATGTGTCTTATATAGGATTACAATAAATACAGGATGAGTGCTCAGTTTCATCCAAGACATATAAATTAATCTGTCTTAATTTAATAATAATAATAATAATAATA
Organism: Haliotis cracherodii; assembly: GCF_022045235.1. NCBI lineage: Eukaryota > Metazoa > Mollusca > Gastropoda > Lepetellida > Haliotidae > Haliotis > Haliotis cracherodii. The sequence continues at coordinate 54,010,072 of NW_027266343.1, read as the reverse complement.
ATAATAATAATAATAATAATAATCCATTAACGTTGCGCATATTTCCACACCATGCTCAAAGTGCTGTATTACCCCACTCACTGGATCAGTGTGGACTCAAGAATTATTCTCAGCTCCCTGGGGAGTATACAACCTAGGCTGCCTGTTAGGCGCTAGAAGGTTAACATCCACATTACTTGATTCAAATGTCTGTGCTTACACAACCCTCCATCTACAGGTAATATCAGTTATTACTGGTAAACAAATACTCTGCCCATCAATTTGTGGGTGACAATCTGAAAGTGGAACAGAGAGTGGGTGGGTGGGAGTTGTTTTGTGTGAGTGAGGGAGCTTTGCTGAATCATTATATGGGGACGATACTTGCTACTTTCTATCTACATTGGCTTGTCATGCGGAAGGCCCGGGTTCGATTGCTCACATGGATACAATGTGTGAAGCATTATGTTATCCTCTCCTGTAATGTTGCCGGAATATTTCCTAAAAAGCAGCATAAAACCGAACACTCACTGACTGGTTCTAAATTGAACCTTCCCACATGGCCACCCAGATTTCAAATTGCCTTTTCGGAATACCAAACACAAAATGATGATTTAATTAGTCAAAATATGAATTATCATATTCTCTTTCCTTCAGCCCAATACATTCTCCTTACATACATAAGAAGGAAGAGAATTAATGGCTGTCAACTTCTTTATTGTGAGGAACACTACGCTTCTGAGTACTTACTCCTTCATCAGGTGAATAAATGCCATGAGACAGAGAGCATATATATGTACCTGTAAGTGTTCCTCGTAATAAAGAAGTTGACATCCATAAATTCTCTTCCTTAAGTGTATAACTTCTAAATGCCTTTCAAAGACTTGATACGAAGAAAGGGGCATGGGTGGCCCAGTCGTCTAAGGCGCACGCCTGAAACCTATGATTGTGGGTTCGAATCCCGGTTCACCCCGATTATGTTTCTAGGTTTGTCAGCATCATACTATCATAGTTAACATTTATACTAAGTTATCTTATAATAATTAGATCTACATCAAGTGCTTTTATGAATTATCATGGAACTGTTCTGGGTGAACAATACCTTCCAAATGACGTGCTGGTTTTCTTAGGGAATTAGTCAGCAAACAGTCTGAGTCACAGGAGACTAATCACAATTTTATTTACAAAAACAATTAACAATTTACAATATACTTAGAAAATATCTGAGGGTGCCACAGAGAGTCGGTACACACTCTGGGCTGTGGGAGAGAGGTCTGCTTGGTAAGAGAGTCAAACCCCTTCTCTCCTTAAAACCTGCCTACAGTATGTATTTAACAGAAATTTGAACAATACAAAGGAATGTGATTGGTTGATACACGATTGGTTGTGTCCTAAGCTAAATGTATGGCTAGACAGAGGGTTAGTATAAATGTTAACTATGATAATACCCATGCTCGTGGGTTTCACTGAAGTGGTAAACCTGCATCACTTCGGGCTTTCCTCCCATATTAAACTGACACGCCGCGATATAACTGGAATACTGTTAAAAGTGGCGTTAAACCCAACTCACTCACTCACACTGATACAAAGAAGGAATATTGTGCAACACAATCGCTACAACTCCTGCACTGATGTCCATTAGCACAGTGGGGACAGTGGTCAGTCTGTGGATGTCTGACCATGTCTTTAACAGTATGGACACCTGACCACATGTCTAACAGTATACAAGAGGCACAGTTGGATATTAACAAGTCTGTATCTATCATGGAGATGAAAGACGTACAAACATACATCAAAGGTTGTTATGGTCAGTGGGAGGTAGGACCATCACTGACCAGATGCTGGCCCAGCTGCATGTGAGTGTAGGGCCAGGATGTTGAGAGTGTAGGCATGATGTACAGCCCGGTGCTGCAAGGTTATCATTTCTGGAGGGGCAAAACAAGTGCTATATGATCCTTTGTCACATGTTTGACAGGGGATGCGAAGTGGCGAGATAGTTGGGCTTAATGCTACTTCGAAAGGTATTTCTGTTATGTTATGGTGTGTTAGCTGTGGGGCTAAGGCCAGAAGTGGTGCTGGTTCCTTCAAAGTGAGTGAGTGAGTTGGGTTTAATATATACTACATTGAACAGGTCAGGTTTGTTTGTTTGTTTGTTGTTTAATGCTGCACTCGGCAATATTCCAGCTATATGATGGCGATCTGTAAAATAATCGAGTCTGGACCTGACAATCCAGTGATTGACATCATTAGCATCAATCCATGCAATTGGGATATGATGACATGTATCAACCAAGTCAGCGAGCCTGACCAGTCAATCCTGTTAGTCACCTTTTACGGCAAGTTTGTGTGGCTGAAGACCTATCCTACCCTGGATCTTCACGCGTCGAACACGTGGGGTGAAACATAGGGTCTAACGTCATGTTCAAGATTATTGCGACATGCCTGCAGGTGACTGAGTCTGTCTCCCAGACTGAGAAAAAAAATTAAAAAGGAGTGAAAGTAAGGTCTAAAATGATTTGGCAAGTCTTAAAATAAGGATTGTTCTGGGCTCCATTTGGATTTTCTTTTTTAGATATATATTTTAATAGGAGATAACTTTATTTCTGTCAGTCTAGCATGTGACTGTGTGTCTGTGTGTATGTCTGTGTGTGTACCCAATCAGATACTTTCTACTGACTCCGAGCCAACAAGTCTTGCTTATCCCCTTAATGCAGAGCACCAGGCAAGGTAACAATAGGTACCATCTTTTGGTATGACGCTGTATCAGACAACCAACCTTCCTCTCCTTCAGGCTCTCCATCCGTTAGATATGAGGATTTGTTGTTTAAAGCCGCACTCAGCAATATTCCAGCTATATGACGGCGGTCTGTAAATAATCGAGTCTGAACCAGACAATCCAGTGATTAATATCATGAGCATCGATCCACGCAATTTGGATCGATGACATGTATCAACCGAGTCGGCGAGCCTGACCACCCGATCCCGTTAGTCGCCTTTATGACAAGCATAGTTGCCTTTTACTGCAAGTATGGGTTGCTAAAGACCTATTCTACCCAGAAATCTTCATGGGTCCCATCCATTAGACCACAGAGGTCTGGGATTGGAGTTAGATAGCAATAATTAAAATGACCACAGTGCTCATCCTTTCATCAAAAGTATCAATTTTGTCTCAGTCAGGTTCTCATAACATCAACTGGCTTAAATCACTCATGCTAGTCCCAGACTGTCCATAACATCCCAGGAATCCAACTGGACAGTACAAAACCCCAGACAGATTGATGGGTCTTGTTGTGTCACAGGTGTCTGTGTTTGGAGTATTGAAACATTGATGTGGTCAGGGAACAGAGGATCATCCACGCCATTGACCCTCCCAGACAAATCTTTGATGGAGCCCCACAATCACCCCAAAGCAGCTCCAGCAGGGAATTACAGTGGAGACAGGGGCCAGGGGATAAGTGTTAGGTCATTGCATGTTTGTGCAGTTTGGGATGATGTTATGATCACCGGGACAACAGAAGGATGCTATCGCTGTGTTCCTCAGAAGAGGTAATCCCATGGCTATTTGTTAGTCATGCCCTTGGGGTGGAGAGATCACAGAGGCACCTCTCTGATAAAATCCACAAAACAGCAGGGAAGTGAAAACTGGAGTAATCACAGCCAGGGGGTGCAGTGCATGCTGGGATGTTGCATGAACTGGGTCCTCTGTTAATGAGATTCATCATCAAGGGCGAAGGTTGCATCAGGGTAATAGTCTTGGTCACTGCCTGTTGTCCACTTTGGTCTGATGGAGTCTGATGGAGTTTTGATGGAACAGGATGGGCCATGTGGTTACAAAAGCAGGTACAGAGTCCTGCTGGTTTATTCAGGTCCATGGTCAAGTCATTAAACTGTAGTTACATCAGACTTGAAAGGACTGAAAGTCCAGCTGAACAGACCCAGAGATCTGATGCCATGCTCCACACAGGTGTCAGTTCTGGTACAACTGTGGTATAAAGTCTGGTATCGCTTTTGTGCATATTGAGTAACTCTGGTACAACTGTGGTATAAAGTCTGGTATCGCTTTTCTGCATATTGAGTAACTCTGGTACAACTGTGGTATAAAGTCTGGTATGGCTTAATGTCAGATTAATCTGGAAGGAAATACAAACAGCTTTCATCTCTGTAAGGATTTGTCTTGTATAGAGAAAGTTCTGTTACATTTATTTGGTATAGAACACAACTGTTATAAACAGGGTTAGAACACTAGCCTGCTAGCCACGGGCTAGTACAAGGTCATGTGGGCTAATACATATTTCCCAATTTCCCCATTGCTTTAACCTACTTCTTATATTTACCCAGGCTATTAGATCTTTGAAGTTAGCTTTAAAGCTGATAAACAGTCATCTGTTATAGAATACAACTGTGTTATAAACTCTGTTACATTCATCTTTAATTGAATACAACTGTTATAAACTATGTTACATTTATCTGTTATGGAATACAACTGTGTTATAAACTCTGTTACACTTGTCTGGTGTTGACTACAACTGTTGTATAACCTATTTAAAGATTCATCTCGAATTGAAAACAACTGTTGCCGTGAAGTTTGTTCCGTAAACATGTCACTGCTTCTCCAATATCTGTGACATAACAAGGAATTCAGCAACCGATATCATAAGTCAAACAGTCTCAACATGGTAAGTGGCATGTTTTGCGCACAATATGCCATTAATTATCAGATGTCTAATACCAAATCTCCCCTCAAGAGCTGTCAAACAAACTCTGGCATGATTTAGTGAGCATGTAATCACCTCTCTTGAAGTGTCCCTTCACAATACCACTACTTGAAGTTGGCTAAGAGAGGGTTGTGACAAGGGACGGGAGTGAGGCAATCTGAACAGCCCTCTACCCTGCCCTGGGGACAGGAAATGGCCAGCTATCTCCCTCAAGGAGGGTGAGGCTACAGGATAGGGGGACAAGGGAACTGTTCATCAACTGTACTGGTATGTCACAAGGGCAGTAGGTGGTGCATTTCTGTGCATATGTATCACTCATTGACCCTATCACCTTGCACTATCTTCTGAAGTCCTGCTGAAGCAATGTTAAAGATTAACTCAATCACTCACACAATCCTCTGGGCAGTCTGGTAGCCTAGTGGTTAAAGCATTCACACGTCACACCGAAGACCTGGGTTTGATTCCCCTCATAGGGTAGGGTAGAAACTAGCTATAACCATCATCATCATCATCATCATCATCATCATCAAGGGCGGCTGGGTAGCCTAGTGGTTAAAGCGTTCGCTCGTCACAACGAAGACCCAGGTTTGATTCAGTACAATGTGTGAAACCCATTTCTGCAGTCTCCTGACGTGATATTGCTGGAATATTGCAAAAAGCGGCGTAAAACCACACTCACTCACTCACACAATCCTCTGACAACAATATCAATAAGGCTCAAATAGATATGCAGTTCAGATTACCTGACTGACCCAAAATTAGGGTGCTGACCCTTACCCTTTTCTGTGATATTCGCTGTTTTAGGTTGAAATCTGTTTTATAAAGTTTGTTCCAGCTAAACTGAAAAACATAATTTAAACTCAGGTTTTACAGACAAAACATGATTGTTCATGGGTTGTCAAATACGGCATGGTCCCCCCAAAATATTCTGTTCCAAACAAACAATCCCGAACAATCTGAGACTATTGAAAGGTCAGGCTAGTCTGTCTTACAGACCCTGATACATTTATATCAACTACAGCCCATGCAAGTCTATAATGTTTGGCAAGTCTAGATTACTGCAGTATCAGGAAATGAAGAGAATCACTGGGCTCCCTTTTTATTAGATTTTTATTTTCTGTATGATATGTTCATTTCAGAGACTATATGTTAGTCTAAGGTCAGGCCTGAGATGAGATAAAGATGCAGGACTACTGTTGGGAGGCGGCAGGGAACAAACACATATTTTTTTATGCAAATTGTGGCAGGTGCTACAAGTAGGTGAGGTGAGGTGAATGGGGTTTAACGTCGCGTCCAAGATTATTGCACTTATATAGCGACGTGCATGCACATGTGTGTGTGTTTGTGTGTGGCTGCTTGTACTAGTCCGGACTGATGCCGATTTATAGTGCTAGCTCACTGAGATACCATGCCGCAGTTTAACATGAATACCCCACTGAGACACAGTATACTGACTCCGAGCTGACCAGTCCTTGTTTTAGCCCTTTAAAGCAGAGCGCCAGACAGGGTAACAACAAGTACCATCTTTTAACCACTTTTGGTATGACGCGGTTGGGGATTGAACCCCGGACCTTCCGCTCTCCGGGCAGACGCTCTACCACTAGACCACAGAGGCGGTCAGGTGCTACCAGTAAGAGAGGATATTCTTACCCTTTTCGCAAACACCTTGTGTCACCACAGATTATAAGTGATACGTTCATATATTATCAGGACTATTTTGCCTTTTACGCCCAATGGAAACTTTTTCATCGGATAATCTTGTGTTGATGTTAGATATTTATATCGCATTAACTTTCCTTTTAGGTGCAGTTGCAACTTCACATGGCCAGGTGTCTATTAATGGATAACCTCCAAAATACGTCACACAATAGTGTCAAGAAGGTTCAACTCATCGAGTGTCAATCTACCCAAGTGTCCCTCAGAACGACAGCCCACTGATGAAAGAGAGACGTCTACAACTCTATTGATACCAAGATTCATGAACATTTTTCAGCATGATCAATCATGAAAGCGTGTGACAAATACATTATAAATACAAATCTTGAACACAGAAAACAATTCGCATCAACAGAATAAATCCCAATGAACTATAATGTGAATTAAAGTAGAACCAGACTTTCAACAAACATCCTTGAAATTTGTCTGCTTCAACAAATCTTAAAATGACAATACATCACCATCAATTAGAAACTGGCAGTGTCAAATATTTGGACAGAAAATACAAAAACCCGTGAGGAGACGCCACTGGAACCAACAATAGCTTGTATCTGTCGTAATTATTGGCCGTGTCCGTTTAGACACCTTCGGCCATCACGCAAGTAACAACTGACCAACAGCCTGTGTAATCCCGCCTGACCCTCACCATAATCCACTGGTCACTTACCCATTGTCATGGTGGTCAAGAGCGGTGTGATTAATCACAAAATACTAAAGTTATATTTTCTGTGGTTCAGTGAACAAATTTTGGTTTTGTAATGACCCTGAAAATGAAATACAGGTGTTTTTGACACTGATTTCATTGAAAGCTTAGTCAATACACATTTCAGATTGATTTGACATAGAAAATCTCAAATTTGACACTTGAATAGAATATCCATTTGTCAAATAGGCTTTGGAAAATTAGTTGTGGATAAGCCATGGTGAAACTGTTCTGTTTGTAACTGTACCCATAAAGGTTTCAATTGTAAGTGTTACTTGTCACTTTGTTTCTAAGGGTATTGAGTTTAACACTCCAGTCTGACACGTTTTTTTCAACGATGCTGTCGCAAGTCAGGGTTGTGTGATGCCTACGATGTGTGCTTACAAATTCTAAGTCTGAGGTGCTGTATTAATCTACTGGGGATAAATGACAGCATATACTTCAGAACTGTATATGTATTAACATATTCAACATAATAAGCGCCCAGGGTGCTCTCTAATTAGAAATAGGGGGCTCTTATTAGAATATAATTTTAGTGAGAAAAAAACAGTTGAAAGATCGTAAATTACGTGGTTCATGCTGACAGCCTGAAATGATACAAAAGAAAAGTCTGTGCATATTATATACGTCAGATATATTTTCCAGAATTTAATTGCCCATAATTATGGGTGCATATTACACACGAGTGCGTATTAAACATGAATAAATAGGTCTTGTGTACATTGATCAATCGGAAGGGGTGCTAATTGTGATTGTTCACTAGCCAATATATTGACAAATATCACCATGGGTGCTTATTAGATCTGGGTTCTTATTATGTTGAATACGGTAAGTCTTTGAAAGGTATTTAGAAGTGATACACATAAGGAAAAGAATTTATGGATGTCAACTTTTTTATAAAAAATAAAATTGTTGACATCCATAAATTCTCATTCTTTGAACTTATTCTCAATAATGTGAAGTTTAATTCAGGGCCCTGTTAATCCAGACACTCCACGTTCCTGGTCCAGAGCATGGTCTTCATGTTTTAATGAGTGAGTGAGTAACAGTATTCCAGTTATATCACGGCGTGTCAGCTTAATGGGAGGAAAGCCCGAAGTAATGTAGGTCTCAGATGTTTACCACTTCGGTGAAATCCACAAGCATGGGTATGGTGCTGACAAACCTAGAAACATAATCGGAGTGAACCGTGATTCGAACCCACACTCATAGGTTCCTGGCGTGCCCAAGGGGCGCAACTCTGCACAGCGAATCGTGGCGTCTCAGACGACTGGGCCATCCGTGTCCCCTAATCATTGAGTAATGGTGTTGGGGTTTAGCAATATTCAACACAGTCAAATATGGCAGAAGATATTGCACTCATGCGAGGAATCGAACCAGGCCTTTTGAGTGAAGGGTGAAAGCTTTAACCACTGGGCCGCCATAGCTCCCCATTATTCATAGTGTGACTGTTTGTTTGGACATATAGGTTCTAAACAGTATTTAAGTAATCATGTTCAGAGAGTTATTGAATTTAAAAGTCAAATATATTCTACTCAAAAGAAGTTAAAGAACACCGATTTTTCAAACATGATTGTATAGTTAATGCCTTGCCATAACAAAATAACTATAGTCATAAGAAAGAATTAAGTTTTCTTAACTTGTTTTGAGTAGTATATACTTTGTCAAAAGTAGCACATATACATACTGTTTAAACATTCATATGTGCTTTTTGCAAAGTAGGTCTTGATAATAGGGATTATGGGAAACTAATGGTTTGATTTGACAATTTAACTTCTCATTTGAAGACTTTCAAGCCAATCTCTTTGATCCAGCATGTTAAGTCTTCATTTCCTTGTTGGGAAATAACTTTGACGGCAAGACACAGAAGTGTCGGACATGAAAGGGAGCATGGAGCTATCACATGTCCCCGGTTAATTTTCTTTGAGAACCACAAATTAGAAGACAAAACCACACGAAGTGTGCCACCTGTCCCCTACACACACACTCAAACCGATCCAAATCCCCAATACTCCCGCTCAACGGAACATCCACCCTCAATTCATTCATCGAAGCTTGGGAATCAGCACACAATGGCTTGACCCGTTTCCTGTCCACCTCAATAAGTGACCTGATTAGCAATGGCCACAATACCTGTACTCCACCGTGACAATAACCAGAGGTGTCGTCAGCGACGGTTACCTGTGTTGTGGACAGGTGTTAACAATTTCACCTGTCTGCAAGACAGGACGTGCTCGGCTGTGAAACGTATATCCTGGGAGAGGGAAATACTATTGTTTTCGTTATTGGGAGATTATATTTTTTACTAGATTCTCCTGGGAACCTCTCAAGATCTGTGACAACAAAGAACATCCTTTTCCTGAAAAAGTTAAACTAGCCAGACATCAGCAAGAAAAATAATTACGCTACAATAACACTTCATTCATCCCTTTCTCCTTCGGTTGTCTGGCAGCTAAACACACACGACTTTGTCATGGGTTCATGTGGTGTTTCCTGTTGCATTCGGATCCCATGGTCTCACATTATCTTGGATTGATTGCAGATGACATCACGCAACTTTTGTGAATTTAAATAAACCTGTATTCATGGTGTCTTTTGTGTTGCTAACATGTATTCGGCATAATGGCGATCATCAACTTTCTTTGATATCATGAAGTCAATGCAGCTGTTAAAACATCATTTGGTTAAAATTTTATGCGTGGGTGAGTTGAGTTTTACACCACTTTAAGAAATATTCATCCACTATCATGAAGTAGACCAGAAATGGGCTTCACATATTGAACTCATATTTGGAATCAAACCTAGGCCTGTGGTGTGATGAGCAGACACTTCAACCACTGGGCTACCCCACATGAAGTATAAGACAAGGTGTTTTTCGTAGTGGTACTAGGGAAGGGATGTTATGTCACACGCAGTCAGCAATAGTCCAGTGGCATCTATGTGGCGTATTAACGCAATCTTTGTCAAGTTTTGGCCAGGAAAACCAGTGGTCTATTGCATGAGAAATGATTCAAGTAGTCAGACTGTCACACACTGCAGCCACCCAATCCTCAATGGTCAGCTCCAAGGTAAGCATAGGGGACAAAGGACCATTCTCTCCCTAGAATCCAGTCGCAATATCTCATTCAAAACCCAAATGTACCGGGTATATAAAAATAATATACAATATCAGATACAGCCGTACTTAGTTCTTCAGCAGTCTGTGACTTTATCCACTTGCATGAAGCCAGCGTCTAGCAAAATTCTGTTGGGTCTAGTTAGCTCTGCTAATATAATACAGGGCAGTCGGAAAGCCTATTGGTTAAAGCGTTTGCTCATCACGCCGAAGACCCAGGTTCGATTCCCAACATGGGTACATTGTGTGAAGCCCATTTCTGGTGTCCCCCGCCGTGATATTGCTGGAATATTGCTAAAAGAGGCCTAAAATCATACTCACTCACTAATAAAATACATTATGATAACACTAAAATTTATATAATTGATTGTAAGAGCCAAGTTCACTCAAAAGACCTTGGCACGGACTGCCTACATTGCTAAAGAAATTCCATACACCACCACATGTGGATGTAAGAGCAGTATTTTGATTTGTAGTCATGGCCTTACAATATTCTGTTTTGAATTGCATATGATTGAAACTCAGAAATAGTAATACTGCAGCTGCCCAATAAAGTAAATTACAAGATGAAGGAAGATGATCACAACATGGCTGACACTGTTTCTTTTTTTTGAACCTTTAAAATCCATTCTCCTTTAACTGTTCCTGTTTCAACTGACCATGACGAGGCTGAAATACGCATATAGGCAATCAAGTTACGAATATGGCGAACACGTGCTCGGCCATGTTGACAACAGATGCCACACGACAATAAACATCACCCTTCTCATTAAATAGCACATGAATATTAATGAAGTCAGCAGTACATGTATATTTATTTACGAACACTGTGACCCAAGGGTTCGCAAACAATACTGTTTTAGGGTACTTTGACTAAAAAGGAAGATGTTTAAACATCTGCACATGGCCAACATATCAACCACAGTGTCGTTTGATGCTTTTAACGTAGCATGTGGCAAGTCATTTGATTCGCCACCTCTCAGCTCAAAAGAAAAAATATGACAATAATTCACCCACAATGAAAAAGTTCTTCCTAATGAAGACACAAGAGACACAGAGTGAAGTACAGATGGACTGAAGTCCCCCAGTCTACAGTTTCCCACTGGTGGGAACATCAAGGCTATACTCTACGACAGAACTGGCATATAAATATGGGAAAATATTGGTGTTAGCCTCGAATAACAAATAATTATTTGATATTGCAGCGAATGTACACCTTTTTTGAATATATTTTCGGAAAAATATTTGTCAATTAAAATGCCAGTCTCCTTTGACAAAATATATTCATGTCCTTCAAGTGTTGTATAGTCGCATTACACTGCATACGGTCTGTAAATTGTAAATATAAAATCGAACAAAATGTCTACGTTGACAGTATATTAAGTTTAAAAAATTCAACTTTTTTGTAATGTGTTCTAATTATTTAAAACAAGAAAGTTTCAGGGGCATAAATCAAGTGGCCCTAAAAACTATGAATTTGAAAATACCATCCTGTAAGTTTATAAAACCAAGCGTGTGTTTCACACTATATTTATACTTCCCCCGGCCTCACTCACTCAATAATGAATAAATGAGTTCAAGTCTAGTATCTGGCAAATCAGTAGATATTCCTGACAGTCGGACATCACTCACACCACATTCCCCTCCCAGCACCATTCTCTCCACTATAAATACCAGCAGAGCTATAACTAATGTTATTGCACATGTTGCCACCATCTTGACGCATGTTACCCATCATGCTTTGCATGCCCTAACAATATCTTCCACACCACTGCCTCCACTGTTGTTGTATTATTGTTTGTTATACCTTTCATGTATGTGGAGATCTCAGGCAAACCAGCACCATCCCGAATCAGTTTACCAAGCTCTATGTCTCACTCAGCTTATGCCTCACCAAGCACATTTCACCCACCTCTACATCTCACCCAGCTCTACATCTCACCCAGCTCTGCATCTCACCTTGCTCTATGTCTCACCCACCTCTACATCTCACCTAGCTCTACATCTCACCTAGCTCTACATCTCACCCAGCTCTACATCTCACCCACCTCTACATCTCACCCAGCTCTACATCTCACCTAGCTCTACATCTCACCTTGCTCTATGTCTCACCCAGCTCTACATCTCACCCAGCTCTACATCTCACCCACCTCTACATCTCACCCACCTCTACATCTCACCGAGCTCTACATCTCACCCACCTCTACATCTCACCGAGCTCTACATCTCACACACCTCTACATCTCACCCACCTCCACATCTCACCAAGCTCTACACCTCACCAAGCTCTACATCTCACCCACCTCTACATCTCACCTAGCTCTACATCTCACCCACCTCTACATCTCACCAAGCTCTACATCTCACCAAGCTCTACATCTCACCAAGCTCTACATCTCACCCACCTCTACACCTCACCAAGCTCTACATCTCACCCACCTCTACATCTCACCTAGCTCTACATCTCACCCACCTCCACATCTCACCAAGCTCTACACCCTTCCAAGCTCTACATCTCACCCACCTCTACATCTCACCTAGCTCTACACCTCACCAAGCTCTACATCTCACCCACCTCTACACCTCACCAAGCTCTACATCTCACCCACCTCCACATCTCACCTAGCTCTACATCTCACCCACCTCCACATCTCACCAAGCTCTACACCTTACCAAGCTCTACATCTCACCCACCTCTACATCTCACCTAGCTCTACATCTCACCCACCTCTACATCTCACCAAGCTCTACATCTCACCCACCTCTACATCTCACCTAGCTCTACATCTCACCCACCTCTACATCTCACCTAGCTCTACATCTCACCCACCTCTACATCTCACCTAGAGCGTTATCTGCCCTGGTTCCACATCTCAGCCCTTAGCTACATTCAGATCAGTCACCTGGCTGGATTTAATGGCTTCTTCACCAGGAATCAATTCAGACAACCATTCATGTAATGTGTTAAGCATGAAGATATCTATATTTTCCAACTTCTTTGTTACGGAAGGTGTGTACTTGTTGAGGTCATGCAAGACCTAGCTTTCATCTTTCTTCCAATTTTTTTAACCAGTCACCTGGGCTTAAAGATGCTCTCACTATCAATTATTTTGGGAAAATTAATCTTGTAATGTTGTTAATGGAAATATATTACTGAGCTGGATTGTGCAGCTCCATCTTTGATCACGGCAACTCTCTTCCCCGTACCTGTCACCTGCACTCGAATGTTCCCCCTCCCAGTCTTTTGTTCTGTAATGTTAAACTGATAGTTTTGAGATTCAGGAACTGTGTGATCTGAAACAAAACACATACGTTTTTGCACAAACAAGTGAGTGAGTGGGTGAGTGAGTGAGTGAGTGAGTGAGTGAGTGAGTGAGTGAGTGAGTGAGTGAGTGAGTGAGTGAGTGAGTGAGTGAGTGAGTGAGTGAGTGAGTGGGTGGGTGGGTGGGTGGGTGGGTGGGTGAGTGAGTGAGTGAGTGAGTCTTCTTTACCAAATTTTACATAAGTGGGTGAGTTGCATTTGATGTCACTATTACAGTCTTTGCCAAATTGTTTCTTGTCTCCAAGCCCATTTTTGGCTCTTGGCATCATTTTGAGTACATTTAATGCTGTCATATGGTATATTATTACCTGATCTTACTAGACCAGGCAGAATTTTACTAGTCTGGCTTTCAGACCAGTGGCTAAAGTCGCAGACTGCTGTTGGCAGTATTCCAAACAGGGGACATCAGAAATTGGCTTCAAATACTGCACCCATGTGGGGAATTAAACCCAGGAATTTGATGTGACAGGTTGACACCTTAACCACTCAACTAACTGACTGCCAAGATCTTGTGTGAAGTTGCTTTATGGCATTCATTGTATCCATTTAGAATCAAGAATCAAGAATATTATTGTACAAAAACGCCTAGTACAAAATAAAACATTCATATGGCACAAAGATAAGAACAACAAAACGGATGTTGCTGTTCCACAAGACTAACATCTAGTCTCTGAAATGAGCATTCTTTACAGAAAAAAGACAGTTGTTAAATTATAGTTATAAAATACAATAAAAAGGAGTCCAGAGACTTTCTTCATTCCTGCAGTAATCTAGACTTGCCAAACATTATAGACTTGCATGGGCTGTATTGGATATATTTGTTCCAAGGTCTGTATGACAGGCATCTGTTCCACATGATCTACAAGTTCTGGACAAGTCCAAGATGGCAAAGGTTACTGCTTCCTGTAAGGTATTCTTGCTGACAATGCAATCATCCCATGGAATGTACAACTCTCAGCCTAAAGACTTCCATTATTGGATACTAGCCATCATAATTCCTCCACCAAACTGTCACTGTCAATGTTAATTAACTAACCATGATTTAATTAGCCTTGTAGCCAGACCACTCATCAAGGCCCATGATAAGGGGTTAACGGTCTGGACATGTGGTCAGCACTACTGCCCTGCACAATAGCCTCTACAGCTTACAATGTAGTTGTCAAGATATGCCTGCCGTCAGTCATCAAGTACCAGAACAAGCTGTGAGGATGCTAGTTGATGAGAGTTGACAGTAGTTGATAGGAAACATGCATGGCAATCTTTCCCATTGTTAGCCATCTTTGATATCACCTTGATGATTATAATGGTTTGCAATTAACTGTTCAGGTAGGGCTCTCAACCAGAGGTCAGGTAGGGGGGTCACTTTGGGAAAGGTATCAATTGAAAGACTAAGGGTTCTTAAAAACCACCGTCTAAATCCATTATACAGTCAAATGAAAAGCTCAGATATATAATTGTTTCTGGTTGTTGTCATGGTTACTCAGTCAGTGAATTGTGCAGCAAATATTCTAAAACTTGTAGTGACAATAATATTGTCCTAACCTTTCATCAAAGTCCTGACTCATCTAGATAAGATAAGATAAGATAATATTTATTGCAGAAACGTTTCATTACGGGACAGATGCAATTTTAAAATACAAGACATTATGATTCATATATACATATATACAGACATACATAATTTACATTCCTGTAGACACATACAAAACAAAACAATTTATATTACACATTTGATGATATTATTATACATAAAATGTCAACGGTTGATTATGAAGGTGTATTTATTGTTTGAAATTATAGATATGGAAACAAATGCAGTTGATATTGACTGCTTCATTATTTGACAGGATGTAATGAAATAATTTACTTCATGACTGTGGACATTTACATTTACATTTTGTCTGGATTATTTTTCAAAGAGTATATTTCTTTCTTGAGTGTGTTTAATACAGTGAAGTAAGTAGTGTTTTTCCTCATCAATGGTTGAACAAGTTGAGCATAGCCTCTGTAGTGGGGTTGGTGGCTTTGTATGTCTTCCAAGTTCAATATTTAATTCATGGTTACTTAATCTTAGTTTAGAAAAGTGCACTCAATATTTTTTTACTTTACAGTGTCTGAGATAGGGTTCTAATTTTATTTCATTTTTAACTATGGTGTATGTCCTAAGTTTGTTTCCTGTGCCTCTTGTTGTATTTACATCTTGAAGAGATTCCTTGAAGAGGGAGTTGAATTTAGATTTGATTGTCTCTTTGAATATTGGTGATAGGAAAGCTGAGGTACTCAAATTGTGTTTTCCTAAGAATCTATGTACAAATGTTTTACATCGATGAAATAAAGTCAAGACATGAAACATTTCTCATACATAACATTCATTTGAAAATATATTACAAATATCAAAATTATAAAAAATATCATTCATATTACAAATATCTTTATCTTAAGACAATCTAGTACATTTAACAAATGTTCGCATAAAAAAATGTCTTTGAAATTCTGCTGAAAAACACTTGATTTTGAGTTCAATTTAGTAGCTAAATAGCATGCAGCTGGTACTATATAGTTTTTACTTCTTCCCCATGCTTCCTTACCCCACTGTTGAGCATCCAACCTTTCACATTCTCCCCTCCCCAGCCCTGTCCATCACCCCTGGGGCAGGGTAAGTGGTCCAGCATAAGAAAGCACTTACCCCATCCCACAGGACAGCCGTGTCAGCCCCATGCCCTGGGGCACACATGTGTCCGAGGGAGGTCTTCAATGGGCTCAAAAAGCTAAGTCCTGTTTCTATGGGGTTTGAAGGCAATCACTGACCCCTGGCCGGAGGGGGAAAAGAAAGAGCAATGAAAAAGGATGAAGATATTTATGGGGTGGGATGGACCTGATGGGAAAATTGGGGGTAGGCAGGGTGCTGGATGGGGTTGCTGTTGGTAAGACTGTTATTTTGACCCAGAAATAAAGTAATCTTATTATAAAATATATATCTACAGAATAAAAAAAAAAATCAGAGGTGAGGCAATCTGGACATCATTCAAGACTATTTGGTTGGGGTGGCTGTTGGCTGTTGGCTGTTGGCTGTTGGAGCAGATGTTGGTTGGGGATGGGATTGGAATGGGATGGTAGTTGGTAGGCAGTATCTGGTTGGGGTGGCTGTGTTGAGTGAGTGAGTGAGTTGGGTTTTAACGCCGCTTTTAACAGTATTCCAGTTATATCGCAGCGTGTCAGCTTAATGTGGGAGGAAAGCCCGAAGTGATGCAGGTCTAAGACGTTTACCACTTCGGTGAAACCCACGAGCACGGGTATGGTGCTGACAAACCTAGAAACATAATCGGGGAGAACCGGGATTCGAACCCACAATCATAGGTTTCTGGCGTGTCCAGGGGACGCAACTCTGCACAGCGAATCGCGGCGCCTTAGAAGCAGTGTTTGGTGGTGGTAGACAGTACTTGGTTCTTTATTGGTAAAGAGCAGTATTTGCTTGGAGTGGTTGTTGTTGGTGTACTGAAATCAGCAAAATTGAATCTGGGCTGAGTTATGTCAGTCTTGTCTGTAAGAAACGAATGGTGGACAGGCAAACTAGTGATTGAGAGCATGAACAACACCCCAATACCTGACCCCACCCATCATGTTAACTGGCTCTCAACTCAAGCACATTGTACTCAGGGCATTTGACATAAAATACCCACACAGGGACCATGCATGAAACAAGAATTGGGGTCACAATAGCCAAACCTACTGAAGAAACATCTTAGTCACTATATGCACCCACAAAGCCTGAAGAAACATCTTAGTCACTATATGCACCCACAAAGCCTGAAGAAACATCTTAGTCACTATATGCACCCACAAACCCTGAAGAAACATCTTAGTCACTATATGCACCCACAAACCCTGAAGAAACATCTTAGTCATCTATATGCACCCACAAAGCCTGAAGAAACATCGTAGTCACTATATGCACCCACAAAGCCTGAAGAAACATCTTAGTCACTATATGCACCCACAAAGCCTGAAGAAACATCTTAGTCACTATATGCACCCACAAAGCCTGAAGAAACATCGTAGTCACTATATGCACCCACAAAGCCTGAAGAAACATCTTAGTCATCTCTATGCACCCACAAAGCCTAAAGAAACATCTTAGTTACTATATGCCAGCATATAGTACTGTCATAGCGACTGATTTACGACATCCATTGTCTGAAGAACATTTGATTGCAAAGGCTCATTACCCTGGAGCCATGACATCTATATGCCTTGAAACACTCAATTGCTGTTATTTATTAGATGCTAATCCTATTTGTTAATCCCCATTTTTGTGTACATCGACCGTCTGCCATCCTGAACAGGATGTGCAAGTATGTCACTGATGATTTACTGTTTACATTTATATTTATTACTTACTAAATGTCAGGTGACCTTGGCTATATAAGCCTTGGTCCAGAGAGGAGAAAAGAAAAAAAAGAAAGGTCTTACCCTTAGCCTAGCTAGGGTTAGGCTGGGTGCTCCGGGGCACCAAGACAACAACCACAACCACTATGTGCTGACCTGGCACAAAGTGTCTTTTGTATGTATTTATCTACATGTATAAAGTAAAACTGTATATACCGCAAGCCATCGTCTCCAAGTTGTCACTTCCTACAGAGAACCATATGTCGGCCTCCTGCATATACGAGTATGCAAACTGTTCATTAATCAACGTCGGACAGACATGAGTTGATAGTACTATGCACCAGCAAAGTCCAAAGCCCAATCTTATTAAAATAAAATCTTAGTTCTCGCTTCCGCTAAACAAAGATCTGAAGACATCCCATTACGGGTCACGTCAGACCCACCTTGTGTGAACTTTGACTGGCCAATGGATTGACCAATCAGAAGGGAGCTTTCTCGTGCTGTATGGCACTAATTTCAAATTGGCGACTATACTTCGAAAATTATTTTTGACAAATTCTTGATTACAAATTTGAAACCTGAACAAAAAACATTCTGGAATGGTGAATAGATGGTGTAGACAATATGGTGTTCACAATATACCGTGTTAAAGTTTTCAAGGTTGCATGATTAGAAATCACATTCTGACTCACTTGCATAATCCGGTAAGAAAAGCTCTGATTAGCCGATTAAAAGGTCGTTCTGACGTGACCCCTAATGAGATGTCTTCAGATCGTTGTTTAGCATTAGCAAGAACTAAGGTCTGATTTTAATGAGATTGCAGCAAAGCCTAAATCTTAGTCACTATATGCACCAGCAAAGTCAAAAGCAATGATTGATAAAACATTTATATCTTCACAAAATACACAACAAAGGCTTCTGAGATGTGCTGCCATTACAGTTCCTTTTGTTCTGTGCGGCACCCACAAGGGAGCATTTCAGTCGACATTATGTCAGTGCCACAATCAGTGTTAAGACAATGTTCCAGTGATGGAATTACCATGGCCACAAGAGAAAGATGAAAACATGTAAAGGAGCTTCATCTATTGCATCTCCCTCCATTCCATCAAACAGCTTCAGGTTCACAGCTAGAACTTAAGACTTCAGAAAGTTGTGAGACTTCTTTGAAACTTTTTACTGTCTCCTATGTGTACTGGACTCTGTTTCATGGAGATACAGGTTTGGATATTTATGACACTGATCTTCTCAAAGGGCAGTTTTTGTTGGAGGGGATAGGGTACTATTCTCCTCAAGGGGCATTGGATTATGACAGTGTGAGTGAAGGTTGTTCAATGTTCTTTTCAGCAATGTTCCAGCTATCATGGCGGCCTGTACATAATCCAAATCTGCACCAGACAAACAAACTATGTGGTTGTTTGGGTGAGTGGGTGATTTGTGAGTGAGTGTTTGTTTGTTGTCTTACACCACATTCAGCAGTATTCCAGCCTGTAAATTATCAACCAGATAAACGAATGATTGACATTGTGAGCAACGTCCAAAACCTTCAAGGTACAATGACATGCATTCATCCAGGTCTGAGTGAGTGAGTGAGTTGGGTTTAACACCGCTTTTAACTCTATTCCAGTTATATCACAGCGTGCCAACTTAATGTGGGAGGAAAGCTCGAAGTGATTCAGGTCTCAGATGTTTACCACTTCGGTAAAACCCACGGGCACATATATGGTGCTGACAAACCTGGAAACATAATCGGGGTGAACCCGGGATTCGAGCCCACAATCATAGGTTTCTGGCGTGCCTAAGGGACGCAACTCTGCAGAGCGAATCGCGGCGCCTTAGACGACTGGGCCAACCATGGCCCCTCACAGAGTCTGACCCACCAATCCATCTAGTTGTCTCATACAACAAGGTTGCTTGGGACCTGTTCTATCCTGGAGCCCCAAGGAATGGGTTAATGAGTCATGATCTTGCTGGAATATTGCTAAAAGTGGAGTAAAACCATACTCTCTCATTCACTCTTAAATCGCTGAGAACATTATACTCAGCAGGTGACACTGGTGTTAACTAATGCAAAAATACTCCCACAATAAATACAGTTCTGTCCTCTTCAACACCACAAAATGTCAAAAAGGTGAAAGAGATAAAAACTAAAAACTTCAAGACTCTATGGTTCACTGATTTAGTCATAAACCTTAAAAATTGCACATCATTTCCTGGAATTTCAAGAGCAACATGAAACAAAAGTTGGGTCATTTTCACACCAAAGTGGCCACTTGAATGAGCCAAGTAGGGGGTGACTTAGGATACACCTCTGATCTCCTGACAAGGGAAGTAATTGTTCTGACAGATATGGAGATTGTAATTGAATACCACAAGTAAATTCCTCCACAATCAAACACTGCTATATCAGGTTGCTGGTGCCAACTGCTTCAAGAAAAAGTCATTATGACACTACAGCAGGATGATAAATCTCTTCACTGTTTTAGTACTTTGTGTGAGTCTATAAAATTAGTTAAAATGCTTAAAGGTTAAATAATTATACACGGAAAGATCTTTGTAATAACAATTGTATTCAATCTTCCACTAGAGACCATATACTAATGTATGGTCTCTGCTACAATTTAAGCTGTAAGTTTATAGACAAAACATCTTCCATTGGAAGGAATCAGAACTCATGTTCATATTTTCAAACAAATAATGTACGTAGGTATTACTTTTTATACAATTTACATCATTTGAATCTAAAACAAACAAGGGTTACTAGAAAGAAAACAAAATTCATTCTTTGATCATTCTGAAAATGTTTTTTTTATGTCATGATGGGATGACACCAAGCTCTGCTGAACTGTCAAGGTAAGGATGTCATTTGTGGGATGACTCTACACCCTTCTACACTGACAAGGTAAGGATGTCATCTGTGGGATGACACCAAGCCCTGCTACACTGACAAGGTAAGGATGTCATCTGTGGGATGACTCCACGCTCTGCTACACTGACAAGGTAAGGATGTCATCTGTGGGATGACACCAAGCCCTGCTGAACTGACAAGGTAAGGATGTCATTTGTGGGATGACTCTACACCCTGCTACACTGACAAGGTAAGGATGTCATCTGTGGGATGACACCAAGCCCTGCTACACTGACAAGGTAAGGATGTCATCTGTGGGATGACACCACGCTCTGCTACACTGACAAGGTAAGGATGTCATCTGTGGGGTGACTCTACACCCTGCTATACTGACAAGGTAAGGATGTCATCTGTGGGATGACACCACGCCCTGCTACACTGACAAGGTAAGGATGTCATTTGTGGGATGACTCACGCCCTGCTACACTGACAAGGTATGGATGTCATCTGTGGGATGACACCACGCCCTGCTACACTGACAAGGTAAGGATGTCATCTGTGGGGTGACTCTACACCCTGCTACACTGACAAGGTAAGGATGTCATCTGTGGGGTGACTCTACACCCTGCTACACTGACAAGGTAAGGATGTCATCTGTGGGATGACTCCACGCTCTGCTACACTGACAAGGTAAGGATGTCATCTGTGGGATGACTCCACGCTCTGCTACACTGACAAGGTAAGGATGTCATTTGTGGGATGACTCCATGCCCTGCTACACTGACAAGGCAAGGATGTCATCTATGGGATGACTCCACGCCCTACTACACTGACAAGGTAAGGATGTCATCTGTGGGATGACACCACGCCCTGCTACACTGACAAGGTAAGGATGTCATTTGTGGGATGACTCTACACCCTGCTACACTGACAAGGTAAGGATGTCATCTGTGGGATGACACCACGCCCTGCTACACTGACAAGGTAAGGATGTCATCTGTGGGATGACACCACGCCCTGCTACACTGACAAGGTAAGGATGTCATTTGTGGGATGACTCCACGCTCTGCTACACTGACAAGGTAAGGATGTCATTTGTGGGATGACACCACGCCCTGATATACTGACAAGGTAAGGATGTCATCTGTGGGATGACTCCACGCCCTGCTACACTGACAAGGCAAGGATGTCATCTGTGGGATGACTCCACACCCTGCTACACTGACAAGGTAAGGATGTCATCTGTGGGATGACTCCACACCCTGCTACACTGACAAGGTAAGGATGTCCTCTGTCTAATGACACCACACCCTGCAATAAATGCAGTAAGAAGCAAATAAACCCTCCAGAATTCAATTCCCCTCCCCTTCCGATTACAGACCCCACCCTCAGGACGACACAAGACCCTCCCCAGGTGTGCAGTAATATACAACTGGAGGGGTTCACAGGGCCACGAATACAGAAGATGAGAGATAACGTATTGTCATTGTATATACTTCATAGTTCCGTAAAGGAATAGAAAATCTCTTCACCAAGCGGATATAGAAGGTTCCATAACAAAGCCCGCAGAGTACAAGCAAATAATCCATATCTTATTCCTATCATTTTCAATCAAATATCTCTCTGTCTTAAGACAGTTGATTCCTCCATTGTCTGGTGGTGTACAGCCAGGTCCTGGATGTCTAGCACACACTTGTACTTAACATAGCAAAATTGTCAAACATCTGGAGCTAGTCTACACATCAAGGTACTTGTTCTATCTTTCCTTGATTGTGATTGGACATCTGAAAGACGTAGAGAAACAGACTTCTTCCAAATGTTGGCGATCATGACCAATAACAACAGAATTATCTGGGAAATATTTTGCCAGTTTCTTAAATCTTATTTGAAAGTTTTGATGCTTTGTGTGTTGAGTAAATATCACTAAATTACATAAACACATAAATTATTCACCTTTTAAAACTTTAAACTCCTTAAGTACTATTACTGAAAGAATCTACGGATAAGATAACATATATTAGCTCATGGATATAACATTAACTTGAAACTAGTAGGTCTGCCGCCCCCATAACTTTGTTTTACAGTTTTCTAAATGAGAGTAATAATAGTTTATCATAGCTGTTGACAGAGGATCAACATTAAGTTTAACATTAAAACAGTTGATTGTCAGCCTAACTACAATTATACTACAGAATTGTCTTTTCGTTGGACAGATATTATGTTATAGAAAAAAAATCTTTAAAAAACTAACCGTCAAGCTCCCACAAAATGCACAATTTACTCACTGCCAATGACAGTAATCACTGTGTAGCGTCTACAGCACACACAGACCATGTCCAATATTCATGAAGTTCACAAACAATTTCACAAAACTCATTAGAAGACAGTTAATTTTAGTCAGGAGAGATTTCTCTGAGATAAGTCTGTCTGGAGAGCAGCATGGTATCCCAATCTGCCGTACACGACGATGTCCCTGTAGGCACAGGAGGCAGAGAAGTTGCAGACGATGCGCTGATTGACCAAAATCTTGATTCTCTGAATGATCTGTATCTGACTCTCATATTCACACGATTACAGACAAGAAAATGTTCACGCAAGGACTCATGTGTAATCCTACAGGTGCAAATGTCTTCTCACATCATTGAGATCACAATATCGACAATCTTCCTTGGATGTACAGTAAACTACGGTTATAACAAACTCAAAGGGACCACTAATTTTAATTTGATATAAGTTTAGTTCATAATAAGCATATGTACGGCATAACAATTGGAACCAAGAAATAGTTTGTTATCTCCGTCACTTCGTTAAAAGTGTAACAGTTGTATGTGCTGCAGTAACATAGTTTACTGTACCAAACTCCATTGGATCCCTCATCTTTAGTTCATAATCTATAAGATTTGTAACATTTACTTCTACAGGATAAGAATGGGATCGGTTATATATTACTCAAATGAAGTTAAGAACACCTGATTCTTTCATATTACTACAGTTAATCTGTCATGGCATAATAATATGAAAGAATTTGGTGTTCCTTAACATATTTTGAGTAGTATATATTTGACTACTATATCATGCTACTTATCATATATGTGACTATACGATGACATGCCATTATACACAGCAGGCATTGTGACCATGCAATCCCCATTAATGTCATATCATATGTTGTTTGTTGTACAAATCCGCAGTAATTAATCTCTATGGCAAACCCCATTGAGACCAAATATTTAAATGACAGTCCATGTTTGCGTGTGTACATTACAGATTGTCTTAGCAGCACAGAAAGGATTTTCTTTTGGTTTTTTTTGTTTGTTAGATATGCTACTCATGAAGATCCAGGTTAGAATATTTCGACTATGCTTGTCGAAAGAGGCGACTAACGGGATCGGGTGGTCAGGTTCGCTGATTTGGTTGATGCATGTCATCGCATCCAAATTGCGAAGATTGATGCTCATGATGTCAATCACCGGATTGTCTGGTCCTGACTTGATTATTTACAGACTGCTGTCATATAGCTAGAATACTACTAAATGCGGTGCTAAACAACAAACAAATATGATGGGCTTTAAATAATCAAGTCTAGGCCAGACCTTCCAGTGATTAATATAATGAGCAACGATCCAGGCCATCAACCAAGTCACCATGCCTGACCACCCAATCAATCTGATCACCTCATACGACCAGAATCGGTTGCTGCAAACCAATCCAGCCGAGTATCAAATCACGTGACAACCATGAGCTACTTGGCCATATCAGATCCTTGAGCAGACATGATGAGTACAAACTCCAGGTAATAATTTTCCATCCTCACAAACATAGACTCCACGCTCCCTTGAGTCTTCACCTACATGATGGTACAAGTGTAAGTGCCATCCTTTCTGAACTTAACTTGTCTCAGACTGGTGGATTTATGCTAATTCAAACCCTGATGCTCCAGGAGAATTTTTTGTAAGACAATAGGGGCAGTCAGGTAGCCAAGTGGTTAAAGCGTTCGCTCGTCATGCTGAAGACCCAAGTTCGATTCCCGACATGGGTACAATGTGTGAAGCCTATTTCTGGTGTCCCCTTCCGTGATATTGCTGGAATATTGCTAAAAGTGGCGTAAAAACCATACTCACTCACTCACTCACTCACTCACTCACTGTAAGACAATATCATAAAAAGTAATGATGTGTAAAAAAAGGTTAAACCTTAAGA
Organism: Haliotis cracherodii; assembly: GCF_022045235.1. Classification (NCBI taxonomy): domain Eukaryota; kingdom Metazoa; phylum Mollusca; class Gastropoda; order Lepetellida; family Haliotidae; genus Haliotis; species Haliotis cracherodii. Next base: position 53,985,094 of record NW_027266343.1, on the reverse strand, counting down.
CAAACAATAACAAGGTCTTTTTAACAATGTAAACCCTCCAAGAAAGTGTTTATTGTTTGAACATCAAGCAGTAAAAGATTCTAAAGATTTTCTACTACTATTGTTAACATAAACACAGATTGGTGAAGCCTTCAGTTCAACTTTCTGCCCAATTACTCGACGCGATCCTGGAGAAAACAATGCCTCTCCATAAAACGCATGTTAGTTCATCTAATACAACCATTGCATCCAGGTTAGTTCATCTAATACAACCATGGCATCCAGGGCAATGTGCAGGATAATCATAAACTTTCAGACAAAATGTTTTCACAAACATGATATACTTTATGAATGCTGGTAAACTATTTAGTATCTGATTATGACAAAACCAGTCGCAGCGAGGCAAAGAGTGCCTGCCAACCCACTGCTTGGTGCTCATGGGGGCCGTGGCGCTAAAGTACACATGTTAGGATTATGGTGGCAGCTAAAGGAAGCTGTTTAAAAGGCATCATCATTATCAGTCTATTCATCGTAGGTAATGTGAAAAAAGCTCCGCGAAATACGAGAACAGTTTTGCGTGATTATTAGGTGAAAATACGAGTTGCTTATGTCTAGCCAGTAGCCCTAATGAGGGAGGTCTAGCTGAACATTTTCCGACAACCGTTTTCTCTCAGAACTGGACAGCTTGAGAGTACATAGTAAGGTACGGCAGACATGTTTAGGTAAAGTAATGATGGTCACAGGGTCACAATTGCGTGTGAATGATGTAATACACAAGAATTGACTTTCTACTTTGAATTTGTTGGGAGTTAATAACTTAAATACATGAACTATATATCGTCAAATCATAGGTTTTCGGACATACGCTTTCAGATGGCCATCGTGATTACTCTCACTATACAAAGTGGTGTGGTGTCACATAGACATTGTAAATAATAAGATAATGACTTGTTTTTAAGAGAAATATGTCTTTTATAAGTGAATATGTTTTACAGTTGTTCATGTGTTTTGAGAGAAAAATATAACTGTTTCTTAAACATCCAAAAACCCTTAACATGGGGATACATATACCGGTAGTGTCATTGGGTCAATGCCATGGTGATTCCAGGCAATATTGATCAAATCAAAATAAACATTTGTATTGCACCATTATCAAGTCATAACAGATCCACAGTGATTGGGGAAATGTAGCCTTTTACTCTTTGATAAAGAGGTGAGTCTTCAGCATGGTGAGGTGCATGCACGTGTGTTTGTGTTGTGTGGTTGCTTGTACTAGTCCGGACTGATGCCGATTTATAGTGCTAGCCCACTGAGATACCATGCCACAGTTTAACATGAATACCCCACTCAGATACAGAATACTGACTCCGAGACAACAAGTCCTTGTTTTAGCCACTTCATGCCGAGCGCCAGACAAGGTAACAACAAGTGCAGTGGATCGAACCCTAGACCTTCTGCTCTCCGGGCAGATGCTCTACCACTGGACCACGGAGGCGGTCCTTCAGCATGGATGTGAATGTACTCAGGATCTATGTTGATCTATCTCAACCACAAGGCAGTGCCAAAGGTATGGAATAACAGATCAACCGTATCCCATCCTTGTGTTCCAAGTCCACGATGTCAGACAGTGGACCAATTGCATGGATTCATGCTCATGTTCTCTGTCAAGTCTGGCCCCTTACTCAATTAGGGTGGTCGGGTAGCCTAGTGGTTAAAGCGTTTGCTCGTCATGCCAAAGACCTGGGTTCGATTCCCAACATGGGTACAATGTGTGAAGCCCATTTCTGGTGTCCCCTGCCATGATATTGGTGGAATACTGCTAAAAGCGGCGTAAAACCATACTCACTCACTCGCTGACTCATTAACAGACAGTATAGCTGGAATAGTGCTGACTGTGACAAAAAACAACATTCACTCCCTGTCTGGAAATCTATAAATAGATGTTGGAGTTGTTTGGCAGAATCTTAACAGTGGGTGAGTGAGTGGCTACATTTCACCAATCTCCAGACACAAGAGTCATGAGGTTCGCATATTACACCATGTGGGGAATTTCCAAGCATCTGCCTGACCAATAAAGTATTCCACAAATGGATAATACATTCACATGGAATTACACGGAAAAACAAAACTTCCTCTGAAATACACCTGCTACACATGAGTGAGTGAGGAACTTTAACACCAGCATCTGTAATCAATCAGCCATTCATTTCAAGCTCTCAAAATAAAACGGACATGCTAGGTAGAGCTCCCTCATCTAAAACATTACAAACATAAAATATTTTTAAAAAGACAACTAATGGATTTGTTAGGTAGAATATTTGGAGAATGTGTATTTCCTGAACATCCATTTGCTTCCCAGTAGGATACAGGAAGTGGCAACAAGAGGAGGAGACCACAGACTTGTTTCGACAGGTAATGCTTCATTAGGCAGCCGTTCCTAGCTTCCACAACGCTGGAAAACCTATTGACATCTTCTCAAACTCTTCTACCTATATCCGAGGTTGCTCATAGAAAACTACATTCGCTAAAAAATATATCCTCCATGTTGCAATCATTGGCGTTCATGTTCACGTATAAAGTGTATCCTTGTTGCAACCATTGGAGTTTGTGTTCATGGACCAGTGAAGGCCAGCTGATTTGCTGGCGATATGATGAAGACATGATTATCTGCATATCTAAGCTTTAGGTACTGTATTTGCCTATTAACTGCTCCCAGTGCTTAGAAAATTGACAAAGGGGCACTTAAAACCATAAACAAGTTTAATTTGGTTTTTGAAAGGCATTTAGAAGTGATACACATAAGGAAGAGAATTAATGGATGCCAACTTCTTTATCATGAGAATCACAACGTTTAGGAAAATATACTTACTCCTTCTCCTGATGAAGGAGTAAGTTTATACTCTGAAATGTTGTATTCCTCATAATGAAGATGTTGACATCAATAAATTCTCTTCTTTAAGATAAATTTGTTTTCAGAGATGGAGTGAGTGAGTGAGTTAATGCGTTACGTCACATCGGCAATATTTCAGCCATATCGTGACGATTCAGAGATGGAGCAGTAGTGAAGAAACGTAGTTCAAACGTCAAAGAGAATATATTTTCGATAATAGTTACGAGGCAAATATGCCCCTTCTCAGTCTGTAGGTTACACAAGAAAATATTGAATGTTGTGTACATTGTCTGTGTCAGTAGGTGTGCTTGTAGAGATTACTTACAGGCTGGTCATGAAGTTAGTCACGGGCACTTTATACTGTAAATATGATATGTCTATTTAATAAGCTTCATTTGAAAGCAATTCATGTATTTTTTGTTTATTAATTTCAAGCAATTTGCTCATTTTCATCACGTTATGAAACAGATGATTGATATTTAATCTGGGTTTTCTAAAAAAATAATGTTCAACAAATTCTTTCATCCTTAATTTTATTTTGACAATATAAAAAATATTTACTTAACATTTCAGCCATATTATGTTTTTCTTCACATCTTGTTCAGCTTCACTTAAGTTTGTAAATAGATTTATCTTTCAGCACTTTTCTTAATAACTGCTCTAATCAATCCACAGTTTCAGTTAGTTTTATATTTTTAAGAAAATTAGTTTGAAAAAAAAATGTAATGAATTTTACAAAAACATGAATATTTCTCTTGTACAATTCACTCATAAACGTTTTCTTTACAATTCACTGATAAACTTTTTTAAAAGGAAACAATTTGTCTTGAATTCTTAAAATTCCATACCAGTGCACTGCTAGATAATACCATCTTTGTCATCAAATCTTGTTCACAAACGACCACTTCTGAAGCAGCATCAAGGAGAATGACATCTTGTTAGGCTATGACAAAAACAAATGGAATGGTTAGTGTTAACCCCTGCAATCTACATTTCTTCACAAAGTTTAAATCAAGTTTTTCTGTCAGACAACAAAGTGTCACCAAAGCAAGAAACGTCCCCCTACTGACAAGAACCGTTAATGTTGCGTAGTAAATACAATGAAATGTCTCTAACATATGTGACGGTGGTGAAAGAACGGACATATAAATTCTTTTATTGCAAGGCACTTAAAATTGACGAACACCAAAAAAGGTTGCAAACACATTTACAATAACAAGTTAGGGAGGACACTTGTGTCAATGGTGTATTGAACCCACAGTCTGACAGACACATTAGCCTAGTGTGGGTCAGTGGAGTCATGTTTTACTTGAATTTTTTCAGTTAAGTTTAGTGTACATTTTGTGCGTTCTTTGAAAAACATTATCAGACGAAACGACTTCTGTCTTTCTTTCACAGATGAGTCTGCCCTGAATTTCCTTCCTTTTAAGTATATTACCTGGACAGAAGACATTTAACTTGTTCTATCTGCCTTCAATTTTCGGAAACAAGTGTAAAACCATACTCACTCACTCATATGGTCTGGACCACAAAGTTTTTTTGTTTGTTTGTTGTTTAACGCCACACTCAGCAATATTCCAGCTATATGACGGCGGTCTGTAAATTATCGAGTCTGGACCAGACAATCCAGTGATTGACATCATGAGCATCGATCCACGCAATTGGGATCGATGCCCTGCATCAACCAAGTCAGCGAGCCTGACCACACGATCCCGTTAGTCGCCTTTTACGACAAGCACAGTCGCCTTTTATGGCAAGAATGGGTTGCTGAAGACCTATTCTACCCCTGAATCTTCACAGGCCTCCTCACAAAGAGAAGGGATTATTAATAGAAATGTTTCCTTGTTCAATCTGATTGTAAGAAGACTTATTACTGATACACTTTACAACCACAACCATTGGACCGCCTCTGTGGAAGGTCGGTGGCTCGAACCCCTGCCGTCATAAAAAAATAATAAAGGTACTTGTTGTTACCCTGCCTGAATAAAACAAGGACTAATTGGCTTGTAGTTAGTATACTGTGCCTGAGTCGAGATCCATGTTAAACTGTGGCATGGTATCTCAGTGGTCTAGCACCATAAAACTAGCACTAGTCTACACTAGTCACACACATGCACAAACATGTGCATGCAAGTCCAGACTAGTCACACACATGCACAAACATGTGCAGGCAAGTCCAGACTAGTCACACACACACACGTCGCATCCAAGATTATTGCACTTATATAGCGACGAGCATGTACGTGTGCGTGTTTGCGTGGCTGCTTTTGTACTAGTCTGGACTGATGCCGATTTATAATGCTAGCTCACTGATATACCATGCCGCAGTTTAACATGAATACCTCACTCAGACACAGGACACAGTATACTGACTCCGAGCTGACCAGTCCTTGTTTTAGCCCCTTAATGCCGAGCACCAGACAGGGTAACAAGTACCATCTTTTAACGTCTGTTGGTATGACACGGCCGGGGATCGAACCGCAGACCTTCCGCTCTCTGGGTGGACACTCTACCACTAGACCACGCAGGCGGTATGTTCATTTCAGAGACTAGATGTTATTCTACACACTCCCCCACCAGGTCCTGGTAATGCTGTACAAGTATCTTAGACTTGAATTCTTGTATCATGTTTTCATGAAACACTACTCAAAGACATTACATATTAAGAACCTAATGCCAAATGCAAAAACAATGCTTAGCCTGTCTGAAAAAAACCCTGACCCTATTAGACATTACAATAGCGCCTATGGACCCCATAAAAGCCAGCTTCTGGTTAAAGTGCTGCGATACATTAAGAACATAACACTTTCACCTGTGCTTCATATCAATCTGACTCACTTACAGTGTCAAACGGGTAACAAGGTCAAACCCGAGGCTGAAGTTCACACAAAGTAGTCAGTGCAGAAGAATATTTATCCTCCACATGCTATCAGAGGAAACATCACACTGCAAAAAAGTGTTACGTCTCAATGGTCCAGTGCAGTTTAATTGACAACAAAATTACTTAGACAAAACAATTATTCTCCTCCGACTGAGTGACAGACATTTCCTGCCTGAATGGAATGAGCTTCATGTCAGCACGTGCCATAAAAACAATATGGCCTTTTCCAAATCCTCCAAAACCAAACCTACGGCAACAGGATAATTAGACAAGATTATCCATAACCAGTCAGTGAAGATCTTGTGCCTCTTCACTCAGATATACACCACTGTACTGGTTTTCTAACCAAAATAGATCACTTTTTAAGTAACAGAAAAAAATAGTCCCATTGCAAATCAGCAGGGATCTTGGTATATGATCTTGACAAGGTCAAAGAGTGACCTTCGTCTTCTAAACAGGAAGTGGTTATAAGGCTCAGTAAGAGAGGTCAACTGATAAGAACAGGGCGACACTTTCACGCTTTGCAAGACGTTGACAGTGAATAGTCTTCTGTCCCTAGTCTCAGCTGGAACCTTCTAGAAGGGATACCAGAGTGCATCACGTGGAGATAAGGAATATGACAAAATCTTTCCAAGCACTGCTTCCCATTTTGGAAAAAAAACGTACTTTCAAAATTTAAAATATTTCAGTGTGAAACAGGTGGTGTTGATTTAGTTCCATTACACAGACAGTGTAGACACCGGAATTTCTAGTTGCAGATAGAAGGGAAAGATAGGCAAGACACGAAACTCTGCAGAATTAAATGACACTTTAACCAGGCATCACTTCCAGAATGTGCTTGTTCTGTTGTGTGAATATTGTCTAATGCCGCGTTAGCAATACTACAGTCATATCACAGAAAGGAACACAAAGGGTGATCTTCAACAGACCAACCGACAAAAAAATAGAAAGAAAAACAATTGACAATTTTTATTTTGTCCAACACTGTTTTACATCTTATCCCCACTAGATAAGATAAGATATATTTATTAACAAGGGAGGCAACTTTCTGGACATACACATAATCAATTGACATATACATGTTACATTTAGAGAATATTTACAGAAGAAATAAAAGAAAGAAAATAAAAAATATGTCCATGCATACACATACATACAAAAATTATCTTCAATTTCATTCACAAAATGTTCAGGCAAAGAAAATCTGCATCTCCTCTCTAGCAATATAATCCCTACAATATTTGTATTTTATTGTGTATGTCAATGTTTTTAATTAGTCATGTTCATGTTTTGTACACTGCCCCCTGTGGATGCTTATGTACATTAAATCTTCTTCTTCTTCTGCTACATACATATCTCTTGTTAGACATATATCTCTTGTTGAGTGTAGATATCTGTATTCTAGCCCCCCCAAAAATCAATTATTTTTGGGTATTGTTTCACAATCATACTCCCATGATGGTGTGACCAATCAGTTTGTTTTCAGTCATAAGCAACACCACTAATTTGAGTGAGTGAGTGAGCAATATTTCAGCAATATCACGGCGGGGGACACCAGAAATGGGCTTCACACATTGTACCCCTGTCAGGAATCAAACCAGGGTCTTCGGTGTGACGAACGAACAGTTTAACCCTTACCTACCCGACTGCCCCCCACTAATTTGAAACTTGAAAATAACTATTTATTTATTTCTATTACCTATATTGAATTTTAGGCCCAAATCTTAGTAAAACAACCAAAGAAGGCCTTAGCTGCTACATTGTACCCATGTGGGCAATGAGATCCTGATCTTCATTGGCTATGCCACTGCCACTTGGGTTCCAGTTAAACCCTGGAAGATTATACATGGGATTAAGCAAGAACGGAATAATAAAACTGATCTTGAAAATAACTGTTGTGTGACAATTCCAAAATGGAAAGTTAATAAATTAAAAAAAAATTCTTAATTGTCTTAATTAAGCTGCAACTACCTTTAAGTGAATGAATGTTGTTTAACACTGCAGTCAGCTATATTCCAGCCATATGAAAACTGCTTGTGAATAACAGATCTGGGACAGACAAACCAGTGGCTGATAGCAAGAGCAAAGGTGGATATACATTTCAACCACTTACAGAAAAAATGCAAATTCAAGGGGCTGTGTCATAATTATAGGTGAGGTGAGATGAAATGGGGTTTAACGTCACGTCCAAGATTATTGCACTTATATAGCGACGTGCATGCATGTGTATGTGTGTGTTGCTGCTTGTACTAGTCCGGGCTGATGCCAATTTATAGAGCTAGCTCACTGAGATACCATGCCGCAGTTTAACATGGATACCTCAATCAGACACAGAATACTGACTACAAGCCGACCAGTCCTTGTTTAAGCCCCTCAATGCCGAGCGCCAGACAGGGTAACAACAAGTACCATCTTTTAACGTCTTTTAGTAAAGGGCGGCTGGGGATCAAACCCCGGACCTTCCGCTCTCCGGGCGGACGCTCTACCATTAGACCAAGGAGGCTGTCGTTATTATAACAATTATAGAGCACTATGCCATGGAAGTTGGTACAGTTGCCTTGTTTTGTCTTAAAAAGGTGGTGGTGGGGTAGCCTAGTGGTTAAAGTGTAGACATGGGTTCGATTCCTGACATGGGTACAATGTGTGAAGCCCAATATTGCTAAAAGAGGTGTAAAATGACACTCACTCACTCACTTAAAAAGACTGAAAGGCAAGACATGATGTGGGGGACAAAGAGAGTGAGTGGTTTGGGTTTTAATGGGCTTTGAATAGTATTCCAGTTACGTCACAGCATCAGCTTATATGTTAATGTTGGAGGAAAGCCCAAAGTGATGCAGGTGTCAGACGGTTACCACTTCGGTAAAACCCATGGGTATGGTGCTGACAAACCTAGAAACATAATCGGGGCGAACAGGGATCTGAACACACAATCATAGGTTTCTGTCATGCCCAAGGGATGCAACTCTGCACCTTAGGCTGAAATTGATGAAAATAAAAGCATGGCTTGGCCTTTAAGAGAATATTTTTACTTTCCTTTTTCGAAATTGATTTTTTCCATATGACAAAAAACATAATGCATTGGGAATATTTCATCTCCTGATAAAAAGATAAAGTTAAACAACGCATTATCTCTAGGCACAGCAGTAGAAGGAATTTTCCCACAATCCTCACAACCTACATTTCCATTTTTTCATCTCATCTATTGTTTTCGGCAGACAAAAAAATCCATCTTTCTAAATCGTTTAAGTGCAGAAGGGTCAGTTTTGTTTCCACAAAGTGAAAACAAACTATAAAAAAATGATACATTGATGACAAAATGGCACAGGAAGACGATAATTTGGAGTTGATGATGACAATTTTAACGGCAAAATGTCACCTTTTCTTTTGAACAAATATTGTTAGTAAATAACATGTGTGTGATGATGTTTGACAATTTCTGAAGATTATTATTCCATTTACAATTTCCTTGGAACACTTCCCTCCCTTATGTTATTTTCACTTGCTTATTTATTCAAAATTAATTTTGAAATTCTAAATCACAAACTACTTTATGCCCTGGTTTATGTCTGTTTTAGGGGGATATTGTTTAGTTACTCACCAGACAAATGGTAGGATTGGTTGGTTGGTTTGTTGTTTAACGCTGCACTCAGCAATATCCCAGCTATATGATGGCGGTCTGTAAATAATCGAGTCTGGACCAGACAATCCAGTGATTAATATCATTAGCATCGATCCACGCAATTGTGATTGATGACATGCATCAACCAAGTCAGTAAGCCTGACCACCCGATCCCGTTAGTCGCCTTTACGACAAGCATAGTCACCTTTTACGGTACGTATGGGTTGCTGAAGACCTATTCTACCCCGGCGTCTTCATGGCCACAAATGGTAGGAAGGACAAGCAGGATCTTGATTATCAATCAGATCAATTTGAGTGGGCTCCGTCATCTTGTTTGAAGCAAATGATATGAGATGTCGAATCTGATTGGTCAATAGGTGGGACTTATAAAGGACATAACTAGTAATAGCATTGGTGCCACAAAATTCCAGCTCAGTTTTGTAAGGTGAGGTGAGGTGAAATGGGGTTTAACGTCGCATCCAAGATTATTGCACTTATATAGCGACGTGCATGTACGTGTGTGTGTTTGTATGGCTGCTTGTACTAGTCCGGCCTGATGCCGATTTATAGTGCTAGCTCACTGAGATACCATGCTGCAGTTTGACATGAATACCCCACTCAGACACAGTATACTGACTCTGAGCCGACCAGTCCTTGTTTTAGCCCCTTAATGCCGAGCGCCAGACAGGGTAACAAGTACCAGAGATGGAACGTCTTTTGGTATGACGCGGTCGGGGATCGAACTCCGGACCTTCCGCTCTCCGGGCGGACGCTCTACCACTAGACCACCAGTTTTGTAAGGGTGGAAACTGTACTTTTATAGCCAGTAAACTCCCTTGACTCAGGAAGATGGGTGATAGTATACCCTGAATATTCCAAACCGTCATTGGGGACAAATAATCCTGCATTACTAACTAAACTAAAACTAACTAAAATATCTTCTTTCTTAGCCAAAGATAAATATTTTAGTTATGAAATATACAGGTGGGGTGAAATGTGGCTTAATGTTGCTTCAAGGTTATTGCACTTACATAGTAGGCTGTGTGTGTGGCTGATTGTACTAGTCCAGGTTTAGGCCGCAGTTTAATATGGATACCCCACTCAGACACTGTATACTGACTCCAACCTGACCAGTCCTTGTTTTAGCCCCTTAATGCTGAGCGGCAGGCAGGGTAACAACAAGTACCACCTATTAAAGTCTGTTGGTATGACAGAGCCAGGAGATCAAACCACCAACTCCGGGCGGACACTGTAACCTCTAGACCACGGAGACTGTCTATGATATAGACACACTGACACTGATATATCGTGATAAGACAACATATCATATGATACTTGTTTACCTGTGGCTGAATAAGTCCACCTGCCAATCTAACAAGACATCTACAACTACGGTTCTGCACCAGTGGAGGTTAGATTCAACTTACTTGTAATATATCTCTTTCTTATAAAACAGAATGTCCTATTTTGCAACAAGATTCAGAACTTGGTCATTTGAGACGATTTTGGTAGCTGAAAAAATATCTTAATGCACGCAAAAATGATTGTAAGAAAGACTCGGCTTTTAACATGCTGAACTTCAAATCAAAGATGTCAGAAAAGTGCATTAAGTTTTCATGTTTTGTGTCAGAGGCACATCTGCCAACAGATATTAGAAACATAATGGCAGACAAACATGCCAGTAGGAATGGGTTTTTTATTTTTTTATTTTTTTATTTCAGCTCATCATAATTCTGGAAGAAATATACAGTCGGAAAAAGCAACTGTGTAAAGGCAAAGATTATATATTGTAAGTCTTGAATCATTGTACAAAAACTACAGGAAAAACCTGAAATCAAGATGATCATAATTTTCTTGATTATTTGAATTAAGAAAAGTAACTTGAAAATAAGAGAGAATTTAAGGATGTCAACTTCTTAATTTTGAGGAACATATTTCAGAGTATACACTTATTCTTTCACCTGATGAAGTATTAAGTATATACTCCAAAATGTTACGTTCCTCAAAATAAATATATTTGTATATTTTCATCCTAACACTGTACATATTTATAACATTGTATATATTTATAACAATGTATGTATCTATATATTTTCATCCTTACACTGCACATATTTATAACATTGAATATATTTATAACAATGTATGTATCTTTTTATTTTTATCCTACACTATATATTCATAACACTGTATATATTTATAACACTATATATATACGCATCATAACACGTGTGTGTGTGTGAGTGTGTGTGTGAGTGTGAGTGTGATAACACTATATATATACGCATCATAACACATGTGTGTGTGTGTGTGTGTGTGTGTGTGTGTGTGTGTGTGTGTGTGTGTGTGTGTGTGTGTGTGTGTGTGTGTGTGTGAGTGTGAGTGTGAGTGTGTGTGTGATAACACTGTATATATGCATCAGAACACTATATATTCAGCCATCAAAGAAGTTTAACAAGTTCTAAAATACATTATCTTAACATGACACATGAATGAAATTGATCATATTTGTTTCATGATATAGTTTCATATGGAATAATAATAATTTATATTTCACCAAAAACTTTAAAAAAGTATAAACTCCCCGATTCCCCCTCCCGCCAACTGCGACAATATGGGCTGCCTCCGCATCCTGAGTACACACACAGGAAGTAGGCTATATTTGTGTTTTCATTTTCTCATTCTTCAAATCTGAGGTTATCTGACAAGCGGAAAGCTACCTATTCTGCTCCCTGACCACAAGCCCAAGCTGGCCAACAGGAAACGCAAATTAGCCTTGATGACCGTGATAAACCATTAACATTAGCATGTGTAGGTTAGGGCTTATCTTCAATATGCTGTATGAATATCCCCCCTTTCTTGGCTCTCCTGGATGGAAAACATCATATTTTACATATGGTGGAATCATTTTGAGGGAGCACAGATGTGTGATTTGTATATAGATGGGGGAAGATGGTGGGGGAGAGAGTTTGGGCGGAGCGGTGGTTGGGGGAGGGGGAGGGAGGATCAGCTGGTAGGGGTGAGGAGGGTATGTGGTGGGGAGAGCGAGAGGACTGACTGGTGTAGGGGATGTGAGGTGGGGTTGTGTGAAGAGAGAGAGAGGTAGGGATAGACTGGCATTTAGCCCTCAATAAGTTATCTTATTCAAAACAACATATCTACAATATATACAAAATAGAATCCAAATGGAGCCCAGTGAGTGAGTGAGTGAGTGAGCGAGTTTGGTTTAATGCCGCTTTTAACAGTATTTCAGTTGTATCGCGGCGTGTCAGTTTAATGTGGGAGGAAAGCCAAAAGTGACGCAGGTCTCAGACGTTTTCCACTTTGGTGAAACTCACGAGCAGGGGTATGGTGCTGAAAAACCTAGAAACATAATCGGGGCCAACCGGGATTTGAACCCACAATCATAGGTTTCTGGCGTGCCCTAGGGATGCAACTCTGCACAGAGAATCACGGCTCTTTACAAGACTAGGCCACCCGTGCCCCCAAATGAGGCCCAGACATGCAAGAACGATGGTAAATTTTAGACCAGACTTGCCAAAACATTCTAGACTTGAGGTGGATTCAGTTTTTAATTTAATATCTGGAGTCGGTGAGACAGACTAGGGATTGAAGTTTGATGTGAGTCTTGGGGCAGAGTGAGTGAGTGAGTGAGTGAGTGAGTGAGTGAGTGTCAGCTTAATGTGTGAGGAAAGCCTGAATTATTGTGGGCATTATAGATGTTTGTCACTTTGGTCAGATGTGATCCTGACCCTAATCTCAGATTTAGTTATTCAGGAAAGAACACATATATTAATGAGTGAGTGAGTGTCTTAATGTTTGACTCTTAAAAAAAATAATTTTTCAGTTGTATCTTCGCATGTTGAGAGTGAATCACAAATCAGCACTTGTATTTGATGATTATTAAATTTGACAACCCATGCACAAACATGGGCTGGCCAACTAAAGATAATAATGAGCATAAAACAGGGATTCAAACCCAGGACCAGCCGACCCGGGATGCAACCCTGCTACCTGTGCCACCTTAGTGAGGAAGATTCATTCAAGACCAAAGAGGATGGGTGGATTGGGCGTGACTAGGATGGGCGCTATGGCTACAGATGGAGAGCTATATTCCACACAACTAATGAGAAGAACACAGTACGGAGACCCCAGGGGGAGTGGTTATTTGGCTGCTGAATAAACAGCTTTCCCATGACATTTCCCATCATCTTTGGTCAAACTGTAATAAAATGTTCAGAACGTTTTTTTCCCTGGCCTTTCTATGAATTAGATGCACATGGGTAAAGGACTATTTCCATGTGGGCAGTCGTGCACAGGATTCTAACTGGGAACGGCCTAATCATCCATGACAAAACTGTAATAAAATTGGTGAAAATAGTTCTGTCAAATGTTTACGTTTTACATCCAAATTCAAGCGTACAATTTCAGACTTTTTATTAAAGGTCAAATCACAATTCAAAAGATAAACTAATGTCAGTGCATTCAATTGTGAAAGTTTTTTAGACAAAATTAACTATCACATTGCAATTACAGCAATAAAAGTCTCAGAGGGTTATAAGACCACAGTTCTAACATCTTAGTGGCCTGCCAAGACAGTGGTTGATGGACTGATCTGTTTGTCTGTTTGTCTGTTTGTTTGTTTGTTTGTTTCTTTAACGCCACACTCTGCAATATTTCAGCTATATGACAGTAGTCTGTAAATTATCAAGTCTAGACCAGACAATCAAGTGATTGACATAATGAGCACTGATCCTTGCTAATGAGATACGATGGCATGCATCAACCAAGTCAGCAAGCCTGACCACCCAATCTTGTTAGTCGCCACTTATGACAAGCCTAGTCGCCTGGTACAGCAAGCATGGGTTGCTAAACACCTATTGGAATGAGGTCCGATCTCCCTGTCAGGGTACAAAACCACAAAATCAGCCAGGAGATCCATTCAAATATACTCCATACATCGACATGTTCAAACACAAGAACAGCTCCGGCCAGTCCTTGTTAGTAGGAATCACCGGAGACAGTATATCAGCTTAAACAATATAAACAAATTTCGGCAACAATATTTATTTATTATTATTATCTTTTACTGCTTGTAGTTTTTGCAGATTTGTAGATTTTGAAAATGTAACGATGGTTGACAAATTATGCCTGAGACGAACCTGTGCTGTTTTGTCTTATCTTATGGTGTCACTCTTACACCATACTCTCTACACCCCAAACACCACATTTCACACATGAAAACCCCCCACCCTAGCTACATCCAACACCTTCTTCCCTGCTGATCACATCCTAGTACCCACACCTCCAGGCTACACCAAACAACTTTACACCCCGAACCACACTCACAGCCCCCAACACCCAACAACACACATACTTGCCATGATCTATAACAACACCCTTAGCTAACACCCCACACCCCAGACCAAACACCTCGCATCCAACATCACACATACATGTACCAGCCATCTATACCAACACCCGTAGCCAACACCTAACACATCACACCAGCACCTCACATCCTACACCCACACCCTCAGCCAACACTTAAAATGCTTACAGTCACCATGCAGAACCCCACCCCTCATCGTTCCACCAAAACATAAAACCCCACCCCACCCCACCCCACCCTCCACCACCAACTCCCACAGAGTGTGACAGTATCAGACACCACATCCCATGTCTCACTCCCTTGTCCCAAGAACACCACATCCCCTGTCCTAATCCCTAGTCCCCAGAACACCACATTCCATGTCTCACTCCCAAGAACACCACATCCAATGTCTCACTCCCAAGAACACCACATCCCATGTCGCACTCCCTTGACCCCAGAACACCACATCCCATGTCTCACACCCCAGACCACCACATCCCATGTCTCACTCCCTAGTCCCCAGAACACCACATCCCATGTCTCACTCCCTAGTCCCCAGAACACCACATCCCATGTCTCACTCCCAAGAACACCACATCCCATGTCTCACTCCCTAGTCCCCAGACCACCACATCCCATGTCTCACTCCCAAGAACACCACATCCCATGTCTCACGCCCTTGTCCCCAGAACACCACATCCCATGTCTCACTCCCTAGTCCCCAGAACACCACATCCCATGTCTCACTCCCTAGTCCCCAGAACACCACATCCCATGTCTCACTCCCCAGAACACCACATCCCATGTCTCACTCCCTAGTCCCCAGAACACCACATCCCATGTCTCACTCCCTTGTCCCCAGAACACCACATCCCATGTCTCACTCCCTAGTCCCCAGAACACCACATCCCATGTCTCACTCCCTAGTCCCCAGAACACCACATCCCATGTCTCACTCCCCAGAACACCACATCCCATGTCTCACTCCCTAGTTCCCAGACCACCACATCCCATGTCTCACTCCCAAGAACACCACATCCCATGTCTCACTCCCTTGTCCCCAGAACACCACATCCCATGTCTCACTCCCTAGTCCCCAGAACACCACACCCCATGTCTCACTCCCTAGTCCCCAGAACACCACATCCCATGTCTCACTCCCCAGAACACCACATCCCATGTCTCACTCCCTAGTCCCCAGAACACCACATCCCATGTCTCACTCCCTTGTCCCCAGACCACCACATCCCATGTCTCACTCCCTTGTCCCCAGACCACCACATCCCATGTCTCACTCCCTAGTCCCCAGAACACCACATCCCATTTCTCACTCCCTAGTCCCCAGATCACCACATCCCATGTCGCACTCCCTAGACCCCAGAACACCACATCCCATGTCTCACTCCCTAGTCCCCAGAACACCACATCCCATGTCTCACTCCCTAGAACACCACATCCCATGTCTCACTCCCTAGTCCCCAGAACACCACATCCCATGTCTCACTCCCTAGTCCCCAGAACACCACATCCCATGTCTCACTCCCTAGAACACCACATTCCATGTCTCACTCCCTAGTCCCCAGAACACCACATCCCATGTCTCACACCCTTGTCCCCAGAACACCACATCCCATGTCTCACTCCCTGGTCCCCAGAACACCACATCCCATGTCCGATCCCTAGTCCCCAGAACACCACATCCCATGTCTCACTCCCTAGTCCCCATAACACCACATCCCATGTCTCACTCCCTAGTCCCCAGAACACCACATCCCATGTCTCACACCCTTGTCCCCAGAACACCACATCCCATGTCTCACTCCCTGGTCCCCAGAACACCACATCCCATGTCCGATCCCTAGTCCCCAGAACACCACATCCCATGTCTCACTCCCTAGTCTCCATAACACCACATCCCATGTCGCACTCCCTAGTCTCCAGAACACCACATCCCATGTCTCACTCCCTAGTCCCCAGAACACCACATCCCATGTCTCACTCCCTAGTCTCCAGAACACCACATCCCATGTCTCACTCCCTAGTCCCCAGAACACCACATCCCATGTCTCACTCCCTAGTCCCCAGAACACCACATCCCATGTCTCACTCCCTAGTCCCCAGAACACCACATCCCATGTCTCACTCCCTAGTCCCCAGAACACCACATCCCATGTCCGATCCCTAGTCCCCAGAACACCACATCCCATGTCCGATCCCTAGTCCCCAGAACACCACATCCCATGTCTCACTCCCTAGTCTCCATAACACCACATCCCATGTCGCACTCCCTTGTCCCCAGAACACCACATCCCATGTCTCACTCCCTGGTCCCCAGAACACCACATCCCATGTCCGATCCCTAGTCCCCAGAACACCACATCCCATGTCTCACTCCCTAGTCCCCATAACACCACATCCCATGTCTCACTCCCTAGTCTCCAGAACACCACATCTCATGTCCGATCCCTAGTCCCCAGAACACCACATCCCATCACACTGTATGCTACCTTCTCACTCAAACCAAATCTAATCGCATACATACACACATAGAAGACTTTACAAATTCCAAGAATTTCTAAAAAAAAACCATGACCTCCCTCATCAGCAACAATCCCCCCGAAGAACGCCCCCATACTACCCAGCTCCCACAACTCAGTTCCCGTTCCGTGACTCCAACCTCTATAACATTGCAGGGCTTCATTCAAGCTCAGTACCAACCCTTATTCAATGAAAGGTTCACATACATCCCTTTAAGTTTTCCGAATCCAACTGGAACGCTGCCCTGCTCTGTGGTGTGGGTTGTAGGTATCAGCCAGAGTTATCTCTCTCTGATAAACCTATCAACATGTGCATAAAACTCAGTGATTACCCTCTAAAACTTTATCCAGATTGCAGCTGGTGTCAAATAGTTTAACATCATCTACGGCCTGATGGGAAAAAGTTTATTTACCCAATTAATTAACATGCATTTTTTCAAACATGTATTCCATTTCAAATTTAATGACAGTTCATGTTTCATGTTATTACTATTATCATCATTCTTATTTATTTATTTTATTGTTTGTGGGATATTTAAGATAAGTTGTTGACATACATCACAGCAATGACATGCTGGCTATATATGTACAGGAATATTATCATTTGGTTGTTTTGCTTCACTGGTTGTTGGGGGCGATGGGTGGCGCAGTTGTCTCAAGCGCCGCAATTCATGATGCAGAGTTGAATCCCTTGGGCACGCCAGAAACCTATGATAGTGGTTTCAAATCCCGGTCCCCCACCTCCCCCCCCCTATATTGTTCTCAGGTTTGTCAGCACCATGCCCGTGCTTGTGGGTTTCATATGAGACCTGCATCACTTCGCGCTTTCCTCCCACATTAAGCTGACACGCCATGATGTAACTTGAATACTGTTCAAACTTGCATTAAACCCAACTCACTCACTCACTCACTCACTCAGTGGTTGCTGACAACACCAAGGCCACACTGCCAGGTACAATGCCAGCAATGGTACAGAGTTACTGCCCCTTATGGTCCATGAGGTGGCCCAGTGGTTACAGCTACAGACTCAGTTTGATTACCACATGGGTGCAATGTGTGAAGACTGACATAGTCAAGCAAGGTCCCTACCAAAATACATTTAGAGCATTGTAAAAAATAGGATAAAATCAAACTAACAGTCTTATCTATTCACCTTCCTTAATCATATTCTAAACACAATGAGCAAAGCATAGTAACCTAATCTTAAAGCCTTTTCTATATTCCTTAAGCTCATCATAAATCTGTACATATCATGAATGGAAATAAAATGTAATATCTTTATGTATAATGTACATTAAATGTATATCTACCTTTCTTGTCCATGATTATATCTACTCCCAAATGGGGGCACGGGTGGCCCAGTCGTCTAAGGCGCCGCAATTCGCTGTGCAGAGTTGCGTCCCTTGGGCACGCCAGAAACCTATGATTGTGGGTTCAAATCCCGGTTCATCCTGATTATGTTTCTAGGTTTGTCAGCACCATACCCATGCTCGTGTGTTTCACCGAAGTGGTAAACGTCTGAGACCTGCATCACTTCGGGCTTTCCTCCCACATGAAGCTGACACGCCGTGATATAACTGGAATACTGTTAAAAGCGGCGTTAAACCCAACTCACTCACTCACTCACTCTACTCCGAAATGTAGCTAGTTTGCACCCTGCCATATGATGGGGTACAATAAACATTTGTGGTTCTTGGTTCTTGATTCTATATCCTAAATGACAAAAAAATCGACCTTGTAGCAGTGACCTTGTAACTGTTCCAGTATTTCTTTCAGTCTGTACAGTGAAGCATCACAGCCCAACCTAACCTTTTCTCCATTAGAAATCAGACCCAAACCATTACGCCAAGCATCAGCCTCTAGCCTTGCTCCAAGGCTGTACTGAAAGAAAAGTCCATGGACGTGTAGTAATTCTTTCCTCCTAATAGGCAAGTCTTGGTATGTGGACAGGACTACAGCTTATGGGGACAACTTGTTTTTATTCTTGACATAATCTAGGATATATGATTTAAACTAATAATTAGATCCCTGAAGATCTAGGGTAAGTTGGTCTTCAGCAACCCATCCCTGCTGTTAAAGACGACTATGCTTTTCGTAAGAGGCGACTAAAGGGATCGGGTGGTCAGACTCACTGATTTGGTTGATGCAGGTCATCGTATCCTGATTGCATGGATCGATGATCATGATGTCAATCACTGGACTGTCTGGTCCAGACCTCGAATATTCACCGACCACCGTCATATAGCTGAAATATTGCTGAGTGAGGCGTTAAACAAGAACCAAAAAACAAACAAATAAACTAATACTTACAGAAAACTACTATAATAACAAACCAAAAGGTATCACTAACTTAAGTTTGTTATAACCGTAGTTTGTTGTAAGCATATATACAGATTATATACAACAAATGACCGGGACCAAAAAATAAATTCGTTATAACAGTCAGTTTGTTAAAAGCATGTTCATCATAAACGTAGTTTAGTGTATTGCTTGAGAGACTTGCGCAAGTCTAATCAGCCTCCAATCTGCAACTACAACTGATCCTCCCCAATGCTATCTGACCAGATGCTCACGACAATCAGCCCAATAAAAAGGTAAAAGCTGGGTGGGTACCTACAACTGTACCTTGATAAGCCCTGGACATGTGCTCTCTTTGACGTCCTCGCTAATTGACTATCAACTACCTTGTTGAAAGGAGTGGGCACCATATATTAGAGCAGTGATAAATCATGAATCAAAGAAATCAGAGCTGCTCAGTGGATGATGTTGGCACTGCTGGATTAAACCTTGGTCAGGGCTAGATTAGCAGGTGCTTGTTTTGAGGTCAAGTAAGAGATCGGTGTAAACAGGTTGCTCATCGTTAATAGACTTGGCTTCATCACTTGGCTTCATCATTGGTCGAGTGAAGAGGCTGTGGTTTTATATGTCATATGAAGGCTTGAGATTTATTGGTTGCGACAAGGCTATGGTTTGATCACATCGCATGTCGGAAACACTCCCTCATCTCATTAAGATGCATGGTGTATGGTAAAATGTTTGAGGGAAATCTGTACATGGAAAACATTCATTACTGGATCCCTTATCAGGATCTGTCTTGTCTCATACATTAATTGCTACAATGACTTAAAAATATTACTGGAAAATGTATATTTGTTTTAATTTGTGTGTATGTATGAGAGAGAAGCGTTCGCTCATCACTCTGATGACCTTGGTTCGATTCCTGACATCGGTACAATGTGTGAAGCACATTTCTGGTGTTCCCCGCCATGATATTGCTGGAATATTGCTAAAAGCAGCGTAAACCCAAACTTACTCGCTCACTCACTTAAAGCAGAGCTGTTGTCATGTCATGTTTCTCAAAGAGTGCTCTTTGTAAAAATCTTAAATTCCCATCTTACCATACAGAGAATATAAGGAACCTGACACTTAATACTATTCATTCTCCAATACTGAAGTAATTTCAAATTCAGATCTATGTTCAGAACCTCTGTATACTAAGTTAACCTTGCTAAATGACGAAGCAATGGACGTGAATGGAATGTTCCAAAATGGCTGCCATGGTAGCCATATTAAGATTCACATCAGAATAATTTCATCACGATTCCATTGATTGAATAATCCATGCAAAGTTCCAGTTTCATTAATCCTGCAGTTTCAAATATGTCAAAAATCTGAAAATCTGACAGAGAAAGATTGATAACAGACACAAGGCCATAACATAAATCTAATCTACCACAGCAACACTACTATGAATGTTTTCACAACAAGGCGAGTTAAAGCACCATACCAGCTGCTTTTCATATCATTGAACAAATTCATTCGAAAAATCATCCTTGTCTAACGAAAGCTATTGAAAACAAAACAAACATCATTTCAAATTTCAGACTAAAAAAAATATTTAAAAAAAGTGAACTTAAATTTTTTCTCAAGTAACCAAATCCGAGAATGTATTTTTTCAATAAACATTAAAGGCATAATTTCAACAAAAACAAACGACAAGAAGCAGAGAAGCAGTGTTAGACTACAAATCTAACAAGGTTCCCGACATCCAGCTTCTTCAAGCTGCCTCTCTCCTAAGATTAACTGTAGTTGTCATGCCATCATATTTCTATTTTCGTTTTTTGTAAGACATTCTTGTATTACTACATGGTAAAGATTACACGAAGCAATGGTGAAATCAGGTGTAACAACACAAAAAGAAGACTCCCTGTAGGGGTGATCAGTGCCGTCTCCACATGTACCCCTCCCTCGGGCAATCATAGGCTACTTAGGCACAATCCTATGGAGATAGTGCTCCCGCTTTTTTTCAAAGATGACGATGATCATATTCATGTCAAAAAAGGTCTATCTCCTCTGGAAAAAACAAACAAAACGTCCAGATGCAAGACTCTCTTTATAATCACCTTGTGAACAATCAAAGGAAGGGTGGAGTCGTGTGATTTAGTGGGAATTATGGGTGAATTTATTTTGATATAAGACAGCAGTGTTTGAAGTACAAGAGCATTTGGGCAGCCTGGGAGGCACATGAAGAAACAGCACTTAGTCTCGAGGATACAGACCCTGAAACCAAAAATCTGAGACCCCCTCCCCAAAAGCAAGAATATGATACTTTGGCAAGTCTAGATTTCTTTTGTATCAGAGACATAATAGATGCTCTAGACTCCACAATTCTAAATATTAGAATAAAGTTTTAAAGTTTAACCAAGGATATAATTATGAAAAATATGATAACATGCAGTACACTACAATCATAACGAACCCAAATAAAAGGTATGTCAATCACTGGATTGTCTGATCCAGACTCGATTATTTACAGACCGCCGTCATATAGCTGGACAGGCAGACAGACAAATAGAAAAACAAAGTCCTTCTGGTGTTTCAGAAGAAACTGGACAAGCAAAACTCTTGACACACAAACCAGTGGCAGTACCTATCCTAGTAGTCTGGCATACATACCCTGATACAAATATATCCAATACAGCCAATGCAAGTCTGTAATGTTTGGCAAGTCTAGATTACTGCAGTATCAGTATCTGAAAATGAAGAAAGTCTCTGGGCTCCTTTTTATTATAATTTATAACTACAATTTAACAACTTTTTTTTTTCTGTAAAATATGTTCGTTTCCGAGACTACATGTTAGTCTAATATCCTAGCCTCTCCTTCAGACCCCACAGCATCTATTTAACAAAACAATCATCCCCATTCCATTCCGATTCTCGACCCTTTCTGTATCAGGCCTTAATCATTCATTCACAGCTCTGATATTAAAGAGACTTGAGGTGAGTGAGTGAGTGAGTGAGTGAGTGAGTGAGTGAGTGAGTGAGTGTGGTTTTGTCACTGTCAAATGTCTTGTGTGAGTGAGTGAGTAAAGTTATGTCATGGTGTGTTAGCTGTGGGGGGGAAGGCCAGAAGTGGCACTGGTTCCTCAAAGTGAGTGAGTGAGTATGGTTTTACGCCGCTTTTAGCAATATTCCAGCCATATCATGGCGGGGGGACACCAGAAATGGACTTCACACATTGTACCCATGTCGGGAATCAAACCCGGGTCTTCGGCGTGAAGAGCGAACGCTTCAACCACTAGGCTACCCGACCACCCCAAGAGACTTGAGGGTTCCTTGATACTGGAGGGTTCTGTTAATTATTTTGATTCAAGCTTATATCTAACATTCAGGGACTATATAGCAGCGTGTGTCTGTCCCTGACACATCTGTTGTCAATGAATGAGGATCCCCTGAGTGAGACCCCATCCGTCTGTATCACTCAGCACAACAGACCAGGGGGAAACTGTCAGGAACATAAGGGCTAAAAATTACTGAAGCAAAATTTGGGATGCACTCCAAAGATCTGTCAGAATCTCTTTACAACATACTAGGTGTCTACACAGAAGAGCTGTTCATTCAAGGCGTGAGATGTACACTTAACGTTTTCCCCGACTGATGGTGATTGTTAAATAGCCAAACAGTTATAAAGATTAAACAAAATCAGTTTGATCCCATTTGATTACGTGGAGATACACGTATCTCATCTGGAATAAGTAAAGTGAGCTTTAGTTATTTGCACCAAGGGGGTTGGTGTGTGAGTGAGTGAGTTGAGTTTAACGCCGCTTTTAACAGTATTTCAGTTATATCATGGCGTGTCAGCTTAATGTGGGAGAAAAGCCCAAAGTGATGCAGGTCTCAGACGTTTACCACTTTGGTGAAACCCACGAGCATGGGTATGGTGCTAACAAACCTAGAAACATAATCGGGGCGAACCAGGATTCGAACCCACAATCATAGGTTTCTGGCGTGCCCAAGGGACGCAACTCTGCACAGCAAATTGTGGCGCTTCAGATGACTGGGCCACCCGTGCCCCCTGGGAGTTAGAAGGGGTCCCTAGCAACCTATTCTAGATGTAAGAGGCCGTCAGAATCAGTGACCTGGTTGATTATTGCTTGTGTCTTTTCAGGTGAACAATTGACTTGCTTTTGCATGTGTTTGTGATGGGTGCATCAGTGTGGCAGGATATGTCACCTTTTTGTGAACACCTGGTAACATGACTATTTGATAGTGATTGATAAACACATGCTCATGATACAAACCGAATTGTACAATCGACTCTGCTTAATGCAGAGATTTCGATTCAATATGGAAAAGGTGTTGTTGCTTTTTTCACAGTATCCATCACTGGACTGTCTGGTCAGGCTCGATATTTTACAGGCCATTTTCATATAGTTAGAATAATGCTCTGCAGCATTAAACAAAACTAAACACAAACACAATTTTAATGTTTTAAACTGTTTGTTTTTTCAAACTTTCCAGGACGGACATCCATTGTAGTCCACTGTAACATCATAGTTGAACAGGCAGTGTTGCTTTCAAGGCCATGCACACAACATTTCCCCATCAGTGGGCTGATCGCTGTTACAGACCATGCCACATGGTACATAGGTTACTCACACTGATAGCAATACCTTCTATCACCGGGGCACCAAATCCTAATTCAGAAACCCGTTTTGTTATTAACTGACTGGCACTACTCTCCAACCTTCCTCAAGACTATTGTTCAAGGCTACTCAAACCAATTACCTGTTTCCAGTGTATTTTCAAAATTCAAAACATGTCAAAGACATTTAGCGTACCATTTTTCATGTCTTTTATTTCAAAATTTGTCAAACCAATTGGCCAAAATGAACCAAATAATTCAAGACCTCTGTAAATTACCTAGATATTTTTCAAGATTTTCAAGATACACATATCTACAAAATCAAGGTCTTTCAGAGACAAGATTCAGAATTCAAAGCCTGTTTTATCTTTCACTGATGAAAAGTGATCTCAGCAGTTGTGTGTGTTGTGAAGGCCATGTCCCTGGTGGTATTTCCAGTGGCCTACAAGATACTACTGCCTATCAAACCTGAAGAGGGCAGGCGAAGCTACCAGAAGATGACAGTCATACCTAAGTGTCCGTGTCATCAGCTGTGTTCTAAATGACACCAGAAGAAAGTAAGATGGATCAAAACCTAAGTGAAGGAATAACACGCTGTCAAGCATGACATGAAGCAACTGTTTCATGTGCTGGCAAATGTTTTTGTGACTACTGTGCCCCGCAAACACTCCATAGCAACTGTTGCACACTGTCATCTGATGCTTCTTGAGGGGATTTCTGAAGATTTATTTTTCCTGTGTATGCAAACAACACACTGCAGCATCCAAATGTAAAATGTAAATTAGCAGCCACCCCTTGGTTGGTAAAATGGAAGCCACTCACTCCTTGGTTGGTAAAATGGCAGCCACTCTTTGGTTGGTAAAATTGCAGCCACTCTTTGGTTGGCAAAATGGCAACCATTCTTTGGTTGTTAAAATTGCTGCCATTATATGGTTGGTAAAATTGCTGCCATTGTATGCTTGGTAAAATGGCTGCTACTATTTTGTAGATAAAATGGCTGCCACTACATGGTTGGTAAAACTGCTGCTACTATTTTGTTGATAAAATGGATGCAATTTTTTGGTTGGTAAAATGACTGCCACTATTTTGTAGAAAAAATGGCAGACACTCTTTGGTTGGTAAAATGGCAACAATTCTTTTGTTGGTAAAATTGCTGCCATTATATGGTTGGTAAAATTGCTGCCATTATATGGTTGGTAAAATGGCTGCTACTATTTTGTGGATAAAATGGCTGCCACTACATGGTTGGTAAAATTGCTGCCATTATATGGTTCGTAAAATGGCTGCTACTATTTTGTAGATAAAATGGCTGCCACTACAAGGTTGGTAAAACTGCTACTACTATTTTGTTGATAAAATGGATGCAACTTTTTGGTTGGTAAAATGACTGCCACTATTTTGTAGAAAAAATGGCAGACACTCTTTAGTTGGTAAAATGCCTGCCCTTATATGGTTGGTAAAATGGCTGCCAAAACAAGGTTGGTTGAAGAGTTAGATCCTAAGTTCTGGTCCTCTCACTGCGACAGTTGGTTCAACATTGATGCACCTTTCTCTGTGATAGTTCCATCACAAAGGTTTCAAAGAACATGACCTCAAAAAGACTTGGCTGTTTGACATGAGGAAGATGCATGTGTGGTGAAGCTCGCCACAATTCGTCTGACATAAACGAGATTAAACCAGGTACTCACCCTCGCAGGAACTGAAACCCTTGAACACAGACGAGGATGTTGCCAAAAGAATCGACTTTGAGCAGTGTTCCATACAGCGAATCAAACCATAGTCCCCTGAAAATAAAAGTGTACATTATTCATATATCGTCTAAGCGCGTTAACTCTGCAATGATTACTAGTCAACTTTAATCGTGGTTTTAGTCTGCTACAAGGCTAAATCCTCCCCACACTAAATAAGACAATGATGTATTTTACTAAATAAAGCAACATAATCATAAATCTCTGCTAAAAGCAGAGTCCGTTGTACGATTCCAACTATACATCATAAGCATGTGTTCATGGATCACTATAAATCAAAGTTTGTGAAAAAAACAATTATGATGATTATTCCTTGTTCGTTTATCCAGGGGGCGGTCGGGTAGCCTAGTGGTTAAAGCGTTCGCTCGTCACGCCGAAGACCCAGGTACGATTCCCGACATGGGTACAATGTGTGAAGCCCATTTCTGGTGTCCCCCGCCATGATATTGCTGGAATATTGCTAAAAGCGGCGTAAAACCATAGTCACTCACTCACTCACTCATTTATCCAGCCTCAAGGACACTCTTCACACTTGACACTGAGTGGAGCATGACATAAAGACATTGATACAAAAATGATATTCAGCTGGGTGACGTTGTACTAAACAACCTGAGCGCTATGACTGTTGTAAGTCTGTGCTAAGGTATGGGAGTTACGATCAGGTTGCTAAGGTCGCTTTGTACAACAGCACCCAGGTCCATATTGTTCATTGATACATTCTTGACACCTTGCAGGACGTCCCGAAAAAATGGTCGATACAATATCAGAACACAAGGAGCACGACGGCAAGCCCTCCCTTTCTGTCAGTTACTCACAGGTTAACACTTGCACTCATGTTGTATTTGTTTGTTTGGTGTTAAATGCTGCACTCAACAATATTCCAGATATATGGCAGTCTGTAAATAATCCAGTCTGGAACAGACAATCTAGTGATTGGTATCATGATATACGCAATTGGAATATGATGACATGATGACTTTAACAGGAAGTGACTAGAGTTATCTTAACCGGGTTGTTGTAAACAAAGATGGCACACTTTATCATTCCAGAAGTTTTGGGGACAGTTTCTAGAAGAAACAACAATAGAACAAGACAAAGTCAGATTCCCCCGCCGAATATTGCAAAAAGCAGCGTAGAGCCATACTCACTCACTCACTCACTCACTCACTTTGAGGAACCAGTGCCACTTCTGGCCTTCACCCCACAGCTAACACACCATGACATAACTATACACACTCACTCACACAAGACATTTGACAGTGACAAAATTCTGACTACTCATGAGAACACTGACATATCATTGGGTGCCATACTTTTTTTTTTTTTCCGTCTTATTTGACCCATTCCATTGCCTGTTTTGATTATAAACCTGAAACTGTTTCAACATGATTTATTGATTATTCATTGATCTTGAGTGGTTATTTACTGATTTAGTTCCATATGAATCTATGTATCTTCATGTTTCAATTTGGACTCAACTCATTCTCAATAAACATATGTTGTTAATAAAATATGTTAAAACTAGTTTAGTACTTATTATTTGACTTTAGCAAAAATGATATAATGATATGACATTCTTTAACTCACGCTGCGTCCCTCTTCTTCAACTAATTCTTTGCCTCGTAGTATGGTACACAAAATGTAGACGATTAAGTAATCTGATCCCAGATTCCCCCCATCATAATTCTTGGTTAGTCGGCGCCAATACACCAATAGTTATATGCCGTCATTTGATTCTGTAACACCAATTATTTTTATGTTTATGCTTCCATAAACCAAAATAAACATTTGGCAATTCTCACTAGCCGACTACTCTTTCCTGATTGGTTGATAATAGCGTGGGTGGGGCTTGTGTTGCTTTATTGCGCTGAACGATGTCACTGAATTTGTATCGTCTACAGTTGTTTGTTACTGATTAAATAAGCAGTCTGTGAAGTTATTATTGTTGACTTGTTTATGTATACGAATTGCCTTCAATATTTGTTTAGTGTTTATGGAGGTTTTACTTAACAATTGATGTGTATATCAGTGTAGGGAACATAAACGCACAAACAAATTGCTTGGTTAGCCAATCAAATGCCAAGGATTCGCTTGCATTTTATTTATTAAGAATTGACTAGAATATATCTTTGATGGTTGTATTTGCTTAAAATCAATCATATATTACTGAAGTACCGTTACAAGAGTCTTAATCCGACCGACTCACTCACTGAGGACAGGAGTCCTCCAGGCCTAATTGTGAATGCTTCACAGAGCGGCATGTATTCCAGTCGTATCTTATCACTGTAAGGGCCGACATATTACTCCTAATAAGCTAACCTGCAGACACCAGAGGGGGAGCACCGAGGTAGCTGATCTGTCCTGCAGTCTTATGTCAGTCTGTAATAAGCTATCATACGACTTGTATCAATATTGAGACTTTTCTTTACGCTACATACATATGCCTTGAGATTAACATGTTATCAAAACACTTGAAACATCTAAACAAACACTGAGGCTTCTCTTTGAAAAAGTATCAAATAACATCGTTGAAAACCATGGACTATGTAGCGATTTAGATAGTGGCCACACTCGGAGATACGTGGAAATTCTAGAAACATAGCATGATAGTGATGCGAGACAAGACAGCTTCCTTAGCAACATCTACAGCCACAACTACAGCTGCAACAACTACACAAGATGACAACTACGCCTACAACAACTGATCTCATCTACTACTACTACTACTACTACTATTACTACTACTACTACTACCACCACAAAAACTACTACCACAGCTACTACTACTTCCACTCTTACTGCTGCTATTTCTACTAAAACTACATCACCAGTGTTGCACCACACACTGAATGTTTAACTAAAGTTGTAAATACAAGGACCTGTTTCACACTTCAGTAAAATACCAAGACCATACCCACTGCTGCCACTACCACAACTACAACCACTACAACTACTATCACAGCTACTACTACTTCAGCTACTACCACAACAACTACAACCACAACAACTTCTACCACAGCTACTACTACCACAACAACTACTACTTCAGCTACTACTACCACAACTACACCCATAACAACTACAACCACAACAAGTACTACCACAGCTACTACTACCACAGCTTTTTCTACTTCAGCTACTACAACTTCTACTACTACCACAACAACTACTACCACAGCTACTACTACCACAGCTTCTACTACTTCCACAGCTACTACTACTTCAGCTACTACTACCTCAGCTACTACTACCACAGCTTCTACTACTTCAGGTACTACTACCACAACAACTACTACCACAGCTACTACTACCACAACTACTACTACCACAGCTTCTTCTACTTCATCTACTACTACTACTTCTACTACTACCACAACAACTACTACCACAGCTACTACTACTACCACAGCAACTACTACTTCAGCTACTACTACCACAGCTACTACTACCACAAAAACCACAACCACTACCACAACAACTACAACCACAACTACTACCACAGCTACTACTACCACAGCTACTACTACTTCAGCTACTACTACAGCTACTACTACCACAACAACTACTACCACAGCTACTACTACCACAACAACTACTACCACAGCCTCTACTACTTCAGCTACTACTACCACAGCTACTACTACCACAACAACTACTACCATAGCTACTACTACCACAACAACTACTACCACAGCTACAACTACCACAGCTACTACTACTTCAGCTGTAAATGCTATTGGTGCTGATCCTCAGACCTTCATGCTTGGAATCTTAAATGAATAATTATCCACAGTTTCCACTCAGCCATGTCACTGTCATTTTGTCCCTGCTGTTCCCCGATTCCCTAGCTTGTTTCCACGTCTGCTCCATGACTAATAATTCCTCTAATATCCTGTTTATAAGCACAAAGCCATAACAAGAACACTCCTTACGATAATTACCTTATTACAAATGTTTACGCACTTAATATTCACAACAAGCATCAACGAAAAGCTACCAAAATAATTGAGCAAGAACACGATTTATTTACACTGTTCTACAATCACCATGCACTTCACCCAATGACAAATGTCCTTCAGCCAATAAGTGATAAAGCTCTTATTGTAAATTGCAACCATTTTCATTGTCAATTATGACAGGACCACTGACATGCTGAGCTTTAATGGACCATATACTAGAGCTCTGGCATTATGTTTCTGTTATGATAAGTCAAAGAATAATAATCATTCTGTCGAAAGTATCTTGAATTACATACGGCCCTCTTAAGGATGTCAAGCATACTTCCTTGCTGGGGGCAGTTGTCCTGATGGCTGCACTGGATCTGAGCCAAATGCATACTCCCGAAGTCTCAATCAACGTCACTGCTCATTTGCAATCTTGAAAAATTCAATGTATCAGACATCTACTTAATCCAAATTATATTTTTATATAAATTTTGGCAATATTCTTCAAAGGAATGTCGAATTTAGGAACTCGGTCAAACCTCTTTCTGGTTTAGTGTATATGCGTGATGAAAACTGTTTCTTGAAAATAACTATTTTTATGAAATAGAAAATAGTTATAGCATTTAATATGTGTAATTCCAAAATGTTGAAAAAACAAGAAATGCTTTTCAAACATAAGGAAGATAATATATGGATGTCAACTTCTTCATTATGAGGAACACAACGTTTCGGAGTACATGCTTACTCCTTCACCTGATGAAAGCATAAGCACATACTCCGAAACGTTGTGTTCCTCATAATAAAGAAGTTGACATCCATATATTATCTTCCTTATGAGCATCACTTCTAAATGCCTTTCAAAGACCTTATCAAACATGACTCTTATTTTGTCCACAATTCAACCACAAATTTGGCTGTCATAATTTCAGACACAAGGCCTTTTTGGGGTTTCAAAAGCTCCCTATACAGTAGTATATTCCCCTTATCAAGCCTGCACCTCAATAAAGCCTACATATCGACATAGTTGTACAATGTAGAAGTATTTCCATACAATTCTCACAACTGCTCTTCCACATATTTCATTTTTCACATCCAACATCAAGCACAGACATCCAGCAGTCTACAAGGTAACAAACTCTACATATTTCCAAATGTTATCAAGATGCTCAGTGCTTTCTTATCCTGTTATTTTTTTCTCACAGATAAAGATTGTATCAATTAGCCTGATATTTCACAGTACCAGATGCCTGCTTCAAGTAATCATTTTATAGCCCATTAATTACACCCCTGCAATGGAGCTATACCATAATGCATCAGTGCTTGGAGAGAAAAACTATCCTCCTTGGCCAATAAATGAAACAAAAACTACAAAGAAATGTGGCCACTTGTGCAAGACAATTGTGCAGAGAAGCATTCGGTTTTAATGTGCACTTTCCAACACAATCGTCCAAATTCATTGGTCGACTTGCACTGGATCCACACAATCATTCCACTTCCTGTTTGCCTCGCATGAAAGCGAGGCTTAATCGTAAGAGGCGCGGTCTACTGACCCACACAGTATCATTTATCGCCTTTTCTTGCATGCTGGTATTCTCTTTCATTTGAAAGGCGACACCATTTGTGAAAAGATCTTTTCTAAATTTACGAGCATCACTCTGCAATCTTGTGTCCCTGCATTCTTCTGTTGTATAGAGCTTCGTAATTAGGACTTCTTTGTACATCAGCTTGCTTATTGAAAGTTTATTACTGTTTTCAAAAACGCTAATGTCTAAGGTGAAGATAGTAAAATGTAATTATCATCTGGTCACGATGTCTGCGCTTGAATATCTTCCGTATTCAACCATTAGATAAATGTGCACATTTAGGAAATGAGACTCTCTAAAAATCGGAAGCATAATTATTATAACTCATTAGAGATGGTCATACAGATGTTGCTTTGCAAATATGCCACAACCACAAAGAATTTGTACTAATCGTTGATGAAGAGGATAATGATGAAAGCATCTTTCAATATCAGTCTTCGTATCTTCATGAATGAATGCGATGTTTCAAAAGAAACATTCACGACTGAATTAAAGCAATTTGTCATATTTCTCATCCAAATCATATCCTAATACTTTATTATTGGGGTGAAATATTCTCCATTTTTAAAATGCCTTTTTCAACATATCCCTGAATCTAATCATTTTTATCAAAATGAAATAAGTGACAAAATTACACAAAAACATTCCTTTGATAAACTTCAATGAAGTGTGCACTGCCTGTGAACTTAACCAGCGTGGATTTCTTCAACACTGAGGATTTTAATAAGCCCTAAAATCAATGTTATGGAAGCCTGTCTTCCCATATAAATCAATTAAATAAATAATTACAGATTCAGTTTGTGTTTAACGAACATCATTACAGCATACAGAGGAGTTCAGTTTATAATGATGTAAGTCAGTTGGTGCAGGTCTCGGACCTAGAGACGGCCATGTTTGATCTTGTATCGTCTGTCTCACAAACACTAAACGCTGGAGCCACAAATCTAGTTTTTCGATTAATAATTTCCCGAATAGTTATGATTTTGTTAATTATATAGTTGGAATCTCTTTTAGCGGAGTTTTCTTGTGTATAGAAAGAGTTATCTTGCTTTTATCTATCTAAACATTAAACAAACAAAAATATTGCGTGGAATTTATATAACTGTTCTCAAGTACTGTTATAGAAACATGGTTGATATATCTATTTTGGTTGATTTCCATTTTTTATAGTTTTCTTACATATGTAGGGTGTGGGTGGGGGGTTAGCTTTGTGGTTAAAGTTTTCACTTGTCATGCCTAAGATCTGGGATTAATTCCAAAGTACAATACAGGAAAAGGGATTTCCTCTTTTTCAGTGCTCTGGGGATTCCTGGAGACACAAGTTCCCATGTCCCGTGCTTGTCAGAAGAGTGGACTAAGGAACATCATGTGGCCACACTTGGCTGACTGTGCCATGGAGTCCCTGGGCTGACTCTGTGTCATGGAGTCCCTGGGCTGACTCTGTGTCATGGAGTCCCTGGGCTGACTCTGTGTCATGAGGTCTCTGTGCTGACACTGTGTCATGGAGCCCTGGGCTGACTCTGTCTCATGGAGTCCCTGGGCTGACTCTGTGTCATGGAGTCCCTGGGCTGACTCTGTGTCATGGAGTCCCTGGGCTGACTCTGTGTCATGGAGTCCCTGGGCTGACTCTGTGTCATGGAGTCCCTGGGCTGACTGTGTGTCATGGAGTCCCTGGGCTGACTCTGTGTCATGGAGTCCCTGGACTGACTCTGTGTCATGAGGTCCCTGGACTGACTCTGTGTCATGGAGTCCCTGGGCTGACTCTGTGTCATGAGGTCCCTGGGCTGACTCTGTGTCATGGAGTCCCTGGGCTGACTCTGTGTCATGAGGTCCCTGGGCTGACTCTGTGTCATGGAGTCCCTGGGCTGACTCTGTGTCATGAGGTCCCTGGGCCGACTCTGTGTCATGGAGTCCCTGTGCCGACTGTGTCATGGAGTCCCTGGGCTGACCCTGTGTCATGAAGTCCCTGGGCTGACTCTGTGTCATGGAGTCCCTGGGCTGACCCTGTGTCATGGAGTCCCTGGGCTGACTCTGTGTCATGGAGTCCCTGGGCTGACCCTGTGTCATGGAGTCCCTGGGCTGACTCTGTGTCATGGAGTCCCTGGGCTGACCCTGTGTCATGGAGTCCCTGGGCTGACTCTGTGTCATGGAGTCCCTGGGCCGACCCTGTGTCATGGAGTCCCTGGGCTGACTCTGTGTCATGGAGTCCCTGGGCTGACTCTGTGTCATGAGGTCCCTGGGCTGACCCTGTGTCATGGAGTCCCTGGGCTGACTCTGTGTCATGAAGTCCCTGGGCTGACTCTGTGTCAAGAGGTCCCTGGACTGACTCTGTGTCATGAGGTCCCTGGACTGACTCTGTGTCATGAGGTCCCTGGGCTGACTCTGTGTCATGGAGCCCTGGGCTGACTCTGTGTCATGGAGTCCCTGGACTGACTCTATGTCATGAGGTCCCTGGGCTGACTCTGTGTCATGAAGTCCCTGTGCCGACTGTGTCATGGAGTCCCTGGGCTGACTCTGTGTCATGAGGTCCCTGGACTGACTCTGTGTCATGAAGTCCCTGTGCCGACTGTGTCATGGAGTCCCTGGGCTGACTCTGTGTCATGGAGTCCCTGGGCTGACTCTGTGTCATGAAGTCCCTGGGCTGACTCTGTGTCATGAGGTCCCTGGACTGACTCTGTGTCATGAGGTCCCTGGGCTGACTCTGTGTCATGAAGTCCCTGGGCCGACTCTGTGTCATGAGGTCCCTGGGCTGACTCTGTGTCATGAAGTCCCTGGGCCGACTCTGTGTCATGAAGTCCCTGGACTGACTCTGTGTCATGGAGTCCCTGGACTGACCCTGTGTCATGAAGTCCCTGGGCTGACTCTGTGTCATGAGGTCCCTGGACTGACTCTGTGTCATGGAATCCCTGGACTGACTCTGTGTCATGAGGTCCCTGGACTGACTCTGTGTCATGAAGTCCCTGTGCCGACTGTGTCATGGAGTCCCTGGGCTGACTCTGTGTCATGGAGTCCCTGGGCTGACTCTGTGTCATGAGGTCCCTGGGCTGACTCTGTGTCATGAGGTCCCTGGACTGACTCTGTGTCATGAGGTCCCTGGGCTTACTCTGTGTCATGAGGTCCCTGGGCTGACTCTGTGTCATGAAGTCCCTGGGCTGACTCTGTGTCATGGAGTCCCTGTGCCGACTGTGTCATGGAGTCCCTGGGCTGACTCTGTGTCATGAGGTCCCTGGGCTGACCCTGTGTCATGAAGTCCCTGGGCTGACCCTGTGTCATGAAGTCCCTGGGCTGACCCTGTGTCATGAGGTCCCTGGGCTGACCCTGTGTCATGAGGTCCCTGGGCTGACTCTGTGTCATGAGGTCCCTGGGCTGACCCTGTGTCATGAGGTCCCTGGACTGACTCTGTGTCATGAGGTCCCTGGACTGACTCTGTGTCATGAGGTCCCTGGGCTGACTCTGTGTCATGGAGTCCCTGTGCCGACTGTGTCATGGAGTCCCTGGGCTGACTCTGTGTCATGAGGTCCCTGGGCTGACCCTGTGTCATGAGGTCCCTGGACTGACTCTGTGTCATGAGGTCCCTGGACTGACTCTGTGTCATGAGGTCCCTGGGCTGACTCTGTGTCATGAGGTCCCTGGGCTGACTCTGTGTCATGAGGTCCCTGGGCTGACTCTGTGTCATGAGGTCCCTGGGCCGACTCTGTGTCATGGAGTCCCTGTGCTGACTGTGTCATGGAGTCCCTGGGCTGACTCTGTGTCATGAGGTCCCTGGGCTGACTCTGTGTTGGAGCCTGATGGCCACCACAATACAGTTGGAATAATGATAACTGCGCCGTTTACCATCATTCACAACTTAACAACATGGATGTGAGATATACCAGTTATACCCCACTTAATGTCTGAGAGTCTGGAGTGCCGATGATCTTGCTTTGATGCCCTGGAGTACAATGAGTACAATGAGTACAAGCATATTCTTGATGAAAGAAATGGAACAATACAAAACTCACTCACTCACTCACTCACCCACCCACCCACACTCTCACTCACTCACTCACTCACTCACAATTTTAATGCTCCTTCTATGCGCTTGTGCATGTATACACAAAATCATTAAAAAATATATTTTAGTTTCAACACACTTAATGAACTAAAAATAGGCTTTTTTGTGTTTCCGATATAAACATTTATCACCAAATGTGAAATGAATGCAGTCAACCCCATATCTGCCCAGCTACAACACCAAAAGAAGGAAAGACAATTCTTCCCTAACACATGGATGTGAGATAAACCATTTATACTCTAGTTTATATCTGGGAGCCTGGAGTGCAGTCTTGTGTATTTCTTATCAACAGCGGTGTGCGGTAAATGCAAGTGTGTACACTTCCGAAGCACAGCTGTGTACGCCAACAATTCAGTTTACACATCACTGAGCCAGGATCATGACATAGTCCTTGACACTCATTTAATATGTAAAGTAAAACTTCATTATTACTCAATGATGGGCAATGTATAGTATTACTCCAGAGCAATTCGCAGAAAATGTCCCCATCTGAAGAGTCTTATTTTGTAATATTACTGGCAGCAGGTCAGTTGGGTGTGGTCAGCAGTCATTCAGAGTACCTCACCACCTGATGCTGGGCAGCGTTTAAAATATACTCACCATCAAAAGAAACATGCATCGTAGAGGTGAGGTGAGGTGAGGTGAGGTGAGGTGTGGTGTGGTGAGGTGAAATGGGGTTTAACATCGCGTCCAAGATTATTGCACTTATAGCAACGTGCATACACGTGTATATGTGTGTGTGGCTGCTTGTACTAGTCCGGACTGATGCCGATTTATAGTGCTAGCACACTGAGATATCATGCCGCAGTTTAACATGAATACCCCACTCAGACACAGTATACTGACTCCGAGCCGAGTACCATCTTTTAGCGTATTTTGGTATGACGCAGTCGGGGAAGGAACCCCGGACCTTCCGCTCTTCCCGGCAGACGCTTTTCAATTAGACCACGGAGCCAGTCCATGTACCATGGAAACATATGGAGAAGTATGTATGTTAAGAAGAGATGTTTCCAATGTGTACCACTTGATGACAAAACTAACAATCAGCCAAGTGTTATAACAGAGTGCATCTTGAGTCATGGATCTATGACGTCACATGTGATGCGTTCATGAGCGTCCATTCCCACAACATACCAGTATGTTCATTTGTGCATCAAATCAATCCAATATCTCTTGAATATGAGTAACTCTTCCTATATTAACCAACATGTATGGTATTCACGTTTCCTTTGTCCGTGAGTGTATATATATACACACACACATATACAAGAAACAAATCTGGTGTCTGGCAAGCATAAGAGGAACGAGAGACTTCCTATTGTTCTTTCCCTCTCACAAATATATCATGCTAACATCAGAGAATAATCCATCTCGATAATCTGCCAAAACAGATTCAGTTGGGTGTAAAAGGCAAAACAGTGGTGAAATGTATACAAATGGATCACTGATAATCACTGATGACACCGGATGTTTGAGAAAAGGGTGAGCATGTCTTGTTCTGCTGGTGGCACTCACGCAATTTGAAGAAAAAGGTAGGTAAATATAAAACTTCAATGACAGATAATAACCAAACTCGATTACCTGATGAACCAGATTAAAATGATCATAAAAGACAAAAATAGCAGTGAAAATATCACATGAAAGTACCACCAGGCATTCGGGGGAAAGGTTACATGTCCACTCACACAATTTGCATAAACAAGTCTGTGAACACACCATCCTATCTATAATTTTATATGATTCTAAAAAATTCTAAATGTTATCAAGTTAAATAACTAAAATGGTCAAAACAGTTTGTCCTTGACCTTCAAAACCAACGTCTGTTGACTTAATCTTTTCCCATCATTCTATTTTCTGCTCTCCTCTAAAACCCTTCACTTCCTGGGGAATGAGAGTCTAGCCATATCACATCTCCCATCATGCTCCAGAAATGCTTCCATCTCTATTATCCCATGGCATCAATAAGTACTACGCTTTAATATCTACCACATGGACGACTTCATGGTTCCCGTGTACAACTGGCGCTAACTGCCAAATCCGAGGAGCTGGACATAATTTGTATTCTGCTAGGATGGTTTTAATCTTTAACTTTCAAATTTCAAATTTTATATGACATAAATCAATTTAATTTGACTAAGAACAGATGGACAAAGAAGGATATTGGCTTAATATTGATAACATGAACCAACAGTATATTATAGGTAATCTTGCAGATGATAAAATCCTGAATGAAAACATCATGTTCAGCTGATGTGAGACTAAACCGATTTTCATGGGTTTCCCATTTTTATGAACATATTAGGATGGATTAGCCAAATAAGAATATGGAAATTATTAATTGTCTATCTTAATATCTTTACTTTAGTTTGTGTAACGAAATGTTGGGCAAATGATATAGTACAGAGATCATCTTTCAAAGTTGCATTAAGCAGTAGCAAGTATTCACTTTTGTCAGCATTTCATTGTCTTTATTAGGTACAAATGTTTTGTTTCACGAGTTAATACCATCTTTCAACCATGAATATGCAAAGTTATATGCAAACTGAGCCTGTCTGTCTGTCTGTTGTCATTGTACTAGGCAATGCTTTTTTTGGTTGATGACAACCAAGTCAGAGAGTCTGACAACCCTATCCCGTTAGTCTCTTCTTACGACAAGCATAGTCGCCTTTTACGGCAAGCATGGGTTGCTGAAGACCTATTCTACCCCGGATCTTCACGGATGAGTGAGTGAGTGTGTGAGTGACAGTGAGTGAGTGAGTGAGTGAGTGAGTGAGGGTAAGTGACAGTGCATGAGAGTTCAATGCCGCTTTTAACAGCATTCCAGTTATATCACGGTGTATGAGCTTACTGTGGGAGGAAAGCCTGAAGTGATGCAGGTCTCCAAAATATACCACTTTGGTGAAAGACACCTTTTTTGTAAATTAATACATCATAAATAGTGCAGAAAGGCTAACTAGAATATTTTTGATTTCACTTGAAACACTGCTTAGTCGGATTTTGGCCTTGGTGTGTTGATCTATGAACACTAAAGCAAGATGCCCAATTTCTATAACCCAAACACTTGATGCGAAAACCGTAATACACATCCATTTGTCAATTTTCATATAATTCTTTAATATAATTCATCAAGGGAAGCCATAGTTGGACAGAAAGTCGCAAGCAGACGGTCAACATCATCACCAGTCTCACCCACCTCAGTCATGCCAAGGAAACTGTCTTAAATATGGAACATCTCCAAGCTTAACCCTTAATCATTACCATTAACCCAAGGAAGAAAAGCCCGGGCTTTCAAATTATGACGTACTGGTGCTGAACTGCTTCTTACGACAAACATAATGAGTTCCTGGTCTTACAACTGGCTACACATCATTAAACAATTAAGTATTGGCATATTCCTTACGCCTCTTCCTCTTAAAGAAGCCTCATCTCTATCAATCTGGCTGGGGCTGCTTCATTAACTTTGCATATCTGTCCTCCCTTCTCAAAGCAAAGTCTGGTCTCATTGGTACATTCTTTCTTAGCATGCAGATCACGAGTGAGTGAGTGAGTGAGTGAGTGAGTGAGTGAGTGAGTGAGTGAGTGAGTGAGTGAGTGAGTGTGGTTTTACTCCGCTTTTGGCAATATCCCAGCAATATTCCATCTTAGAACTACAAGCCACATAAACATTAGAAGTTGAAATATTTACTGTCTAGGGTGAGTGGGTGGAGTGAGTGAGTGAGTGAGTGAGTGAGTGAGTGAGTGAGTGAGTGAGTGAGTGAGTGAGTGAGTGAGTGAGTGCTTTTAACAGTATTCCAGTTATATCACTGCGTGTCAGCTTAATGTGGGAGGAAAGCCCTAAGTGATGCAGGTCTCACACGTTTACCACTTCGGTGAAACCCAAGAGCACGGGTATGGTGCTGACAAACCTAGAAACATAATCAGGGCGAACTGGGATTCGAACCCACAATCATAGGTTTCTGGCATGCCCAAGGGACCAGACTCTGTGCAGCGAATCGCGCCTTAGACGACTGGGCCACCCGTGCCTCCTATCATTTGGAAGCTCTTGTTGCTATCTGGGTAGGGCTGGGACGGGTCCAAATTTACTACCCGGGTACCCATCCCCCTATTCGGTGACCCTACCCGGGTACCCGCTGTAGGTCTCAAGAATTGAGAACAAAATGTCAGCCCTGGCAAAAACTATTTAGATATATGTATCAAATGATAAGATCATGCCTACACAGGAGTTGATTGAAGCTTTATCTTTGCTCAATCATATATAAGTCAAAGGAATGTGTGCATCGTCAGAAAGAAATGTGAACATTAGCAACTTGTAGTGTAACCACTGAGCTGTAGTGAGCTTTTGTCATTAAACAATATATCACATGACTAGCCACAGATCCAGGTAGTAGTGTGGGTACCCATCCTATATCTGGGGATACAAAACGTTACAAAAAGCCTATGTGATATTGAAGATGTTGAGTCAAATCGTTCATTGTGCAATGTCACTGAAGATAAATTGAGATTCTTATACGAGCACGTGTGTCATACTGATTTTACGAAACGAGTGTCAGAATTCGTGTATTTCCTGATTGATGATGTAAACAATACACTGGTGCATGCAAAGTCATATTTGCACAAATGAACACAGTTATTATAAACTTGGTTATTTCTAACCCTATGGGTGATAAAACATATTATTTTTCATTGCCCATTATATGAAGGATTACAGCGTCGTGACATAATTACTCCACGTTGTAAGGTTGTATCCTGTTTGAAGTCAGTATTTTTGTATCGGAAAACATGGATAGATTTTTAATGTTTGGAAAATGTTTAGATAATTTCTTTAACATTTGTGAGGATATGATGTAAATGTTCACATTTAACTATACACAACATGCACCACTGCAACCTATTATTGAAAAGTGCAACGTAATATTTATGTGTATGTGAAAGAAATTTAAATTTGTGTCTGACTTGCCCTTATTTTTCAACCCAACTATGATTTTTAATCACTCTCAATAGCTTTAAGCTTTATGTACCACACTACACCACTAACCTCTCTGATACGTGTAATTTGTCATGCTTTCTTGGGCTTGTCATCAAATTGTGGATACTTCAAGATTATGTGCACGTTCATTTTACGTTTCACTGAAAACTACATTAATTTATGTAAAATCGTGACGCAGTCGTCAGAGATCTGAGATTTTATTTATATAGACTATTTTATGCATCTATGTCTGACCTTGATAAATTCATTGGACCAGCACCTGGTTTTGTCCAATGAAACTAGGTTATCTTGTCAACATGAATTTAGTGTAAGTTGAATCAAGTTCCTTAAATCGAGCCCTCGCTTGAGTTAGTGAGTGAGTGAGTGAGTGAGTGAGTGAGTGAGTGAGTGAGAGAGTGAGTGAGTGAGTGAGTGAGTGAGGCCTGTCAGCTTAATGTGGGAAGAAAGCCCCAAGAGATGCAGGTCTTAGACGTTTACCACTTCGGTGAAACCCACAAGCACGGGTATGGTGCTGACACACCTAGACACATAACCGTGGAGAACCGGTATTCGAACCTACAATCATATGTTTCTGGCGTGCCCAAGGGACGCAACTCTGCACAGCGAATTGCGGCACCTTAGACGACTGGGCCACCCGTGCCCCCCAGATATCGCTTGATCTCACCCATGCCATATCTCCTGTGGGAGCCAGTTTTGGATGATAAATTATCATTGATCACATCATGACGAATTTGTTAAGAAAAAGATGTGATGCTTTTTATTGCAGCTTTACAGCAGTGAACATCAAGAATGTGTGAGTGAGTATGGTTTTACGCTGCTTTTAACAATATTCCAGCAATATCATGGCGGGGGTCACCAGAAATGGGCTTCACACGTTGTACCCATGTCGGGAATTGAACCCGGGTCTTCGGCGTGACAAGCGAACGCTTTAACCACTAGGCTACCCGACCGCCCTTCCTTAATAGTAACTTTCACTACTAAAACAAGGTACGGACAGCAAAGGCAAAGATACAATTTTTTTTAAATTAATTACAATTTTGTACATAAAAGCGATAAAACCCTTTCAATTACATTACCAATCTCTGGTAGATTAAGAGTCCAATGTACCATTCTGACTCCCTTATAAGCCAGTGCTTCCGCTGACTTCTGAAACTGTCAGTCCCGATGGACTGGCGACTCTAAAAATTACCAGTCCAAAATTTTGTCAGTCCCAACTTTCAACTAATTAAAAAAAATATAAAAATTACCTGGTTTTAATTCTTTCAACATCATGTTTAATGCAAAGACATCACGTCTGAAGTAACTTAGTTAGATCTACACAGCATTCACAAAAAAATCAGTCACAAGTTTCTTTCTTTTTTAATATTTCAAGGCTAATTACAAATCTACAACAACAAAAATATACAGATATACCGGTATATTAAACCTCAAAGCAAAGCAAAATGTTATTTCCTTGCAATAAAAACAAAAACGGGAAAACATGACGGTAACAGACAAACTGACTTCGTTCAAACTATATACTTATATAAATATCGCTGATGTTTTGTTCAACAACAAAGATTTATAAGGTACTTTATTTGACGGTCCACAGGGCTGGCAGTCACATGAATTACCGGTCCAATCCCAATTTTACCAGTATATACTGGTAATTACCAGTAAACGGGAACACTGTAAGCAGGTGTTTATGAATCTCAACCAAATGGTGATGGCACCTGTAAGACATGCTTACAGTACTGAATCACTGTTCAATAGGATGCATGTCCATTATCGTTATCAACCGGATGTTGTGAGGTTTCATGGTTTCCGCAACCCGATTACTGTGTATTAGGTTGAATGTTTACTTCGTGATCTGTGAAGCTAATGATATGAGGGTAAGGATATACCAAATGGCACTTGTCGACAGCAACAAGAGTATGGTTTCTCAATGTTTAAATATCATCATATTTCAGTGTAATGATGAAAATGTTCCCATAACACTAAAATCAAGGAAGCATTATTCAAACAATCCTCACTAAATACAGACATTGAGCCTTGTAAGATATACATCTGCATGTAGCCATGTGTTTTGATGATATTTAAATAGCTCATTTTCATAACTTCAAGTATCTCAATAAGTGAAATCAAATCGTCAATGCCAGAAATTAATCTGTCTTGAATGTCTACACCTCAATGCTGTAAAAGGCTGGGTATGGACAATGTATGACTTTTTCCCCAACAATAAGCATCCTAATTCTAACCAGCAGATCATATGTGCTTCTAGACAACATCTAGTCTCTGAAATCAATATATTTTACAGAAAAAAAACAGTTGTTAAATTATTGTTATAAAATATTACAGAAAGGAGCCTAGAGACTTTCTTCATTTTCAGATACTACAGTAATCTAGACTTGCCAAACATTATAGACTTGCATGGGCTATATTGGATATATTTGTTTCAGGGTCTGTATGACAGACTAACGTGCCTCCACAAAAATCAAGATTCACATTCTCGTGTTTTCTGCTACCCTTTATCACAGATTCTTCCATAAAAAAGAAGCAAGGTCAAACACATTATAGTGCATTATATCATCATGATACACTTTCAGAACCAGAGCCATACAAAGATCACTTCTGGAGGCATCTGAATGTATCAGTTGTAAGGGGAGATAACTGTGTGCTTACCTGATTGGAAAGGTCGGATCATATTCAAAGTCATTGATTGCTTCAGGATAGCCGATGGCTACCATCTGCTTCTTCAAAAGGTCGAAGCCAAGGGATTCGTACTCTGGTGACTTGTATACTGAAAATATAAGTAACATCACCCAGTATCAGTAACATTGAGCAACGTATTAACAACATAAACTTGAGTGACACCAGCAATGTACAAGCAACATCAGAAAGACATCTG
This sequence comes from Haliotis cracherodii, assembly GCF_022045235.1. Lineage (NCBI taxonomy): Eukaryota > Metazoa > Mollusca > Gastropoda > Lepetellida > Haliotidae > Haliotis > Haliotis cracherodii. The sequence continues at coordinate 53,941,686 of NW_027266343.1, read as the reverse complement.
TACCATAAGCAATGCAACTGCCCTGATACCCTGTTCACATGTGCCGCTGTACATATGCGTGTATATGTGCATATGTGTGTAGAAATACATACGTGAGGATATTTGTCATGTGAACGCGTTTATATGTGTGTATATTTACACCAGGAAATGTAAATGTAAATTTGCACTGTGTGTAAATGTTGCAATGTGGACGTTTATGTAAAGATAAGAGGACGATCTAATTAATATCTGTTCTTTTGCCAACACCAAACAAATTGTCAACAGTTGCCCTCTTTTATGCGTATATACAGAGTTGAGCGGACAGTTTTTCTTTTGGTTTCAAGGAGTCAAAACTTTGAGTACAAATTAAATCAAACACATGTTGCTTCATGCGAAAATGTTCGGTGAAGTAACTCTCTTCTCATTCAATTTTGATTGACAAATATGTGTGCCTTACACAATTTACATACTTTATTTACACACATATGATGCTTTTCATGTGAACTAATATGCAACATAAGCAACAAATATGCAACATAAGAAACAAATATGCAACATAATCAACAAATATGTAACCAAAGCAACAAATATGCAACATAAGCAACAAATATGCAACTAAAGCAATAAATATGCAACTAAAGCAACAAATATGCAACTAAAGCAACAAATATGCAACATAAGCAAATAATATGCAACATAAGCAACAATTATGCAACTAAAGCAACAAATATGCAAAATAAGAAACAAATATGCAACATAAGCAACAATTATGCAACATAAGCAACAAATATGCAAAATAAGAAACAAATATTCAACATAAGCAACAAATATGCAACATAAGCAACAAATATGCGACTAAAGCAACAAATATGTAACATAAGCAAAACATGTATGCAACATAAGCAACAAATATGCAACATTAGCAACAAATATGCAACATAAGCAACAAATATGCAACATAAGCGACAAATATGCAACATAAGCAACAAATATGCAACATAAGCAACAATTATGCAACTAAAGCAACAAATATGCAACATAAGCAACAAATATGCAACATTAGCAACAATTATGCAACTAAAGCAACAAATATGCAACATAAGCAACAAATATGCAACATAAGAAACAAATATGCAACATAAGAAACAAATATGCAACTAAAGCAACAAATATTCAACATAAGCAACAAATATGCAACATAAGTAACAAATATGCAACATTAGCAACAAATATGCAACATTAGCAACAAATATGCAACATAAGCAACAAATATGCAACATAAGCAACAAATATGCAACATAAGCAACAATTATGAAACTAAAGCAACAAATATGCAACATTAGCAACAAATATGCAACATTAGCAACAAATATGCAATATAAGCAACAAATATGCAACATATACAAAAGAAGCAACAAATAAGCAATGTATATTGATATCTCTGTAAATTCAGCCAACTTAATTTTGAAATCCTTGAATAACTGAAGAGTGCTCAAATTGATATTTCACCAGCGCAAATAAAATTGTCATTTCACTCAAACACTAGACTAACATTTAGTCTATGAAATCTTATAATACACAATACAAATCTTGACGATGCTGATTGTGGAATAGAGCTAGCTAGAGCTGGCTAGACTTGCTTTTGTATACGTTTCTAGATTGTGTTTTTTTTCATAAAGTAAATATATTCCAGAGTCATGGTGCAGGACGACTCAAACACCTAAGCTGCCAGTTTTAGACAAAACCCTGCCCTTGTTATCAGGGGGAATGAACATAGTCCTCCTTTTCCCTGTTAAGGAAAACCCTTAACGTATGTAAAAGAAGTGATTATTTGACAAGAAATGGGACTTGTGATAACAAAACACTTGATGGAGGTGCCAGTCCATGAGATATCAATAGTGTACAGTCATTGTCATCAGAGGTCCCATAATTGGCTAATTTTCAGCTCCGCAGATGGACATTTTGTTTCCAGGAGGAAGTGCTCTCCAGATAAAACAATCAGTACGCAAAACCTTTAAGCTTCAGCTATTTTTAATTGGAATGAAATCTGTCTTTTCAGCAAGTTTCCGCTGTACATGGTGTAGTTGAAAGTTACACATCCAAGACTATCTACCAATTAGAAAAAAAGTTGTTTTTTTAATTGAAAGAAAATTGGGGCAGGGAATTCAGTTACTGAAAGACAAAGAATGGTGCTATTTCTGTGAATTTAAGACAAATTGGAGCTTGTGTCACGTGCAGATTGCATTTAAAAGGTTGAATAATCAACAGTAGAGGCTTTAATGTTACACACTAATTAACTTGATTAGAAGGTGGGAATGCTGCATTTTTATATTTTGGTTGCAAAGAATCAAAGCAGGATCTATTTTTGCATTTAGGACATGGTGTTTCAGACTTCAATGAATCACACAAAAATATTAGGAAATAAAACAGACCCTGTGGAGTTTCTGGGTAAGAACAGTCCCCAGTACGCCATTCCCAAACTTAAGCACATTTAAGATTTATCACATGAAGCACATGTGGTCTCCCATAGGCAAGTGACTTTGCTCGAAATATGCCTCTGTTCACCCAGCAGTGAATGGGTACCCGGTAGGATAAGATGGTGACTGTAAACCATCTAACACCTCAAAGGCAACTTGGATGCATGCTCCCTAGGGAGCTGAGAACGAAAATTGACTACAAACAAGGGTAACTTGCCTAGAGTAACAATGTAGCTCTTTGAGCATGCTTCAGGATGTGGAGCGGCGCATCATAAATATAGGCACATTAACATTGTTGTTGTTGTTGTTGTTGTTGTTGTTAAAGCAGACAAGCATGGGGATTGGCCAGGCAGGTTCTGGGGATTGGGTGTTTTCATGACATTGTACCTGCACATGCTTTCAGTCATCGGATTGCCTGGTCCGGATTCAAACATGTACAGGCAGCCATGACCTGACTGTAATATTACTGGGGGGCACGGGTGGCCCAGTCGTCTAAGGTGCCGCGATTCGCTGTGCAGAGCTGCGCCCTTGGGCAAGCCAGAAACCTATGATTGTAGGTTCAAATCCCGGTTCGCCCTGATTATGTTTCTAGGTTTGTCAGCACCATACCTGTGCTCATGGGTTTCACCGAAGTGGTAAACGTCTGAGACCTGCATCACTTCGAGCTTTCCTCTCACATTAAGCTGACACGCCGTGATATAAATGGAATTCTGTTAAAAGCGGCGTTAAACCCAACTCACTCACTCACTGTTATATTACTGACTGCTGGGTTAAACAAAACAACATAATGATATAACAAATGATGAAATATGAGTTAATTGCAATTTACTATTTTCTGAAAATTTTCAAGCTATTTTTATCTTAACTTAGCAAAGTTTACAAAAAGCTTCTCATAATTCCTTTCGATGATTGGATACAGTGTCAAGTGTTTATGCATTTTGTATCATATCTTGATCCGACAACAGAGGCATGTTCGGTGTCACAACAATGTGTAATGGTTGATTTATGATTCAAGGAGAAATCTACAGGGATCTTGTCGACATCTTCTCACCTGTTGATAATTCATTAAGGGAACCACTGATCTGAAACTGACATCTAACACACCTAAATTGTCATTTTCACAAAACACAAGAGCAATTTTACATTCATAAAAGATATCCGCTCTAATATGGACAAAAACCAGTGGCTCGGTTGATGGGACTGACTGAAAGACGACTAACACTAGACACTTCACAAGTCAACTCGTCATCCATTGACAAGTTTCTTCAATAATGTGAAGCATTCACTTTGAATTAACAAAGAATGAAGGATGACAGGTAAATCATGTCAGTCTCTTGACACACCAGCTTGATTTTCTTTTTAAAGAAAAAAGAAGATCTAAACTCAGCAGGAGAACTTGCACCACTTGACCATCTGTCCCTTGTGTTTCAGATGGCTGCTCACACAAATCTCATCTGGGACCGTATCATAACCAGTTTACATTTTTAATTTTCATACATCCTCACAATGTTTGTATTTGATTGTTAAGATTTGACAGTCAATTTGACCTTGACAGAGTGAGTACAACTTGACCATGTATTCCTTGTTCCCTTGTTCCTTGTTTCCTCCATCTCACCAGGAACCGTATCAAAATCACTTGCAATTTAAGTCAAACACCATCGAGTTGAACGGACCTAGGTAAATACTTCGAGTTAGCAGAGGTTCAACAAAATAAAAAAATGAACTCGACATGCATTTGCCGATTGACATGAAGAATGAAAAACATGAAACATATGCGACAAACAAACAATGAGAAAATGAAATAAATGTCGACCTATCAGAATAAATGACTTCGAGACAACCGTAACTTCGACACATCTGATTCGACATGTCAGAGGTCAAACAATGATGAATAAAGAAAGAATAAGCAGGGACCAAGCTTCAACTTCGAGACAACTATAAGTTTGACACATCAAAGTTTGACACAACAGTGTTAAACTTTCACAATAGCTATCTCTACATACCATGAAAAGTTACATTTGTACTTCAAATTACTAATCAAATGTTTCAACATGACCTTGACATTAAAATGTTTGACGTGAGAAATGACGTCGGTTCTCCTTAGTCGGGCAAATGGTTCAACTATTTCATAGCCTATACAATGCAACATGGTTCCAGGAATCTCTGAAGATTCATAACCAGAAATAATTTTAAGAGAGTTTCAAGTGCATGTCTTTTCTCATTGAAATGATAAAGAAATTGAAAAGAACTTTTGACATGACCCCTCAGACCTCAGCCTTCTTCTGTCATTGAACACTATAACAGAAAGAGAAAAGTAACTTTCGATAAAATTATCTATTATCGAAAAATCACGCATTTTTATTCAACTGCCAGATCAGCATATTTCAATATGTCACGGTTCACTTGTCTTGCTAACCTCCATCATAAAGAGTCCGGCTATTCAACTTGCAACAGTACGTTCAATGCATCTCTTCCCCACAATGAAGGCACTTTTTCTCGAATTGTACTGATCGTCCTATGCAGAGAAAGCAACAACTTTTCACACATTTTATTTCCCTACTCCCAAGTCCCGCGCTCTTTGATAGCAAACCATTCACAGTCCTCCATGGCTGAGCAAGGGATGGACGCAAGGCAAATTAATTCATAATTTTTATATTGGAACAGCTGCCTGTTTTCAATAGACTTCCGGTATCTAGCTCCGATACTGCAGGACTTGAAGAGCTCTCTAATGAGCTAGCATCATGCCACGGTGCATCTATGTTGTAAGCTTCTCGAGAGTCGGGTGTTTGCACAAACACATTCTCCTCATCGGGAAAATGTCTAGGGGCTCGATTTGATGTAGCTACTACTGTTTAGGCCGTACCAAATTTTTGACAATTCTTTTACATATTAATTATTAATTATTGCGTGTCAAAGTATAACAATAAATTTGACTTTAATTCAAATGATGTAATTACAGGCAGATATAAGACACAGAAAATATTGAAATGTGGATGTGTTCAAACACTGCAAATATGCTTTTAAGGACTGAACTTTTATTTACAGTTACCTTGAACATGTAATTTCAAAGCAAGTGATATTAGTTTCAACCATATATAGTAAAATCATTCTCGAAGTGAAAATTTTCAAATATATTGGAACTTTTTCAAAGCAGTATCACTTATGTTTGGAAAAAAAATATCTTAATATTATTTGCTTGTTGTTGAACGCCGCTCTAAACATTCCAGCTAAATGTCAGAGGTCTGTAAATAATCGAGTCTGGACCTGACAATCCAGTGATTGATCACATCATGAGCATTCAATCTACGTTATTGGAATACGATGACATTCATCAACCAAGTCAGCAAGCCTGACCACCCAATCCCGTTAGTCGCCTCTTAAGACAAGCTTAGTCCCTTTCTACGGCAGGCATGGGTTGCTGAAGACCTATTCTACCCCGGATCTTCAATGGTCTCTAAATACTCTGAAATGCATACAATACAATGAAAATGCTGAATAAAATACCACAAGAAATAAATCCCATGAAGGACAATACATTTTTTTTCAATAAACAATTGAGTTCAGGTTATGCCAGAGTGCAGGAGGCTACAAGTATGTCAGTGGACCACAATCAGAATACTGGACGTTACTGTCATTATCAATTTAAACTTACAAGCAACATGTTGACATGTGAGATCTATATCAGGCCTCCCGTACAGAGACAGTCAGCACATCCTGATTCTAATCTCCGTGGCAACAAAAGGCTAGAAGCTGAGGAGTGGGAAGATTTTGTTTCAATTCCAACAATTTTGGGCAAAGAAAGCCCTAAACCTCAAAAGATTTTTGTAGAATCATGGCTATTTTCTGCTTGAATGAAAAAAGATCTTAACGCCGACAACTACATACAATAGCTGCCGAGAAAAAACTTGTGGTATGGGTCTGGTCTGGAATATGATTAGCTGGGATTGTGTGAGAAATAAATATCCTGTTGTCTGTCATGGCTGGTTTCATTTGGTCAACTAGTTTGTTTACTGGCTTGATCGTGGTAATATCTTATCAAAATACATTTTCTGTCATGGTAATCCTGATAACAAATTTATACCCCATCCGTATCACCCAAGATCAAGCAGCCACTGTACTTGTTCTCTACTGTTATCATACCCTTCTGTGTGGAGCAAAACAGATTTTGGTGTCAATATCTGTTTTATGGAAAAGATGGATATATTTGAAGGCTTACCAATGAACACATCAACAATCTTACAACTATCAGTGGAATACCCCGTGGGAAGTCTGGATTATAATGGGGGGCACGGGTGGCCCAGTTGTCTAAGGCGCCGCGATTCGCTGTGCAGTGTTGCGTCCCTTGGGTTCGCCAGAAACCTATGATTGTGGGTTTAAATCCCAGTTCGCCCCGATTATGTTTCTAGGTTTGTCAGCACCATACCCGTGCTCGTGGGTTTCACCGAAGTGGTAAACGTCTGAGACCTGCATCACTTCCAGCTTTCCTCCCACATTAAGCTGACATGCTGTGATGTAACTGGAATACTGTTAAAAGCGTCGTTAAACACAACTCACTCACTCACTGGATTATAATGGTCCCCAGCAACCTCTGTTGGGTGGTCAGGCTTGGTGACTATATCGATTGCATGTCCTCATACCTAGACAGTATGGATCATTGCTCACAATATCAATCACCAGATTGTCTGGGCCATCAAACAGCTGGAATAATGCTGAGGGTGGTGTTAAACAAAGAAACAACCAAACATGGTGAAACACATGGTGATCTCAACAAGGTCAAACAAACTAGTGGTTGATATCATGAGCAATGATCAACGCCATTGGAGCATGATGCGGCACCATCAGATAGGTCATGCATTCCAACCTCCGTAATTTCGCTGGCTTTAATTGTGAGGTACTGGCAATCTAGTCTACCCTAGACTCCCTACAGGTCTCCGCCAGGCAAGCTGCTGGTTGATAGTGCAAAACATCAGCGATATTCATATGAGTATATTTTTTTAATGAAGTCAGGTTGTCAGTTACCATCAGGGTTTCCCCTTGTCTATTTTTAGTGCAAGGGAATAACATTTCGCTTTCCTTCAAGGTAAATATATACTTGTACCGACTTAGTGTCTAAATTTTCAAAAACAAAGAGAGAAAGTTGTGACTGAACTTAGTGTGAATGACGTAGATCTACTGAGTTACTTCAGAGATGACGTCAAGGCATTGAACATGATGTTGAAAGAATTAAAACCAGGTAATTTTTATACGTTTTTGTATTTGTTGAAAGTAGGGACTGCCAAACATTTGGGGGATTGGTAATTCTTAGTGTTGCCAGTCCACCAGGACTGGCAGTTTCAAAAGCCAGCGGGAACACCGACCATTATTACAGGTGTGAAGTTGTCAAGGACAGTTAACTCAGGAACATGTATGATTCATGTGATGCCATTAGAATCTAAACAAACATCGACATACAACCTGATGAAATGTAGGACTCTGATTTACAATGATAACTTTCACAGGCACTGACTTTGCAAACTTAAAAAGTCAAAATTCTCAGAAGCCTCCTATTATTACATGTTTGCACATTGCAGACATACATATTCATAAGCTCTGGGTCTAGTGACATTTGACCTCCATGTGTTGACAGCCAAGCCGTCTTTAGTCTGTTTGTTTACTTTTCATTGGTAGATACGGAAAAGGATACCATGAAATATCGGCATTCAATCCCACAAATTGGACTCAGCAGGTGGGTGGTAGCTGTACCTGTCACTGTTGAATAACTAGAGAATATCCAACGAGTTTCGGGGAATTACAGATTATCTTTCCCTTGAGAAGAAAAGGTCAAAGTCTTAAGCCTCTTGCCAAGGGACAACATTCTTTAAGGAGACAGAGATAATCTGTGATAATGTGTTTTGAGTGGGTGGGTGGGTTTGAGTGAGTGAATGAGTGAGTGGGTGGGTGGATTTGAGTGAGTGAGTGAGTGAGTGAGTGAGTGAGTGAGTGAGTGAGTGAGTGAGTGAGTGAGTGGGTGAGTGAGTGAGTGAGTGAGTGAGTGGGTGGGTGGGTGGGTTTGAGTGAGTGAGTGAGTGAGTGAGAGTAAGAGTGAGTGAGTGAGTGAGTGAGTGAGTGAGGTTCACTACAATATAAGACATTTCAAGGAACACGAAGGTAGAGGACACCAAGAATGGGCGTCACACGCTGTAGAAAGTCTGGGTGCTCAGCAACAACACTGAATCAGAAGGCCATCTTACCACCCACGCCTTGTGAGAACCACCTCAGGAAGAGAGTTCAAAGTTTCTGGTGAAACTCATTTATTTCTTCTCCCAAGTCACACTGATATTACACATGTCATAGTTTATAAAAATACCAAGATTGCAAACTGATCACCTTTTTCAATAAAAACCTGATATTTAATTTTCTCTGGTTTCATGGGATGATAAGTCTGTCACTCAGAAGTCTGTGCATGTCCTTACATAACAATATCAATGTTCCTCATTGCACATAAAGTGCTACAAATCGGGATAAGAAATATTAACAATTCTGCAAATATACTCCAAAATTTTAACTGCCCCATCAAAATATATAAAAAATATACTAGTTCCTCTTTAATCATAATAACAAATTATCTGTCAATGAATATTTTCAAAATGAATACCAATAAATACATGAAGAAACAAAATATAAGATTCAAGATATTTTATTGTCCAAATATCTACTTTATTTTATGTAGACCAATTCTGTTGCCAATGACAACAGACTGTGGCAATGTGGCACAAATAGCAGTGTTTGTCAAAACAGGAACACCCATCATATTCAGTAAGAGCAAAATATACTCACTGCCAAAAGAGTGAGTGAGTGAGTGAGTTGGGTTTAACGCCGCTTTTAACATTATTCCAGTTATATCACGGCGTGTCAGCTTAATGTGGGAGGAAAGCCTGAAGTGATGCAGGTCTCAGACGTTTACCACTTCAGTGAAACCCACGAGCACGGGTATGGTGCTGACAAACCTAGAAACATAATCGGGACGAACCGGGATTCGAACCCACAATCATAGGTTTCTGGCGTGCCCAAGGGACGCAACTCTGCACAGCGAATCGCGGCGCCTTAGACGACTGGGCCACCTGTGCCCCCCACTGCCAAAAGAAACATGAATACCATACACAATATATGAAGAATTACTCATATTCAAGAGATATTAGATAGATTCGATGCACAAAGTAACATACTGCACTGTTGTGTGAACCGACGCTCATGAACGCATCACATGTGATGTCATAGATCCATGACTCGAGATGCACCATTTCGCATGCAGAACTAGCGTGTACAGTTTGGAAATCATGTGCAGCATATCGTGACAGGAATATAGTCACTCTATGGTAACACTTGACTGATTGTTAGTTTTGTCATTAAGTGGTACACATTGGAAACATCTTTTCTTATCGTACACACTTCTCTTTATATTCTATGGTTGGCGTTTCTTTTGGTGGTGAGCATATTATTAAAAAGTTCAAAACAATGTCCGTCACAATAGTGAGTTAAATATTTGGGGTGAGAACGGGCAGTCCTGTCAAGCACACTTAATTCTTTTCCATAATCCATATTGTTCTGTAGTATTAATTGGAGTCTGGAAATAGGACTCGGTGAACAGTCAATGGAACCCAATATGTAGTGTTAAAGATCAGAAGGCCTCTACTCCTATGGTGAGGCTGGCCACAATGATTGCTGAAGAATATCTATCATATAATCCGCACAAGTACAACAGATTTCGTATTTTATTAATAATAAAACCTGCTTAATGTCTTGGTCGTATCACTAATGCGTATTTTGTAGTAACTTTCCACCCAACTCTTCTGTTAATCATAAAACTAACCAATTGTTCAAATCAAAGGTTGTATTTTTAAGAATCATAACAATCTGTTTTTATCCACCATAAAAGGCATTCATGTCAAGGTCCTTATAGTTCAATGAATATTTAGGCAGTAAACACATTCATGAAGGAACAGTTTTTGAACGAATACGGACTGAATACATCGACCGACAGTATCACCACCTTTGTTATTCCCCTTTTAATCTGACGAGCCAACAGACCCTCTTATACACATTTCCAACATAATCCCTATAGGGACGCAAACTTTAAAGACTTTTTCACAAAATCGTCATCCTGTCAGTCATTTCTCCCAACAGAGGTTAGGCTCTCGCTCTCTTTCAATAAGAAAATGCCAGAACATTGGGCAAAACCCCCATAGTAACAAGCTCATTGAGGGCACGCTTGCCTCACCCAAATCTTGCAAATTGGCACAGTCGAATGTGTACGTATCCTCGATGGACCTGCATTGCATTCATTAAAGCACGACCGGACTCAACATGGAATAAAACCCTATCTCATTTTAGAACCACCCTTATTACTATGGATGAAATCTTAGATGACAATTTATTTCTGTATCAGGCATCCAATATCAAAACGGAGCTATTTAATTTACAATACCAGTTACTCTTGAGACAGAAGTCAGGGGTACATAATAATGTCTATTTCAACTCTGGAGAGAACAGCAGACGCAAAGAAAATCAAATGAAAGGAGTGAACTCAATTTCTTAAAATGTGGCAGCCATTTTGATTTCATATTCACTTACATGGTGTAGAGAAAACATGGATGGAAACTGATAGTCTCATAAGATATACAAGGATTTTTTTCTTCGAATGAAAGTTCCGACTAAAAGACGCATATCGCATAGCAGAGTTTATCGTTGTCTACTACACACAAACTGGTGTTTCATGAATGTACTGTGCCAGACCATCATATTGCTACCAACATTTATAAATACCTTAAAACATAAACACCTAAATAAAAATGAACTTGAATGTAATAAAATACAGCTTAATGTAAATAAATTAAAGCTTGCAATAATGGAATACTAATGCAGAAAATGAATAGTATTGGTCGAAAAGCTTACATAATTAATGATGCAAATACAAAATAAGGTCAACAAAATAGAATCTAGAGCAAAAACAAAAATATGAAAAAAAACGCCACATAAACTATATTTTTTTACATCTTTACTAACATCTTGACATTCAACATCAATGATTCAAATCTGAGAAAAAAGACACACTTCAATGTTGAGGAATAAAAACATTTACAACATATTAACCACTGCAAAAACATAACCACAACAAGATCAGATGAAAACTCAACTTGTCAAGCCGTACCATTTTTTCCCCCCTGACAAAAAATTAAATCCCTTCAATGATACAGACCCAAGCTGATAAAAGACATCATAAAAAACGTCCAGCTTTAAAAGGGTTAAGTCGCCACCACCTCATCAATCAAGACACAAATGATTTTATTCCTCGGTTTGCCTGAGGTCTCGTAGAACCCTGATTAATTACCGTCCTATTTCACTACTTGCTTGTCACAAGAGTGTCACTCCATTCAATCTGGGAAAATAATTAACGACAAGCTAATTATCAAGTTACTAATGAGAAATTTAGAAATAAATTGGAGTACCTGAAAGAAATCCATAAACTTCTAATTCAAATCTTGTGAAACCGTTGATTGGACGAGAAAGCATAATTATTGCATTAACTTAAGTGGGATGGGAAGGTTGGCAACCATTACTCTGATTGTCAAACGCTCTGACACAACCCCCTCATACATACAGTATCATGTGATAGACCCTGTTAACAGAAACTAAACATCAACTGGTTTATATCCAAAAATGTTGAACTTCCCATGGTTACAGTGAGTGAGTATGTTTTTAATGCTTTTAGCAATATTCCAGCAATATCACGGCGGGGGACACCAGAAATGGGCTCAAACATTTTAATCATGTCTGCAATAGAATCAAAAAACAATTGCTCTCAACATCTCAGACACAAAGAGAAGACTGTATGAATAACAACAATAATTATAATGAATATTTCATTATGGATAGTTTGGTATTACTGTAAATCTTGAAATTAATGCAAGCGGAAATACAAAAAATGTGAGTGGTCTTTGTTCGCATTAATGAAACTTCGCATTTATTTCTTCAAAATGACTATCAACAATAAGACGGCGTCACTGCACACTTTGGACACCGGACTGACTGACTGATATAGAAGATTTAACGTGCGCTTTCCGACTGTAGCGTATTTCGCACACGGGCCTGGCCAGCCCATTTAGTGTATTCCGAAAAGGGTGAAAGTGGTGTGTGCAATCCAAGAGGGGGCTTTTAGGGGTTGCTAATTATATTGAATTTTTTGAATTTTTAAATTTGGAATAAATGCCGAGGTGGGTGGAGGGGGGAACACCGGAAATACCAACTTGAATATATACACAAACACAGTTTATTGAGCAGCAGTTGCAACAAGTCCATAACAATGTCATTTAAAGAATGGGAATTACACAATAGCCATCCGGTGAGTTATTACCGTTGGGGTCAAGAGTTCTTCCATCTCGTGTCAGACTAGGCATCATTGACCACTCCAATCAGTGAACTGTTGTTGGTTCAATTATTTTATTGCCTTTGAAATTCCTTGATGCCAGTCAACAGAATAATCATATAAACTGTGTAGAAAGGAAAGAAAAGAAAGGATATGTATCATTCCACTGGGGATGGTGTGTGTGTGTGTGTGTGTGTGTGTGTGTGTGTGTGTGTGTGTGTGTGTGTGTGTGTGTGTGTGTGTGTGTGTGTTTGTGTGTGTTTGTGTGTGTGTGTGTGTGTGTGTGTGTGTGTGTGTGTTTGGGGGGTGTGGGTGTGGGGGTGTGTGTTTGGGGGGGGGGGGGGGGGGGGGGGGGGGGGAGAGACGCATTGATTTTGAGTCACATTTGTTTCTGGCTAGGGGTCAGCAGTCGTATTAATTTTAAGACGCCTTAATTTCAAGACTTACAGTATATACTACACAAAACAAGTTAAAGAACAACCACAGTTGGAAGGCTGTGTGTTGCAATAATCACCAGCCATGACAAATTAACTATAGTCATATGAAAACAACTGCATGTTCTTTAACTTATTTCGAGTAGTATACATGGAACTAACGCTTGAAAACAACTCCAAACACAAATCTCAGTGGGAATCACGTAAACCAGGGAGACTGTATCTTGCTTGTCAAGATTGCCGGACACAATGATAAAGCTAGTATTATAGCCCTGGAACAAGTTTGATAACAAGCCAGGCTTAAAAAGATCTGACTACAATTCCATCTCTGAAACACAATCCTCCATTTCTTTAGCAGATCTTCTTGTCGCCGTGAGTCATCATGTTTATGCGTCCTATGTTGATGAATGAGGAAGAAGACTATTTACCACAACATGTGTAAAATAATATTTATATAAATAAACATACAAACTTGAGTTTAAGGAGGTTTCAACTATATGTAAGGGAGAACAGAGAGAGAGACACTTTTTTGCATCTCCTAAACATAAATGTACCAGAGAGAATGTTTCTGTATTCGCATTGCATATTTTGAAAGTTTTAAAACCTTTATAGTGAACTCAAATTCTTTTCCCATGATATGATCAAAATAATTGTACCAAAGCTGGAAAACTGACGCTTCAAAACACCTAAAAAAAATAATTTCCTAACAACATGTACATATCTATTGAAGTTATTTGTGTCTAAGACACGCTTTTCCCACTGTGCAAACATTCTGACATTAAACCTCATATCATTAAATCCAGAAATCAAACAACACCTGATAGTGCTTGTCCAACCACTGTTAGGATGACATCATGTCACCAAACTTTCAACCAATGAAAAACCATCATACAAAATGTGCTGCAATCTGATTGGTCAAGATGAAAAAGTTTGTCATTGCAATAAGGGAGTCAGCAGGTGTAGGACTCCAGGATGCGACGGGACTCGAGGGCTTTAATACCCAGGGTGGGGTCGTGACCCAAAATCTGGAGCTCTTGTGATAAAACTTGATCGTGTATTCAGGGTAGATGAGAGGAAAGCTGGCGTACAAGCAAAACAACCTGTATTTCCACAAACAATTGCTGCACCCGGGCTCCCCTCAAGGGGCGGCCAATATAGATGCACATTGAGAGGGCTAATTTGTTATAGAGAGAGGGGTTTTTTTTGTGATCTGTTCATGTTCAGCTGAGCATGAAGACATACTCCATTGATGGCGAAACCACAATTTATAAACTTATAGGCTATCAAGATAACAGACATACAAAAATGGCAACTATACACAAAAATTGCGGTAAAAAGTAAATAAAACTACTTTAAAAAGTTAACAAAATATGGATGAGACAGATTTATCTTTGCAGTTTTGTTTTGACATTCATTATACCATAAAAATTCATCACAACATTTTCCCTGTTCTGCCATCTCCATCATCTCACTATGAACGGGATATGTTCCTGTATGCAAGAGAATGTTTATATTTCGTCTATTATTGATCCAATAAATGAGAACATGTAACAGTAATATAAGTTCCTCGTCAACTAATGACATTAATAATACTGATCTCTTAAATAGACTGGACAGTGGGGTAGCCTTGTGGTTAAAGTGTTCGCTCATCACACTGAAGTCCCTGGTTCAATCCCGCATGTATAGAATGTGTGAACCCAATCCTGGTACCCCTGCCAGCATTTTGCTAGAATATTGCTCAGACGGCGTAAAACAGTTGGAAACGACCCAAATATTTCATTCAAAACTACATGAAATGCCACACCTATGGAATTTGATTCAATTCTATTAGATCAGGATTAGAGTTTTTCTTGAATTTAAGGAAGCAGTTACATCAACAAACACAAAAATTCTATTAAAACAAATACTTCATTACCAAACCCTCTTCATATCCAAGTACATACCAGATAACATGAATCAAGACACTATATCAAGTTTAATGCTGGCTGAAATATTTTGGTTGCTTCTCTTTAGTTAGCCTTGCTGCAAGGCTGTACTGAAAGATAATTCTAAGGATGAGTAGAAATTCTAACCTTATAATAGGCAAGTCTAGATAAAGCAGACTCAGATGCAAGTCTTTTATGGGGTCAACTTTTTCAATAAGAATATAATCTAGAAATTATGATTTAAACGAAACATTATTACCGAAGAGACTTGTGAGTGAGTGAGTGAGTGAGTTTGGTTTAACATCACTTTTAACAGTATTCCAGTCATATCACGGCGTGTCAGGTTAATGTGGGAGGAAAGCCCTAAGTGATGCAGGTCTCAGACGTTTACCACTTCGGTGAAACCCACAAGCACAGGTATGGTGCTGAAAAACCTAGAAACATAATCGGGGAGAAGAGACTTGTGCAAGTCTACACCCTTGTCAGCCCGGGAGTGAGATAGTACCTGAAAATGCCTTAACAAAAGGGCCAGGTGAGATAGATAAATACGCAGATCCAGGGACTTAAGGGGCTCGGGGATAGGCTTAGATTGTGACATGTGAAATGACAAGGCAGAGGGTCTTCTCAGTGTTTCATCCATCACTTGTCCCGTTCTGCACATTTCATGGGAATCGTATCGGTCATATATGCTACAGTGTTGAAATATGTTGTTGTTTTTATTGTTGCTTAATCCCACACTCAACAATATTCCAGCTATGATGAGTGAGTTAATATTGTTTATAGATTCATCAGCAATTTTGCAGCTATTTGCGGCAAACAATATGATGACAGCCTGTTATTAATCGAGTCTGGACCAGACAATACAGTGATCGATATTATGAGCAACAATCAAAGCCATCAGGGAATGTCAACATACAATCAACAAAATCTCCGAGTCTGATCACCCAATCCATTAAATTGCCTCATACGACCAGGGAGACCTATTCTAACCCCAAATCCCCACGAGGCTAGTGTTGAAATAGTGCCCTCATTGATCGCAGTTTGAAAAATCTTTACTGACTGAGCGAGGAGGGCTCTTGAATCGTGTTATGTTTTCAGTAAATCTATGATCTAAAGTATGTCTGTTTTGCACAAGCTAGGAATATGGCATTGGGCACGGACTATATTGTTCAGTTTTTAACCCGATATAATGATTAACGATAGACAGATAGATATGCTCATTTTTAGCATAAAAATGCCTTCATGAAAAATTGCCACACACTGTAGCTCACCTGGATATGTGAGTGAGTGAGTGAGTTTGGTTTTATGCCGCTTTTAGCAATATTCCAGCAATATCACGGCGGGGGACACCTTAAATGGGCTTCACACATTGTACCCATGTCGGGAATCGAACCCGGGTCTTCGGCGTGACGAGCGAACGCTTTAACCACTAGGCTACTCAACCGCCCCTCACCTGCATATGTAGTCAATAGTTTGAAATGTCAATACAGAGAGCCACTTAACAAAAGTTAATGATGTTAATGTTAAATATTTTCTACAAAAATACGGAGAACTAAAAAGAAACATTAAAATCTAATGATTTGAAAATCATATCATCATGAGGAAACCCATTCACTTTCAAAACTAACTCCATCGCTGCCCCTTGTACTGCTTTGAGCAGATGTCAACATTCCTGACTCATTCACCCTGTAGACGAAAGCTCAACCTTGTCAAAATACTGGAAGTGTTGAATACTACAAAGTACAAATGGATAGTTTTTGGATCATGTCAGTTGGGGTGAGAATGTGAGCAACCCTGAGTTAACTCTAACACCCAACGATAGGTGCGAAACGATACATCGGTGCACCAGTGTAACGTGAGCTTTTAAGAGACGATACGATAAGGTTTTTTTCAATATTGGAACAAAACGATACACTTGCTGAAATATATTACTTACTACTTGCAACTACGACGCCGCGTTTTTGTTGGTCAAATATCTCAAAATGTGTTGAAATTTGCGTTTCAAGTTCAAGTTCATGATTAAAAATCGCCTCTACAAACGTGTCTACAGTAGTTTTTCCTTTTGAACCTTCCGTAAAACAATCATTGTCAAGGAGTTTCCATGTTATTTGTATTCGCAATGAGTATCATACTGAGACCCATGTATCGTGCATATGTATCATATCGTGACTTTCTGTATCGTTTCACCCCTACCCAATGGTACACTTCAACCTTCATCCTTTCACAAATGATCTCTGACAACCAAACAACAGATCCTTGCCACAGGTCCTCAAACTGCCCCAAATAACTAAGTGATCTTACCTGCAAGTGTGTAGTCCATATCAAACCCAAAGAACTTCACCTTCTCCAGCATCAAACCTCTGTTCACAAATACTCTGGGAAAGAAGAAGAAATGGAGTGAGTGAGTGAGTGAGTGAGTGAGTGAGTGAGTGATGATTTTAGGTGAGTGAGTGAGTGAGTGAGTGAGTGAGTTATGATTTTTGGTGAGTGAGTGAGTGAGTGAGTGAGTGAGTGAGTGAGTGAGTGTTGTCCAGACTTGATTATTGATAGGCAAACTTTATATATATATTTATATATGGATATATTTCTTAGTTATTCAGGTGAGATTGAAATTTATCACAGAGTTTGAGCTAGCAGACCAGCAAAGTGGTATTAACAAGTACGTGTATGACTTCAGTCCATTTGTTAAGACTGTAAATTAGCTAGTCTTAGTCACTGTGTAATGTGGGAGGAAAGTCCAGAGGAAGTCTGTCCATATTATTTTCCCTTCCACCCAGCCATTATTGTAATGCTTTAGCTCTAAACGAAGCAAGTCTAGATTTTCCACAGCTTCTCCCATCTCACTGGGGCTCCTTCTTAATTTCAATGTAGTAACTTCTTTTGATCAGAATCATATATTTTCAGAGACTAAAATATAAGTCCAGCTCAAAGCATGTTACAGATGTTTACAACTTTTTTGAAACCAACAATCACAAGCATGGTGCTGACTGACCAAAGATCAAGAACAGATGCAACTTGGATTTGACCCCAGTGAACTGCAGGTTTATTTCTTGTAATTCTACTCCTTCATATCAAATTACCAATAAACAGGATCCAAGCAAGTAAAGATATATTGAATATCCAAACAAAATTGAAATACCAAATAAGAATGATCTCATGTGAGTAAATACTAAATAAATACCTCACTCACTCATTCACGTAAAAAAAACAATATCTGGAGCACTGTGCTCAAACAAACAAACAAACAAAACAAATAGTCTTAGTCACTGTGTAATGTGGGAGGAAAGTCCAGAGGAAGTCTGTCCATATTATTTTCCCTTCCACCCAGCCATTATTGTAATGCTTTAGCTCTAGACGAAGCAAGTCTAGATTTTCCACAGATTCTCCCATCTCACTGGGGCTCCTTCTTAATTTCAATGTAGTAACTTCTTTTGATCAGAATCATATATTTTCAGAGACTAAAATATAAGTCCAGCTCAAGGTTCTACTACACCAAATCAGTACCAGTTTGGAGAGTGCGGTTTTCGTAGGGAGCCTTCAGTGCAGATCGAGAGATATCTGCAGGCTGTGATTGGAGGATATTCTGTAAGATTTTTATGTCTTTCAAATGTACATCCATCCAGTTATTAAAACTGACCATGTTTTTCTATATTTAGTACTGTCTTTTTCAACATGATGACTTATGCTGAATGTGACCACAGCTATTTTCAAGTAGGTGACATTTGGTGCGAAACTGGGGGTGGTGTGTTTAGCTTCCGGTACTCGGAAAAGGAGCTGGCTAAGCTAGTCATTTTTATTTTTTTTATTGCTGCTCTAAGGCCAAACTGTGCACACACGTACAGGTAATAGCTGTTGAATGCTTAGTTATTTAAAAAAAAATCATAACGTTACTATAGAAGTCTATGGGAAAACATTTGGTTGTGTGTAACCTGTAGGGTGAGTGCACATTTCAGTAATTCATACTTTACATGCTTTTCTGTTTATATTTCACCATGGATACACCATGGAGGCAAATTTAAAAATAATGACAGTGAAGTTGGGGACATTTTGGGTTGAATGGAGCATTTGGATGGGCTGGAAATGAATGTTGCTTCGCATTGTGGTCGATCTCAGCATGAACCCCCCAAGGTACCTCTGTCCAACAAACCCTCCTCCTGCCTTCTGAATTTGTTGAAACTGATGAATTTGACAACAAATTAGGATAAAGTCACCACTGCCACAACAATTTCTGACTTGTGTCAATCGCTTGCAAGTCAAGTTACGCGATGCCGTTATCTTGAATATGAAGCATGTACACTGCTGACAGCAGAATATGTCAAACATCCCCTTATTTATAGTAAACAATGTAGCATACCAATATGTCTTTCTGTTAGGTGCTCTTGTGTGAATGAATGATGCTATTTTTCTATTAAGTTTCTTAAAACAGACTTATTTTTCACTCATATAACTTTCAAATAATTATTTTGTCCCCTCAAGAACTGACTCCTGGCTGTTATATCCAAACTGGTTTGCCATTTGATATTGTCTGAACACTTTTTTCAGCTTTTCACATGCCTGATGTTGACTGGGGAGGTATATGTGCACTCATGCAGAAGAAGTAGGAGTTTCGACATCGAATTTGGCATTTGGAGAAGCTGATCCGAAGTCCGGTGTTGGCAGTGTGTGATCGACAACCCTTGTTTTGCCTCGCTGCGCTTTATT
Organism: Haliotis cracherodii; assembly: GCF_022045235.1. Lineage (NCBI taxonomy): Eukaryota > Metazoa > Mollusca > Gastropoda > Lepetellida > Haliotidae > Haliotis > Haliotis cracherodii. The sequence goes on along the minus strand of NW_027266343.1, from coordinate 53,921,768 downwards.
ACCTTGTAGAAGTTGTGGAACTTGGACATGTAGGTACAGTAAGTACATTTAAGAACCCCAGTCCACTTGAGGCCCCTCTGTTGCTCACTATCAAGTGCCATAATAAGATGACCCTCATGCACTAGACATTTCTGACAGTGCTCCCTTAATGCCTCACTGTGCAGTTTTTTAGTTTGCAAACATGAAGTAAGGGCTATACACCAGTCCCAGAACCTGCTTAGATGAAAATAATACCCACTGGCTCTTTTGGAATGTAACATTATGGTTCTGAAATCATCTGTAAAGAATGTGATAGTGTTCGACAAAACTAAATTATCTCCCCTGTTTAGTAAAATGCATTGTATCTTTCATTCCCCTATAAACCCATAAATTATTGGAGAGAAACACTATTTTAAGCTGGTATTGCATGACACTGTTAATTGTGAATAAAAAGAATTACATTTATGTCAGAATAAGCTGTACATTTTCAAAATTATATGGAATTTTAACTTTGTTTCATTGAAACTGGCAAATAACTGAAATAAGCAAGTTTAGCCACCTTGAAACATTAAACAGTAAGAATGTTTGATGTCCTGTGAGTATTTTAAAGTCTTAACTAAATAAATCAATAGAGTTAAGTGTAATTTCCTTCCATGTTGTGGTTTCAAAAAGCTTTTTACTACTTGAGGGTCCATTTCAATTTCTCGGCTTTAATAGGCGGTATGGTTCACTGGTCAGTGTGTGAGATTGCTGTTAACAATGCACCCCTTTATTTCCTATTTTCTGGTAAAGTTCATTATCCAGCCTTACATATATGATGACTTTAAAGCTGCTTAATGTGTCCCTTGCTTATTGTTGGCCTGAATTCCATGCTCTCTGTCCAATTTTGAGATATTTTTTCTGATTCCTTTCCATGTGTACTTATGTCATCAGCCTATATCATAGAGGATTATACTTTTGATTTTTGGAGTATATGAAAGCACAAACATTTGTGATAGCCCCTCCATAGATGATTTACCAAATGCTGACAGCCATTTGAGTGTTTAATTATATAAACAATGGATGGTGTAAGTTCGAGCAATCTCAAACAATATCAATCGCATCATGTCATGAGTGTCAAAACCATATTCCATGAATGTAGCAGACTCTGCTATGTTCTGATGATGTCAGCAAAGGAAGGCAAACAACAGACCACTACTCAATTTTAAATATGTATTGTAACTGGTTTTGAGGTTTAAAGATTTGTTCAATTTTTTTAGTCGAAAAAATATTTTAGGGTGATATGATCTATGCAGCCTCAATCATTTATAGAATTGACCCCTGACCACCATCTTTTATGAAATATAAATGAACTTCCATGGTCAGTGCATGAAGGTAAAATCTTCTTTATTAATACAGAAATGCCTTTTGTAAAACATTGATGAAGTGTACATCATTAAACTCTCACAACTCTTTCTGTGCATCAAAACTATGTATTCTGGTGCCATATAGACATGCTGGATAGGAACAAGTAGTGAAGCTTAATCCAATTTCCATTTTTTTTCTGAGAAGCTACATATATATACAACATATAAATCACAGATTTGACAAGTGCAAATATATTCTGATTTGTCTACAGGTTCTACTACACCAAATCAGTACCAGTTTGGAGAGTGCGGTTTTCGTAGGGAGCCTTCAGTGCAGATCGAGAGATATCTGCAGGCTGTGATTGGAGGATATTCTGTAAGATTTTTATGTCTTTCAAATGTACATCCATCCAGTTATTAAAACTGACCATGTTTTTCTATATTTAGTACTGTCTTTTTCAACATGATGACTTATGCTGAATGTGACCACAGCTATTTTCAAGTAGGTGACATTTGGTGCGAAACTGGGGGTGGTGTGTTTAGCTTCCGGTACTCGGAAAAGGAGCTGGCTAAGCTAGTCATTTTTATTTTTTTTATTGCTGCTCTAAGGCCAAACTGTGCACACACGTACAGGTAATAGCTGTTGAATGCTTAGTTATTTAAAAAAAAATCATAACGTTACTATAGAAGTCTATGGGAAAACATTTGGTTGTGTGTAACCTCAAAGCATGTTACAGATGTTTACAACTTTTTTGAAACCAACAATCACAAGCATGGTGCTGACTGACCAAAGATCAAGAACAGATGCAACTTGGATTTGACCCCAGTGAACTGCAGGTTTATTTCTTGTAATTCTACTCCTTCATATCAAATTACCAATAAACAGGATCCAAGCAAGTAAAGATATATTGAATATCCAAACAAAATTGAAATACCAAATAAGAATGATCTCATGTGAGTAAATACTAAATAAATACCTCACTCACTCATTCACGTAAAAAAAACAATATCTGGAGCACTGTGCTCAAACAAACAAACAAACAAATAAATAATAAAACTTTCCCTAAAAAAATAAATAAAAAATAGTTAGACCCACCTATTAGTTTCTCTAAAACATGGAATAATGAACAGGCACAAAATAACAAGACCCACCTCCTATTGGGCTCTCTCTTGTACATCCTGAATGGGGTGCTGACAGACCTCTCCAGGGACCTCTTTTGCGTCTGCTCACTTTCAGCCATCTTGGATTTTCAAACTGTAAACCAAAACAAGAAGTTATTTCAGTTTTTATCAGTGAATTGAAAAACATTTCCTACCCAAAAAATCACATGATTAAAATAATTTACATATGTTTAAACCAGACTTTAAAAACAACTCAAGTCATTGGAAAAAAACACTGATCACCACAGTCACACACGATTATACCACGGACTTGTATAACGGTTATATAGGTCCGTGATTATACCTACTGAAAATACCTTCCCGATTCAACACATGAACAGATGAAGTATAGAGAGATCAATGAATAACTTGGGTTGAGGAAGGTATGGTGCTTATGAATGATATCTAGATATACTTGAAAGGAGAAAACGAATCCAAATAAGTTAATGAAATTTGTATACTTAACCGAGACCGACCGCCGTGGGTCTGTGACAGCTGATGAGAATGGTATGTACACAATTACTTTGGATGACATTCTGCACATTGATGTAATAGCATGTTGAGTCAGGTTGCAAACATTCATGCAACAAGTACATGTATAATAAATATTTATAGGACCTTTCCAGCCCACAAAAAGCATTCCATCTCACTTTCGTAGGTCAGTTTGTCAGGCTTTTGAGGGCAAAAACAATTGGGTTGGTAAGGAGTTCACCCATTATCCTAACTCAATGTTATTTGTATCATTTATGATCATTGCTGAATATCCATTTGACTATTCCAGCTAAAAACACTTCTAAGACACAATCATGATGTCAGTGCTGGTACTGGTACTCTAGATGGAGGTATGGGGTGGTTGGGTAGCCTAGTGGTTTAAGCGTTTGCCTGTCATGCTGAAGACCCAGGTTCCATTCCCCACAAGGGTAAAATGTGTGAATCCCATTTCTGGTGTACCCTGATATGATATTGCTTGTATATTATTAAAAGTGGCATAAAACCTCACTCACTCACTCGATGGAGGTCACAGTCTCTATTGGTCCAGCTTTTAAGGGTTAGAAATTATGTTTATTATTCTCTGTCTGTGAAAATGAAAGATATCCTCAAGGAAATGTAACTCGTCCTTTCTGCATATTACAAGACGCAGACCATGCAGACAAGAAGACTTAAGTTATCGTCAAACTGATGATGATAGCCCATAGTATAATGTATGGGCTATACACACAGAGTGCAGAGGCGGATCAGGATTTTTAAAAAAGGGAAGTGGGGTGTGGAGGGGGGTGCACATATTACCTATAATACAAAAGAAGATGTGGTCGAGGGGCAGTTAACGTGTGAGGTGTCTGAAACAAAAGGTGCACGCCCCCTCCAGATCTGCCGCGTGACTGTCTGCTCCTTTAGAAAACTCTGCACCACTATATACGAGCATGAACAAACAACAATGAACTACTAATTCAGCGTTAGAAACTTGTACACTAAAACTTATATTGATAACACATGCCAAACAGTGTTTGAAATAATCTAAAACCCACCAAGACGGTCGGGCAGGAGTTGCCAGCCCGTCTTCAAATTAAGTTACCTGCCCGCATTCATACATTATAAATATTGATAAATCACGAAACATAAGAGACAAATCGCGTCTTGATTCAGTGGAACTAATGCTGACAATTACTTGCGAATCTACCGGGAGTTATAATAACATTGAAAGTTGTAAGTTGGCTTAAATTCATCTGCCAAACAGTCGGGCAGGTGGAGGAAAATTTCATGCAGCCCGACAGAAAAGTTACCAGCCACGGGCAGGTGAGCATGCAGTTGTTTCGGACACTGACAGAAAAACCCTTAAAAAGGGCCAACTTCTGCTAGTCCTTATCATACCTTAACTATAGGGCAGTTCGGCAAGAGCAAAAGGACTAGTGCCAATTTCTAACGTTGTAATTATACAAATGATACACTTTAGTGTCTACACTGTATTCTAGATAACAAAGAAGCCAGTGTCCCATTACAACTGAACATCCACACACCATTGATTACTTGATTACTGATTACACTGATTGCTACGGTAACGGCAATTACTCAATTACATTAATACATTGTATGGTTGAACTTGTCATTATATCAACACATTGCAAATGTCAGCATTATCAATATGTCACTGAACAACAACCATTAGCATCACGATAACCTACACAATAACTTTCATGGACCTATTACAGATCCAGTGTAAAACATGTCAGCTTGTCAATGCACCAATCTCATTAAAATCAGATCTTAGTTCTCATTATCACTAAACAAAGATCTGAGGACATCCCATTACGGGTCAGGTCAAAATGACCTTTCATCCAACCAATTAAAGCGTCTCTTACCAAATCATGAAAGGGACACTCAGAATGTGTTTTCTAATCATGCAACCTCCAAAACCATAACACGGGGTATTCCGAAAGACAGTTACGGCATGTACGAGTGATTCCGTCAAAATTATTGTCCATCTCTCGCTTCCGTGGGATAAACATTTGAATGGAGGAGGCGTTGCACAGTATGTGGGAAGCACTGCCATATAATCGTAACCATATATTAGACATTCCGGAATGTTTGTTTTTTCAGTTTTCAAAATTTTATCCGTGAACTGTGTCAACATATTTTTCAAGCATAGTCTGAAATGGAAGTCGCCAGGTTGAAACGAGTGCTGTAAAGTTCGAGAGAGCTGCTTTGTTAGTCGATTTCTTGTAAGTCCTTTCAGTTGTCAGTCAAAGTTCGCGAAAGGTCATTCTGACGTCATGGGATGTCCTCAGATTGTTGTTTTGCGGCAGTGAGAACTCACATCTGATTGGTCAATGTACATGCATATTGCTCAACATGAGCAATTACCATATGAGATCTAGAGAATAAGTTCAATAACAGATCCTGGGTAAATTAAATTAACACAAATAAAAAAAATAAACATTCAAACTTCATTAAATACTACCTGAATACACAGGACTCATCATGAAAGGCCAAAATAAAGCAATTATTTGTTTGTCACATTAAGTGCTGCATCCCAAGCTGGAGAAATATTTTTTGCATTTTCAAAAAGTTATCTAAGCTGATGAATACATTTATTATTCATTGTCCCAAACTGAACTGAATAAGATTTTACCCATAAGTGAGTGAGTGAGTGAGTGAGTGAGTGAGGTATAATTTAACATCTCGTTAGCAATATTTCAATCACACAGCAACAAGAACAAATAACAGATTCCTAAAAAGGCATAAAATTATAAAATTACACATAATTAAGTAAATGACAGGCACAGTAAAACAGTTGGGTAAAGATCCCATATTCTGCCTGCTTCCAACCTTGGAAAGCATGTTCCATGTTTATGCCCAGGAGGTTTTCTACACACTGTCACCATGGCATTGTGATCCTGTCAGGGAGTGACAATTATGTACAACAATAATTAAGTTGTGGCATTTCGAACATTGCATGTGTTTTGTAAGTCCATCAACACACAGTGCTGTCTAGACAAACAGACCCACGCAATCATGAAGCAGAGGTATGCAATCATTTCATTCACAGCAATAACTCACAGCTACAATTGTTTTAAAGCCACCAAGCTGTAGATCACCTGGATAGAGTCAACAGTATCTCAACAAAGACTGACAATAAGAGTTGCTATTAAAATGTGTTATGCATAAATGCTGAGAACCTACAACTACCACTAATATGTAATTCGTGTCCAAGACTATTGAGGGGCGGTCGGGTAGACAAGTGGTTAAAGCGTTCACTTGTCACACCAAAGACCTGGGTTCAATTCCCGACATGGGTACAATGTGTGAAGCCCATTTTTGGTGTCCCCTGCCATGATATTGCTGGAATATTGCTAAAAGCGGCGTAAAACCATACTCACTCACTCACTCCAAGACTATTGCACTTATATAGCAATGTGCATGCACGTGTGTGTGTGTGTGTGGCTGCTTGTACTAGTCTGGAGTTATGTCGTTTTTATAGTTCTAGCTCACTGAGATACTATGCCGCAGTTTAACATGAATACCCCACTCAGACATAGTATAATGACTCCAAGCCGACCAGTTCTTATTTTAGGCCTTTTGTGCCGAACGCCAGGCAGGGTAACAACAAGCACCATCACTTAACATCTTTTGGTATGATGGGGCCGAGGATCAAACCCCGAACCTTCCACTCTCCAGGCCTACCACCAGACCACGGAGGCAGTCTCTCTAATGATTTGAACAAAATATGATGTCATCAAAAGGAGAACAAGCATGCTAAGTTCAACCACCTCAACCTGTCAATTTCAAATGATATAAGCCAAACATGCCTTCTGAGAGAATTTAAGAGCTTGGACAAAAGGTCAAAATGTAAATATCGCAAAAACAGAACATATATGAACTCCATTACCATATACCAAAATTCAAAATGAAAAGAAATTACTGGGTAATTGCCACAGTCTTTTAATATGGCTGTTGTGTCGGCCATATTGAAAATCAGACTCTGAAATCGTGAAGAAATCATTTGTGTGAACACACAATGCATTTAGAAAGTAGTCTAATGTTATCAAATGTTATATTTGGGATAACACCAGAGCTCCAGATAAGCTGCGTATCTGCGTGAAATACGAATCAGAAATGCAGAAATACGCAGTAAAATATAATCCAAGTGTATCAAATACGCAACGAACATTACAGATACTCTACAAAAATAAAACTTGTGCGTATCATCAAAACATTGTGAAGTGACCCTGCGTATTCGATTAACAAATCAGCAACTTATTTCGAAATTATAAGTTGGCATTCCGTCAACCTTGCCAAACTCCACGATGACAGTCAGATCATGATCATTTGCCATCGTGTGGAAGTATCGTGGTATTTTTGAGTCCTATAAAGCTCTCGAACCCACACGACACCAGTTTGCAGGGACTAGATGAATAGTGTTTTTAAATAAATGACTTAAATACCCACATGTGTAAAAACTAGTGGGTAACAGAAATTTGAATATGCAGATAGAATTACTGATACCCAATGATTTTAAAATGCATGGGTAAAATACCCACAACACCAAAAGCTTATCTGGAGCTCTGTAACACTTTCTTAGAAAAGGACAGATTGTAGAACTTTTGGGGGGTTGATTCGAACCAACACTGTCAGCACAACCCCCTCAGCCACCAAGGCTATTTCGAATCTGTACTTAACTAAGAAAGTGTTAACCCAAATATAACATTTGTGCAATTATTTGTGGGAAGAAGCATGTATAGCTTCAGCTTCATTAATCTTGTGGTGTCTGAGAAGATGTCTACAAGTGACAATGCATGGCTGACAATAGGCCATGACATTAGCTCATTGACTTTCAGTCAGGTGCCCTAAAGATAGAACTGAGATATCATCAATAAGGTCACAACATAAATATAACCAAATAATTAGTTTGACTACAACTGTCATTTAACAAGCTTAAATCTTTGTGGTGTGGACTTGACCTGGAAAAAGTGACTTCATTGTGTTGTATGCCATGTTGACCAGTATTTCAGTTATGTCATGGCATGTCATCTTAGCTTTGACGAAGGAAAGCCAAAGAACTGCATGACTTAGATTAATAAGTATGCTGCTGACAAACCAAGGATCATATTAATCAGGGTGAATCTATGTTCTTAGGATCCTGACATATGCCTAAGGGAGACAACTCTGTACATGGAATGATGGTGCCTTACACAACTAGGCCACCCAGACCCCTTAGACCTTGACATAGTTCTGTTACTTATCACGACCAGTGTAATCAGCTTCATCGAAAGTTATCACTGACAAATACATTACTGGCAGCTCATAAAAGGGTAAAAAAGGTTCTCACAACAAAACATCATTTACCTTTAACTGCTTTATTTTCTCTGATGAAGTTACTGCTTATGAACACATTGTTGGCAGCTGTTTAAAGGCTTTTAAAACACACCATGATTTATCCAGCACCACCAAGGTTGGCAGGTAACTGGAGCACTGGTGTAGAGAAGGTACCCTACAAAAGTAGATCCAGGGTAGGTGAGGTGAAATAGTGTTTAACGTCGCGTCCAAGATTATTGCACTTATATAGCGACGTGCATGTACGTGTGTGTGTTTGTGTGGCTGCTTGTACTAGTCCGGACTGATGCCGATTTATAGTGCTAGCTCACTGAGATACTATGCCGCAGTTTAACATGAATACCCCACTCAGACACAGTATACTGACTCCGAGCCGACCAGTCCATGTTTTAGCCCCTTAATGCCGAGCGCCAGACAGGGTAACAACAAGTACCATCCTTAAATGTCTTTTGGTATGACGCGGTCGGGGATTGAACCCCGGACCTTCTGCTCTCAGGGCGGACGCTCTACCACTAGACCACGGAGGCGGTCAGATCCAGGGTAGAATAGGTCTTCACCAACTTCACCACCATGCTTGCCGTAAGAAGGCTACTATGCTTGTCATAAGAGGCGACCAACAGGATCGGGTGGTCAGGCTCACTGACTTGGTTGATGTATGTCATTGTATTCCAATTGTGTGGATTGATGCTCATGAGGTCAATCACTGGATTGTCTGGTCCAGACTCGATTATTTACAGACTTCTGTCATATAGCTGGAATAATGCTGATTGTGGCGTTAAACAACAAACAAACAAAACAAACAACAAATGTTGCCCCAGATGTAGTGAAGGATGTTATACACTGCTTATTAAAACCATATGCAAAGAGTTCAGAGATTAAGCATTTGTGAATTTCAGTTCAAATACTGATCAAACTAAAACCTTTTTGATATTAGTTATTTGCAAATTATATATCCTTTTGTGCTGCTGTTTTCTGTAAGAAATGTGTCATGTTCACAACAAAAGTAAATTATCGGTCTTATAGGGTAAGTGAGTGAGTGAGTAGTTTTACACCGCTTTTAGCAATATTCAAGCAATATCACGGCGTGGGACACCAGAAATGGGCTTCACACATTCTACACATGTAGCGAATCGAACTCGGGTCTTCGGCATGACGAATGCTTTAACCACTAGGCTACCCGACCGTCTTATATGGAATGTTTATGAAGAGTACATACAGATGGTCCAGTTGGTCTGGGGGAACTTCTAGGAGCAGGGCCCTTAGAGCAGCAAATACGGTACATCGTGACAGGCTGTAAGAAGCTGGCTCTGACCTAGTACCCAGACAAACTAGTGGCTGACAGCATGATCACTATCCCATACCAATCGGGTGCAGGTTCACACAATTAGCCAAGTCGCAACAAGAATAATCGGAACCATTTCAACCCAGATTCCACATTAAACTTACATCCAGAACACAAGCAAGTGGGACCATGTTTGTATAAGAATAAAAATGTTAAGGGTCAGTCTGCTATATTCCAACTATATGCCAACAACCGGTAAATAATGAAATCTGGTTCAAATAGAACCAGTGGTTGATAGCATGAGTAACGACCCACAACATTGAGGGATGCTAAACTAACATTTATGTTAGTTAGGTCTTGACACATATATTGTGGGTCTTTTCCATCGCAAGATCATTACCTTGTGAGTTCTCTACAGAGATACATTATGCCTCATGTAACTTTGAAATGCTACTTTCTCGTCAGTTTGTCATGGTGGAATTTCAGTATGTCCCATGGTGTCAGGAGAAATATGGTCTGTTAAACCCACACATACATGTACCAGTGTTTCCAGCCCAATATCCACCACATAGCGGTTCATGGTCACCCTGTAAGTTGGACAAACAATTGCTGAAGAGTTTCTTTAAACACACACATACATGTACCAGTGTCAATAGCCAATAGCCAATAGCCAAGTGGTCTGTGAATAATTCAATCTGGTTCAGGCAAACTAGTGACTGAAAACAACCGCAACAAGGCTTCCCATCAGGGAGCAAGCATCAGCCATGTCATGCAGCTTGACCACCTGATCCCCATTTGAGACAAAACTTACGTTCGTGACATTGTTACGACCAGCAGAGGTTGCTGGGGACCAATTTTAACCGGAATCACGATTGCAACACACAGCCTTTCAGTTGTGGATGTTTTAAACCTTATTTTCAGTATCAGGGATTGATTTAAGGAACTGGATTTACCTTGCACAAGGTGCATGTTGACATGAACAGCTTGTTGCACCAGACAAAAACAGGTTGCACCCTGGTCCCATAAATTTATCAAAATTGAAACATAGATGCATAAACTGGTCTAACTAAAGTAAAATCTCGAATCTCTGATGACTGTGTCATGTGTCATGAACTACACACAACACTGGGATGAGTGATGCAGAATGGTGAATAAACCTGAGAGGTACTGAGTGTGTTCACAGATTATTGTTATGTTGTTATTGAATTTTGTTTACATAAATAGGCATAAATATACATAAGTATTAAGTTGTATTTTTCAATAAAAGGTTGCACTGGTGCATGTTTTATATACTGTAAATCATGAAATTAATGCGTCTCCAAAAGAATGCGACCGCTGGCCCCTAGCCCAAAATGCTACTCAATATGAATTCGACTACCCCCTCCTCTTACTTACTTACTTACTTTGGAGATTTAACGTGCGCTTTCCGACTGATGCGTATTTCGCACACGGACCCCTTCCTCTCAATCATCAGTGGATTTATATCTAAAGGAAATGTCTTCTGTCAGGTTTACAGGAGATTCCTCACCTTAATCCAATCTCACACCAAATACATGTAGCTTATTAGCGCCGAGTAGAGTACTTCTGCTGAAACAATACATGCGCACTGGCTCGTGTCGGCCTTTGACGCAGTCACAAAGAACAATGACACTGTGTTGCATGGGTGCCGTCTGTCTGGACTTGCAGGTGTTATCAGTGATGACATAAGTGAGTAGAACTCTTGTCTTGACCCCAGCAGTGACGATTCACGGGATGTAATTGTGTTTGAATGACATTGTTTATATACTTGTTACAAGTGCTGCTCAATAAACAGTGATGTAGAATACATAGTTCTTTGTTTCAGAGTATGTCGAAGTTGGTATTTCTGCTATCCAAAATGTCTTATCGCAATCTCATTAAAATCAGATCTTAGTTCTCGCTTCCGCTAAACAAAGATCTGAGGACATCCCATTACGGGTCACGTCAGGCCGACCTTGACCAAACTTTGATCGAACAATGGAATGACCAATCAGAAAGAAGCTTTCTCCTGCTTTACGGCACTAATTTCAAATTGGCGACTACGCTTGAAACATATTTTGAAAAATTCTCGATTACAAATTTAAAACATAAACAAAAGAACATTCTGGAATGGCTAATAGATGGTCTAGATTGTATGGATTCAGTCGTTAAACCCATAACTATTGCTCGGAATACCCTGTGTTAAAGTTTTTGAAATTGCATGATTAGAAATCACATTCCGACTGTCACTTTCATAATCTGGTAAGCGACGCTCTGATTGGTCAGATGAAAGGTCTTCAGATCTTTGTTTAGCAGTAGTGAGAACTAAGGTCTGATTTAATGAGATTGGTCTTATCGTTGATATACATGTGATGTTTAATAATAAGACCACTCGCATTTTTTGCATTTAATTCACGCTCGTGTTAATTTCAAGATTTACAGTAGCTAAATCGACCCCTTAGTAGTATATATACTATCCACAATCTGCAACCATCTTGACCACCCGCTCCCTGTGAGATGCTTCTTTTAACCTACAAACATGAATACTTGAGATATATTCTGCTGTAATTCTCATTTCACGACAGTGTGTGTTGACAAGTTTCTTTCATGGGTCAGTCAGAGGTGAAGAATTACAGCTGAGATAGGTCTATCAGAAGGTCAATGAAATAATGTAGTTCCGATTGCATTTATTTCTAAATAGTGTATCGGTAGGCTTTTACTGTTTCCTGTATCTACAAAAGCCCTAGATGGCTTTAAAGTTAGAAGTGTTTGGAATATTTCTTCAACTGTGCTTTTTGTGTTGTCAAAAACAGTAAAGAAACGCTAGGATCGGCACCGTATGATGTTGTTTTTCAGCTTAACTCCGCACACAGCAATATTCCAGCTATACCAGGGCAGCCTGTAAAAGACCGAGTCAGGACCACTGTGTAACTTGGGATTGGAATCCCATATGCTCCATAAGAAATAAGACAGATATTTTGTCCACATTGTCCACATACAGGCTGCCGCCATGACCAGATTCTGATGACATTACCCTTGATGCATTGCTAAGGTATAATTCTGTAAGATTTCAAAGGACCAGTGATTTACAATAAAGACTTACATATGAGGTTACAACAACCACATAATCCAGTGATTGATAGCATGAGCAATGATACACAACGTCGGGGTACGGTGACATGCATCAGCTAAGTTGTTGCCTCTTTCAACCAGCATAGGCTGCTGGGGACTTGTTCTAACCTAGAATCTGCATCAATTGGGTATGCAAGAGAAATCAGGATCATTCAGTCAGTCAGTGTTTGTTTGTTTGTTTGTTTGTTTGTTTGTTTACGCCGCATTCAGCAATATTCCAGCTATAAGACGGCGGTCTGTAAATAATCGAGTCTGGACCAGACGATCCAGTGATTGATATCATGAGCATCGATCGATGCAATTGGGATCGATGACATGCTTCAAGCAGGTCACCCACTTTGGTGAGGTTGTTTGAACAGGCATGATCTGGGTTAGAACTTAACAAACTTCTTTAGCACAAAATCATGGGGGCCAGTACATATTTCCAAACTTCCCCTTTGTTTTAATATTACAAGGGCAGGTTATCTTTACCCAGGCTAGAAAAGCCTTCGACTTAAATTCTAACCCTAATGGTACTGAGGGACCAATTAAGAATCATGATCCTGTTGCTCCTAAGGGAGACAACTCTACACAAATAAGTAAGTTGCTGCTCTGAGCATACCAAGGTGTGTAATATCATGGTGTCCATTGTTATTGCAGCCCAGGTATATATATACATGTCTATACACCATTGTGTGTTGCCAGATTTATTCACTATGTCAGCAAATATGCATGTGCATAACACAGAATGCATGAAAGCCAATAGCTTGACCTGAAATATGCATTAACACTGCACTGTCACGCCAGGTGTACAAGTCAATGTAATATACCAATCCACTTCAGTATCAGGATAGATGTCTTGTTATTACCCATATGTATCACAAATTGGGAGGAAATAATGCCCTTCCCTTCTGAGGACTGTTTATTGAGATTGAACAAGATTATGACACGAAAAAAAGAAATATATTTCCAGTGCAATGCCACCTGAGTCCTTCTGTGATTCATAATATATGCCGAAAACAGGAAACAATCGACGATGATTTCACGATTCAACAGGTAAACTGTCCCGTTCATCGCTGACAGAACAGATGCACTGTTGTGTGTTAGAAACAGGTTGAGAGTTGCAGATCAAAATAATGTGGGGTTGCACTAGTCTAAACGACGGTCCTCTATTATTCTAACTTACATTCGAAGTTGTACGTCAAGCACTTCCTGCTGATCACATCGACAAAGAACGTAAGTCTTCGGAGCCGTGAGATGACTCCTTCGGTAAAATACGGCACGTCGGTTCGACCCGAATCAACCCGATCTTTGTTTACATCCGGTAAGGGCACCACGTGGAGAGGGTGTGTCAGCAAAACTCGCATAAACACCGCATGTTGAATGTGTCAGTTTAAGCTATACAAACCTGATATTATTCTAAATAATAAAATAATTTGAAGGCTGCGAATAAATCAATCTCTTTAATTAATCATAACGAAGTTAATCAGATTATTTACCTATCGATCTGTGAACCCGGAAGCATTAATCGCTAGTTAACCTAGCAGACGATGTTCTCCCTGACACCATCACCATCACAAATGTCACTTTGAAAACAACGTATTATTGTTTTCACATTTTCTAATCATGTTTTCTAAACAACAACTGTTACAACCGTGTATCGTGGTGTGTAACAGAAAAAAACCGACACGCTATCAAAATTCAAATAAACATAGGCTATATATAAAACTTACATTCGTGTTCAGACACGTCCCGTCATCCAACAAAGGGAGGGAAATATTTGACATTACTGGTGACAAGAGCGGATACTGACATCAAACTAACGGTGTATTATCTCATTTCACATCTGACCGATGATGATCCCACAGATTCAGCAGCGATGGAGGCACAATGAGGCAACGGCCGACGGGTATGACCTGCCGCTCTTCAATTACCAGGAGATGTGGTGACAGTCGCACTTACGTCACACAACGGTGGCATCATTACACCTATAAACCCTTTCCTCCGTTGGTAGAGTATGTTCCCGTAGAAAGCCTCACAAAGTTCACTCTACTTACGTCTATACATTATCAGTAACAATGTAACGTTTTCAACCATTTTGAATTATTTGCTTGTATTGCAGAATTAGATATACAAGCTGCATATTTTTATTGATTTTTCATGTACATATACTTGTAATGTTTATGCTCCTGTGCTCAAAATTTAAGCAATATTAGGAATTCAGTAATAATCTTGTAATGTGAACTATGTCCTCGCTCTTTTGAACAGACATTCATACGTTTATCATGTATTTATTTATATCTGTTCCATTACTTCTTAAAACTTGTCGCTATATGTCTGAAAGAATGCCAGTGCGACGTTTAATTTTAACTCATTCACTCACTTCTTAGAAACTTTCTTGTGTCTTATGGTTCCATTTGGAACATTTTAAGTAATATCAGATTTATGTAGGTATGATGTATTGTTATCTAAATCTGAACTGAAATGTGTGAAAAGTGATTGATTGTTCATTCATTAAATAACATGTACTGAGGATTAGATTGCTAATTCCATTCAATATTGATTTTAAAGAAGAAGTCTGCCTCTATACAATCGAGACATGCTACTAGAGTGGGGGACTAGCAGCTGTCTGAAAGGTCAAATATGGTGTTATAATTTGACATAACATGAAATGTTGAATTTTGAAGTTTTTGATTAATTTTAAATTTAATGTGTCAGTGTTGTTTTTCAGAGGATGGGTCAGGGTGAAGAGAAGACGTAAATCATTTGTTGCAAAGTTTCAAGGCCAAGACATCATGTTTTCAAGGCAAGAATGTTTCTTTGCTTGAAATAGTTCAATAGATCAATTAAAGAAAAATGTTATTGAATATGGCAACAAGAAGTTAATTAGCCCATAATAACTGATGGTTTACTTGCTGGGGTACTTTATCTAATTTGTTTTGTCTGGAGAATTTGTTATGAGGTACTTAGGTACCCCAGAAAGTTTTTAAATATCTGAGATAGTCAGCACAACATGCATTTATCAACAGGGAATGTTTACTTTTAAATTCTGAGTTTGCTTCTGAATATTTCTGGAAGCTGCAGACTTTTGACTAGTCCTGCACCATGACTGTGGAATATATGTATTTTATGAAAAATAAAAATCTAGAAATGTATACAAAAGCAAGTCTAGCCAGCTCTAATCAGCATAGGGAATTTCTTTTTTTTTAGAGTCAAGAAGGATATTGGGGGATATAAGATTTCATAGACTAAATGTTAGTTGAACTTTTGACTAAAACTCTGTTTGTTTGAATCATTGTCCCCCTTCTCTGTCATTGTCATCATGGTATGGATCGCTGCTAAGACTTTCATTCACTGGTTTGCCTGGTCCAGATGTGATTATCTGAAGGTGGCTGGGATATAACCAGTGTGGCATGAAGTCTGCTCAGACTGGTTTACCTGGTCCAGATGTGATTATCTGAAGGTCGCTGGGATATAACCAGTGTGGCATAAAGTCTGCTCAGAATGGTTTACCTGGTCCAGATGTGATTATCTGAAGGTGGCTGGGATATAACCAGTGTGGCATGAAGTCTGCTCAGACTGGTTTGCCTGGTCCAGATGTGATTATCTGAAGGTGGCTGGGATATAACCAGTGTGGCATGAAGTCTGCTCAGACTGGTTTACCTGGTCCAGATGTGATTATCTGAAGGTCGCTGGGATATAACCAGTGTGGCATAAAGTCTGCTCAGAATGGTTTACCTGGTCCAGATGTGATTATCTGAAGGTGGCTGGGATATAACCAGTGTGGCATGAAGTCTGCTCAGACTGGTTTGCCTGGTCCAGATGTGATTATCTGAAGGTGGCTGGGATATAACCAGTGTGGCATAAAGTCTGCTCAGAATGGTTTACCTGGTCCAGATGTGATTATCTGAAGGTGGCTGGGATATAACCAGTGTGGCATGAAGTCTGCTCAGACTGGTTTGCCTGATCCAGATGTGATTATCTGAAGGTCGCTGGGATATAACCAGTGTGGCATTAAGTCTGCTCAGACTGGTTTACCTGGTCCAGATGTGATTATCTGAAGGTGGCTGGGATATAACCAGTGTGGCATTAAGTCTGCTCAGACTGGTTTGCCTGGTCCAGATGTGATTATCTGAAGGTCGCTGGGATATAACCAGTGTGGCATGAAGTCTGCTCAGACTGGTTTGCCTGGTCCAGATGTGATTATCTGAAGGTGGCTGGGATATAACCAGCGTGGCATAAAGTCTGCTCAGACTGGTTTGCCTGGTCCAGATGTGATTATCTGAAGGTCGGTGGGATATAACCAGTGTGGCATAAAGTCTGCTCAGAATGGTTTACCTGGTCCAGATGTGATTATCTGAAGTACTCTGGGCTATAACCAGCGTGGCATTAAGTCAAATTTGCTTGTGTAATCACTCATAGGCTTCATAGAAAAAAAATTAAAAACCTCTTAATACCTTATTATAAATATTCCTTTGCTTGTACCAAGTGTGTGCATCTGCCAAGGGTAATTAATCAAATGGATTATTGAATAAGAATGTGACAGACTCAATGCATCAGCCAGCAATAAGGCAATATATATCATTAGTGGAGAGGGGATATTGGGGTAGCCAAGTGTTGGCTCATGAAGCTGAAAGCCTGGGTTTGATTCCCCATATAGGTGCCATGTGTGAAGCCCATTTCTGGTGCCCCCCACTGTGATGTTGCTGGAATATTTAACTGACTTGCTTGTCAAGCCACCTGCCCACCTACCCACTCACTCAATTGTATCTATGTTTTGTGGACTTTCTAAAGGCTTTGATTTTATTTAGAGGACAAAATGATGGAATGTTTTATCACCAGAAGAGTTACAAATAGATTATCACTCGCGCAGTTAAATACTCATTAGGTATAAAATTCCCAGCTTTCTTAGTGTGTCTGTTTGTTGTGTAATAAAGAAAATGCATTCTCATTCTTATCAAAATAATGACTATTTGAATTATCACTAAATTAAGACTTGGTTGATATTTTGAATATCAAAACAGTGGAATCCTCTTTATTATTTCATGATATAAAATATAAACCAAAGTCTATTCTACAAAGCTGTAAATCATCTTCTAGAATAGAAAAACTTCATGTTGTCCTAAAATATCCTTCATATAGTAGTTTCTTTGTTGTATTTCCATAAAGCACATCGCAAATATGTGTTCCATTAATAAATCCACCTGCACACTCACATTAGGAAGTCATGAAAGTTGTAATCTGATAGTACTAATTTTATCAGATAGGAGAAAAAGCCAAGGGACATTATAAACAGGAAATTGGCCTTGGTTTGTTTACCAATGTGACCACTCAGGATAATATCGGGCCAAATAGCTGTAAATCCAGCTACCCCCTCCTCACAGGGCACTACCTGTACAAGCAATCATGTCAGGGGTCACGGGCAGTAAAACAGGGGCCAAACAGCCCTTTGTTGGGGCCTTGAGACTGGTCAACATGGCCTGAAAGGCTGATCTCTGTACGTGGGCTGGGTTTATTATTGGTGTTTTTCGGGGGCAATATAGTCCCTTTGATGGTGCTCTTGCTTGTGCCCTACTCATTCAGAGTTTGATTCCGCACAATGGGTGTGTATGTGTATGAGGACAATTGTTCGTGTTTTCTTTCATCTAAAAAATATCATTGTACACGTGGGGTAGAATTTCTTTGTCTTTGATGTGGCCGAGGTGACTCGTGTATTAGTGTGTTGCTTTTATTAGGGGTGGATTAATCATACAGGTGTTTTTTGCTGAAGTCTGTTCTTCCTTTAGGGTGGGACCTGTGAAGATCTGAGGTAGAATAGGTCTTCAGCAACCCATGCTTGTTGTAAAAGGCGACTATGCTTGTCTTAAGAGGAGACTAACGGTATCAGGTGGTCAGGCTAGCTGAGTTGGTTGATGCATGTCATCGATCCCAATTGTGTGGATCAATGCTCATGATGTCAATCACTGGATTGTCTGGTCCAGACTCAGTTATTTACAGCCCCTTCTATATAGCGGGAATATGAGGGCAGTGTAACCCATAAAAAAAAAATCTTTTGGGTGGGGATAAGAAGATTGGGTGTTTACAGGAGGTGCTCACACCCACCCTTTGTTCAGACTTGTCTTACAAGATGTGGCAATCCCTCTATCACATGTTGCGGTCACTAGTCTAGTTCCATGATGATTTCAAGCCATTGTAAGTTTTGTAAGCTCACCTTAGCATGAAATAAAATGAATCCCTATAACATTGGTAATGTGAGTGAGTGTGTTGGTTTTAACGCCGCTTTTAACATTATTCCACTTTCCAGTTATATCAAGGTGTGTTAGCTCAATGTGTGAGGAAAGCCCGAAGTGATGCAGGTCTCAGACATTTACCACTTCAGTGAAACCCATGAGCACAGGTATGGTGCTGACAAACCTAGAAATATAATTTGGTCGAACCGGGATTCAAATTGCAGCGCCTTAGACGACTTGGTCACCTGTGCCCCCCCCCCCCTCCCCCCCCCCCCCTCCCCCTATTGGTAATGTGACCATATCATATACTTCAACTTAAATATCAGTTCAATATATTGTTTGTTATTGTTTTTGTCTATTTTATGTTCCAAGTTTTGCAATCTATCTCAATATAGTAAAAATCTTATTTTATTTTATTAAAGTTGAATAGGTTAAAAAACAGGTCCTCTGCTATATTTTATATTATTTTCACTTTTATCACACAAACAGTTAATATGTAAATAGGTTTGCAAAATTACATAAAATGTGATAAAAATGTAATTTATTTTCAAACATTTTATACCTCACTGTTATCAATATTTCAGAAAAACAGTTGTCTATCCAGTTTGTGGGATGTAAGTCTCAACAGATGGGTCCCATGAACTTTCTTGTCTCCCCAAATATTAAAAAACATCCCCTGCTGGTCATGTGATCATAAATTTAGATGAAGTGGTTAACGTCACTCTGGGAAGACTTTTATTGGTTGACCTCTGGCTTGTGGGGGTCACCATGAATGTTAATAGACTCCAGCATCAAGTGAAGGTGTGTGCTGGTTCAACTGAATGTTTGCACGATACAATGGGAACAAACTGGACAAATTTCAATATTCCAAACAACATTATACTTAAATGAAATGTAGAATTTGTTATGGCTATGGATTGTATGAATGGATAATATAAAGAGTAGGTGAGGGATTGAGTTTTGTTTTATGCCACTTTTAGAAATATTCCAGCATTATCACGGCAGGGGACAGAAATAGGCTTTACTCATTGTACCCACGTTGGGAATCAAACCCAGGCCTCAGTGTGACGAGTGAATGCTTTAACCAGAAGGCTACTGAACGGCCTGAACATATAAAGACAATTTTCCCTAAAAAATGTAAAAACTGACAATAAGTTTCTTTTAAAGTTCAGAACCTCTTTGACCAATCATTGAGCAAGTGGATATTTCAGAACTATAAATGTACCAACCTAGAAAATGTGGAAAATTTGAATTTTTTATTCCAAAGCTGTCTGTTTTGAATTGTTTGTCATAAAAAAGTGAATGACCCGGATGTAGGAATTTACATGTTGCATCTGAGACCAGCCATAAAATGTTGTCGTACAGGATAGTTTACATGAGAGAACAAAACCATTTTGTTCAGCCTGCAAGTATGGAGGAATATGATCTGTTGACTAAATGATCTTTGTATCTACAAGCATACAGACACTGACACCAGTCAGCTTGGTGTATTTGCTAGTCGATGAGTATGGCCGATTAAAACAGTAACTGTATAAAACGCTGTGGCTCGATTGTGATATACTGTAATATGCTGTAGGTATATTTGATTAAGTGACCACACAGTGGCTAAATTGTGACTTACTGCAGTTCACAGTGGCTAGATTGTGATTTACTTCAATATTAAAGGGCTAGATTGTGATTTACTATGAAGTTCTACAACAGTTTTAATGAAGGTCAGAAACAAAGTTTAGGATAAATAACAAGGGACCATATAAAGCAACATGGCCTCCGGCATAATAATGCTTATTCTGATCAGGCATTTATGAATCATACTCCATTGTGTGGTCTTGTATTCACAGTGACACCCATATCATTCCAGTCGGACAAATTCTATATGGAGGTTTTATATTAGATGGTGTTTTAGACAAAACGTCCTCGTCTTCATTTCACCGTGTCTGACTTGACCAGCCAGAACCACATCCATATCAGGATAACTCTTTTGTATTCATATCAACGTATTTCCATGTATAATGACTAAATCCTCTCCCATCCATGAATATGTGAGTGAAAACTCTGTAAGGTGACACTAAGAAGGGGAGGTTGTCATGTTACACATATTTCCAGATTATGTGACAGTGTACCTGCTTGTCATGGGGCGCTCGACTGTCAGACAGGTCAGGTTTTTACAGGGATCTATCTATCTGGGCCTGCGCAGACCCCAAGTCTACAGCAAATGTCAGTTAAAAATCCAAGATTGGAATAAATAGTTTCCAATTCGTGTGAATAAAGCCACAAATAATGTTATTTCCTGGATGTGACTTGTATTAACACGAATCAGGAACGATGTGGAATACGAGGCTTAATGTTACATTGTTGCATTGAATGCAATGGTAAATACATCCAAACTGAATAAATCCCAATTTTGATGGAATATCAAACATTTGTTTGTATGTGTTATTGTAACCCATATTTATTTCATATCCTGCTGTTAATATTTAATTTCATATACCCTCGTCTTTTGTTCCTCTATCATGTAAATTGAAAACAAATGTTAGCTGATGAAAAGTGGCCTTTATACAATCGTCACATTGTTCAACACTACCAGCCTGGGAAGTCTGGGTTAGAATTGGTCCCAAGCAGTCTTTGTTGATTGTACGTGGTGCTTAAATGTTTTGGGTGGTCAGGCTTGGTCATCTTCCTGAGCCAAGGGCGTTAACTGACTATAAAAGTCCAGTTTCCACCCTTGCTGAACTAGGCTGGTATTATGGAGTTACATTTTGGCTGGACTAACAACTGTATGCATGGTCCAATCAAAATCGCGCAACAAAATCGAAATATGGTTCATAAACTGTCGTACAGATTTTGGTTGATTGCAGGATTTGCAATGCATATGCACCGCCAACTCGTTGTCAACAGATATTTTCCAAATCTTTTCATGTTTTTAATCAAGGTGCTCAATCCAGACAATCCAGTGATTGACATCATGAGCATCGATCCCCACAATTGGGATATGAGGACATGCATCAACCAAGTCAGCGAGCCTGACCACCAGATCCCGTTAGTCGCCTCTTACAACAAGCATAGTCGCCTTTTACAGCAAGCATAGGTTGCTGAAGACCAATTCTAATCTGGAACTTCATGGGTCTAGGGTTTGGGGAGGATACCGTCTGTGATTGGTCTTAAATTAATATGTAATTTCTGTCATAACCTTCAGAGTTGTTTTTTCTCAGCTTTCTGAAACCAATCTGTCCTGTGTTTAGGTGACCCACCCTTGAATGTTGTGGTCAGCCTAACCCTAAAATAAATGACCAGTTTCTCAATAGTGGATTATATATCACATGTTAAAGATAGATTCCTCCCAAGGTTATTGATTTGGGTTGTCATCTTTCATGTTTTTCATCAATAATTCCTGTTTGATGATCTACTTAGTCCAAACTATCACCCTCACTAACAACATCTCCAGCTAAGGAGATGCTGGGATCTAGTAGGGGCTGGAGGGGTCAGTTGTTGGTCCGTGAAGGCACTGATGAATTAAAAGTGTTGGTGGTAGTCATATTTATTTATCCGTCCATAAAGTGACTGAGTAGTCTTTAGTTAAGTTTACTTGAAGGAAAACAACCTAAATCGATGCACCACCCAATGAGATATAAAACATTTTCAAGTTGAAACACTTATTAAAGACTGACTAACACAATACGTATACATGTATATAGAAATTCAAAAAACTCAAAGGACTTAGAATGTGGGTAGTTGTGTTTTCACAAAACAAGCTTCATAGACTGTTGAAGCTGATAAGCTAGACCCTCTTCAACTAGAGTGAGTGAGTGAGTTAGTATGTTTTAACGCCGCTTCTAGCAATACTCCAGCGATATCGCGGCGGGGGACACCTTAATGGGCTTCACACATTGTACCCATGTCAGGAATCGAACCCGAGTCTTCGGCGTGACAAGCGAACCCTTTAACCACTAGGCTACCCGACTGCCCCTCTCCAACTAGAAGCCCTGCTTATCGGAGTTACTGCCGCGGTTGCCCTTAAAGGATTGAAGTGATACAAGTATCTTCCATTGATTCGTTAATCAGAAACCCTGCCCATGACATTACACACTGTTTTGTATAGTGACACTTTTTTAAGTTTTTGATTGATCAGCTTGAGTCAAATCCACAAACAGTGATGAGTTAGAAAAATTCTATCATGCTTGTTTTCCATGAAGTTCAAGGTTGTAATTGGTCTTCAGCAACTGATGTTTGTCCCCTGTGAAGATCCGGGTTAGGACTGGTCTTCAGCAACGCATGCTTTGCTCTCATAAGGATTCTTGGTTTGTTGGCTTTGGTTTCCACTGACGTAACGACCTACGACCTGCATCACTTTTGGTCTTTCATGGCTCTTTGATCTAACCTGCTGTCTTGTGACTGGAGCACTGGTGAAGGCTGTGTAGAACTCACTCACTCACTCACTCACTCACTCACTCACCCACCCACCCACCCACCCACCCACTCACTCACTCACTCACTCACTCAAACCTACCCACCCACTCACTCACTCACTCTTGACAGAAGTAAATACATCAACTTCTAATGTATATGTGGCTTGTAGTTCTAAGATGGAATATTTGTATATGTATCCTGACTGGGGTATATGATCTATATTTGATATGGCGTGTGTAGCTTTAAGTTACAGTGCTGAGGACATGTAGGAACAGTGTTTATCAAGACTGTTACATTAGTACCTGAAGACCTCACAGTTGGAGTCTGGTTTATCAATTTGACCAAAAAAACTCAGCCCTCAAAAACAACACAATAGATTTTGTTTTGGATATTGTTTTTCAAAATACTAGTTTACCATATTTCAATTTTGTTTTCTCTCAATACATATTTATCTGATCAACATTTTTATCAGCAGGATAAATCTAACAAAACTGGTCCAATCATCATCGGCAGGCTGTGTATTTGGTTAAGGATAAATCAAACATTGTATTGTTTCCACTGTAACAATCAAAAAGGGTTTGACTGAGTTTTATGGGAAATGTCACCAGCTGGTAGCTGTTTTTGCCTTGTGAATATCTTTCCACATGGTGCCCATCACAGAGTTACCAGGACCCCTGTTCGAAAAATTACAAGTTTTTTCTTCTTTTCGTGGAATAAGATATTACTTTGTGATACATGTGATATCGTCAGGAAAAATATATAAATATAAAATTTATTAGTTTTTACTGACAAAATGAAATATCGAGGCTTTTTCCTTTTATGGAAAAAAAAAATGTATACATGTATATACAAATATGAAATAAGTGGTATTTACAATCACTATTTTGTTTTGTATAAATAAGGTGACAAAACCCTTTCGGTATCCAATAGAAATCTCTGCATAAAGCAGAGTCGATTGTATGATTCCGATTATATCATGAGCATGTGTTTATGAATCACTATCAAAAACTAATGATACCAGGTGTTCGCGAAAAGGTGAGCCTATCCTGCCCCACTGGTGGCACCCATCACAAACACATGCAAAGACAAGTCAATTGTTCACCTGAAAAATGTAAAATATATAAAATGTATGGTTTCAGTGTGTGAAGTGCAGTTTTGGTGTCCCAAAGATGTATATAGATTGTATATACGTCTTTGGGTGTCCCGACCAAGATATTGCTGGAATATTGTCAAAAATGGTGTATAAAAACATTCACACTAAGATAAAAGCGAAACATTTTGGCAATCGTATGTACCTATTACAAAATTGTATTTTTATATAGTAACTGTTTTGTTCCAAATATTTCACATTCTAATACAGCCAGACAAGGCTCGTCTCAATTGCTGATTTTCCAGTTCTTCAAGCAGTGTTTATTGTTACATGAATTAGCCGCGTTAGATCGGTTTGTTGTTTAATGCCGCACTCAGCATTATTCCAGCTAAATGACGGGGGTCTGTAAATAATCGAGTCTTGACCAGACAATCCAGTGATTGACATCATGAGCATCGATCCACGCAATTGGGATCGAAGAGATGCATCAACCAAGTCAGCGAGCCTGACCATAGCAGCGTTAGAAACTAGCATGTTTAATTCACTAGTGCTTATAATGATAACATATAGCAATACCCTTAAAAATGGCAAATTTCTACTAGCTCTTAGAATATGTTACTACTGGGCATTTTGGCAAGGACTACAGGACTAGTGTCAATTTCTATCGCTGATTAATCTATTCAAGTATTCTTTTCAGAAAGTTGTATAGAGACACTGAAAAACCTCAATGTTGTGAATATGTTTTTTGCAAACAAAAAACTGATCAAAATTTTGTCAACCCTTGCGACAGGTTGGATGTTATTGTTTTAGGATGTACAGCAAAGTTAGACATTTGACCGATTGACCGTTCCTTGTATAAGCCAACACAATAAGTGACTGTTTTATCATCACTGTTTCGCTGGCTTCCTTGTTTGGTATTTGAAAGTGTTTATTTCATTGCCAGTCATTGGAATATCTATAAAACTACATTTTAAATTGAATGGGCTTGAGATACATTTTTATCAAGGTAGGATGGGGGTCATGGCAATTTTGGGGGAGGGTCTCCAAAACATATGCATCTCAATGGGAGGAGGGTCTTCTAAAAAAATACACATGTTTGGAGAGGGTCATGAAAAATTGGACTTTTTGTATTGAAATATAGAAAGTGCTTTTTCATTTTGTGTTTTTGGGTGGGGTCATGAAAAAAATGTCAAAGGACATGGGGAGGGTCATCCAAAAATATGACAAGCACTAGGGGAGGGTAATTATTGTCAGTACATTGTGCCTGGAAAACCTCTACACTACCACCCCATAATATCCATTCTGTGAATAAATGTTAAAATATCTGAATCAGAAAAGGCTGATTCGTATATTTCAATTAATTCTCCAAAGAATGAAATGAGGACCTCTACCTTTCTTGTTTTACACGATCCCCCATAAAGAAGAGGGTGTGTCTGTTTATATGAAAATGGCCTTTCTCCTTGTTAACCTTCACCTTGCACCCCTGGGAACCCTGGGAGTAAAACACTCACCTGCCCCACAACGGCTGTGTCATACTGGACACGCCCACTTCAGCCCCTAAAACAGATTTATGCCTTGTTTGCATTTCATCACAATGACGTCACCTAAGTTCTGCACGTCTTGGCATATATTTGGGGCCTGGGAGATTTTACCTGGTGCAATGGGTTATCTGAAAGTAAATAGTTTGATAGGAGTGATTTGTTAACTGTATTGTATACGTTGTTTTTACGGTGCACTTTCCATTTCCTTGCTGATACCTTTGGGGAGCATATTGTCGTATTGTGCTGATATTCACAGTATAAATAGGACCTTAGTGTGGGGACACTGTCGGTCAACAAAGGAGGATGACTCATCAGATTTGGAAGAGGAGTAAAAAGTTGTTTTTCTTTGGCAATATATTTTTAGATGTATAATTTCCAAAGTATTCCTATGTTATGGATTTTAAGACACATTCAGAGTTTTCATGTAATCGTATCTGTTAAACATCTCCCGCGCCTATAAAAGGCCACTTTATCTTACATCAAGCCATCATCTGAGTATTTACAATGTTTGTGTGACATTACATCCCTTGCTATAGCACAAGAAATTGCAATAAACATAACCGTCCTAAAACATATAATCTGTCACTATTTAACAAAAGGCATAGATTTTTCTAAAAAAAATCTTTTATAGCCAATTATATTTTTCGTTTTTTTAGGAGGCAAAATAATAAAAATAACTTTGTTAGGGTCAATTTGAGGTATTATATAATGCATCAGTTTAAATAATAAAGAAAAAGAAAACAGTTTCCATGAAAGGAATATTTTAACTTTGGACAACCTCAAGTGATGTCTATGAGGTGGTTGCTAGAAATGAAACTGTATGGTGGAGCACTACCTGGGTGTGATCCCCTGTTGTAGACACCAGGCCTTGTCCCACATAACAGTTTCTGTGTACATCTGGGTGTGCATGCTCGGGCAACAAAGAAGTGCATTTGCCACACGTGATGTGGAATTACGGGTCACACTGTGCCATTAACCGCAGATAGTTTTTGTGGTTACGATTATTTTTTACCTGGATCAGTTTACCAAGGATTCAAAATCCATTAAACTTTTATTTTCACATTTTTAAAACACTTTTTGTTAAATACTTTAAGTAATTTCCATGCCTCAAGATAGCCCTCACCGTGCACTTAATGTATGATATTAAAACACAGAAATTGTTAGTTTTATTTTTTTCAGAATTCTTTATTCAGTGTCAAAGATAAATTTGAATGCCACATTTGAACCCTGAACTGCCAGTTTATAAACAAACAATGTTCATTTGAACTATGACATCTTGAGGAAAGGACACCCATATTTTCGTATTGAAATGTAATACTGACATGTGTTTAGAAACATGTGCCTGGTTAAACCCAAGTCAAAGCAGCAGTGAAAGAAAACAAGCATAACAGTTTATTTGTCAACTGGCAATGTCCCTCCTGGTCTTGACTGTTGGAAAGATGAGAGTTAAAGACAACACCAGACTGACCAGGTCAATGGGGCACCTGCAGCCTTGCTCCAAGGCTGTACTGAAAGAAAAGTCCATGGATGTGTAGTAATTCTATCCTCCTTATAGGCAAGTCTAGATATGTGGACAGTAAGGACTCCAGTCTCTTATGGAGACAACTTGTTCATATTATTTACATAATCAAGAACTTATGATTTAAACTGATAATTATTGACTTTAGACTTGTGCAAGTCTAGGGGACCTGCAGCCTTGCTACAAGGCAGTTCTGAAAGAAAAGTTCATGGATGTGTAGTAATTCTATTCTCCTAAAGTCTTGATTTGTGGACAGAACACTCTAAAGACTCCAGTTTCTTATAGGGACAACTTGTTCTTATTATTTACATAATCTATAACTGATTTAAACTAATAATTATTGCCTTAGAGACAAGTCTAGGGCACCTGCAGGCAACTGAGTGAGTGGATGTGGGTTAATGCTGCTTTTGGTCAATATTGCATTTGCTTGAGATAAACATATGTATAGCATTAATGCATGGCATGACTTTAACTATAATAATATGAAAGAATAGAGTGATCTTTAATTTCATTTGAGGTATATGTTATGAAGTGGCTAATAGCATACTGTGCAGCTCTTTAATAGGAATGAATATGCATCACATTTTATAACAAACTTGGCCAGAAATGAGCTGTGCTTAGTGTCTGAATTGCATGTTAGTATCATAGATCATATCTTTATCATACTTGCCATAAGCCATGGTTGTATCACATGTTGTAACACAGATATACAGAATGTGGGAAGTCTCTCATTTCTTAATTTGTTGTAATTATTGCAAGAATTTAAAATAGATAAGGAAAAAAATAAGATCCCTGCATCTATTATAAAATTTGGAATGAAAAATTAAATTGAAAATTTTAATTCTAATCTAATTTTAATTAATTTTTTTTAAAACACATTGTTTTCAGAAATATTTCCTTGTGTGATTTTACTGATGACATGAGTACCACATCCTGGGCTGTTCAAGCTATTAATAGTTCCCATGCAACGCTGCTGTAATAACACTGGTCACGCTAGAGGGCTCTTACAAAAATTCAAACTAGACTTTACTGTTATAATCTTGCCAAGCCCAAGTTTGTGTGAGGAATGCATTTCTCAAAGCCTAGCGTACATGGTATGAATGATGATACTGATGACCTCAGCTGATAATGGCTCGTGCCGAACTGGAGGAATTGTGCAACAGAATTTCAGAAAGCAATTCAAATTTTAGAGACATGAAATTATTTTAGGGACTGGTAAGTTTATTATGGGTGGCGTTGGGCTATTGGGATTGGTTGTCAGGACTGTATCCTGTTTTGCTGACTTGGCCATTTTGTGTAACATTTTTTCATCCCCAACACCTCTATTAATGTAACATTTTTTCATGACCTCACTCCTCCTATAGTACATGTTCAAATTTATAACTTCATCATTAGATAAAATACAAATAAAATTTTCATACCCCATCCCCTCCCTACCCTGCACCCTATAGTTGTGATACGGTTTGGCACACAACACTCTTAGCTGTGTCAGGGTACGGGTGGCTCAGTTGTCTAAGGCGCAGCGGTTCGTTGTGCAGAGTTGCGTCCCTTGGGCACACCAGAAACCTATGATTGTGGGTTTGAATCCCGGTTCGCCCCGATTATGTTTCTAGGTTTGTCAGCACCATACCCGTGCTTGTGGGTTTCACCGAAGTAGTAAACGTCTAAGACTTGCAAACTTCGGGCTTTCCTCCCACAATAAGCTGACACGCTGCAATATAACTGGAATACTGTTAAAAGCGGCGTTAAACCCAACTCACTCACTCACACACTCTTAGCTGTGTCCTATTGGCTTTCCCCCAAAGATGGAACAGGGGGTCATGAAACTGAAGAAAGTCATACCTGATTTGAATTTGTCTCAGGTAATAAAACAGCTTTTGAGAAATGAGCCTGAATAATTCATTCTTTTAACACTGTGTCATCTTTTGCATTTTAAGCACAGAAGACATTAAAACAACCTTAAGCAGTGTTTAATGCTCCATGTAGATGTTATGAAAATCCTGTTGATCATATATTATAGCTAAAATGGATAGAATTATCATTAAACCGCCCATTATCAGAAATGAGCGTGCCACGGTAACTTGATAATGCCCTCATATTGCTTGACGACGGGCCATTGTCAAGCCTGTTAGGTGACGTCATAGGGTAGAGAAAATGACGTCACATATTATAGTGACGTCATCTAGTTTGTTCTATGACGTTTCCATATTTGTAAAATGTGGTCAGTGACATTCGTGTTGATTGCAGTAAATGTTTCAAAACCGATTTTGTTGTTTCTTTTCATTTGATAACAAATTCCATCCATTTTAGCTATAATAACCGTAACGCTATTTTTCAGGGCATTATCATTTGCAGAAGTCAATGGTCTTTTCAACTGCCCTCCTACGTCGGGCAGTTAATGGAAAACCTCGGGCTTCGGCAAATGATAATGCCCTGAAAAATAGTGTTACCCTTATATAAGTAGTTGTGAGAGTATTCACACTGATAGTATCATACAGTCAATACTATTACCCTTATACTAGTATTTGTTTCAAATGGGATATGTAAAAAACAGGAATAGACCACCAGTAGACTGCTGTAAAACAATGGGGCTCCGAAAACCACATCAACTTTTGCTGATAAGCAAAATATTTTTTTCGCAAATATATTTAAACAATATAATTTTATTATATTTCTGGATCAGATATTAGGGTATAGACTATGCTTATTAACTGAGCCTAAACTTGAAAGCCTCATAATCGAAATCACGACAAGTTTACATTTGGAAAATATAAAATGATAATTTAGGAAATTATGGCTATGTTTTATTGAGACGAAGGGAGTGCCTTAGCGTGATACAAAGATGGGTTATCAAGTGCATATCAGCAGGGTGTTCTCTCTGCTGATACAGATCACATCCATATTGTAATGTTTGATCGTGGGGATCATATTTTCATGTACATATACTGCTCAAAAGAAGTTAAAGAACACCAATTTTTGTTCATATGACTAAGGGATATAGGTAAGTTGGATAGGTCACAATTTACTTTCTGTGACTTTTAAGATTCTATTTGGAATATATTTTGAATATGCTGCAGGATGCTTACTGTCTTTTCAGTAACAAGTATTCACTTCTGTGTGAGTGAGTGAGTGAGTGAGTGAGTGAGTGAGTGAGTGAGTGAGTAAGTTGGTTTATGTCATTTTTATCAATATTCCAGCAACATCATGGCCAGAAATGAGCTTCACACAGGGGAATCGGACCTGTGTGAACACGAGCAAACACTTAAACCATTAGGCTACCAACCACCCCCACATCTGAATTGGAATGGTTTGTTTGCTTTGGGAAAGTGCAATGACCAGAGACCGTAGCACTATGACTATTGTAAGCCTATGTTAAATTATGGGAGTTAAACTAATAGTCATGAGCCTATGTTAAAGTAAACATTCTAGCGCTATGATAGTCTAAGTCTATGTTAATGTATGGGAGTTCAGAACACCTCATTACTATGATAGTCGTAAACCTGTTACAGTATAGAAGTTAAGAACTCCTTAGCACTACTATTGTCATATACCTATGTTGTTAAAGTATGGAAGTTAAGAACACCTTAGCGCTACGATAGTCGTAAGCCTATGTTAAAAGATGGGAGTTACGATCACCTTAGCACAACGATAGTCGTAAGCCTATGTTAAAGTATGGAAGCTAAAAACACCTCAACGCTACAAAAGTCAGAAGACTATGTTAAAAGATGGGAGTTACGATGACCTTAGCTCTACGATAGTCGTAAGCCTATGTTGTTAAAGTATGGAAGTTAAAGACACCTTAGCGCTACAATAGTCAGAAGCCTATGTTAAAAGATGGGAGTTACGATCACCTTAGCACTACGATAGTCGTAAGCCTATGTTGTTAAAGTATGGAAGTTAAAGACACCTTAGCGCTACAATAGTCAGAAGCCTATGTGCAAAGATGGTAGTTACTAGGACCTTAGTGCTACGATAGTCGTAAGCCTATGTTGTTAAAGTATGGAAGTTAAAGACACCTTAGCGCTACAATAGTCAGAAGCCTATGTTAAAAGATGGTAGTTACGAGGACCTTAGTGCTACGATAGTCGTAAGCCTATGTTGTTAAAGTATGGAAGTTAAAGACACCTTAGCGCTACAATAGTCAGAAGCCTATGTTAAAAGATGGGAGTTACGAGGACCTTAGTGCTACGATAGTCGTAAGCCTATGTTGTTAAAGTATGGAAGTTAAAGACACCTTAGCGCTACAATAGTCAGAAGCCTATGTTAAAAGATGGGAGTTACGATCACCTTAGCACAACGATAGTCGTAAGCCTATGTTAAAGTATGGAAGCTAAAAACACCTCAACGCTACAAAAGTCAGAAGACTATGTTAAAAGATGGGAGTTACGATGACCTTAGCTCTACGATAGTCGTAAGCCTATGTTGTTAAAGTATGGAAGTTAAAGACACCTTAGCGCTACAATAGTCAGAAGCCTATGTTAAAAGATGGGAGTTACGATCACCTTAGCACTAAGATAGTCGTAAGCCTATGTTGTTAAAGTATGGAAGTTAAAGACACCTTAGCGCTACAATAGTCAGAAGCCTATGTTAAAAGATGGTAGTTACTAGGACCTTAGTGCTACGATAGTCGTAAGCCTATGTTGTTAAAGTATGGAAGTTAAAGACACCTTAGCGCTACAATAGTCAGAAGCCTATGTTAAAAGATGGTAGTTACGAGGACCTTAGTGCTACGATAGTCGTAAGCCTATGTTGTTAAAGTATGGAAGTTAAAGACACCTTAGCGCTACAATAGTCAGAAGCCTATGTTAAAAGATGGGAGTTACGAGGACCTTAGTGCTACGATAGTCGTAAGCCTATGTTGTTAAAGTATGGAAGTTAAAGACACCTTAGCGCTACAATAGTCAGAAGCCTATGTTAAAAGATGGGAGTTACGAGGACCTTAGCTCTACGATAGTCATATGCCTATGTTAAAGTATGGAAGCTAAAAACACCTTAACGCTACAATAGTCAGAAGCCTATGTTAAAAGATGGTAGTTACGAGGACCTTAGTGCTACGATAGTCGTAAGCCTATGTTGTTAAAGTATGGAAGTTAAAGACACCTTAGTGCTACAATAGTCAGAAGCCTATGTTAAAAGATGGGAGTTACGATCACCTTAGCACTAAGATAGTCGTAAGCCTATGTTGTTAAAGTAGGGAAGTTAAAGACGCCTTAGCGCTACAATAGTCAGAAGCCTATGTTAAAAGATGGTAGTTACGAGGACTTTAGTGCTACGATAGTCGTAAGCCTATGTTGTTAAAGTATGGAAGTTAAAGACACCTTAGCGCTACAATAGTCAGAAGCCTATGTTAAAGTATGAGAGTTACGATCACCTTAGCACTACGAGTGCTTTGTGGAATGGGGCCAAGATCTGTTTATAATTAGTATCGTGAACAGTTGCATCTTGTACTTGCATTGTTTTACTTTTCTAATCCATAAAAAAGAACAGATAGCAAACATAATTAAGATTTAAACTACATCTTTTTCTGGTTATTGGCTCAGTAGACAGATCCTTAAATAAACAAATGCAGAGAGGTGTCGCATAACACCAAGACAATTGTTTGTTTTTATTTTGTGACAGTAAGTTCCAAGAAAATATCCATTTGTTTCAAACTGTCACCTTTTTTGAAACATGGAGTTTTTTAATGTTTTATTGCTATATAAAACTCTGGTCTGAATTAACAAACTGTTCCATATTCAATCTCACAAGTACCAAGGTACATGTTAGCATGTTAGAAGTTAGTTAAAGCATCTGGAATAGATGTAACACTGATTTATGAAGGTGTTTATATCAGTGGTAAGATGAAACTTATGAAAAAATCTCACTTAAGCCTGTTAAACTAGGGTTGTGTATCATCATAAAAGTCAAAATACAACAACATTCCCCGATACTTATATTTCTTCGGATGGCAGATATTGCCCAAATATTGACTTGAGCGATGAAAAATAACATCTCTTGCAATATCGGGTGAGGGACCATAATTTAATGGAGACTATTGGAGCATTGAAACTTGTGTTAGTTTACATTAGTTAAAAAGCACCAGTGAGATACTTTTGCAATTGTGTGTGATTGAGTTTAATTTTACACCGCTTTGCACACATCTTCCCGAGGCAAGGATGTTAACCGACTATAAAAACCCAGTTTCCACCCTTGCCCAACTAGGCTGGAATTTCCAGGCTCTTTCATAGCGCCACCAATGGCTATTATACGTTATGTCCCTTATAAGTCTCTGCTATTGACCAATCAGATTCCATCTCTCATATCACTTGCATTTGCTTCGAACAAAATGGCGGTGCCCAGTCAAGATGATTTGATCTATAATCAAGATATATATTGTAATAAAACGCAATGTGAGTATGTTGACAAGTTTTGCATTGGATAGGCTATTATTGTAATTGGAATCTAGATGACATAAAAGGATATTTTAAGTGTTCGAGTTGAAGTGATTCCACTGAATAATATGAAAAGAAACAAATCCTGTGAATACAAAACCTCTTTTACATCATTGACATAAATATCCTGTATTTTGGCTGTGATCACACCAAAAAATCTTCAGATCTTCAACAGAAGTCCTTTTCACGGTCAACTAACCATAATCAGTTGTGCCAATAATAGTATCTGGCTGGCCATGACTCTCATGCATACGCAAGGCGCGAAACAACACTTCTTTCCTGTTGAAGTGAGTTCACTGAAAATATGAAAAGAAACATTTATCACGGTTTGGAGTTGATGCATGATAGCTATGAAGTTAACGCATATTTGTATTTTATAATGACCGCCACAATTATTTTAAAGGATGCTCTATTGTACTTATCCTATGAGTACATTATGCGTGAGTCTATGAAACACGTTTTCTTACACAATACATTTTTACTCCTCTAAATATATTTTTTCCTGATCCTGACTTAGGCTGGCTAGAGATCCTTTTTTTATGATCTAGATTGGTTTTGTTTTAAAAAGCATATATATTCCACAGTCATATTATAGAGCTGGCTAAACATGCTTTTATATAATCTAGAATGGGTTTGGTTTTCATAAAATACACATATTCCAGTCATATGATATTGCTGGCTAGATTTGTTTTTTTATGAATTAGAATACAAAAATACAAACATTCCATAGTAATGGTGGAGGACCAGTACAAGCCCTATTGGTCTAAATGAGTCAGATAAGATGTAATAAAGGCGTGGGTACATCCGATGAGGAACCACCAGCCCTTGTTAGCGGTGTGTAATGATAACCCACCATGTGTGGTCACATGATCAATGCCTACTCCTTGATGCTCATCTGGTTTTTCCACCATGTGCCTTTTACTGCTCTCTCAGCTTTCTCTTTGAAGTACAACAAGTGTCTTCGGTGGCTCAATATAGCTATGCTGGGCATTTGTAATGCACTTGCCTACAGCTTAATGCATTTGTGATGTTAGAGACATCAATGTTTTTATGAATATGTTCATTATGAACTCTTTCTTGAAACATTTGTAATCATATTTAAGATTTTCGAAAGCATTAGATTTTTGATGGAGACAATTCTATGTGATTCTTCCATTCTCATTTTACTAAGAGGTCATACCACGTGCTTGTCTCCCTGTAGAATAGAATAGGTCCCCAGTACCCCATGTTTGTCTCCTTGTATAATAGAATAGGTCTCCAGTACCCCATGTTTGTCTCCTTGTAGAGTAGAACAGGTCCCCAGTACCCCATGCTTGTCTTCCTGTAGGTCCCCAGTACCCCATGCTTGTCTTCCTGTAGGTCCCCAGTACCCCATGCTTGTCTTCCTGTAGGTCCCCAGTACCCCATGCTTGTCTTCCTGTAGGTCCCCAGTACCCCATGCTTGTCTTCCTGTAGGTCCCCAGTACTCCATGCTTGTCTTCCTGTAGGTCCCCAGTACCCCATGCTTGTCTTCCTGTAGGTCCCCAGTACCCCATGCTTGTCTTCCTGTAGGTCCCCAGTACCCCATGCTTGTCTTCCTGTAGGTCCCCAGTACCCCATGCTTGTCTTCCTGTAGAATAGAATAGGTCTCCAGTACCCCATGTTTGTCTCCTTGTAGAATAGAACAGGTCCCCAGTACCACGTGCTTGTCTCCCTATAGAATAGAATAGGTCCTAAGTACTCCCTGTAGAATAGAATAGGTCTCCAGTACCCCATGTTTGTCTCCTTGTAGAATAGAACAGGTCCCCAGTACCCCATGTTTGTCTCCCTGTAGAATAGAGTAGGTCCTCAGTACACCATGCTTGTCTCCTTGTATAATAGAATAGGTCTCCAGTATCCCATGCTTGTCTCCTTGTAGAATAGAACAGGTCCCCAGTACCCTGTGCTTGTCTTCCTGTAGAATAAAACAGGTCCCAAGTACCCCATGCTTGTGCCCTTGTGAATAGAATAGGTCCCTAGTATTCAATTCTTGTCTCCCTCCTCAGAATAGAATAGGTCCCCAGTATTCAATTCTTGTCTCCCTCCTCAGAATAGAATAGGTCCCCAGTATTCAATTCTTTTCTCCCTCTGCAGAATAGAATAGGTCCCCAGTACCCCATGCTTGTGCCCTTGTAGATAGAATAGGTCCCTAGTACCCCATGTTTGTCTCCCAGGGTAGAATAGGCCCCTAGTACATCATGCTTGTCTCCCCATGAAGATTCTGGGGCAGAATAGGTCCCCAGGACCTCATGCATGTCTCTCAGGGCAGAATAGGTCCCCAGTACCTCATGCATGTCTCTCAGGGCAGAAAAGGTCCTCAGTACCTCATGCATGTCTCTCAGGGCAGAAAAGGTCCTCAGTACCTCATGCATGTCTCCACGTAGAAGTTCTCGGGACGGAAAATTTCCAGTAACACATACTTGTCTCTCTGGGTAGAATAGGTATCTCCTTCATGTGGATAAAGTGCTGGTGTTAAATATGTTCTCATTGTGCTAAGTGATCAATCCATTGCTTCACCATGTCTTTGTCAATGGTTAACGAAAAACTTTGAATTTGAAATTGGTATCCAATTTCTTCACATTTCACCTGTTCAAGGTTTTCTGATATTCAATCCCTTGTAACACACCCCAGTGTTCAGGTTTCAACCCTAGAGTCCACACAAGCATTTCCTTGCTTTATGGTTCAAGACTAGTTTTAGACATCACCAAATCATGCAGAGGTACACCTGTGGGTGGGGGTAGTCCTCAGGTACATAGTGAGGTGTCTTTCACTGAGTTCACCGCTGCTCTGAAGACCAAAGATATTGTGGGGCAGAATGACTGCTTTGTCTCCCACATATATAGCGGGACAAAAGGTCCCAAGTACCCCAAACTTGTTTCTCACATAGTTTCAGGGCTATTAATGTCGCCAGTATCCCATGCTTTTCTTTTGTGTCAAGCCCACTCAACCACCCAATCCACTCAACAACCCACCCAATCCACTCCACAACCCACTAACCCACCTAATCCACTCAATAACTCACCCAATCCACATAACAACCCACCCAATCCACTCAACAACCCACTATCCCACCCAATCCACTAAACAACCCACTAACCGACCCAATCTATTTAACAACCCACTAACCCACCCAATCCTCTCAACAACCCCCTCTCAATCTAACCAACATATCCATTTACTGAGAATGTCTGAAATGAAATAAATTGCCTATTTTCCATCTAGGAATACCAGTTCACAAAGAAATTAATTTGTTAACAAATTCTCAGGTGATTCCTACAGATCTGTGTATATTCCACCTGTTGTTTAGATATTAAGCGACGGGTCAGAGGTTAGGAAAAACAGCAAACACAACCACAGAGTAAACTATGCTATTTCAGATTGTTAGCAACTGCTTTCACGGAATGGAGCCATTTAAAGCAGAGAATTAATGGGGTGGAACTCTTTGTTTCCGTGGCAACTCAGATTTCAACATGTGTTTCACTTTCTTGTGTAATGTCTCCCACTCAGAGCTCCTTTGTCAGAAGTTTTTACTTCAATTCAATGTTGTACTTTCTTTAAGACTTGGTCTACCATGAAATGGCCTAATCGCTAGATTGAGGTGATTTACAGTGCCAATTTATAGAGGTCTCCCATGACAGTGCCTCGTTTCCCTGCACTGCCCCCTCGTCTCCAACATAGGGATTGCTTTTATGACTTTCTAGGTAAAAGTTGCTACAAATGTTTAAATTTTTAAACTCAATATGCATGCACCTGTTTTAAATGTTTTTTGTTGAAGAATGAACCTCTACCAGGTTGTATCAAGTTGTGACATACATGTCACTGTAATGGCGGTATCAAGATGGCAGGTGTGTGGCAGGGAAGGATTACTATCTTTGGTCAATGGATGTCAGGTATTATAAGGTTAAATAGTTGTAACGTAGGAAATGGCCACCTGGAAAACACCTCAAATACTGATACGTGAAATTAAGAAAAGTCAAAAACGATATACAGGAGATGAAATTGTAGTTTAAATAGTACCTGATATTATTATTTTTATTCATACCATGCTAATTTCATCTAAAACGTGTGTTTGTGTGTGTGTGTTTGTGTGTGCGTGCGTGCGTGTGTGTGTGTGTGCAGTTGAGTGTGTGTGTGTGTGTGTGTGTGTGTGTGTGTGTGTGTGTGTGTGTGTGTGTGTGTGTGTGTGTGTGTGTGTGTGTGTGTGTGTGTGTGTGTGCGTGCGTGCATGCTTGTGTGTGTGTGTGCATATGAGTGTGTGTGTGTGTGATTAACATTGAATGAGTCTATAAATATCATAAGCCAGTCTGTGAGATTGTGAGTGAGTGGACTTTCCAGTTATATCACAGCATGTCAGTTTGATGTGGGAGGAAAGCCTGAACTGATGCAGGATTTAGTCATTTTCCACTTTGGTGAAACCCACCAGCACGGATATGGTGCTGATAGAGACCTAGAAACATAATTGAGTGCAACCAGGATTCGAAGCATGATCAGGAGACTAATTCTAACCAAGATATTCACAGGGGAGAAGCAGACGTTGCTGAATACCAATTCTAACCCGGATATTCACAGGGGACAAGCATACGTTGCTCAAAACCAATTCTAACCCAGATATTCACAGGGGACAAGCATACGTTGCTGAATACCATTTCTAACCCGGATATTCACAGGAGACAAGCAGATGTTGCTGAATACCAATTCTAACCCAGATATTCACAGGTGACAAGCAGACGTTGCTGAAGACAGATTCTTACCCGGATATTCACAGGGGACAAGCATGCATTGCTAAAGACCAATTCTTACCCAGATATTCACAGGTGACAAGCAGACGTTACTGAAGACCAATTCTTACCCGGATATTCACAGGGGAAAAGCATGCATTGCTAAAGACCAATTCTAACCTGGATGTTCACAGGGGACAAGCAGACGTTGCTGAAGACCAATTCTAACCCAGATATTCACAGGGGACAAGCACACGTTACTGAAGACCAATTCTAACCCAGATATTCACAGGGGACAAGCACACGTTACTGAAGACCAATTCTAACCTGATTATTCACAGGGGACAAGCATGCGATGCTGAAGATCAATTCTAAACCGGATATTCACAGGGGACAAGCATGCGTTGCTGAAGATCAATTCTAACCCCGATATTCACAGGAGACAAGCATGCGTTGCTGAAGATCAATTCTAACCCGGATATTCACAGGGGAGAAGCATGCGTTACTGAAGACCAATTCTAACCTAGATATTCACAGGGGACAAGCACACGTTACTGAAGACCAATTCTAACCTGATTATTCACAGGGGAGAAGCATGCGTTGCTGAAGACCAATTCTAACCTAGATATTCACAAGGGACAAGCATACGTTGCTGAATACCATTTCTAACCCAGATATTCACAGGGGACAAGCATGCGTTGCTGAAGACCAATTCTAACCCGGATATTCACAGGGGACAAGCATGCGTTGCTGAAGACCAATTCCAACCCGGATATTCACAGGGGACAAGCATACGTTGCTGAAGACCATTTCTAACCCGGATATTCACAGGGGACAAGCATACGTTGCTGAAGACGAATTCTTACCCAGATATTCACAGGTGACAAGCAGACGTTACTGAAGACGAATTCTTACCCGGATATTCACAGGGGACAAGCATGCGTTGCTTAAGACCAATTCTAACCCGGATGTTCACAGGGGACAAGCATACATTGCTGAAGACCATTTCTAACCCGGATGTTCACAGGGGACAAGCATACGTTGCTGAAGACCATTTCTAACCCGGATGTTCACAGGGGACAAGCATACGTTGCTGAAGACCATTTCTAACCCAGATATTCACAGGGGACAAGCAGATGTTGCTGAAGACCATTTCTAACCCGGATATTCACAGGGGACAAGCATACGTCGCTGAAGACGAATTCTTACCCGGATATTCACAGGGGACAAGCATGCGTTGCTGAAGACCAATTCTAACCCAGATATTCACAGGGGACAAGCATACATTGCTGAAGACCAATTCTTACCCGGATATTCACATGGGACAAGCATGCCTTGCTGAAGATCAATTCTAACCCGCATATTCACAGGGGACAAGCACACGTTGCTGAAGATCAATTCTAACCCCGATATTCACAGGGGACAAGTATCATAGCTGAAGACCAATTCTAACCTAGATATTCACAGGGGACAAGCATGCATTTCTGAATACCAATTCTAACCTGGATATTCACAGGGGACAAGCAAACGTTTCTGGTATGTGAGTGAGTGAGTGAGTGAGTGAGTGCATAAATACCAGAATGAATCAGTCTATAGATATCATCAGCGTCAGTGTGTATGCCTGCCAGTGTCTGTATGGGGATCTAAGTGTGTCAGCAACATATCTATAGCAAACAAAGGATTTAACGATTGTTTTTTAGAAAATATTTAGAATTAGGATTTGCGAAGATTGACAAATATATTCAGTTGTTTGATTGTATCAGCAGTGCCTGAGAACCATTTTCAAGAATTCACAAGCCAAAGAAAGGAGCTCATATCCGCAATAGGAGCGATATATTTTCCAGATGTTATCTTTAAGGATATTGAGAAGTTGTCAACATATTTATCAAACTGCATAATTGTCCTGAAAAACTGTAAACACCCCCTATGGTGACAGCAACCCATCCCTGTTGTGACCCCTGATTTAGTGCCATGTCAGCAAAGTTGTCAGGAAAATATTTTTCCATGCTTGTGCTTCTCTGGATCCTATTTTCCTAACCCATGAACGTCTTTAGGGATGAAGGCAAAGGCATTTAAGCGAGCATTGTTGTTTGGAGAAGTTTTTCCTCTGCATGTAATGTCTTATTGCACATTTATGACAAAAACATACAGCAGACGCCAAAGAATCACAC
Source organism: Haliotis cracherodii (assembly GCF_022045235.1). Taxonomy (NCBI): domain Eukaryota; kingdom Metazoa; phylum Mollusca; class Gastropoda; order Lepetellida; family Haliotidae; genus Haliotis; species Haliotis cracherodii. Next base: position 53,880,941 of record NW_027266343.1, on the reverse strand, counting down.
AAATGTCAAGTACGAGACTGAAGTACTCGTAACTCAAGAATACAAGGGTGTTCGCAGGGTACCTGCTTTTGAACTGAATGATTCTATCATAAAGTAACGTTCACTCCATACACAGATCCAGGGGTCCAGTGTCATCTTCCTCCAATCTTGAAGCAGACTTATCACTAACGCTAATCACATACTGCCACCTCCTTAACCTTGTCTGTGCTTGTCATTTGTTAAGACAAGAGGAGACTGGGAAGCGAGGTGATGCTCTCCAAAGCTTATCCATGTGGTCTACAAAATAAAGTCTTGAATAAATAAATCCTTATTTTATCATACCAATCTAATCCCTTAATATCTCCCACCCCACCTCATTTTTGTCTGATTGTGTTGCATCTGACTCACTTTCTAGTAAATGACCTATTTGGTCATGCTGTTTTATCTTTGAAAGATAAAAAAATGAAATACAACCACCCCAGCCTTCTTGTGTATGTTTTTTTGGTTATATCTTGTTTTCCTAAATGGCTTTGTGAAACTAGATTTTCTAAATAGATTTTATTGGGAATTCCTGAATATCGTCCAACCACATAAATATGTTTTGAATTTTTAAACACTTTCTTCAACGAGGGACAAAGAAGTATGTCCTCAACAAAGATATTCTTCTTCCTAACACCAAATATTATTTTCTTATATTAAAATGTTTTTCTTGAACCTGTTGCAAGTTTCAGAAGTATTCAAATACAGAGTGTAATGGTTCCAAACCGATCTCAAACCACAGTTGTCCCTTAGAATCAACAGGTACCACATAGGGACCGACCATTTGATTTTAGGGGTGGAAGGCCTGGGATTTGTTTTAAAAATATAAATTACATATTTAAAAGATGTTTTTCTTTCTTTAAAAATCGAGCTCATAGTTTTAGATAAAAAAATGTCTGGTTTTGTAGCTGTAGCTGAAAAAATATCAAATCTCGGAACAAAATCCCAGGCTCCCCCAGAATATCAAATTGTCGGTCCCTTAGATAAAAAACTGTTCACCAGTGTTAAGGCACATTGATGTCAGTGTCATAGCAGCAGAACCAGAGCATTGCATGTTAACAAGCACTAAACCAGATGAACATCTTTGCGAATATAAAACCAAGTTTTCTCTCAAACAGACAATGAGAAAACCACAGCAAACTATCCCCAGCGACTTTATCTAATGTCTATCTGAACAATCTTGTTACTTCTTCACAGCCAGAAACTGAGGCTGATCAAAATCTTTTAACATTTCTTTTTATTGGTTGTCTTCTTTTGCTTTTATGGGTTGTCTTTCCTTGGGCTTATTGCCTTGATTCTGGTTTACAAAATCTCCATAATGCATTATAGGCAAGGAGGCATTTTCCGGAATTGTTTATGTCCTCTGTGCCAGACCAAGTCATCGTGCGTATGGTTTAACTACTGTGTTGAAATGTTAATACTTGGAATGCCTCCCCAATTTCTCCTTTGGGAGGACTAAAATGTTCCTCTTTCAAGCCCGATAAAATTTGCCAGTAAGTTCTACAATATGTCATAAAAGTATTTATGGAGTATTTTAGACACTGTTATGGCACTCTCTACCACCAGATAAGGGCAGTGGTTTAGCCTAGTGATTAAAGTATTCACTCTCTAGCCAAAAAAGTCCTGATTTGATTTTCCACAATGTGTGAAACCATTTTTTGGTCACCTTGGTCACCACCATCATCATCGTCATCATCATCATCATCATCATCATCATCATCATCATCATCATCATCCACCTGTGAAGATCAACCAACCCATGCTTTGCTGTAAAAGGCAATTATGCTTGTCGTAAGAGGTGACTAACAGTATTGGGTGGTCAGGCTCGCTGACTTGGTTGATGCATGTCATCAAATCCCAATTGCATGGATCGATCATCATCACTGCCAACACTATTCTTCATCACTATTTATTTGCCTTTATTATTATATCGTGTTGAAGTGGGTGATATTCTTTCCTCATCCTCATCCTCATCCTCATCCTCATCCTCATCCTCACCCTCATCCTCGCCCTCATCCCCTTCACCTCTCAGTAGTGGCAGCTGGACACAGGGTATCAATACATCCCATGGTCTGGCTGTCCTGGTGTAAAAGTTTACTCCAACAGCTCCAGTTGATAAGTCCCCGCATCAGCTGCATGTATGTCATATCTTCCTGTAACCTTATCTCATATTTCTGATATGTTCTTGAAGTAAACCTGAAACTCATTCTGGGATGTTTTGTTCTAAAAAAAGATAATTATAACAAAACTACACATTTTTAACCAGTTTAAACATATATTATTTTGAAAGAGTATATATGGTTCATTTTAAAGTAGGATGTATTGTTAAAAATCGTAAGCTAATTCTCATTTATTAAGTTTTGTCTAGCTTGGTGTTTGAAACACATTTTTGTGAAAAGTATATAAGTGTAGAGGCTACTTATATCATTGTGCCTTTTAAAAAATAAATTTTGCAAATAGGCTATATTACTAACCCGATGCTTGAGACGAGTTACCACGTAAATAGGGTACATATTTCAGAGCTTTGGAAAGAACCATAGTCAAAGCTAAGTGGCCATCTTACAAAGAAAGTTACATTCTCCATCTGTTGGTTTCAAGGGTTTGATGTATGTAGAGAAGAGCTGTGATGAAACAGCCAGCCCACCTCGATATCCTATCCCCAGTCTGAGAGTCTGATGGCAATTCAGTTTCAACACCATCCTCAGCTCTATGTCCGTCCTGGAATCGGGCAGAGCCGTTTCATTCAATTACGACCCACGTAAACTCATCCCATCCCTACATCCAAGTTTACATTTGCTAACAAGTATGGCATACTTTCTGTGGTAGTTCAGTCTCTATAATTCTCCTTGCCAGAAAGGTATTTGTGCCAAATAAAAGTTTCCCTGCCAACTTTGTACAGAAAGTCCCTGCAAAATATAAACAAAATCAGTTTGTAGATAAACAGTTTACTCCTGGACACCATCTTTCCTGTTTGTGTTCTCCTTCGCAAGCAAAAGAGTTTTATCATCGAGATTTCAAGATGGCCGCCAAATACGTCTGCTTACAAGCACTTATCCCACCTGTGAAGTCAGCTGGTTTGACAGTTGTACACATTATCACAAACACATAAGTCTTCTATCACTTGAAATATTTATGAAATGAAAGTTATTTTAGACATTAGGATAATTAGCATTCCCATTTTCAGAAATATGGCACACCAACATGCAGTGCTATTTGCAGGTTTTTATTTCAGTCTGGGGAAGCAGGTTCTGTGATAAGAGTGTCTGTGTTTGTTATTCATGGCAAAGGAATCAGCATGGACTGTGTTTTGATATTGTTCTTTTCTCTTTATTTCAGATGATGAAATCCACAATACACAAACAGAGCCATCATGTTCTGGATAATGCCTGAAGTCCATGGAAATGGTACGCTAATCACCACATTGTGAAACAGAATAAAAAACGGTAATAGACTAAATACTTTCTTTTCAATTTTTATAGTATATATTTCATTGAAGTAAGTGGCTTGAGGTAGCCCAGTGGTTAAAGCATTCGCTCATCACCTCAAAGGGCCGGGTTTGATTCCTACATTCTGCATGAAGTCCATTTCAGGTATCCCCCTACGTGGCAATGCTAGAATGTTGCTAAAAGCGGCCTAAGGAAATACTCACTCACTCATTGAAGTAACCATGGAGAAAGTAAACCGTGACTGATAAAAGATCATATTCACCCACTGGGATCAATTGTAGTGCTTCAAATTTTGTATGGCTACATCAGAACGAAAGAATAATTATACAATTGTTTCATGTATGGATAAAATAATATATACAATTGTTTCACATATGGATAAAATACTATATACAGTTGTTTCATATATGGATAAGATACTATATACAATTGTTTCACATATGGATACAATAATATTATACAGTTGTTTCATATTTGGATACAATAATTTTATACAATTGTTTCATATGTAGATAAAATAATATTATACAATTGCTTCATATACAGATGAAAACAGTTATATACACTTATTTCTGAATGGAAGAAATAGGATCCAGTACAATTACCTCATGTAGAGATAAAACAAATCAAGCAATCATTAAGTTTAAAAAAGTAATCCACAAAGTAGGGTTTTGGCACTTAACAGTAATTTGTTTGAAAACTCATTCCATTGCTCTCATATATTTCAGCTTAACAGTGGAACGGAAGTATTGTAATACATTTCTGTCATCAAAATAGCAGTTAGGCTGAAATTTAACATCATGCAATACTGGTGAAGAAATTATATCCCAATTAGCTTTGTTAGAATTGCACAGCTGCTTAAAGGCAGGACATGGACAGGTTTCATTGGAGTTTTTTCTATTAAAAATGGATTAAAATCTTTGTTTACATTAATCTGTTTAGGACGGGGAGATCTTATGTTGGCTCTACTTACAAACTTTTCTGAAGTTATTAATTTAACGTAAACTTGGTTATAAACCAGAGATCTAAGTCAAGACTTTCCTTGTTTTGGTGTCAGTAGGTCCGTGATGAAAAAGGCACATTCAGATATGTGAAGAATTCATTTATCACTTGACTACATGTATTTAATAAATTGTTTGATAGACATTTATCAGAAGTTGACATATGACAAAGTGGACACATTTTATGGATAACAACTACGGTACTTGAATATACCATTGTGGGGATATATAAAAACATATTAAAGAGGTTTTTTTTCGTAAACTGTGTCTTCTTAGTCATAAATTTAACATTTCGATACATGTATAAAGTTTACTATCTGATGTCATGATGCACAGGAAAATACTAGTCACTTGTCAACTAATATTATGCTTGATTTGTACCTTGAAGTGAATATATTCTCTCGTTAGATGACAGAGGTACTGAGTTGTTAATGAAGGAAACAGTTAACCCGATAGCAGTTAAGATAGCATCAGAAAATATTTTAGTTCCCAATTTTGGAATGTTGTTAACATTTTAGAAAGGTTCATAGTTACATGAAACATACACACACACACAGGTTAACGTGAAATATAACAAGACATGGATGAGTATACAACAACTATGGCACTATGCATTAAAAAAATATTAGTAAGCAATGAAAAATATTCTAAAGCAACTAATGAGTGTATGACTTTTTAAAAAAAAGTGACTTGATTTAACAGAAACAAGATTTAAAGACTACACAATAAGATGGTAGCATGGTAATAAACCAATAGAAAATTGAAAAACAAATCATGGATGAAAGTGTATGACTTCTAAAAGTGTGTCCTGATCTATATGACAGAAATAAGATTTTAAAACTAACTAATACTTGAGGTGTGAACATTGCTTGTTCGAAAGACAAATACTGGTGAGAGGCGGAGTACAATAAAAAATGTTCGAGTGGGTCAGCTCAGAATAAATATTTTCAGTCATGAACACTTGCAGCATTTTTATCAGGAAACCCCAAAGATTTGACATTGATCCTGTTAGGCAGGGCCCCACAATGGGGTGACCAAAGTTCAAAAGGAAGCACTTTAAACCAATTTATAGCAATGTAAACAAGCCTGACATCTCAAGTTGGGAGATATATGGGTCACATTACTGGGGCCACTTCAGCCCCTTGTGTGGTGGTGTAAGGCTGACTGTGGGTTGGTTGTCTGGTGGGGCCACTTCAGCCATTATGTGTGGTGGTATGAAGTTAACTGAGGGTTGGTTGTGTTGTGGGGCCACTTCAGCCCCTTGTGTGTGGTATAAGGATAACTGTGGGTTGGTTGTCTGGTGGGGCCACTTCAGCCATTATGTGTGGTGGTATAAAGTTAACTGAGGGTTGGTTGTGTTGTGGGGCCACTTCAGCCCCTTGTGTGTGGTATAAGGATAACTGTGGGTTGGTTATGTTGTGGGGCCACTTCAGCCCCTTGTGTGTGGTATAAGGCTAACTATGGGTTGGTTGTGTTGTGGGGCCACTTCAGCCCCTTGTGTGTGGTATAAGGCTACCTGTGGGTTGGTTGTGTTGTGGGGCCACTTCAGCCCCTTGTGTGTGTGGTATAAATCTAACTGTAGCTTGGTTGTGTTGTGGGGCCACTTCAGCCCCTTGTGTGTGGTGGTATAAGGCTAACTGTGGGTTGGTTGTGTTGTGGGGCCACTTCAGCCCCTTGTGTGTGGTGGTATAAGGCTAACTGTGGGTTGGTTGTGTTGTGGGGCCACTTCAGCCCCTTGTGTGTGGTGGTATAAGGCTAACTGTGGGTTGGTTGTGTTGTGGGGCCACTTCAGCCCCTTGTGTGTGGTATAAGGCTAACTATGGGTTGGTTGTGTTGTGGGGCCACTTCAGCCCCTTGTGTGTGGTGGTATAAGGCTACCTGTGGGTTGGTTGTGTTGTGGGGCCACTTCAGCCCCTTGTGTTTGGTATAAGGCTAACTGTGGGTTGGTTGTGTTGTGGGGCCACTTCAGCCCCTTGTGTGTGCTGGTATAAGGCTACCTGTGGGTTGGTTGTGTTGTGGGGCCACTTCAGCCCCTTGTGTTTGGTATAAGGCTAACTGTGGGTTGGTTGTGTTGTGGGGCCACTTCAGCCCCTTGTGTGTGGTGGTATAAGGCTAACTGTGGGTTGGTTGTGTTGTGGGGCCACTTCAGCCCCTTGTGTGTGCTGGTATAAGGCTAACTGTGGGTTGGTTGTCTGGTGGGGCCACTTCAGCCCCTTGTGTGTGGTGGTATAAGGCTACCTGTGGGTTGGTTGTGTTGTGGGGCCACTTCAGCCCCTTGTGTTTGGTATAAGGCTACCTGTGGGTTGGTTGTGTTGTGGGGCCACTTCAGCCCCTTGTGTGTGCTGGTATAAGGCTACCTGTGGGTTGGTTGTGTTGTGGGGCCACTTCAGCCCCTTGTGTTTGGTATAAGGCTAACTGTGGGTTGGTTGTGTTGTGGGGCCACTTCAGCCCCTTGTGTGTGGTGGTATAAGGCTAACTGTGGGTTGGTTGTGTTGTGGGGCCACTTCAGCCCCTTGTGTGTGCTGGTATAAGGCTAACTGTGGGTTGGTTGTCTGGTGGGGCCACTTCAGCCCCTTGTGTGTGGTTGCATAATTAGGCTAAATAAGAGGTTGTTGTGTGCTTTGGCTACTTCAGCCCCTGAAATAAAGGAATGGAGGTGACATTCAAGGTGAAACTCACATAAAAACTGTAAAAGTAAATCAGATAGTTTTTATATTCTAACATTTATCATTTAAACTTCACAGCAACAAAAGAAGATTCATCTCTCTGTCACAGATCTATTTGCCGGGGTAGTGACAGGGATTTTCTCCATGGATGAGCTCTTTCTCATGCCCATGGTGGGACAGTGAGACCCTGGGGTGTTGAGCATCCCCTTTGTTTGGGGTCTCACCAGCCCCTGAGGTCATTAATCTGGGGTCGGAGAATACCGTGATCCCTATTTCAGTCTTGTTGCAATCCCAGCCAACAATCATGGAATTTTCTTACCTTGTCCGGTGGGTAAGCCGATCCCATCACGTGGGGTGTGCTGTTTATCCTAACAATATTGTATCTTGTAAATAAACATAGGCCGATATGACGGTATATCTATGATCTGGCGTTTAGATAGTTTAGCTCTTGCTGCTTTTGAATTTTTGTCTTTGATCAGCTAGTAAGGAAATATTTAGAAAAATAATTGTGAGGTTTATTTTATTATTTCTCTAATGAGCTTGCTTTCTTTCATAACATTTCATTTTTAAAGGAATGTGGAGATTTTAAAGGAAATGTGTCAGAAGCACCACTTTAGACATTGTGAGATGTTATAAAGAATTGCTGCACTTTATCGCCCCTTCTGTTCATAACAACTGGTAACGTCCATGCAATATGTCTAATTGTGGTTACACTAATAAATGTGCCTATAACTTATGTCACAAAAATTCAGTTATAAATTGATTTTAAAGAAACATAGTAATCATTTCATTGGTGTCAGGACTTAAACAGCCATCATTACACACTAATCCCAAAACAATAGCTAAAAATGTGAGGACCATGTTGCCTATACCGCTATGTTGAAACAACTTGCTGGTTCTGACTCCACAGAGGCAGTAGGGTAGTCCAGTGGTGTATGTGTTTGCCCATTACACCCTAGACCTTGGTTCATGTCCCTAGATGGGTACAATGTATGAGGCCACTACTTGGTGACCCAAGCCATGTCTAACCTGGAACATCAAAGCCAGCATAACTCACTCACTCACTCACCAAATCACTCACTCACTCATTCACCCACTCAAATTCTTTGTAATGGTCTTTCTGGTTATAACAAGGGAGTTTGGGGTATAACAAGAGAGTTTGAGGTATAACAAGGGAGTTTGGGGTATAACAAGGGAGTTTGGGGTATAACAAGGGAGTTTGGGTATAACAAGGGAGTTTGGGGTATAATGAGGGAGTTTAGGTTACAACAAAGGGTTTAAATGATATTTTTTGTTTTTCTCTGATGTAGTGTGACCTTGAAACATGTACAATATGTATTATGATCTTTTTTATAATACCTCTCTAAAATAAACTGCCGGGCAAAAGAAGTATACATCCATGTTTGATGGAGGTTAAGAATTATACAAACAACAAATGGTTATTCAATAGTGAAGTATATGATACAGGTAACATAGCTGTGTTTTGGAACTTAAATTTGCAGTGCTAAAACTGCTTTCAGCCCAGTAATATTTTGGTGAAGTTTGAAATATTTTTAACAATTGCAATTTTCAAGTGTTTTCTTACTTTCACTCCCTCTTCCACCCCCCCCCCCCCCCCCCCCCCCCCCGGAAGTTTGCATCTTACATATCCTAATCAGTGTTGTTACAATGACCATAAGCCCTCGCAGTAGACAATCATTGAATAATATTGTTTCTAATTTTGGGATATCTCTTTTCTCATCCTGGCCAGACTTTATCTTGGATGCCAAGCCATTTCTGTAACAGGGACTCAGAAATATTAAATATCAATCAAAAATAATAATTATTTTTAAACCCTGAAATGTAAAATGAACACTATGCCCAAGGGTTGTAGAAATGTATCAAGGTTAAGATAGGTCGGCAGCAAGGAGATAGATGACAGGGACTGCTGGTGCCCTCAATAATCTTTCCATGTCTACCAGGGAATTGAATATGATTCACAAGAAGCTGTTTCATGCACTGATGGCAGCTCTTTTGGAGTTCAAAAATTACTAGGAAGAATAAATCACAATTTTGAATTATCATTCATCTAATCCTACAAGTCTAATAAGATGAAAACCCACCTACAATCCACAGAGATGACCTCACTTTGATTATATGGTCTTCTACAGATAGTTTGTTCTCAATTTACAATAAATATATGTCACATACCCTTAAAAAATCATGATGAATTAAAAAACAAGAGTATTTGTTGTTCCTCTACTAAGCAGAGACCCAATTAAATCAAATAAGCTGCCAAAGAAGACACAATTTATGGATAACAACTTCTTTATTTTACTGTAATGGCGATGTTTCGGTATAGATCCTTATCTTGGCAACCTTATTAGGATCTAAACCCAAAAGTCACCATTACAGTAAAATAAAAAAGTTGTTATCCATAAATTGTGTCTACTTTGTCATCCGTCAACTTCTAAGTAATGCCTATCAAACAATTCGAATAAGCTGCACTGTCAGTTTGCCTGCCTAATCTGTACTTGCCAATACTATAGATATCAGTGTATATCAACAAATCAAGGCTGCCTAAATACACCCCACTCACACTTACATAAGACTCTTCCAGTTGTCAAGTATATATGTAGGTATTTGATAACACTTCCAACACTACAGAGGGCTCATACTGATTAGGAGATTTGACACTTCAGGAGTGTTTATCTATAAGCCCCCACTTATATCGGATCAAGCCCCCTCTATGTTTTACTTATGTTCGTATAGAGAGATCACAGGTAGGTTTGATTTGATATGGCATTAGGTCTTAGTAGGTGTTATACATACTTGATAGCATGGCTGGATTAGGAAGATAAGACAAGATTTAGCTTTAACGGGTTATTTCAGTTAATGGAATATATTTACCTACTTGATTCACTGAACGCTTTGTTGAATGAGTACCTGGGTGTATAACAGGCCTCATTGTATGCCCTGATCTTATACACAGGTAATGTAGCATTTGTATTATGTGATACTGGTTTATATATGTCGCCACAGTGTACTTGTTTCTTTAGTGGTTACAGATTTTAACATTTATCATATCATTAATATCTAACATATCCTTTGTGGATAACATCTCATCTCTATTGTATACCACTCCAGTTGTAATTGGGATATTTCTGTCTTAATTTCCACAACACACAAAAATGATCTCCCATGCAGTTGTATATTTGAATAGAATGAGATATCTGATTATTCTCTGAGAGAGAGAGAGAGAGAGAGAGAGAGAGAGAGAGAGAGAGAGAGAGATAGAGAGATAAACCATTGCATAAATCATGAAATTTATGATCTTTGAACTGTTTTTTTCCACCAAAATTATATTCTATTAAGAGACCCCTATTTCTAATTTTTAGAGCGCCCTGGGCGCTTATTACATCAAATACAGTAATAATATTTACTCGTAATTAGAAAGTTTATTTTGTTCTACAAAAAACAACTTTTTTTAGAAATAATAATGACACAACTCATTGATACATTGTAGAGTAACATTTGTTTTCTTCATTTCAAATGAAATAGGACAGTAATCATTATAGTATATTATCTAACCAAGAAAATGAAAAAGAAAATTTCCCATAAATAAATACATTAATATACATAATCTCAAGCTTTCAGCCTCCAGGCCTCCCAGCCTACACCAGACACACTCTTTCCATAAAGCACTACATTATGTGAGATGCTGTGATGTCATTACTAACTGTGACATCATAGCCATTGTCCATTGTGATGTCATGACAAAAAGAAGAAAATGAAGATAAATTTACCTCAGAAGAAAGAATTTACTTTTATTAAGAACAATTGTTTTCGTGTTTAAAACACTATCATTTTCTGGAAAACATGATGATAAAATTGCTCTGAACAATAGACCAATGTGTTGGCTGTACTTTCCGTTTCACTCAGAATAAGAAAATGAATACTTAATTATTATATTCCTTAAACAATAAAATAGGAATATAAAATCTCAGCTAGACAAAGGCTTGTTTTGAGTATATTATTTTAACAAAAACACATACATATATACAATGAATGTCTTTATCCAGAGAGTTCATTATCATATCATGTCCTCTCCATGAGTGAAGAGGTCACGCACAGAGGCGTCACATGAATTCAGCCAGGATCACACTGACTTGTTGAACACAGAGAGGGGATTATGCAGATTAAGTGACTCACCTGGAATATGTATTAAAGGAATAATCCTTGACAAGTTGCCACAAGCGTATTACTAGAGCATTTTGTGTTTATGTAAAGTTAATTGAATATCATATTGAAGTAATAATCCTTGACAAGTTGCCATGAGCATATTGTGTTTAGGTAAAGTTGATTGAATATTGTATTGATGTAAGAATCCTTGACAAGTTGCCACGAGCGTATTGATACAGCATATTGTGTTTATGTAAAGTTAATTGAATATCATATTGAAGTAATAATCCTTGACAAGTTGCCGTGAGCATATTGTGTTTAGGTAAAGTTAATTGAATATTGTATTAAAGTAATAATCCTTGACAAGTTGCCATGAGCATATTGTGTTTAGGTAAAGTTAATTGAATATTGTATTAAAGTAATAATCCTTGACAAGTTGCCATGAGCATATTGTGTTTAGGTAAAGTTAATTGAATATTGTATTAAAGTAATAATCCTTGACAAGTTGCCATGAGCATATTGTGTTTAGGTAAAGTTGATTCAATATTGTATTGATGTAAGAATCCTTGACAAGTTGCCACGAGCGTATTGATACAGCATATTGTGTTTATGTTAAGTTAATTGAATATTGTATTAAAGTAATAATCCTTGACAAGTTGCCGTGAGCATATTGTGTTTAGGTAAAGTTAATTGAATATTGTATTAAAGTAATAATCCTTGACAAGTTGCCATGAGCGTATTGTGTTTAGGTAAAGTTAATTGAATATTGTATTAAAGTTATAATCCTTGACAAGTTGCCAGGGGCGTATTGTGTTTATGTAAAGTTAATTGAATATTGTATTAAAGTAATAATCCTTGACAAGTTGCCATGAGCATATTGTGTTTATGTTAAGTTAATTGAATATTGTATTAAAGTAATAATCCTTGACAAGTTGCCATGAGCATATTGTGTTTTGGTAAAGTAAATTGAATATTGTATTAAAGTAATAATCCTTGACAAGTTGCCATGAGCGTATTGTGTTTAGGTAAAGTTAATTGAATATTGTATTAAAGTAATAATCTTTGACAAGTTGCCATGAGCGTATTGTGTTTAGGTAAAGTTAATTGAATATTGTATTAAAGTAATAATCTTTGACAAGTTCCCATGAGCGTATTGTGTTTAGGTAAAGTTAATTGAATGTTTATTGAATTGAATGATCTAGACTTGCCTAGGCTTTAAGTAAAATATATATATATTTATATTTATATAAATTCCACAGTCATGACGCAGGACTATGTGTTTGTTTACATATTTTATTTCTAAAGTTATTGAGGAAATTAATCTTAACTCGATCTTGACATATTCAATTATTTTCCAATGACTTTATTGTCTCCTTTTTTTTGAGCATATTGAGCAAAACTCTGTAAACACAATACTGGTCTGGCCATTTCCACACTGCATTATATACAAGAGCACCTTGTGGGGTGTCGGGCTGGGATTGGTCCCCAACACCTATGCTGTTGCTGCAACTGGCAGAACAGCTGCTTTTCTAATTCAATATCATTTGCTGTTGATTTTTGTAAGTGTCCTGTTGTGTCAAACAAACATCAATATATATCAGTTGACAGATGTTGTTTTCAACTTTACTTGCCATGTATGACGTCCCATTATGTTGTTTCCGTTGGGAAATGGTATATGTCAACTGGATGCATATCACTGAGATGAAGTTACACAAAAATTCAACTTTGTTCCTTCTTGGATTACAGATCCAACAACCCTAAAATACAATAATTCAGAAAAATAATTTCCACTGGTACTGCCCTGCCCAACGTCACCCCAAGTATTGCTGTTGATTATTCAGCCCTTGTTTCAGACATGGATCTTAGCATGACTGTCTGTGTTAATATCAAGTAGGTACAACTTGGTGAAACATAACACTTTTACAAAAAAGTAATCACTAAAGGAAGTCCGAATGAAACTGGCTTCCAAGAGAATTGTTTTAGAATAAAATTACAATATCCATCCTATAAATACTGCCGACTATCACACTTGTTCAATCAAGTTGATGGTGGTGATGATCTAGAGTTTTGTACCATTGCAGTGAGCACGATCTGCTACCAAGGCGGTCTTAAATTTGTTTGTAGTTTTTCTCCTGCCCTTTACTATTAGTGCTAAAAGAAATTGTAAAAAAAACATGATTGGCTTTTTTCTCCTTTTTTTCCTACTCCATCTCTTGACTTTTGAAAAAAATCTGTAATTATACAATGGTGACCATTAACAGCGATGCATAGTGTATAGAGCTGCCAAACCTTAGCTGATGCTCGGATGAGCCAGACAGTCAGATTCAGAGTATAGTCATCTATGGAAGCTTCTGTCTCCTACTGTGTACTTTGATCCTTGTGAGCTCCATGTGTCAGTCTGTGAGTGAGTGAGTCGGGTTTTATGCCACTTTTCGCAATATTAGTGGCTGTTACGAGTTATGTCCCTTCTATGTCCCTCCTATTGACCAGTCAAATACCATCATTCATATTACTTGCATTTGCTTCAAACAAAATGGTGGCTTCCGGTCAAGACGATCTCATCAATAATCAAGATCTATAGTGTAATAAAATGGATCTTACCCTGTGATGTGCATCAAATCACGTAAGCACCTGGATTAAAAGCATGAAAAGATTTGCAAAATATCTGTCGACGCCTAGTTGACAGTACACATGCTTTGCAAATCATTGCAGGTTGAAATCCATGTTATTTACGAACCGGATGTGTAGTTCTTTATGCAATTTTGATTGGACTATGCATAGACTCGTTAGTCCAGCTAAAATGTAACTCCAAAATTCCAGCTAGTTTGGCAAGGATGGAAACTGGACTTTTATAGGCAGTTAATGCCCTTGCCTAGGGAAGATGCGAAGACCCAGGTACAATTCCCCACATGGGTACAATGTGTGAAGCCCTTTTCTGGTGTCCCCTGCTGTCATATTGATTGAATATTGCTTAAAACGGCATAAAACCATACTCACTCATTCCAAACAGGCTCTGAATTGTCCATCTATTGCTTATGAGTGTTGATTTACATCTGTAGCCTTAATTCCCCAATACACAAGGGTTTAACCACAACAATATTTCTAAATTACATCAATCTATATTTCAATTTACCTACACTGTATTTGAAATGGAGAAGTTTGTGCCAGAACCAGGCTGTTCACGGTGGATAAATCCAAACAAAGCATATACAGTCGCGATTCTCTTCCCTGGCTCTCATCTTGATTGGTTGTCATGAAAACAGTGCCCTAGAAACAGGTACATTTATTTAAAAGCACACAAAAGAAGGGTATTATTATCGCCAAATGTTATCAAGACCTACCCAGTCCCAGCAAGTGTCTATGGTAACTCGACACCCTGGTATGCGACCCTAACGGGTTACTTCAGAAAAAGAGCACCTAAATTTGCATTTACAAGATTTATGTCTATTCATTCTCGGTCATCATACCACATATTTAACGGTTTCTCAAAGTTTTCTGTCGGATAAAATGCTACGCTCCGTTAATGTTGATGGGAGGTATTTTCATAGCAAGTGGGGTATGGTGTCAGCTGAATTTAAATCAGATAGCACAGGCAGATATTTGTGGGTTTGACTTTCAAGTGTTGTTGAAATAAACCCCACAGCATTGTCTGCGCTGTAATACCTTACTGCTTAAAATTTAGGTCAATGCTGAAAATTCAGTTGTGATCTTTTCTCTCTCAGTGGCAATAAAATATGCAAGAATGGAATGCCCTTAGCAACTCCCAAATTCTAGGTATGAAAAACTGCCTTATACACAGCGATTATATGGTGCTAATACTGAAGTTATAGAACTGAAGTGTTTTTAATAAATTTAATTAAATAACTTGATGAAGATTTTGTTTGTCATAAAAACTGTTTCTGTTACAAGCAGAATCATATGCTCAAATCAGAGGATGAGAGTATTGGCAGTGTTTGAATAAGTTAAAGCTTGAGTTTTTCATATATCATGAACTGCGAGTTAAACTTCAGTGGAAATGTACACTATTTTTCCAAATGTTGTAATGGATGAGAGGTATTACACGATTCACAATGTACCCAATTAGAGTGAGTGAGTGAGTTGGGTTTGAAGCCACTTTGAACAGTATTCCATTTATACCACGAGATGTCAACCTAATGTGGGAGGAAAGCCCGAAGTGATGCAGGTCTCAGACAAGCATGAGTATGGTGCTGACAAACCTTGAAACATTATCGGGGCAAACCAGTCTTGACAAATGCTTACTAAGGTCAAATACATGTCCAAACATGTCATCAAGTAATCAAGCAGTAATAACGGTTTTCTGGTTAACAAGTTGCCATGGCGAAGATGTTGTAAACGTTGAAATAAGATTAAAAAGTACTTGCTGGGTTGACCAATTCTGCATATTTCGAACATCCTTTTGTTTCTGTTTAACTTTCACTTGTTTTTAGGAAATCAACTTCAATCAGCCATTACAACACTTTTTCTATTGATTTAGGAAAACATAGGCCTGGTTTTATGTTTAATTAAGACAATGTCACCTTGAGGGTGGTGGGGTAGCCTAGTGGTTACAGCGTTCTCTCATTACACTGAAGGTCCAGGTTTGACCCCCCACATAGGTACATGTGTGTCTGGCGTCGTTACCATCTCTACGTGTGTGTGCTTCACACAGTATGTTTTTTGAGTAGATCAGTTTTTGGGATAATTACGGTACTGACTGTTTGTATAAGCCAAGCTGTCTGACACTATCAAGAGCCTTTGCTGTGCATTGGGTACAAATGGGATTGTTACATGGCTGGGTTTGACTCCAGTGCAATCTCTGCTTATGACTCATCCCAAGTTTGTGCACGATCTCTGTTTGTTAGGATTTAAAACCAATTTAATTCTTAAATTAAAAATACGCATTTGTAGTATATTTCTAGGACATTCAAACATACCTGTGTTGTGTGTTACATGCATGATTACTTCAGTGGGGGGTTCAGTTTGGGATGGAATTATTGTAGCTTTGTTTGGCAAACCTTTCTTACAACTGGATCTCTTAACATGCTAGGGGCGGCGGGTAGCCTAGTGGTTTAAGCGTTCGCTCGTCACGCCGAAGACCCGGGTTCGATTCCCGACATGGGTACAATGTGTGAAGCCCATTTCTGGTGTCCCCCGCCATGATAATGCTGGAATATTGCTAAAAGCGGTGTAAAACCATACTCACTCACTCACTCACTCACTTAACAATGATTAAAAATATTATGATGAATTTACCCTTTTGGTTTTTCACTGAAATATACAATACATTTTATCAGGTATTGTTTTTTGAAAGTTTATAAATTTTTATTGCATATAGAAGTTTTATTTTCTTCTTTTTGTTTACCAAAATGAACAGGCTAGCTAACACACCTAAACAAGTAAACTAGCAAACATGAAGCAGGCTTTTGCTCCATGGTTTTCTATGTTCCGACCAACAGTCTAAGAAAGTTCACCAACAATGGTCTTCACTAATTGTACCTATAAACCCAGACACATGGCCACCTCACTGTGTAAGGACATTGCATACCCTCCTTATACCAGGGGACCTGTGAAGTTCCGGGGTAGAATAGGTCTTCACCACCCCATGCTTGTCATGCAAGGCGACTATGCTTGTCATAAGAGGTGACTAACGGGATTGGCTGGTCAGACTCGCTGACTTGGTTGATGCAGGGCATCGTATCCCAATTGCGTGGATCGATGTTAATGATGTTAATCACTGAGTTGTCTGGTCCAGACTCGATAATGACCGCCGTCATATACCATGAATATTGCTGAGTGCAGCATTATACAATAAACAAACAAACAAACAAACTATGGGAGTCCATGAGAGGATAGTAACAACGTGCTGGTGTGACGTTGATTACCGGTAGTGTTATTTGCATATCCGTATATGCAAGGGGTCGGTGTATGGTTCTCAGCAGGAAGTGAGGATGGGGAGACGATGGCTTGGATATATACAATCGAGCTCCCAAATCGGTCGCTATGACAATAGGACCCCAGTACCCATTGTTGTAAGTGATGATTGAATTGGCGATTTGTGCTCACAAGGTGTACCCATTGATGTGGACCAGTGCTCATGCTATCGACCACTGGTTTGCTTGGCCAAGACCTGATTATTTACAGAGCATGAATATTGCAGACTGACACAAAACAACATTGGCTCATATTTTGATCATTTCGTCAAATCCAATGTTTTAATAACAACGTGATGTTTTTGCATTCCAGTTCAGAAGGTCCGAGGTATGGAACATTGTTATGAGCCGGATCCCAGTAAGTAGGAGTAAATGGATTCCTGCACACCATCTGGTAATGTCCGCCAGCACTGACCACAGAGTACATCTTTACTAAGCCATGAAGAAATCCTTAGGTTATCCAGTCCCACTCCACTCCATGCATGTACTTCCACTGGGGGCCCGTAGAGGTGGGGTGTTAATTAGTAAGGTTTCATCTCAGTATTTTTAAGCACCGAATGTGAGATCAAACCATTAAGAGCCCCCGGAGGGTATTGAGTACTTACTACAGAATCGCTTCACCTTTATGGCTCGACCGTTGAGATATTGAAATAATTGATATGATTCATATTCGACCATGCCAATAAGGAATCTATAAAATCTTCAACATGTTGAGTTAACAGATAATAAGTAAGTCTTTTGACAATACCAAGAATATATAGTACCAGAAGTATTGCTTTGGCCTAGAACACTTAAATTTCCTGATCACTTTACTCTACTGGCAGATGTGTATCATGATATAAGGATATCTATGTACCATTAATATCATGATATTGTGATACACTTCTGTACCCCTGTACACTTAACACCTAACCCTCCCCCCCCCCCCCCCCCCCCCCCCAGCTGTATCAGCTATGGTTTGCCTACACCAGAAGCCAACATCAGAATCAAACTCAAGACGACAGGCAGGTAGGATGCAGGTTGTTTAATGGAGAAATCAACAATAAGACATCTATATGATGATGGCCTGTTAATAATAGTCTGGACCAGACAGTAAAATGATTGATAATACGTTCAACAATCCACACAATCAACTACGCTGATACTTAATCAACCGAGTCACGGAGCCTGACCACCCAATCTATTAAGTCCCCCTGTATGACCAGCATCGGCTGCTGGGGTGCAGTTCTAACCTGGAACCCCAACAGGCTCCACAGGCAAAACACCACTTGATCACCCCGTGCCCCCTTCTTACCTGGCCTTAATTACCCAGCATCCCCTCCCCTGGTACCCCTCACGTAAAATGTGTGGGAGGATAATGGCTGCCACAGTCTCAATCTGACATGATCCCTGAGCTAACACCATGCCTAGTTGGTTTCTGCTTTAATTACAGCCAGAAGAAGATGTCAAACAAGACAGGGTCAGCAAAATGAACTTTGTAAATACTCCAATACTTCTTCTGATTAGTGATATACCTTTGTGGTTTTCCTGTGTACTGTTAATGTCTTAACTCTTCTTTGTCCAAGGCCCTGGTCCCCTTCACAAAGTGATTTTAGTGCTAAAATGATCTTAACTCCCATATTTTAGTGAGTGAGTATGGTTTTATGCCATGAACAACTATCTACGTCATCCTGAAACCAGGACGCTCAATCCGCCAATCCACAGACCAGGAAGCTCCCCATGAGTGAGTATGGTTTTATGCCGCTTTTAGCAATAATCCAGCAATATCCTGGCGGGGGACACCAGAAATGGGCTTCACGCATTGTACAATGTCGGGAATTGAACCCGGTTCTTTGCCTGATAGGGAATGCTTTAACCTCTAGGCTACCTGACCGCCCACCCATATTTTAACAGTAGAAGCGCAAAGATCGCTTTGCATATATAATACTCAAAATTAGTTCAAGGACACCCATTTTGTTATCGGCTAAAGTTAATCTGTCATGGTGGTGGATATAGCAACACAGCCTTCCTATTGTGGGTGTTCCTTTACTTATTTTGAGTAGTATATATACACCATATAATTTTAACTCCACTTAATTCCATGATGAACGAAGGTGTTCCGAAAATAAAGTTAATAAATAAAACTTTAAAATTGGTACCAGTAAGCTGTTCATCGGAGTTTGTTGTTTTCTGATATGAAGATTAATGATATGCCATGGACATTTTTATAGATCCTTGGGAGGACAAAAAATCTAATTGGAATAGATACAATTTGCAATGGATGAGTTAGCCCAGACAGTTCTTATAATGCACCACACACGATAACAGTGTACAAGAAGAGAAGAAACAGGCGAAGAAAGTTTGCAGAGTTGATTGGATGACAACTGTTGCTGTTGAGAAAGTGGTGAAAAATATGAAAACATGTACCATTTATCAGTGTCATCGCTGCTAACATCACCAGTAAGACACATGTCCTATCCTGTAGTTTTAGCAGCATTGAAACTGTTAAAGCATTGCTTCCTTCAAGACAACATTAAAGTGAATTGGCTGTAATGAGGCTAGGCTTTTTTTAAACTTGATTTACGAATCCTTCCACTTGAAAAAAATTGAAATGTGACCAAAAATATGTGCCCTGTTTTAAAAATATGCATTTACTGTCTCTATCAATATAAATAAATTATTCCAAATACTATAATTAAAACCTCTTGAAAAGTTATCTTAAAAACTACTTGAAAATATATGAAAATATTTGAAATTGGTATTTTTTAATACACATTAACTCTTATTTCCGAGGGACAGATAGATATTCGGAAGTGCATGTTTGCATGTTAGCATCTTAGAATAGAAAAATACAGGAACATTCATCAGTTTTTGGAACTTTACGTTTTAGTCTTCAATTTGAGTTATCTTTCCTGTAGTGTCTGACGCCATGGTGCACTATGTATAAAACTATTACAGTCTGGTTGTTTCCAGGTTCGTGGAATGTACTTCCTTGTACGCTTTCCTTGTTGGATAAATTCTCACTCTGATTTTAGTGTCTCAGGTTGTCGTCTTTCTTTCACGATTAGAAAACAAAACCATGCAGACAAAAAATTGTTTTGAAAAAAAGAAGAAAAAAACCTAAAATCTGGAATTGATCTGAAACGGTTTTTTTGTGGCCTCATACTTCATGACGAACATGCACGTTCCTGCATGTGTGTGTTTGGCTGTTAGAGTTTGGCGTGTGCACCTTGTAACGCTGTTGACCCATAGGTCTTCATTTAGTCTTGTAATTACGGACTGCATGGAACAGTAGCAGGCTGATCGTAGCCAGATCTCCACGAGGAATGGCCAATTACCTTGCTACAGTATCAGGCGGGGGACTTTATTCTGTCTTTATTGAGATGTCTGCAGGGTGAGGGGAAACGTGAGATGGCTTTCATTGAAAGTGTGTGTTACCTTTGAAGAAATATTGCAGAGGAGGTGTACAATCTTGGTTACATGGTCCCGATTTTCGGACAGTCGCCTGATATAACATTCAGATTTAGACAACCCACTACAACAGTCAGACAATTAACTGATACAACATTCAGACAAAGCCAATCCAACATTCAGACAAACCCAATCCAACATCCAGACAGACCCAATTCAACATTCAAACAAATCCTATTCAGACAGTTGCCTTGGTCCAAATTTTAGAAAGACCCAATATAACATTCAGACAAACCCAATATAACATTCAGACAAACCGAATATAAAATTCAGACAAACTCAATATAACATTCAGAAAAAAAACAATATAACATTCAGACAAATCCAATATAACATTCAGACAAACCCAATATAACATTCAGACAAACCCAATATAACATTCAGACAAATCCAATATAACATTCAGACAAATCCAATATAACATTCAGTCAAACCCAAAGCAGCAGTCAGACAGTTGCACCTTATGCAACATTCGGACAAAACCTTTCAACATTTAGACAAACCAAATTAAACATTCAGACAAATCCAATTCAGACAGTTGCCTGATCCAAAAATTCAGACGAACCAAATATAACATTCAGACAAATCAAAATTCAGACAGTTGCCCAATCCAACATTCAGACAAATCCAATTCAGACAGTTGCATTGGTCCAAATTTCAGACAGACCCACTATAACATTCAGACAAACCCAATATAACATTCAGACAAATCCAATTCAGACAGTTGCCTTGGTCCAAAATTCAGACAAACCTTAGAATAACATTCAGACATATCCAAAGTAGAAAGTTGCTATGATCTTTGTTACTTTAATACCTTTATAGAGCTCAGAGAATTCTTTGCGGAGTCAAAGTTGTTGCTTGGATTATTTCCTGTTTTTCTTATTAATGCCAGCTTTTGGTGGGACAAATGAGTATTTCTTTTTATAACGTAAGGCACAGACTTGGCACTGTATGGACAGTTTGGAAATGTCACATCACCTGAGTGAAATATTTGTTGTCCAGTCAGTAAAAAACATATCAGTTTTATCAGCGCTACTCTGTTGAAGATGGGTGGTTGCAGCGAGTGCCCTGGCTGACACGAGCTCATGATGTCAATCACTGGATTGCCTGGCCCGGAATATTAACCCTGCGCTGTGACAAAGACAGAATATTGCTGACAGTTGCGTAAAATAACATTCCCACACTCTGCAACGTCTTTGCAACCACAACCTGGAGACGTGTGTTCTCGCCTTGGACTCTAACTTAGTCGACGAGTTCCTCAGCATCACGCCGACTAGTCATCAACAACGACGACCATTTGGATTCTCCAGGTACGTTTCCTCATAAAAAGTGCTAATGAGCTATTAAATAAAAAAGCCAGTATCAGGAATGTACATATCCTGATACAGAATCAGTCTACCAGCCCGAGCCTGTAACGACTTACAATTATTTATCAGGAATCCGTGGCACCAGATAGCACCAAGGTAGACACGCCAGTACAGTAGCGGCAGCACTACCTTGTGTAAACTCATTGTTCCTGACACGATAAAAGATCATCCCAAAAGTCAGTCGTGTTCATTTAGTTTCTTGAAACATTTAGTGTTATTATTTGTCTTCATATATATTATTCAGCTTAATACTTTATATCATCCCGTTTGGGACCATTTCTTCTGGCGGAAAACATGCAAATAAAGCAACAGTTAAATTGTGAAAGTGTTCTTGAGACAACCCCTAGATTGTGTGACGTCAAAACCGAAACTCCCTACAGTTGGACATGGTGCAAGGAGCTTTCTTTAGACCTTTGTTTATCAGGCGGACTCTGTCTCGTTCATCTGTCGGGTCTGGCTTGCCTTCTGTATATATACACACTAATTACCTCAAATTTAAGGAATCACCAGCAGGTATGGCCTGGCCAAGTTTTATCTCTGTAATTACTGATGATAACATAATACTACCTGTGTCTAGTAATTCTAGCTGTTTGTTTGTGCATCACAGGGTCAGATTGCTTTCACTGTGAAACCCTATATAGCAGGTAGAGCTTTGTAGCATATTCTAGAGAGTATACGTGAAGGCCGCTTTCCCTGCACCACGGGTTGAGAGGAGCCTGATATATAGTGTATGTATACTACTCAAAACGAGTTAAGGAACATCCACAAATGGGAGGCTGTGTGTTGCAATATCCACCAACCATGCTAGATTAACTAAAGTCATATGAAAAAAATGGTGTTCTTTAACTTCTTTAAAGTGGTATATATTTTACGCCCAGCTGTATTCCGGCAATATTCCAGTTATGTTCACCTCTACCACAGTACAGTGATACTCAATCAGCAATAACCGATGTGATTTCTGTTTGTTCAGTATGTCTTCACATTTTTGCTTCTTATGAAAGTGTGTTTGTTTGAATGTGTAAAGATAAAATATTTAGAAGTAATAACATTTTGTACAAACGTTTTATATGAGTAGGTCAATGTGTGAGTGTGGTTTTACTCGGCCTGGGCAACATCACGCCAGGAACACACATTATATCCCTGGGGGAGTGGAGCCCTACCGATCGCATCCAACGTACCACATAAGCCAACAGTAAGTGCCGGGTATTCACCCATGTTTGACGGTGGCTAAAAGGGAAACAAACAAGAACTAGTTATTCTATGGGGATGTATTTGAAACGGTATCATAGGAGTTATTTTGGACCTTAAGTTTGCATTGTTTCGGCGGCTGTTTTCAGCCCAGTAACGTGTTGATAACGTTTGTAATGTTTCGGTCAAATCGATTATTTAGTGTACAGTAAACTACGGTTAATAACGAATTCAAAGGGACCACGAATATCAGTTCGTTATAAGCATATATACAGCAAATTGCCGGGACCTACACTTAAGTTCTTTATACCCGTCGGTTCATTATAAGCGTGTTCGTTATAAACGTAGTTTACTGTATATAGTTTTTTTTGGAAACATTTAAATTTTACTTCAAGAACTTTTTTCCAAACACAATGACTAGCATACATTTCCAGCTAAAACAATTCTATACCTCTTGCCCATATGCTTTTTTTATTCTGACCCAACAAATTAATAAGAGGATACAACCATTTTTCATCCGGAAGACATAATTGCTTTCTCCTTTCAACTGTTCGTTAGGTTATCTTGGCACATATTGATATCTCATACACCGATGGAATACCATACACTTCATGTGGTCTGCCTTTAGAATTCAGCACCACAAAGTATACAAACACGGGATCGGGTGATCAGGCTCGCTGACTTGGTTGATGCATGTCATTTTATCCCAATTGCGTGGATCGATGCTCATGATATCAATCACTGGATTGTCTGGTCCAGTCTCGATTATTTACAGACCGCCGTCATATAGCTGGAATATTGCTGTGTGCGGCGTTAAACAACAAACAAAACAAATGACGTAATTTGGACATTGTGTCGCAAGATATACCGGTTGATGCTGAAGATACTCGCTGAATGTTTGTAAGTTTCGCAGTTAAGGTTTCATGGTTGTAGTTTTTTCTAAGTTTTGGAAGCGCGAGGCACTTTAGTATGTAAACATAATACAGTGTATGCACATTATGTAAACACTGTAAGTCTATTGGGAGCACAACGTAATGGGGAATGACCACAGGAGTCCACGGTGTACAACATAAGGCAGTGTGACCTTACAGAATATGTGTATATATCATGTTGACACTCAGTGATGGAAACTTTGAATTAAAATCATGTTTGGGTTTGGTGTGAGTTGTTTATTTTTTGTGGAAATGACAAAAAGCTCGCCAGAAACAAAGAGAGACAGAACGATTTGAAAAAAACTACAACTTCTGAAGTATGACGCCAGCCAAGGGTACAACCAAGACAACGAACATCACAGGGGAAGTGTATGCACAAATACCGGATCACATAAACTGGAGAGAGGACAAAACGTGATAGTGTAATATGCGTCATGATCTGCTGATAATGTACAATGACGTTGAATTAATTCTAAAAGGAAGAGGTTGACATGGAGGCTGAACAGGATGCCAGAACGCGGGTGACCTTGACCTTGAGCTATGTGTGATAGGACATGAACGACACAGACATGCTCCAACATATCAAACAGGTACAGATGTTACTTGTCAAATAAATGTCGCTAATTATTTGTCATATGAAAGGACGACATCATATGATCACAATGTTGTTACCCCACCGCGGGCAAAACACAAGTCAGTCGGTGTCAAGAGTTATATATAATAAAAAACAAACAGATGACGTCTCGTCCAACTGATAGCATCACAGATATCCAAAGACAAGGTCGCATCCAACCAGAACTAGGTACAGTGGTTGTGAAAGAATCGTGTTCCGATGATATGGCGTCTCATTGTTTTGGCAAATGCGAGGATCAATTTCCGTTTACAGCGTCCACCTGCAAATATATGATCAAACACCAAGCAACACAACATGCGAAGGTAGAGGCCATTATCATATTATTATGTTTATAGACTGCCTTACCGTGAAGATTCCTGGGTAGAATAGGTCTTCAGCAACCCATGCTTGCCCCCTCTGTGTTAATTAGTATTTAAAGTTGTCGATGTTACATTGCTGTGTGATTCCATCGTAAAAAAGCAGGGATAAGTAACGAGGTGAGCGAAATAAAACATGGACATCTGATATAATCAAGTACACACAGATGTGATTCAAATGATACCAATAGGAATCCTAACGTGGTTGTCTACCAAATATTGTCGTGTGTAGAACGCATGGATACGTAACGAGGGTGAACGAAAAAGACACTTGGACATGACCAGGAACACACACGTATGGTTAAAATGGACTGAAAGGGGTACTGTAACTATGTGTCTACATTTAAATATCAGTCTTGGTCAAAGACTTTCTGCTGTTTAAATATTAGAAAACGTTTCCAAATTGTTTTTCACACGTTTAAACCTTACCGTTACCACTGGTTTGTTATTATTCCTGAACATGCACGCAAGTCAAATCTGAACATTTTTCTCCTTCTTAATTATGCAATCTCTTGTGCCAAAAAAGAGTACCAGCCTATCCTACCTCGTACTTTGTTTTAAGTAAGGGACATTTGACGTACTTTTGTAAGTGTCGAGACATGACTTTCATTTTAGAATCGGAATCGTTGAGTTATATGCTGAGGCACATTTCTGGTAAAGAGTTACTATGTAAAAGAAAAGAATATTGTCGCGGCAGTGACATTGTATGATGGTCACAAAACTTGGCACGAAAAACGATAACGGGTGCTCCCCGCGCTTAATTCAAAAACCATGAGGCGGATATCAGGGAAAAAACAGGTGACACAAAAAATAAACTCTTTGGTCGGTCAAAGTTGGCGCGTCTGTATACGGACTGACACAGAATGTCAAGGGGGCCGGGCAATTTACACGCTGACATCTCTATAACTGACTCCCAAGACGTGAAAAGGCGGATATGAGTTAATCTAAATACGTCAAACATGCGATAAGTTTGAAATCAAGAAGTTCGAACTCTTCCTTGTTAAATTTACAAAATTCAATTTATAATTCAAATCAAACACGCTTCCGGATACAAATCTCTTTTACAAGCAGGATGACTCTATTAGTAATTCCGAGTGGTAATTCTCTACGTATATCTGAACTAACAACTTTAACCACTTCACACAGGAATCTGCAGCGATAGAAAACATTTCCCGGTGTGTCAAAATATGAGTAGACAAATTGAAAAGATAAGAAAGTTTATTCACTCCATCCTTTCTTTTTATCTTTCTATCCGCTATGTAATAAAATCCAGATTGGGACGCTGTAACGTGGAAAGGGAGGGGGAGACGCCGGTAGGTGGGGGGCTGATTATTCAAACCCTGCTATATGATTCCGTCTGTGATAACTCAGTAAGAGAGGAGCGGCGGGGAAGATACAATCACAAGCGGAAACTCCCGACAGTTTATCTCATTTGCGTATAATTTCTAAATAAATTCGGTAGATAGGGATAAACATTTTAACCCAACTCACACTGCAGACGTGCGTTTATATCCCATTCATGTTACCATTTTTTGTACGTTGAAACTATAACGTAAATTTTCATCGCTTTCTTTAAGACCTTTGTCGTCTGTGGTCAGAATTGAATTAAGCTAGAATGTGCAAGCCGGCGGGGGGAGGGGTGGGGGTTGGGGGGAGGGAGAGGTGCAATAAATGTTGGTGATGCGTACAGGGGGAGTACCTTTATGTCGAACTTTTAGAGCTCGAAACGTCTTCATGTCTTAAAAATATTCCGTGAGATCAACTGTGGATTTTTGTGCAAATATTTATTAAGTACACCCGATTTGCGTCTCGTGACTTGCTTAAATATTTGAATAAATTTCATGAAATGTATGCTACCCAAAAGAAGTTAAAGATTATTCTTACATATTACTAAAGTTGATCTGTCATGGCATAAATTCTTCGAGTGGTGTGTATCATATCGTGACAAGTTTCTCTTTCGAAGAAATAAAGTGGAGAAAAAAATACATTTTAGATACATGTAAGAAACAGTTTAATGAGTAATAGTTTACTTGTAGCGATTTTCTTAGATGGTGGTATAGGCTGTATTTTATGTGCAGGTATAGATCCCATATGTATTTTATACAAAGAGGCCGCTTCTAAAAAGCAATACACAGAGGGACGTGGGGGGATTCTTGACGTTACTACCCAATCCAATGATTGAATGTTGTTTAACACCTTGGTTAGCCATCGTATATGTCACAACGTGAGTCAGGATCAGACGAACAGTGACAGAAAGCATGAACAACTATCTACGTCATCGCGAAACCAGGACGCGCAATCCCCCAATCCACAGACCAGGAAGGTCCCCATGAGTGAGTATGGTTTTACGCCGCTTATCGCAATATTCCAGCTATATCATGGCGGTTGACACCAGAAATGGGCTTCACACATGTAGAAAACTGAACCAGGGTCTTCGGCGTGACGAGCGAACGCTTTTACCACTAGGCTCCTCCACCGCCTGTTCATTCATACGGGGCTTTTGTCATGACTTCCCACGGACTTGTGATCCAAATAATAATCTAAGCCCATTGTTTACTTGCCTTTGCATGTGTTTGGGACGGGTGCCACCAGTGAGGCAGGACACGCCCCCCTTTCCGCGAACACTTGGTATCAACTACTGATAGTGATTCATAAACACATCATGATAAAGTAGGAATCGCACAATCAACTCTGCTTTTAGCTGAGACTTCTTGTGAATATGGAAAGGGTTTTGTCACTTTTATATATACAACCACATTTCTACATGAGTACATGGGTACGTTATGTCG
The DNA here is from genome assembly GCF_022045235.1 of Haliotis cracherodii. NCBI lineage: Eukaryota > Metazoa > Mollusca > Gastropoda > Lepetellida > Haliotidae > Haliotis > Haliotis cracherodii. The sequence goes on along the minus strand of NW_027266343.1, from coordinate 53,853,003 downwards.
TGTAGCATAGATTACATCGCCCTGTGATGTGGAGAGCGACCGAAATGAGCTGGAAACGGAATTGGGTCTTTTTTTTGCGACGGAAAATCCCTGTTGACAACCACAACGCCTACTGGGATTCCTCAAGATGCTATCTGGTCCATACAGTTTTATCTTATAGGAATGTAAGGGGCGCGCTGAGATGCAGACACTATTCCACGAGAGTTCCATTCGCTTTAATATTACTTCTTAAATTTGCTAACTCCCGGGTTCAATCTGGTACCTTCGGCCATAACAAATTGATTAGTTTTGATCAAAAGGAAAGACGTTGAAGAGGTTGTCTAATATTTTCTCTCGGTACACGTTAATAAACTGATTTTAACTGGCATAATGTATTACTGATGTAAGCTTTTGGGAATTTTTCATTCTTTCGAGTTCTAAGGAAGAGCATCTTATGGTCCTACACTTTTTGAACAACTTTTTCTCTCGCGTTGACATTTTGATATATATTTTCCATAATAATTATAATAATAGCGACAAAAAATATTTCAAATATTTCAAGGATTCCGACTATGGGCACTATGGTGAGAAGAATGTAAAAAACAAATGCCTTATTATGTGTTGCTTTATGGCATTTTATTATCTACGTCACAACGTGAACATCCGGGTTAGACTAGGTCTTCAGCAACCCATGCTTGCCGTAAAAGGCGATTAACGGGATCGGTTGGTCAGGCTCGCTGACTTGGTTGATGCATGTCATCGTATCCAAATTGCGTAGATCGATGCTCATGATGTCAATCACTGGATTGTCTGACCCAGACTCGATTATTTACACTTCCGTCATATACATGGAATATTGCAGAGTGCGGCGTTAAACAACGAACAAATAAACAAATTTGAAAAACGTACACGCAATGTGTCATTTTCAAAACCTTTACGTGCCTTTGCATTTCGTTTAGTTTCAACAATATCCGTAAACGAGCTATCGTGTCAATGGATTGTCTGGTCAAGACTCGACGGTTTAAAGACCGCCGTCTTTACTAATATCTACTCTCTGAAATGAACATATCTTACAGAAAAAAACAGTTGTTAAATTATGGTTATAAAATATTAATCAAAAGGAGCCTAGAGACTTTCTTCATTTTAACATACTACCTGATACTGCAGTAGTCTAGACTTGCCAAACGTTATAGACTTGCATGGGCTTCATTGGATATATTTGTTCCAGGGTCTGTTTGACAGACTAACCGCCCTCGTATTGCAGGAGTACTGCTGCTCAACAGAACAAAGTAGTTGGTTTGTTGTTTAACGCCGCAAAGTAGACCCAATATATGGATAACAACTTCTTTAACACTTTAAGGCATATCCGTAAATTGTACCTACTTTGTCATCCGACATTTTCTAAGTAATGCTTATCAAACAATTCAAACAAACACTACTTGTTTATGCAAAGTGTGTGAGTGGCGGGTTCTGCCGGTAGGGGAGGACGTGCTTACCCTCTTGGCTAATACTTACACGGTGTCATCACTGATTTTCAGTGATCTATTAATATGTAACTAATGTTATATTTGGGATAACACTTTCTTAGTAAAGTACAGATTCTAGTACTTTTGGGGGTTGAGTCCCGTCCGGGATTCGAACCCACACCTGCCAGGGTGAGGCACCTAATCGCCAGCACACAAAGTCAGCGATCTAACCCACTCAGCCCACTCTTCCACAAAAAATGGAAGTCCGACAACTGGTGGTCTAGATCACGTACTTTGAGTAACCCCCTGACAAGTGTAAATTGGCACGGCTCCCATGGCCGAAAGCTATGAATACACAATGCCATTTAGAAAGTGGTCAAATGTAGTTACTATCTATTAATATGATTTCACCTCTATTTTGCATTTTACGGCAGATAATCGAGACTGTGTTCTCTGGGGTTGACATTACATGTTTCAAACAAAACAACACAGAGGGAGTGTCATGCAAATTGTGTTGGTTTAATGTCCCTCCAACAAAAGAACGCTTATAAGAAGTATACAATCTACAAACAACAACGGCTATTAAATATTATCAAAAAGTCAAAAAAATAATGCAAGTATTGCCGAAACATTTATTCAAGATGTTTATATAATATGCAAATAATCTCTTCCTAAACCAAGGTATTGTTCCCAATGGGCTCGCAGGTGTAAACTGTCACTCAGCATAATGGCTTCATGTCACCACTGAGTGGATCCTTGTACGCATGACGGAAGTCATCACATGACCTCCGGGAGGAGATATTTGTCACATGGAAAATAATCCTATTTATTAGAGTCACATTCAAACTGAATATTCCTGACATACATATCCATTTTTGATGAAGAGGGTGCGTCTGTAATTAAGATTTTTTTCATTTTCTAAATTTCAAATTGACTATTTTTTTATTGTTTATATATTCATTATTGCTGTCGAAATGCGTTTTATTGTTCATTCTATTACGACCAACGCCTCTATTGGAGTTTTCTTCTAGATTGATATTGTAGTATATGATGCAGATTCAAATATTCGTTTCGATGTTTGTGAGATTCTGTCGTTGCTCATGTTGTCATGTCATCACTTTGTTTTAATAATGTTCTTGACGTTGATTAATGTGCGTTGCTATGACACATGTTTCTGTAACTGATGTTGATGTCAATGATGAAACTGTAATAATGAATCAAAAGAGAACAGAAACATAGTGTGTTCCCCGAATGTTGCCTTGATGTTATCAGGACATTTCCCTTGCTAAGTGTCAAACGCTGAAAGGTATTACAGTTCCGATCAGCGTTGTAACGGAATTGTAAATAAAATAAAAGAGACGAAACAGTTCCCATATTCAAAAGAAAAGGTGAGCGTATCCTGTCCCACTGGTGGCACTCGTCACAAACACATGCAAAGGCAAGTAAATATAGTAGAAGTAAAAAAAGGGAATAACATCGGACATCATTTTTGTAAACGATGCGTCAAATTTGGAAATGTCCCCTACGTGTCCACCATAAGACTTTTTCAAAGCTTTACTGAGGCCTTGAAAGTTGTAAACTTGATCAAACAACTTTTGAGCAAGCGTCGTACCACTGTAACTACAGTTCGTGTCATACTTTATAGTCCTCGTGGTTCATGTTGTCTGTTGTCTTCAGCACGTGAGCACTAGACCACGACTGATGTCCGTATGTTACGTTCTTATAATGTTAGTTGTTCCGACCAATTCTCTTCCACCCCCCCCCCCCCCCTCCCCCCCAAGTACAATCTGAAAATGCGATGCAGTGTGGTCCAACTGATGGATTTAGACAGCCATATGCAGCGTCCACACGTTCGCACACGAAAAAATGGGAATAAGAAAACAGACATCACGCACAAGAAATTTTCTCATTTTTTTTCAAACCTGACTATACCTAATTCCCTCTAAGCCACCCATACCACACTCGCTTGTTTGTTTTGATTGTTGTTTAACGCCGCAATCAACAATATTCCAGCTACATTGTGTTGTCATAATGGTCCATGGTGCCAGTCTTTGTTGCCATAACGGTTCACGCATGTCATAATGGTGCAGTGGTTCCATAATGCAGATTCTGACGTCACCATTAGTCACAGAGCCACGCGGTGATTACGCAGGCATAAATAATTAGAATCAGGCCACTAAGCCTAATAATACCGTGATTGACTTCCCTGTAAATCGGTGAGTGTGTCAGTAACGACTCCGGTTTTCAGTAATCTCCAGGTCACGAGGCATCGGACAGATCCATTTTAACAGCATAAGACCTTCCCAGTTTTAATAGCGTTCCTTCGTGAACGCTTTACATGCGATGTTCTTGTGATTACACTAATGGCATCGTTTATTTTACATGTGTTTGGAGAATGCAGCATTTACTTACTAAGTTGGGGGTAGTATTACTTACCATGTTCTACTCTTCTCAGGGAAGGAGCATGTATTAATGGGAGGAGTGTGTGAGTATGGTTTTACGCCGCTTTTAGCAATATTCCAGCAATATCATGGCAGGGGGACACCAGGAATGGGCTTTACACATTGTACCCATGTGGGGAATCGAACCCGGGTCTTCGACGTGACGATCGAACGCTTTAACCACTCGGCTACCCCACCGCACCAATATTTGGAGGGTGGAGATTTGTTTCAAGACAGTTTTTTTTCAACACTGCAAAACATGCAGAATGTCCAGGAATCGAGTTATTTGTTTTACGACAACCTGAGGACAAGTTGTTTATTTCAGTTTTTTGGGGGAACAGGTGTTTTTTTACACAAAGGATGGCAACACTTTGGGCTCTTCTCCTTGATAATGCTGACACACCGTGAGACAACTGAAGTAGGGTTCAAAGCTACGTTAGACCCAACTCACTCTTCACTCACTTAAATGTTGATTAGAACAGCGGGGAAATGTTCTATTGGGTCAAGCACCTGCTTATGAAATTCAAACTTCGAGGCAATATTGTTTTCATTTGGGTGTTGTTGTGGGTTTTAAAAAACAACAACTTACACATGTATATGAATGGATTACAGAAAATCAGTGATGACATCGGGTGTTCGCGAAAAGAGTAAGCATAAATGAGTCCATATGTCTGCCGTATGAATATTTCCGTTAACTTTCATAACAATTCTGAAAAATCTTTTTAAATGTAAAATATTAACGCCAGAGAATCGGTCTCGATTATCTGCCGAAACAAATTCTATTAAGCGTAAAAATGCAAAATAGAAATGAAAATTAATTGAATTGGTGCTAGTCTTCAAGTATTTACTGGAACACCTATTGTGAAAAAAAACCCTTCGTGCTTAACTACGACTATGAAGACGAAGTACACAAAATTATGTTATTCCAGTTATTCGCGAACACCTGGTGTCATCACTGTTTGATAGTGATTCATCAAGATATGCTCGTAATAAAGTCGGAATCGTTCAATCGACTTTGCTTTTCGCAGGGATTTCTTACGAATATTGAAAGGGTTTTGTCGCTTTTATTATAAATCAGTCAAAACAGGAGCTATTTCTGTAGGAAGAAACCTCAACAAATCCCTCAGTTCATCCGTGATTCTAAACGACCATTCATCAAAGGTTGACCTAATGAACAGGAACTGAAGGTCCGGGTTGGTCGTATTCTCGGTAAGAGCAGTTAATGTTTACAGTACGTAAAGTGCATATCGGCCATATGTAGTGGATGTCGCGGCCAGTCTCGGTCACGTTGTATACAGTCAACGTGCAGCAGGGGAGTCTGCATGAGGTCGGAGAGAGTCTAACGGTTGCGTAGGGTTCGTCGAGTTTAGTTGGTGCATCTTAACCACACAGGATCACAACATCACAATGGATGTGTAGTAATTCTATCCTCGTCGTGGGCAAGTCTAGATATGTGGACAGAACACTCTAAGGACTCCAATCTCTTATAGGGACAACCTGTTCTTATTATTTACATAATCTAGAACTAATAATGTCAAATAATAAGTATTGCCTTAGAGACTTGTGCAAGTCTAGGGTCGTACAAACGTCCAGCAGTATTGGTAAGATTGAAATCTGAATACAAATGAAATAAAACCCAGTCAAATGGTTCTTTGCATTATTTCTGGTCTCTCGGTTTGTTAGTACATTTTTCCTGGATACTATTTGGTCTATGAGGTCGATGTTGGTAGGTTATATTAATCTAGTTAATTTCCCCGATTTAGCAACATTATCCTATTTTAAGTACTGTAAAAGCCAATATTTGCTCTTGGCATATGTTAGCATCTCATAAACCGATGGCCTGTATAATATTACTGATATCACTTATTTTAGATATAGTTTGCCTTCTCAGCTATTAATTTGTGGGTTATGAGTTTCATGTCGCCGCGCCTTCTTGCATGTATACAAAATATCACAAAACTACAGATAGAGATTTTCCGAAATACCAAAAAGAAAGTTGTTTTTGCATACATTCTTTTATCTTTGCTCCAATAAACTGAATTTGCTACCAAATTGAAACTTTGTTCTTCAAAATAATTTATTTGAAATATCAGTCAACAGCGTTAATTATGCTGTACTAAAGTCAATATAAATTGTCAATGCAAGAGAATAACCATCCTAGATTTTCTGCCAAAACTGAAACTGAAAAGAAAACTCCCATGTACTTCCGGTTAGCGTATGTTTGTAACTAGTCTTTCATAGGAACACAAATAGATGATTGTGTTTAAACTATTAACTTCTCAATAAATAATATATCCTTTGAGGCTTATCCAGTTCAATAAACGTTCAAAGTAACAAGCTTCTTAGTACTGGAACAGCGTTGCTACAATGCACACTGATATTGGCTCGTGAACCGCCATGTATGGCGGCTGGGTTCCTGGCGGGCTTGACGCTGCGCCATCTGGGGTTGGTTTGCCAGTGATGTAAGTTCTGTGTTCGAACACACATACCCTCCATCTCGTGTCACTATGCATACGCTCACCATGGTGGTTGTCAGACACTTCGTCAAATTGGTTAAGACATTGCAAAAAGGTGTTATTTACACCTCGTTATCCGCTATATATTACACAACGCAATTTACCGGAAGTCCGTTCCCACATTGGCCGGTACGAGTTATATAGACTTGCAGAAGTCTCTAAGGCAATAATTATTAGTTTAAATAATAAATTAATAATTTATGTAAATAATAAGAACAAGTTTGCTCTCTAAGAGACTGGAGTCCTTAGACTGTACTGTCCACATATCTGGACTTGCCTATTAGGAGGGTAGAATTACTGCACATCCATGGACTTTTCTTTCAGTGCAGCCTACTGCATGATGACTTCTCTCCTGTAGACAGCAGTGGTCTGCTTATTGAGGGAAGACCTCCGGGGTTACATACGCGCGATGAATAGTCACATAAATGCAAAACATAAATCTAGGATTTAAACAAATTAGCATGACAGATCAACTATAGTACTATGAAAGAATCGGATGTTCTTTAACTTCTGTGAGTAGAATATTAAAAACTACTATAGGATCTAATTAACTTCGGATGTTCTCCCTATGAACAATTGAAATATGGATTCAGTTTCTTCAATGGGCTATATTCAGATATTGATGGCTTTTTCTTGTTTGGTAATGGCCAATTATGTTGTAAATAGACAATCACTTCCATTCATCTATCGTGTCCACACCCATCAAGTCCAGGTAAAAACAGAACTGAACACTGCTACGTCCAACTTGAATCACGTTACAGGGATACATGTCATATTCGGCGACGCTATTCGCCGTGCCGAATTGCGTCCCCTATCCGTTCCAGGATCCGAATTCCGGATTCGCCGATTATGATTTGTAAGCTCCAAAGCTCAAGGGGTTCTTTAAAGTGGCAGACCGAAACTTGTCGGTAGTAACGCAGGGTCATTGGAAGGGACGGGGACTCTGGGCTGTCAGGCAGACAGTGATATAACAGAAATGTTGTCCCTCTCTCTTTCTGCATTAAGATTATATTCTCCACATCCACCTGTAGACATTAAGAATGGACTTCACACATTGTATAAAATTGGGAATCGAACCCCGGGTCTCCGGCGTGACGAGTCATGGGATTTATCCAAACTAAACTGGATATGTCCATATTTGGTTATGTACTTTCATTCATGATCCACCTGGCAAGATCCGGGGTAAAATAGGTCTTCAGCAACCAATGCTTGCCGTATATGGCGACCATGCTTGTCGTAAGAGGCGACTAACAGGACCGGTGGTCAGGCTCTCTGACTTGGTTGATGCGTGTCATCGTATCCCAATTGCGTGGATCGATGCTCATGGTGTCAGATTCGAGTATTTACATACCGCCATCATATAGCTGGAATATGCTTAGTGCGGCGTTAAACAACAAATAAACAAACATTCATTATCATCGTCCGCATGTAGACGGTGGGTAGCCTAGTGGTTAAAGCGTCCGTTCGTCAGGTCGAAGGTCTGGGTTCGATTTCCCATATGGGTAATATGTGTGAAGCCCATTTCTGGCGTCCCTGTTGGAATATTGCTCAAAGCGGCGTAAACACCCAACCCTCTCTCACTCGTGATGTTGCACTGTGATGTCGTAAACAACAACATTGGCTTGTTGTCAGTAAAGTACAAGGTATGAAAATGGCCCCTGAAGCACTTTTAGAAATCGTTATGCGTGTTATCAGATGTGTTTTTTAATGAATGACTACTAGACTCTTCATTTCAACATATGTTCGACTTACAACACTGTAATGTGTCGGAAATTTTGCTTTTAGAGGTATTTGAAATACTTGATCATGAAATAGACCTCACAAGCATATGGTAACCAGTTAATCAGAGGCCACTGATTGCTCGTAGTTATATTTTCTCTTTAAGCTAGAAAAATCGTCCCTTTTCACTCGTTTAACTCCTTCTATGTGACCAATGCAATTTTTTCAGGTGAACAGTTGACTTGCCTCTTCATGTGTTTGTGACGAGTACCACCGGTGGAGCAGGACACGCTCACCTTTTCGCGAACACCTGGTATGGTATCATCATTTTTTTTAATAGTGATACATAAACACATGTTTATGATGTAGTCGGAAATCGTGCAAAGGTCTGTCTTTGTCAGAGATTTCGTATGATTATGGAAAATGTGTTGTCGCTTGTATTTATTGTTATGTACTTCATCTTCTCTCACAACTTGAAAGTGTAAAAAGAACCACGAAACGAGGCCACTTGTCCGCCATTCGAACATAATGTCCTTGGTAATTTTATTTCATGAACGATGTCTGTTTAATAGTCATTCGTGGTATTAAATATGACAAATGAACAGAAGTTTTCACATTAAAGCGTCGTCGCCGTCAGCGGTATAGTTTCTATACTGTAGTGCACTGAATCATGAATACAACCGCACGCTTAATGCACACGTCCAAAAACGCGAAGATGCAATGAGGGGATGTGTCAGCGATGTTTATTTTCTTGTCTTGTAAAAATAATTATTCTTCGTTTACATGGAGTTATTTCCGAACGGCTGTTGAAACTATCGGCGGAGGTCTGGGACGTCGCTTGTACAAAACACGCCCGGTACATCGAATAAATGACCAAACATGTGACCCTTGGACAATGGTTATTATTTTGGTGATTAAACTATTTACACTTCTTGTGATTTCAGACCAGTGTAAAAATGTTACTGAATAAACACAATACGTGTGTGTGTGCGTGTATACGTGCGTGTGTGTGTGTGTGTGTGTGTGTGTGTGTTATTCAGCAACAAGAATGAGGGTGAATTGTATTTTCTCCATTAAATCCTAGTATGTCAAAATAAGCTTATAAAGGTAGCCCAATAAAAAAAATGCCTGATTAACGCACTACATCGTTATCAGATAAAACAAAATAGAACCAACTGCATTTCTTTTTTAAAATGGCCTGTGAAATAAGTGAGAGATAATTTTGCTTTTCGTTCATATGCAACGATGTATGTATGTTGGAAGCACGCTCAAAGACACGCGGGTCGTGAACTTTTAAAAGTTTGATTGCATTGCGCTTTGAAATAAGAGTTTGAATTATTTTTAGGCCACGTGATACTGCACGTGCTTGTTTCTTGTTCCGCGCTCGTTAATGTTTATGCAATGTAACTGTTTATCAACACAATGCAAAGGGTAATGTCAAATCAGTGTGAATAAGCTGCACCACATGTCTATTCCAAATTCATACAGATAAACAAGTTAATCAAAGCAAATACATTACAATGACAAGATACACTCGAATATTCCATATAGCCTATTAGATAGGTGTGGCATGACAGCTATAAGCTCCAATGCATACGCGAGCAGTGGGTAGCCTCGTGGTTGAAGCGTTCGCTCGTCGCGCCCCAAACCCGTGTTCGATACCCCACGTTGGTACAATGTAAGAAGCCCATATATGGTGTCCCCCACCATGAAATTGCTAAATAAAGCGAATTCCAATATGTTCAGGTATTAGATCGAACGACTTGGTCATCATTAAGTATTGTGCTGTGAGAAAGAATTAAGTCATAAAAGATTTTCAGAAAAGAAATGATAAGAAATATTTGCTGTTTCTTATTTTTTATGTAACTGTTATGTATTAATGGTTCGATGAAGTCAATGAATATCCCTTCATAGCTCTAACATCCCCCCCCCCCCCCCCCCCCCCCCCCCCCCCACGAACGTTGTGTATATTATACCACTTGTCGGAAATTCGCGGATGGTTTTCTGAAACATTACAATTTCTTCTTGTTTCTTAGCATTTTGTTTAACCATGTATGAATTTTTGTAAGGGTACACTGCAACAGACATATTTTAATATTATATCGAAATTTGGATGCAGTGCCCTACAACAAATACAAAGTTTATGGATAACAACTTCTTTAATACTGTGAAGGCGACGTTTCGGTGTAGATCCCCCATACTGTTATCAAGCAAGATTGAATTGTATATATATAGTACATATATTGTATATTGTATGTATTTATTGTATGTACAATATTTACGACTGTATAATCACTTAAATCTGACCGTCCATCATTTCTTAAACGACTTATGTCCATGTGTATACAAGATAGAACTCAGCGTCTGTTTCCTGTAACGTGATTACAATGTGGGAGACACGAAAATAATTTGTTTACTTTTCATCAGTGTAATTAAGGGACGCCGTCAGTCTGACAAAGCAATTAGTCCGTGATACTAAGCCACTTAATGATAGACAATGCACTATTAATCCCCGCGCATTGTCAGACAAAATGACAGGATTAACTAATCCTATATATAAACACGTCTACAAATAAACGGTGAGATGAGAAGGGAGATGTGTTTTAGACAAGAACTAAAGAGATTATACAATCAAAGAATGCATCGTCGGTACTGGCACCGCTTACGTGGTTCTCATTGGAGATTGCAAGCCCACTGAGTACCCTCAGGAAATGTCCGAGCGTTAACTAGCCTGGAGAGCTGCAGGTAGTCAGTCGCTTTGAAGAAGTCTAACCGAGCACAACAAACAATACCTTCTACCTGACACAGTTGTATACCTACCTGTAATTATTACGCTCAGGTAAGTGATTACACTTGGTGTGCCAAGGGCGTGCGGGTTAAAGACTCATGACAGAATACCTCAGAGAACTTTGACAGACCACGGTAGGATTTGTAACTACGGGGTATGTTTCGAAATAGTAAATAGACTACTGTAGGTTTTATTGCATGTACTTTCAGTTGGAATTCATTTTAAAATTCCGTTTTGAATTTACAAGTATACACTTTTTTTAAATAATATTTTAGTACAAATCGTCAACACGCATAAAAACTACGCGTTTTGGTAAATGAAATAAACCAAGTTACTAAATATCGTTGATAAGATAAGATAATTATTGTTATTCGTATACGCGGAATAAACTAATTATATACTGTTAGCTAGTAAGTAAATTCAGTAATCAGAATTTAGGCACATCCGTTATTATTCATTAAATGAATAACCGTTTGATATATTTTACATATTTATTTTTACTTAATTAAATTAATCAAATGCCTTTTTTAAAAATATAAATCATAATACAGGCTTAAAAGTTTTAAGTTTGTCTCCTACAATATATAATTAACCTGAAAGCGAAAATGAGAAATTAAATTAAGTGAATTAATTAGGCGCCAGGTACAACTACATGACAATGAATATGTATAGACAATCTATCCCAGCGTCGCGTCACTTTTCACGTTTTAATCTAGATATGAGTATTTCCTGTGTAAGGGAGCGACCCCTGCATCCCCCCTTTATTCCATGGCGTCTTTCACTCCGGGGGTCACGTGGTCTGTTGCTTTGAATGGGTGATCACGTGACGATCCTCAGAAGCTCAAGCGAAATAGTCGTGGAGATACACGGGATATAACGGAACTTAGGTAGGGTGAAACTCGGACTTTGTGTATTAGAATCGGATTCTAACGGACTTTACTAGTGTGAAAGATATTCATGGAGTAGCGAACAGTTAGGTAAGTTTTGTGGGCAAGTTTGCAGCGGTGACGTTGAGAAATCCACCTGATGTCACCGATTTAAAGGGACAAAAATCACGTATAAATCCCTCGAATGCCGATACACTGGTAGGCTAGGCTTGCCCATGCGGTCCTTGAGTTCGGCCACGGTGGCTGTGAAAGCTTGCTTGTTGTCAAAGTTATGACTTACAACGAAGTTAGACATTAGGCTGATGTTGTGTGTAGATTTGACTGGAAGTTACTGTGTTACAAAGTTGCTCACGAGCGCATGCATAGGAATTTGACAGGGTTGCAGACCGGGGAGCATTGATTTTCGTCAGTGGGTGCTACACAGCTCTCGGTGAATTTCTTTCAAAATAATTGTGATATCTCATATCATAGTACAACCTATCCAGTGAAGAAAAGAAGTTATACTTGTGAGAGAGCATCTTGACTCACTGAGGCAGACGACACAAATCGCCAAGTAGTCTCAGTACAACAAAGTTTCAAAAGTTTTGAAGTTGAGCAGGTGCCCGTTTGGTTCTCTAAAGTAAACAAATATTTCTTCACCTCTATGGTAAGGGTGTGTTTTAAGGGGGTACGTCGGGATTCGAATCTCTTTGTGAGTGTCCCTTCGTATGACATCTTCACTATCAAAAGCGAGGTTCAGGGGCCTAGCTTGAGGGCTTTTGTCCCCTGATGCGATCCAACTTCGTATCACCTTCGAGACGCGAGCACCCAAGCGTTGCAATGTCAAACGGGGTGGTTGAATGCTTGTAATGTGGGTGAGTTGGGGGGTTAAATCTACCCATCCTTGTTATTTAAAATGTGCTTAGAAATTACTGCCATTGCTTTATATTTAAATCATCAAATTCAGTGATATGAGTTTATCTGATCTGTATAGAATGTAGATGTCTATGATATATCGCAATTTGTACCCGCAATTAAACTGACCGTTTTTGTTAAGTTGACGGCCTAGATAAACGAATGACCATATAATGTTAAATCAATATCCAGTTATATAAACAGTAATATAGATCTAGAAATCTACCAACTTTCCAAATAATATAATAATTATACTGCATGATTATGGCGTCCAAGTTTTGTCTGTACCCGGTCTGTAGTCTTCATATTAACGCGAGCACACACGTAAAAAGCACACTACACAGGCAATGTGCTGTAAGGGAATGTTCTTTATGTTTAAAAGGAAATATTTTCTCAGGCCTGTAGTTGGTCAGTAGATTGTGGTTTGCGCGGGAAAAGGGGTCATACTACGGGGTTTGTTGACACAGCGTTGAGACCCACCGGCGACCTCACTTGTTGCTTGTGCTTCTGAGATGCTTCTAAAACTTGGACTTGGATTTTACGTGTGAGTTTTCGGAATATTCTCACAGAACTCGATCTTTTCAACACATGGATTGTTTTGTGATCAAGGATTAATACCAGTCATGTGCTGAACCCATCTTTCGATTGGAATTTACAAGCAGTGCTGTGCCTCATCTGGTAATTTGGACGTTTGAGGACCCATTTGATGGTCTTTTATTTCTTATGTTATAAGTATTCACAAAAAAAATCAAATTAGATTGTTTATAGTGGCTTGAATAAGTAAACTAATTTTTAGCCTCAGATGTGTGTATTCAGAATTTTAACTAAATTATAGATCTTAGGTTTGTTTGGAAGAATTTATTATTCAATGAAAATGAAAGATTTTCTGCATTTGAACCTTTGCATTATGTGAAAGCTGAATCAAGTGACAGGCTTATTTAGTTAGATTTGGGGAGAATGCAAACAAAGTGGGAAACCCTGCCAGTTTTATACAAACTTTGGCTCCGGGCAACGGAACCAACATGGCACACAGCAAGTCAAATCTATCCAGTTTGTTTTCAAAGGAAACTTGAATCTTGTATGTTCTGTAAAGATAGCAACATTGGAAATAAAACTACATTTGTGATGTGGAGAAGAATTTCTTAAATTACCCAAGATTTTCAAAGACTTTTTTGTATTAAATTTATTATATGTAATAAAATGAAATAAATTTAATGTAAATCTTTAATGTTAATGTAATGAATCTTTTCAAAAGAAGATTTAGTATATGACGCACTTTTGAAACACCAAATAAGTGCCTATGTTGGCTGGAATCCAGCAGAGCGAACTTTTCCTAGTTGTAAAGGAGTCTTTAGCCTATGAGAGTGGACCATAGAAGTTCTCTCTCCGTATGGAAGGATAGGAGGGGGTGCCAGCCAGTCAGGTTGGAGAGGAAGGGGGAGGGGGAGGGATAGAGGCAGGGAAAGTTGTGATTGGCGGAGGAGCACGTTAATTACTCTCAGATGTAGGAAAGAGATGATAAACTATATAGGTAGTTTCCTGTAGGCCCGGTCCACCAAGCTTCTAGCATTTGGATTACATCAAAGTTGTTTAGAAGCTGCATCCTCTAGTTCAGAATTTAGGCTAGGGACTGGAGTCATGTTAGCAGGTGCTTGTTAGGGGGTAGCAATAAGAATAACATCACAATTTTCCAAAGTTTGTAGTGGTTGTGATTCAGTGAAGTTGGTTTCATTCTTTGTTCGGACATGATGCCTGCTTTGTCAAATATCCACCCCAGGCCCTATGACAAAGCAATCCATTTTAGTAACGAAAAGTACTTGTTATTAAATTAAGCAGTTCATGAAGAGAAAAATATCTTTACTCACCGTTGCATCTGAGAAACGTCTAGAAACAATTGACCCTGAGTCGTTGAAACAATATTAGTTTGACATGGGGAGATGGTTTAAATTTACTTTAAAATAAGTTTTGACATCTGTAAACCTGTTCTAAATACCAAGAAAATGTAAGTTCATTGATGTATGCTGGCTGTAGTTAAGGATACTTGGGTTTTTGAAACAATATGTCTGACATCAGGGTCCCTGTACTCTTGTTACCCAGAATTCCCCACCAGGGTACAGCCACCCAGGCCTCTACGTAAGCGCTCTCCTCAAATTCCTGGGTAGTGAATCTAAGCCAGCTTCCCTTCCCCACCAACCCAGGGGCCAGATTTGTCACTGGTGTGACCCAGCCTCTGACAGGATAGTTTCAGCCCCATTTCCTGCCTATGTTTACTGATAATTTATTCTTGAAAACATTAACAGTTCAAGAAAGACAAATGGCAGGACTTTTTTACAATTGATTTATGGAGCCATGTGAATTATCAGTGATTATAAGGAATCCCTATTGAGTATGTGCCCATTTTTAAATGTTAGCATTGGAAGCCTGGGGGAGTAGGGGAAGCTGGAACATATGCACTTGCTTTCCGTCAACCTGCTCAGCATATAGTTGAGACAATACTCTGAAATATTGACGCACATGATGGTCCAGCAATAAACTAGTAGGGACTATCAGTTATCAGAAAATTATGTTAGAAATATTTAACAAATGTTATATATGGGATAACACATCCTTACTAAAGTTCAGATTCTAGTTTGTATTTTTTTTAACTCTCATCTGGAGCTCGAACCCACTCTACCAGAAAGTTGCTTGTATTTCAGTTATCTTGAAATATGTCTCCAACCCTCCAATTCTTTTATACCCTGATAAATCTTTTACATCTTACGAACAACTGAAACACTCCTTTTGGGCCAAGGGTCTGCAGTGTGTTCAAAATGGAGCAGGGGTCCTTGTCATGACTCTTATACTGTTAAAGTTAATTGGGGGTTCATGGATTCAAGTACTGTAGGAGCGCATCTTCTTCCCCCCCCCCCCCCCTAATTAACACTGTTCTGCTTTCATAATTGAAATTTATTATAACACACAGGTAAAATATTTTATAAAGAACTATTTTATCCTACCTATCCAATTTCTTCATTAGCGAGAACCAAAGTATCCGTTTTTGGGCCTCATGACCCTAATTGGTATTTAAGCTTTCTTTTAGAGTTTATATGATGTTTATGAGAAGCATGAGCCATTTAACTAGATAAGTAATCAGCCTGTAGACACAGCCAGGCCTGTGCAGAGGAAGCCAGATCTCCCAGAAGGGGTTCCCTACTGAGCTGAGGTACTCACGACATCTTCATCATGTTCATTAATCGTGGATTATGCGAGATGATGCCTGATTACCTGTTTACGACCCCAGCGTTGAGCACATGTTGATTCACCATCAACTGTCATGCTTTCTCTAAAGATGCAGGGTTTTCTGCCTATTTGTGACCCGTAGAATCGAAGAGGATCGGGTGGCCAGGCTCACTGACTTGGTTGATGCATGTCATCATATCCCAATTGCGAGGCTTCATGCTCATTACGTCAATCACTGGATTGTCTGATCCAGACTCGAATATTTACACACTGCTGTGATATAGCTGGAATATTGCTGGTAAAAAACAAACTTACAAACAGTCTATTTGTCTTTTTCAATACACTAACCAATTTGTTGGTTGGTGGCTTCTAAAGAAGGAACTTGAAAGATTCTTGAAATTCTTGTTGAAGAATAGTAACCTTCAGAATCACATTATTCTTGCTGTAGAAAATTGTTACCATCAGATTCAACTACTGTAGAAAATGGTACAGTTAGGAATCAAAACAAAAAATTCATTAAAAAAATACAGTTTAAAAAGTTTCTTTGTCTCATGTCAGCAAAGCTGTCAGCTGCAGATATCTTCACATGGCAAAAATAAAATAAGTTGAATGTAACTCATATTGATCCATGACTGACAGTCTTATATATTTTGACAGGTTTGACACTGACGAGTCCTGTCATAGCTTGTTTCCATGGCTGGGTATGGTGCCACTGATATACCTCAGCATGAGAACAAGTACCATGTGTTCAGGCCATCAAAATTATTTTTGCTTTGATCAGAGCGATATGGAATCACTTTCACCCTCCATTTAGTGAGGAAACGATTCTTGACCTGTGATAAAACTGGTCTACCCTATTTTTTTAGAGGATTGTGAAGACATAGGTCTTATCCGGTATGCCTTTGTTATTACTAGGGCCATGATTTCACCTTCAGTCGTGACAGATTTTACAATGTTAATAATCTGTATGTTGTTTTCTGATGATAGAAAAACTGATTGTAGATCTTTCAAAAATAATTGTTTTTCTGACGTTTTGAAAGTTGTTTCAGCCCTTTCTAAGGTGGAAATATCAATTGTATTTTATCGTTTCATTTCAGATGTTTAATATGTGTACTGTTAGAAAATATGGGGGGGTCCTTGCAGTTTATTTTATGTTTAAATTAAGTTTCCTCCTGAATCTAAGCCTCATGGTTTTGACAAGGACTAATCTTGTGAGTGCCCCGTGAAGATCCTCATTGGAATTGGTCTTCAGCAACCAATGCTGCGCTCAAGAGGAATCAGACTTGGTTGATGCATTGCATGGTATCACAAACGAGTAGATCGATGCTCATGATGTCAATCACTGAATTGTCTGGTCCAGAGTATATTAATTCCAGACCGCTGTCATATAGCTGGAATATTGCTGAGGGTGGCATTAAAATAAACGATCAACCAATCATCTTTAAGTGACTGAGACCAGAATGAACACCCCTACAGCATTTTTTATTATAAAAGATTCAAGAAAGCTCCAAAAGAAACCAATATTTTGTCTCATGTTAATTCATGAATTTTGGATGGCGATAACTTTTCATTCATATAATAAATTTATCTAACATAGGATGTCCTGCTGGCAATCATGTGAAAATCAATGAACCAAGTATCCTGCTTATCATCTAGCGCTGTAGGTAAATGGATAGGTTTTAGAAAAATACATTTTGAAGTTAAACTTGTCACGCTAGTGTGAAGAAATGTCACCCTATTCCAGTCCAGAAATTGACTTCCAGGTGTTAGAATTTCATTCACACCTTCATCCTTAGTTAAAAAGCTAGGTCAAAACTTCACATAAACCCTTGCAAAGGTTGCCCAGTGACCCTACTGGCGTGACCAGAACAGATCGCCTGAGAGCATGAGGAGACACAAATTGGGATATATTGCTGTTTCAGCATCTGGTATCCTATAATCAGATACCTGATTCTCCACATCATATCACCAAGGGTCCATGTAGTTTCATGTTTTGGTTCTTACAGATTGTCTCTTTCTTCATATTCCCGAGTGTAGGGTGTAGGCCATCTTGTCTCTTTAGTTCAAAGTTAGGAAGGGGGAGAAGGTTATGTCTTTTGTATTCTGAGACCTCGGGTTGAGCATGATGTTGTCAGGGTACTCTCCGCATCCGCATCGATGGTTTATCTTGGTTGGGGAAGATTTCTTTTTGTCTTTCCAGCTTTAGTTACAAAAAACAATAACATGGTGGCACTATCTATTGGTAACACACACACACACATCTTGAAGACCCACGTATGTCTCTTGTGAAATACTGGGTAGTATATAGTATCTGTAACTTAGTTTCAGTTGCCAAATGTGTGACGGTAGTTTCACAGCCATGTTGAAACTAACCAATCTAATTACCTTACAAACTTCATAAGAGGCATTTAGAAGTTGGAGTTCTAAGTAAAAATAATAAATATGGATGAACAACTTCTTTTGAGTTTATGCTTCTGATTGTAATAATTGAGTGAGTGAGTTGTGTTTGTCATTGCAAAAGTTTATAAAAGTTATTATGACCAGGTTTTTAATTTGAAGAAAAATCTGGAAGCAGAGAATTTATTTCAAGATTCGCCCAGGTAAGACTTGGGGTCAATTGACTATTGATATCAGGTGGTTCGTAAGCCTATGGAAACACAAACTCCTTGGAAGATACTTATGGAATGCATTCAGATACCATCATAAGTGAATAGTTTGTGAGATGGGGGATGTTTACATATTGTAGTTCACCAGATAGAATATTCAACAAGCCAGTCGGGCTACCTAGATTTTGTTTCACTAGCCTGAAAACAAAGAAAGTAGCCACGGGCTACCAGGCAATTACTTTTTTCGCACACTGATTCCAGCTAGGGACCCCAAGGTTTCAATCAAGGTTTCACAACACTTATTATGAGTTTCCATTCAGCAAAAGGTCCAGGCATAAATATGATCCTGCATGTGGCAGAGATTGTCCCGAGACGGCCCAGAAAGTGGTGTTCCTGTTCTTTCAGTAGAATGTGCTGCTGACATTCCCCAGCCATTATTGTTTTTCTGCTTATGTTTGTAATGAGATGATGGTATTTGAGGATACTTTGCCATCCAGATCTACCATGTTGCCAAATTACACGATGCATTTGACATCCCAGCATGTTAGTTATACTCTCTATACTCACAACAGGAATAGTTTGTGAGACCAAAAGACTTTGTTCTGATGTATGTCGTAATCTAAAATTTCTGGACTGTAAACTGTTTTTAAGATAACAATTTATGAGTCTAGAGCTCGTAGAGCTCACATCACTAAAAGATGGTGTTATCTTTTGTTGTCCAGATGAAGTCCGACCCACAGGTCACAATTACATTACATTCTCCCACTCACACCATGCTACACTGATTTAATCAGCCATGGAGTTCATTTAGAGCGAAATAATGTTTCATCAATAGCATTTATAGTGTTGTGGGCTCTTTCCTTACGGGAAGAATGCTGCCCACCTCGAAATGTCCCTCAACAATAAACACTGATGGAATGTCATTTGATCGTGAATCATGAAATTGGTATGCAGGTATTCGTTTCATTCCCTACGCTACAGCTGATGGCAGGACATTTTTCTGCGCTAAAGATAACATCTTTGTTGAATTGTTTTCTAAACTCAAGACAGGGAAGAGAAGGTACAGCCTGTTCAAGCATGCTAAATTTGACAAATTATAAATGGAATTTTGAATAAAATCATGTCGACAAGAATTAAATCCTTCAATTGTGGAGTAGGGGGCAGGATTGCAGGTAAACATACAATAAATAGGATATAGGAGTAAGAATATTTCTGGCAAGTGATAATTTCTTTCACAGTGTATACTAATGCATATAAATGTATATGCCATGTGGTAGTTGACAGTGATGTATCTAATCCAAGTATTCCAAGTTAGGGATGATGGTACGAAAGGTGTGGTATCGTTTCACAACAGAATACCAGCCCCAAAATATAAAACACTTCAGTTTAAATTTGATTTCTTGGGTGACCTGGTATTTATAAATATTTTTACTTTAAAATTGTCTTGTTGGAAGCAGTGGCTTTGCATTCCATTTGATAGGCCAGTTGGAATCGAGTCCAGTATGTTTGAATAGGGCGCTCGGGAGGACAGTCATGTTTGCGCACCTTAGCATTGAGACAGAACACATCTTTGTCCCTTAAGCCCAGTAAACAAAGCCAAGGAAATACAAATACAAAGGGTCGTATCCTTGTTCATGTGGTCTAGCCCGAAATCTTTTTGCCCCAATATAGCATACTACCTGATACAGGTGCCTTCCCAACAGTAAAAGCAATAGGAGCCAGGAGATGGCCTTGTCTTAACCACACATATGATACAACAATGTTTCAAACCTTTTGTTGTTTGTGGTGCATATTATGATATTATACCATGGCTATGTTATATTATCAAAACACTTTCTTTATCCCTCATTGATAAGTTAGTTGGTGTCATAATATCATACGAAATATAGAATATCTTGTATGCATGATGAGATAAATATTACTTACTTACTAAATATCAAATTTGATATACAAATATTACAAAAAAGATGAAATCTTGGGGTTTTCTCCTTTTCCTGGAGAAGGCTTATTTGAGAAACAGATAAGCTTTTCTCACCTGTAAAACCATTCTCAAGTTACAAACAAAACACCTCAACCTATACAAGCACAATATACATGGAGAAACCTAAACAAGGTTTATTGCCACATGTTTATCATTACAGCTAATTAATCTTTTGTTTAGTGTCAAGTGGTCGCACCTTTGAACTTGGGATGTTTATGTAACATTTCCACCCAGAGATTGTTGATTAATTAGGGTAGCTGTCACAGAGACACTTGGGATACAATGGTGTATTGTTGACTTATCAATTATCTCCACTGTTAACTGTCATTAAAACACTCACCCTTTGTTGACATATTCATTTCTTAATTGCTCATGGTACCCGTGGGTGATAAATTAGCCAGGCTCAGAAGATGACCATCATTCAGTTAGCTGACTTCAATGTGATAACTTTCTCTTGGGTCTTGAAGTTTCTGAAGAATATTAGGTTGTTTTGTCCTGAAAGGTATGCATTGTCAGAAAGTTTATTTATTGTCAGAGATTTATGGGACCATTGAAATTGAAAACAATGTAGGTCACTCTTTGTAATTGTTATTATAATTCTGTAGAAGGCTATGTAATACAGTTAAGATGCCTTTCTTCTGAAATACATCCAACTGGACACAGTCTGCATTCCATTAAATGCCATTTGGGAAATATACAAACTGTACCCTTGTATTTCTGTGTGTTCTATCCACTAGGGATATAGGTTGAATATGATTGTTATATCACTGTCCATAATGATAAATAGTACAATAAGTCGCTTATGACTAGGGGCTATGTATGATGTAATGGGTATGAGTTATGTAACAGGAAGTGGTCAGAATGGGCTGTTTGCCCACATGCTCTAGGGTGATATAGTGGTTATCACACAACCACTGTTCAGCCTGTTTCTTCCTATATAATTATGCATTCAGAAGATGTCACATTGTCACTCTCTGTTAGGTTGCCTTTCGTTTCCACGTCTGTCTTAACAGCAATCACTGTCCTCCTTGTGACAAAATGTAAATATATTCATAAATAAAACATCATTTGTATTTTATCTGGTATCTGGAGCATGGTATCTCTTTTTCGTCATGGTTTCTGAAACTGAAAACTATTATAATGATTTGACACTAGCTTGACATGTGAAGATCATGTATGGTTCTTTTGCCTGTTTCATAGGGCATTTTGGATGTATTTAGTATCAGTTTAATTTTTTTTTATTGTTCAGTCCCAACTGTTTGTAATATACAGTAAGAATTTGAACTTAAGGTTCTATTTTTAAGTCGCTGTGTTCTCATCACAAGCGTCAGGGTAACCTTTCCTATTTAATTGCTTCCACATTTATAGAGGTTCATGAGATCCAAATTTTAAAATGTTTGCAAGATTCAGGAACTGGGTCAAACAGGGAAAAGTAAGTCAACTGTGAAATTTCTCTAGTCGCTTAAAAGCTGTCCATGTTTATGTTAGGAATTGCCTGTATGGAATTAGCTCAGACCAATGTGCTTCCTCTGCCAGAGTAAACCACTTACAATTTGTGAGAAAATGATGATTCATCTGTGAAATCTTGGAATTGATGAAAAACATTGTTCTGCACCCATGGAGGTCAGAGTACATTTGGTGTTCGTGGGCTTGCAGTGTTTGTTGAGTTTGTAAGATAAGATAATATTTATTGCAGAAACGTTCCATTATGGGACAGATGCAATTTCAAAAGACAAGACATTATGATACATATACACATATATACAATGAAAGATCATTAGTGCTTAATATTTAATAGAGATGGGTAGTGGCCTGAATTTTGTGTTGCAATTTGCGATTAGTAGCACAATATGTTGCATGCGTTCTTTCATCTCTAATTTGTTATGAACCTGAACAAACACACTCTATGGTATTATGGTACGTATTCAATGGTAAAGTACATGGGGTTATAAACTTTTGGTAAAGACAGTATTTGTTCAACAATTATTTGAAATTTGACAAGGATGGTTCCATGATTTTGAAATTTCATTATTGCTTTGAAACTTGTGATAATTAAGGTTAACATCAAAGACATATGATTAAGCTTATTAGGACCAAATACAGGATGTCCAAGGTGTGGGCAGGGGATTAGGGTCCTTTCATGTGGTCTGGAGGTCACATGGTCTCTAGGGGTCAGGGTCACTGCAGGGAGTCAGGTCACACGCCGGTAGGGGTCAGAAGTGATTAGTGGCCAATGGGTGGGCTCAACAAGTGATGCAGACACTGAGGCTAGCATGGTTGTCAAACCTTTGGTATGCTGGTTGGGATTAAACAAATCGGGGATTAGGAACATAATTACTGCTTTTTATACCTTGTAGCTGTATTTGTTTAGATTTCAACTATTTTAAGGACTTACTTAGTACGCCAGACATGTCAGGTTTGTTTCTTGGGAAGTAGAGTCGTCTTGGGCAATTCTTTTAAAAGATTTATACAAGAATGTAAACATGTTTGAAATGAGCTTAATTTGTCCGACAAATTTCGTGATGGTTGCACTGATCAGTACTAAGTGCATCCTTGATGCTAAGCATGCTGTTCAAGGTCTTAGCACTGCTGCTAGTGGATGTATGACATTTGTTGTGTGACACACATTCGGATGTGTAACTTATTCCCTCCAAAATATTCATCCCTGTGATTGTGTTGAACTCTTCATATAAACGCAAGATGACAATAGGAATTGTGAATGAATCTCCCTGCCTGTGGCATGTAATATATTCATATATTCCCCTTTTATTGTTCTTATACTACAGGTGAAGGGCTTTGTGGGATATTAATTCAAATAATGTCTAAATGTGGCATGTTCAGAGGGTCTGTTTTGGCATCTGGAATGACTGTGATGGACTTTGAAGATGTAGGATGGTCTAGGGGTAGAGATGCATGATTAATGAAAGTGTTAAGCTGGGTTGTGAGCATCTCCCATGTCTGGCTCCCCTACTGGCTGTGAATACCACCTAGGAGGGGTTAATAAGGTGATAGGAGGAGGCAGACTGGGGAGGGTTAATTGGATACAGTGATAGACCATGGAATGTGTCCCTTCATATCATGTGTCGGAAATAGATGGTTTGACCATGTAGGAATTTTATCCAAGAGTTTAATCAAACTTGAGTCTTGCTAACTTTTGAAAGGCATTTAGAAGTGATACACATAATGAAGAGAATTTATGGGTGCAGCTTCTTCATTATGAGGAACACACCATTTCCAGACCTTCATTAGGTAAAATCAATCCATAAATCCTCTTCCTTAACTTAATGTTATTTGTATAACTGATGTTGGTATTGTCATCCAATGATACTGATGTTATTTTTTTCTTTTTTTCTTTTTCAGTGTGATCATCTCAAGGATGTTATAGCAGTAATTCCCAGGATTGTATACGAGGATGTGGTAGCTGATATTGTGTGATATATCATGGCACTTACCTGGTGTGTGTGTATTCTATCTGTGATTCTAGCGAGTTGTGTGCAGCCTTCATTACAACAGGAGAAATCTACAGGTAGGTGTTTCCCTCATACTTTTGAAACATCAATCTATTTCTTGCCTGCAATTCTTTTGTGTTTGTAGGTAAAAAATCTGACATCACATTTAAATGTGTGACATGTTTTCCAATACATGTCAAATTCTTAAGAGCTTTTACTGTATGAAAGTCTAGACCAGGGCCCACTTGCACAGAAAAATCTTAGTTACAATCGATTTTAGGCATCTACAATCAACTTTACAATCACCATACAATTGTCCTATTCCACTTGCCCAAACCGATCTTAACGTGATTGTAAGACAGCTTGGATTTAAGATCGCGATCGTAACTACTTAAGATTGGTCCAGACCAATTGTAAGTTTCAATTGTAGCTTACAATGATCTTAGCCTACAATCGCTTTGTGCAAGTGGATGGCGATTGTAGCCGAAGCCTAAGATCGCGATCTTAAGAATTTACAATAATTGTAGCGCTAAGATCGCTTTGTGCAAGTGGACCTTGGTCTATATTGAAAATAATGAACCCTTTGAATATATCTGACATTAGAATTGAAGTCATCTCACATTGAAAGTTATTCAAACATACTTATATTCATACAAATGACTTCACATCCCCGTTTCGCTCTGATGGTTAACTTGCCAAAATGATTGGATGTACTTCAGGCAAGTATTTGTTAGTAGTCAGATTCCATATATATTAAATGTTGATTATATTCATTGCTGAGTGACTGAGTGCACATACCCAAGGCAATATGTTAGCGTCTGTAATGAACACACACAACTACCTACAATTGTCAAGGTTCATGTCGCATAAGTTATTCTTTTGTCAAGAATACAAGTGAACTTGATGTCAGTCATGAAAAAGCTTAAGAAACCTTCTGATAAAACAGTAAGCTCCTTTCGATGTGGTTGTGTCAGTTTAGTAAGAAAGCATCTCCTTCCATGGCTCTGCTAACCTGTTGATGATACAAGCTTTGAGGTGTTTTCGTTTTTTTGGTTTTTTTTAGACATTTAACACTGTACTGAAACATTTTTTCATTTATATTTATTTGTTGATACATTAGCCTGTTGTATGAGCAGGCAGTGATGGTAGGCTTCTTGCCTGTGCATAATATTCATAAACAAGATTAAACAATCAGTGATTTTCATGATTCAATTACGTTCTTCAGAATACTTTTAAAGTTATATTAAGCTATTACATGTGATATATATATATATTATTACAAATTTATGTTTATTTTTCAAAATTATATTATATTAGATATTATTACAAGCAGACTGCTACCACAACATGATAGTATCCTTCGCATTGATGAAAAATAACAAGCTACTATGGCACTAGGGAAATAATCTTTATACACCATGTAGGTCAGCAGTGGTCAGCAGTGTTTTAATCACAAGGTGGAATTTTTTATATATAGGCGTTAGTGTGTAACAATGACTGAAACAATTGAAAGAATTCGTTTGAAATGAATAAAAAACATGTTTCTAAATTTGGAATTCAACAGAATTTGTTGCGGAACAAATTACACAATAGAAAGAAGGCATTGTTCCATACACCTAATGAAAGCGAGCCATGCCTTGCACAGGTATCCCAGATGCGTTCCTGCTTTCTGGGATGTATGCTGATGCTTGAAATTGTGAGCTTACGAAACACAACAATTTAGCTGTCTAGCTTGTACCACCATTATTGATTGGGGGGGGAAGTTATGAATGAAAATGAGCCGGCTGTTGATTGGATGGTTACCGTGTGAGACCTGGTGACCCTCGTATCTGACCACGTGACCCTCGTAGATGACATTACAGGTTGCCATTGTAATGGCTGGAGTGCTGCTGACTGTGGCGTAACAAAACATTCACTCACCAGGTTTTTTTTGCTGCCAAGATTTAGTGGCATGCTTTCGCGGTAGGATACGATACATGTAGCATGTATGAAGTACAGTCGAGGATATATTCATGAATCGTGACATTTTCTTTGAAAGGGCAGAACAATTTAGGTCATGGAGGATTTTCTGTTCATAAGAAAGTGGTGTTATTTGTTTATGGAATATTGTTTTTGTCTTCCTCACAAATAGTTTGTCTAACATCGAAATTGGGTGGGAGGGAAATATACTGCAGTCTTTCTTTCCTGAATCTTTGCAAGAAAAGAAACAAGGTCCAAGGTTGTTGGTCCATGGGCTTGTCCACAATGGTCTTTGTTTCAGCAGTTTGTTTCTGGTGCGGAGCTACAGGATGTGGCAATTCATATGGGCTGGGCTTTTAAGTGCTAACTCCAAAGAGAATTCCTGCTAATAAAACCATAACTAGTGGGGATATTTGAGGAAATGGTAGATTGGGTTTCTTCGGTAGGTGTAGCTCCAGATGTTTCTCAGACACTTGTTAAATTAACGTCCACAGTAACTGAATATGCTTATGAAATTTATGAGACAGTTTAGCATCAATGTCTTCTTTATTGTATGAATCAGAGGGTTCAACAACCTGTGGTTTATTTCATGAGGACACTTCCGTGAGAAAAAACTGTTGAAAGCTATTCGTCTTCAACTTTTGCCAGTGGAATTGGAAATTTGTTTACATTTCCTAGATTTGAAAAGGGGCTGGTTCTAATTTCATAATTACTTCCTTGCTATTTTGATGATCCTGTTTATGTTTGGAAGGGAATTGGAAGTTATGGTTGCTGTGGTGATTCATTTAGAAGTCAAATGTGGTGAAGCTTTTCGCTGTTGAATTCTGGGAGTGGACAGTAAGTCGGCACCAAGCTGCTTGAGCAGCCCTCCATTTTCAAAATGCCACATATGAAATTATTAGCTGACATTTATAACACTGATTTAAAAGATTTTTGAGACTTTGTATTTTACACGTTGCACTGTTAGCTTTATCACATTGTGTTAAAGTGCACTTGGCAACCTTGATGGCATCTGATCCCATGTTCAGTCCTGTTGAACTGGCAGCTCAGTTGTGGGTAAGCATTGGCCATGTTGTCTGAGACTGGTACAGTACATGCTTGTCCCAGTAGGCCTGTCACGATACAGTATGATAAGGATAGATGGACACAAGCTGCTTTCAATATTTCTTGGTCCAGTGTTACTGAAAATTGGTCATGAGTGACGAACACTGAAAAACACCTGATCAAACATTGTATCTATGTTGGGAATCAAACCTGGGCCTTCGGCATGACGATCCAATGCTTAACCGCTTAGCCACCTTACTGCCCCTCCTCTTCTATTGAGCAATACAGATGAAAAAACTTTCCAATTATATTCCACTGATGTTTCAATGAAATCAGAAAATCGAGAAAAGCAAGTATTAATTACTACTACACAGTCTGACGTCTCCAGCATCATGGTATATACAGGACTGTATAGTGCTTCCATATTAACCTGCCTAATTTCCTACAACAGTCTGTTTTCCTCAAGACCTAACTTCATAGTTTGAATTTCACTTCAAATCTCATGATGAAGAATCCATACCCAGAACCATTGGTGCACATGGCGATCATCAGATTCAGCATAGCATGGTCACTTCCTGTTGGGTCGGTCAACAGGAACCGAAGATGACTCCCAGATGTGGATCTCCATCATAACTCAATCAGGAGACTAGCCTGCAGCCATCTTGCTTCCTCCGGCCTTTCCCCAGTTATTCTAAACAAACTTTGATAGTATCCGAGCCATTGGCTATTTGACATGATTTGCAATGTCCAATCTGGTCAGCAGGAGATAACATTAACTTTCTGGTCTGTCTGTGCAGGGCCTTGCTTCTGTTGTAAATCCCACTGAACCTGATATTGAATGTTGAGATGTCTTTGTGAAGCAGAGCTTGGAAGCTTGGAGCAGTAGAATCTGGAAATACTTTCTTCTCGATTCTGTTGTTTAGTCTGTAGTCTGTCCTAGGCGTAGTCTAGTGGTTAAAGCGTTAGCTCGTCAAGCCGAAGACCTGGGTTCAATTCCCAACATGGGTACAATGGGTGAAGCCCATTTCTGGTGTCCCCCCGCCTTGATATTGCTGGAACATTGCTAAAAGCGGTGTAAAACCATACTCACCCACTAAATGTCGTATCTTCAGAAACATGTGTAGGTTAAGTCTGTGAAAGGAATTTAGAAGTGAGAGAAGGGAGAACATGAATACATGACACTTTGGCAATTTCATTTATTCTTTGCAAGAAGAAGCTCTGAAATGTACAAAGAAGTTGCTATCCATAAAAAAGTGTCATGGATTTAAAGTAATTAAAGTATACCATAACATCCAAACATGATGAATTGCTAATTTCATTTTCTATGGATTCAAATACATTATCTTGACTGTTTTTATATACTTAATTTTGATAATCAGTATATGCCAATGAGCATGTGTAAAAAAAGGGGGTACAGTAAGGCATGGAGAAAGTATATCATATATATCTTGTATACAACTTCAAATCATCTGAAGTACTTATTATGGATAACCCAAGGTCATAATGTAATATTTTATATCATTTTGTATCGGTGTTGTTATCCTGGCTTATTACGTGTCTGTTTATATCATTTGTAGAATATTGTCACTGTTCCACTGTAAAAGACCTGTATCTTGTATAGCTGTAGAGTAGGCATGATAAAGGGAACTGGATACATTGTTATGTTTCCTCTAGCGCTCCAGCTAAAGTTGCCAATAGAATATCATCTTCCAGTCTGGTATCGTTTAGACCTGTAGGGATGAAATTGGAAAGGGATTGGGGGGATATAGGAAGGGCGAGCAGGGGGTAGCACTGGCATCTGGAGGTCTGTTGAGAAGCAGCTTCTTGTTAATGTCTGTAAAACATTTGGATAACCCGAGTTTTTTTGTATTATTAAATGAGAGTGTACATTATTCTTGTTACATGCTTTTCTGATGTCTGGATAAGTGTATACTTCTAGAAACAATCAGAATAAATAGAAAAAAATTGGAACTATTTAAAATTTGAGCAATTTGCGCTAAATACAATGCTCTGATTCTACCTGTGTGGAGCTTCCACCAGTGCTCTCTCTGTGAAGAGTGGTTTCTGGAATTTTAGAATTCACTGACAAATCCTCATAGTTTGTTAGGAAGCTTGTGAATGATGGGCATACCACGAATGATAAACATACTTGAACATCCGCCATCGTTCAGCCCCTCACAGCCTCTACAACCCAAGGTACTATTTTCCTGGCCGCTACTGATATGATATCACTGTTGTATTTATTAAAGATATCTTATCAACATTCTGAATTTCTGTCACAGTTGGTTTTAAGGATTTTCCAGACGGGACAAATCAAATAACGAATTCTTGGGGTTGATTTTGTCAATCAAGGAGGCCATTTCTCCTTGGTCAAACAGATTGTTTTATTAACACGATGTGCTCTCACATTGAGCAAACTGACAAACATGGGCTTTGAGACAACATTTCATGTCAGGCTTAATTTGGGGGCATCTTCTGACATTCTGCTTGCATAGTACTTCCTCCGCCCGCCTCCTCCCAACCAAGTGTTGATAAGTTCACCGTCACAATCTTACCTGCAAAATGTAAAGTTGGACAAAGCTTCAATTCTTAGTTTGATTGTCGAGGTTTGGTTTCTTATTGCCTTCATATAGGTTTCAGTGTTAGAAATTGGCTCTCGTCCCATGGTCCTTGCCAAACTACCCATAGTGGATGAGTAGAAATTGCCCTTTTTAAGGCTTTTGCATATTATATGTTTTCATTATTATGAGGACGAGTGGGCTAAAACTGTTCGATTCTATCACTGGGTTAAGTTTCATACAAGTTTTCAAACTGTAATTTTGCTTTATGCGAACAACAATTCGAACAAATGTGTTACACAATCAATGGAATCAAGTACAGGTAGTTCCATGTCGAATGTCCTCAGTCTTACGTGTAGACAGTTTGTCTCAAATGAGTTTTTTTTCTTACTTTTACTTATTCATTGTGAGGTAAATGCCTTCAGGCTAGATGTAGATTTTGTTATCAGATGTTCAAAACAATAAGGACCTGTCATTGCTGGTGGCAAGGAAAATGTAGTCTCTGAGAATTACAACAACACCCCTATCCTCAGGCCTTGAGTGCAGATCGTATCACTTCATGGTCGTGTTTTCATGTGATAATTGTGATGCAATTGTGCATCGTGACATCATGAAAGATTCAGTAAAACATTGGCATGTCTGATGTTGTTGATGGTGGCAAATCCTTGCTGAGTTGTCTCATTTTGAACTATAAGTTTGTTGTTTTTCACTGATGTTGGTGAAGCTATTTTTATCTGTGATAACGAGTTCAGGTAGATATCTGTATCACCTGTATTGGCTCGTTTGCCAGGAAAGGCTCCTTTCACCTGTAATCTGGTGGTCATTCAATCAGGTCCAGTGATGGTGGCATTTCCTGTGCGGTATCAGGGAGCTGACCCACTTGTGCAGGAGTTAGTTGTGAGCCTTGATATGCTGTTACTAAGAAAGGGGCTACTCACACAGACTGCTTAGAAAAAAGGAAACCCAGAAGATCCGGGGTAGAAAAGGTCTTCAGCAACCCATACTTGCCGTAAAAGGCGTCTATGCTTGTCGTGAGAGGCGCCTAACATATCCCAATTGCATGGATTGATACTCATAATATCAATCACCGGACTGTCTGGTCCAGACTTGATTATTTACAGACTGCCATCATATAGCTGGAATATTGCTGATTGCGACGGTAAACAAACTAGAAAAAAGGATCAAGGTTCCCATTTGAGGACAAAAACTGAAACCAAAAATATTTTTGCTAATATATTTTAAGAATATTCTGAACCCTCTTCAGTTGGTCACACAGAATCATGAACTTACAAGCAAAAATAATCCAATGAGATATCCCTTGTTCACATGGAAACAACTTTTTGTTATTTGATTGTATGACAGATAGAGGACAATTTTGCTTTTAACTGAATTATGATCAATAGAACAATATACTGACAAGCATTGCTGAAACCCGTGAATATTGGTTACCCATTTCTGCTTTAGGAAGTCGAGAACCAGTTCGTATGTAACCACTGAGAAATTATTACAATATGGCCACAAGAGACATTAGACTTCGTAGTCCTTATTTATAAATCCATATTTTGTGTGGAGCACAGATTGAACCAGTGTGAGAAGCCCACTGTGAAGGATACACAGGGTAGTGAGTACAAGAGTCGGTTCCTCTGCATTCCATGTAGGTAAAACGACTGGGCCACTCCATGAGAACCACATGGCAGCAGGAAATGGCAGCCACCTACTTTAAAGTGCTACATGTATTGTTTGCAAATAGAATTTTGAGCAATGACAGGGTGCGAAATGGGGGTGTTACTGCTCGGGGCAGACCATGCTCTTAGCATTCTGCCGCCTCGTCCCATTGCCGGTGAGCAAGGAACTAAAACAATATTGAATGTTTTCGCATACAAAAAAAATGGCGTCTGTGTTGTACTTCAGTAATTGTGAGGTGGACATGATCTGTTGAAATGGAGAAAAGTTCAGTACGAACGTTTAAGTGTTTTGGAGACTGAGGGCCTGGTGGTTTGCTTAAGAAAACTGTTATGAAAGAAATATTTCTATAGTCCTTTGTGAACTTTTTATGTTTTATTATTTTACAAAGTTGGAATTGCATTGTTTTTTAATGCTGACTTTACAAGGCATTAATAACGTGAAAACATGGGTGGCATGATTTTGAAAAAAAAGACGTTTAAATTTTGATTGGTCATTATGTCAATGTCATGTGACTTTTCACAGTCTGTTGTCAGAGATGCAGGATATTAACCACATTTATTCTTTCACACTGGTTGCATGAAACAGTCTTGTACCACAAAAGCACCCTTTTGATGGGGATACCACCTTGTGGGCCTTGACGGGGCGACAAAGATTCTGATTGCCAGGAGATTGAAATTGGATGGAGCAACAGTTAATACCCTGGATGAACAGTAAAAAGTTGTAAAAGTCGGCGGTCAATTGATGTGACCTTAATTTATTACAGTCATCTCACAGGTTGGATGAGGCTGTGAGATGGACATCGGGTGACACTGATACCTGTTTGAATGTCAAGGTCGTGGATGAGTGAATCTGGACAATGTCGGTTCCATGTGAGTGAGCGAGAGAGTGGGAATGAGGGTATGTGACCAGCGGTGGTGATCCATTTTTATCGCCACAATATACAGGAAGTGAGCAGTGACACCTGTAGGCCCAAAATATCGTTAATCTCCCTCGGGTATTTCAATGGCAAGCATGCTTGTGGACAGAGCCCGTTATGGTGTCCCTTAGTGGGGTTTCTTTGAATACCAGTGAGTTTTATTGTCCCCGGAACATGATCACATAATTACAGGCGGAAAACTTGGGAAAACTTTTTATTCCGAGATATTAGCCTCTGCTATAAAAAGCATTCATTCATTCAGATAAAAAAGTGACAGCAAGGGTATATTAAGAACTTTATGACACCTTTCTCTTGCATGTCACATTTCCGATTTATTTAACTCCACATTCATCTGTGGGAAGCATGATACAATTCTCCCCTTGCTTTCACTCATGCATTGTCACTCAATTATCTAACATCGCAGAGTAAGAATACAACAGCGATGCCATCTGGTGTCTGTTTGGCAAGGTACGGGATGCAGCTGATAGATTGCGAGGACTTTTATCATAGGTCATTGAACAGGTATACATGCTCGGAATGGAGCCTGGGAATTTTCCTCCTGGAGTTGATATAAACCCAGATAGATGTCTAAATATTGTAGTAATATTACTACCGAGCAGATGAGGGGTGGATGTGAATCAACAATTTTGAATTCAGCGATGGGCATCTCCTAGTTATGAATTACCCAGCAGTCGAGCATGGAGTATGACAATGCACTAATGGGATGCTTGGGTGGGGTTCCTCGTGTACATGCTCCCTCACCCCCCTCCAGCCCCCCCCTCGGACAATCCATCGATGCACATCATGGCACATGAATACCTGTGTATCCTCCATATTAGGGACAGATGTGTAACGAAATGATACTTATGATGTTAAAGATTATTGTCTTGATGGCCGCCTGACGAGCCTGAGCGGAAACCAGGGGGTTACCACATTTAGTAAGAGGCGTGGGACCATTAAGAAATTGTTATGTCTATTCCAGCGTAGAGAATAAGAATAACTACAGGAAATAGTTCAGATGAAAAATGATTATTTCAGTTTTATTAGATCTTAGAATTTGAAAGGGGAGTGAAAAGGTTTTTGGCTAATTGGCTAATACACCTTTACTTGAAGATTGAATTGTATTTGTAATTCATTGGAGTTTATTAACTTGCTCAAATTTATAAGAATGGATTTTTTGTCAAAGGATTTGGAATTTAGTAGACAGTAATTTTGTTATAATATATTTGTATATTGTGGGTGATGCGTACAAGCCTTTAGGGCTATTTGCGATGTTATTGCTTGAGGATAAGTTTGCTTGTCTAGATATGAGAACCACATTCCTACCAAGATGCTGCTATACACCACCGAACACCTTTATACAAATACTGGCAGAAATCCTTCATGTTTGTTAGTTTTTGTAACACGCCTATCAAAATGAGGAATCAGATACGAATTTGCCCGATGTAGTGTGCGAAATAACAAGGGCATATTACGCATTGTGAAAAAAATGTGCACTTGATGCTGAACTTCAAAGTGCATCTGAGGTGTATTGCAACAGATGTCATAATAACCTCCGTTGCAACAAGTATGTGTGTAGCTCTTCCTTTCACCTCCCTGTATGCAATCTGTTCCCCTCACGAGATGATCATTGTTTAGGCTGGGGGTCAGGTTACACAGATAGTAAAGTAATTGCAGTTTTGAGATTTGAACTTGCATTCTGTAGTTTTAGATGTAGGGTTTTTCAGTACAAATTTGAGCCAGTGTTTGTGTGGTTGCATTGTGCAGCTGGGTGGGAGCTCGCGATGATTATACAGTAGACAATTGTGGCGTTTCTTTAATTTTAAATAATGTGCAGTTGTAAAGGGCTGTGACTCACTGGGTCGCTGGCTGAAATAATAGCCATAGGCTTCGAGAAGGGTTTTGATTTAACCAGACGACAATATTGTATTGTGGCTAGAGTGTTGCTTGTTCTTTACAGTGAATTTCCCAAAATTCTTTACAGCTATGAAAGATATGTTAAATAGCATACAGTATTGATAACATCCTAAACATCTTAATAAGAATTGAAATAAAATTAATTGAATTTTTAAAAATATTGTCATGATCACAACATTTTAAATATGTAGGCTATATTCTTTTATTTTTTAAAAATCTACCAAAGGAATTCAAAATAAAAAAGTTTTCGACACATCAGTGTGACTGTTAGCACTGCAGTCTCTGCTGATTATCAACAATTTCTCGTCTAATGCCTCCATAACCTGATTTCGTGTGTGTCCATTGTGTGTGCCGAGGTGAATGTGGAATGTCACAAGTCCCAGGTAGGGTTCCCCTAAACAAAGTTCTGGCACACAGATACCTGCCAGCAGTGTTTGTACGTCTGCTCACAGAGGGCCAGAGGCGGCCATGTTGACATGGATTCGGAGGGTGGACTTCTATTGGACTCAATTTGGGCCTTGGAATTCGACAAAGACGGAAGAAACACTTGTTTATTTATGGATATGAATTTCTTTTGTCTCCATGGTAATGCCAGTGATGGTTGTATGGAATTGGTTGTCACTAAAAGGCAGATCTGGAAACTGGTTTGAAATGTTTAAATTGGATCCATTTGGTTTATGTTAAAATAAAAATTGTTTATGTGAAATAAACAAACTGGATAAAGCAGCCTTCCTTCTTCCCGACTAGTTTGTTCATGGACAGACCCATTTCTGAGCATCTTTCCTGTTTCACTCTGTAACTTCCTGCCTGCGCTCATGTCTGGTCTAAATAGACGTTGCTAAATACATCTCTTTATGAGCTGGACCACCACCTTTTGAAAGTCAATGAATGAATTACAAGCCAATTTTCAATTTGCTGACTTTCACTTAAGTTACTTGTGCGCTGTGGCAAGGGTTATCACACCATTGATAAAATTTTGCTCAATCTGTAAGAATATCAAGTCCTAACTTCAAATGACTCCGGACATGAAACCTCTCTTATCTCTAAACTCACTTTCGCTGTTTGTTATCCAGGATTCCAGGTGTGTTTTTTAGGCTTATATCATCCTAATTTAGAAAATGAGCTACCAATTGAAATCCTGCCATGTCGTTTGACTGCGGTATATACATCGTTACTAATAGTGATATATTGACTCGTATCGCAGTGGTAAGGAGCAGGCAGGAGGCAATGATAATTATAAAACCATGTCTACGCAGCAAAGAAGGAAGTGCCATTTATTTAATTGGCAGAAGCCTACAATTGAGACATGAAATGTGAGTCTTATTTTTAGGCAGTATAAGAAATAATTGAACTTTCTATAAAGAGAATCTTTATGGAGGATACACTGAAGATAACTAGATACGGAGAAGCTAATCCAAACAACATGATCAAGTCTTATGAAGTGGATCATTCTTAAGTCAATTCGACAGTTATATTAAACACTTGTATGTTGGATAAACTTGTTATAGCATGCAAATTGGAGATGAATGTTATAAGAATGAGGAACTGCTGAAGACATTCGAGCTTTCTTTGACTTAAATGAGCGTTGTATCCCATGTGTAGTGCTGTGTATTTATGCGTGTTTCACTTTTACTGATCTAGAAACTAGTTCAACGATAGTAATGGTGTTGTGAATAATCCAGATATCATGAACTGATTTTATAGTTTGCAAACGTTGACTATTAATTGTACAACATGACATCAATCACTGGATCCCTGGTCCAGACTCTAGTCTTTACAGACTGCCGTCATATGGCTGGAATATTGCTGAGTGCTGTGTTAAACAACAACCAACAAAATAATTGTACAACAGTAGTGATGCTTTCAATCATTGGAAATA
Organism: Haliotis cracherodii; assembly: GCF_022045235.1. Lineage (NCBI taxonomy): Eukaryota > Metazoa > Mollusca > Gastropoda > Lepetellida > Haliotidae > Haliotis > Haliotis cracherodii. Next base: position 53,817,099 of record NW_027266343.1, on the reverse strand, counting down.
ATAAACAAAGTTTAATAAGACCAAGATATGTGCAGATTGACATATTAATTACATCAGTCATGACCAGGCGCATACTTGCCTGGTACATTGTGTCGAAAATCTTGTTCTGTTTAAAGTGTCAGGGTGGGTTATCTCCCCTCGTTGAAATCATAACTTGATAGCTTATCTTTACAGCGACAGAGTTGTCCGTTTGATAGCAGAGTTGTCAGTTAACTGATAAATATGACATGATAGTCAGATAAGAAGCCCCCACAGATGGTACCCTACATGCACTATTGCGTGTAATGAAAAATAATCCAAACCTTCTTAACAGCTTTTGCCAATTAAATAACTGGTAAATTTACAAAGATTACCTTGTTTTAATATATATATTTACATTTTCCACATGAAAGTGTATTTTTAACCTTGAAGGTCAATTGCACTTGTAAGCCATGGTTTATATTTTATTTATATATATTTTCAGTGAGACCGTACTTTAGGAAGCTGCCCGAGACTGTCTTACAACACATCATTGGTGAAACTATCAAGCTACGGTGTCGAGTTCGGGGCCATCCCAAACCTTTCCTGACATGGTACAAGGGCGACAAGCTCATTGACCATACCAGCAACGAGAGGTAGGTGTATGACTGACATCTTCACCAGAAGTTGATTGTTTCAATGTATTTATGATATTTTGTTGCATTTGATTTGTTATGAACGGTATTTCTTTTGTGAGCAGTGTTAGAAGTGTTACATACATGCACCCATGTGGGGATTGTGGGTTTGAATTGGTTAAGGGCGGTGGGGTAGCCTAGTGGTGAAAGCGTTCGCTCGTCACACTGAAGACCCGGTTCGATTCCCCACATGGGCACAATGTGTGAAGCCCATTTCCGGTGTCCCCACCATGATATTACTGGAATATTGCTAAAAGTGGAGTAAAGCCAGGGTCACTCACTCACTTGGATTGGTGGTCGTAAAGAGGTGACAACTAACAACCACAAAAGCCATCTCAAATGGGAATATAGATAACACACTGTCTTTGAAATCTATTACCACATCTTACATTTCTCTTCTATAAAATCAAAACAAATAATCTTCCTGATGCTGATTTGAAAGAGCCGTCTTGAGCTGACTAGACTTGCTTTTGTATATATATCTAGATTTGTTTTATTTTCATATAATAAATATGTACCACAGTCATGGTGCATGGGGTCAGGTGGTCAGCCTGTGTGACATGGCTGATGCTTGCTCCCTGATGGCAAGAATTGTTGCCCTTGCTTGTCACTAGTTTGCCTGATCGAGATTAGATTATTCACAGACCACTTGGGTATTGTATTGGAAGAACTGATACATGTATGTGTGGGTTTAAAGAATCTCTTCAGTAATTGTTTGTCCACACTTGCAGGGTTACAGTGAACCGCTATGCGTTGGTCATTGAAGACGTGCAACAGGAGGACGAGGGGAAGTACGCATGTCATGGACAGAACCAGCATGGCGAGGTCTGGGGGAATTTCACCCTCAAAGTTCGAAGTAAGTATTTTGACAAGGAAAATATTATTTCATGAAAGGTGGCTACTTGTCCACTGATCACTCCACCAATCGCAACTAACTGTATCGTGGCAAGAATAGAAATACTGACATTTCGTAAAGGCAAACTTATGTTTAACTTTTCTTGTTTTGATGGCAAATCCCATGGGCTTCTTGTCTTTGGTTTTGGCGTGTAATAATACATCTGATGTTTTGCGATATAATTATCTGGATGGCCAATGAAATGCTGTTCATTCAATGTCAAGTAATTTTGGATGGAAAGAACAATTTTGATGTCTACATATTCTATGATTGCTCATAATTTTTGTCTCTTTTGCAGATACAACAAATTTTGATGACGACGTAGAGGATTATGACAGTGATTACGTTAATGAACCACAAGTTCCTGGTGAGTACTTTTTGTTTGTCATTTCTACAGAGCTACAAAAGTTTTACACAAATACAAGTATACAAATATATTAATTTTACTGTTGATATTCTGAAGTTTGTGGTCATTCACAGACCATGTGCGAAGGTTACTAATTAGCCGTAGTGAAGAAAAGAGAGGCATATTGTAAGTAGTCTGTAGGAAGATAGCATGTAACAGGATATATGATAGGTGAATGAGAGAGCTTCCAGCTTATCACATGGCTCGGTAGGCCCAGGGGAGGGAGCACTGATAAGGGTTTCCACTCGATTGGGGCCCAATTTGGTGGAAGAGGAAGAGAGAGCGAGCTTATCAAAGTCTGGTCCAGCTGAATTCCCATAGTGACAACAGTTATACACAGTTACCTCCCCTTGAACTAAATCCACCCGATTAAAATTATTCTTAGGCCTGTTCGTACATTTTCTTATTTATTTTTTGTTTAGAATGTTATCGCTGTTTTTTGAAAGGATTAAAGTATGTAATATTGTTATGGCAAAATATATGTATTATATAATCAGTATTTATTTACTGGAGGTAATGAAAGGCCACATATGGTGTAGAGTGAAATGGTCATGATGACTGGACATGGTTCCAAGAACTGATTTAGAAAGATAATCAGACAGATGACTTAATTCTGGGCGATGGAAATGATTTAGTGGGGATGGCTACGGACAGATGTGAAAAACATGGCAGGGAATTCTGGGAAAAGACAGTAAATGACTACTCTCTTTCTGCCTTGGAAAACCGTTACAACTTGTGTGCTCAGAAGTTAAGGAGGGCTATTTAACAGTTTTCTGGCACACTGATGGGCCATGGAAGGGGAAAGCACATCTTCTGTACAACTCTCGACCCTTTGATGCGGGATACGAGAAATGAAACGCGATTGATCAGCAAGTTTAGCTTTGGAGTCCTTCTGCCTGTAGTAGCAGACGGCATTTCCTTTCATGATGGTTGAGTAACAGTTGCCACCAAGCATCAACTTGCTGAAAGAAGTCTTTGTTCGTTTCCAAACATTACCTGAAATTATTTGTGCAAGTGCACATCTCTCGTCAGTCATGGAGGAAAGCCTGTCAGTACTTCCTGTTTCAACAATTGCTTTTGATTTTTTTGGTTTTATTGTTTACAAATTTGCATTTGCACGGGGAACATTTTTGAGATTTTTACAGTAGAAACTCTCAGTGACATTGAGGGCGAAACATGTTAATGGTTTAAAATGGTTGCTGATGGATTGATATTAAATGCATATGTAAAAGAATTCAACACCATGCAACCTGTGGAATAGCCTATTTATAAACTTATAACAAAAATCACTATCCAATCAAATCCCATCGGAAAAGTAAGAAATGGGAAGGACCATCAAAAAGTAGAAACTCTGAGCTGAGCAGCTAATTTGAAGGCAGCTGCTTTTAATTTAGTCCCCATCGGTAGAAATGTAGGGTCTGACGCATAATGAAGAGGGAAGGCGAGTCAGTACAAGGGGCAGGAAGCACCGCGGACTGCTGGAGCCATATCAAGATGGCCACCACCAAGTTAGAGCAGTGTTGCAAAAAAGAGGCAATTGAGACTGCATTTAACATAAATAAATATTGTTAGTGAAGGATAAGAAGTATTTGGTAGGAGATTTGGAATTGTGAAACTTCTGTCAATAAATGTTAAGAATTTGTTTGAACTTATTGGGGTAAGATTGGACAGTGTGGAGTTTGAGCCACTCCTGATTTTGAAAGATCAAGAAATATTTTCACTTATTTTTGAAAATGTTCTCATGTAAAAAAATGAATGTGTATTTCTTTTGTAGGAAAACCAACATGGGCGAGGAAGAAGGAAGACATGAAAGACATTGCAAAGCCAGCTAACTCCTACGTGGACTTTAAGTGCCCTGCAGTTGGAAAGCCCAAGCCTGACATCAAATGGCTCTTTGATGGTAAACCCTTCAAGCGAAACACGTCTGGCCAGGTTAGCAATATAATATGCATATTATGATTTAATATTGATGAAAAAATGCAATTAGTAAAGACATCGCAATACAAAAATTGTTAAAGAAACAAACAAAAGCATTTCAAAATATGTCCGCTTATTCTTCCAGATGTCCATGAAGGGGTACAAGCTGACTCTTGGCGATCTGGTTCCTCTTGACAGTGGGAGGTACACATGCATCGTCAGCAACACCCACGGCGCCATCAACTGGACATATACGTTACAAGTTGTCCGTAAGTACCAATACCACAATTAACACTGTCAAGGCACCAAAATATTTTTATGATTTGAAAATACGCTAGAATTACATTTTCTGTATGAATTTTTTCATGTTTGTTTCAGAGCGTCTTCCGCATGCTCCTATTATTAAGGGTCCTAAGAATCAGACTGTAGTGGTCGGAGAAACAGCTGTTTTCAACTGCAGGATTTTGCTTAGTGACCTTCACCCTCACATACAGTGGCTACGCCATTACACTGTCAATGGCTCGTATACAACGCCCGAAGGAGACCCTTACGTCAATGTACTACAGGTATGAGCACTTATTGAACTTATTGAAAAATTAACAGTTATAGTTTTATTATTTCAAACATTTTACTCTCTATTGTTTTCAGTTTCGTTTGTAGTTTTGTAGAATTATACAGAAGTAAAAATCTCGATGTTGTGCCGGAAGATGTAGAAACAGAAGTGAAATAATTTTGTGGTGAGAGTGAATATTTATTTTTATTCACACCTACCTAGATTCAGCATAGGTTGTATCAACAAGACTGTTGTTGTCAAATTTGACATTAAGACGAGCCTGTTTTAATTCCCTCTCTATTTTTGCCCTCTTCAGACTCAGGTAAGACTGCAATGTTGGCCAATTGAGTTTTGATGTTGTGGCATTTGTGCCAGTACCAACGTTGTAGTGGGCCGTTGGCGCTGTCGGAATGATCCTATAGAATGTTGATGAGATGAATGACTGATGACCTTATGCAGAAATATGACTGGCTCAAATGGGAGCAGTGAAGACGCCATCTTGTCGTCATGTGATATGTAGTGTACATTTTCCTAACAACTATTTTTAAGAATTTATTAGCATCATTTGAAAAAAAGATATATTCCTCAAAACAGAAAACCCAAACCAAACAAAAATGTATGAATTATTATTTTTGATACTTATTTATTTAATCTGTTCAAATATCCTCATTTGGGGAAAATATATAAAAAAATACATTAATTTCTTATTACAACAAACAAGTTATTTTCGAAAGATTAAATTATATTTAACGTAAAAAAATGATGACAAGATGGCGCAGCATGTGATGAATGAACACGGTCTCTTTTACAGCCTGGCCTAGAACATGACAACATGCTAGAGCAGTCTAGTTGTCTAACGTCCGTCTTTGTCCATCTAGTTCGTCTGTCTAGCATATTTAGTACAACACTGTATGGTCTCTGCGACCACATCAGCACATTCACTAGTTGCACTATTAACATCATCTTGCACTTTCAGGAATCCAGCCCTCGGAATGTTGCACATAGTTACTGTTCTATCAAGGGAGAGCCAATGTTTTCATTAGTTTACTTAATTGAATACTGCTTATATATTTCTGTAATTATGATGTATAACAATACTTCTTTCATCTTTCTTTAAATAAATGTTTATAAGCTATACATTATTGCACATATATATTTCTTCAATTAAATCTTTATAAATTGTGCAATACTTCTATATATGTTAAAAGCTATACAAAACTAGTTTATATTTCTCTAATTAAATGTTTATAATTATACATTACTGCTTCTATTATTAGTGGGTTAGGGCACTATATCTGTTGGCTTAATTATACCATGATTCTTCAAATGAAAATTAATGTTCTTTCATTATTCTTAAAATCGTGATGGATAACCAGAAAGTTACGAGAAAGTCTGAAGTCAAATTGGCAAAATTGCAGGCATCTTATCCACATTGATAAGAAAGTTAGGGAAAGTTAGACTGTATAAGTCAGGGCTCCTTGATAGAAATCTTGAAAACGACCATTTTAATCCCATTTGAATTGCAGCATCAATAGCATGAAGGTACGCAAGCCTTTGGGTACCACCTGTGTTCTAACCACAATGTCCGACATTTAGACGATGTTAACCGCTTGTCCCGTGTCAGTCTCCCATCTGCATGTGTAGACACGTGGTCTCCGCACACACATTGTTGCACACATGCACTGCTAACAATAAAAAATATTATTGATTCTTTTAATGAGAACATGACTCGATGAGTAGGATGGCATCATTTGCTACGCAACATTTTGCTAAAGGTGTCTCAGACAAGTTGGATATAATTATGACAAGGAATATTACGGAACACTTCTTTGTTGCACATAAAGCTTCAGGACCACCTCAGCACTCACGAAGTTGTTCATTATATTTCTTGTTATAACATTTTGTAAGCCACAGTTAAAGTGAGACTCTGCTATAGCTAAAAATTAAAATTCTGCCTACTCAGCAGAAAATCTTGAACCACAAATAAATATTTTTGTCATATCTGTTTTAACCCTGTTATCGAGCTTAATTTCATTTGGTGGCGGTCATATACTCACACAATCCTTTCCTGAGAACATGGTAAAAAATTCATTATCTAAACAAGTATTATTATTTTTTAACAGATGTCGAATGTGAACACATCGGAGCCGGAGCAATTGGTTCTACACAACGTGAACAAGGAGACCGCTGGATGGTACACTTGTGTTGTACAGAATAGCATCGGCATTGAATATGGCTCAGCATGGCTGAAGGTTGTAGATGGTGGGTATAACAAAGAAATGCCGATTATTTTTTTAATATATTTTTGTGTCTACTCATGGTGCTATAAACCATTATTGACCTGGTCAGTGGATCAGCGTGTGCTCGATTGTCATTCTCAACTGCCTGGGGAGGATACAAACTAATACTGAAGCATGTTTCCTCCTCTTAGGAAGGCTTGTCATAAGAGACAACTATATGAATCTGATAGGCAGAATCTGTCTCATTAGATGTCGTCAAGGTGGGATGTTACAACATAACACAGATTTCACAGGTAGCATACGCCTAGAATATTGACTCAACATACACTCACTCACTCACTCACCATGATCCAAGAATGAATGGTCAGGGGGCATGTGATTCAGCAGATCCTGCCGTTCAAATCAATGTTTAGTATTCTTTATATGTAGTTCATATCTTGCTTGAGATGAATTTAGCGAGTTACCCTTTATCATGAATTTATGATTTGTGTTGTAGAATACCCGGTGAGCGAATCCTCGGTGGGCCAGGATGTGGAACAACCGCTGACCGTCTCGATGATAGCTGGGGGATCTGCCATCAGCATTGTCATCGTCATTATCAGCATCGGCATTGTCATCGTCTGGTTCCGTCATAAGCGGCGTCTTAGTATGCCGTACAAGAAGAGGGTTATCATCATGAGACAGGTATGCATGCTGAAATAACAAATCATAATCACGTCCTCAATGTGGATGGTGATGCGTTCTGTCAAGGATGTCATCAATTTCATCCATAGTAATATGAATGCATTCGTTGGTCCTTAACTTCTTTTGAGTAGTATATTACAGCAAAAAATACCATTGGGTATGAAAGATGAATCTAGACATGGGGTTAAATGGGCATTGGCAGATGTAGAGGGTCGTACAGGGGATCCAGTGAGGAATTTTGATATTTTAGACCCCTCCCTTTCAAAAATGCTGGATCCGCCATTGACAGATATTGGTTTTCAGTTAATAAAGATGGACGGCTCCTTGCTAAGAACTTTGTTTAGTTGCTTAAATTTTCCTCAAAGTAACAAGTCGTGTGATTATCTTGCAGAACGACCTGTACTACCCCAACAGCAAGGACCCATATGCAACAGTGCCACTGATGGTACCCCAAGTTCGCATCGAAAACAGCAACTTCATGAGGCGTCGGCTATCTTCAGAATTCACGGAAGTGTCAGAGTATGATATTCCTCTAGACAAGACATGGGAATTTCCAAGAGAAAGGTAACCAACTCAATCAGAATTACAATGAGGAAAAAACGAATTGAAATGTTTATGATTTAATGACAATTTCCAAATATTTATATAATGTATATTGACTCAAATTTAGGCTTTGTAAATTTATGTGGTAATATTGTCTTATTGTGTGGTAGATTTATCTTGCCTTCGTAGATTCAACAGTATCTGTTGTTTTCAGACTCGTCTGTGGGGAAAGACTTGGAGAAGGAGCCTTTGGTTTGGTTGTCAAGGGCGTGGCCCTTGGTATTCAGGGAATGCCAGGAAACACTACTGTTGCTGTCAAAATGTTAAAGGGTAAATTTGAGAGCAGTTTGGAGCTCTATTAAACTCACTTCTTAGAACACATCTTGTCGTTCAGCATTATAGGAGAATAACACACTATTAATACAGTCGTTTCATATCACATATTATACACTTGGTTCATTATTGAGTATATTCTCCTTCTTGACAGCCCTATAACATGACTGGAATATATGAACCAGTCTATTATAATAAAGCAAGTCTATCCAGCTCTCAATCAGCATCAGGAAATGTTTTTCTTAGCGTAGTACCATGTCAGGTGGTATGGCAATAAGATTGCAAGTCTGGCGGTACACAGTATCTTACTAATGGTATTTTCCCCTCCACCAGAGGACGCCACCGATCGCGAGATGACGGATCTGATGCAGGAGATGGAGGTGATGAAGTTCATCGGAAGTCACAAGAACATCATCAACCTCCTTGGCTGCTGTACACAGAGAGGTATGAGGACAGACAATGTGGCCGTATTTGCTGCAGAACCGTATCTGAATAAAACCCTACATTCACAGGACGCACACTAAGATGCAACATTAGATTTGTTTGTTGTTGAATGCCACAATAAGCAATATTCAGTGATACGATGGCAGCTTGTCTGAACCAGTCAATCCAGTGATCAATATAGTGTGCTGGGGACCTATTCTAACCCCTCCCAGGAGGCCACATCATAAGAAACTTGTATGATATCGATAAATATTTTGTCAGAAAATTGTATGTCCAATCTCACTCTGCAGGTCCCCTCTACGTCATTGTGGAATATGCGCCAAACGGAAACCTCCGAGACTTCCTGAAGAAACACCGCCCACCAAACTCTGGTTATCCATGCACTTCAGGATACGAGCGCCCAATCATCACTGACGAGCTGAGCGACTATAAACCACTCACGCAAAAAGATTTGATATCATACGCATACCAGGTTGCAAGAGGCATGGAATATCTTGCTACTAAACATGTAAGTCCTGCGAACAAAAAAGCAAACTAGGATCTTGTTGTTGTTATCAGCCATTATTGGCAATATCCTTTTTGTAAATGTGAAGTAATAGTCAAGTAATGGAGAAGGTATTAAAATCAGTTGATTCTACTTCTACAAATTCAAGTGATTTCGATGGTTGGCCAGAAACCTATGATTGTGGGTTCGAATCCTGGTTCGCCCTAATTATGTTTCTAGGTTTGTCAGCACCATACCTGTGCTCATGGGTTTCACCGAAGTGGTAAACTCACCTATATTTAAATCAGTTTTACTTGTTTAGATGGACATTCAGAATGGCCATTGAAAAAACTCATCAGCTGCAACGACTATTTTTATGACGAATATCATGTATTTAATATTCCGGTGTCCCCAATCATGATATAGCCAGAATATTGCTAAATTTGTGTAAATCTGTATGTGTATTTTTGTGACCTTGGATTTGTTTTGTTTTTTTCAGTGTATTCATCGAGATTTGGCTGCGCGGAATGTGCTTGTAACAGATGACTACGTTTTGAAAATTGCCGACTTTGGCCTCACAAGAAACTTGCGTCATGTAGATTACTACAGAAAAACAACAGATGTAAGTGGTCAATCAACTGTTAATTCACTCAGTCTTTCGCTATACTTTGTATGAACCCTGTGTACAGTAATTAACAATAACCATTATCTATAAAACATCTTCATTTCTTCAATAAAATGGCAGTTAGCACTCATTCAAGTTGAAATATCTTGAATTGGTTGGAAATATTCATAAGGGTAACAAGTCTTTTTTTTATGATAGTCAAATTTACGTTTCAAATTTACAAATCAATAACTTGTATTTTGCAGGGTCGGTTACCGGTCAAATGGATGGCGCCAGAAGCACTTTTTGACCGAAAATACACCTCAAAAAGTGACGTGTAAGTATTTACAAATTCCTGCAAAGAATTAATTCAAGAACCTAATTCAAGGAAGAATTCAATCAATTCCACATGATGCTACATTGTTCAGAGACATACAATAATGCCGCCGCTTCGTCAGCTCCAGGTTCATAGCCAGTGATAGGCCTGTTACTTCAGCACATGGTCATAGGTGTTGTATATATTCTATATACTCCTGTTTCAGTTGGTCGTATGGTGTTCTGTTATGGGAGATATTCACACTGGGAGGCAACCCATATCCCTCCGTACCAGTTGAGAAGCTGTTCGAGCTCTTGCGAGAGGGACATCGGATGGAGAAGCCTCCATATGCATCAAATGAAATGTAGGTCATTTTCTTTTTCATTTTCCTTGAGCGCCCGCATCTGAAGACTATAAGGCTAAAAAATATGGTCTTGGTTCTCAGGCACAGCCGCATCATAATAAAGCTCACCACACGTTTCGTTTATATTTTCATTTCTTTTAAAACCATAAGATTCCTTAAATATTCCAGGTCCAACAGTTGTCAAATACTGTATTCTAGTATTTTACTGATCTAGGAATACATTTATGTAGGGAGGCCCTTTCCCAGGTTTATTGTACAAAATTGTTTATTTGGTTACACAACTTTTTGTTTGGTTACATACTAGTTTGAACAACAAAAAAAACAACAAGACACTGCCCGCCCCAACTATATTTTCAAAAACCATTGCCTGAGAACCAATTTTTTAAACCCCCAAAATGTTTATTTTATTAAAAGTGCAAAGAGAAAACACTTTCACAGAAATTAGATAACAGAAATTCAAATGAGAAAAAGTTCCTGTGAATAAGGAACAGTGTGCTGATTAATTACGTATGTGTATTATATTGTGTTAACTATTCATGGCTTGAGATTACATATGAATATATCTTTTGTGTTGCAGGTACGGTATAATGCACAAGTGTTGGCAGGAGAATCCCACGTTGAGACCTTCCTTCCAACAGCTTGTGATGGAGCTCGACAAGATCCTCACATCCTCGCTAAATGAAGAGGTACGTACAAAGCTAAAGAATTATACCTTCTTGATTATGTCATTGTATCTTTACAAACTGTAAATATTTGCTTACATTACCATATATATAAATTGCTGGGATCTGATTGGCAAACCGAGCAATGATTTTGCCTCCATAAACCAAACAAAATGAATTAGGACGCACCCACTAACTAATGGCTGTTAATAGAATGGTACACATAAAGATGTTTTTCTAATGTTGATCCAATGACTGTAACAAAACTGAGACTAAAATATATTTTTTATATTTTTAGGCGTACTTGGACCTGGAGCCCGTAGATGCACCAATGAGCACGTCAGATAGTCAGTACTCGTCAATGTCCCACAGTAGTACAAGCAGTGGCGAGAGCAATATCATCGAGTAGCCATGTGACCGGTCACGTGATTGTGTGACCTTCCCCAGCAAGGGCAGCAGCTGAGAGGTGCCACGCTACTACTTGTGTGGAATCGGCCAAATTTTGTAACACTGCGGACTTGGGCTGTGTTCTTTGTAAATATACCACACACAGTGTAGGGCAACTATTAGCAACATGCTAATAGATACTACCGCTTGTCAATCCGGCCAAAGGGAGAAGAATTTGAGAGTGCTAGTTACTATGTATCCAATCCTGGGAGTTTCTATGAACAAGACTGAAACTGAGACCTTCACAGGATTGTGAAAATTTATATACCTCACCATGAAAGAATGAGGACCCCACAATCTTCAGTTGGAACTTGGGCACTTTGTGTTGTGTTCTGGCAGTATGTGAACAGGCGTTGTTCGTGAACAAGACTATATTCCTTTCAGATTCTTGCTGGAACGTCTCACTGTGTGACTGAGGGGTGACAGGATGTAAAGAGTACCCCACGAAGAAATGAGTCTGCCCTGAGCTCAGTCATTTACAAAGCTGTTGTGTATATACTTTAGACTGCTCAAGGATATATATTGTTGAGTTGAATTTTATGAGAAAATTTATGTTATTATATTGAGTCCAGAGTTAGAGAATGTATATTTTTTAAGTAGACGCAACTCATTGGACTGTAATATTGTAATATTGTCTGTCGCAAGCTTCCAAAACGTGTGCCAATGAAGTGAAGGAAGGTGGATTGTCTCCCCTTAGTCCAAACATTAATACTTAATTGCCAGTTTAATATATAAGTATTAATAGCCACCGTAAAAATATGCTAATTAAGGGCAGACAATCCAAATGCCTCATGAATATATGCATTTAAGAAATAAGGGTCAGCCATGGGTCATTGGGTTGAAGGTCATAAGATGAATCGTAGGGTTTTAATAGGAACTTAAAACTTATCTTGACTGTCAGAGCAATGGCAGAATTTAATATCAGTAAGTCAAATTATAATAAATGTCTACTACAAGAAACTTGAATCTCTTGCCAACCTGCATTTATCTGGACACGGTCAAGCAGCTGTATTATAAGTTGCCGTCAATGTGCATTTAATCAAACTGCAATTTACATGCATTTTTGTTAGTATCACTGCCAGTGAATTGTTATTGTTTTATGTAAGCATCGGTTGAATGAAATTTATTTTGTTAACGTAACCATGGTAACGTTTAGTCAAAGTTCATGCTAGAATATAGGTTTCATTTTCATCTCTTTAACATCAAATGAAGCTAAATATATTAGCCGGCATATCATGACAATAGGTATCGAGTTGTTTTTGTTTTCCTATAGTGCTTATGGTTCCACAAATGTGTTCAGTTGTCATAGTAACAGGTTACCTAGGCAACACGGTAATGGTGCATTATGGGGGTAAATATCATCAGCTTCAGTTTCATTGCCTAAATTATTCAGTCAACATTCATGTTGACTCTCTGTTAGTTGTGTCATTTCCAAGTCTTCCACATATTTTGTTTTGTGAATGAACCGATATATATTTGGCAGACAATTGCTCTATTCATGTCACCGATATATAATGGCATATCAGACAATCATAGTTAGAATTCGAGCCACTTTTTTCATCTCAATACATGAAATTGTGTCACTTTTCTAGACGAAATAAACAATTGGACAAATTTGATTTCAAATTGCGATTTTTTAATTTAACGGTCATAAAAACTGAGCATTTTGAAATGTTGGGATGGTATTCTAGAGCTGTGAAAACTTCATGTATTTTGAGGTATTACTATATGCAAAATCTCTGTCTCAATGTCTTGCTAAAGCTAGTACTCTCCCATAAGACATGTATTCTAAGCTCAGAAGATGACTCCAAGCCAAGATGAGTAAGCGTCGTGTATATTAGGATGAAGAGTGGACTAACCGGACATGCTTGATGTGCACTGCGAAAGCTGGACATGCTTCAAGTTCGTGTGCTGTTTCCCTTCAACTTGTTGCAGCTTCAACTCTACATTAATGCTTTGTATGGGTGTGAATATTTCGTGACCTAAATGGAGGACTTTTCATGGTGTGCATTTACTTGCAATCCAGTTGAATTACAGAGAAGAGGTGAATTGTTAATATATACTAGATATGGAATAAAAGGGGCATGACGCCAGAAGAGTCTTGGACCAGATAAACATGGGACATGTTCCTGAAATTTCGTACAGGGGAACTTATTCATGACTTGTGTGTTATGAAGATATTCACCACCAATACCAGTTAGCATTTTACATTATATTCACCAGTTCTTGCATTAGAAGTGCAGAATACTACTTTCTGCAAGATATCTTGTAGATGGTTCCTCAGGAAATTGTCACACTGGTTTTTTAAGTATGAGCTTAAGGCTTATATCGTGCAGTTTTATATTCTATTATTGCATTTTGTGAAATTTCTCCAACAACTTTTGCTAAAAGTGGCAACCACCAAACGAATCACATTTTTTTATTTGTGCAAGTTTTTGTTGTGCAATTATTTTAATTAATTAAGCAAAAGTTATTGGAGAATTCCTGGTCACAGTCGCTTATTGTTTTAGTACTGGCAAGTATCGCCTGTTCGTAATTATTTCAGACAGATTCATTTTTAAAATGGCATAATTTAGCCAGTGAATTTTGTTTTTTATTTTAGCTGAATTTCTAGAATTTTTAGCAATTCAGACTGAAATAGGTATTCAAATGTTTGAAAATAGGTCTTTTAAGTTCTTTTATGAGTTTTAGGTGTCAAAATTGTTAAGATTTCAAAGTTCAAAATGCACTTGTTCAAGTTGTGAATTTTGTGTTCATGAATCATTAAATGTATCATCATCCAACCACCATGAATTAAGTATCTGAAAGTATTGCTATCTCAGTATTCAATCATGAAGTCATTTGGGAGTTTTCAAAATGTCAACATTCAGATCAGTAATTGAAACATATAATTTGATGTAAATATTTGGGTCAACTAATTTGTTTATATATTATGTAAATTAATTTGATTCTGAATGCATGTAACAGAGTGTTAATTGTAAATTAATTGTAAATTAATCTCTCTAAAACAAGCTAAAGCAATTGACTGCATCCTATCATCACACTGTTGGTCTAATGTAATATATTTGTACAATTGTTGTAAATTAGAAAAATAAAACTCAATCTGTAGATTACTTTGGTCTTGTGTCATCCAATGGAGCAGGGATAGCCCAGTGGTTTGTGTGGTTGCCCTTCATAGGATCCAGTTCGATCCCAAGACTAAATCCCCATCATGATGTACCTCTGGTTGGGTAGCCTAGTGGTTGGAGCATTTCATAGTCACATGGAAGACCAGTGTTCTATTCCTCATATGGGTACAATGTGAGAAGCCCATTTCTGGTGTCCCTGCCATGATATTGCTGGAATATTGCTAAAAGCAGCTTAAAATTCACTCTCTTATAACCTCTGGGGATATCAACATTCCATCCCACCTGAATGTCCAAGAAAGATGGTTAGGACGCATGAAATCAGAGGCCATGAATTACATTTAACAAGAGGAACAGTTTTTCAGTTACACCATAGACCTTTTCCACTTGTGAAACCTTTAAGCATGGGCATGGTATCCTAATAGGGGCAAAACTGGGATTTTGACAGTGAATTTTGTGGCAACTAGGATGTGGTCCCTGAACAGTTTATAACAATAGCGAGACAACATCGATTCCTGGAATTCTGGCATTGCAACTCATGGGAACACCAGAAATGATCATTCCCACCATAAGCAATTACTGGTTTATCCACCATGTAGGGTTTTCGGGGTTAAAACCGCCCCAGTAGGGAGGAATTTGGTGGTTTCAATGTGTAACCTGGCTGATTGTGTACCATGATACCCCAACTGAATGGGCGGCTGCTCATGTTTTCAGCCTTGGCCTAAAGTCTGTGATATATTATATAGCTGGAATATTGGCTGGTCTTCCGTGATATATAGTTGGAATATTGCCTGGCCAACCGTGATATGTAGCTGGAATATTGCTGGCCTTCCTTGATATGTAGCTTGAATATTCCTTTGCCTTCTGTGATATATAACTGGAATATTGCCCGGCCCACTGTGATATGAAGCTGGAATATTGCCCGGCCCACCGTGATATGTAGCTAGAATATTGCCTGGCCCTCCGTGATACAAAGCTGGGATAATGCCTGGCCTTCCGGGATATATAGCTGGAATATTGCCTGGCCCTCCGTGATACAAAGCTGGAATAATACCTGGCCTTCCGGGATATATAGCTGGAATATTGCCTGGCCCTCTGTGATACAAAGCTGGAATATTGCCTGGCCCTCCATGATACAAAGCTGGAATAATGCCTGGACTTCCGGGATATATAGCTGGAATGTTGCCTGGCCCTCCGTGATACAAAGCTGGAATAATGCCTGGCCTTCCGGGATATATAGCTGGAATATTGCCTGGCCCTCCGTGATACAAAGCTGGAATATTGCCTGGCCCTCCGGGATATATAGCTGGAATAGTGCCTGGCCCTCCGTGATACAAAGCTGGAATAATGCCTGGCCTTCCGGGATATATAGCTGGAATAGTGCCTGGCCCTCCGTGATACAAAGCTGGAATAATGCCTGGCCTTCCGGGATATATAGCTGGAATAGTGCCTGGCCCTCCGTGATACAAAGCTGGAATAATGCCTGGCCTTCCGGGATATATAGCTGGAATAGTGCCTGGCCCTCCGTGATACAAAGCTGGAATATTGCCTGGCCTTCCGGGATATATAGCTGGAATATTGCCTGGCCCTCCGTGATACAAAGCTGGAATATTGCCTGGCCTTCCGGGATATATAGCTGGAATATTGCCTGGCCCTCCGTGATACAAAGCTGGAATATTGCTGACTGGACTACAACAATCACTCGTTCAGATGCCGGCTTTCCAGTTTATCCTCGCCACTGACCAAAATGATGCTTGAAATCCATCATCAACGTTATAGCCTTTCATCACCATCCTCAATGTTCTCTCAATGAGGCTGGGGATTTACAAAGAGACTCTGCTCCCTGCAACCAAACGCCGTTCTGGTATCGTGAGGCTGGTATTTAATGAGCAGACGACCGTCCGCCGATTACCTTCAGCCAACACGGCAATCAACCTATCATATTGTTTGTTTATTCTCAAATAACCGAAACAATAATATTTGGTCAGTACATCACCCGCCGAAAGACGCGTATAGAGCTGGGGCAATAATTCACCGACAACTGACTAAAGGTATCGCTGGAATGACGATCACGCACATGCAGGTTGATGGCAGATATATGGCCAGTCACATATTCCAGTCACATGGAATGGTGGGTTTATATACCGCATCGGTAGAGCAATACCAGCTAGACATGGACTGGGTTCCGTATCGCTGTCTTCAGCAGAGGGTATAATTTATCGTTCACAGTTGCTTAGATGAAAGAATCGGAAGGGGCATTTTTTCATTCTATCTATGTCGAGCCCACTGTCTTTTTTGATGGAATGAGGAGATAAGCGATGCATTGTTTTTACCCGGCACTTAGTGAATACACGTGTTATATCAGATCAAGATACGGGCAGAAAAATACATGTGCCCTGTAATGTAGAGCACGTGTGTGCAGCGGAACACTATCAGTGGAAGAGATAAGTTTATTCGTTCAAATGGTGATACAAGCATAAGTATATAAATAAAACCAAACGGAAATCCAAGATGGCGGCATTTGGGCCACGATGGCCGTTTACTATCCTTCCAAATCTCTCAATTGCAATAATTTAAGTAACACTAGCGCGTGTAAAATCATTAATGTTATCACCCCATTGTATACATATGACTAATACACCAGAAGCGCCAGCAGGGTGTCTATAGGAGAATATATATATCGATATATATATCGCAGGTTGTCTAAAGTTAATTTGTAAGGGCAAATTTGTGAAATACTCCGTTATTTTGAAAGAGGGAAATACATGAATTCTACACTTCTTTAATTAGCTGCAGTAAATGGATTCTACCTTTAAAACGCGTGGAATAGCTTCAATGATGAACATGACGTCACCAATAATACTGTAACGTCAATAAAATTACGTAAAACAATATCTGATTACGTCAACAATGATACAGTGGGCGTGGATTTATTATTACATGTGTGCTTCCTGTGTCATCTTGAACCATAAACATGATATCAAGCTATGCATTCAACAATTAAGTGCAATACTCCCATGTTATACCGTTTCATCCTTCTGTTGAAAGGCAGGGATTAAAATGGACCATGTTTGGACATCGTAAACCGGGACACAGTAAACCATATAGTTTGTGTTTCACAGGTTTTAACAAACACAGAGAATATTCGCTGGACATGCAGGGTTGGTTGTGTTTTTTTTACATATTGTTTGGCTCATGTTTTTAACGAGACATGTGCGTGTTTTCAAGCAGTTGCCAAAAGAATAACCCAGCAAGCCCTAGTTTTAAAAATGTTTGCAATTGAATTGATAATCGTGAACAGCAAAACCAGGTTCCATTCCAAGTGGTTTGGCAAGATATCTTGAGAAAAAATAACATTTTGATGCAAAGACAATTTTATAAGGATACATTCACATACATTTACATACTAGTAATCAGATATATATATATATATATATATATATATATATATATATATATATATATATATATACTACTCAAAAGAAGTTAGGGATCACCTGATTCTTTCATATTACTATAGTTCATCTCTCATGTCAAGACAGATTAAATTTACCATTATGAAAGAATCGGGTGATCCTTAACTTCTTTTGAGTAGTATATATATAAAATAATTAAAGATAACTCTGTAACCCTCGAGTACATTGGTACCGTCAGTTCTCAGGGGAGTGTTAGTCTCACAGTCTCCATACCATATTATTTTCGCTTCCGCCAAGCCATTTCTGTAATGAAAAAGCTCTAAATGAAGCAAGTCTAGATTTTCATCAGGTTCCTATCTCACTGCTCCTGTCAAATTTAAATGGGGTTATTTGTTTCTATCAAAATTATACATTTTCACAGACTAAGCGTTAGTCAAGGGAAGTAAAGGCTGCTGGAACTGAGAATGGAATGAGGTGAATGTTTCAGTAAACAGTGCACCGTGTCTGCAGGAATACTAATATTATTTCCAAACTGGGGTTACTGCTACCATAATGAACAACAGAAACGACCGAGAACAGTTTTGAATTAATTCTCCCGTTTCGTTTGATAAACTCGTTGCATAATCCTAAGGTGTCTTTTTTTCTATTCCATATTTTTTAATTGATTCAATAGTCGGAGATGTCACAGGAGTGTCCTGCCATTACCACTGCTTTCATCTACCACGTTGTAACGAAGAGAATGCTGTCACCGCGCGCCGCCCACGGTCATATTCTTTTCTGTATTATCCACTTGAGAAGAAAGTTCCGACTGTTTCCAACATGACGAAACAGGAAAACACCATGAATTGATGAATAATTATTTACACGACAACATCACCTTGACAGACAAAACTATTTCAACCAATTCAATGATATAAATGCGAAGTTGTAAACAACCACTTCTATATTCGTTGATTCTATAATCGTATAGATTCGAAACACGACGCTGGGCCGGTGCCGGCGTATCCACCACCAAACGTCATTCTTATCCGGTGACTACGTCCGGGAAGTGTTAAATCAAGGCAGGTAAAATTCCCCTACTTTCAACACCAATGTTAGGGAAGGCAAATAACCTATTTTCGTTTCTCGCCATTTAAAAGAATATGTAAGACGCCCGTTTTCGTCGTTATTAATAAGACCCTGGATTCAACGTTCTTAACGACTTATATAGTATACAGTAAACTACGGTTATAACGAACACGCTTATAACGAACTAACGGATATAACGAACTAACTTTTTAGTCCCGACTGTATGCTGTAGTTATGCTGTATATATGCTTATAACGAATTACGGGTATAACGAACTAAAATTAGTAGTCCCTTTGAGTTCGTTATAACCGTAGTTTACTGTACTTCGAAACATACCATACAATATTAAGTGTTCTCATGAAATACACTTTATAGGGAGGAATCTATATACTAGTACATGAGGTCAGACACTTTTAGGTTTTAGTTTCACACACACCATGTTTTTTTAATATATATATACATAAAAATAAAACTATGCATTTATGTATTACGTATAACTGATAGAAAAATACCTGTGTCGCTTTTAACATCAAAGTGTATTCAGCCACGTATGGAGATTTGAAGATGTCAGATGCAATGTTTCATTATGTCAGATGACTATGAATCCACATTCGCTTCACTTCATTTGAAGTTGTTTGGATTATTTCGTAACTTTCTATTGAAAAAAGGAGCTTTATTGAGCAGAGAGAAGGCGCGGAAAGGAGATACCGCATATGCACCCTCACACAATCGTCATGACATTCATGCTGAGATCAGAAACAGGTTAGAGAAGCTTGTGTTGCCCCGGCTACGACCGTGGCCTTGCATTAAATGTACACATCTCCCCCTAAACCTAATCCCCCTCCCCCTCGCTGACCCGGCCGCTGAATAGCTCGGCGATAATCCCTGAACCTTCCTCCCGCCCTTACTTCACGAACAGAAAAGAATAGCTGAAAAGGGCGGGAAAAGAGGGTATCGTCTGCCAATGTTCGTCTGCTCGCTGGCAGCGCATGCTAATTCCAGAGAGATTTGCAGGTGTGCGCTCAGCCCAGGGGAAAGTTTGTAAGAACGCAGGTAGCAAGGTAACTTAGGCTTTTAGGATGTTTGAAGCGCCGTGGTTTGGTATCAGAAGCAATGCTTGTGAACTATTTCTTTGAGGGCTGGAGTTGCTCAATGGGACGACATATTGATGATGTCACGGATTGGCCGCTGGCGCCAGTGATACATTTTGCACGATCTCCACGTGCTGCGAATGAACACATACCTGGCGGAACACAACTGCCTGCATTTCTTCGGGGTTCAGCTGACGAATCTTAAAAAAAATATCACGCAATTTTCGAAAGGATTTGAATGTTTTATAGACCCATCTATAATAGACGATTTTGAAAAAAATTCTTTTAAAAACCTTTGAAATGATTAACATCGTATGATATAAGATATATCTTTGTAGTCTGGTATTGAGAACATCGAAACATATTTAACGAAATTAACATTTAATAAAATAGGCACAACTACAAGACATTTGAAATATTGCGGTAAAGCAACAATGTTGCCATGCCAAGGAAACAACAGAAAAAAATAAGAACTCATTTTAAAAAATGGAAACTGTTACAGTAGCCGGTTTGGTGATATTAGCGTTTAATCTGTAGGAAACAATGACTACCAACTCGTTGTATCTGATAACAGCTGATATTCAAATTGTTACATGTTTGTTTAAAGATGGCGAAGGGAAACATTGCACCCTATATCACTGCATTATGACGTAGAGGATAAACGTCAAGGCGAAATAAAGTGTACATCCATGTTTGTTGTGACTGAAAATAAACAAACAAGAAACGGTTATTCGATGGCTATGTAGTTGATACGGACCTCAGGCGATATTATATGCAAATACCAACATGTACATCACGACAGGTGACGTGCACATGACGTCCCAGGGATCGCAATTTCATGTGTATACTTTCTTTGCCCGGAATTTTATATGTAAAGTGTATCTACATGTATAATATTCTTTAACCGCCACCAAGTAGCTGGGAAACTTCTGAGTGAGGAGTAAACAACAAACAAACAACAAATATTTTTTAAAGACGACATAATTTAATAAATGTTATTATTGTTAGTCACGAAACATCATATCTATTTGTAAAATTATTTCCTATATATAACATATGAATATCATAGAGTATAACATAGTAAAGAATCATGGTCATGAGAAGATTCAAATACAATGTTTCGGAGGAATCTTAAATACTTATAGTATTTCTGTTGTTACCATAATAGAACAAAAGTTCATACTAGACATGAGTAATATTTCACGTGAAATCATGATCATATTTAAGCGAATAGACGCCCATGTAAGGCAACGCCCTATTGACGGATAGATTAGAGATGGGGGGTTCTTCAACATTGGTCGAATCTTTCCCCCATCACATAACATTGCCAGAGTTTGGTCGGTTTAATACTTGAAGGATTTGATACGTTGTTGATTTGTATGCTGAATCCCGTCAGTGTATTGATTTATAAACTCGCCTTCGTCTTTAGATCCATTCATTGTTATCCCATCTTTGATCCTGTCCTGTCCGGCAAAAAGGGCGGGAAAGTCAACAACGGCACGTGGATCGGGCATTTCCGGCACCCAGGTCGCGTGTTTATCCGGGTACTTATGTTTACTTGATTACATCATCAAGGGCATGTCAGATCAACCTGTTTTTCTGTTGTTTGTTTGAAATTTGTTAGGAACAAACTTAGATATTATGTAAAGAAGAGTAAGTTACACACCCTACAGTCGCGTTTAGTTGCAGTTGCGAGTCCAGACATGTACACAATCGGGATAAACACTCTCACTTCTCACATCTCGACCCGTGAAGATCCGGTGTAGAATAGGTCTTCGGCAACCCATACTTGCCGTAAAAGGCGACTATGCTTGTCGTGAGAGGCGACTAACGGGATCGGGTGGTCTGGCTCGCTGACTTGGTTGATGCATGACATCGATCCCAGTTGCGTGGATCGATGCTCAATATGTCAGTCATTGGATTGTCTGGCCCAGACACGACTATTTACAGACCGCCGTCATATAGCTGGAATATTGCTGAGTGTGGAGTTAAAAACAAACAAGCAAAACTCCTGCATCTCGACACAATGACAATATACAGTGACACCTCTCTGCCACTGAAACTGGTGAGCTGAAACTAAAAAAATGTAGGAAGAATGATTTTGGATGATAAATAGAATCTCAACCGTGTGTATTTTTATATCAACTTTATCAATAATCGTCTATAAAGGTTTTGAACACTCGAGTTGATATATTTGATATGAAAAAGAGAGAGAGAGAGAGTAGGTGAGTGAGTGAGTTGGGTTTAACGCCGCTTTTAACAGTATTACAGTTATATCGCGGCGTGTCAGCTTAATGTGGGAGGAAAGCCCGAAGTGACGCAGGTCTCAGACGTTTACCACTTCGGTGAAACCCACGAGCACGGGTATGGTGCTGACAAACCTAGAAATATAATCCGGGCGAACCGGGATTCGAATCCACAATCATAGGTTTCTGGCGTGCCCAAGGGACGCAACTCTGCACAGCGAATGGCGGCGCCTCAGACGACTGGGCCACCCGTGCCCCCCTGATATGAAAAAGACAATGGTGATATTCCCTATATCTGTATTACAACGACTATACCCGAGTGTACTAAATACTAGTAAGAGGTTGTGGGTAGTCTAGTGGTTAAAGCGTTCGCTCGTCCTGTGGAAGGCACGGTTTCGATTCTCACATGGCTCCAATGTGTGAAGTCAATTTCTGGTGTCCCCCGTCGCGATATTGTTGGAATACCTCTAATGGCCCTGTCGTACTACAACGTTTTAGAGCAACGTGCACCGAGCGTGTAAAAGACAGTTCGTGCGCTGTCATACGTCAGGCTTTCATCGAAAAACCATGATTTTGGCGTATTAATAGCGTATACATAACGAGAATTTACCGTATATGTAACGCATGTCTAACGTATTTGTAGCGTATCACTTAAACATAACTTATGACAACGTATAAAAGCGTATTGCCAGCGTGTGTCTGGCGTGTTCAACGTTTGGCCAGCGTATGCACAGCGTATGTGTCAAGTATGACAAGCGCGCTCAGCGTAGGGGAAAGTGCCTAATACGGGCCCTATGGGTAACGTATATCTGGCGTATGTAAAGCGTACATCTAACGTATGCCTAACGAATAATTCATACCTTCATACGTTCCCATACGCCGAAAATTCTGTGCATGCACAAAAATGTTTTTAAGCCTCGGTGTACTACAACGTATACCAGCGTGCTTTTAACGTATACAACTTACACCTAACTTATCCATAGCGTGTTTCAGTGTTGCCGGCGTTTTGGCAAACATTCTCATACGTCGCCATACGTTACTGTTATACGTTGTAGTGTGACAGGGGCATACAAGCTTAAAACGACACTCAATCACTTTATACTAACAATGTTTGTTTTGGTCATTTAAAGAAAGCTTACACGAACTCCGTAATGGAGAAATCATGAGAATCCGTTGTCTTTACTTCCAAAATCAACAGAATCGAGTGCTTTCTTTAACTTAAACCATGTTGTGATTGATATAACAAAAAAAATTAAAAAAATTTGCATAATAA
The DNA here is from genome assembly GCF_022045235.1 of Haliotis cracherodii. Lineage (NCBI taxonomy): Eukaryota > Metazoa > Mollusca > Gastropoda > Lepetellida > Haliotidae > Haliotis > Haliotis cracherodii. The sequence continues at coordinate 53,793,335 of NW_027266343.1, read as the reverse complement.
ACTACAGTTGTATTCGAACCCTCAATAGTAGGTTTCTGTCGTGCCCAAGGGACGCAACTCTGCACAGCGAATCGCGGCGCCTTAGACGACTGGGCCACTCGAGCCCCCCTTTAAGTATAGAGAATAAAGGGATTAGGGTAATAGTCTGATACAAACTTTGTGCAGTTCCGAATTGTGGATTGTCACAGAAAACTTAAACAAATAGTGTAAAATATGTATTTTTATAAAACATACTTAAGCATACAGTAAGTATATTAACCAAAAATAGGACTTAATTTAGAAGGCATTTTACTTCCCAAATTGATTGAGTGAGTGAGTGAGTAAGTATTGCTTTACGTCACATCAGCAATCTTGAGACATTCGGGGAGACAGAGAGTTAAGACGTACTATTCAACAAGTAGACGAGAAGTTGGCCTTCACGTTCATCAACTAACTAACACGGTGGCGGTGAAGTAGCGTAGTGGGTAAACCGTTTGTTCGTCACGGGCCCCGGTTCGATTCCCAATATGAGCGCAGTCTGTGAAGTCCATGTCTGGTGTCCCCCGCCTTGTTATGGCTGGAATACGTGCGAAAAACGGCGTAGAGACCTATTCACTACCGACCACTACTTTTGTCTTCCAAGTCTCCGGTTCAATGGAAAAAGAAAGTTTAGACCCTCTTGAGCATCATACTTTTATTATCCCAAACTGGTTTCCCCAGGAGATATGCTTGGGCGATATGCTGCACGTCTCCTAGGGGATACCGCTACAATGAAATGGCATCACAATGCTTTGTAGACCATTGTGACGTCATCATGGACATTCTCTGTATCCCATCTATCTGTGAGTGAGGGGAAGGTGTGGGGTCTGTAGCAGGGGGTCTGCGTCGGGATGAGCGGGGGGCATTTGGACGGGTGAGCGGAGTGTGGGAGTGAATGCACTGGGGTCAGGTGTAGCGGTGAGCGTGGGTGAGGAGTAAAGGAAGAGATCACATGCTCTGCAAAGTGCCCTCAGATGGGAGATTTGCTACCTTCCCTCAAGACCGAGTAACACTGAACAGGTCTACCAGTTGGCAACCGTCTTCAAACCACATCTCACCTGTGAGGCCAGTTGCATTACACCTGCATATGATTGGCTAATTGCACCAATGACGTCACAGGTGGTCACGCTCTGCACATCATTTCCGCTTGCAATAAGTTTATCCTGACGTCAAAAGAAAACTGAGTGATCGTTAAGGACTGTTCAGGGTTTACTGCGTCGGTAAATTTCCCCGGAAGCTGGTGGGATGGGACAGCTACATCAGTAGCTATAAAATGGTTCCTACTTATGAAAAGTTGTTTTGATTTAGAAGAAGTAAGATATATAGAAAACATAGGCGGGTGCTGTTTCAACACGTGAAAGAAACCATCTTCATCTTAGTAAAAGCTTTATATTGCCACTCGGGTTCGAAACCCTGACTGAAGACTGCACGCTCGCAGATGGTAACGGAAACGGAGTAGATAAAGTGGGTATAAATGTTCAGACCAATTATTGCATAAAGTAGTTTAATTGGAAATACAACCGGCGGAAGTCACACAAGAGAATGGAATGGAACACGGATATTGGTTTGAATAGTAAAAGAAACGTATGGAAGCGTATTGGTGCCACAGTCTAAATCGTTTTTATCGTCTATGTAGATAATGCTTTCATCTACGTAGATAATCCTCTTTTTAGACTGTGGCACTAATACACTCCCATAGAAACGCAACTAGCGGTAGTTAAAACGTATTATTTCCTGTTTTCACAATAATAAGTTTGATATGGTTTCAGAAGATAAAGATAGATGTGTTGTTCAAGCCGCATTCAACAACGCTCTGTCACGCTGATGTACAAGGAAAGCCCACAGTGAATCTACCGACTGCCACTTGGGCGAGACAATAGAAATAGAATCCCTGATCGAGAATGGGAATTTGGCACAAAACCAAGGGTCAAAATCGAGGCAAATCTCCGATTCGAACGGAGCAGCTATAGACGCAATATACAGTTGTTGTTGTTTTTTTTGTGTTGTTTTTTTATTGGATTTTCGAGGATGTTTTAAACTAACTCCTCCGCTCTTCAACTTCTGAAGTCGGCGATGGAGGGGAGAGTCGTGTCGTGGTTATGTGGAGATGAAGGGTAAGAGGGATTCCTGTTTGATGGGGAGGGAGTCTTGGCGAGTCTTGGGCGAGACAATCGAGCCAGGTAGGCTTTTTAAAGAGGCAAAATAGAATCCCTGATCGAGAATGGGAATTTGGCACAAAACCAAGGGTCAAAATTGAGGCAAATCTCCGATTCGAACGGAGCAGCTATAGACGCAATATACAGTTGTTGTTTTTGTGTGTGTGTGTGTGTGTGTGCGAGAGAGAGAGACAGAGAGAGTGTGTACATGTCTGTGTGAGTGCGTGTGTGTCTGCATGTGAAAGTGTATGTGTGTGCGTAAGAGAGAGAGTGTGTGTGTGTGTATGCTATCTAACGCTGCACTCCAGCTCCATTTCAGCTATATAACGGCGGTCTGTAAATAGTCCAGTTTAGACCAAACAATCCAGTGATTTACATCACGAGCATCGATCTACACAATTGGGATCGATGACATGCATTAACCAAGTGAGCGAGCCTGACCACCCTATCCCGTTAGTCGCCTCTTACGACAAGCATAGTCGCTTTTTAAGGCCAGTATGGGTTGCTGAAGACCTGTTTAAACACGGGTCTTCTCGGGTAAAGAAAATTCTGATTTCTGCGTAAAACAACATTCACTCACTCACTCCAAAGATTATATCCTGTAGCTTATCAATTTATATGGTTTTGTCTTCCTGATAACCCAGTCCACGGGGTTAATCAATATTTACAAATTTAAGGAACTCATTTGACAGCATCAGCGTTCCCCTCGCCTTCCTGTCAATGAAAACAAAACTCAAGAAAACTGTTAGAAGATAAACACATATACATCATTAACTCTATCGCAAACAACCAAACCTATTCCTTTAAGAGCAAAGTCATGAAAGCTATCTGATCGGAAGAAACATGCATCAGTTCCATTGATCTGCTTCAGAGATAGTAAAACTAAAGAAGAGAAAAATTCGCCATTCACAATAAATTCTCCATTCACAACACACATCCTAGTGTACACGCATAAATAACATACACACAGGCCAGACGTTCTTGGATGAAGATGGGGGCTTCAGCATCCCTCAATGCGACACGGACATTTTGAAAGTACTCTTAAAGTTTCGATTAACTTTGTTGAAGGAAACGTAATTGGATTTTCGAGGATGTTTTAAACTAACTCCTCCGCTCTTCAACTTCTGAAGTCGGCGATGGAGGGGAGAGTCGTGTCGTGGTTATGTGGAGATGGAGGGTAAGAGGGATTCCTGGTTGATGGGGAGGGAGTCTTGGCTGAGGAGGAGGGGAAGCGCGGGGGAGGGGCGTCTAAAATCATCACGAGCTGGCTGAGTAAATCTGGTCACATCGCGTGAAGAGAAGATGGAATTTGAAGTTGATCCTAGGCCTTGATTTCAGAACGGAGGACCATAATTGGTGACATATCAAGATGGCGGAAACACTTCTCCGAGTCCTTGTCCAGTAAAAACCTTCAGCTTGATAATCCGATAGTTTACACATAATGGCGTTAGGAGATGAGAAAAGTTGCAAATGGTCACGGCCAAGATTCACTTGCCAATTTGGAGGAATTTTACCTCAATTACCGCGGCAATGTGACGGCACGAAGCCGATAGTTGAAAGATGGCCGCACGGAATGCCAGTTCAAGTACTGCTTTAGTCCAGTAAATGTCACGCAAAGCCGGTAAAGAAAACTCCGTTCTCATCAACGAAGATGCTAGGGTTGAAATTGTAGAGGACGTCGGGTCAGCGTCTCTTCATTCGATAACAAACATTACATTCCGTGATTGCAGACAACGTTTAGCCCGCTTCCTATCCGCCAATGGGGGGACTGAAGTGGGGGGACCTTGATTTCGAATATCTGCCTACCCATTCAGCATGACCCTTTTCCTGACCACGAGGGACATGTCTTGCACGTGAAGCACGTGATTAGAGGCATGCTGCAGCAATCACAAGCATGTGATTGACAATTAATAATATAAACAACAATGGTTCTTCACACGATAAAGTGTAGCAATTAACTACACTGTGTGGCTTATTTTGACGTGTCTGTTTGTTATTTATTATATATGGTAACCATGTACGGATGGATAGTGACACAACAATATATACGAGGATATATCAGGCATTATTCTGGCTGAGAATATGAGAGCATATCCCCTACGAGTTATTTTCAAAATCAATCTATTTTTATGAAATATTGATATTTTCGATCGCACATTCTATAATTGATTAGATATGACAAGCTTAAACATGGACACGAAACTCAAGCTGTATTTGGACATCAGATTTTCCTTATCAAACGCTACGCATAGATAGATTCAGTTATTTTGGTGCTTGGGGGCACAGGTGGCACAGATGGCACAATTGTCTAAGGCGCCGCAATTCGCTGTGCAGAGTTGTTTCCCCTACGCGTACCAGCATCCTGTGATCGTGTTTGTTTGTTGTTTAACGCCGCACTCAAAAATATTCCAGTTATATGACGTCGATCTGTAGATAACCGAGTCTGGACCAGACAATCCAGGGATTGATTACATGAACATCGATCCACGCAATTGGGATACGATGACATGCATTTAACCAAGTCAGCGAGCCTGACCACCCGATCCCATTAGTCGCCTCTTACGACATGCATAGTCGACCAATTTTAACCCAGATCTTCACGTGTTTTTCTTGTGATCGTGAGATCGAATCCCCAATTCGCACTAATTATTGTCATTAATGATAATCACTAATAACGCCCGAAATAAATCTCCATGCGAAAAACGTTATATCGGTATATGGCGTAACAATGAGGTGATATTTCTCTCCCGCCGTGATGTTATCTAGTTGCTGGAATATTGCAACATAGCGTTAAACAACATTCACCTACCAAACACAGCCAATTCCACACCCAAATGAAAAATATTATCTTTATCCAAATAAAACATTCAAAAAATAATCTTAAGCAATAATCGCAAATGACGCCCTTGACAAACCTACGTGTACATTGAAATCCCGTAAGTTTGGTAACCTTATCTCCCAAACGCTAATCTAGTCTCTGAAATGAACATATCGTACAGAAAAAAAACCCAGTTGTTAAATTATCTTAAAAAAATTGCTGAATTTAAAAAAGCGCCCGGAGACTCTTTACATTTTCAGATACTGTAGAAAACTAGACTTGCCAAACAGTATAGACTTGCAAGAGCTGTATTTTATATATTTGTATCAGGGTCTGTAAGACAGACTAAAACGTTAACTACAGGGAAAGTCTAAAGGGTAGACGAAGGCCATGCGTTATTGCTACCCATGGTTCTTTCATCTTGTAATCTCTTTAACTTGGGACGATACCCCGCGACTGAACGCGATCCACTCTTACAAAACACAGGCGGATACACGATTTTAAAACAAGGATGGGAGTTTGTGGGGGTTTGGGGCACTTAACGCAAGTCACGAAGTGAACAAACACTCTAACAGGTTGACATTAGTCTGTTTCCCGGACCCAGAATATATTAAAAAAGGAGACCAAATCAAGTCTAGAATGATTTGGCAAGTCTAGATTGCCTCAGCTCTAGACATTCAGAATTGTTCTGGGCTCCATTTCGATTTTGTTAATTTCATTTTGTAGATAAATATTTAAAAATGGATAACATTTGTTTGTGGGACTAAATGTCAGGTCGACACGTGAGGTGTCCGAAAAGGGATAGTGGGGGAAGGTGGATTCCTTTCTTGGAAGACCCACATCAATCGGAAACACGATGTGATTGGACAAGACGAACCGTGTTAGAAACAGGCATAACGTTTTTGCGTCTGAATGGGCAAGATAAGAAGCAAATCTTCAGGGTCGCTATTAGTTTTACAGTTGGGCGATGTGAAAAGAATGAATAATAACGCCTGTTAATTAAAGTAACTAATGTTTATTTATCGTCGAATCAGCAATAGTGCAGCTATTCTGCGGCGCCTACAGATATGGACGGTTAAGAGCGACATACTTAGAAAATAACCAACGAGCTCTACAAGGCACGGTGTATTATCTGTCCAGAGAGAATGAATGGTGTTAATCTCGAGTCTTTGCCGAGAACGGACAGTATTCACCCACAAGGGGCAGATTATCTGTAATTCCGAGTTTCGAATAGGTAATTCTGTATAAATTGTTACTCATTGACATTTTAGGAGACAAAACGTATGAAATGTTAACCTTAAGCCCCCGTTATAATATCAAAAACTTTGATAAAAAAATGGGTCAAAGTTGGGCTGTTTACACTGATCAAAGACTTTGACAGGCCATCAAAATTTTGTCGGGAATAATCTTGCCAAGATGAGTGAGTCAGTATGGTTTTACGCCGCTTTAAGCAATATTCCAGCAATATCACGGCGGGGACACCAGAAATGGGCTTCTCACATCGAACCCGGGTCTTCAGCGTGAAGAGCGAACGCTTTAACCACTAGGCTACCCGACCGCTCCCTTGCAGGTGAGGAAGAATGTTTTGCTGTTGTTATGAGTATTTAGCGTATTGTCATGGTGAAAAGGCGGAGTTCGGGGTAGGCAAAGCCACATGGTCCCGGAAGTTGATGCAGAGGAGCCCTAGCTTAGTGCCTACAATACTGTTCTCCAAGAGTTGGATACAGAGGATACCAATGCCTCTCAGCTGATCTAAGACTGAACGTTCAGGTTGCTTCATGGAAAAGTGAGGTCATACATTCAAAGGCAGGACACAAGACTTAGGGTTTCTTGCATTCTGATTGGCTTAAATACATCAAAGTCCATCAAAGTTTGTTGAGAAATACGATCGGTTTCTATTCCATTAAAGTCCGTCAAAAGCTTTGTCAAATTTTTTTGACGGTATGTTACACTGTCAAAAACTTGATCAAAATGGACTTGGATCAAGTTTTTGATCTGAAGGCAGCCTATAGTTCACATGACGTCGTGACGCCATGAACAATGGATGACATGTATTTTCTCAACAATGATTTTTTGTTGTTGATATTGTTTAACGTCACACTCAGCAATATTCCAGCTTTGTGACGGCGGTCGGTAAATAATCGAGTTTGGCCCAGACAATAATAAACATCTATCCACGCGACATGCATCAATCAAGTCACCCGATCCCTTACGACAAACATGAGTTGCTGAAGACCAATCCTGACCAATCTTCCCGAGGCAAGAGAGTTAACTCACTCAAAAAAGACCTGTACAGTCAGTTAACTCCCTTGTCTCGGGAAGCTGCAAGCTCCTCACATCGATAGCCCGTTCGCGGAGCCCTCTATACCATCGCTGCCACCAGTCAAAACTCCCAACTGTGAATAGGTGGCCACAACCATGCTTGGAGTTGAACTCGCAACCGAATGACCGTTATGTTTACAAACAAGTGATGACTGTCGTGACGCCGAATACACTTATCGCTGCTAAATAAATTTCTTCGTTTGTCAATTTGAATTTCTGTTTCATTAAAACTATCGTGTTATTGATATAGTAAGAATGTAAGGGAGAAGTTGGTTGATTTTCCGTTAGTCTGCAATCTCAAACCAATCTGATTATTAAAACAACAAAGTAAATTCATCTGGAAAACATGGCCAGTCGTAAACCTTTTCAAAATGAAATATGATGGCATTCCCAAAGACATAAACAAAAGTATCAACGTTACTACATTTGGGGTTAGAGGGCAAATTTCAAGATTCTTGTGGCAGCGACGTTACCGAGAGTGTAACGAAGGTGTCACGCGCTGGGGAGGAGCTTGGGGAAGATGATTCTGACCCGGATCTTAACGGGACTTTTCAACAATGAAGCACTGTGACGTCATATGGCTTAAATTCACCAATCAGCATTGATAATGGCTAAAATGCACATGTTGGAAAGTTATAACACACGACCATTCTATCCTGATGGGTAATATAACTCCTTAGATGTCCGTCAGCAATAGAAACCAGTTGCAGTATCTTTACCTCAAAGTATCTAGTCAAGCAAGAAGAATCTGCGCCTTTTTAACCTCCCTGGAAATAACAGTTTCGACTTTTTCCCTGAAATTGCCCAGCATTTTCTTCACCCGAACTCTTGCACTCTGTATCACGTATCATCGTAACTTATTTTCAATTGCAGCGTGCAACCGTTTTGATCACCATCCATCTCTTGCACCAATCAGAATCAGTACTTTAGATATCCTTAAGATGGAAACCTCCTCCAGCGTCTACAGTCGACACATATTGATAACTGTGGTGATTGCGTCAAGTCGGATTCTTTTATTCCTCGTATTTTTTATATATTTTCAATCATGTATTTCATAACGCGAGTAGAAAGATAATCGCCACATCACGTAAAACATGAAACTGTTAATACACTTACATTTCTACATCAATCTTTTATTTATTTATGTATTTATTATCATCATCATCATCATTGTTATTATTATTTACAGATGAACATAAACAATGCAGCAAAGAGGGTTTGGGTGATCCTGGCACAGTCAGGCTGGTTAGGCTCATCATCAGCTCAGGGCCCTTGACCCCACTACAAGCAGCCCAGACAGCGAATGGGACTTCTCCCAGGAAGTGCTGCCTAGTCAAACCCACTCAGAACTTTTTGGAGAATGTGAAGACTCCCCAACACTGCAGCCTTCTGCATTACCCAGATTGTCAGAAGGGCTGCATTCCCGGAAGCAAACCCGGGTACTCTCCCAATGTCAGTCAACAGATTGGGAGGTACCAAACCTAAGGCACCGAGAACAATTGGGAGTCGGACAACTTGGTTCTTGCGATGCCAGCGTGACATTTCGAAAGCGAGGTCAAAATATTTGCCTTGTTTTTCCTGAATATTTTATTATTATTAATATTATTATAAATATAATGATGATGCGATTAAACGATACTTCTTCTTCTTCTTATTATTATTATGATGATGATGATGCGAATAAACGATAATTCACATTAAGCACGAACATCTGATTTGAAGACATTAAGACCTATTACCATGTCTGTTTGCCCCAGTCAACCTCATGTGCAGACCCTGAGAGTTGCTAATAAGATGTATCCTTGATGCTGAGGGAGCGGCCGTAGCGGACTAGTTTATAACCATGTCTCGTCTACTGCAGTAATTGAGAAGAATGTGTCCAGTAACAAGCTGAAGTCGATATTAAATCGTGCGTTGGGAGACATTATACCGACAGAAGAAATCCGGATCTGTAGTCTAGGAGGATCTGACACGTTAACACTTTCAATTTTTGGAATTCTCTTGAAGGAAAAACGCATTTTGTAAAGATGAATCTTGAATGTTGTGATGCGTGGAGTGAAGAAAGATGACCATATATACATTTGTGCACAGGTTCTGGTGAGTTGAAGGAAAAGGGTTTAATCAATGCTGCTGGAACAGTATTGCATTTGTATCATGGGGCCCGATGACACACCATCAACCTGACATGATCCATGACGTCGGGGCCGATGACACACTACCAACCAGCAATGTTCCACACCGTCGGGGCCCGATGACACACTATCAACCAGCAGTGATCCACACCGTCGGGGCCCGATGACACACCATCAACCAGACATGATCCACACCGTCGGGGCCCGATGACACACTATCAACCAGCAGTGATCAACACCGCCGGGGCCCGATGACACACTATCAACCAGACATGATCCACACCGTCGGGGCCCGATGACACACTATCAACCAGCAATGATCCACAATCCTTGTAATATAATCGTGGCGAACGGGTTCGAACCCACAATCATAGGTTTCTGGCATGGCCCAAACGACGCAACTCTAAACAGCGAATTGTATCCACTTAAACGAGTGGGCCACTCTTATTATTAGTATAATATCACCACAAGTTAATTATTGGTCCTAAAACACAGGAGAATTCTTTTTTACTTTGAAATGACGACACTTATACCTTCAAATATTTCGGTTTTCCTCTGTGCCTTTACAGTTTGTTAACTTCTTTTCTGCATGTCAGACATGTATAGCAAGGCAGGTACTTTGGCACGGGGCTTCCAGCTCCACTGGTGGTCAGTACAATACAAATGGCGGTGGCAGTGTAGGACAGAAATACTCCCTAGCCTACTCCGTCTAAAGCTAATCACCTATCAGCGCCAATTATCTGGTGGCTTCCTTTGTTACGTTTCCACCTTTTGTTATCGAACACTTTTGTACATATATATGCTCTCTGCCTCATAGCATTCATTCACCTGATGAAGGGGTAAGCATATACTCCGAAACGTTGTGTTCCTCATAATAAAGAAGTTGACATCCATAAATGCTCTTCCTTATGTGTATCACTTCTAAATCCCTTTCAAAGACTTATCTGTGAAATGCATTAATGTGTTGTTCGACTGAAAGCAGAGGCCGAATGTCAACCCCAAGGTGCCCGTGAGTGACTGGGTTATATTTCACATCCCTCCGGAAGTCGAGATGAGGCTGGGGGGGCTCGAAGATTAACAGTAATTGCAAAAAGTATGAAACATGTTTGCACGTGCTGTCTCAAGTGAGTGTCACATGTGCAAGCACGGACTGTTACTTACCCACGATATAATTAAGATATGAAATCATAAAAAACTTTATCTGAGCTCTTTATTTGGCCCTGGAGTCTGGCCACTCCAGAAGATTTCATCGCCTCATTTACCCCCATTACGCTTCCATGAAACCATCTTAATTTAGCTTTTTAAAATAATTTCCGTCAAATTTTCCATATGTGTGAACAGATAACCTACACTCTGTGTGGCGAGAGTCGCAAATATGAAGCAAAAATTTATCATGCCAGCAGGTGACGCCTTATTAAGAGAAAATGAGAAAGAAAATAGTTGTTTCCTGTTTGTGTTGCTTATGATTCTTCATGACATAAGAATTACATCCGGTGTAGCTCCGCGGCACACAGGTGTCACGTGCAGCGCGCGTGCTTAAATTATTCTCAATTGGAAATCCGTGTCGTCTGTCTGTCTTAAATTTGAAATAAAGATGTATTTATTTTCCCTACTCGCCGAGAGAGATATTTATGCATGTGGTCTTTGAAGTGTTGGATATGAATTTCTTGTTTGTACATAAGTCAAAGGACGGTTTTAGTTTACCCCCATCTGAATGCATTTCTTGTACTTACGACGGGAAACAATTGTTCTTACATAATGGGATCGTTTCAAATCCGGTTTGTATGCCTTGGTGTTAAGGGGTTGATGTTCTGGTAAGTTTAGACTGATGTTCTGGAACCATTTATCACATAAACGGAATACATTCTCATAGGACCCAAACGCCTGAGGTTGTGTTGGGATAAGGTTTTTGAAATGCAGTTCTAACAATCATCTCTTCTTCATTGTTTACAACGCATAACCACGCAATGAATAAATGACTCCTTCCACAAGTTTAAAAAAGTTTGGCAAAAAGATGTTCACCACTTTCTGGTCCAAAACAAGTGTAAAGGGAGTAGCTTGTTGAGGTATTCAGACATTCGGCGCTAAATGGGGGTCCCTTGGGCATCTTTTACACAACAAAGGAGCATGGGCATATATCTTAAATCATCAACGAAGCTGAAATCAGGACTTATTTTTTTCAGTTTCATTGACTTCTTTAACACAAGAGTCCGTTCTCAACAAGACCTTTTGTGCGACCGCCCTCTAATTTTCAACTCGATTAAGACATTTCTTTGCTTCGCCTTTCAGATGGCCAATGTGAAGTAGGAGCTTCGCCCCAGTGATCAGTGAAGTGTCTAAGAGGAGATGCGGGACGGGAGGGAACATGTGGTTGTAGTTGACCCGACGTGTTAGATCGAACGCCCTCTATGATAATATGGCAGAACTGCTGGCACGGTTTGGAAGTCAGACCATTGCTCCTTAGGTAAGTTCACCGAGAACTGGAACCTGAAGTGCCGCGTGTGCGTAGTGATCGGTTGTTTGGACATGTTGAACAAATTATGTCCGGGGAAACATTATGGCAGATTATGTGAGATCCTGTCAGTAATACTAGTATGCACTGTCTGTTAACCTTACATTGCCAAAGTAGGCTGCATAGCTGTTAACCTTCCAGGCAGCGTCCAAATATATCGCGTTAATGTTAACCGTATATCTATGTATTCCCCGATTAAGACGCATACCTGTTAACGTCATAGTGCCCAAGTATGTCACATATCTGTTAACGTCATAGTGCCCAAGTATTTCACATATCTGTTCACGCAATAGTGCCTAAGTAAGTCGCATGTCTGTTAACGTCATAGTGCCCAAGTAAGTCGCATATCTGTTAACGTCATAGTGCCCAAGTAAGTCGCATGTCTGTTAACGTCATAGTGCCTAAGTAAGTCGCATATCTGTTCACGCTATAGTGCCTAAGTAAGTCGCATGTATTTTAAGGTCATAGTGCCCAAGTAAGTCGCATGTCTGTTAACGTAATAGTGCCTAAGTAAGTCGCATGTCTTTTAACGTTAAAGTGCCCAAGGATGTTACATATCTGTTAACGTCATAGTGCCCAAGTATGTCACATATCTGTTAACGTTATGGTACCCATAGTCCTGCACCATGACTGTGAAATATATGTATTTTATGAAAAACAAAATATACATAGGATCACGGTTTGGAAAACTTCTGGTTGATAGTGTGTCATCGGGCCCCGGCGGTGTGGATCATGTCTGGTTGATAGTGTGTCATCGGGCCCCGGCGGTGTGGATCATGTCTGGTTGATAGTGTGTCATCGGACCCCGACGGTGTGGATCATTGCTGGTTGATGGTGTGTCATCGGGCCCCAACGGTGTGGATCGTGTCGGGTTGATGATGTGTCATCGGGCCCCGACGGTGTGGATCATGTCTGGTTGATAGTGTGTCATCGGGCCCCGACGTCATGGATCATGTCTGATTGATAGTGTGTCATCGGGCCCCGGCGGTGTGGATCATGTCTGGTTGTTATTGTGTCATCGGGCCCCGACGGTGCCCCGACGGGGTGGATCATGTCTGGTTGATGGTGTGTCATCGGGACCCGACGGTGTGGATCATGTCAGGTTGATAGTGTGTCATCGGGCCCCAACGGTGTGGATCATGTCTGGTTGATAGTGTGTCATCGGGCCCCGACGTCATGGATCATGTCTGGTTGACGGTGTGGATCATTGCTGGTTGATGGTGTGTCATCGGGCCCCAACGGTGTGGATCATGTCGGGTTGATGATGTGTCATCGGGCCCCGACGATGTGGATCATGTCTGGTTGATAGTGTGTCATCGGGCCCCGACGGTGTGGATGTATGTCACATATCTGTTAATATTCCCGCTATATTACTGCAGCCTGAAAATAATCGATCTGAACCAGACAATCCAGTGATTGACATCAAAAGAATCGATCCACGTAATTGGGATGCGATGAAAGGCCATCAACCAAATTGCCGAGCCTGACCATCCGATCCGATCCTACGACAGCAGCTGTTGGGGACCTATATTCGTACCCGGAATCCCCACGGGTCATGTGTGACAATAGTCATCACGGCAAGATACCATGCAACAAACGCCAGACTAGCAACAAGAACGGGCAACTCACACCGAAAGTTTAAACATGATCTGAAATATCAGTTAGAATGCTTTCAAGGTTATGGAATTTGCATTGGCAAACCGATGATGTGTTGTTGTCGTTTTTTGTTGTTTAACGCCGCTCTCAGAAAGATTCCAACTATATGACCGTGGTCTTTAAATAATCGAGTCTGGACCAGTCAATCCAGTGATTGGCATCATGAGCATCGATCTACGAAATTGGGATACAATGACATGCATCAACCAAGTCAGCGAGTCTGACCACCCGATCCCGTAAGTCGCCTCTCACGACAAACATAGTGGCCTTGAATGCGCCATGATTCTGACTAACGTGACAGGTGGGGTGAGGTGAAATTGGGTTTAATGAATGAATGAGTATGGTTTTACGCCGCTTTTAGCAATATTCCAGCAATATCACGGCGGGGGACACCAGAAATGGGCTTCACACATTGTACCCATGTCGGGAATCGAACCCGGGTCTTCAGCGTGACGACCGAACGCTTTAACCACTAGGCTACCCGACCGCCCGAAATTGGGTTTAAGGTCGCGTTCCAGACAATTTCGATTATATGGCAACGTGCATGCAAGGCTTTTTTGTACGTGCGCGCGTGCGTGCGTTTATTGTGCCCAATGCACCAGTTGCGAATCAAGTTTCCTTCTCGACTTCACAGATGACCGAAGTCGTCTTTGTCCACGTGCTAAAATCTAGGGCAGACCTCAACAGTCTTCATTGTCGACTCACTGGGGATTAGTTATAGTTATATGTGCGTGGGCTGGTCGTTATTTTGAATTCCTACAGGATCACACCCACAAACAGCTCCTATGTCTATGGATTTGTTTAGGGATGGGAACACCAGCGTACTTCCGTGTTAAGTCAATTGAACATCTGTCATGGTATCTCAGTGGGCTAGCACTATATATCCTGCATTAATTCGGACTAATATAAGCAGCCACACACTCAAACACACATGTGCACATCGTTCCAAAAGTGCGACCTTAACCCAATTTCACTTCACCTCACCTACAATACCACATCACAAATTATCTTGGATTTGAAAAACATAAATAAACCAAAATCACCGCCGTTATTATTACCCATTGGTTATTCAGGAGTTTTTTTCTTCTAGATTTTCAAATTTCAATTCGACTGCCAAAGTAGCTGTAGCAAGAGCGAGACGTATTCCACTAATAATGTTCCGATATATTTGGACTTCATAATCTGAAACGCTTGTGGAGTTTGATCTTCTCTTACTGTTATAATATTGCCGTTGACCACATGTAATAACCATTTATCTTCCACTGGATTTCTTCGATCCCTTATCGTTTTCATAAGTATATTAAAAAGTCGCTTGAATCTAGATATTGATCATCACGACCTTTATACATCCACATTGTGATGTATATTGACGCATATTATATGAGAGGATTACCAGGCAACGCGATTAGGCAGACATACCACCCACTCTTTTCTATAAAGCTTGTCAATCTAAACCGAATAAGAACTTGCTTTTAATCTAAACATAGATATATTATTATTGTCATAGAAAACAGTCAGTAGCTGCACCAGCTAGTCAGTTAGGTGAATATCCCGTGCACTACAGTTGCAAGTGCGCGTTGTTGATTATATGCAGACATAATATCAATGAGTACAATTGCCTGCATATTGGTGCACGTAATTATTACAATAATACGGAAGTCATACCTGTGTAATTCTTTGAATGTACGAGCTATCCCAAGGAAATAGCATCCCTGCAAGTACATCTATATAAACATAATCCACATTGGCACAAACTAAATGAGACAATAATCAAATTGTTTACTCACTTGAAATGTCAAACTGTACAGTTAAACCTTGACATGTAATGACACCCCCGTTGAGCCGTTTTAATTGTCGTGTCTTTCTTTTTGGTTTTGTGTAATTAATGTTTTTTCTCCCTTTTGATAGAAATGTCTTTCTTAATGGTTTGTCTTTCTTGATAGTATTGTCTGTCTTAATGGTTTTGTCTTTCGTGATAGTATTGTCTATTCTAATGGTTTTGTCTTTCTTGATAGTATTGTCTATCTTAATGGTATTGTCTTTCTTGATAGCATTGTCTATCTTAATGGTATTGTCTTTCTTGATAGCATTGTCTATCTTAATGGTATTGTCTTTCTTGATAGAATTGTCTATCTTAATGGTATTTTCTTTCTTGATAGCATTGTCTATCTTAATGGTTTTGTCTTTCTTGATAGAATTGTCTATCTTAATGGTATTGTCCTTCTTGATAGCATTGTCTATCTTAATGGTATTGTCTTTCTTGATAGCATTGTCTATCTTAATGGTATTGTCTTTCTTGATAGCATTGTCTATCTTAATGGTATTGTCTGTCTTGATGATATTGTCCTTCTTAATGGACTTGTCTATATCAATGGTTTTGTCGCGTTAATGTTGTTTTTTCATTCTCAATGAGTTTGTCTTTCCTAATGCTTTTGTCTCTTTAACGGTTCTGTCTTTCTTAATGGAAATGTCTGTCTTGGTGATATTCTCCTTCTTAATGGTATTGTCTATATCAATGGTTTTGTCGCGTTAATGTTGCTTTTTTCTTTCTCAATGATTTGTCTTTCCTAATGGTTTTGTCGCTTTAATGATTTTGCCTTTCTCAATTGTCAAATCCAATTTAAAGTGTATACTTTCTTTTGCCCGGCAATGTATGATGTAATTGATCCATGGCAATAGTGACTTGACTGCCCTTTCAACTGCTTCTTTGTATCATATGACGAGACACAGTACTGGCGACTATCTAGATGAACATACAGCGTTCTTGTACCAGCTGTTCAAGAGGTAAGTGTGGGATCTTAGACATTACTGTACCCCATTGGGGTAAAGGGGGACCTTATGGTTGCTAGGATACAATTGTGATATGACGTCATGAAGACGTTTGACGTCAACATACTTCAGTGAAGATCGGGGGCGGTCGGGTAGCCTAATGGTTAAAGCGTTCGCTCGTCACGCCGACGACCCGGGTTCGATTCCCGACATGGGTACAATGTGTGAAGCCCATTTCTGGTGTCCCCCGCCGTGACATTGTTGGAATATTGCTAAAAGCGGCGTAAATTCACACTCACTCACTCACTCACTCAGTGAAGATCGATATATCTGATGTCTTGTTTCTCTGTAATATATGTGAATTGAAGCTTGTGAATTGTGTATTTTTTGTGTTCCGAAGATGCTGTAGTTTTAAAAGTAAAAATAAAGTCAAAATGTTATTTTTCACACATAAGGTCCCTTATCTGATGGTTGGTCACATTTATCAAAACAAGATCGAAGCTATATGTAGTTACACACAAATCATAAAATATTAATTAAAGTTCTTGGGATGCTTATCCTTTTTCCAGGTTTATATATCTGTAACATAGACACATGTAAGTACTAATTAAGGAGCATTTCATAATGTCGGGAATGCCAGTTCTCCTTTGATTCCATTAAACATTACGTAAGTTAATTCACAAAGTAGCATACAGCTTAATAAGAAGGTGTATGCCAGGAATCTGCTCCACGCTTCCTCTTGCAGACATGACCCTGGCTAGCTGACCATACAGTCGGTGCTCCATTCATAAAATGATTCAGTAGTACGCGACCTGTAATAAAACGAGCTCTTCTCGTTCATTTTACGTACTGGGATACTGTCTTAAGACGTCACTGAACCCATATGAAAGGCTTGGGGATTAGGACTGGTTATGAAGCATATATGGAATTAATTAAAACTCTCCTATACTTCATACACGCAGCAGCGGGATTTGATGAACTGACACGTTAATAAGGTTAGTTGTAATATCACGTGACTGTTTCAATCTCGCGAGATGATGATTCCCAGATAATATGTATGTTTCACGCTGCATTTTTTTCTGTAAAACAAGCTGCCGTTTTGTATGAAACCCTCCCTTTTTGCTATGGTAGGTGTACATTCACGCATCATGGCATATTTTACATTTGATTACTACACTTTTCCAGTCAATGGTATGTTTTCGTGTCTTCACTGATTTTCAGTGATCCCTTCAAATAATTTTGTGAACATCGCTATTTTGCCCTTACCGCCCACAGGAGGATCACGACTGGGTGAATGAGTGAGTATTTTTTTTACGCCATGTTTAGCAATATTCCAGCAATATCACGACGGGGGACACCAGAAATTGGCTTCACCCATTGTACCCATGCTGCGAATCGAACCTGGGTCTTCGGCGTGACGAGCAACCGCCCCAGGAAGATCACGAAGACCAGTATGATAATACATAATAGATAGAACTTGAATATTTTCTTTTCAAATGATCATGCTATTTTGATTTTCACTTTTGACTTTGCCAGGCCACTCGTTGAAATAAACACGTTATTAACAAGTCAAGTGGATTGGCGGCCCAGCAGCTAGTGCACCAGCCGTCATGCCTGAGTTCTATTTCGATAATGAGACGTGTATAGATTGTTTCTATGGTGGGTGAAGCTGGAATACTTAAAATATAAAGAACGTTTATCACAGTGATGCAAATTGTCTTCAGATTACGAACGTAAGGAGAAGCCATCACTGTTTCAGTGCCAGTCGATGTTCGAACCAGCGACACAAAGAAAGCCATTCATCAGCCTGACTAGTTTGGACTGTTAAAGAGACAACCATTTTAGACTCATTCACAGTCTTCCCACTCCACAAGACGCCGCTCTCAAAGACCGACAGCGGCGATGTATTGGAAACACATCGCCTGACTTCTTCAGCGTCCTCGAGAGACTTGACCGAATCTTTTACCAGAATATCACCGATCAGTAATTATCATTACCTTATAGACCTGGGGCCAATTTCACTCTTAAAAAGTTTTCTTGCAGCAAATCTGTGCTGCCGTTCTCTGAAGGGACGCGTTTTCGATAGGCCAATTGCTGCGTCTTTCTGCACTGAAGTAACATATTTAGGTTTAGATGCAAACAATTCCAGGAGTGCCATTCTCTACACATCTATCAGACGGCGAGGACGTGGGAGGGGGACCTGCTTGATTAGACCTGCGCCAGGGTCCCTCGTGGTGCCACAAGCTCGTGCCAACTCCCGCCCAAATCAGCAGGCCTTATAAACGCTGGGATTGTGACTGGAAATCGATAAAATTGCGTTTAATCATATTTGTATATGATGTTATGTGAAAAATGTCTTCAAGTGGTTTGCGGTTAAATGTGCATTCTTGTCCGCCAATTACGCTGTGTATATTGAATGACGTACGTTTACCTACCCCCGCCAAGAGTTGGACGGGTTGGTGTTGATAAACAAGGGCCATCATCGGGATGGATCATTCCATCCTGGTAAACAAGAGACACATCTCTCACAGCAAGTTGAAGAACCAAACATTTTGGTTAAAGGATACACTGTAAGCACCAAGGGGGTGGGGTGGGGAGGGCGGGTGGCCAAGTTGTCTAAATAAGGAGCCGCGATTCGCTGTGTAGAGACGCCAGAAACCTATGATTGTGAGTTCGAGTCCCGGTTCGCCCCGATTATGTTTCTAGGTTTGTCAGCACCATACCCGTGCTCGTGGGTTTCACCGAAGTGGTAAACGGCTGAGACCTGCATCACTTCGGGCTTTCCTCCCACATTAATCTGACACGCCGCGATATAACTGGTATACTGTTAAAAGCGGCGTTAAACCCAACTAACTGACTCACTGTAAGCCATGAAACACAATATGGGACTTACCCTCCCTGTTTATTCGACCGACTAGTTGATAGGGCTTCTGGTTCGACAGGTCCGTGGTTCGAGCCCCGGACGCGTCACACAATGATATATTAAAAGATGGTACTTGTTGTGGGGTTTCCCATCCTTGCCGTAAAAGCCGACTATGTTTGTCGTATAAGAAGCGACTAACGGGATCGGGGGGTCAGGCTCGCTGACTTGGTGATGCATGCCATCGTATCCCTATTGCGTAGACAGCTGGAATATTGGTGAGTGCGGCGTTAAACAACAAACAAACAAACAAGATTTGCTGTTACCCTGCCGCGACGTCAAACCCCATTTTCACCACACCTCTTTGGTTTTTCACTCACCCCATTATTATCCATTATCAGCCGATATAACGGTCAGCCATTCCTCTTATAGCGGCCAGCAAACGGGCATTACCAAACAATAGCACCCAATTGCCGGGCACAATAAGGAATTCGACCAAAGCAGTATATGGAACTCAACGTTTTACAAACACAACATAAGAAACAACTGCTCTAATTGTGATACAGCTCTATTCGGAGGAACAATAACGTTGATTATCATACCACGGGTATATCAAATGGTTCGCTATAGAATAATTGCTATATATCCTATTTCATCATATCCGGAGTATTATGAAGTTACTACGTCTGCTATGATTTTATCATGAGGCATGAAGTTTCGCGCTAGTGCTCTCCACTGCTGGTTCGACTTCTCCCGACTGCCAATGTTGCATAGGGAATACTGAACATGGTCGAACGTCCAATTAGAATTTGTCGATAGAGACGACAAAAATAAAAACGGACGAGATGGATAGATATTTCATCTACAAGGAGAGCATGGGATCGAGCGCAGGCGCTCTACCGCTAGACCAGTCAGTCCCGGGTCAGACAGACTTGGCACTAACTTCGAAGAGCATGTTTAGGAAACGGCCGTGGGTGATTTATCTACCGGCAAATCGATACTTTAGTTTTCTTAGTGGAATGAGAAGTATGATGTTTTTATAAGGCTTATGTCGTTTATGTCTGAAGAGCGAAAATTAACACACGGCCTTTGCGACATAGCGTTCAAGAAATGCTACCGCTTGCATAACGGTTTCAAAAGCAGCCAAACTGGGATCGAGTTGGTTGATTTGACACTCGTGGGTTACCGTCGCCAATCGTTATCTCTAACTTGGCGCCATTACCATCAATAAGTACAATATACTGTAAATATTTCCCATCTCGCTCTCATCACAAATATTATTTCAAACTCTTCTCCTTCCGAAAAAACCGCCGCAAATATCGAACTCAGCTTTGTTCTAAAAATACCCATTTCTCGAACTCATCTCGGTCTCAAGGTAACGCATTTCTCGAACTCAGCTCGGTCCCAAAGTACCACATATCTCGAATTCTGCTTCGTCCCTGATTAACGCATACATCGAACTCAGCGCCTTTGCAAAATACCGTTCACATATATGGACGTAAACCCCAATCCTACCTATTCATTCCACTGTCTTGAACCTCGAAGCATCAGTTACTCCGAGTGTTACGCATGTTCGAGACAAGGGTAGAGCGTATTTGTAACAATAATCCTTGGAAAGTTTATTTGTTTGTTGTAAGTGAGTGAGTGAGTTTGGTTTAGCGCCGCTTCTAACATTATTCCAGTTATTTCACGACGTGTCAGCTTATTGTGGGAGGAAAGCCCGATATGATGCATGTCTTAGGCGTTTACCAGTTTGGTAAGAACCCACGAGCACGGGTATGGTGCTGACAAACCTAGAAACATAATTGGGGCGAACTGGGATTCGAACCCAAAATCATTGGTTTCATGCGTAGCCAAGGGACGCAACTCTGCACAGCGAATTGCGGCGCCTTAGACAACTGGCCCCTCCCCGTTCCCCCCGAATCAAGTGTGTAACCCCATGGTAGTGTAACGCGGGCTTGGCGAGTCGTTAGAACTGTAGTGTTCCGTCATGCACAAAGCCAGCTCCTAAAAAACACACACAAAACAAATAACAAAAACAGACAATAATATACAGAACATAATTTACGGACGCACAGAACAAGATGGTGGGGAGAGTACATATACCTATTTCATGATGGACAATAAATTTTTTTGTGATATTGTTCATTATAATAACTTATTTACATGACACACCTCATGCTTTACAACACAGGAGACACAAATGAGCATACAGGCTTTAACCACGTCACACTAAGCCACCAACCCCACTACATAAAGGTATATATTAATATAACAACTGTTTTTTATTGCAAAATATGTTCATTCCAGAGACTAGACGCTAGTCTAAACGTTTGCGTAGAAGGCGTGTAACTATTGATCATGAAAAGATCATATTTTACGTTGCAAAAATATGAAATCAATAGAAATGAATTATTTGAAAATCTAAATATCGATAATGATCCTTTTAAGAACATGCCAAATGAGGTAAACGTCCTTTCCATAATGTCAAATACTGTTCCCAAATGTTATTAAATTATTAAATTGTGCATAATATAATATATACCTCTACAGCATTGGTAATGTGACCATATAATGTATATATACATCAACTTTGAATATTAGTTCCATTTATTCTTGTTTGTTATTGTGCTTGTTAATGTTTTGCAACCTGTCTCAAAATATGGAAAGTTCTTTTCAATAAATATCATAGTTTATATGTCGTCAGTTTTATATTTGTTTAAACTAAATATAAAACTGTTACAGTGGCTGTGAATAAATTGCAGCCATTTTCTTCGAACCATACACAAACTTTCCATTAAGTTGTAACAGGTTTTTGCATGGAATATTTCTGAAAACAAATAAGTTGGGAACGTGTGAGGATGTTGTGATTTTCTTTTTGTCGGCGGAACAATGGATACCTCGCGATTCACGGCCCCAAGACACGCCGTGATGATTGTCGTAAAACAAACACACTAACGTATCCTCATTTCGGAATGCCACCAAATACGCCAAATCACCTGCCGCCACGCAAAACGCGCTGGAATTGTAAACCGGAAGTCGTGAAAATATTTCTAGCTCCAAATTAAATTTGATACCCAGATTTAGATCACGAGGTCACATGATCCCCCACAATGCACCTGGCGCCGTCCGTCATCGCTCGGTGATTGGTTAGCCAGCGCACGTTCCCCCTGCACGCGACTCTCTGCTCACAGATTGGTGGTCTTGTGATCAGGTGGTACCGCCCATGTTGGCAAATTCGAGATTTGTGGTTGCTTATTTATTTTTTTATATTTTCAACGTGTTTTGTATACAGTGTAAATGACACTCGTCAGAAGATTGTAGTTTATTACAAACAGAAGACAAAATACGGAGAAAGATTTTGAGACACTCCCCGTTGGAGTTATCAGTTTTCCAATCAGTCTGTGCTACGATTACACAGGAAATGTTAAAGAGGTTTTAATGTAAACACTTAAAACATGAAATGGAGGCATCTTTCACTTGGGAGTGCTCGTCCTTTTTTGTGCCTAATAACTTCTTGAGCTTAAAAAAACCCTAAACCCAAACAGTCGCCATCTTTACCGTTGGAAAATGTTCTCTTTCTATTTTCAACTGATTTACCGTTAATCACGTATACTGTTATTCAATGCTTATCTGTCGTGGTCATACATTACTAAGATTGTAGACTAACCATTATAGAATGCTTATTCAAATATTATTTGGTAGAGGAGCGACAACTTCTGTACATTTCGAACATTACTATTGGCGCTCTACTACTCTAAAACACGCACCTGCTTCCATCGTAATCTTAATGCTCACACTGTCGACCATTGGATCCAGGTCCGATAACTCTTCAGGTCACCGTCGTACACATATGAACAGTAAATCACAGAAGCACGAGGTCAGACCTACTTATATAATTCTCATCTTTTGTCACACATAACTGACTACATAGTTAATGTCTAAGTGAATAAAAAAATATGGTATTAAATTATAATAAATTGTATAGCTCATTCCGTCGCTACACTCCACTCTCTCACACACAAGCGAAAGGCTAGACAAAGCATAAACTATCAAACTCCGTTCTTGTTTACATTTGTTTTCATATTTACAAATCGTCTTTTTGTATGTGCAAACACGTTTACAGAGGAATTAAAGTGTCTAGATAGCGTCGTGAAGGGCTTGCGGTTTAATGGGATTACATTGTAATTGAAACCTAAAGCCAGCCAGGCGCATCAGAGATTCTTCACTTGTATATTATTCCACAGCAAATACTATCGCGCCAGTAATGATTAAGGAGGCTGGTCAAGCATCGTCCATACCCCTCTGGGTGTGTACTCACTGCGTGGTATGTTGACGGTGCTGGTCAAGACGCAAGGTCAGTCTGCACTGTACATGAGCGGGTGAGTATAGTTTTACGCCGCTTTTAGCAATATTCCAGCAATATCACGGCGGGGAACACGACAAATGGGTTCACACATTGTACCCATGCAGGGAATCGAACCTGGGTTTTTGGAGTGAGGAGCGAACGCTTTAACCGCTAGGCTACCCCACCGTCCAACAATATGCATGACTATAGGGATGTTTTATTATGCTTCAATAAGCATTAAGACGAGACTACAACAGGGAATATGTTTCTATACAGGCAGGAGTGGAAACTTCAGTGTTTTCTTGTCCGACTAAAATGTTCTGGCCGCGGAGTAATGGGAAGGTAGCTACATCTTGTGAGCGAGGGAATGAGTTTGCTTTTACGACTCTCTATGAATTATTCCATTACGTTAGAAACTAATTTGTTCACATGGTGAATCGAAACATGACTTTCGTTATGCGAGCCAACCCTTTAACCACACATCTTCCCGAGGCAAGGGCGTTAACCGACTATAAAAGTCCAGTTTCCACCCTTGCCAAACTGGGATGGAATTCGATCGTAGCGCAACCATTGGCTACTAAGAGCTATGTCCTTTCTATGTCCCTCCTAGTGACCAATCAGATTCCATCTCTCATATCATTTGCATTTGCTTCACATAAAATGGTGGCGTCAAGATGATCTGATCGATTATCTAGACTATTTTGTTATAAAACAGGTCTTATCCCGCGATGTGCATAAAAAAAACATAAAAAGATTTGGAAAATATATGTCAACGCCCGGTTGGTTGTACACATGCTTTGCAAATCCTGCAGTGGACCGAAATCTAGATGTTGAAATCCATGTTGTTTACAAAGCGGATGTCTAATTCGTTACGCGATTTTGATTGGTCTATGCATAGACTCGTTAGTCCAGCCAAAATGTAACTCCGGATTTCCAGCCAAGTTCGGCAAGGGTGGACACTGGACTTTTACTGTTTACGACTTCCCGTTTATTACGAAGGCTGCGCTATACCACATACAGTACCACTTCCGGCGGCAAGGAATAGGCGTGTATGAATGTTTTGTAAACAACCCGTTCCGTGATATCATTAACCATAACATTGCCATTCCTCAGAAACACATACATAGCTAAATAAGTAAATTGAAAACCTGCAGCCTACGTCTCCAACCCTGTGATAGGTCCACACTTCGCCACAACACGAGTGATTGTGAGCGTGACGCGACTCAACAGCTGGGCACACAGCCTTGTATTGTTTTAAAGAATTGCTTCATTTTATGCGAGAACAGGTGCCCTGCTTCAAAGAAAACGTTTACTTGAAGAAATCATTTTGTGTTGGTTGTTTCCCACCTGGCGAGTGGAGACAGTGTGGGTGGCTGGCTGCAACGCAGAATGGACGAGACTGTGATGCGGATCGTTTATGTTTGTTAAAACCTTGGCCAATCAAACCGGAGAGAGAGAGAGAGAGAAAGAGAGGGTGGGGGGTGGGGGTTGTTAATATGTTTGCCAATAAAACCGTTACCGTACGAGAGAGGGAGAGAGGGGTTGTTGTTAATATGGTTGCCAATTAAACCGTTACCGTAAGAGAGTGAGAGAGAGGGAGAAATGTATGTTTGTTAATACATGTACCTTTGCTTATGAAACCTTTACCGTAAGAGAGAGAGAGAGAGGGAGAGAGGGGTTATTGTTAATATGTTTGCCAATTAAACTGTTACCGTAAGAGAGTGAGAGAGAGTGAGAAATGTATGGTTGTTAATACATGTACCTTTGCTTATGAAACCGTTACCATAAGAGAGAGAGAGAGAGAGAGGTAGAGAGAGAGAGAGAGAGAGAGAAAGAGAGAGAGAGAGAGAGATTTCATCAAACCATCCTAATTCTCAGACACATTTAATCAATCCCACAGTCTTCTCCTAAAGTCAAAGGCGACGTTGTCCCCATTAGAAAGTAAAAAATACATGTGATCGATTTGTCTTGTGTCATTGTCCACAGACACGGCGTCGCTGAGTATATCGGCGGTTTGTGACCAGTTGACTGTTTCCATGCTCACAACTAGTTCCGTTTGTGGTAAACGACTGTACAGCAGACTAGATCCCGTCTATAGATAAACGTACACAAAGTCTCTCATTTCAACATTGAATTCATAAACGCTACAATTTATTCCATGAGATGACGGACGTTAGCGTCTGCTCCTAAATGAACAGCTAGCGGCAAGTGATGAGTGGAACTTTTCAACATCCTTACTATGCTTCAATCCAAGCCATGTGACCCTCTTGGTAGCTGTTTCATCCTGTATGTGTGGTTTCCCATGCCGGATTAGCTGGAACGCCGCGACTTATCTCAGACGAGTGTGATTGGTGGCAACTTGGGCATTATACGGACGATTGGGTGATCGCCTGTCCCTTCTGGAGATGTGTGCCGTATTGTCGACATGAATTGCGTTTGAAAATCGTGGACTGTAAATTGCGCACCAAGTGCTTGAATTACCAGTTCCACGTAGAGACATTTTTTCGTTGAAAGGGTTATTTCGTTGAGTGCGGCGCTGGGATCAGAAGATCAAACGCCACTGGAACGCTTGTGGAGTCCAACCATCGCGGAACGGTGACTCGGACATGATGAGTAGAATACGTCTTGCTCTTGCTCCACAACTACATTTGCAGTCGAACACAAATCTGAAAATCTTGAATAAAAAATCCTAACTAATCAACCGGTAATAATACTTGATGATTTTGATGTGTATTTTTAAAAATCTACCATAATTTGTGATTTGGTATTGTCGAAAGGAAGCACACATCATATTTCCACAAAGGAAAGTATACACCAATGTTTGACCGTAGCTTATAGAAACTGCAACGTTTCAGCTAAGTAACGTTTTGATAAGGTATGAATTATTTTACTCAAATCCAATTTTAAAGTGTATGCTTTCTTTGATCCGGCAGCATTTATATATTTTGTTGTTGTCATCTAACGCCGCACCCAGCAATTTTTCAGCTATATGACGGCGGTCTGTAAATAATCGAGTGACATCATGAGCATCGATCTACGAAATTGGGATACCATGACATGCATCAACCAAGAGCCTGATCACCCGATCCAGTTAGTCGCCTCTTACGACAAGCATAGTCAGTCGCCTGTTACGGCAAGCATGGGTTGCTGAAAACCTGTTCTCACCCGGATCTTAACGGGTGCGGCAGTATATAATACAGATTGTGATTAGACATGGTCTGATGTCGTCGAGTACAGTGTAGGACCCACAGCCGAGGGACTCACTGATTCTAATAACGAATTGAGTGAGCTGACTCATAAGTATGTCCTGTAATATATTCAATTTGTATTAAAAAATACACCCTTTTCAGTTTTGGCCTTGGATACGCATGGATGGATCAGGGTGTTGGAAATGTCAAGATGTTTATGTCATTATTACTGTAAAGAGCTAAAGATTGTGTTCAGCAAATGTGGATAGAAAAACTAAGAAATAGCAAATGTACATATACCTATTCTCTCTTCAAACAACAATTTATACTCGGAGAATATCTAATATCTGTTACAATCCAAAAAAATCGAGTATCGCTAGCGCAGTTCAGAGCAGGGTATTATGATTTAAAGATCTATAAAGGTATATTTACAAAGTCTAACAATATCTGTACATCTTGTAACCTTAATGCTGTAGAAAATCATGTTATGATTGTGTGTAAACTCCATCGTCAATTAAGAAACAAGTATATTCCAAAGAAGATTATAACTTACCCAAATATTAATTTGTTTTGCATACTCATGTCAACTTCAAATATTACATTATTACAAAATATTGCTTTGTACATACATCATGCATTGTTAATTAGAAGAAACACCCATACCTTGTAAATACGTTGAACTATGGGCCTATGGCCTTTCAATTTGCAATGAATAAAACAATTTGAATAGTGAGTGAGTGAGTGAGTTAATAATTTCAAATGAGTGAGTAAGTTGGGTTTAACGTCGTTTTGAACAGTATTCCAGTCATATCACGGCGTGTCTGCTTAATGTGGGAGGAAAGCCCGAAGTGATGCAGGCGTTCGAAGAATCACTTAACAAATTATAAAGGGCTGTTGGAGTCTATATTTTTGAAGTGTGAACGCATTTACAATGAACTATTGCCCATTACATATGCTGTTGCAGCTTGGTTGTTGGTTGGTTGGTTTGTTGTTTTACGCCGCACTCAGCAAATGTCGAGCTAAATGTCAGCAGTCTGTGAATTATCGAGTCTGGAGCAGACCCAGAAAATCCAGTGATTTATATCATGAGCATCGATTCACGCAAATTGGGATCGATGACATGCATCAACCAAGTCAGCGAGCCTGTCCACCCGATCCCGTTAGTCGCCTTTTACGACAAGAATGGGTTGCGGCGGCGAAGATAATACATAGGCTACAAAAAGCAACTATTCTTCTAGAGCATCTAAGTTGGTTTTTTTCTACAGTTTGTTTTACGTATACACACACCTTAGGCTCTGAAGAAGGAAAAAGCCAAAATCACATTCAGTAACATCAAATACACATGGAATTCCGTTCACCATACATGCAAACTGCCGGGCAAATGAAAGTATTCTTTATAATTGGATTTTACCTAATAATGACAAACCTTATCAAAATGCGCTGTGCAGAGTTGCGTCCCTTGGGCATGCCAGAAACCTATGATTGTGGGTTCGAATCCCGGTTCGCCCCGATTATGTTTCTAGGTTTGTCAGCACCATACCCGTGCTCGGGGGTTTCACCGAAGTGGTAAACGTGTGAGACCTGCATCACTTGCGGCTTTCTTTCCACATTAAGCTGACACGCTGCGATATACCTGGAATACTGTTAAAAGCGGCGTTAAACCCAACACTCACTCACTCACTTATCAAAATGTTACTAGGCTGAAAACCGTTGCCGAAACACTGCAAACTTAAGGCCCATATACCCGTATCAAATACATCACCATCGAAAAACCATTTCTTGTTTGTGTCATTTTAGCCACCATCTGACATGGGTGTATACTTTCTTTAGCCCGGCTTTATATATCCATCGTTAGCCAAATAAATATCGAAATTGTTAATCTTAGAAAGCAATCAGTGTTGTATAGTTTGTATTTAATTTAAAAAAACTCCAAACATTTCGTCTCTCATGTCATCTGTTCTAAAGAAGAAATAATCAATCGTTGCGGGTGCAGAGTTGCGTCCCGTGGCCGTGACAGGAGACAATGATTGACTCCGACTTCCACTCCATCAAGCTGATACGCCATGATATAGCTGTGCTACTCCAAGCGGCGTGAGCCCATCTCACTCACTCACTCACTCACTCATAATCAGGTTCGAGGCAAGCAGCAGTATAGGCGATACAGGTTTGCGATATCAGTTTATATTTTAAATTAAGTTGCCTTTAACGTCCTTGAAACATAAAAAAGAAAAATGCTTGCATCGCTGTTCCTTAACAAACACTGCCATAACAATTAGGTGTATACGTGCAGGCAGGCGTATTTCAAGACCCCAAGCTGTGCAGTTGTTGGAGAGGATTTGTTTAACCTAGCCTTTGATAATTATTATATAAATAACACAAAAGTTGTTAAAATGATACTGTTTTAACCTTTTTGTGAGAGTATAAACTTAAAATTTTCCTTTAGATGTTTTTCAAGCGGAGCGTCCTCAATGTAAATACTGTGTCTCAAAGCACAGAAAAGCTCTAATTCTCAGGAATTGTTGTTACGACAGCACGATCAGAGCCAGGATCTTCCATGTCGCTGCCCTTATTACAATCCCGTCGTTCCACGCGAGAAAATACGAGATCTCAAATGGACGTAACCAAATAAAAAATAGATAAAAATAAATCATTTGCCAATTTATTTTTAAGGGAGAAAAGATGTGTGGAACAAATACGGTCGGGTTGTAGCATGTGTCAGAAAAACATGTTTACCTTCTTTCAGATGTACAAGATAAAGGAAATCCTGAAATATTCTTGTGCAGTCGGTACAGACGATAACGAGAAAAGACGAGAACCACACGATACAGGCAAACACGAGCGTTTGGTCTGCCAATCATGTGCTTGGTGTTGTGCCCTACGAAAACACCCTATGGAAATACCTCCATCAGATGATAAATACGTTGTGCTTGACTTCTATTTATATGTATTTAATACTATTTTGTGTGATTGGGAGGATATTGCTTGAGTTTACATAGACATCGTACGTACCTGTCAACGTTGCCATTTTGTCCGTCAACGAGGATAAGATAAAATAAGATAAGATAATATTTATTGCAGAATCGTTCCATTACAGGACAGATGCAATTTTAAAAGACAAGACATTATGATCCATATAAACATATATACAGACATACATAATTTACATTCCTGTAGACACAAACAAAATAATCAATATTATATATGTGATGATATTTTTTTTTTATACATAAAATTGTCAACGGTTGATTATGGAGGGGTATTTATTGTTTGAAATTATAGATGTGGAAACAAATGCAGTTGATATTGACTGCTTCATTATTTGACAGGATGTATTGAAATAATTTATCTCCATGACTGTGGACATTTACATTTACATTTTGTCTAGATAATTTTTCAAAGAGTATATTTCTTTCTCGAGTTTGTTTAATACAGTGAAGTAAGTAATGTTTTTCGTTATCAATGATTAAACATGTAGAGCATAGCCTCTGATGAAGTGGGGTTGGTGGCTTTGTGTGTCTTCCAAGTTCAATATTTAATTTATGGTTACTTAATCTTAGTTTAGAAAAGTGAACTCGATATTTTTTTACTTTACAGTGACTGAGATAAGGTTCTAATTTTATTTCATTTTTAACTATCCTATATGTCCTAAGTTTGTTTCCTGTGCCTCTTGTTGTATTTACATCTTGGAGAGATTCCTTGAAGAGGGAGTTGAATTTAGATTTGATTGTCTCTTTAAATATCGGTGATAGGAAAGCTGAAATGCTCAAGAATCGAACCCGGGACTTCAGCTTGACGAGCGAACGCATTAACCACTAGGCTACCCCACCGCCTCGATCTTAGTGCTACATTTGACAACTATGTTAAAGTATGGGAGTTACGATCGTCTTAGCTCTAAGGTCGCTTTGCGGCACGGGTCCCCGAGTCAAACTGGAACATTTAATCTTCGTGATCTGGGTTATAATTAACTGTCAGATACACACAATGCAAAAATAAACTAACTGACAGAGTGAATGAAACATTACCAACTGGGTGAGATGAAATATAGTCAGGCCCTAGACGTTTACCGTTTGTTTACACTCACAAAAGCTTGCCGTAAAAGGCGACTGTGCTTGTCGTAAGAGGCGACTGACGGGATCGGGTGGTCAGGCTCGCTGACTTGGTTGAAGCATGCCATGGTATCCCAACTTGCGTGGATGCTCATGATGTCAATCACTGGATTGTCAGGTCCGGACTCGATTATTTACAGAACGCCGTCATATAGCTGGAATATTGCTGAGTGCGACGTTAAACAACAAACAAACAAATACAAAAGCGCATATGGTGCTGACTCAAATTAATTGATGCTAAGGTGGGATTCGAACCGTTGGTCACACGACCGGATAGTCTCACGACTAAGGGTCGTAAATCTGCCTCATGAACCCCGAGACTTGCAATATGTAATTCACACTGTCCACAATCAACACGTGTTGCGCCAGGACCTCTCGCAACCGGAAATGTATGTATGAGTTTAATATATGCCGGTTTAGAGGGGTTCTAGGGCTGGTCCAGCTGTTTAGTTCTTGCTGAAATAATTATGTCTTAGGAAAATGGATATTTCACAACATCAACTGACAGTTCAAGTCTTTGAAAGGCTTTTAGAAGTGATCATATCCATAGAGAATTTATGGATGTGTTCCTCATCATAAAGAAGTTGACATACATAAATTCTCTTTAACTTACAGTTCATTTACATCAAGATCTGCTCTGCTAACTTCAACACGACACTTGACTGTAGTCTAGCGAGTTTGGAATTTTAGATGACAGCTGAAGAACGAACTCACTGTGGTCTTCATCTCGCTACTGACACTACCTCCTTGGGTTTAAATCACGTAACTGATACAGCCTCCTTGTGTCAGCCTCTCGCCACTAATTCCAAGTGTCGTCACGGACACTACCCCGTGGTACAAATCTAGGGTAAACATCTCGCTTCTGACACTACTTCCGGAAGTCCGTGTCTCACCACTGATACAACATTCAGAGAGCCATACACACTCCGGCGCAGTGGTGACCTAGCATGACACTTGGTGAGAGTGAGATCCATGATAGCTCCCATGACACTACTTTCGGTACAAGTTTCTCTTTACTTGTCTGGCTGAGTTAGTGAGTGAATATTGTAGAATCTCTGTCCAACTGCCGCCAGTGTACAATATGCGAGCGTTTCATCTTGTGAGGTTCGTGGACTTCAACAATGGAAACAAGGACATGTGCCAAGAAGGAAGGTGTTCCCTTCTCCCGTGTATGTGAGCCAGGCCCCAGGAAGTAAAGGACACTGCCATGATCTCTACATGTGGAGCGTTATTGCGTTATCTGAACTACTACATATGTTACCAATCTTGTTAATATTCCAAACGACCACCACGAACGACGACAATGACGGAACTGTCAACTTGAAAGAGTATCCTTAAACGTTATATTTGATGTCGTCACCAACCACTTCACCACAGCACTTTTCTTCAATTTCTTCAGCGAGTTCTACCGGAAGGGCAGGACATGCTTATCCCTTTTGCTAGACTAACATCTTGTCTGAAATGAAGATATTTTACAGAAAAAAACAGTTGTTAAATTATCTCAATAAAATATAATAAAAAGGAGCCCAGAGATTCTCTTCATTTTTAGATACTGCAGTAATCCAGACTTGCCCACTGTTATAGACTTTCATGGGCTGTATTGGATATATTTTTTCAGGGTCTGTATTTCAGACTCTACGTTTTCGCGAACACCTGGTGTTACTGAGTTTCAGGGGGTGGTCGGGTAGCCTAGTGGTTAAAGCGTTTGCTCGTCACGCCGAAGACCCGGGTTCGATTCCCGACATGGGTACAACGTGTGAAACCCATTTTCTAGTGTCCCCTGTCGTGATATTGCTGGAATATTGCTAAAAGCGGCGTAAAACCATACTCACACATTCACTGAGTTTCAGTGATCCATTCACATAATTTTCATTTGTGTTTACGCCAGATGGAATCTGTTTCAGTGTATAATCAAGACGAGGTATGCTCTGGCGGTATTAATATTCCTACACTGTTGACATCTTGATGAAACAACACCACCAATCAAGGAGCGACATTAAACCGTATCTGAGGAATATCAGTTCCATTAGGTGTCATCTGTTGGTGGTCGAATACAAATCTGCCCAACTGCCGTCAGATTGGTTATTATGGTCTGCAAAAGTTTGAATGCAACGTATGTGTTGCTTAACAACAGACGCTATTGGATGGCAATATCGGTAAACTGGTTCCACTGATGGTACGAGTTTCAAGCTTAGCGCTTTTAGCTTAGGTAGACAGGAACCCAGTCAATACAACGGGTGGAATTGGTTATGGCTTTGCTTACGACAGTCGCACCGCTAAGATAGCTTTGTATCGCCGGGTTCCGTCGCTATGACCACCCTTTGACTAACCCTTTTACATATGGAATCAGGGAAACTAGACTTAGTTTAGTTTGATATAGACTTGCCTAGACTTTTTAATTAAAAAAATATTCCCACTGATTTTACTGTGGTCGTAACTCCAGCTGCCTCTTAGTCTGGCATTCAGACCCTGAAACAAATATATCCAATACAGCCCATGCAAGTCTATAATATTTGGCAGTTCTAGATTACTGCAGTAGAAGAAAGTCCCTGGGCTCCTTTTTTATCATAGTTTATAACTCTTATTTGACAACTGTTATTTTCTGTAAAATATGTTCATTTCAGAGACTAGATGTTAGTCTAGCTGCCTGTGTGTATGTGGTCTTTGTAGTGCCTATTGTTGAAGTGACTCATAGGCTTGTGGTAAGGAGGTATGGCTGTGTGGCCCTATGCTCTCACGTTATGGCACCGTGACCACACAACCACAGGACGCCCGCGGTCACAAGTCAAACTGCATTTGGCCTGAAACTATATGTAGGAAACAGGCGCAGCTTAAGACGTAGTTGTGATCACAACGACGACATACTTTCTTACACACGCTTGCATGTGCAGACATGCGCAGCTCAGCACAGACAGCACGTGTGTGTTTACTTTTTGTTACATATTAACTGATATTGTTGCTTTTAAACATTTTGTATGTGACTGAATACATTCTTCATTTGAGTAGGAAATATAAAACAGTTCATCTTGCCTCTTCATAGAGCTCATCTTCAATGCTAATGCATGGTATTTTAGGCGCCCATAGCCATTCCCAAGAAACAATTAGACATCTGAATAAAACTGAAAATGAAATCGGAGAGACAATACTAGTATCTTAATAATGTCTCAATAATGTCTTAATTATACAGTAAACAACGGTTATAACGAACTCAAAGGGACTACTAATTTTAGTTCGTTATAACCGTAGTTCGTTATAAGCGTGTTCGTACATATACAGCATGACTACAGCAAGTAGTAGGGACCAAAAAGTAAGTTCGTTATATCCGTCAGTTCGTTACAAGCGTGTTCGTTATGACCGTACTTTACTGTATTTGAATAATGTCTTGAAACTGAGGAAAAGTACGATTGGAATAACAGCTGATCGCATAATGTTAGTTCTGTACACGGCAAATGCGTTTGTCTGATTTGACCTTACAAGACGGGGTAGAAGATGGCAGAAAGTTTGGAAGAAATAACTGTAATGACTAAACTATCTGATGACACATAAACTGCCTATGAGCCATAAGTGTGCCTTCTATAAGGCGATGCCGGCCGGGGTTCACGAATAACTAGGGGCTATCTCTACCATATGATACTCATGGGACCCTGATAAACATTTCCATGGCGCCATATGTAATATGGACCACAATGTTTTTACGCTGAGAGATGTCAAATGTCGTACGACAACTATTTATTATAAATATGGCTACTTTCAGATTAAGAGGAAGGTCAGAGGTCGGAGTTCATGGTGGTCGGAGGTCAAACTGAATTGTTTGAAACTCTGCCCTGTTTTCTTTGTGGCCCCACCCCCCATCTGGGAGACATAATATTCAGAATAATACACAAACATGGTGGTGCTGAATGGAAGTAGGGGTACTCAACTCTCAGATGAGGTTATCATCGACAAGCTGTCCTTTGATTAATAGCCGTTTTACAGTAGTTTAGAAATGATTGAAGTCTGGTGCGATATTTAAAGGAATAGAGACGGCTGTGAAAGATATGAAAGGAATCACGCCGGCTCATCGCGAACCAAATTTATTTTGTGTTTTACCCTTTACACACAACCCCCCCCCCCCCCCCCCATACATGAATAAATATTATCTACGAATATATCTATGTAAGTGCAATGTTTGGTATAATATAGCAAAGCGGTTCTGTTCGTAGGTAAGACTTTTATGTCGCTTTTAACATGTTTAAGGTCTACCGACTGTAGTTCCTCGTTCACGCTATAAGTCAAATACGCCTCCATGCTAAAGACCATGATGTGAATAATGTTGCGTACTGAAAAGAAATTCACGAAATATACCGAGCATAAAAGGATTTCTCTGTCAAATTCCCTTTCACGAAATATGCAGCCTGATGTCGTCAAAATAGAATATGTCCGTCAGTGACAACACATACGCCATTCCACCACACGGCGACGTCTCGTAGACTGGCACAAGTCTCTAAGGCAATAATTATTATTTTAAATCATAATTTAAACAAGTTGTCCCTGTAAGAGTCTAGAGACCACATATCTAGACTTGCTTATCAGGAGGATAGAATTACTACCCAGTACACGTCCATGGATTTTTCTTTGAGTACAGCCTTGGAGCAAGGCTACGACCTATCGGTGTGGTTTTCAAATCAGAGACATGACGCATTTAACAAAACCAACCGTTCTCCGTAAATCAGACAAGAATAATCATTTGCAGATATATTTACAGACTTTGATTAAACTATTTTCAATGCCTAACTTGATCAAATTCTAAAGATATCAACTGTAAGTTAATTATAGAGAATTATCAAAATTATTGTTTCCGATCATGTTGTTTATTACATAGGTATATGTTAGTAACTTGGAGTCTCAATGGTTTTTACGTCGCCAATATTCCACCCCCAACGCGGGGAGACCAAGTACTTGACAATTTGTACCCAAGGGTCTTCAGCGTAGGAGCCGACGTTTCAACCACTGGGCAACCACCCCTAATTAACACCCCAACCAAGACATAAGTAAAATAGCACTGCACTTCAAACTGTTAACCGCATTTTCCAGGTAGGAAACTTCAAAGAGGTATTTGTACTTGTGACGGGACACACGTACACCTAAGACCACTGTAGGTTTAAGGGTACAACACACGTCTAGGGACAGGCCTTGACTTTACCAACTCGACAAACATTCCTGCCACTAACTATCTTCCACGTCGTCTCTCCTCTTTTATAAAGCCGGGGTTTTAACTTGTTCAGAATTTTAATTAGTTTACTGAAGTCGTATACGTGCCTCAAGATGCTGCCATTAAGTTAAGTAGTGGTTGCTAGGCAACCCTTTACCAAGCTGGCCTTTAGCCCGAGGTCAGAGGTTATCCAGGTAGGTTTTGGTCACGTGTTCTAATTTCAGCTCCTTCTGTGTGTAAGGAGATTTACTGGGTGTAAGTACTGGAATTCCCAGCAGGATGTGGAAACGAGGCTCTCACGTTACTCACGCGCGTAAAGATGTGTGGAAAATGAAGTGAATGGCGCGTACACTAAACTCATTAGATAGTAGTGCATCTTCATTTAACCCTGCAGATCGCCTATCTTCTGAAGACTCTATAAACACGTGTAGCGGAATCATCACAACGACTTCACCTGGTTCTATACTTCATTATTATGCAAAATATTTGATAAAATAAACCCCAAACCCTTTAAATAAGAAGTCATTTTTTCATCTGCTATAAATACAAAATGTTTCCATTGGTTTGAATGTTTTCAGCCATACACGGTCACCCATCCACCTACTTGTCGCAACCAACGTGGTTTAAACTTCGCCTGATATGTGGCCTGTGAGATTGAATAGGGGACCACGTCTTTACTCTAATTACTCAGTCTCAGTTTCACGTAAGCCATTATTACAAGGTCTAGTTCATGGCACAGGGTCCCCCTTTAGGGATTTTGACAATTGATGGCCTGTTACCTCCAGTTGGCTGACCGCCCTGGTTCGAATCTCATCTGGTCACGCAGTGAAAGACCCTTCAACAATTTTCAAAGTCAATATTTTCCAATATAGCGTCATGGTGCATATTTGATTACTAAATCAATTAAAACAAACTATCACATAACGCCTATATTTCATATTTCATTTGTAACAATTTTGTGATGATTATTATTTAAGGCTTTAATAATTACTTATTTGTGAAATAAAATGTAACGTCAAAAAATCGCTCCAGAATTGATTTTAATGAGTAATCAAACTTCGCGAGTGTCCAAAAACTTCGCAATATAAAGCACGACCGCCTCCGTGGTCTAGAGGTAGAGCGTCCGCCCGGAGAGCGGAAGGTCCGGAGTTCGATCCCCGGTCGCGTCATACCAAAAGACGTTAAAGGATGGTACTTGTTGTTAAATCGGCATCAGTCCGGACTATTACAAGCAGCCACACACACACACGTGCTTGTACGTCGCTATATAAGTGCAATAATCTTGGACGCGATGTTAAACCCCATTTCACCTCACCTCACCCAGTGTGCACGCACTAGCTTAGACGCCACTTGCGCATGTAAGTAAAACCAACATATTGTCTCTGAAATGAAAAAAATATTTTTAAGATTTGTTTTGTCTTTTTATTTGTAATGGAAAATAACCCAGATAACTGCTTCATTTTCAGAACAGAAGAAACTGAAGAAATCTAGACTTACCAAAGTATTGTAGACTTGCTAGGGATTATTTATTTTATTTTGTTTCAGGGTATGTTTGGGTGAATGCGTGTAAAGTTATTGACTTGGCCGTAGCTCAGCATTGCACAGCATTTCAGTTATGCGGGGTGTCATGGTGATGTAGGCGTGGTCGGAGGAAATCCCAGAGACAACCCACGAGAACAGGCGTTGTGCTGACCAATGATCGTGACGAGGTACACTGGGGAATAAAAACAACGGATGCAGGGACAGTTGATGGTTTAAATAAGACCTGTGAAGATCCGGGACAGAATAGGTCTTCAGCAACCCATGCTTGCCGTAAAAGCCGACTATATTTGTCGTAAGAAGCGACTAACTGGATCGGGTGGTCAGGCTCGCTGACTTGGTTGATGCATGTCATCGTATCCCAATTTCGTTGATCGACGCGCATGATGTCAATCACTGGATTGTCTGGTCCAGACTCGATTATTTACATATCGCCGTCATAATTATAGCTGGAATATTGCTAAGGGTCGCGTTAAACAACAAATAAACAAACAAATCAAACAAAGCGTATATAAGTTGCAATTGCTGGTTTGGGAATAGACAATTCTTGGATTCGAACACATCCCAGCAGCGCATTAGACAACCATACCATCCCTGCCACATAACACAAGTTAGGCATCTGCCCATGGAGTGTGCAAAACAACTTGAAATCCGAAGTAACATGCATTTCAGCACGATCATGCATCAATTGGAGCGTCGATGGTGTTTACTTGGCGGCGTGGTAGATGCAGATGCCACTACGCATTGCTAGAAATCTTCTTGACATTCCTCCGCTGCCAATGTGCGCACCACGTGGCAGCCTTGCGTGGCAGAATTCGTCGTGGAGATGACGGTGATCCAATGCTGCCGAGACAAGCAGAGCGCCGCCACATGCAACACCGTAGATGCTAGATGGGTCTGAGAGTTAAAGGCGTCATGGCGGTCTTTGTAAATACTCGAAATCATAATGTCATAGGCTGTGTACTATAGATGTGTATATTTTTAATTGTGTACATAGGAACGTCTGGTGGGAGCGTTAAAACTGCTGTGTCTTCGGGAAGCATAGCAGAGAATGGTAAATTCTTTTAAACCGTTTCTCAGAACCTCGTTATTCCGGAAACCTGCCATGTCAAACTGGGCACTACTCTGTACCAATGATTTTTATAATCGCGTTAAACGCGTTATTACGGACAATTTCACGGGGGAACGATTTGGTCCGGATGTCACAGGAGAAAGGCATGATCCGCATTAGTAAGGTTTCGCTTTACCTTTTGAATGACCCTGTCAAAGAGAGTCCTGGATGGTCGTCCGGGTATGTGCAAATCGGTTGAAACCTTGAAACTAATCCATACACAACGTATAAAAAGGTTTGTCTTAGCGCTGTTTCCAATAAGACATCTTTACAGGAAGAGAGACGACATTTGGCTATAATATTCGGTCGGTGGCGTGCATGTCACGACCCTCGTCAGCGCCTACGACACGCGTCATTTAGGTCGACATCTACGACCTACGTCATTTAGGTCGACGTCTACGACCTACGTCATTTAGGTCCACGGTGTACAACCTACGTCATATAGGTCGACGTCTACGGCCTGCGTCATATAGGTCGACGTCTACGACCTGCGTCATTTAGGTCGACGTCTACGACTTGCGCCATATAGGTCGACGTCTACGACTTGCGTCATTTAGGTCGGCGGTCTACGACGTGCCCTTATATTACAGAAATTCGACGTAACATCTTACGCGTTCCCTTTGGAAAACTGCATTTACAAATATCCAATCACTGTGGTAGACCACGGGGGCCAATCAGAACGCTCCTCTCACAGCGTATTATTGTTGTTATACGAACATACAGCGGCATGTAAACAGTCATCAACCAGTGATTGACATTATGAGCATCGTCCCATGCCGTCAGGGCACGATGACACGTAACAACTAGATCCAATTTAGTCGCCTCTTACACGACAGGTAGTAGAGTTTGTTTGTTTGTTGTTTAACGCCGCACTCAGCAATATTCTAGCTATATGACGGCGGTCTGTAAATATCGAGTCTCGACCAGACAATCCAGTGATTGACATCATGAGCGTTAATCTACGCAATTGAGATGATGTGACATGCAGCCTAATCACCCGATCCCGTTAGTCGCCTCTTACAAGCAGAGTCGCCTTTTACGGCAACCATGGGTTCCTGAAGACCTATTCTACCCCGGATCTACCCCAAGTCCCCATGGCTTCATATATCGCCTCTAGGGCGCCGTGTACCAAAACAGAGTCCAAGTCAAGTCCAAGAACCAAGTCAGCGAGCCTGACCACCAGATCTGTTTAGTCGCCTCTTGCGACAAGTATAGTCGCCTTTTACGGCAAGCATGGGTCGCTGAAGACCTATTCTGTCCTGGATCTTTACAGGTCTTATATATACGTCGTCAACTGTCCCGGCATTCGATGATATTTATTCCCCAATATACCTCATAGCGATCATTGGTCAGCACAACCCCTGTTCTCGCGGGGCCTGTCTCTGGGATTTACGATAACTGTAAGACACATTCCAGTGATGTCACGGCGGCGTGTAAATCATGCAACCTGAGACATGTAAACCGGTGGTTGATAGCATGAGCATCGTTGTCGATTCATCATGCTCAAACAATAAACAAACCCAATTTTGTCTCCAACATCTTGTATACAAGGTAGCGAAATCTCTAGGGGAATATAATATACGGGGTTGGTCGGATACGACGTACAGGTAGAATATGACATTTCCAATTTATCTTGATAAAACTGTGTTATCGCAAAATTGAACTGCGGAATGCCTCGCTAACGCCATCACTACCCGTATCGGATATCAATTTCCCAAACCTCCTTCTCGGCAAGGATACCCATGTCACGACCCACAGAAACACTGCTTTTATTCAGTCGTGAACCGAATAAGCTTCGACATTGCAACAACATAGCCGTTCGCCATTACCTTGGTGGAGCGCTCATTAACTCGAGCGGGCCAGTTTCTCAGGAACTTCAGTGCGTGATAAAGGATGGACATTTATCCAGTGTTGATGTTTTTTGTGAAATGTAAACTTACTACGTCTTCCAGCTTTTGTGTGACCCGCTTTACGTACGTGACAACGCACACGATGTGAAATACAGCGGAAATATGTGTTTAAAACTTTCTAAATACAATAACAACCTGCTATACGCGGTAGGGTAACAGGTGTGGGGGAAATGGCGTGTTTCGAAAAGGGGAAACTGGGTTAATCGCAGTGTTTCTATAACAAATAATACCAAATGTGATTCATTATGGTGCTGGATGTATACATCAGGCTAATGAATGATAAGCGTCCATTACGGCCAGACTGAAGACGTTACTTCTTAAATATGTTCAGACCTTGTTATTGCGTGAGTTTTAAGTGAGGTGAAGCTAGCCGACGTTACTACAGCTATATATATCCCGTCGTCCGCTATCAGTCAACCCGGGGGTTGGTAAAGAGAGCGTCGATCCACCCGGGGTATGTGTGAGTGAGTGAGTGAGTGAGTTTGGTTTTACGCTGCTTTTAGAAATATTCCAGCAATATCACGACGGGGGACACCAGAAATGGGCTTCACACATTGTACCCATGTCGGGATTCGGCGTGACGAGCGAACGCTTTAACCACTAGGCTACCCGACCGCCCCTCCACGGGGTATGATGGTATACCAGATGAGCCAGTGTCACTTGACAGTTATCTAACAGTGTTATCACATGCCCAGGAAATAAACAGGGAACTGATTCTTCGACTGTTTGTCGGCACAAGCGAGTGATGACGTTTAGCGCCGCAGCAATTTTACATGTATCTCACAGTGCACGTTTAATGATCGAACAAGGGCCAGTTATACCAATGGTTGAGTTTAATAACAAATATTGTTGAACGTATTTTTGTGTGGTAAAAATGCATGAATATGTTATATTTTGACTAGCGTACTGGCTAGTCCTGCGTCATGACTGTGGAATTTATATTTATAAAAGCCTAGGCAAGTCTAGATCAAACTAACCAAGTCTAGTTTGCTTGATTTCACAGCAAAAAACAGCAGAAGAGTTGAGGTTCTTTCGAAGAAAAAAATCTTTTAAAGACATGTTTTCATTGACCAAGTGTTAGTCTATGACATGGCCAGGCAAACCGGTGGTCGATATCATGAGCAAGGCAATGCACCGCCGGGGACCGATGACGCGCGGTTAGACGGTAACACAATGTAACCCCCGATCTCAGTGTTGTCGACAGGTATGGGATGGGGTAGTAGGCATGGCCGGGGTAGTATACATGGGACAGTAGGCAATCGGTAGTAGGCATGGCGTGATAGGCATGGTGAAGTAGGCATGGGGTAGCAGTAGTTACTATTCCCAAATATCATAAGGAGACTCCACAACACTGCAGACAAACGGGATCGGGTGGTCAGGCTCGCTGACTTGGTTGATGCATGTCATCGTATCCCAATTGCGTAAATTGATGCTCATGATGTCAATCACTGGAGTGTCTGGCCCAGACTCGATTATTTACATACCGCCGTCATATAGCTGGAATATTGCTGGGCGTGGCGTTAAACAACAAACAAACAACAATATGTGAAGCCCAGAGTGCTGTCCCCCGTCGTGATGTTGCGGGAATATTGCTAAAAGCGGCGTAAAATCACACTCACTACCTCAGTCACTGAAGTTGTTGTCGAGGGTACTGGGGACCTATTCCACTCCGGAACAACCCGGGGTTACGTGTGTAGACACATGGGCGATACCTGTGTTTGCAATCACACGTGGTGTACGAATTCTCAGATGTGCGTCTTGGGAATACAATCTGCATGTGGGCAAGGGTGAAACATTCACCACGTACTAAAACAGTCAGCCTCTACGGGAATACAACAAAAACAACCAAACAAGTGTGGCGGGAAGCATATATAAACGATGAATATATAAATTGATCACGATCACGAGTGAGTGAGTGAGTGAGTGAGTGAGTGAGTGAGTGAATGTCAGAGTGAGTGAGTGTCAGACTGAGTGAATGAGGGTGGGTGAGAGTGAGTGAGTGAGCGAGTGAGGGTGAGACTGAGTGAGTGATTGAGTGATTGAGTTAAGATGATGACAGTTTCGTGTTTCGGGGGTTGGGGGTGGTTGCCTAGTGGTTAAAGTGTTCATTCGTCACGCCGAAGACCCGGGTTCGATTCCCCACATGGGTGCAATGTGTGAAGCCCATTTCTGGTGTCCCTTGCCGTGATATTGCTGGAATAAAAATGTCGTAAAACCATCCTCACTCACTCACTCATGTTCGAGGAAGGTCCAGTGTGGTGCAGGTCGTAGAGGTCTTGTAGGTTGATTCCGGTAGAGGTTTTGGCAAGATTCTAAATGTGCGAGCCATTAAAATTCCATCGATAAACAACAATTTGGATACGAGATTGGTTGTTGATATTGATAATTTCACCAT
Organism: Haliotis cracherodii; assembly: GCF_022045235.1. Taxonomy (NCBI): domain Eukaryota; kingdom Metazoa; phylum Mollusca; class Gastropoda; order Lepetellida; family Haliotidae; genus Haliotis; species Haliotis cracherodii. The sequence continues at coordinate 53,750,304 of NW_027266343.1, read as the reverse complement.
TACTGAGATGGAATAAATAATGTTGGGTGCTTAATGATGTTTAATGAAAGTTGATGTTTCGTTATTAATGTTTACATAACGTTTGATAGTATACTGCAGTACACACACAAACGCACAGGTAGATACACTCACACACAGACACACACACACGAACACGCACACACACACACGCATACACACGCACGCACGCACGCACGCACACACACATACTGTGTATGCATATGTATACCATTAGATGTTCGGTGCATAATATTTTATAAGTGAGGTGATATTTAGAAAATCTCACCAAAGTGTATTTTGATATCAAATATATCAACATAGGTTTGCCGAGCACTTTAGACTTATATCAACTAGTGATCTAAAGACACGGGGGTGATATTCTATTCATCATCAAAAAATGTTTTTTCTAACTGTTTAGCCCGCGAACAATAATAACCAGTGACTTGAAGAGCACTAAGTACAGCTAACCAGCTCCAGTGTCATAAAGGTTAGTGATGTCATTTGATAATGACGTCATGGTGACAATGACATCACAAAGCAATGCATTGTAATACAGTTCTTTTGCAGTCGTATTTCCAAGGAGATATCACTTAATCTCATCCAAGCCTCGTCTCCCGTGGAAGCCAGTTTGGGCTGATAAATTTTTGCAACATCCCCGATACCATTCATGCTAAATAACTGTTGGTTATATCCGCCTTAGAACATAATCGCCAACAGCTGAAGGGATGATGTAAATCCGGCTGGGGTCCATGCAGGTAGCAAAAGTACTGTAAGTCCCCATGGACCCTAGTATGGTGGTCTACCTTCAGCTGCTGGCGATCTATAGCCTGTTTTTATCTTGTACCGATATGTATAGTGCCATCTCTTTTATAATTCCGTACTAGTTTTATATCTTTTTCTGTGATGAATCTAGTAATTTTACTGTCCTTCGTTGACAGGTTTTTATACAAGTTTCAATAAATGTATTATGTTTAACTATTGATAGTCACGATATGGCTGAAATATTGCCGATGTTACTTAAAATTTAACTCACTCACTCACTCTGCCCTAGAAGAAAAATGATAGAAACACGTGCCCAGTCACGATATAAGGGAGGCAACTCTAAATTAGTGATCAAGGGCGGATAACTCTAACTGATGGTCGCAGCTCCAGAATATTCCGCCTGGTTTGTTGTTAGCAGGGACTATTTTTGAAATATGTCGAATACAACAAAAGTTGCCAGATTTTTGGAGTTTGGCAAGAAGATAATATGTGTTGGTAGAAACTACAGGTAAACTTTATTACTGTCAAGACAATGCCTTTGAGCAATATTGAAAACAATTTATGACGCTAAAAGAGAGCTCTTGGACGATCTCGTTTCAGCAGAGACATGACAATATAATGAAGTTGTTATTGTGAATGCATGTTTGATAGTGGAAGAAAGTATATAGTTCCTGTTGGCCAAAGTAAAAAATGATCAAATAAGCGTACATCTGATGTCAGTTGTGAACAAATAGTGACCTAGTGCACTATGGTTGATAAATATTCTTATCCCATTTTCATGGTCCAGAGTCCACAATCAGTGTTGTAAGTTATGGGTGAAAGTTAGTTCTTACTGATGCTCCATTGTCAGAGTATTTTGTCTGCAGTAGACCGAATCAATGAAACTAGTGCATACATAGCCGAGAGCCGCAGTGGGTTCCTACAGTCAAGACATTATGTAGGGTCATGTCTTGACTGTAGGATCCCATCGTGGCTAGTGCACACAGTATTGGCACTTCAAAGTTACTCACCAAGGAAAGTTTTAATCTTGTGTGGAAATAATTTTTCTGCAATTTTCTGTCAGTTCCGTAGTAAAATGCAGCATGAAACAATAATTCACTCACATATTTGTGGGACATTCAGGAGTTGCAACTTACTATAGTCTGGAACCCTCGTATAGGAGGGTCTTGGTCTGAGTTGATGCCTGTGCCTTGCCAGGATCCGATGATTGTGAATTTGAATCCCACATTTTCCCTGATTATGATCCTTGGTCTGTCGGCCCAGCCCATAATCAGTGGCTTCACTAGCTGAGAGCTGCGATGGGGTCCTACAGAGAGACATGACCCTACATCACGTGATGTGGCTTCACTAGCTGAGAGCTGCGATGTGGTCCTACAGACAGACATGACCTTACATCACGTGATGTGGCTTCACTAGCTGAGAGCTGCGATGGGGTCCTACAGACAGACATGACCCTACATCACATGATGTGGCTTCACTAGCTGAGAGCTGCGATGTGGTCCTACAGACAGACATGACCCTACATCACGTGATGTGGCTTCACTAGCTGAGAGCTGCGATGGGGTCCTACAGACAGACATGACCCTACATCACGTGATGTGGCTTTACTAGCTGAGAGCTGCGATGAGGTCCTACAGACAGACATGACCCTACATCACGTGATATATGATCATGTCCTGACTGAAGGTCCCCATCGCGGCTCTGGACTATGGCTTCACCAGAGTAGTAACACCGAAGACCTGCATCACTTAAGCCCAACTCACTCTTCATGGACAATTAATTGCAGCCCGGTAATCTGTGCATTCAAAGAACATGAGAAATGAAAGCAAATAAAGAGAAATTAATTTGAATAAAAAGTTTTACATTTTTTTAACAGTTAAAAATAGTAAGTCTGCTTAAATGCTGTTACAGGTGACTTTTAATTGTATTTCTTCATGTGCTGCCCCAAGTGTGTAACTCACAACAGTGATATATACATCTAAATTGCAATACATCACCATTTGCCTGTCCCAGACCTGATAAGTTTACAGACCACTGTGATGGAGCTGGAATATTGCCACTTGTGACATTAAACAACATTCACTCACTAACTCTACACTAGCTCATGAGGCACAAAGCAGGCAAAACCAATCTTTCAACTCTAAGATTTGTGTTTGTTGGGAATGAAACAATACTTGTGAAAATCGGGCAAGTGAATTAGATATTTGACAACGGAAAAATATTTTGGGGATTGATAAACCGTTGATGATCTATTTCAACCAGTGTGGGTGTCTGTGTAATCTTTCCAGTGAACATGCTGCTGAGCTTGGCAACCCAGTCCCCAAAAAGCCAATCCTGTTCTTGAAGCCGACCACAGCCTATGTGACAACTGGAGACACTGTCAAGGTACTGGATCAGTCCCATACAATTCCACTATTGTAGAAAAATTTGCAGAATATGTAACTTTCTGCAGAATTGCAGAAAATCTCGGAATTTGCCTATTTTTATCAGTCACATTAATGCACTAATTTTTATTATTTTCAAGCTTTTCTATTGAATTTTGCACTGATGATGCTCAAACATTTAACATGATTCAAACATACAAATATGAATCCTACAGTAAAACGAAATTTGAAATAGATAACTCTTACTTTTAAACATTCTTATGGTATTATGACTTCATTAACTATGTTAACATCTAACCATAAATGCAGGCGATTAATATTTTTGAAGGGAACAAAATGGGTTTGTATTAAGTTTTGTGGGGGAAATGGTTATGTTTTTTTTCTTCAGAATTTTGGTAATTTTCCTGCATAAATTTGGTAATTTTGCCGCAGAATTTATCTCGAACTGCTGTATGATATGTGGACAATATTGAAGTATGTGCCGTCATGGAGGGAAAAACAAATTACTTAAAAAATACAAGTGACAGTAATATTTTATTTTTGTGTTTAGTTCTTTTGAGATATTCTGAATTTGTTTTGAGGAAAAGTATCGGCAAGCATCATCATCCTTGGTCAGATGAAGATTGTAGGATTTTCCTGATTCCATATTAATATTTTTCAATCAAGGCTCAAGCATGTTAAGGCAAAAGCTTGTTCAATTCTGTTCAGATTCCCAAAGGATGTAGCTCACTACATCATGAAGTGGAGCTTGGCGTTGTGATTGGAGAAAAAGCATGTGACGTTGCCGAACCCGATGCCATGAAGCACGTGGGGGGCTACGTCCTGGCACTGGACATGACTGCCCGAGACTTCCAGGACGAGGCCAAGAAGAAGGGACAGCCATGGACCATGGCTAAAGGATTTGACACGTCATGTCCAGTTGGGGAATTTATTGAAAAAAGTAAAATTCCTGATCCAAGTAACGTTCAGCTGTGGCTCAAGGTCAACAGTGACAAGCGTCAAGATGGAAATACAAAAGACATGATTTTTAATGTTCCATATCTCATCAGCTATGTGAGTCAGTACTTCACATTGGAGCCTGGTGACCTGCTTCTGACTGGCACGCCCTCTGGTGTCGGTCCTGTGGTTGAAGGGGACGTAATGGAGGCAGGAATAGGAGATATATCCACCATCAAATTCTCCGTGCAGAGGAGATGAGATTATATCCCTCTATAATATGACATGTGTTATGCAGAAATGTTGAGAAAGTTCTTGTGTTGATTTTAGATTCAGAATATGTGTGAATGAATATATGAGTATGGTGCTAATTTATATGTCGAAATGATTCTTGTGATTGATAAGTAGTGACATGAGAGTTGGGATTACAGTGGATTGTGCTCAAGACTGGACTATCTCTCTGTATATCTGTCTACAACAGACAAACGCTTGTACCAACATTTGTATGTAATTTAAATTATACTGGTATCTAATTTGGACTTTCTCCTCACAGAATTCCAGACTTGCTTTTAGTTGAAATTACAATTTATAATGTAATGGATACTTCCTGATCCAGATGTACTTAACACTGGTGATGTGATGAGATGTGCTAGTTGATAAAGTAACCCTGGTTGACTAGATCCCACTGTGCTTTCAAATCATCTTTGATCATCACTGCACATTACCAATGATCTCATAATCCATATGACTCAATTTCTTACAGGATCATATCTTTCTTCATACAGACTTGTTCCTATCAAATGTAAAGTGGTATTTCATAATTGTTTTCTTGTATCGCCACCATGAATTAATGATAAATTTAGGCAATATTTTCAAGCATGTAAAGATATTGTTACAATCATTAAGAAGGTCAAATAGACACAACTTCTTTATTTTATTGTAATGGCGACGTTTCGGTATAGATCTTTATACTGTTATCAAGCTAAAGAAGTTATCCATAAACTGTGTTTACTTTGTCACCCATCAACTTTTAAGAAATGCCTATCAAACAATTCAGAAAGAAGTTGTTTTGGGGAACTTTTATATATAACCTTATAACTATATTATATATATCCTATACCTGACTATATATTATTATATAGGCTACCTCAATAACCAGGATGCTAGATTTTTGTTGTTAATGAAACAGATATTAATGATAATAAACAAAATGGCATAATAAAACAACACAATAATATTGGTTTTATTTGATTGAAATAATAATGTCCACTCTGGACGTTTCATACGTAAATACTGATTGATGTACAGAAAGTTAACACATTATATTTTCGACTGATTATGCCTCGCCACTAAGCCCCAGTTGCAAGCAAAATATTTTTTTTGGAGTGTTGTTTAACGAGGCAATTTGCAATATTCCAGCCATATTACCGCGGTTTGTACTCTGGATCAGAATCGATATTGTGAGCAACCATCCAATCATTCGGGGTCTGATGACACGCAATGAACCAAGCCTGACGACCCGATCCAGTTGGTCACAACCATCAAAGTTTGCTGACCCAAAATTTCCACTTGGATCGAAGCAAAATAACAGAAAAAACTATGGCATTACTCAGTGCCTACACACTAGAACATAACTGTCAATGTACAAATACCCCTAACCATTACCAATGTCTCTTTTCCTAGATTTCCTCCTTGCAGATATGTTGCAGAATTGTAAAGCAACATTCAGTCGTGAATGGGAAATTATCTTGTGTGTTCAGTACTATAGTCATGCCAGGTAAACGGCATGTAAGATTCATATATTTTGTATGTTTGTTGTTTAATGCCACACTCATCTATATTCCAGCAATACTTAGACAGTCTGGACCAGACAATTCAGTGATTGACATCATGAGCATCGATCCACGCAATTGGAATACGATGACATGCATCAACCAAGTCGGCAAGTCTGACCTCCTGATCCCGTTAGTTGCCTCGTACAACAAGCATAGTCACCGGATCTTCACAGGTCGATTCATATAACTATGGCAACCATGTCAGGCCAGGGCAACTTTTGCATGATAAGGGGCTATTTGAACATTTTTTCAGTTACATAGGGTGAGAGGAGGTGAAGTGAAATTAGGTCACGTACTATTCTTGTTGGTTGTTGTTGGTTTGTTGTTTAACGCCGCACTCGGCAATATTCCAGTATATGATGGCGGTCTGTAAATAATTGAGTCTGGACCAAACAATCCAGTGATTGATATCATGAGCATCGATCCACACAATTTGGATCAGTGACATGCATCAACCAAGTCGGCGAACCTGACCACCCGATCCCGTTAGTCACCTCAAATTCAAAGACCTTCTCTTTGATCAGACTCTCCATCCACTACACCACGGAGACAGTTTCAGTTAAGTAATAGCAGCATTTCTGTGAAAAGGTCCCAGATATAACATGTGAGAAACCCATGGTCATTAGTATGGTTGATTGGTTTGTTGTTTTATGCCGCACTCAGCAATATTCCAGCAATATGACGGCGATCTGTAAATAATCGAGTCTTGACCAGACAATCCAGTGATTGACATCATGAACATCGATTCACGCAATTGAGATCGATGACATGCATCAACCAAGTCAGCGAGCCTGACCACCCAATCCCGTTAGTCGCTTTTTATGACAAGCATAGTTGCCTTTTATCGTCATATCATATCGTCAAGACACCTGATCCATTATGTCACCTCTTACGACCAGTACAGGTCGCCAGACACCAATTCTGACCTGGAATCACCACGGAGATATATAGTTGACGTACAGCTTGCAGTTCCTGTGGTGCTCTGAGAGAGAGAGAGAGAGAGAGAGAGAGAGAGAGAGAGAGAGAGAGAGAGAGAGAGAGAGAGAGAGAGACTGTGTGTTCCGAAGTGTACCACGATACCTTGCTCACGATCGGATACGTATCATGATACTTGCATGTGCTCTTATCTTCAGTGAGGCCCAAGATAGTTTAACCAAGACTCATAGTCAGGTGAATCTGAGATTTGAACCCACGATCATTGGATCATGGCCTACCTAAGGGACAAAGCTGCACAGCCATTAAACTAACATCTAGTCTCTGATTTGAACATATTTTTTACGGATAAAACAGTTGTTAGATTATGAAAAATAATAAAAAGGAGCCCAGAGACTCTTCATTTTCACATACTGCAGTAATCTAGATATTGCTAAATATTATAGACTTGCATGGGTTGTATTGGATATATTTGTTTCAGGCTCTCCACAGACTACACACCCATGGTCCTTTGGGGATACATGGCTAATGAAAACTGATATCTTAAATTCTTGTGTACAAGAAGAAGTTCCTGTGTGCCGACAGACTAAAGATCACATTCAGGGCAATCTGACAATTCGAACCCATGAGAAGCTGACCCTGACAGTACCTTGTACCACTATGCCACCTGTGCTTGTTTGCAGACCTGTCATTTGTTGTCTCAGTAGAGATTAAGTGTATATGTAGGAATCGTTAGTGGCTACACATGTCTGAAACGCTCGTAAAATATTGAGTGCTGCATAGGCCAGATTGTGACAAGAATTGTGATATGGAGTTACCCCCCTTAGTTGTTGACACGCCCAAAACTGCTTCTTCGAGAGGTTTTGTGATGGGAACGGTTTCTAGAAGGCTGGCTGTACCTATATAAGTGTGACACGAGGACAACTCGAGGCATTTTATGACCTAACTTGTGTCCAACTTGGACGGGAATACATATCTGATAAATACTTAATTCTCACCAGCTTCCAACCCTCTTAAATATTCCACTCCATAGACCCTTTGTATTACTTTTTTTAATTGTAAACTATAAACTGAGATTCAATAATGTTTTTAATATTCATTTATGAATTCTAACAATTTAGTTCGTACAAACTGATTTCTTGGTTAATCTTTGCATTTCAATTTGTAGATCACCTCGAAACACATTCCAAAGGAGGATTATGTTCACAAGAGATATTACAATATAAATACACTCCTTTCAGAGGTTAAATATTAATCCTTCTATAACATGGCAAAATTGTCTGCATTTTTACGAACCCTGTGATGTCGTGTGGGAAAGGTTTTTAAACAGTTTCACAGGTGGGCATGTTGTAAGAGGCGACTAACGGGATCAGGTGGTTAGGCACGCTGACTTGGTTGATGCATGTCATCGATCCCAATTGCATGGATCGATGCTCTTGATATCAATCACTGGATTGTCTGGTCCAGACTCGATTATTTATAGACAGCCGTCATATAGCTGGAATATTGCTGAGTGCGGCATAAAACAACAAACCAACCATCCAAGCAACTTGCCACCATCAAGACATCAGAGGAGAGGAGCTGACGGTGCAGTGTATGATTGTGTATTAGCTGTGTTACATGAGGACAAGACCCGTGAAGATTCCGGGGTAGAATAGGTCTTCAGCAACCCATGCTTGCCATAAAAGGTGACTATGCTTGCCGTAAAAGGTGACTATGTCTGTCGTAAGAGGCGACTAATGGGATCGGGTAGTCAGGCTCGCTGACTTGATTGATGCCTGTCATCGATCCCAGTTGCGTGGATCGATGCTCATGATATTAATCACTGGATTGTCTGGTCCAGACTCGATTATTTATAGACTGCCGTCATATAGCTGGAATATTGCTGAGTGCGGTAAAACAACAAACCAAACCAAAAGCACACATGAGGACAAAAATACAAACACATTTTACAATCTGAAAATGTGGGACTCCCACACCTCCACATTTAATCTAAATAAAGGAATGACTCTATTGTTATATGTTTATCACAGTCGTGCTTGAAACAATACAAAATATTACATCATCCCCTGTCAACTTGTCGGAGCTAGTCTTGACTCAAATAGTTTTTTCACAAACTGAAAGAGTTCACTTTCTTCATCCTTTGATGCATCCTGGGATTCCACAGCAACGGTAATATACCCTGACCTCATCTCAGCCAATATGGCGGACTTCACTTCTGTTAGTTTTGCAGACAAACTTCTTAAATTTGCTTTTGACAGCTGCGCCTCTGTAACAGAAAAAAACAATGAATTTTTAATTTGAGTTTGAAATATACTTCATGACTTAATGGCGTCGCATCAATCCACTGTAGTGAGTTAGCTTATTCTGTGGCATGTGATGGATGACTTCACCCAAAGACTACAGTAGGTGAGGTGAAATGGGATGTGGATGCCCCATTTTTATAGTGCTAGTCCACTGAGATATCATACCGAAGTTTAACATGGATACCCTTCTCAGACTCCGAGCCGACCAGTCCTTGTTTCATCCCCTCAACGTCATGTTCAAGAATATTGCACTCATAAAGCATGTGTGCGTGTGTGTGAGTGAGCCAGTATATATAGTTTTACGCTGCTCTTACCAGCAATATGCGAATGGGAACACCAAATATGGGCTTCACACTTTGTACCCATGTGGTGAATTGAATGCCGATCTTCGTTGTGATGAGCAAACGCTTCAACTACCAGACTACCCATTGCCCATTTTGAAATTCAAGAACTTTTTAAGGACTTTTCAAGGCAACATTTTCTTTTTCAAGTACTCAAAAAATGCAACAATCTTATTACTATTCAAACATGTTGACATGACTTGACACAGTATTCTCCAGCGTAGGCAAGAAGCCTCCACCAATTATTTCTCCAAAATGTCCAATTCTGAAGATAATAAGTAAATGGCTGACAAACCCAAAAAGAGAAATGCAAGGACAATTACAGCTTTTTCAAAGCCAAAATTTGACATTTCATACCCAAATCAAATATACTCGTGTTTCACGACCGCTGTATTCAAGGCCTGTGGCCTGAAGATGTGGATGTGTGAAATACTGGGAAGGCTGGGTTTGGAGCAAGACAAAGATACTGATGTAAAAGTATGACTTTCTATTTGAAGAATTTATTTTGCCAAAATCATGTACTGATATTCAAATAGTCACTGAACAGCCTTAGCAAACTGTAATTGTTAAGGCAAAATGATTTCAAATGAGGCTATTGTTGTACGAGATTCCTTTCCCTTACCTTTAGCTGACTTCATACGAATTGCCAGCAGTTTGCGGAGTATTTGATCAGTTTGGTGTATGACGTTTTCCGAGCAGCGGCGACGACTCTCCTCCTTCCCTGCCACATCCTCTACAACAGCCCGGACAGGATCCAACATGGCTGCTTCCATCAGGCTCCGCATCCTACAACTGGTTGGAGGGACAGACATGAGCAATATACAGGACTCAGTTATTGGGCGGGGCCTGCCATTATGTTCAGGAGTAAAATACACGAAAGAGAAAGCATGATTGTATTGTTACATCTCCATACAGTTTATGAACCACGGAGAGAAAGTTCACAGTTGGATAAAATATGTTTAAACAAAAAAACTACAGTTTAGGTAATGCAGGCAGCCTTCACTACAACACCCCTTGATGCAATAACGTTATTAAATTGCGTATTTTCAAAACTGTGCCAAATATGCAGGTTTTTGGTGTATGGTGAACACTGGATACATATTCAAGTCATCCCCACACTACTGGTGGACACATGATGTGTTGAAGAAGCGCAGAGATGTATTTGTGAAAAGAATGCATCATGCATGCTCGGGACAATCCTAACATCGCTGACTGTTAGTTTGACTTTGCACACAGGGCACACACACAATGTACACACAGCCACATGTATGATAGTGTTATATTGTCTCATGCTTCATATTCAGAATACTGGTAACCTTACATTTCTTCGTGTTTGAAATCAAGCACGACATACATGGGGTCCTTGTCATAGCCCTAATGTTAACAGTTCAAATACCGTATTCGACATAATAAGAGCCTGGGGCGCTTTCAAAATTAGAAATAGGGGGCTCTTATTAGAATATTATTTTGGTGGAAAAAAAACGTTGAAAGGTAAATTTCATGGTCAATGCAGACAGCCTGAAATGTTTATATACGACAGATACATTTTTTCTGAATTTAATTGCCCATAATTAAGGATGCATATAACACATGAGCGTGTATTATACGCGAACAAATAATTCTTGCGTACATTTATCAATCGGAAGGGGTGCTATTTGGGATTGTTCACTAGCCAATATATTAGCAAATATCGCCGTGGGCGCTTATTAGAGCGGGGGGCTTATTACGTCGAATACGGTACTATAGGAGGACACCTCGAGGGCCCCTGGAACCACGTTAATTCTAACACTGTTCTACACATACAGTCTGACTCATACTACATACTAGGATTTCAGACTAGAGGCTAGAGTTGCAGTCCGCACATAAAGCTGTCAGGTATTCTGGGATGAGAATGGATATTTTCCTTTTCATCTGTAACATCTTTGCAGTTGAGCATGGTGCATAATATGGGGGTGTTTACGGGGGAAGCCATCAAATTTTAACAAATTTGTGGTCACTAAAATTTGAGGAAATTCACGGAAGATTTTCATCCCTGGGTATTGTGAGAAGGATGTCCTGTATGTGCACTTGTGGAGATAAGTTCTGAAGTCATCCATGGACAAATCTTTGCACCTCCTACACTTCTTAGTGACAGGACAACGATGGTTGTCATAGAAACAGCTGGGATGTGTTCGGGTGTGTTGTGTTTTGGAGCTGGAAACTAGTTCCAGGCACCGTTTCCGATCATTGGCCCATTTGAAGAAAGAGTACATACATATGGTTGACAGCACTATTGGAAATCATATATCATATATGATAAATAAGAATAGGTTTCCACACAAGGATTGAGAAAGAAACGAACAGTTTGAGATGGGATAAATTTAAAAAACAAAAATTGTTCAGTTGATGATCGCAAGTACAGGTGGCCCACAGAGAAATATGAAAGATGCTAGAGACTGGCAAATCACTCAATATTTCCTGCCCACTTACCAACCATTCCTTGTGTCGTGTGTGATCGATATAGAATATTTTTCCCAGTGGTAGGCTGCACTATCAGGAACTTCCATTTTTGTTACCATGGTTACAATGACATTTTCCTCCACCCTTCCCAGGGTTCTCTGCTTGTTCCTGGCCACAGCCATGTCAGATGGACAATCAACATGCACTTCACAGAATCCAAGACCGTCTGCCATGAAAAATACAAAAGTGTTCCATGAATATAGAGAAAGGATCAGTCTTCATAAATACTTCATGAGCTTTTGTATCCACCGTCATACATTCAAAGCAGATTAGGATGGTTGGTCTGTCAGCACCAAACCTGTGAATGTGGGTTTAAAAAAAGTGGAAAACGTTTACGACCTCATCCTGCAGGGGGCACGGGTGGCCCAGTCGTCTAAGGCGCAGCGATTCGCTGTGCAGAGTTGCGTCCCTTGGGCACGCCAGAAACCTATGATTGTGGGTTCGAATTCCGGTTGGCCCCAATTATGTTTCTAGGTTTGTCAGCACCATACCCGTGCTCGTAGGTTTCGTCGAAGTGGTAACCGTCATAGACCTGCATCACTTCAGGCTTTCCTTCCACATCAAGCTGACACGCCGCTATATAACTGGAATACTTTTAAAAGCGGCGTTAAACCCAACTGACTCACTCACTCTTATCCTGCAAGAAGTTGACATGCCATGACAAGACTGATACACTCTCTTAAGCCGCAGAAAACAACTCACTTTTTATTGGACATCAGTGATATACAGTTTCGTAACATGAAGAGACTATTACTGTAAGCTTTATTGGAATACAAGATAACTTTCATGGAAACGATTTTTAATTCCTTCTTTCAACCATATTTTTAAAATTACATTTGACTACTGACACAAAAACTCACATTTTCTGGCCAGTTGATAATAGTCATATCTCATACTTCTGTAGTACATATTGTCATCAATAACAACCACCATTCCAATGTAGAGATCACTTTTGGTGTCTTCTAGTCCAAGACTGGTTATAAACTGGCGCCACAATGTCCCACTTGCTCCTGGCCGATTGGAATCCTGGCTTGTTGGCTCTGTTGAATCATCTGATGGTGTTGATGCCTCAACGTGTGACTGAGGAATTACGACATGTTGTGTGGCTGAGCCTGTGTGATGTGTGTGGTGTGTGTCTGTTTGATGTGTGTCTGTGCCTGTGTGATGTGTGTGGTGTGTGTCTGTTTGATGTGTGTCTGTGTGGTGTGTGTCTGTGCCAGTGTGATGTGTTTCTGTGTGGTGTGTGTCTGTTTGATGTATGTCTGTGCCTGTGTGATATGTGTCTGTGCCTGTCTGATGTGCATCTGTTTGATGTGTGTCTGTGCCAGTGTGATGTGTGTCTGTTTGATGTATGTCTGTGCCTGTGTGATATGTGTCTGTGCCTGTCTGATGTGCATCTGTTTGATGTGTGTCTGTGCCAGTGTGATGTGTATCTGTGCCTGTGTGATATGTGTCCGTGCCTGTGTGGTGTGTGTCTGAGCATGTGTGAAATGTGCCTGTGCCTGTGTGGTGAGCGTCTGTTTGATGTGTGTCTGTGCCTGTGTGATATGTGCCTGTGCCTGTGTGATATGTGCCTGTGCCTGTGTGTTGTGTGTCTCTGTGATGTGTGTCTGCCTGCTTGTCCTGTTCACTATCGGGGTGGGGAACCTTCATTGTCTCCAACAGTCTGTCCACACAACAAATAATTCCTTCTCGGTACTTCTTCCACAGGGAAACATCTTGAACCTGAGCGCTGTGGTCTATCAGCTGTTTCTCTGTGTGTGGCGGCATGAGTTTGTCATAGTCCACCACATGACAGCGGAACTCTTCTGACACGGAGGCTGCAAACTGAGACACTAGAGTTGTCTTCCCACTGGCAGGCAGGCCACACATCACCATGACACACCCGGGCATCCTCGACCCATGGAGACACTGAAACATTAATGAGACCGTAAACACAAATAAAATATTTCAAGAACAGGTCAAGACTGAAAAATATAAACCAAAGTCATAATACTGAGTTATCTTATGATTGAATGGCTGTCCTCATCCTATATCAGTTGTTTAAAATCATTTTGACTTCCCTGTTACCATTATGTGAATCAGAACACGTATAAAGAAAGACAGTCTTCAGCCATATTTTTACTCATCTGAAATATAGGAGTATTTCAGGTCATATGTGTGGTTAGTCTCTTATCATGATCAGTGTATCAAGATACGTATTGTATTGTGATCAGCTTTTTGAGATATATATCTTAGCAAAATCAGTGTATCTAATGATCAGTGAGTGAGTGAGTGAGTATGGTTTAACGCCGTTTTTAGCAATATTCCAGCAATATCACGGCGGGGGACACCAGAAATGGGCTTCACACATTGTACCCAAGTCAGGAATCGCACCCGGGTCTTCAGCGTGACGAGCTAACGCTTTAACCACTAGGCTACCCGACCGCCCCATCTAATGATCAGTGTATCAAGATACGTATCATATCATGATCAGTGTATCAAGCTACGTATCATATCATGACCAGCATATCAAGATATGTATCATATCATGACCAGCGTATCAAGATATGTATGATTTAATGACCGGTGTATCAAGATATGTATCATATCATGACCAGTGTATCAAGATACGTATCATATCATGACCAGTGTATCAAGATACATATGTCATGACCGGTGTATCAAGATACGTATCATATCATGATCAGTGTATCAAGTTACATATCATATCATGACCAGCATATCAAGATACATATCATATCATGACCAACATATCAAGATACGTATGATTTAATGACCAGTGTATCAAGATATGTATCATATCATGACCGGTGTATCAAGATACGTATCATATCATGATCAGTGTATCAAGCTACATATCATATCATGACAGGTGTATCAAGATATGTATGATTTAATGACTGGTGTATCAGGATACGTATCATATCATGACCAGTGTATCAAGATATGTATCATATAATGACCAGTGTATCAAGATATGTATCATATTATGATCAGTGTATCAAGATATGCATTGTATCATGACCAGTGTATCAAGATGCTTATAATACCATGGCCAATGTATCAAGATACGTATCATATCATGACTGGTGTAGCAAGATACGTATTGTATCATGACCAGTGTATCAAGATGCTTATAATACCATGGCCAATGTATCAAGATACGTATCATATCATGACTGGTGTAGCAATATACTTATTGTATCATGACCAGTGTATCAAGATGCTTATAATACCATGGCCAATGTATCAAGATACGTATCATATCATGACTGGTGTAGCAAGATACTTATTGCATCATGACCAGTGTATCAAGATGCTTATAATACCATGGCCAATGTATCAAGATACGTATCATATCATGACTGGTGTAGCAATATACTTATTGTATCATGACCAGTGTATCAAGATGCTTATAATACCATGGCCAGTGTATCAAGATACGTATCATATCATGACTGGTGTAGCAATATACTTATTGTATCATGACCAGTGTATCAAGATGCTTATAATACCATGGCCAATGTATCAAGATACGTATCATATCATGACTGGTGTAGCAAGATACTTATTGTATCATTACCGGTGTATCAAAATCAAGGCCGTAGTTACCGGTAACTTTGTTTTACAGGGGGAGCAAATATTTGTACAAGTATCACTTGTCCCCAACTTGATACAAATAAAACTGTTTTCTATAAAAAAAAATCCAGGCGGGGCAACTGCCCTTCCCCCCCCCCCCCCCCCCCCGGCTGGTTACGGCATTGAAGATACATATCATATCATGATCAGTTCATCAAGATAAGTATCATATCATGGCCTTCCATATCTTTCATCCTGAGTGATTATACACCACTTGGGGACAAAGGTTCATTTTGTGACAGATTCAGATTCGAGATATCAATGACATCAGAATACGTATCTATCTCAAATAGAAATCTTCGTTGAAATAGACAAATACATAGCTTGAGAGTTGGACCAAAGGAAAGGTGCATTTGTGATAAGGAGATAAGGATTTTTATTTGTTGTTTAATGCCACATGCATCAATATTCCAGCTATATGATGGTGTAAATAATCAAAGGCCAAAGTTATCTGGAGCCCTGTTGTAGTGATGACAATCTGTTGAGTTTTCATCATCAATCATAACTGTCAAAAAATTATTTATTCAACCAATAAATAAATGATCATAAAGAATTTTTCATATTCCTGACATCACACTTCTAAGTACCTGCTCTTATCATGAATTGAATTATTCCAAATTTGTTTTGCAAGCAACATATTTTAACCACAATCAATAGTTAATTAATATATTGTGAGTCCTTGGATATAATACTTAATGACGAACATGCCCATTTCTGTGTGTGTGTGTGTGTGTGTGTGTGTGTGTGTGTGTACTATCATGAATTGAAACTTCCAAATTTGTTTGCAACAACATATTCTAACACAGCAATAGTTACTCAACGTATGGGTTGTCCTGTGACAGACATACACACAGACACGAAAAAAAGCATTGTAAAATGCATTTGTCAAAGGACTGGTGCTCATATTGACTGCCTGAACAGGTATAGTAATTTACACATTAATGTTATTCAACATACAGTGTATCTGTATTATTTATCATGTCGTCTAAGCAGATATAGATCATAGGAAACACATCCAATATTATCTATTTGCAATTCAACCAGATGTCCCGAAACAAGTATTCAGTCTAACTGGCAGTGAGCCAAGAAAGGTTTTCGACTCTCATTCCACATTACACATTGTCAGAGCAACGTGACTTTCCACACGTGTTGACTGGGGGAGGAATACTAACTATAAGCATCCAAAATAGATCATACCTGTCTTGATATGTACACACTGACACAAGTTCTGAAACAATCCACAACAACAGAGAATCATGTGGTCATTGCACAACGGCAAGAAATGCGAAACCAGATGACCAAGACACATCCATTGATAACTGGCAATGTTGCACCACACGGTCGCAATCACTTGCTACATGCGACAGACAGAAGTATTATCCCGTTGCCATGGTGATAATATATAACATAGAGGAAATTGATGTTGTGAATTGCAGATACAACTGGACATTATATTTAAAACATTTAAGAAATAATATATCACGGTCTTGTATCAGGTTTTGTTTGGTTTGGTTTGTTGTTTTACGCCGCAATCAGCAATATTCCAGCTATATGACGGCGATCTGTAAATAATCGAGTCTGGACCAGACAATCCAGTGTTTTACATCATGAACACCCGATCCCGTTAGTCGCCTTTTACGGCAAGCATTGGTTGCTGAAGACCTATTCTAGCCTGGATCTTCAAGGGACTCTTGTATCAGGAGAAAGTCAAGTCTGCGAGCCCGAGTAGTAATAACAATGAATGTTTACTTCAAAGTGTGTAGTGTACTTGCAATATGATTGCCACAGAATGCCCAGCATACATGTACAAGGATTGTGTGCTAATGAGAATACCTATAGTGTAGTTAAACTAAACTAGTGGCACAGTTTAATACATGACTCACACAGCAGTACATACATGCGTATCACAGTGTCTGATTCACATTTCATCTGATTTGTAACCTATGAAACTGGGGAAAAATTGCAATTTTGTTCAAAATTGGGATATTACAAAAATCTCATTTGCCTAATTTCAGAGGTATTTTGACATTTTATTTTGACAGGGCATTCAATGTTAAACTAAGCATCAAAGCCCCCCCCCCCCCTTCATAGGCCATGCTCATATTATCAGAGAAGACATGTCGACTATAGTCCGTTTGCTGCAATATCGTACCGATGAAATGCAAAACTGATATTAATCCAAAAGCAACAATTCATCATACATGGCATGAAAGTTGTTTATTTGTCCATACCAACTCGTCACTATAATTTCAGATATTTTCATGAATTAGGGAAAAGGTTCTTTAACAAACTTTCATGTAATAGTTGGTGTTTTAATGCATGTGATTACAAGGGGGTCTGCACTGTAAACTGAACAGCCCTATATTCGCACATGAAATTTGTGTGTGTTAGCCCCTTAGGCCAGCCCACTACTGTCTTTTCTGTATTAAAATCACATCAAATGAAAAGTCTAAATCAGAAGCATATCTGTCTGTAGTAGTTATGAAACGGAATATAAAATGAGAATCTGTAAAATAGTATCAAAGCAATGTTAGTGATCTTCTTGGTATTGCTATTCGGCTTATTTCAAATGCAAATAATAAAATAAATAGAATGAGCTCAATGTATCAGTACAATATGGTGCATGATGAAATTCACAGCTGATTTGAAAGAAAACCTTGGTATTTCACGTTCATGATTATTGCAAGTCGGAGAGGGTGCATAGACAAAGTTGGGACTGGAGTTAAAGCTTTATATTGTTAAAGAGATGGTTTAGATCATGCAACTGTTAGTCAAATCATTATTTCAGTTGACAGTAACGGTGACATAGACAATGAAAATATTTCAGCATAAACGTTTTGAAACTACTCCTATGTTCCGAGGTGGCCTATAGCTCTTATGTTTATTGCGAAGACCCCATTGTAACAACATGCATTGAAACACCACAATTACATGATCGTTTGTTAAACAACTTTTTCTCTACTTCATGACAATGTCTGAGATTATGGTTACAAGTTGGTATGGAAAAACAAATAACTTTCATGTCATTTAAGATGAATTATTGTTTCCGGATTCATATCTATTTTGCATTTCATCGGTACGATTTTGCAGTAAAAGGACTATAAGCCATCACATCAGTTACATATAACAATATGAAGTTGGATTTTTTACTGACATTTTCTGCAGAATTGGGGCTGAATCCCTACCTAGTCAGATGGGAGTGTTTTCCATATTCTGCAGAAGCATGTGATTGTAGGTCCTAGTCGTCAGTAGTTGGCGAGTGTAATATTTTTGTTTTGGTCAGCAGTAGTTAGTGAGAATAGGTTTGTGTTCTAGCTAGCTAGTATACGTTGTTATGTTCTGGTTAGTTCAGATTTTCATGTCCTAGTCAGCTGTAGTTAGTTAATATAGTTTTTACGTCCGGGTCAGCAGTAGTTTGTATAGTCATTTTATGTCCAAATCAGCATTAGTTAAGGAGTACAGCATTAGAAAATTGGCACTAGTCCTATAGTCCTTGCCAAACCGCCCAATAGTTAAGGTATCATAAGGACTAGTAAAAATGTGCCCTTTTAATGGGTTTTGCTATATGTTATCATTATAAGGACAAATGGACTAAAAGTGTTAGTTTCTATTGCTGGAGTATTGGTTTTGCTATGCCTTAGTCATCAGTAGTTAATGTAAGGTTTTATGTCAAAGTCAGCATTACTTAGTGAGTATAGATTGTTTATGTCCCTAGTTAGCAGTATTTAGTAAGTACAGTGTAAAATAATCCCCAAGTCAGCAGTAGTAATTAAGTGCAGTCTTAAATAGTCTTCTATTCAGCAGTAGTTAGTAAGTGCAGTGTTAAATAGTCTTCTATTCAGCAGTAGTTAGTAAGTGCAGTGTTAAATAGTCTTCTATTCAGCAGTAGTTAGTAAGTGCAGTGTTAAATAGTCTTCTATTCAGCAGTAGTTAGTAAGCGCAGTGTGATATTATCTCCTTGTCAGAAATAGCTGGTGAGTCTAGCTTTTCATCTATTCAGCAGTAGTAAGTGATTCTTTCTCTTTGAAGAGCAAATTTCACACACAGCAAACATAGTTGACACAAAACACAAATAGGCCTACATGTATGTATTTAAGGACACACACCTTAATTGAAAAAAAGCAAAGGCAGCTTTTTTTTTCAAATTGTGCTTATTTCTAAACTTTAAGCAAATTGCTAATAAAAATATAGGTAATAAATGATGTATACATGAGACAGTCGTATACAATGAATCTACTGCAGAAAGTGAGAGTGAATGTCATGTGATCACTAATCCCAAGGGGAAAAGACAATAAAATACAATACAAATCAAAATATGCAAACAACATTCGGCCAAGGAAATTGTCCTTCATTGGTAAACAGACATTCGGATAATGCTAGACTGAACTGGACATCGTGGCTACCAGATAACATTCACAAACTTCAAAAACACTTCGATCTAGCAGATTCTGAGTTGTTTTATAAACCGTACTCTAAATTGAAGGGATCACGTTTATAGAGTTTTGAATCTCTGAAAATTCATGACAAACATAATCCCTGGTTCGGCAAACCGAAATTCAATATTTCTGTTGTTAATCTTTTTATTTAGAGATCGCTTATTGCGCATGGTCTCTGCTTCAATTTAATCTAAGAAAATATTTTTAACTTTTATTCATTTGAGTTTCATTGAGTACATTTACATAACACCACGGTTGTCTGTTTACTAATCGGGCAAACGAAGGGTTCTACAGTTCAGACAACGAATCAATGAAGTGTCCATTTGTTTACATAAATATGACAGGTCTCCACTGACAGATCTACGCCAATCAGCACACGTGTGAACACCTGGAAGCCGCCATGTTAGGATCAATTCCGTACTCGCATGTTTTGCGCATTTTAAGTACGAGCGATCTTATTGGTAGAAATTACATTTTATTTAGTCCAACAACTATGTCGATGAATTATATCTTATATGATAGCTAAAATTGTGTCTTATAGAAACAGATAAATATATTTTTAAGTTTAAGTCGGGTATGCACAATTTCGTGTGTTTTCTATGGCGTTTATTTTTAGATCATTGCCAAATGACCAATGAGATGAGTCGTCTTGTCCTGTTTCGGCGTTGTGCCATAACGTGACGTCAAACTTCATTCACATGGCTTGGCGAACTTCATCATTGCACAATTCCATGTAAAAGTTCTTTATTTAAGCCAGTGACATTATTTACAAATTTCTCATGTGAGTATTTTGAAAACAGAGGTCGTAAAGTAGGAATTAAAGAGCCATCTTGGCTAAAAACGCCTTTTCTGGGGCGAAATTAGATTGTAAACCCTTCACCATACGGGAAGGGGACGACACGCGTGACGAAGGTATTTCCGTCGTGTCTACCTGTTGGATTCAGCAATAAAACATGGCTACAAATGGTGTAGATGGAGGCGAATCAAGCGCCGATAGAAATGTAGAAATCTGGAAAATAAAGAAGCTGATCAAGAGTCTTGAAGCGGCGAGAGGGTAAGAAACAAATTATTTTTTTTTATCCCACGTGAATTGTCAGAATTTTCACATCGGACGGTTCCCAGTTAAAACTTGATTTTTACAAATTTCTTTTTGTTTGGATCGTTCTTCACATTTCAACAATTGCAGTGATAAAAGAAATCTTACTGGATCTTTATACCATTGTGTCAAAAAATTCCTCCATGTTCGTCCCATATTGTTCATAGTTTGTACTTGTTGAACTTTATGTCATGGGATTATTAATTTGTAATTTATATATATACCAATATGTTTCTTTCAGCACAACAATTCTCATTAAAAAGGTTTGTTTGTGGCTTTGGCTGTGATCATTAAAATGTGAAGTAAACACAACCACGAGAAGACATGACCTTCCATGAGTGATTGTTGTTTGTATCAGAATTTACATAGAGAATGTAGATAACCTTTCAACGTTTTTATTCTTCAGAAATGGAACAAGCATGATTTCATTAATCATCCCACCGAAAGATCAGATATCTCGAGTCAACAAGATGTTGGCTGATGAATTTGGGACAGCATCCAACATTAAGAGTCGAGTTAACAGGCTATCTGTGTTAGGGGCAATTACATCTGTACAGCAGAGACTCAAACTATACAACAAAGGTAAAATATTATTTTAAACGGAGATAGAACTTGTCCCTTGTCCTATAGTCCTTGTCAAACTTCCCAATAGTTAAGGTATCCTATGGACTAGAAGAAATTTGCCATTTTAGAAGAATTTGCTATATGCTATTGGGCGGTCAGACTCAGTGTCTTGGTTGATTAATGTGTCATCGTTTTATGTAGTTTTCATCTGTTCTTGATAAGCGAAATAATCAAGTACTTTTTCACTGAAATTGGAACATTTTTTAATTGAAATATTGATGAAGTGACTGCCTGATGACCAAAGCACATCACGTTGAACACATTGGGAACATTCGGGACACTTGATGTATGTTAATAATTGTTTTTGTGTTTTCTCTTCAGTTCCTCCCAATGGTCTTGTAATATACTGTGGCACAATCATTACGGAGGAGGGGAAAGAAAAGAAAGTCAACATTGACTTTGAGCCGTTCCGGCCGATCAACACATCCTTGTATTTATGTGACAATAAATTCCACACAGAGGTAATTCCTATTTGTGTTACCATGGTTACTGAGCGATGCAGTATCAGTGTTGGAAACATTTTAGTTACAATGCAAGCTTTGTCTCCATAGGCTTTTGTGACACAATTTACCATTAAGAACTTTATTATACTCTCCCAATTAATTAACTCTGTAGGTCAGGAGATGTGGGGGGTTGGGAACGGTGGGGTATCCTAGTGGTTAAAGCGTTCGCTTGTCATGCTGAAGGCCGAGGTTTGATTCCTCGCATGGGTACAATGCGTTGGGCCCATTTCTGGTGTCCCCAGCTGTGATATTGCTGGAATATTGGTAAAAGCGGCTCAATACAATACTCACTCACTCACTCCAATACACTGGCAAATGGATCTGTTGGATCAAGGTTTCACTCTGTATTTGTGAAAGAGATTACAGCGTATATTGGCCTCATCTCACCTTTGAAGATCCGGGTCAGAATAGGTCGTAAGAGACGACTACGCTTGTTGTAAGAGACGACTAACGGTATTGGGTGGTTTGGTTGGTGCATGTCATCATATCCCAATTGTGTGGATTGATGCTCATGATATCAATCGCTGGATTGTCAGGTTCAGACTTGACTATTTACAGACTGCCATCATATAGCTGGAATATTGCTGAGTGCGTCTGAGTCATCTAAGACTCCTAAATTTGATATACAGATTTGTGTCCCTTGGGTATGCCAGAAAATTGTGATTGTGGGTTTGTATCGCAGTTTCCCCCAATAATGTTTCTAGGTTTGTCAGCATCATACCTGTGCTCTTGGGTTTCACCAATGTGGTAAATGTCTGAGATGTGGAAGGAAAGCCCGAAGTGATGCACATTAAGCTTAGACGCCATGATATGAATGGAATACTGACCTAAGTGGCATTAAACACAACTTGCTCACTCACTCTTTTTGTTTAAACACACACAAGATTGTGGATATGAACTTGTTTCAGAAATTATTTCAGAAATTAATTAGATGCCTCTCCCTGAAGTGTGCAAGACTTTTCCATCAATTCATTGAATTTACCCAACATTTTTTGACATTATGCAAGGAATGTGAAGGTACTTGTGATTCTATAATAATAGTGGTACAACCCCTACTATTGTCTCCGTTTCAGGCCTTGACAGCACTATTAGCTGATGACAACAAATTCGGGTTTATAGTGATGGATGGTAATGGGGCATTGTTCGGCACACTATCAGGAAACACAAGGGAGGTCCTTCACAAGTTCACAGTCGATCTACCAAAGAAGCATGGTAAGTTGTCAGTAGCAGTGACATGGAATTCATAACTGATATACATGCGTGAAGATTCTAGGCACAGCCTTGTGGTTAAAGCATTTGCTTGTCTCCCTGGTGACCAGTTTCAATTTCCCATTTGCGAAGCTCTTTGTGACAGCTCTCCACAGGAAAATTGCTGGAATATTGCATAAAGCATGTACAACAATTCTCACTCACTCATGTTGGTTCTACATTTGAATGAGATTTGACCTTTTTCTTGTGATGTCAGCACGGGGAAGAGAGAGGAATAAGACCTGGATTTTGCTTGTCCATGCTTGTCTCACCATTTACTATGGGTGTCATGGGGCGTGGGAGTCAAATAGGTCCTTGTCAATGATTTTTTCAAGGCATTTTAGAGGCCGATAATCAGCCCCATGTCAGCATCACAATTCGGTAAAACTTCCTATATTGGAATTAAAGATATCCCAAGTAAAATTAGTATCTGATTATTTAATCGGCTTAATATGATATAGATTTGCATTTTGACTAAGGTTGATGTTGCATTTAATGTAATATAGACAACCTGTAGATTGGCATGTATCATAACTGAAGCTTTTGGTTTTGAGATTTCCTGTTCTGCACTTGATTATTTACAAGCTGCTGTGATATAGCTAGAATATTGCTGACAGTGGCTTTTTATAACTTTCATTCACTTTTATGGTATGATTTCACTGAGTCAACATTTCCTTGTTTACTTCACAGGTAGAGGAGGTCAGTCAGCTTTGCGTTTTGCCCGTCTCAGAATGGAAAAACGACACAACTACGTCAGAAAAGTTGCCGAAGTCGCAGTACAACTCTTCATCTCAAATGACAAGCCAAACATTGCAGGTTTGGTGCTTGCCGGTTCAGCTGACTTCAAAACAGAACTTAGCCAGTCCGATATGTTTGACCCTGTAAGTGAAATCATTTCAGTGCATATTTGTCAAATGTTATTTGCATCCATATGTTGCAGTGCGCAGTCTTGTGTAGATCCCGGGTAGAATTGGTCTTCAGCAACCCATGCTTACCATAAAAGGCGACTATACTTGTTACAAGAGGCGACTAATAGGATTGGGTGGTCAGGCTTGTTGACTTGGTTGATGCATGTCGTCGTAGTCCTATTGCGGGGATCAATGTCAATCACTTGATTGTCTGGTCCAGACTTGAGTATTTACAAACCGCCGTCATATAGCTGGAGTGTGGCGTTAAACAACAAACAAACAAATAAACTGTAGGAAAGAGCAATATGTTTTCAGAATCGTGATTTACAGATTAGTCAACTTTATTAAACCTACTGTGGTGATTCTGGGCAGACTTTTAGCATTGACTGTGGGAAGAGGTGACAAATGGTTCGTTGTCAGACTTTGTTCATTGGTTGTCATTGTACTCCAAAGATATGGGATGTTGCTCATAATGTCAACAACTAGTTTGTATTATGCATACTTGATTTCCCAGTGGGGTTTCGGGGTTAGGTCTCTAACTACCTATGCTGACCTCCCTGTTGAGGTTAGGATAGGTCCAAGTCACATGAGTGGATTGGGTGACTTGGTTGATAGCATGTCCTAGTACCCTGACGAGGAGGATTGTTGTACATAATAGGAATCACAGGCTTGTGTGGTCCACGCTCATTTATTTACATCACGATGTCATACAGCTGGAATATGCTGACAGTGTGAATTCCCACTGACAAGACTGCGCTGGTGCGAGTGTTTACGTAAACTACAGATCGCCAATCTTCCCTGTACATGTTTAATTTTCCAGTAAAGTTGGTGCAGCTGTTTATCTGTTGTGCTATCAGTTGTGAACATGCAGCCTGCACATGGTGTAGTGAAGAAGAAAGAACAACATTGTACCATGGTTGAGTGCTGCGTGTAACAACAAAAAACTTGATTAAGAGATTAGAGAGTAGCCAACAGTCATGACCTTACGTCTATAAAAGGAGCATTTACCTCTGCAGGACTGTGAAGATCCGGGGTAGAATAGGTCTTCAGCAACCCATACTTGCCGTAAAAGGCGACTATGCTTGTCGTAGAAGGCGACTAATGGGATTGGGTGGTCAGGCTCGCTGACTTGGTTGATACATGTCATCGATCCCAATTGCATGGATGCATGCTCATGATGTCAATCACTGGATTGTCTGGTCCAGACTCGATTATTTTACAGACTGCCGTCATATGGCTGGAATATTGCTGAGTGTGGCGTTAAACAACAAACCAACAAACAAACAATACTCTTCATCAGTTAGAATCAGCATTGTTTTCAGTAAGTTTCTCGTATAGCTTTCTCAATCTGACCCAGCTTGCTTTCATTTCAGAGGTTACAAGCAAAAATTATCAAAATAGTTGATGTCTCCTATGGAGGTGAAAATGGCTTCAACCAAGCAATAGAACTGGCATCGGATGCCTTAGCCAACGTCAAGTTTATACAGGAAAAGAAACTCATAGGTAAGCAGCCTGTGTCATTCAGTCCATGCTGTATTCCTCCTTCACAGAATATTTTGCGGAAATTTCCTCTTGATGCTGAAATGTACTTGTCTTGCAGATAATCACTTTTTGTGCTAGACTCGTGCAGAAATTTGCATTTATTTGCTGCAGAATAAGGCAAATATGCTGCAGAAATGTCATGAAAATCGAATATTATTCCTCACTGTACTAAAGTTGCATGTATGTTTACACATTGTTACCGAAACGAGCAGTCAACATGAATTGTTTTTATCATTTTATGTTAAAATAATTTCAAACGGGCTGTGAAAAAGTGGATATGTTGCTGACTGAGATGTAAAACAACATTCAGTCTGAGTTGAACCCATGCTTGCAGAGAGATGGAAAGTTGATGTGATGTGATGTGACACTTTCACCTACAATTTATTCTTGTCTTTAAGGCCGGTATTTCGATGAGATTTCCCAGGACACAGGCAAGTTCTGTTTTGGTGTTGAGGACACATTGAGGGCGATGGAGATGGGAGCAGTGGACATCCTCATTGTGTGGGAGAACCTGGACATCCAGAGGTTCACGCTCAAAAACCATCAAACTGATGGTAAGCTTCATTACGAGGACAGGTTGGGGATAATCTTTATTTATGGCCATCTCTTGGGCGTTCCGGAAACCTATGATTGTGGGTTTGAATCCTAGATTCACCCGGGTAAAGTTGTCAAGCTTGTCAGCACTTGCTTAGGGTAAAAGTCTTGTAGTAGAACTTACGTGGATAGTCAAGGTTAGAACAAATAAATCCTCAGCAATGTATGCTTGTTGTCAGCAGAGCTCCAGATAAGCTGCGTATCTGCGTGAAATACGCATCAGAAATGCAGAAATACACAGTAAAATATAATCCAAGCGTATCAAATACGCAACGAACATTACAGATACGCTACAAAAATAAAACTTGTGCGTATCATCAAAATATTGTGAAGTAACCCTGCGTATTCGATTAGCAAATCAGCAACATTATTTTGAAATTATAAAGGGGCATTCCGTCAACCTTGCCAAACTCCACGATGACAGTTACGTCATTATCATTTGCCATCACACTTTCTTGTGGAAGTATCGTGGTATTTTTGAGTCCTATAAAGCTCTCGAACCCACACGACACCAGTTTGCAGGGACTAGATGAATAGTGTTTTTAAATATTTAACTTAAATACCCACATGTGTAAAAACTAGTGGGTAACAGAAATTTGAATACGCAGGTAGAATTACTGATACCCAATGATTTTAAAATGCTTGGGTAAAATACCCACAACACCAAAAGCTTATCTGGAGCTCTGTGTCAGAGAAGTTTTAGTGGACCTTGGAGTCATGCAGGCCGTCGTCGTGTAGTTGGAATATTGCTGAGTGCTTTGTCACACAACAGACACTGACAGTATTCACTTAACATGCTTAAGGCCTTAACATATTGATATGATTTATGTATCTTACTGTCAATTTAAGGATCAGTAATTTGGCTGTTGAAAGTGATCTTAATTTTTCAAATGTCTATTTAGAAGAAAATGCAACCAAAGAATTGTATTTGTCATGTTGATAATAACACCGTGATGTTGATCATCCTTTGTTAGCAGCAGCATTTCAATTGATCTTGTAACTTGAAAAAAACATACCCCACCCCCAAAATAGACATTGTTTCGTCATAACTCGGCATCAACCTTACTTTAATGGGGATCAAGGTACATCTACAATGACATCTGAGGAGAGATAAGTTCTTAGGTAAGCCTAGTTTGTGAAACTAGTATGAGTGTTTATTGAACAAAATATTCATTTAGTAAAACATTTTTTTTTTTCAGAGGAGAAAATTATTTTCTTGAAGCCAGAACAGGAGAAGGACAAAACATACTTCACAGATAAGGATGTGAGTATTGTCTTGGGAGGCTTGGGACATGCGCCATTCATTTATGCCTGACAGATAATCCATAATTCATTGTAGCTTGATGGTTATTCTCTTCATTGTGTCTAGGGAGTAGGGGATGATGGTCTGTGTGTTGTCCTGGTTATGGACAGTTAGCTGGAGGACTGCACGGTATTACTGGTACACTGCAACACCCTTTTCACACATGTTATAATATTTTTGTGTGTTATTGCACATTGGATAAAAATATGTAAAAAGTTTTGTTATTGTTTGTATCCTTCTGTGTAAAAGCTACACAGAAATTCATTCACAAATGATGTTTCCTTTCAAAATTGACTGACAAAATGGCCGAAATGCCAAAGTGATATTGCTCTGGTGGTGACAGACCAG
The DNA here is from genome assembly GCF_022045235.1 of Haliotis cracherodii. Lineage (NCBI taxonomy): Eukaryota > Metazoa > Mollusca > Gastropoda > Lepetellida > Haliotidae > Haliotis > Haliotis cracherodii. The sequence continues at coordinate 53,722,064 of NW_027266343.1, read as the reverse complement.
GCTGAGAAATATTTATTTTAATACAGTCAAGTCTCCTTAATCAGACTTTCATTAACACTGACACTAATGATGGGAACCGATTAAATCAGTGCTATTTAGACCCATTAATCTAACAGTCTCGCACTCCAACTCTGACACACCTAATTTGCAACGAATTACCGAAATCACTCATAAATCAGTCTCGTTAATCTGACACAGTGATCAGCGTACTCTGTGGTCATCTGCCCGCGAGTACACATCCCATGTTTTGATGCGAGACGAGTCGGCTTGTAGCTGCATATTACAACAGCTGCAGAGATAAACTTGCTTAACAATAAACAATTAATGAACAATTAGTGTGTGTATCGTTATCTATCGTACAGTTGTCTGATTTTCGATCACGAAAGTTCATACTATTGAATTTTGTTTATCATACATACATGTAACATACTTGTTAATCTGACATAATCATATATGTCAGATTAACGGGACTTGGCTGTATGTGGAAAATAGGATCTGCATGTACAAGAAGTTGTTCCAAGAGTTTGTCATTTTCTATCAGTTTAACTCACTTCCAATTCATAGTGAAAGAGGGGAGGTGTGGTACTGGTAGCCTAGTGGTTAAAGGGCTCGCTTGTCATGCTGAGGGCCCAGGTTTGATTTCCCACATGGGTACAATGTATGAAGCTCATTTCTCAGCGTAAAACCATGCTCGCTCGTAGCAAAAGTGAAACATTGAAACTGGTTCAGAATGACAGCCCTCAAATGCTTTGATTTTAACTTGTCCTCAGTACATTTTAGTAGTCTTAGACTCGCAATCTAGCGTGATAAAACGATGAATAACGTGCCAGAGTTATCTGAAGAAGTCTGGGTCTGAATTGTATATCACCATGGTACATGTAGCATATGCTATATTTGGGAGTACGCTTTCTTAGGATAGTGCATATTCTAGCACCTTTTTGTAAAACCTTTTTGGGGATTCGTACCCACACTGTGATGAGACTAGAACTTGCACTTTAATGAAAAAGTGTAACACAAAATATAACCCGTCACATTTACCACTTTCTAAAAGGCATCATCAATTACGCGATTGTACAGCTGCAGTATTGCTGATTGGGGCATTAATCAACAAACCTTCAGTGCCTATGATGGCGCTGATTACCCGCACTAAGTATTGATTTATGATCAATGATTGTTTCCAGACGGGAGTGGAGCTCGAGCTAGTTGACCAGATGCCCTTACTAGAGTGGTTTGCCAACAACTACAAAAACTATGGTGAGTTATCTCCCTGCCTGCGCAGCACCTCCATACTCAATCATGTTTCAGGAGAATGATTCCTGATATATATAGAATGATAGCTGAAATATTGCTGTGTGCTGTGTTAAACCAGAAACCAACATAACAATATCATGTGATGAATGTTTGTAGAAATTTGATTCTTGGTTTGATAATCTGTCCGGTGTTGCAGGTGCCACACTTGAAATCATTACAGACAAGTCCCAAGAAGGAGCCCAGTTTGTGAAAGGATTTGGAGGCATTGGAGGTAGGAAATGTGGAATGAGAGGCAGGATGGAAAGTTTAAAATCAAACCACTTTTCAAACAATCAATTTTTAAATCATATTTGTTGAAGTAAGAATTTGCTTGCAACCTGGTTGTTTCGTGTAGTGAAATATATACTACTCAAAAGAACTTGAACACCTGATACTTTCAGAATACTATAGTTAATCTCTCATGCCATGACGGATTCACTAGAGTAATGTGAAAGTATCGAATGATCCTTAACTCCTTGTGACTAGTGTGGTGTCCTTTGCATTTGGATACAGTTGGGGGTACCCATGAAGAACTGGGTTAGAATGGGTCTTTGGCAACCAATGCTTGTCGTAGAGGCAACTAACGTGATTAAGTGGTCAGGCTTGCTGACTTGGTTGATACATATCATCATATCTCAATTGCATGGATTGATGCTAGTGATATCAATCACTGAACTGCCTTGTCCAGATTTGAATATTGACAAACTGCTGTCGTATAGCTGGAATATTGCTGAGTGTGGCGTTAAACAACAAACCAAACAAACACAGTGGGATTGGGTTGGTTGTGTAAATATTCGGTTACGTAGGAATATTTTTCTGTCATTTTCACTGTTTATGCCCCCTGTCACTCATGTAAGCTTGTTGTTTGCACCATCTTACTAATTTGCCTTCAGACCGCCTCCGTGGTCTAATGGTAGAGCATCTGCCCAGAGAGCGGAAGGTTCAGGGTTCGATTCCCGGCTGCGTCATACCAAAAGACGTTAAAAGATGGTACTTGTTGTTACCCTGTCTGGCGCTCGGCATTAAGGGGCTAAAACAAGTACTGGTCGGATCAGAGTCAGTATACTGTGTCTGAGTGGGATATTCATGTTAAACTGCGGCATGGTATCTCAGTGAGCTAGCTAGCACTTTAAATCGGCATCAGTCCGGACTAGTACAAGCAGCCACACAAACACACACACGTACATGCACGTTGCTATATAAGTGCAATAATCTTGGACGCGACGTTAAACCCCATTTCACCTCACCTAATTTGCCTTCAGAATGTTTGTGTTGTGATATACTAGCTAAGTTGCTTCTCGCCAACTCAGTGTACATTTGTGTCTTGTTACAGGAATTCTTCGATATCAAGTGGATTTCCAGAGTTTGTCTGCCCAGTTTGAGGACTACGATGACTATGACCTTGATGACTATTAAAGAACTTGTCCCGAAACTTACTGGTGAAGGAAGTTGGCCGCAGGTTCACAAGAACAGTTGTCTGGAACGTTGTTGAAGAGAAACATCTTCTTTAGAATTGTATCTCAGGATCTGCCACGACATTCTAGTGTTACAAACAAGCCATGGCACACCTATACCCTTAATGGGATGTGCAGGAAACAATTGATGGCCAAGCCCATATATTATCAGAAGGGAGATCAGGTCACTTTTGACCCTTTTCTTCTGATCTGTTTAATGTTCACATGTTAAACATTTGAACGGGAACTGAGAAATTCTGTGATCACTTTGTGAATTCAGTTCCATATTTGCTAAAGTAATTAATTTAATATGAAGACTTGTTTGCATGTTAGAAACCTAGCTATGTCAATGTAGGATATGAATTTGTAAACGACCATGAAGCTTAAGGCTATAATGAATAAATTACTAGACATATTAATCTTTGACAAGCAATTTGGGTGTGTAAATTGATGTCAGATTTACTGTATTGAAGAATCTGCTTCGTTAAGATCAATAACTTATAAACATGAAATAAAAAATGACCTCATTTTGAAGATTTGTCATTCAATTTGTTCTCTAAATTCAGTATGTCATTAAAAGAACCTGATTCAACTTAAGCCAAAAACACGTAGTTATGTGACCCTACTGCTGTATGTTGCTATGGTGCAGTGCCTGCATCAAAACAAAGCTGTCGCCTTCAAACTGGGTTCACAATCCAAACTGTAGATTATGTACATTTAGGTTGTAGCTTGCTGGCAATCGGCTCTTTGTCAATCTGTACGCCAAATAATTTGGAAGGTAAATAAAATGGCAGGCGATTTCATTTGCATTCCTAATGGGACTGGAAACTATTTAGCTATGTGGGAAACACAGAAGAAACTTACGTTTTATTCAATGTCAAATTTTCTGGATATGAATCATTTATTAACATTGAACATTCTTATGCAATATTAGTGACATTCTCTTACTTTTTCTGGATCGGTGTGAGAAATTATTGGTTGAGGCTGCTGGACTGAAACATTCTGATGGATATATCGGCCCTCAAGTCGGAGATGGTTCCAAATATATTAATCTTATGGCTGTTTTTAGAAGACAGAATGTGCTTTGAGATTAAGCACAAAACAATTTGCAGATATAAATTATGCGCAGTCTAGTAATTTATTCATGGTCTTGTTGGTAGCTGTTTGTGTTGAGATTCTTGCTTTTGACAAAAACTTTGTACATCCTTATTTCTTTTGTCAAAAGTTGTGGAAATTCTTGTGTGTTATGGGAACGGGATAAGTCATGTTGAAATGCACTGAAAATGAATACATGTAAATTAATGAACACATTTCATCACAACTCGAATCATCAAAAAGCATGGGTTCAATTTTGGGTTGATGTCTTATATCCAGTGGTATCCTAGGGTGTCCTGAAGTATTTTAAATCAAGTCAATTTTACACTCAAGTTCCTCACATTACCATGGCGTCCATGGCCAATTTAGATTCACATTTCATTCTGAGTGGTAAGTTGAGTCACTGGAATATACTAGTGAAAGGGGAGGTAATTGGAAAAGGGGAGGTAATCAGAATATGGCCAAATACCAAGTAGGTTGATTTCGTAGAGTTTTCACTTGAATGAAATTAAATTCTGATTGATTTTCAGCTACTGTTCAGCTGCTTTTCATTTTTTGGTTTTAGTTCATGGGAAATGGTCATTTTTGCCAGACTTCTTTAAAGTTGGGGTAAAGAATTCTTGATATTGTTTAATAAGCGCCTTTGGTACTATGTTAGTGTTTTGTTTCTTTTGATAGTATGTTGTAATTTTCACAGAAGTAGTTTTCCAGCCATTTTTATGAAATACCTCATCTTCAATGCTTTAATAACAATTATTTCTATTAGACAAAATATAACTCAGGAGATTTGTTAATTTGTAGAAATTCCTTTAGAAACACAAATGCAACCATTTATCCTTTGTTACTTTTTTTTCTGACGAGGAAAAGTTTTTTTGGTAAAGTTACTAAATCCCAGAATACATGTGATGCAAGTCTCATGTTGAGAATTGTTTCATTTCAGAATTTGAAGAATAAATCTGAATAATTCATTACCCCTTGTGTATTTATTATTTCCCAATGTTTTGATGAATAGTGCGGATGAATATTTTATGATGGGAAGAAGTCGAAGCTCTAGTATTTCCAGACCATCATTGTGTTTTTTTTCTATTGTACTTTCTTAGGTTTGGCATGACTCTCGAGAACTTGTTGTGAAAGTCGATTCCTGACGATCATTCCACTGGCGACACATGAATGCTGGCAGGCTTTCATTTGGGACACGAACTTGTATAGGCTTGAAAATAAACGGCAATAAATCTTATAGACTTCTTTTTTAATTGAACCTTTTAGGTCCCTAAGTGATAGTTTGCAAATGTAGTCAGTCACACTTGGTACTCTGTCCGGGATTTGGTTGCGTTCTCAGAACGTGACAGATACTGTAAGGACCATGTTTTGTCGATCACCAGTTTTGTCGATAAACAGCTGTCGTGTTATCTTCGGTTATGTTATTTATTACGGATGTAGATCACATGTAATGGTCGAGGAAAACAGTTATCTCCCTTTAAGGTATGTTATGCAATCGGCCAAGATCCATGTTCTATAGTGACAGTATTTGTTCTGTGAATATTTCTTGATATGTAAAGGAATGGCTTGTGGATAATCCATATTTTGACCTTTCAAAAATTGACTAGAATGAAATTATTGGCATGTTTTACTGGATCCTGGCTATCCAGTTATCTCATACTTGCTTGTGTTACTGTTGACGGAGCCTGATCTGATGTAGTCTCTGGTTAGACATGAAATAACGTATAAGATCGTATCTGCGGGATAGGTATCCACTTTGACATCACGTCTAAGGCCGGACTTGGTTCATTCATTGGCTGACAAATGACTAAGGGAAAAAAAACATCATTATTAATTTGTATTGATCAGCTGCATGGGAATGGTTGAACATCGATATAATGAATAATTTTCTTAAATACAGTGAAACCTTGTTTGTCCATACCCCTTTTAAGTGGATACCCTATATTCCGAAAAATTGTTGGGGTGTCTATTGTAAAGGGACAAAACTCATAACGTTAATCTTGACGAAATAACTGGGGACAGTACCCCGGATTTACAAGGTTTCTCAGTAGAGAAAAATTCCAAACAACTTCTCTAAACAATTGATTTAAGAAAATCTAAGCTATGTCTGGAAGCAAAAAACTTTTGATTTTAGACTGATTCTAAATTGCAGTTCTATGACAATGTTATTGTCGTTCCATAATTTGGTTGTACTTCCAAGTTATATGTTACGTTTACATCGGCAGTTTGAAAGTTGAAATGTAAATAAAACTATTGGAACAGTGTGATATGGCATAACCAGTTTGAAACTCGGTTTCAGCGTTTGTTTTCACAACCAATATTTTTAGTCATTTCCAGGCTGAAATTATTGATTAAAAACATGGAAACTCAAATCAACTGATCATAGATTTGCTTTGAGTTTCTTTAAATTATTTTGAGCTTGTCAAATAGGGTTGGTTTTTGGCTGAGCTTTCATGCTTCGGTATGCAGGTGGCCAAAACTGGTGACACCTCACTGGACATATGTGGTTTAGTTTTTTAGAATGGGCTTCGAGTTTTGAGGGTGCATGATCAGATTTTCATGTTTCTGTTTATTTCATCTGACCTATCTGATGTAGGAAAAATTAAAATCTGGCCTGTGTTCGGCATGTCTTGTGTGCATAAGGTCACACATTTTTAATATTATGTTTCACAGACTTCTGTCGAAATAAAAAAAATAATAAAATAGCTGTGTCAATCATGTATTTATTTGTATTAAAGTCATTCAGCGTGGAGTTAAAACTGCAGCTGGCTATTATTTTATATTGTGTAAGAGGGTCAATATTACTTACGGGAGACAATGAAAATAAGTATTTGAATGATAAATTTATTCCTTTTCAAGATGCTTTTTAGTAAGGGTGGAGGGCCTGTGAAACGATAATTAATTAAAAATGTGTGGTTCCACCCCCCCCCCCCTACCACCCAAGTCTGAGTGAAAGTATCCATTGCATTTGGTGAAAACCGATGTTAAGTTCTCACCGGGAATACTGGTAAGATATCACTATGCCGAGTTTTGGGGATTAACCTATGTATGCACAAAACAGATATGCCACAATCAGAAGCTCATGTCTATAAATGAGGGTAAAATTATGTAAATTGATGACAAAAAAAATCTTTAGATAATTGAGCATGGATGAACTATTTGTATTTAGAATATGACCAAAATTCACATGTTAAAACTGATGATGCACTCTCATATTCATATTTACTTTTGTAATTGTGAATCAATGTGTATTTAAAGGTTGCTCTTGTTGCACTCTTTTTTAAGAGTTGTCTTCCTTTCACTTGGCAGAAAGGCTTGATTTTAGTGGTGGAATGGTGATTGGCATTTCTAAATTGTTTAATGTCAACCTTTTGGGATTATTCATGCCATATATTTTGGCAGAAACAAAATATTGCACTTAAAGTGAGCTGCATATATATAGCTTTTGGACCGATGTATTGGTAGTCATGCAAGTTATTGTATATATATATAGGGTATCATTAAGTCAGATTGGTTTGGGTATAGAACTCCAATTGCTGAAACAATTCCCCCAAAATTGTTCAATTTCACCTGACAAAATTCTATAAATAAAATTAAGTTTTTGTACGCTTTTGTTCTGTTGCCTTTTTTGCTTTGTTCACAACACAAGAGGCGTTATCAGACTAATCAATGGATGACAATGCAACCAGATCAAGGAGTATCAACTTCAAACACACAGTAATGTAACGAGTACTTTTCGGTGTTAAAACCTAACTCCCTCACTTACTCTGGACCACCTGATGTGTAGGTACTTAAACAGTTTGGGAAACAATGACTGAAGACAGAATGAGGTGAGGTGAAATGGGGTTTAACGTCGCGTCCAAGATTATTGCACTTATATAGCGACGTGCATGCACGTGTGTGTGTGTGTGTGGCTACTTGTACTAGTCCGGACTGATGCCAATCTTATAGTGCTAGCCCACTTAGATACCATGCCGCAGTTTAACATGAATACCCCACTCGGACACAGTATACTGACTCCGAGCCGACCAGTACAACAAGTACTATATTATAACGTCTTTTGGTATGAAGTGGCCGGGGATCGAACCCTGGACCTTCTGTTCTCTGGGCGGACGCTCTACCACTAGACCATGGAGGCGGTCGAAGACAGAATGAAGAGTTCTGAAGCTGTAAAATTTGCTGTCCAGAGTTGCAGCCCATTGGTGTGCCAGGATTAGCTGATTATGTGCCTTGGTTTGTCAGTACTGTACACATGCTCATGGGTTTCATCAAGGAAGGAAATTTTTTATATGCATTACTTTTGGTTTTTCTTCCACATTAAGCAGACACACCATGACATCACAAACATACTGAACAAAAGTAGTCAGGGATCATCAAATATTTTTATATAGCATTCACATTTAAATAAATTCTTCAAAACAAAAAAGTCCCTGAAAATATCCATGATCCCTCACTTTTTTTTTGTTCAGTGAGATTCGGGTTAAATTTGGTCCAACCTATCCTACACTGCAAGTTGTTCTGACTCTGACTTGGCCAATTGCTTGTCATCTTGGCCTGATGATGTATACGGTAGTTGTTAATGTTTTCAGTTACTGAGATGGTTTTTTACAGGCCACAGTAATAAAGATTGAATAATGCATTACGCAGCATTCTCTCTCTCTCTCACTCTCACTCAACTACCCATAAAAATCAACTTAGGTAGTTGTTTTTTTTGTTTAGTTTTTTTTTTTAAATAAAAAATACTCTTTAATTATTAATCTTATTGCATATTTTATGAATTATTAATCTTAGAGACCGTTCATTTATTTTAGGGGCGGGTGGGTCAGAAGAAATCAGGAGGCTCATGAAAAATATATGACAGTCACTAAGGGAGGGTCATGAAAAAATAATAATTGATAGGAACCAGGTGCTGGGCCCCTTTGCACAAAGCGATCTTGGAGTAGTGATTATTTTGTATGTGTGTTATGATTGACAAGGTGCCAAAATAGTTATTTAAACAAATACCTGTCAACATATTGAAGGAGTGAAAGGGTTTTATGTCACTTTTAGAATGTTCCAGGTTTGTTAGGGCAGGGGTACACTACATTGGATCCCTGGGGGCAGCTGTGTTAGGGCAGGGGTACCCTACATTGGATCCCTGGGGGCAGCTGTGTTAGGGCAGGGGTACATTACATTGGATCCCTGGGGGCAGCTGTGTTAGGGCAGGGGTACATTACATTGGATCCCTGGGGGCAGCTGTGTTAGGGCAGGGGTACACTACATTGGATCCCTGGGGGCAGCTGTGTTAGGGCAGGTCTACACTACATTGTACTCTAGGGGCAGTTGAACTCTGGTCTTAGGCATGACGTGCCAAAGCTTTAGCCAGGAGGCTATCTCTCCACTGTTGTCTACATACTGAGGGTTTACAGCAGCCTGTGATGGCAGCCTGAACCCCAGACTTGTGTGACTTGGCTGATTGTGTGCATGTCACTACACAATCTCAATGAAATCAGATCTTTGTTCTTTGAGTCTTGAGAGAGAGTATGTTTTCACTCTGCTTTTAGCGATATTCCAGCAATATCACGGCGGGGGACACCAGAAATGGGTTTCACACATTGTACCCATGTCGGGACTCGAACCCAGGTCTTCAGCGTGACGAGCGAACGCTTTAACCACTAGGCTACCCGACCGTCCACTGAGTCTTGAGGACATCCCAATGTAGGCCACGTCAGACCGACCTTTCGCAGGCTTTGACCGACCAATGAAATGACTGACACGAAGTCGACATTAGCCAACCAGAAGACAGCTTTCTCATGCTTTACAGCACTAGTTTCATACTGGCGACTACACTTCTAGACAAATTTTCGATTAAAAATTTGAAAACAAAACAAAAGAAAGTTCTGGAGTGATTAATGGCTATGGTTTTATGCTGCTTTTAGCAATATTCCAGCAATATCACAACGGGGGACACCAGAAATGGCCTTCACACATTGTACTCATGTCAGGAATCAAACCCCGGTCTTCGGCTTGATGGACGCTTCAACCACCAGCCTACCCGACCGCCCCTGAACATTCTGGAATGGATAATAGATGGCCTAACTTGTATAGATTCAGGTGTAAACCCAATAACTGTCATTCAGAAAACCCAATGTTAAAGTTGTCAAGGTTCCAAGATCAGAAAACACATTCTAGCTGTCACTTTCCTGATCTGGAAAGCAAAGCTCTGATTGGTCAGATGAAAGGCCGTTCTGACGTGACCCGTAATGGGATGTCCTCAGATCTTTGTTCAGCGGTAGCGAGAACTAAGATCTGATTTTAATGAGAATGGTCATCACTCAGACAACATGGATTGTTGCAAATGCTTTTAACCCCTGGTTTGCCTGGTCCAGATTCAAACATTTACAGGCCGCTGTGATGTAGCAGGGATATTGCTAACTGATGATCGTCTCACTCAAATGAACAACAGAACAAAGACTTGAGAAATTAAATCCTTTAAATGTTACCATTTGGTTGCAAACAAGTCAAATTATGTACAACGTCAAAGTATAGTCAATTTGTTCCATTAGAACATGTATACCAACAATCCACTGTACATATTACTATGTACAAAACCCTAATGCTTCATTAACTGTTGGGAAAAAGGTGCCGTTACACTATGGCAAGAGTGAGTAAGTGAGTGAGCATCTTCCCGAGGCAAGGGTGTTGATAAAAGTCTTGTTTCCACCCTTGCCGAACTAGGCTGGAATTTCTGGGCTTGGCCGTAGCACCACCAGTGGCTTTTACGAGTTATGTCCCTTCTGTGTCCCTCCTATTGACCAATCAGGTTGCTTAAAACAAAATGGCAGCGCCAAGTCATGATGATCTGATTCATAATCAAGATGTATTTTGTAATAAAGCGGGTCTTACCCTCAGAAGTGCATCAAATCACTTGAGCACCTTGATAAAAAACATGTAAAAATTTGGAAAATAGCTGTCAACGCCCAGTTGGCATGTTACACATGCTTTGTAAATGTTTACAAACAAGATTTCTAGTTCATTACGTAATTTTGATTGGACTATGCATAGACTCGCTAGTCTAGCCAAAATGAAACACCAGAATTCCAGTCTAGTTTGGCAAGGGTGGAAACTGGACTTTTGTGTTTGGAAGATGGTGAGTGAGTGAGTTGGGTTCAACACTGCATGAACATTACATCATTGCATGTCAGCTTCGGAGGAAAGCCCGTTTGACACCAGTCATATATGTTTACCCAATATCCGGATGAGGCTTTGATTGCAACCTCTGGATCAAAGGACCCTATGGGGCACCACTCAGCATGCAAATATGGCACCTTAGACCATTGGGACATGTGAATAGCATGGAGCCATTCAACACCAAGCCACAATCTAGGGTGTAATCTCATGCATAAGAACCCCTTGCATCATAACCAAACACTTGTTCAATCGGGTCGGGCTCGATGACTTGGTTGATGCATGTCATTGATCCCAATTGCGTAGATCGATGCTAATGATATCAATCACTGGATTGTCTGGTCCAGACTTTATTATTTGCAGACTGCTCTCATAAAGCTGGAATATTGCCGAGTGCGGCATTAAACAACTGTCAAACAGGTGTACTGACTGGAAAGATTGACTTGAAAATGTAATAATGAGACTGAAGATTATTAACTCAATCCATATGGTTATGTGGCAGCACAGATTGTTGTAAGTACATTTGTGGCGATTGTTAGTGGCAGTACATGATTGAAACGTTCATAAAATGCTTAATGCTGCCGTGGCCACATTTTAATAGAAAGAGTGATTAGAGTTAGAGTTGGAGTGTGGTTGTTGTATTGCCTGTTTTGATTGTCAACCTAAAACTGTTGGTTCAATATAATTTATTGATTATCCATTATCTTGCGGTCATTTACTGACTGCACAATCAGTTCTGTATGTCAGGTGAGTGAGTGAGTGAGTTGGATTTAACTCCGCTTTTAACATTATTCCTGTTTTATCACGGCGTGTCAGCTTAATGTGGGAGGAAAGCCCGAAGTGATGCAGGTCTAAGACTTTTACCACTTCGGTGAAACCCATGAGGACGGGTATGGTGCTGACAAACCTAGAAACATACTTGGGGCGAACCGGGATTCGAACCCACAATCATAGGTTTCTGGTGTGCCAAAGTGACGCAACTCTGCACAGCGAATCGCGTCGCCTTAGAGGACTCTGCCACACGTGCCCCTGTATGTCAGGTGAGGTGAAATGCATTCAAGATTATTGCATATTGCACTAATATAGTGACGTGCATGCAAGTGTGTGTGTGTGTGTGTGTGTGTGTGTGTGGGTGTGTGTGTGTGTGTGTGTCTGCTTGTACTATAGTCCGGACTAATGCCGATTTATAGTGATAGCACACTGAGATACCATGCTGCAGTTTAACATGAGACACAGTATACTGACTCTAACCGACCAGTCCTTGTTTTAGCCCCTTATTGCCGAGCGCCAGACAGGGTAACAACAAATACCATCTTTTAACATCTTTTGGTATGATGTGACCGGGGATCAAACCCCGGACCTTCCACTCTCCGGGCAGACGCTCTACCTCTAGACAACAGAGGCAGTCCGAGTTCTGTACGTACAGATTTCAGGGTTAACCTTTGCCATTTCAATTGGAAATCACCTCGTAACAATATATCTTTATTTCCAGAGCTTATGAGAAAATTAGCCCCTCAATACAATTTCCATACATCTCAAGGGGACTAAAATGCTATTTTCTAGGCTCTCAGGCCAACTGCATAAGCAAAACATGTTGACAGGAAAATAGTTTAATTAAATAAAATTCTCATCCTCAGGTACCACATTTTCCCCCAAATAAAAACAGGTTTTCGCAAGTTTTTGCCCTATCACCATCCAACCTAGGGAATGAAATAAGGGTGTCTTAAGGATTGTGTGAGTGAGTGAGTTGGGTTTAACGCCGCTTTTCACAGTATTTTAGTTATGTCACAGCGTGTCACTTAATCACTTAATGTGGGAGGAAAGAAAGCCTGAAGTGATGCAGGTCTCAGACATTTACCACTTGAAACCCACGAGCACGGGTATGGTGCTTACAAACCTAGAAACATAATTAAATAAAATTCTCATCCTCAGGTACCACATTTTCCCCCAAATAAAAACAGGTTTTCGCAAGTTTTTGCCCTATCACCATCCAACCTAGGGAATGAAATAAGGGTGTCTTAAGGATTGTGTGAGTGAGTGAGTTGGGTTTAACGCCGCTTTTCACAGTATTCTAGTTATGTCACAGCGTGTCACTTAATCACTTAATGTGGGAGGAAAGAAAGCCTGAAGTGATGCAGGTCTCAGACACTTACCACTTGAAACCCACGAGCACGGGTATGGTGCTTACAAACCTAGAAACATAATCGGGGCAAAGCGGGATTCAAACACACAATCATAGTTTCTGGCATGCCCAAGGGACGCAACTCTGCACAACAAATCATGGCGCCTTAGACAACTTGGACACTCGTACCCGCAGTGTGTCTTAAGGAGAAATATCCTGAATATTATCATGATGCGTGTGTTTGTTGTTTAACGCTACATTCTGCAATATTCCAGCCATACAACAGCAGTCTGTAAATATCGTCTGGACTGTTATACTTTAAAAACTGAAAAGTTATATCACCCTATGAAATGCTGAATGAAATATTGGTTACTTGAGTGTTCACCAAATTTCTGAATCATCTGTATGGATGCATGTGATACGTCAGTCACGTGTACCCACTGATGGTTGATCCCCAACTTGCTTCCATGAAAATATAAAGTATCATATTGGCAGCTCGTTATATTATAAGTACAAAATGAAACAATCATAAACCTACAGTCAAGTCTCGTTAATCCGAAACTTATTAATCCGACAATCGGTTTTAGCTGACACTTATGATGGGAACCTATTAAGTCAGTGCTATTTAGACCCATTAAACCGACAGTCTCGCACTCCTACCCCGACACACCTAATTTGCAACAGTCTCGTTTATCCAAACACAGTGATCAGCGTACTCTGTGGTCATCTGCCCATGAGTACACAGCCCGGTGATGAGAGACGAGTTGACGAGTAGCAGCATATTTCAACGGCTGCAGAGATAAACTTGCTTAACAATAAACAATTACTGCTTTAAATAAACAAAACAGGATTAATCACACGCCTAGATTACCTCGATCTCATTAAAATCATATATATGGTGTATGAGGGTGACATGTAACACAGTTTGTACAGACAGTCGAACCACTCCTCCAGGTCCTCACGTTTGACACGAAGTGCAACTGAATATTGGAAAATACTGTTTTCTGCTTGTATGTACACTATTTCAGTATTTGACTCAAACCTACTAAATATGTTTCAGGTGGGATTGATTTCAGTGTCTTTGATGACGAAAAGTGCAATATTTTATGTACTGTATCGTGTATTGTATCGCAACTTGCTATTGAAATATGTCTCGTATTACAGCAAAGTGTATCAATGAGTGAGTGAGTGAGTGAGTGAGAGTGAATATGGCTTTACGCCGCTTTTAGCAATATTCCAGCAATATCACGGCGGGGGACACCAGAAATGGGCTTCACATATTGTACCCATGTTGGGATTCGAACCCGTGTCTTCGGCATGAAGAGCGAACGCTTTAACCACGAAGCTACCCGACTGCCCGTGTATCAATCAAGCCAACAGGGACCAACCATTTGATGTTCGGATAATATTTGATTAATGGTCTGAAGCAGTGATCAAAAATAATATCCTGTACAAAATTGTGGCGTTTTTGTATGTTATTAAATATGAAATACAATAATATTCAAAACATCCACAGCCAGAATATTAAATGGTTGGTCCACTACAGATAAGGGTTGTGGCTTCACAGGTGGCAGCCATTGTAACTGGCAAATAACCAAAAGTCATTTTCTTAATCATAATTATGCAAAGTAATTGTGACATGTGTTGTGATCATACAATGAATTATGTTTAATTACAGAGTTCAGAATCAGAAACCATCCTCCTCCTCCTCCTCCTAACAGCCATCCATCACCACACACACACATACCTGCCCATTATCAATAAAATATGAGTTTCCCCGAAGATGTCCAGAGTTATCAACTAAGTGAGTGAGTGAGTGTGTATGGTTTTACGCCACTTTTAGCAATATTCCAGTAATACCACGGCGGGGGACACCAGAAATGGGCTTCACACAATGTACCCATGTCGCGAATCAAACCTGGTTCTCCGGCGTGACGAGCAAACGCTTTAACCAGTAGGCTACCCGACCGCCCCTAATCAACTAAGCGCTGAGGACAAAACTATATGCTCCCAACCCAGACTTACAATTTCTGCTATTACAGGGGCCTGGTTCCGAAACAAACTATCATCACCTCAGCTCAAGAACAATTCCCTCATCTACATTTTAAGTATTCTTGCATTTTGACTGAGTGAGTTCGGGTTAACACAATCACCCATGACCGGTGGATCCTACCACGTCTAAGGGACATAACTATACAGTGAATGTAAGAGTTAAAGCCCACATGATCTCATGTCCCTCTTGCATGTTGTGGGCTCCCGTGGAGTGACATTTATGTAGAAGTATGATGCAAGTATGGTCCAGCTCTTGACACTCTAAGTTTACAAATCTGACAACCCCAAACTGCTTGTTCAAATTCGTCAAACGCAAAATTTCTACATAATAAAATGAATAATGTAAAAAAACCAAAGCAAAAAACTACAGAATGTACTGAAAACTTTAAAGTGATGCATGGTGCTGGTGCTGGTGCAGGATCCCAGCATGACTATGTCTGTGATTCTTTTGTTAAATAATATCTTGGTCCTCTGGCACTATGTCTGCGCTAAAATGATCTATATTTGCTAAGGCCAGAACAGTTGGTTTTTTTTCATTATACAGACAACGCCAAGGTGAGGGGGGCCAAAAACATAAAAAATGATTAAAAAAAACAACAAAAACATTATTGCAAGAGATGATTCAAGATCTAATAGTGTGAATGTTTAGGTAATATTCTTACTAATCTTAAGATTCAGGATGTTTTCTAATCGGTAACATTCAATCAAAAAAATATTTTAAATTTTTCTCCTAATTTTTTTGCAGTTTCAATAAAAATAATGTTAAGGGCAGTATGATCGATAAAACAAGCAAAGAAATTAATCTGGCATGAAACATTGAATCTGACACCCAAGAAGCTCTTTTTTTCACACCAAAATAAAAGAGTCTATACCTCTATAAATTTTCAACAGTTGTTACCTGAGAACATCAATATGTTGTTATTTAGATGACCGACACTCAATGTTCCTTAAAATATAGGTTAGTTTTACAACATGCTCAATGCACTAACAATATCGTCTCAAGAAAGTATTGCATTTGATTGTCCAGGTGAACACATCATCAAACAACACACCAACTGTTTGGTATCCAAATGTCATGGCATGTGAATATGAGAAGTCTGACGACTCTTCACATTATAGGAAGATGATCCACAGTTCAGCATGTTGTGCCAGGCCCTCCCTTTCTGTTGAATGCCAGATGTTGTGCAATGCTCTCCCTTTCTGTTGAATGCCAGATGTTGTGCAACGCTCTCCCTCTCTGTTGAATGCCAGATGTTGTGCAACGCTCTCCCTCTCTGTTGAATGCCAGATGTTGTGCAACACTCTCCCTCTCTGTTGAATGCCAGATGTTGTGCAACGCTCCCCTCTCTGTTGGATTCCACATGTTGTGCCACGCCCTCTCTCTGTTATATGCCACGCCCTCCCTCTCTGTTGAATGCTGCATGTTGTGCCACACCCTCTCTGTTGAATGCCACATATTGTGCTATGCCCTCATTCCCTGTGGAATGTCACAAGATGTTGTGTCATGCCCTCAGTGTCTGCTGAATGTCACAAGATGTTGTGTCACGCCCTCAGTGTCTAGCGAATGTCACAAGATGTTGTGTCATGCCCTCAGTGTCTAGCGAATGTCACAAGATGTTGTGTCACGCCCTCAGTGTCTGCTGAATGTCACAAGATGTTGTGTAACGCCCTCAGTGTCTGCCTAATGTCACAAGATGTTGTGTCACGCTCTCAGTGTCTGCCTAATGTCACAAGATGTTGTGTCACGCTCTCAGTGTCTGTTAAATGTCACAAGATGTTGTGTTTCTCCTTGTACCTCTTCCGGGCTGCCTCATACATGGCTTTCTTTCTGTCTTCTAAAGACATCTGGCGGTTTCCTGCATTACGTCCGAAATTGTCCGACTTGAACGTCAACTGTGATGGCTGGAATGAAGAGTGAAGCAGTTGTCAATACTGAAAAATTGCTGAGTGTGGTGTTAATCACGAAACAAACAACCCAAAACTTTCTCTGGCTTTCAACAGATATGAATGAACAATTATTTAGGGTGGTGTGAGCCCAAACACCAATATATTATAGTTATATAAACCTTCAGATCTATTAACCCACCTCATATGACTAACATGGGCGATTTATCAACTTTGGTTAGACCCACACACACTGGTGTGGCACAAATGTTAACTTTCGTTAGGTGAGGTGATGTGAAATGGGTTTAATGTCCAAGATTATTGCACTTATATAGCGACGTGCATGCACGTGTTTGCTTGGCTGCTTGTTCTTGTCCGGACTGATACCGATTAAAAGTGCTTGCTCACTGAGATACTATGCTGCAGTTTAACATGAATATCCCACTCAGACACAGTATACTGACTCCAAGCCGACCAGTCCTTGTTTTAGCCCCTTAATGCCGAGCGCCAGACAGGGTAACAACAAGTACCATCTTTTAACGTCTTTTGGTATGACGAGGCCGGGGATCGAACCCCGATCCTTTAAATCTCCGGGCGGACGCTCTACAACAAGACCACGGAGGCGGCCCGTTTACCCCTGAGCACAGGTATGGTGCCATATCAACTTTGGTTTTAACACAGGTAGGGCACTATATCAACTTGAACATGTTCTTACACAAACTGTCTGTTGAGTTGGGGGTGATACTGAGTTCCCATCGGGGGCCTGTACTTCCTCGGGGGTGAACTCAACATTCCCCTCCAGAATGTTGGTGATGACAACGTCCACATCTTCACACCTGTCTGAAACACACATCAAAATTGTCTAAAACACACATCACACATGTCTGAAATACACATCACACCTGTCTTAAACACACATCAAACCTGTCTGAAACACACATCAAACCTGTCTGAAACACATATCACACCTGTCTGAAACACACATCACACCTGTCTGAAACACACATCACACCTATCTGAAACACACATCACATCTGTCTGAAACATACATCACACCTGTCTGAAACACACATCACATCTGTCTGAAACACACATCACATCTGTCTGAAACACACATCAAACCTGTCTAAAACACACATGAAACCTGTGTAAAACACACATTATACCTGTCTAAAACACACATCAATCCTGTCTGAAAGACGCATCAGACATGTCTAATACACACATCACACCTGTCTGAAACACACATCACACTTGTCTGAAACACACATAATACCTGTCTAAAACACACATGAAACCTGTGTAAAACACACATTATACCTGTCTAAAACACACATCAATCCTGTCTGAAAGACGCATCAGACATGTCTAATACACACATCACACCTGTCTGAAACACACATCAAACTTGTCTAGAACACACATCAATTCTATCCAATATACACATCATAAATTTCAATTTTCACTACAGTCTGTGAATGTTGTATCCACATCAAAAAGATAACTGTCAGTGATGATACATTATCAGAGGGAGTGATTTGAGATTAATACAGACACAGCTTATCAGACCATAGTGGGAGAAAATGCCAAAGTGATGCATGTTGTTTCTACGTTGACAAAACCATAAACCACAGGTAGAGTGCTGATAAACGATCCTCATCAGGGCAAATCTGGGATTCAAACCCATGATCATAGGATCCTGGCAGCCCTAAGGGACACAACTCTGCACAGCAAATTGCAGCTGCTTAGATGGCTAGGTCACCTATGCCCTAATGGAATGTGAGACATGTTGCTTTCATTTACCCAGCTCAGCTATGATTGTGGCAATAGGGACATGAGGCAGGACAGTCTTCACTTGATCTACCATGACCTTGACCTCCGGAGCTACTGAGATCGGATCAGCTGTGACTGGTGGTGACGGGACTCCTTGAGATTGTTGTTTAGCTGCCGGAGCTTGTGTTATTTCAGCAGCTGAAGAAAATTGATTCTGTTGTCAATACAATCATGAATTCTTGAATCATTAGTTCAAGAAAATTGATAAAAATAAACTTCCCATAAACATTACAAAAGTAGTTGTTGAGGAACGTTGTGTATAGGTTAGAGCCCGGTTGATGGGCAATATAGTTATTATATCATACATTTATATATACGGCAGGTATCAAGGTACTAATAGTTGCTCAAATGTGGTTTTATTTGTTATGTTTGCAGTCCAGTTATCATTCTCAACTCCCAGGGGAGTATACAACCCAAGCTGACTATGGGTGCAAGAGGGTTTTTACATCCACCTCACATATTGGGTATCCATTCCCTGCTGGGTGAACAGAGGCACATTTGAACTAAGTCACTTGCCCAGGCTGACACGACACATTTTGACACTTGTGTCTCGGGTGCATGTATGTATTTGTGTTTCCACCATTCGTTCATCTACCGTCGGATGAGTAGGTTCTTCTGAGTGTACAGGGTGAATGTATACACTATGGACTGTCATCTGTTGAGGTCCATAAATACATAAACATATTGAAATCAATTCTAATCAGTAAATATGTCAGAAATAAAAACTTCACAAAAATCTGATTTAATCATCAACACGCCAAAAACTGGACACAATAATATAAAATCAGTGTCATCGTTCAGCTCAATAATGCAACACAAGCCCCTCCCATTCTATTGTCACCCAATCAGGAAACAGTAGTCCGTTAGTGGGCGTGACCTGACATTTATTAAATATTTTTTTTAAAACAATAAAAACAACTGCAAGGATAGCCAATCAAATACCAATCACATGCATTTTACATATTGTGATTTAAAAATTCTTTTAGACCAATCAGAATCGAGTATTTTGGGGGGTTCACAAGATCTACTTATGTTTGACCAGTGGTCGATAGTGTGAACAACAATCCATGCTGAGACATGTTGCAAATGTCATAGATGGAAGTGCAAAGTCAAATCCTAACAAGCATGAAATACTCATATCCTCCACCAATATGACATGTCCGGTTATGTGCAAGGCATTAGCACTCCAGAAACGAGCACTACTGCCATTTTCAGTCAAAGTCTAAGTTGTTGCCATGGAAACTAAAAACTTATCAAAAATCCCAAACTGTGTAAAGTTTGGTTAAGATATCTATCATGTTTTTTTAGTTCTGCTCCGGAAACGAAATGGGACAGCCGGAAGGACAGACAGCCCCGATTCCTATATCCCCCTTCCGCTTCGGATGATTATGATAATCATGCTGCCACACTTACTATTATTAGGCACTGGTGTAGCTGGCAAGGGGTAAGACTGCCTCTTGAGGTAGTCAGTTTTATCTGAGTGGGTGTACGAGGTAGCTGCGACACCCAGACTTCGACACATGTTTTGTCGGACTCTTTCCGAAAACTCTTCACATAACTCAGCTTCCTTCTTCTCAGTCACTGGCAAATATCTGGAACACGTGGCAAAGTGGTTTTTCATGTTATCAAGGGAGTGAGTATGGTTTTACAGTTTTAGTAACATTCCAGCAATATCAGGGCGGAGGGACACCAGAAATGGGCTTCACACATTGTCCCCATGTGGTGAATAAAACCCGGGCCTACGATGTGACCAGTGAATGTTTTAACCACTAGGCTACTCCACCGCCCATCATGTTATCAAGAGATGAGTTTACAGAATAAATACAATACTGTTTCAAATGCTAACCATGGAACATTTAGTGATAGGTTTCTGTAGATACACGCAATGACGCTCACCTCAAGTGGCATCCATTCTTCAACCACATGAATTAAATAAAAAATGATGACTTTGAAGTTTTGTATATACAGTAAAAAGTTCTTATTTTAAATTTTATTTCTAATACCAGCATATACATGATATAGAAGTGGATTGTTTTATGAAATAATACAACCTTACTTAGTTATGATAAATTGTGGTAGAAGTAACGGTATAACCTCAAGAAGTAGAGCATAGAACATTGTCATAGCTTGCACTTTATGAGTCCACTTGCAAGGTATTATTATTATTATAAACATTATTATTATTGCGGTGCACCAATATTTCAGTGAATCTTGCCTTATCCAATGTAAGCTACAGCCTATGCCATAGGGTTAGTGAGTGAGTGAGTTGGGTTTAATGCCGCTTTTAACAGTATTCCAGTTATATCGCGTTGTGAGGGAGGAAAGCCGGAAGTGACGCAGGTATCAGATGTTTACCACTTCGGTGAAACCCACGAGCACGGGTATGGTGCTGACAAACCTAGAAACGTAATCGAGGCGAATCGAGATTCGAACCCACGATCATAGATTTCTGGCGTGTCCAAAGGACGCAACTCTGCACAGCGAATCGCGGCGCCTTAAGACGACTGGGCAACCCGTGCCCCCCATAGGGTTAGAACATCTGTTGTACAATGCCTGCTGTAATTAAGATGTGTGACCTGACTAACATGTTTATTTTCTTCAATTCTTGTTTAACGACACATTCAGCAATATTCCACCATGATGGTGGGCTGTAAATAACCAGACAATCTCGTGATTGACATTATGAGCATCAATCTATGCATTTGGGATACGATGACATGCATAAACCACGTCAGCTAGCTTGACCACCCGATCCTGTTAGTCAGCTCTTATAACAAGCATGGGTTGCTGAAGACCAATTCTAACCCAGATCTTCACAGGGGTCAGCATGGGTAGTTGAAGACCAGTTCTCACCCTGATCTTCATGGGGCAGACATGGGTAGCTGAAGACCAATTCTAACCCGGATCTTCATGGGGGACAGGCATGGGTAGCTGAAGGCCAAATTCTCACCCAGATCTTCACAGGGGTCAGCATGGGTAGTTGAAGACCAGTTCTAACCCAGATCTTCATGGGGGACAAGCATGGGTTGCTGAAGACCCATTCTAACCCAGATCTTCATAGGGGACAAGCATGGGTAGCTGAAGGCCAGTTCTCACCCTGATCTTCATGGGGGACAGGCATGGGTAGCTGAAGGCCAATTCTCACCCGGATCTTCATGGGGGACAGGCATGGGTAGCTGAAGGCCAATTCTCACCCGGATCTTCATGGGGGACAGGCATGGGTAGCAGAAGGCCCATTCTAACCCGGATCTTCACAGGGAACAAGCATGGGTTGCTGAAGATCAATTCTAATCTGGATCTTAACAGGGGGATAGCCTAGTGGTTAAAGCGTTCGCTCGTCACTCCTAAGACCAGGGTTCGTTTCCCGACATGGGTACAATGTGTGAAGCCCATTTCTGGTGTCCCCCGCCATGATATTGCTGGAATATTGCTAAAAGCAGCATAAAACCATACTCACTCACTCTTCACAGGGGACAAGCATGGGTTGCTGAAGACCAATTCTAACCCAGATCTTCATGGGGGACAGGCATGGGTAGCTAGAGGCCAATTCTAACCCAGATCTTCATGGGGGACAAGCATGGGTTGCTGAAGATCAAATCTAACCTAGATCTTCACGGAAGAGGTACTGTTACTTAATACCGTGTTCCTGAACTATGTTGTGTTATTGTGACCCAAATCTTCACTGGGGGACTAACATGTACCCTTGATAGCATGATTTGTTTCTAATGCAATAAACAAGCACTTGTCTGGTCCAGATTCTAGCATTTGCAGCCTATAGTGACGTTACCACATTACAATAACTCACAAACATATACCAACTGTCAGCCATGTAACAGCTGAGAGCAAACAGTCTGAAGGCCACCAGTTATACTGACTATATTCCAGCTATCCATGAAGCCACGCCACGTTCAATATTGACATGAGGACCTAGCTACTCGTAAACACCACAGAAACAACTCACCGTAATTTAAATATTGTGTATGGAACAAAAAGGCACCAGAAAAGGTCACTCCACCAAGCACTCTTGACTGTGGACTGAAACATAACGAAAACAGGGTACTGATAATACAGCCATCTTGGGAACTCCACTATATACTAACATCAACTAACATCATGATGTTTTGTTTGTTGTTTAATGCCGCACTCAGCAATATTCCAGCTATATGACGGCGGTCTGTAAATAATAGAGTCTGGACCAGACAATCCAGTGATAGATATCATGAGCATCGATTCAAGCAATTGGATCAATGACATTGGATCAACCAAGTCAGCGAGCCTGACCACCCATTCCCGTTGGTTGCCTCTTACAGCAAGCATGGGTTGCTGAAGACCTATTCTAACCCCTGATCTTCATGGGTCACATCATGATGTAACAACAGCTGATGATGTACAATTTGTGTGACTGTTGTAGACACTTACAGCTAGGGCTAGCTATCGATATAGATCATGAAGATTGATAATTGCTAACTAAATATCGATCAATTATCAATAAATATCGGAGAAGGAACTTTAAGCAAAAATGCAAGAAAGTCACGAAAAAAATCAACAGATTTCACGCTACTGGTGAGCAGTGACACATGGATTACTTTGTGGACATTTGAGATAAAACAAAAACAGTTGCCTTCCGTCTTTGACAATTGACATTATTGTCTGTTTCAGTAAAATTATATTTAATCACAACAGTTATTATTGATGGCAACAGTTTCATATTGATAATTGTTAATAATTCTTCCCATCAACGATAATTCCAATTATCAATCTTTTTAGCCAGCCCTACTTACAGGTCAGAAGGAAAAAATTCAAAATGGGTAAATTTGATTATGACTTAATACCAGCAGATCCTGAAAGATTGGTTGGTTGGTTTGTTGTTTAACGCCGCACTCAGCAATATTCCAGCTATATGACGGCGGTCTGTAAATAATCAAGTCTTGACCGGACAATCCAGTGATTGACATCATGAGCATCGATCCACACAACTAGGATCGATGACATGTATCAACAAAGTCAGGGAGCCTGACCACACGATCCCGTTAGTCGCCTTTTACAACAAGCATAGTCGTCTTTTACGGCAAGCATGGGTTGCTGAAGACCTATTCTATCCTGGAATCTTCACGGGTCAGATCCTGAAAGATAAGGGTGGTAACTCTGTACACCAGATTCCCTGACCTCAGACTACAAGGCTTGACTTCTGCCTATAACTTGTTTGCTGTTTAATGCCACATTCAGCTATATTCCAGCTACGTTTTAAGCAGGAAATCACGATATATATTAAAAATATGGAACTTCGCGAATGTATCGTGCTAGGTTACGAGCTGTGACAAAGATTTTTCATGCATATATTTTTGCATTAAACATTGTGTCCGAGCCGAGAATTCAAGGCGACGAAAGCCGAGATGTCATTTGACTTACATTACACGCGATCGCACGAAACGATGGAAATAATAACTTAGATGTAAGTTTGATTACTTTTAGATATATTTTTGTTGATTTTATTTATCACTTTGTATAATATATTTAAAGATTTGTTTAAAACGTCTTTATTTTGCTCTTTGATGTGGACCCGTTGTCGAAATGTGTGTCCGAGAATTTTATTTTCAATAACATCGCGGGAAATAGTGAATAATTTTTTAATTTATCGATTAAAAATGATAAATTGAAATGGAATACGTATTTCAGACATTGTGAAATGTGACAGATTTAATAAATGAATGATATTACAGGTAGATCTAGGTCCATAAAAATATATACTATTTTGATGTGACGTGAGATAAACACATATTGATGATTTCAGATTTTCCGAGCGCGCGCCTTCGCCTCGGTTAAACGGCTCATCGTCTATAACGCCCACCAATTATTTGGACCCCATTGGTAGCGTTATAGCGAGCGATCACTGTATATGATTGAGGCTCCTGTTGTGACAAACGCAACAAATGTTAACATGACATCAGATACTTACAACATTTACTTTGAAAATATCTATTCTGTTTGCTTGAATTGTTATCTGAAACAAAGAGACATAATAACACTAGTAAACAGTATAGTGTAAGGCGCTTTGAACAATATTGAAGTTATATCACAGTGTGTCAGCTTGATTGTGGAGGAAAGCCTGAGGTGATGCAGGTTTTAGTCTTTTAAAACTTTGGTGAAACCCACGAGCACGGGTATGGTGCCGACAAACCTAGAAACATAATCGGGGCTACCCAGGGTTGGAACCCACGTTCAAAAGTTTCTGGCATGTCTAAGGGACACAACTCTGCAAAACGAATTGCAGCGCCTTTGATGAATAGATTTTCACCCATTTAATATGGTTGGTTGGTTAGTTTGTTTGTTGTTTAACGCCGCACTCAGCAATATTACAGCTATATGACAGCGGTCTGTAAATAATCGAGTCTGAACCAGACAATCCAGTGATTGATATCATGAACATCGATCTACGCAATTGAGATACGATGACATGCATCAACCAAGTCACTAACATTGCTTAACTTCACCTGATTTGTGACTTGTGCACTGTAAACAGGACCATGTGCCACCATTTGAACCAATGTGAGGAATCATACCGCGGGCGTTACGACAAATCGTGCTATGACCGATGCTCATCATGTCAATCACTGGATTGTCTGGTCCAGACTTGATTATTTACAGACTGCCGTCATATAACTGGAATACTGTTGAGTGTTAAACAATTATGATCACATAGCAAAACATGGCCCACTTCATGATTTTAATAAAATCGTAATTATTTTCTATATGTTTATCCTTTTCACAGCTTTCTGAACTAGTTCACCCAGTTGGCTTCCAACCTACTTCAGAGTGATAGTTGTTACCAAGGTTACTTGCATATTGTTGCATAAAGTAGGGTTTCATTTCCACATTAGAAGACATACAAGCAAAAACCCCAGGAAAGTTCAACAGGAAGCACTCACAGGTTGTATTAAGTGTCCTAATTCAAATGGCAGTGACCTGCAAAAAACATAATTGCCATGAAATGATATACAGTTTTTGTTTGTTTGTTGTTTAATGCCACACTCAGCAATATTCCAGCTAAGTGATGGCGGTCTGTAAATAATCAAGTCTGGACCAGACAATCCAGTGATTGACATCATGAATATCGATACATGCAATTGGGATACAATGACATGCATCAACCAAGTCAGCAAGCCTGACCGCCCGATCCTGTTAGTCGCCTTTTACGGCAAGCATGGGTTGCTGAAGACCTATTCTCCCACGAGTTGATAGACAGAGAAGTGAGTATCAACATTTATATGTATGCAACATTTATTTAAGAATGGGAGTGAGTGAGTTAAAGTTTAACATCGCATCAGCAATATTTAAGAATTGGCTTTCACTTTATGTGAGTTCATTGGAGTTTGAATCTTCAGACAGTTTGTCTCGCACTCCATGAAGGTTCCCTCTCCAATGAACTCACACAAATTGAAAGTTAATTCTTCATTACCTTTTAAGAAGAGCTTAACGCAACGGGGAGATTTCTGAAGCTGTCAAAAAACCTGTAGCTATTACAAGCATCAGTCATTATTGATCAATTGGCCGATCATTCAACAGGGTTGAAGTCATAGTGAGTGAGTGAATGAGTATGGTTTTATGCCGCTTTTAGCAATATTCCAGCGGGGCGGACACTAGAAATGGGCTTCACACATTGTACCCATGTCGGGAATCGAACCCGGGTCTTCGGCATGACGAGCGAACACTTTAACCACTAGGCTACCTGACCGCCCCTTTTGAAGTCATAGATTGCTGTAGAACATTGTCGGGTGTCAGGGTCAGTCTAGGCACAGATTGCGTTGATAGTTTGCATGTGCATGTCTTCGTTCCAAAACTTAAGTACCTAAATGATCAGAAGCAATGATCTGTATCAATTCGTGCTTGGGAATTCCCAGGGTTTTCTTGAGGAATGTGTACATAATCCATCAGTGCTGATGTCATTTCAATAAATAAGTCTCATGAAAAGCACAAAAATGTCAAAACGTGGCGCTAATACACACAGGGTTCAACTTCTGATTGTAAATGTATGTCTAGTCTTATGATATTTTCTCAGAAATTTCAGCAAAATGGAACAGGTTGGCATCTCCAGGTTGCATAGCAACACATTATCATTATAGCATATATGTATTGTTATCTTGAGTGCTAAACTTACCAAAATTTTAAAAGACCTATTTTCCCACTTGTTGTGGTCTTTTCTGGAAAAAATAATAAGGGCAACGTTGTACCTGAAAAAAAGACGATACAGATTCACAGTGATTAGATAGAATCATACGACATCACGCTCGGAGATCAGAGATCAAACAAATTCACAATGATGGGATATAATCATAGAATGTCATACCCACCAGTGCTACATATTACCGATCAAACTGCCGATCTGACTTAGGGGATCCCTCATAGTTTGTAGATTTTACAATTCTTCTTGAAACTTTTCTTGCTATGAGAGTTAGGGAATTATTATTACTTTTTCATAATATTAATATTAATAATAAAAATAATAATAATAATAATAATAAAATAATAATAATGAATAATGATAATAATAATAATAATAATAATAATAATAATAATAATAATAATAATAATAATAATAATGTTATATTTTTTTTTAGATATATCATTTGTGGACCCTTATACTTATAAACACATAAAACATATTGTATCAGCATGATCAGCATATATACTACTCAAAAGAAGCTAAAGAACACCTGATTCTTTCATGGCATGACAGATTAGCTATAGTAGCATGGAAAGCTATATTATCGTGGTAGTCAATTTGTAGTGCATCATAATGGTGAATGCTTACTAACATATTAAATATGTCATACGCAAAATGTTTCTTGTTCTTTATTCAACATGACATTATTATGACATATCAATTGAGATTGATCGATGCTGATTTTCTTTACCGAGTTCGGTAAACAAAGTACCTAGCATTAGCGACTCAAGGGCGGGCAACTCTATATTATCACGGTATTACTATCTTGTGGTGTGATATGTGTGGATTATGAGGTTTATATCACTTCCTGTTTTGGATTATGCATAATCAGTGTACATAAGACCTATGTTGGGTCAAGGGACATCGTCCAAATAAGTGGATTCTTTTTTCGAATTGAGTAAGGGGTAATTCCACTTCAAAAACATTCCAGAAACTATCATAAAAATGTTAACATGTATATTTACTAGTAGTCGTGACATATCGTAATGAGTCCTGTATTCGTTCATGCGATGAAATATCATGCTTAGATTTTCATAAATAAACAGTCAACAGAGGGTTTGGATTAGGGGATTTACCGTTACTGCGATAATATAGAGCCCACGGTAATATAGAGTCATACTGTACTACTCAAAAGAAGTTAAGGATCACCCGATTCTTTCATATTGGTAAAGTTAATCTGCCATGGCATGAGAGATTAACTAATGTAATATGAAAGAATCAGGTGATCCTTAACTTCTTTTGAGTAGTATATAATATGAAAGAATTTGGTGTTCTTTAACTTCTTTTGAATAGTTTATATCAGTTGTGGCTGACCGTGATTTTGATATTTTCATCATGTGTTTAATAACTCATCAGGGTAGGCAGTATTCCTTACCACTATATATAGATTTTACATATTTGACCACTTCTTCTTTATTTTTATCAGGGCTGATTTCCTGGCACCCGGTGACCCACTGCAGCAGTGATGAAAAGTGCCAGTCCAGCAGCTGCAACAGAAACACCAATTGTGGATGATGCTACACATGCCTGAGGAAGAATGGCAACAAGAACTATTTGTTACAAGGTAATTTTAGTCACACCATGGCGTGTCTGCTCAATGTGGGAGAAAGGCCCAAAGTGATGTCGGTACTAGAAATTTACCCCTTTAGTGAACCCCTGAGTACGAACCAAGGGACATAATCAAAGTGACAACAACAATAAGCCATTTATATTGTGCATATTTCCATACCTCACAGGGGCATGCTCAAAGCGCTATTATTACCCCAGTCACTTGATCAGTGTGAACTCAACAATCATTCTCAGCTCGCGTGGCATGAAAGAGACATAACTCTGCATTTGGAAGGGCTAAAATGGATGGGACATACATCTCCCTTATTTCTTACATCATAATATCAATTTGTTGTGGCTTAATGTGAAAATTCAAGGAAGGGAGTGGTCATTTATTATACTTATTATAGGGTGGGGATGGGGATGGCATTGGTCTTTTTACTGGATCATGGTTTGTTTACTCCACTCCCGATGTAGGAAACATTCTTTCATGACTCTTATATTCAATGTCCCTTGAAGTCAAAATAGAGACCGTCAATTTTTTTCCAGGTACACCCCCTCCAACACACACACACACACTCCAGTCCCTAATGTTATGGTTACTTGCACAGATATAAGCATGATGATGGGGAAGGACTAAGTTTATGACAATTGTAAACTGTTTGAGGCCTGAACTTACACAGACATGAGGTACAACTAAGCTTGTGACCAGATGGTCTAGAGGTGAAATGTGGTCACAGACCAGGATTCTGGCCCGTTTGTCCCGATTCTCATCTCCGTCTGTTGATATTATAATGCCAGCGACACCAAACATAAACCTCAGGACCACACTGGAATAAACAAAAATATCAAAACTCAATCTCATTAAAATCAGATCTTAGTTCTCGCTATCGCTAAACAAAGATCTGAGGACTTCCGATTACGGGTCTCATCAGAACAACCTTTCATCCGACCAATCAAAGCGTCGCTTACTAGATCGTGACAGTCGGAATGTGTTTCCTAATCATGCAACCTCGAAAACGTTAACACGAGGTATTCCGGACGACAGTTACAACCTGTATGACTGATTCTGTCAAAATCTCCCGCTTCCATGGGATAAACATTTGAACGGAGTAGGCGTTGCACAGTACCTGGGAAGCACTGCCATACAATCTCAACCATATATTAGACATTCCGGAATGTTCGTTTTATTCAGTTTTCAGAACTTTAATCGAGAATTTTGTCAACATATTTTTCAAGCGTAGTCTGAAATGGAAGTCACCAGTTTGAAACGAGTGCCGTAAAGCTCGAGAAAGCTGCTTTCTAATTGGCTGATGTCAACTTCTTGTTAGTCATTTCAGTGGTGGGTCAAAGTTCTCGAAAGGTCGTTCTGACCCGTAATTGGATGTCCTCAGATCTTTGTTTAGCGGCAACGAGAACTCAGATTTGATTTTAATGAGATTGTATCAAAACTTGAAGTAAATACAGATGGTGTCTCATTCTGTGTTTGAAAATAAACATGTCAAGAGGGTCCTGGGGCCCTTATCTCTGTTCCAATAGTATCTGGATCTAGGGACCCCTGAACCTACCACTTTTAACAAGTAGTGAGACGATACACCGATGCATGACGATTTTTTACTTCTTGATACAAGCATTGATCACAAGTGCACACGAAGTAAAAAGGATCGTTTATTACCTTAAATGCATTCTCTAACAAATGCTACACCAAACACTAATCATGCTAATTACTAGTGAAAATGAGTAGTGAAAACGTAAATAATTTCATCCATTGCACCATACTTGACACTGCCAACTGTAAATTGTTAGTGTACCAGGTATTTGATCATCCTGTCTATGAAAAAGATGGCTTACGCACCACAGATAAAAGCACATACATGTATCGTGATATGGATCACATCGTGAGCAAGGTACTGTGATATGTACCGGATCGCACAGTTGGTGTATCGTCCCAGCCCTACTTTTAACACTAGGAATATGACAA
Organism: Haliotis cracherodii; assembly: GCF_022045235.1. Lineage (NCBI taxonomy): Eukaryota > Metazoa > Mollusca > Gastropoda > Lepetellida > Haliotidae > Haliotis > Haliotis cracherodii. Next base: position 53,691,417 of record NW_027266343.1, on the reverse strand, counting down.
GAAAATCCCTCCAATTCTACCAGGTTGTCAGTTGTTATGAATCTGAAGGATTCCCAGTCGTGGATTACTTGTAATCTGATTGGCCAGTTGCTGTCTTGTAAAAATCGATACATGCCGATTGACCAGCCTGTACGGTTGGTTGGTTTGTTGTTTAACGGCGCACTCAGCAATATCCCAGCTATATAACAGCAGTCTGCAAATAATGGAGTCTGGACCAGACAATCCAGAGATTAATATCATGAGCATCGATCCACGCAAATGGGATTGATGACATGCATCAACCAAGTCGGCGAGCCTGACCACCCGATCCTGTTAGCCTCCTTTTACGACAAGCATAGTCACCTTTTACGGCAAGTATGGGTTGCTGAAGATCTATTCTACCCCGGAATCTTCACGGGTCCAGTCTGTACGAACATGGAAGAGTTTCATCATGTTCATATGACAACATCGCCTTGTCCCTTCATAACTGACCCTGTAGGCTGAACACAATATAGTAACATACAAACCCACTGGGGGTTCATGGCAGATGTGATACAGTCGCAGCAACATTTCACTGAAAACATGTATCTCGACTCGAGAACACATGATGATAAATTTGTCCTATGTGTCACTAACTGAACCTTTGTGTAAACCTCGGGACCAAAGACCAAAGAAAAATAAATGGTCACTAACATTGAACTTCTTTCTGCTTACCTTCTAATGAACCATGTTTTGGGGAGAAGGAAGGACACGAGGAGAGCATGCAGAGAGATGAAGAACCGCAGGACTGCCAGAACTAGCCCTAGTGGGAAGTATAGTATGATTGGCACCATAGATATCCCATCTGGTAACCTGGATACAAGAAGAAAACGTGTTCAGTAAAAGTATGTACAAACATGTAGGGATTCAAAACAGATTAATGTCGCTTTCAACATTATTGCACTTACACCATTGTACACAGCAATGTGTGTGTGTGTGTGCACGTGTGTGCTTATACTAGTCCGGACTACTGCCAGTCTTACAGTGCCAGCCCACTGAGATAGTGTTGAAGATTGATGATTGATTGATTGAGAACAGCAACATTGTACATTGATAGCATTTCAACCAAATATCAACTTGGGCATGTTACATGGCAGTTCAAGATTTGTTTCAAGTCTGCCTGTCTGCAAGAAGTTGAAGGTTATTGGAGCACTGCACTTTTTTTTATCCCACTTAATGCGGCAGAGGTAGAATCAGGTTAGAACTTAAAGCTTGGCTTGGCAAAGGAGTTGATCGTTATTTAGCCAACATTTTACAACAGAACCACAAGTGGTATCTCATAAACATGATGTAAATAGTCCATGTTTACCTTGTGAATAACACCCGATAAACACGATGTAGTCACTTGAAAAAGAAAAAATGATATGTACTTATCTTTCAAAACGTGTTAAAAGAGGCAAGATTGACAACTCTTACTTTAAACACATGCTAAGTATAAGATAGTGGGAGGGTGTGTGTGTTGGCATATCCCTAAATAGGGCTGACTCTCGATAAAGATTATAGAGTTCGATAATTGCAAACTAAATACTGATCAATTATCGATAAATCTTGGAGAAGGTACTTTAAGCAAATATGCAAGAAAGTCCTGAAAGAAATCAACAGATTTCACGCCACTGGTGAGCAGTGACACATGGATTACTTTGTGGACATTTGAGATAAAACAACACAGTTGCTTTCTGTCTTTGACAATTGACATTATCATGATTATTAACAAAAACAATTCTGTTTCGGTAAATCTAAACTTTATTTCATCAAAATAGTTTCTGTAAGTTATTGTCGATGACTACAATTTCATATTGATAATCGTTAATTCATCAAAATAGCTTCTGTAAGTTATTATCGACGACAATTTCATAATCGTTAATATTTCTTCCCACTGGTGATAATTTGGATTATCCATCTTTTTAGCCAGCCCTTTCCCTAACATAACCATACCCTATGGAGGCACACAAGGTCTGTGAAAAGACAGCCGCAGATAATTTGTGCAACATGGCTACGCCCGTCAAACTGCACATATCTTGCCAAGGCAAGTCAATCCTTAGTGACAAGTCACATTCCTTCCAATTATGTCTTTCTCATGCATGTCAAATAACCACGGCGACATACCTTGAATACAGTCACATTCATCTTAGACACCGTAACTTAGTTAAGCTTTGTACTCGTAAAATGAATATGTATGTTTTATGTTTATCAGCTGTTTATCTCTTGTTACTTAATAGGAAATGCACTGAGCTCAAAAGGTAACATGTATGTGCATATGATGATATAGGACAAATGACACATTTCCTAGGTTTAAAGAGTACTTAAGTTACAGATTGTCTGACTATATACCATGTATACCGGTACTCTACAACATTACAACCTTGGTTTCTGGTCACGTGGCTACAGCATGTACAGAACTAACTTTCTGAACGATAAAAAAATATGAATTCATGAATGTTGATGCATATGTGCATTTTTTCCGATCATGGATAGTAATGAAAAATGAAATGTAATCACTGCGCTGGAGCGTGCCAGTCATACTAAAGGCTCCACAAATCAGTCACAATATCCCATGACATAATTTGTTAAAAATTGGCTGCATGCACACCTGCTAACCAAAGCTGTGTGATGTCAGTCTAGCAACAAAGTTTCTGGGGACATGGAGTGTGTGTAAACTCTTCACACTGATACATCATCTCTATATCCTCAGTGATTGGACTGTAAGAGTGATGTTTAGATTTTTCAATAAATAATTATGACAAATTGCCAAGCGCTACACACTATTTCACCATGTTCACAAGTTCAATACATTAATTTTGTCACACTGATTTTAACTATCTGGAGTTTATTTTTGTAGGCATTTGTACATGTTGTAGCGACCATCTGATATGCTCTCACTGCTTATGTTGTTTGAATATGAAAATCATGAGTATTGAAAAGGTCCACTGGCTACCACAATTACAGTGGCTTCCATTACCATTATTATGCAAAAACAATTATGTGTCTAGTTTTTCTGCACACTGCAACTGCATCTGTTCTCCTCTTTTTGAAACTCTAGTACCAGAGAGTGAACAATTGGAAATATCATCACCAGCCATAAAAATGTTTTCACAATTTTGTATGTCTTAATTATTTGTTCCAAAACAGCAAGAATCTAAAAATAGCATAAATAAAAGAAATGAGAATAACTACCAGTTCACCAGATATAATCAACCTGTTCATATCTTGTCAGATCTTTCATTACCATTCTGACACTTGTTCTCCAATTCTTCCACCTATATTCATTTTTGACTTTGCACTTAGATCCCATTATCACTGATTATAATGTTTATTATCATAAAGTTATTATTTCTGATGCAAATACTCATATTGACAATACAAAAAGATGCTGAATGAAAACAAACTAGTGATAAAGTGCAAATCCCTACATTTAATTATATTTTGATGACCATGGTGTTCAGTGATACTGAGTTGTTTTCTGACATGGTCACTGAATTCCTTTTCTTTCTAGGCTTGGATGAAACATATCTTGAAACTTAATCTCATATTTGCAAATATTTTGCATTGTCATAAATTGATGGTTGCCCAGTCCTACATTACCTACTCGAGTAGCATTCTCCATTTCCTGTTGCGTTCGCCCTTAGGTTTTTCACCTATGTTACGTACTAGTGAGAGACCCTGGGCTGAGATTGTCCCAAATATCAACACAATATTCTCACCTGTTGAGTTCAAACAAGCTGCGAATTTCCATCTTCCGGGTTACAATAAACACCCACAGGTGTCAATTATTATATTTCTTTTTAAATTTCTCTACACGAATGAATTTGTAACGGGTTGTATAAATGATTTCTTTCTCATGCAACCCAAAACACCATGGGCGCCGCCATGATGGGCGTCGAACTATGGGTAATGTACGAACTTCCGGTGTTAGACGCACATGTCAGTGTTTTGACATAGCGTCCTGTACATACGTTTGGAAAAGTAAGTTTAGGGATATTTATTGAAGTTTGGCATTACGTTCAGAGATAGGTGTCCTCTAGTCGTTTTAGAAAATATTTGTTGCTGTGGTGAAATCCTTGTTACTACCAGCGTCGTAACTGGGAGCGGAGGCAGACGAACGGCACCATGTAACTCGCCTAACTACTACAAGGATTCATTCATCATCTCGTTATCCGTCTTTCAACACCATATCATGACGTCATCAGTCAATCAACAGCGCTACAATAATAACTTGTCAACTTGACGAACGAACGAAAAAATATCACCGGTACAATAACAACTTGTCAACATTATGAACGAATGAAAAAATATGTAGATCTACAGTACTTTATTTATTATGTACACAGTATTTTCATTGAAAACCTGGATGTCGCAAACAAATTTTAAGGTGCCAGATTGCCTGGTTTTGACTTGGACGGTCTTGTCACGCCTGGTTTTGACTTGGACAGCCCTGTCACACAACTCTGTCTAGTTGTTGTGTGCCCCTGTATTAGAACAAACAAATGTAGTCAACTTGTGTCAGGTATAATGCAAGTGTACCAACCTAATAAAGAATATGACAATAATAAAATGAGCACTAGGTTGGAATAGGTCGCCAACAGCCTTGCTATTGCTTGTTAAAGAGGTGATTGGTCATCCTTGATGACTTCGTTAATCACTCAACACTTGTAAACCGACTGCATGGGACCGTACTCATTATATCAATGACCTGTGAAGATCTGGGTAGAATAGGTCTTCAGCAACCCATGCATGCCGTAAAAGGCGACTTATGCTTGTCGTAAGAGGCGACACACGGGATCGGAGGTCAGACTCGCTGAATTGGTTGATGCATGTCATAGTATTCCAATTATGTGGATTGATGATCATGATATCCATCCAGAGCTTCTGATAAGCTGCGTATTTGCGTAAAATCCCCAAAATATTCAAAACCCAATTACTTTCAATTATATTGCGTACAAAAACATATGCAATAAAGGAAAAACTCAAATGTATAAAAACCCAATAAAGCTTTTTCAGGATGCATACAATGGAGCTAATTTCCGAAACACAATTATGAGCTAATTTACTTTCTGAGTCAAGCCTATATATTCAGAACAGTTATGTACATCTAAAACTTTATTTGATTTTTTTAATATCTTAAAATGTTCACTAATTTTGGGAAAAAAACATTAGAATGATGAATGGATGAGTGAAATAATATTGGTTACCCAGTGAAAAATGTTATAACCCTTATTAAAATAGAAACCCTAGAAAAACTCAATTGCTCAAAAAGTTATCTGGAGCTCTGTCCATCACTGGATCGTTTGGCCCAGGCTAGAATATTAACAGACCGCATCAGTCTTGCATGTTTCAACTTTTATGAACTAGATGATGCAATTCACTAGGAGTAGTTCATGTATTTAGGATGTTTCCATTCAAAATTACTTGAGATGCTTGGATTTTTTCTTCTATGCGAATTAATCCATGATAGTCATTTATGTAATGATTTCAAAGTTGATAAGATAAAGACAAAAAAAACCCTTGTTTTTTAGGAAACATGGTGAACCTAACTTGAGTGTGATCCCAATGTACAATGCCTCAGTGTGTGGTGTGTGGGTTGGAGGACTTTGAGGAGAGAGACGGGCTGTTCTACTGCACCACCTGCCAAACTCAGACTCAGGTAAATTATCATAGCTGTTACTTAAAGATGAAAGGAAGCTTTATAATTATTTGGTCTCTTATGAATAAAAGTTCTGAAAATCTTAATTTTTAAGTCCATTTCGTGAAATTTGAAAAATGTTATAATACTTGATTTTTTCTCTCCATATAATCAGGATAATGGAGTCATTTGTGTGCTCAAAATGTAAAGCAAGACACACCAAAAAGGAAAAGATTTGATGACAGTTATTTTATGTGACACCCGTGGGTGAAGAATAAAAATCATACTGACCATGTAGAACACATTGGTATGGTACACATACTACTGGCATACCATTTAGTATTGTATCACTTTTATCAAAGTATTGATATTCAAGAGGCACTTTGATCTTTCATTGGTTTTGATTGAATGTTGCTAACAAATTGAAAAAATGTCATGTACTAAGTGTGTTTAATGTGTATCCACAAAAGTTCATTGACTTTTGACTTCCATCAAGCAGGGATGCCCAGGTGTCTATGGCGCCACACTTTGCTGTGCAGAGTTGCATCCCTTGGGCATGCCAGAAACCTATAATTGTGGGTTCAAATTCTGATTCTGATTCTGTCAGCACCATACTCATGTTGGTTGGTTTCATCAAAGTGGTAAACGTCTGTGACCCGCATCACTTTGGGCTCTCCTCACACATTAAGCTGACATGTTGTGAAAAACTGGAATACTGTTAAAAGCGGTGTTAAACCCAGTCACCCCATAAAGCATATCCATTCCCCCACTGTAACTCTGTATTACTGCTGTAGGACTTGATAGTTGAAGAAGATGAGTTTGAAGAGAATGTTGACACGGGACAGCCTATTGTGGACCACAGACGGCGGATCAAGCAGGCCAAGGTGAAGGTCGACAAACCTGAAGGTACAGACAAGGGAATGCAAGGATATCACATGAGTACCCATGATATGTTTACAACATGATACCTGGGACAAAACAGAGGATGTACTAGCTCTAGCACCCGTAAAGATTCAGGTTAAAATTGGTCTCCGGTGACCCATGCTGTTGTAACAAACAAACAAACAAACAAACAAACAAACAACATCCTAGTTTCATTACCATTCTGTAATAAGGGCATGTTTGGGCAATTCTGTTGATCTCCTTGTATTATAAAGTGAAACCCAAGGGGTCTCGATAAAATGTCAGGTAGTTATTATCCCCCGCCACGAAGTGGAAGGGGAATATAGGAAGGGGTGCTGTCCGTCCGGCCGGCCGTCCTTCCATCTGGCCGTCACATTTCGTTTCCGGAGCATATCTTGAAAACCATACCATATTTCTTCACCAAACTTGCCACATAGATAGATCTATTGGTGAACTGGTGCCTTTTGATAGTTTGGGATTTTAAAAAATGTTATTTTTCGAGTTTCCATGGCAACGACTTTGATTTAGACTGAAAATGGTGGTAGTCCTTGTTTCTGTAGCAGATCTTGAAAACCGTACCATTTTTCTTCACCATATTTTGCACATTGATGGGTCTAGTGGTGAACTGGTGCCTTTTGATAGTTTGGGATTTTTTTTAAAAGTTATTTTTCGAGTTTCCATGGCAACGACTGTGATTTAGACTGAAAATGGCGGTAGTCCTCGTTTCCGGAGCAGATCTTGAAAAACGTACTACATGTCTTTACAAAAAGGCCCAGTGAACATAGTTCACAGGAGCTAATGCATTGCACACACCCGACATGTCATATTGGCAGGGGATGTGAGTATTTCATACTTGTTATGTACTGAATTCTCCCCATTACTATCTCTGCAATTAAACGTTGGGGGTAAATATATTAATTGGGCATTTAACTGAGGACATACATGGTACATACAGCCATCACAACATTTTGACCACCCTCCTACAACAAGCATGGGGCACTAGGGACCTATTCTACCCCAGAAGCCCCACAGGGTTTATTTACATACAGGGTACTTTCGGAAGATATTTGACATGTCCGGGTTAGAAGAGGTCCACTTCTGGGATACCTACTTAGATAAGGTCCCTATCCAGGATTCCGTGTTAGAATATGTCCCCATCTGGGATTCTGCATTAGAATAGGTCCCAATAGGAGATTCTGGGTTAGAATAGATCCCCATGAGGGGTTCTAGGTCAGAATGAGCCCCTATCTGGGATTCCAGGCTAGAAAAAGCCCCCTTCTGGGATTCTGGTTTAGAATAGGTCCCCTTCAGAGATTTGGGGTTAGAATAGGTCCCCTTCCGGGATTCGGGGTTAGAATAGGTCCCCTTCAGAGATTCGGGGTTAGAATAGGTCCCCTTCTGGGATTCTGGTTAAGAATAGGTCCCCTTCAAAGATTTGGGTTTAGAATAGGTCCCCTTCAGAGATTCGGGGTTAGAATCGGTCCCCATCTGGAATAAAGTTTAGAATAGGTCCTTTTTTCAGGTTAAGGTTAAAATAGGCCCCCAACAGGTATTCTTGGTTAGATTTTGTTCCTTGCAATCTGTGCTGATTGAATGATGTGATTTAATGGATTGGTCAAGCTCTATGACTTGGTGGGAATTGTTGCCCAGAACATGCCATTATGTCAATCACTGGTTTGTCAGATCCAGACTTGATTATTTACAGGCCACCATTATTATAGAGGAGATCAGGGGTTGAAAAATACCATTGCCCGACGCCCGTGGCAAGTAAGGTTTAGATGTCGGGCGTGTAATATACGTTTACTAGCGAGCCCGTGGACAAGTAGAGCACACAAAATGAACTGGGTCAAGTTTCACGCGAATGTAATCATGTGATCATGTTACGGTATTTGATTGGCTAATATTTTGTTAGTGTCCCAGACTGACAATGTAATTTGGATACAGGTACACCAGTCAACCATTGGGATTAATACATTTTGATGTCAGGCAGGGTGCCGTTGTACAAAACAACCTTTACTAAGGTTGAACTTAGTTACTAAGGTTAATCTTAAGGTAACCTTATCAAAAAGTTACGCCCTTTGCACAAAACTACCTCAGGACAACCTTAACGTGGACAGGATACTTTGCGGCAACCTTAACTAAGGTTGAACTCTTTAGTGTGGGAGACTCAATTATGTCCGTAGTTACAGTTGAGAGTTATCTCCCCTGCTCGCATCTGCAGACGACTAATATTGCTACTTCAACATGACACAACCGTCTACCAGCACACAGAAACGGTGTCGGCAATCAAACTTTACATCAAATGAGCTGACACTCTTGGCCGATGAAGTCAAGTGTCGCAGCCATGTTTTATTCGGCTCATTTTCTTCAACAATCACCAATCAATCCAAAATGAGGGAGTGGGATGCAATAGCTGCAAAGTAAGTTTCGCCATACATTCAGCCTAGCTGATGTAGCATCGTTACTTTGTAAATGAGATCAAATTTATGTATCTCTCATTGATATTATATTTGAAAGCATGACATGACATCCAGTGGTGTTAGAAGAAATGTATTAATTTTCATTTTATATCGAATGTAATTACAGACCAAAATAAATAAATAAATAAATATTCCCCCACAACATTAGATCTAGATCTATATATTTCTATTTGAGTTCAAAATGTTTAATTTTGAACAGGATTTTTTTTCAGCCCAAAGTGGCAATGGAAAAAATAGAAACCCTTCATACCGGGCCGGTTTGCGAAATATTTGGATAAAATTCAATGAAGTATCAACCTTAGCGTGGCTAAGGTTGGGTCTAACCAACCTTAAAATTTTCACCTTAACTAAGGCTACCTTAGCGTAAGGTAGTTTCATGCAACAGGGGGTCAACCTTAGTAAAGGCCTAAGGTTAAAACTTAAGGATATAAGGTAACCTTAGCGCTAAGGTTGTTTTGTACAACGGCACCCAGGTCAACAACGAGAACCAGACTTGTTTCATTGTTAAATCGTAGTAACCCTTCCATATATGGCACAAGTTTCTTGGAAATTGTAACGCGAGGTTGAAACATTTTCCGACTTTAGATGCTTCGTTAGGCCTAGCTTTGATGAAACATAATTTTGTCGAACTACAACAAACGGAACTTTTAACGAGTGAAAGTATGGCATTTATTAAATATGTGTTTCTTTTCGTTGTCAACTAAAGTTCATTCGAGGCGCTGACTGTGGTTGCTGTAAATAACGGCGAGTTGTGTGATCTATCGACCCCTTTACGCATGATTTCGGCAAAATTGATCTAAACTGTATTGAATGAAATTTTAAATAAAATTAATAAAATATGCTACAAACATATGTCAAGGTACAAACATGGTTTCTTTTATAATCAGATAGTAATAATAGGATTTAATTGCGGAATTTGTTGATTGGTATTTTCGGTGTTGCGTGCAGGTGGTAATGTTTTTGCAATGGGGAAATGACATCGTGTCAGTGACTTGAGTTTACTAAAAGTGTATACATTACATTAGCCTAGTTAGTTACAACATAGTTAATTGGCGATTACATTACTCACCATTGTCTCTTATATGTTATTACTTCATAAATGAATTTTATTTTACGGGCACCAATTTGGTGTCGTACCGTGTAAACACAAAATGGCGATGTGTGCTGGAGTTACACACGCGACCTATCATTGTAGAAAAAAAAACAACGCAAGATAAACATATTTTTATTGCATATATAAGGTTTGTGTGCGCACTTGTGATGTGTGCAAAATACGCATCAGTCAGAAAGCGCACGTTAAATCTCCAAAGTAACTAACTAACTAACTTGTGATGTCCGTGTGCGAAATACGCTACAGTCGGAAAGCGCACGTTAAATCTTCTATATCATTAAGACTTGTGATGTGTTTCATTCCCGGTCGCCTTATACACGGAGTATAGGATTTTGGGTTGATTTTTAAGGCGAGTACAGGGGGGTCGTCTTAAACGTGGGGTCGCCTTATACACAGCGATATACGGTATAAGTTTAGGGAACCATGTGTTACCGCACACAATAACCGAGTTAGCGCTATATTGAAGAGTGCAATAGCGAGGGATAACTGTAAGTAAATCTGTTGTTTCAAATGAGTAAGCTAGTAAAGGACAGAGTAGCCTCCCTTTGCCTCATTAGCACCCAGGGTATCTGCAATAACAATTTATATTGCCAGTACCGCACATGGCCGATCATGTCTCAGCGGTCTATTTTAAGTTTCTTTGGCGGTGGGGACGAACTTAAAAGGAAGGCAGAGGGAAATTCCGAAAGTTGTATATCATAGAAGTATGACGAATGTAAACGAAAACGAACATTCATCGCTGGGTGGAAAGACCAGTTTCCTTGGGTTGCGTATGATGACACAGCGAAAGTCATGAAGTGCACCATTTGTTCCAAGTACCCAAACATACACGCTTGCAATCGTAAGAGAACGTTTATTGACGGATGTTCAAATTTCAGAATTTTATTCTCAGTTCTGCAGCAGTAACATTTTACTGAATTTGTTAGCTTGATTTTGGGCTAGTACATTTTAATATAGGGCAAGTGAGAATGTTGGTCATACTTGCCCTTGGTCAAGTAACATTTTTAATAATTTTTCAACCCCTGGGAGATATTGGCGCATGACGAGTTGAACAACATAGAATCATAATTGTGTGTAAGATTAATGTTTGTCTTGTCAGAATACAAGGGCAGACCATGGACTATCTACGAAGCCTATCAGATAATCCTCAAACACCAGGTACAGGCCTTCATCAGAAAAGGGGCACATCAAAAACTGGAGGTATGAGTATACGCATTGATGGGTTGTTATGGTGCAATTCACAGTGCAGAGTTGCGTCCCTTGGGCACACCAGAAACCTGTGATCATGGGTTTAAATCCAAACCCTATCTTATATAGCGTGATGTTTCCCAAGATACCAAATGTAACTTGTACAGCAGTCCACTAGCACCCCACCCGTCAATAACATTTTATTCATGAAGACAACATTATGTACAGACTTACCTGAAGTTCCGCCATATTGACAACTGCAAAGCATGAATAAATAAATAATTCTGGATAATAGGGTTGGTGTGCGGGTGTAGAGAATGGCAGAGAAGTGACAATATCAAAATGCATGTTGCATCAATGAAAGCTGGAGAACGAGTGCTGTGCGAGCTGATGTTAGTAAATACGTCATACCCAGACTGGACATGACCAAAACAGATTTAGGCTGGAGATGATGGAATAATGGTACATTTCAGGAGTTTGTGTTCCGGTTATGGGCTGTTTACCTCTCCAAACTCAAGGTGGCCTTCTCGGAGGATGAACACATCTACCCAGAAGCCCTCAGGAAACATGTCAGACATAGGTGAGTGTGAGTGAAAGTGATCGAGTGAGTGAGTGAGTGAGATGTGTTGCATAAGCTGTATTTTAAAATACAGCTATGGTATTCTTGCCAAATTGACATGCAGCTAGCTTTTGAAGATGTTTGTGTTGTTATAAGGGATTAACCCCTAACAGAATTGTATGCACCTTGTTTTTATCCGGACCCGACAAACCTGTCACTGATCCCGTAGTGAGTCATTCTTATAATTGGTTTGGACATGCACTGAGGCCATACGATCTGCAGATGTCAGCTCTTGTTACACACATAGGGTACTGTTGAAGGAATCTCTGAAAAGATAATGAGTTAAGGAAGACGAAAGAGAAAATCACAAACATTTAATCAGTTTCTGAGCTGTATTCATGCAGTCTGTGACTTTAGTTTAGTTGGAGCTCTAGTTTAGCTTCTTCCAGTCTAGTGAGCTTGTAGCCTGTATTTAAGGAGAAACACTTCTAGAAACACACAAAATGATAAGTTTGTGTTAGTCGCTATATAAGTGCAATAATCTTGAACACCTCACCCACCTCACCTGTTGAGTAAGTGCAGGATTTGTTTTGTCGTAGGGAGAAGTACTATGGTACCCTGGAGAACCCCATTGTTCCAGCTGTGAGGAATATCAGGATGCACAAGAAGAGGAACCCCAACAGGGTAGATACTATGTTCATGTGATGTGTACTTCGATTTGATGAAACCATAAAACCTTGACTGCTTATATGTTTTAAATGTAATACTGACTGAGAGGTGGAAATGTAGTCCTATGATGAGTTTACAAACTTAAACACATACAGTGTTTGCAATTTAGCATGAAAGTCAAGGTGACCTTATGATAAATTTAATGTCAAAAGTTAAATATTTATACGGTCCCTAGATTCAAATACAATACTAGAAGACCCCCATGTCCCCTCTTTATTTCAAACACTGAAATATTATGATAAAGTGTCTGTCACTTAACCTATTTGACTTGTGTTTTGGGGGGATCTAGAAGTTGGTGAGTATGTAAGAAACGACATCCCTATGGATAACAACTTCTGGTTTATTGCATATAGCAACGTTTTGATGTAGATTCTTACACCGTTAACAAGCTGAAGTGACAACAACCAAGTGATGAGGGGTATATGTGCATGACATGTTGTGATAATAAATTGGTTGTTGTCACTTCATATTGTTTGGGATGATGTAGAGACGACTTCAGAACCACATTGCTGACATGTCACAGGTAGTGGATGCACTCAACCCAGTCTCAGTAGAAGGTGAGGAATTCTACGAGGGGGACGATCCCACCCAGGTACCTGATGAGGTGGACAGGTACCCCAGCTCGGAGTCAGAAGAGGATGTGGAGGAAATGTATCCTAAATCAGCTGACAAAGTCCGAGAGAAGGACCCGGATGACCTGTCTGATGTGTCTATGTTTGATGATAGCTTCATCTTGAAGGTACTCATCCTTTATCATTAGGCCTTATAAGAAGTGGTTGAGTTTCTGGTAACCGACCAATCCATCATTTCATTTGGGATCTTAAATGTTCAGCTAGTTTTCACAAGAAACTTTCTCAGAACAGTTTTTAAATATAGTTGTAATCACTTTGCCTATGTACATATCTGTTAAGTATTTATTTTCTAAAACTTCATAGCCTTTTTATTCTAGATGGCCTCTTCTCTGTTGAGGCTGTAGTATGCTGTGATATATCTGTAATATTACTGTGATATACTTGTAATATCGCTGACTGATATATCTGTGATATTGCTGACTGTAATATATCTGTATTATTGCTGACTGTAATATATCTGTATTATTGCTGACTGATAAATCTGTTATGTATCTGACTGTGTTATATCTGTTGCTGACTGTGATGTATCTGTAATATTACTAACTGATATATCTGTAATATAACTTACTGATATACCTGTAAAATGACTGACTGATATATCTGTAGTATTGCTGACTGTTATATATCTGTAATATTACAGACTGTGATATATCTGTAATATAACTCACTGTTATATAGATCTGTAATATTACTCACTGTGATATATCTGTAATATTACTGTCATGTATCTAATATTGCTGACTGATATATCTGTAATATTGCTGACTGATATATCTGTAATAATGCGGACTGATATATATCTGTACTATTGCTGACTGTGATATATATGTAATATTACCGACTGTTATATATCTGTAATATTACTGACTGTGATATATCTGTAATATTACTGTAATAAATCTGTAATATTGCTGACCATGTTATATATGTTGCTGACTGTGATATATCTGAAATAATTCTGACTGATTTATCTGTAATATTACTGACTGATACATATTTGTGTAATTGTTGACTGTTATATTGCTGACTGTGTTATATCTGTAATATTGCTGACTGTGATATATCTGTAATATTACTGACTGTGATATATATCTGTAATATTACTGAGATATATCTGTAATATTGCTGACCATGTTATATATGTTGCTTACTGTGATATATCTGTTATATTGCTGACTTATATATCTGTAATATTGCTGACTGTGATATATATCTGTAATATTACTGTGATATATCTGTAATATTGCTGACCATATTATATATGTTGCTGACTGTGACATATGTGTATTGATGCTGATTGTGAGTAATATTGCTGACTGATAACTCCACCAGACCAAGTCGTCGCTGAACCGAATGATGGCCCTACAAATGGAGTGGTTGAATCTCCCCAAGCTGCTGTCGCTGTGTCAGCTAGGCCTTCTTTATACCAACAGCATAACAACAGCAGCCGATATTGTCAGGTGGGAGACTATGTTACCAAATTGTGTTTGCAGTTTTAGGATGCTTTATTGTGATGGGACAAACTATGACTGTATCTGAACAATTACTCGCATAACTGTTATAAATCTTTAGAATCTTGGATTGGTATCCTCTTTTCTTTGATAGTAGATGCATTTGCTTCTTTTTTAAAGTTGGTTAAGTTAAGATTTTGTTTGATGCAAGTCTGGTATACTGGAGGTGTAACGATATGGTGGGGCACAATATGATACATTGAGTGCAGGGAGATTTGTTTCCCAATACAGCGCTTTTGTTGTTGATATTCTTTCTTTTTGCAGGTGAATAGCAACACTGATTCTTTAGTTTTTAGATTCAGAAATTGAAGATGGGGTATTGTAGGGCAGAAACATATGTTATGCTGCTCATGACCAACCAGGAAATACTAGACAGCATTAGAAATTGGCACTTGTCCTGTAGTCCTTGCCAAAATGCCCAATAGTTAAGGTATCATATGGACTAGTAGAAATTTACCATTTTTTAAGGGTTTGTTATGTTTTATCATTATAAGGACTAGTGGGCTAAAATTGTTAGTTTCTACTGCTGCTAGATAATATGCATAAGCTGGTTGTTGAACAGTTTGTGTTATAATGCACTTTGTTTTTGACCCTATCTAACTTGTAATGTGTCATTTGTATCGTAAAACTTGAACGTCGAGTATTGTAATATACCCTTGGAAATCATGATGAATGAGAGTATCCTTGACTGGGCTCACTACTAGTATCTGCTCATATATTTATTATTATGCAGATTTAATATATGTTCAAAATATCGATTTTGTATTATGTAATTAGTGGTAAATCTTTCACCTTAATACGGTACATTTCCATTCAGTGTAACAATGCGGATGTTGCACATGTTAATTAAATGCTCGTGGATAGGTAATCTGTAAATACACATGATCGTATAATTAGCAAAACTATGCCTAGCCCTTTTAGCATCAATACTGTTTCGTACCAGGGTCAGAAATTAAGTTTTGTTTGCACTAGCCACCAAAATGATCTGCTTTAAAGTTGCCATCTGTTTAATAGTTAAAGTGGTAGTCCACAAAGAAATGTCGCTAGTCCTTCCCGAAGTTAACTAGTCTCTGATCAGTTTAGAATCACAATTTTGTTCAGTGTCCCCACAATGTGTACCCCATGGTTTATGTGGCAGGTTGGTGGAAGCAGGGGAGATCCCGTACACTGAGGTGACCACACTTCTCCCTGAAGAGTTCCAGTATGGCAGTTACGACCCGCAGCTCTTTCTTGCTGTAAGTAGTTAGAACTTGCTGTAAGTAGTTAGAACTTGCTGAACTAACATATACTTACTTGATAAAAAAATGGATAGGATAAAGCAGTGAAATATCTTTTCCCAGACATATATAAGCTGAAGTCAGTGGGCTTTTTGCCTTTATTTCTTTATTTTATAACAAAATGCAGTAATCAAGCGATAAACCCACTGTGTTGTCAATGTAGAGCTATGATACTTTTAGAATTAACAGCGCTCTCTGTGTTTGGTTTCAAATGTTAAATTTTGCTTGGTTAAATCTACAGGTAACCTAGCTCTACATTGAAAACACAGTATGTTTATCTCTTTTCTACCATGACGAAATAAAATGTTTGCTCTTGGTATTACCTAAGATACCGAGTGAACTGGCACCGAGTCCAATGATTTTAGTGGTTGTCTATCTGATTTATAACTGTACATGAATTATTTATAAATGCCTTCCAACAATGACTGAGAAGGAAATACTTTTCTATAAATATCAGCTTTTGCTGTGAAGCAGACGTCAAATCGGCTGTTTCTATCTGGTAGTTATTGTGATTTGAAACCTCTGAATGAGCAGTCAGATACCTGTTGAATATATAATCGCTGACTTATGTATAGGCATACATCACTGTACTAGTGAACTGTTACATTTTCCATCACCCTTCCCACTTTGGCAGTGAGGTAGCTTGGAGATGTTTGAGTGCTAGTCAAATACTTTCACACTTTGTTGTTAATGCAGTCAACCACTCGTGTGCCTATCCCTGGTTATTTACAGGCTGCCATGGTGTGGTTTGAAAATTACTGGGTGCAGCTGAAGCTGCAATCACTCTGAGGCTACAGGGTGTGTGCCCCTCTTTTTGTAGCATACAGGACCGCCTCCGTGGTCTAGTGGTAGAGCGTCCGTCTGGAGAGCGGAAGGTCCGGGGTTCGATCCCCTGCCGCATCATACCAAAAGACGTTAAAAGATGGTACTTGTTGTTACCCTGTCTGGCGCTCGACATTAAGGGGTTAAAGCAAGGACTGGTCGGCTCAGAGTCAGTATACTGTGTCTGAGTGGGGTATTCATGTTAAACTGCGGCATGGTATGTCAGTGGGCTAGCACTATAAATCAGCATCAGCCCTGTCAAGTACAAGCAGCCACACACACGTGCATGCACATCACTATATAAGTGCAATAATCTTGGACGCGACGTTAAACCCAATTTCACCTCACCTTGTACCATACAAAAATAAGAAATACGTATACTTCTCAAAACAGGTTACAGAACACCCACAATAGGAAGGCTGTGTGTTGCAGTACCCACCAGCCTTGAAAGAGTCATATGAAAAAATTGTGTTCTTTAACTGTTTTGGAGTTGTACTATGTAAATATATCATTTGGTGAGTGTTTGCAACAAATATGACATGAGTACCAAATGCAAATTGTTTGGTGAATTATATGCAGACATCTAGCATGTTGTCTCACACACTCATGTCGTTGTGGCTTTCAGGAAATACCTAAGCCTCATGCCTTGAGGTACCTGACAGGTAACATGGCTCACTTCCTTGGTATCAGCACCCTGCCGGAGGTACCGGTCAGTCAGCTGGTCAGCAAATACATCCTGATGCTGGATCTCCCAGGTGAGTGTTAACCGGTACACAGTTCCCACATCACCATAGGCAAGGGCGGATCCAGCATTTTTAAAAGGGGTTACAAAATATCAAAATCCTCTCTCAGATAATTTTACTGCCTACACCATACTACATTTGGTTTAAGGGGGATAGGGGGTGCCTGGACTCCCTGGACTCCCTGGACTCCCCCTCTAGATCGGCCTATGAGCACAGGTCCACTCATGGTCTTAGAATCTGTCGTTGTACCTGGTAAGCAGGTCATAGCACCAAGCCTGTCGTAACAGTAGTACTTACACTTACAAGTAAACAATGATCAAAAATTGTCTGTAATTCCCAAACGGAAGCATCATGACTCCTCTTGGCATGTGTCTGTTCTTATCTTCAACATTCTTGTCATTAGAGGCGACTAACGGGATCAGGTGGTCGGGTCGCTGACTTGGTTGATGCATGTCATCGTATCCCAACTACGTAAATCGATTCTCATGGTGTCAATCACTTTATTGTCTGGTCTAGACTTGATTATTTACAGACTGCCATCGTATAGCTTGGATATTGCTGAATGCAGCGTTAAACAATAAACAAACAAACAAGTCTTATGTTCAAATATGATTTAATCGTTATGTGATCATACATTACGTATTGCATTCCCTTCTGTGTCACGTCGGAAACATGACTGGGAACGTCATACCTTTAGAGACGGTCTAAACCATTTGCACAGAAGGCATGCAATACGTAATGCAGGATAACCATTTCATATAAAATATGTCAGATATTAATAATTTGAGAACCAAAACTGCTGCCCAAAATGATTATTACATATTAAACAACATTCTAAAGGAACTCCTTGTAATATTGCAAAATAAGATTTGCTGCTGTTCTCAATACAATTGTTTCTTTTCAACAAACTTAGTCACTGAGTGGAATAAATGTGTAAATGACCCCACAATCTGTTAGTGTCAGACAATCTCTTTGGGTTAAATAAAAAATATGCTGCTTCCCTCAATGACTGTTCCCTTATGTCTCTCCATCAGTATAGGGGCGGTTGGGTAGCCTAGTGGTTCAAGTGTTCGCTCATCACGCTGAAGACCCGGGTTCGATTCCCGACATTGGTACAATGTGTGAAGCCCATTTCTGGTGTCTCCCGCCGTGATATTGCTGGAATATTGCTAACAGCGTCGTAAAACCATACTCACTCACTCACCATCAGTATAGCAAATTATCAACATTGATCAACAAAACATTTTATTTTAACCCCCCCCCCCAAAAAAACCTTTGAGATGGTTCAGATTAGTTCAGGCTACTAAGTGCAATATCAGGAAAATTGGAAGTGCCCTGTTGGAGATTTTACTCCAGCACAGGATGAAGAAGAAGCGTTTTGTGAGCGTACACACTGGTGACCTGACCATCTCTCTGTTTCAGGAGAGTTCCATGGGCTAGTGATGTCTGTTGTTTCCCAGCACCCCCCACAGTGCCATTTCTCCCCCAAAGCTAAAGGAGCAACTGCAGGTCTCCCCTTCTTCGATGGCCTTGCTATGGCGTACATCATCCTGACTCTCAAACTCTATTTTGGCATTGATGACATTACAGAAGTGTGAGTACTATTGTGTCAGAAGGGTCCTCTGTACCTTATGCATGTTGTAAAAGTGACTTCCTTGGATATGCATTAATCATGTGACTGTATTGTGTGTCAAAATCGAATATGCTTGTCTGACTTCACCAGTCTCATACTGAGAATTTCAAGGCCTCGATGCTGATTGGCTGATTAAAAAGTTCACCTTCCAATGGAAGTGTCCTAAGATCTTCATGCCGAGAGTTGAATCGTTTAATCATGTGACTGGAGAAAAGAACCACAATCTCTCGGGATGATGACACACAATACAGTACAATGACACATATCCCTATCTTAATCCAGCCTTACCCTAATCCAATCGAACAGCAAATAGCACCGCTTATTAGAGCTCATTAGAGCTCATTGGAGCTCATAAGAGCACTTAATTCCTTTAAAACTATTTACAGTGTTTTCCTAAAAACAACACACACTTAATATGTTTATTCTGTTGACTGGCATTAAGGCTGTTCAAATGCAATAAAATAGTTGAACCAACAACAGTTCACTGATTCGTATGCGGAGAAGGTGTCAACAAACTTGAAGGCTGATAACAAGACAAAGGCTGTAGATCTGAGGAGTGTGATGAAACCTATTGGGCCTTTGACAAAGTGTTGCTTGGGTGGCATCTGTCTGGACTGCTGGAGTGGTCAATGATGCCTAGTTTGACTCAAGTGGGTAGAACTCTTGACCCCAGCAGTGATAACTCACTGCTCATGTTAATTTCAAGTTTTACAGAATGCTTGTCTGACTGATTCACCACTTGTACTGAGAATTTGGAGGCCTTGATTCTGGTTGGCTGATAAAAAAATTCACCTGATGAGATTTCCTAAGGCAGTGTCCTCAGATCTTCATGCAAAGTATCCGATGATCTTAATGAGAATGTAATAACATTCACTCAGCAGCATTAGTTTATCATTGGCAGTGGATGTTAACAATTTACCTATTCATCGTCTGTGATCATAGACATGTGACCATGGAATGGTTTGATGAGTGAGTTGTTGACTTATTGATTCTCATTATGTCAACCATTGGTTTGCCTAATCAAGACAATCCACGATGCGACCTGTGGAGATTCCGGGGTAGAATAGGTCTTCAGCAACCCATTCTTGCCGTAAAGGGTGACTATGCTTGTCATAAAAGGCGACTAACGGGATCGGGTGGCCAGGCTCGCTGACTTGGTTGATGCATGTCATCGATCACAATTGCGTGGATCGATGCTCATGATATTAATCACTGGATTGTCTGGTCCAGACTCGATTATTTACAGACCGCCATCATATAGCTGGAATATATGCTGAGTGCGGCGTTAAACAACAAACCAACTAACCAACCCATCCACGATGCCTAAGCTGGGACCTTGCTCACTGGCTCATAATTTCATGGTGTTTGTTCATTTCAGGAAACTCTCAGACTATTCAAGAGAAGTCAAGCAGCTAATTCAAGACAGTAAGTGACATAGCACTACAGATCAGGGCCCTGTTCCACAAAGTGATCGTAGCGCTAAGGTGATTGTAACTCCCATAACATAGGCGGGGCGGTGGGGTAGCCTAGTGGTTAAAGCGTTCGCTCGTCACGCCAAAGACCCGGGTTCGATTCCCGACATGGGTACAATGTGTGAAGCCCATTTCTGGTGTCCCCCGCTGTGATATTGCTGGAATATTGCTAAAAGCGGCGTAAAACCATACTGACCACCACCACCATAGCATAGGCTTACGACAGTCATGGTGCTGCGATTGCGTTGTGGAATGGGGCCCTGGCAAATTTGTAGTTAAATGCTTCTTTTCTTGTACCCTGAAATTTGGTGTCTGTTCACAATTTGTTGCAGCTTTGTTTCATCAACATGGTTAAAACCACAATCTTTATTAAGTTAAGATAATCTCTCCTTGAGTGGAGAATGTAGTTGTACCACATTAATTCTTTGGGGAAAGATATTCCATTGTTCTGAGTGTTGATCAAGTTGTCTTTTTGTCTCAAGATGAATCTCGGTTTGCCCGATTATGTGTTTTAGTTTGTCAGCACCATACCCATGCTTGTGGATTTCACTGAAGTGGTAAATGTCTGAGACCTGCATCACTTCGGGCTTTTCTCCCACATTAAGCTGACATGCCGTGATATAACTGGAATACCGGTAAAAGCTGTGTTAAACACAACTCACTCACTCACTCACTCATCCATGACCTCATCCACTCGTCCTTGACCTTTGTTGACATACATCAGCTGAGTTCACAATGGTTCAGATCCATAGAATGGTCTTATGCAATATTAACTTTGAGGGGCGGTCGGGTAGCCTAGTGGTTAAAGTGTTTACTGGTCACGCCGAAGACCCGGGTTCGAATCCCGACATGGGTACAATGTGTTAAGCCCATTTCTGGTGTCCCCCGCCGTGATATTGCTGGAATATTGCTAAAAGCAGGCGTAAAACCAAACTCACTCACTCACTCACTCATTAACTTTGAAATATTACCCATAACAGCGTTTTCTCAAGGCAAGAGTGTCCAATAGCCTATGTCAAAGCCTACTTCCTCCCCTTCCCATTTCAAGCCAATGGGACAGGGAGGAAACCTGGTGGTTTAAGGTGTTCGCTCATGACGCCAAAGGCCTGGGTTCAATAACCAACATGGGTACAATGTGTCTAGGAATATTGCTACAAGCAGCATAAAACCATTACTCTACCACAAATTTGGAAATTACTCGATTCTGATTGGTCAATCAGAGGTGATTGAATAACAATTTCCCCCTTTGATTGAAACAGCCAATTTGACGGCCACATCACCCCGTAAGATAATATTCATAGAATAGTACTTTTTTTAGTCATTGTTGGTAGGTATATTTAAATAATTATATCTACAATTGTAGTATGTACGTCATGTACTTGTATAGAGAAGTTATTGTTATTTCAGAACATGAGCTGTTTGTGTTTGAAGACTGGAAGAACCACCTGACAGAGAAGCGGGCTGAATGTAGGGAACATGTCTCTCTCTTCAGTCATGTGTAAGTGTTACAATTATTTCAAAGACATTTTCAAGAAACATTTGCCTGGATAATAGATTTCACAGACCCAAAACTTTGTTTTCTCTAAAAGCAGGTATTGTGTTATATATAACTCCTTGTAAGATGCAGATACAGACATGATATTTCCATCTAAAGTTTGAATTTCGTCATTTAGATCTTTTTGATTTTGATGTTCTTGTTTTGCCTTTTTCAGGAAGGAAGACAAATCTTAATGGTATTTCTTCAATCACATGCCTATAGATAATGAAGCTCAGTTCTACCATGTATTAAATAAATCCTTGATTTTGATTTGTTAATCAGTGGTTTCAAATCGACTAACCACCTTCGAATGGAACAGCTGCTTGGATGGCGTTCGATTCCAAATTCAAGTGACTCACTCAGCAGTGAACAAGTAACAACCTGCATGGAGAGTTCCATGTGACCACACAACTATATCATGATCAGTGCATGCCTGGTACTGGTTTTGTGCAGTTGCACCATAAAATCAACTTGTCAAATCTATGCTTGTCATAAGAGGCGACTAATGGGATAAGGTCAGACTCGTTAACTTGGTTGATGACATAATGTTTTTGAAGATGAAAAGAATAACCTCTTGTAATTTCCTGCAGTGATCTGACAGATGTGAACAATATCGACGTCCTGCTAGAGAGCTACTACAAGTCCAATCAGCATCGTCGACGCACTCCACGCTACTACATGGGCAAAGGCAATTCAAAGGGAGGTAAGTACTTAAAATTGTTTTATTATGCTACATTTTGAACTAGGGGTGTGCAATATGACTAGTATACCTGTATACTGCAATATGGCCATCAGCAACAACACATATCGCAATTCAACCCGTGTGTATCGCTATTTTCCAATACAGTCACAAAAGAATTGATATATAATCATAATGATTTTTATGTACTATATTGAGATATTTGGATCGACTGGGTTCTTATCTAAAACAGCACACGTCTTGTTCTGTTTACATTAACACTCCATATTGATGACGTCATAGGTATCTCATCCATACTGTCACAACCAAATTCACAATCTGATGTCTGGATTATTAAGTGAAGAAGTACCATTTGAACAGTACAAATATACAGTCAAACACCATTATGTTGAACTTTGATGTGTCAAACTGATGGTTGTCTCGATGTGAAAGCTTGGTCCATATGTATTCCTTCTCTATTCATCATTTTCGATTGTGTCAAACCTCAGATAACTATTTACGTAGGTCCCTTCAACTGCGACTTCAACTGTTTGACTGTATATGATTTGAGCCCCAAACATACTGCAATGTGATATGTGTGCCAATACAACAGCCCTTTTTTGAACACATTTATCATGTTTATGAAGGCAAGGTTTTATGGCTGCGTAAATTTTAAGATATGTTTTGATTGAGATTGATTACAATGGAATTGTTGTAACAAATAATGTATCAACATGTCCCATTGAAATTCCATGTCAGAGTAGGTAGGTACTCGGTTTACCATGCGTTCTAACAGCTCACTAAATGGATTAGGTTGTTACGATGTGTGACACGATTGCCATCTTACGCAAGCGTAGGGAAAGTTATTGTAAAAAAAGTTGTTAGTCTGATTCTCGTTTGATTACACACATTCACTAGTGCGACGGGGTAGCCTAGTGGTTGAAGAGTTGGCTTGTCAAGTGAGAAAAGTGTTTGATTCCCTATGTAGGTTCTATGTATGAAGCCCAAGGTTGTGTCATGCCGTGCCGTGCCGTGACATGACATGGCTAGAAGATGACTCAAGTCAACACTACACATTTATTGCCTAAGTGCACCTACCATAACTTTTGTATGAAAACATGAATCTTTTGTGGATAATAACGGTTTTATTGTTTGTAACAACCTTACACATACAACAAAGAACTTGTTATCCTTAAAAGACTTTATGTTCATTTGACTTCTAAATGCCTATCAAAGACTTAAGTAGCTATCGTAGTTACAAGGAAAACCTATTAATTATGCAGCGTGCTTGTGAGGCATTCGTTCCTAAAGATGAGTGATCATAGTTTCAAGTTTGCTGTTATTTGAAATTTTATTAAGGGGGGGAATTATGAAAGTTATATGCCACCCTACATACAACAAAAGGATATGACATTTAGTTTCCAGTACTGTGGGAGAATATAAAGTGTTAAACAAAAGGACACTCCCAGGACAGGTATCATCTAATAATATGTTCATCATGTTCATCTGTTTAGATGTTGACTACTTGTTGTAAGACTGGTTGTGTCCCAGGTAGCACTATCAAGTTATATCACAGTGGCCTGTAAATGTGTCTTGGACAGACCAACCAGTGGCTTCAATGAGATGTCATCAGCCTTTCCTCATGACAATTTCAGTCAGGTCAGCAAGAATGTGCTGGGGACCTATTCTCACCTGTATCATCATGCAATGAGCTCTCATGTAAAACGCATTACATAAAGCCATTTCCAATTTCTAAATTAGTGATTTGTTTTGTAGATGACTACAATCGCTACCAGCAGAGAACGAAGGAAGACTTAGCTCATCCTTTCAAATTAGTAGCTGAGAAGATGCAGAAGTCTTCAGATATTCCACAAGGTGAAGTTCGTGATGGAGGGGAAGGTCATGAAGACAAGGAAAGATCTATATCAAAGGAAGGTCGTAAATTCATATGTAGCAGCTTGAAACATATCACAACGCCAGCAACATTTCTCGATGACCTTGACCGTCATGGATTATCGGACGACACTATCTACAGCTCATGCATGGAATCTGAGGATGAAGAGGATTATGAAGGCGGTGGTGGTGATAGTGATGATAGTTCTTTATACAGTGGCGCTGAGCCCATGTCAGTCGACTCATTTGATAACTGTCCGACCCAAAGACCTAAAAAAAAGAAATCGGCTGTGAAACAAGCTGTAAGACATGTCATCACCAAGATGGAGTTGCACGAGAAGCTTCACATTCCACATGTCAAGATGGCTGAATGCATGAAAAAACATATCAGTGCTAGTGAGAACTTTGTGATTTTCAAAAAGATTCTTTTAGATGACAGGAAGAAACCTTTGGAGTTGTACCGCCCCAAGTCCTTCTGTTGGCTCCTGAACATTTGTGGTGAGATTGTCCGATGCTCACCTTATGAAATGGATGTGTTTGTCATTCAGCTGTCCTACATCTATTTCAGCTTCAAGGCGCTGAGACACAACCTTCCAGGGAGAGACATCAAGAGATTCAGAGAGAAATATTTTGCCCATGAGGAGGAAGAAGACAATGATTTTGTTATTTAGGTATTGATGTCTTGAAGAAGATGGTGATCTTGTTCTGTAACAATATCTGAAAGGAGGATGGGGCACGAGCTTGGTCTAAAGAAAGCTGAAGTTGAAAAGAGTATGAAAGCTGATAAAGTTTTGGACGTTTCCATTTGCTGAAGAATTTCTACTGTTTCTTCTGTAAGAGAATGGTGAACTTGGGGAAGTGATAGGCACTGTACACACTTCATGCAATTACAATTTATTCAGTTCTTTGTTATTATTCAAGGAGAATAACATTAAGAAATGTTATCAGTTGTTCTATTTCAGGAAATTGACATAGTTCCAAAGTTATAAACATGATGAACATTTCCACAGTATCTTATTACAAGTTGTGGGAACATTTAACTCTGTTGTTGAAGTGGTGATTTAAGATGCCTTTGTGTTACTGTTCATATTGAATACTTCATCAGACATCAACTGTGACAATAAAATTAAAGTGAATAAGTTAATGTTCAGTGTTTTTCTTGATTTTGTGCTTGATACCCCACTTCTGATCTCTCATGCTCATTGCCAGGTGTGAGTGAGGGATTGAGTTGGGTTTAACGCCGCTTTTAACATTATTCCAGTTATATCAAGGCGTGTCAGCTTAATGTGGGAGGAAAGCCCAAAGTGATGCAGGTCTCCGACGTTTACCTCTTCGGTGAAACCCACGAGCACGGGTATGGTGCTGACAAACCTAGAAACATAATTGGGGCGAACCGGGATTTGAACCCACAATCATAGGTTTCTGGTGCAACTCTGCACAGCGAATCACGGCGCCTTAGACGACTGGGCCACCCATGCCCCCTCATTGCCAGGATATCCTTTGTTGTAGCTGTATTGGCTGATGCACTTCTCCTTTTCCTTCATAGTTGAATGTTAAATGTTTGTGTAAATACCAGATGTGTATGATAAAGTTGAAGTGAAGAGAGTGATTAAACTGTCATAACTCTTTTTGAACTCTGGGGGCACGGGTGGCCCAGTCGTCTAAGGCGCCGCGATTCGCTGTGCAGAGTTGCGTCCCTTGGGCACGCCAGAAACCTATGATTGTGGGTTCGAATCCCGGTTCGCCCCAAGTATGTTTCTAGGTTTGTCAGCACCATGCCCGTGCTCGTGGGTTTCACGGAAGTGGTAAACGTCTGAGACCTGCATCACTTTGGGCTTTCATCCCACATATTAAGCTGACACGCCGCGATATAACTGGAATACTGTAAAAAGCGGTGTTAAACCCAACTTACTCACACTCACACTTGTTTGACTGGTCCATTGTCTGTTTAAAATTATGAATTCTTTCAGATGTGTGCGTCCACTTTGATTAGGTTCTTGTTTTATGTGGTGTCACACCTACTGCTTTTGCTGAGTATGTAATAAGTTGGTAGGAGAAATATGCTAATATATGAATGGAGACTGAAAATAGATCTAGCACAACCTTCCAGGATAAAAGCAATTTAGGAAGCACTTCAAAACTTTCCTATCAGATAGAAAACCTAAGTTTCGAGATGTGCCCCGAAACCCTCAGTAAAACTTGAGTGTATAATGATGACATTGTCAAAGAGATGTGTATCTGACATTCAACATTTGAACTGCCTCCTTATTCCATATATATTGCAAGTTCCTAAAAGAATAGCATGGCTGTGAAAATTACCAAAATGTAGGTCACTTCTCTGCAGGAGGTTTCAAAAGTCGTTGCTCACAAACTAGTTGCTTTAATTTGTTTCAGTTTAAGAAGTTTCCCAGTACCAAGCTTTTATTACAAGTACGGAGTATTATTGATATCAAAAGATAAAAAAAACAAAACACATCCATGAAAATATGTGTTCAGCACAATGGAAGGATGCCCCTTCCAATGCCACAGGGGGCATGTGTGGCCCAGTCGTCTAAGGCGCCGCGATTCGCAGTGCAGAGTTGCGTCCCTTGGGCACGCCAGAAACCTCTGCTTGTGGGTTCGAATCCCGGTTCGCCCCAATTATGTTTCTAGGTTTGTCAGCACCATACCCGTGTTCGTGGATTTCACCGAAGTGGTAAACGTCTGAGACCTGCATCACTTTGGGCTTTCCTCCCACATTAAGCTGACACGCCGTGATATAACTGGAATACTGTTAAAAGCGGCGTTAAACCCAACTCCCTCACTCACTCCAATGCCACCGTAAGGAAGTGGACATCAGAGTTTAAGCAAAGCACGGAGAACCTTGAAGACGATCCTATCCTGTCCTGGAACGCCAGTGATGTCAGCAACACCAATACTCAAGACAATCTACGATATGATGACGAGCGACCGTAGAATGACCGAGTGTCACATTGCTAGTTTACTAGGCATTTCCCATGAGATAGTACATTTCATCATATCACAGGAATTCGGCAATGAAAAATATATAAACTCGTTGAGTTCCAAAGCATCTGGCATCTGATCAAAGGGGCACCAGGCACATGTCTCATGGTAAGCTTATTTGGAACTGATCCAGAATATTTGTTACTTTGGATGTTACCGGAGTGCAAACAGCATTCTGCAAGTACTTGATCACTCCACATTCCTTACAGTTTGTCCATGGTCCATTTTTCATGGATCACAGCGAACAAATTTGCTCAGTTGACTGGTCGGGGGTATAAAGTTTTACCTTCTATGTTGGCGATTACTTACAGACCTCCGTCATATAGCTGGAATATTGCTGAGTGCGGCGTTAAACAACAAACAAACAAACAAACAAGCAAATTAGGGCCTATCAATCAATCTCCACATGTATTTGGATTTACTTCGTTTCAGCAGTTTTGTGTTTTGAACAGTGTAATTGTTATGAATACACAATTGTTACTGAGTAATTTCGATTTACAGATGGACAGAAAACCTGATATTACTATCAGAAGAATATCTTGTTCATTCAAGAGGAAATAAAGATGAAGACTTCCCGTAGATCCCAATTCCGTTATTAGAAAACACCAATTGACAACCCTTCATTTTGCAAATGTAAAACAATATTGATGGTTGTTAACTTCTATGACGCATTACAGTGTTTGTACAGAATTTGTTTCTTGTCATATTGATCCTTAAAAACGAATCAATTGCTCTGGCCTCACAATCACACAATTCTAAGATCAAGTTGTTATTATACAGATAACTTGAACATATTTGCAATCAGGATTTGGAGTGAGCCCCATACATGACCAAAATCACTTATAACATAATTCAGTCATAACAAGCTCAAATGTTTATTTCAATCAGGTTAAAACATAACTTCAATATATGTAAACTCATTACTGACTACATGTTGCAACACTTTCCCTGTCTTTTTCAGTGATTTTGTTTTTTGACTTGATGACATCCTATATTTTTGAAAAGTCAATGGAACACGAAAGTGAGAAGCCATAATCTTTGCGTTTTAAGTGACGATCTAAACTGCCCCTGAATCCAATGAGTGAGTGAGTGAGTTTGGCTTTACGCCGCTTTTAGCAATATTTCAGCAATATCACGGCGTGGGACACCAGAAATGGGCTTCACACATTGTACCCATGTCGGGAATCGAACCCGGGTCTTCGGCGTGACGAGCAAACCCTTTAACCACTAGGCTACCCGACCGCCCCTCCAATGAGTGAGCTTGGCTTGTATTCGGAGCCATCCTGTTTTCTAACGCCAATGAAAAACTTGCACATGATCGTGTTAAGTTCAGTTGGAGGGATAACTGCAACTGGGCGTTGCTCATTCATTTTGCCTGAAAGAAATTGTTTGACAACTTGCATTTGAGCATTGAAATCCTGCTCAGGAAAGTTCTATAACCTCGGGGCCATTATAGTGTTTGCATTTTCATTTTCCGCCAAACGTTTGTCAATGTCGCCATCATGTACATCAACAAATCTTTCTGCTTGTCTTGGAACATCAGGGATGTTATTCGGGACATCCAAGAAATCATCATCGATAATGCATCCAAAATTGATTGACTTAGACCAAAATATTGTGTATTCCATTATCGTAAACAAAATAAAATTAAGTTTTTTAGAAGGCAATATATCTACGTATATATAAATGTTCATATATTTCGAATATGGTATACATTACATATGGTATACCATTACATACATATCATCAGTGTATCAGCAGATGTCACCGGCATAGCTTCTTGATATTGATGAATTATGATCTGTTAAGTGTATTAATTACCAAATGAGAAAATGTATAAAACTCCCCTCCAGTTACCAAAACACACAGTTGGTCGGTTGACTGGGGTTACTTCATACTTCATACTCAATCTGCAGGGTTCACCTGAACTAGTCCAGGATCAAAATGATAAGACTGTCTGCCTTACTCTTTAATACGAGTAACACCTGGCTAACTTGATCATATGCTGACTGGCATGTTGACTCAGTTAAAGTGATCAATGTCACCATTGCCTCGCTTCTTTATGTAAAGTGAGTGAGTGAAAAATGGAACTTTGCAGATTGAGATTAGAGGTCTCTCCAGTGTGAATTTTGTCTTGTTCAAAGCTGCAGGGAAGTGAGTGAGTGAGTGAGTGAGATGGGTTTAACGTCGCTTTTAATAGTATTCTAGTTACATCACGGCGTGTCAGCTTAATGTGGGAGGAAAGCTCGAAGTGATGCAGGTCTTAGACGTTTACCACTTCCGTGAAACCCACGAGTACGGGTATGGTGCTGACAAACCTAGAAACATAATCGGGGCGAACCGGGATTCGAACCCACAATCATAGGTTTCTGGCTTGCCCAAGGGACGCAACTCTGCACAGCGAATCGCGGCGCCTTAGACGACTGGGCCACCCGTGCCCCCATCTTTATGTAAAGAACGCTGTGATAGGCTAAATTCAGTTCAAAGCAATGTTACCAAGATAATAGCCTATAAGCACGACCTACTACAGATATTTTTCTGTCCCAAATGAATTAATCTGGCAAGTCGGGAGTCTTGGTGATATGACATACTTGAATGATATGACAGCAATTAGCCATGCAAAAGATAGCAAGTTGGTCACTTGTTAGTCACCTTATATAGCTGGAAAACACATCATTCCCCATTTTGAAAACACGTTCTCGTTCTAGCTCCTGATGTATTGGTTGTTTTGTTATATATGTATTGGTAACCTCAAGAGGGTGATAATTTGGAAGTGCTCCCCCCTTAATCAACGCGAAACGAAAGTTGACCAAGGGGTAGGCATTTATTAATGGATAAAAAAAACTGTAAAAAAATAAAACTGCTCTTGGCAGAGATTTCTTATGAATAGGGAAAGGGTTTAGTCGCTTTTATTTATTTGAAAAATGGAACTTTGCAGATTGAGATGAGAGGTCTCTCCAATAGGAGTTTTGGCTTGTTTATGGCTGCAGGGAAGTGAGTGAGTTGGGTTTAACGCCAGTTTTAACAGTATTCCATTTATATCATGGCGTGTCAGCTTAATGTGGGAGGAAAGCTCAAAGTGATGCAGGTCTCAGACGTTTACCACTTCGGTGAAATCCACGAGCACGGGTATGGTGCTGACAAACCTAGAAACATAATTGGGTCGAGCCGGGAATCGAACCCACAATCATAGGTTTCTGGCGTACCCAAGGGACGCAACTCTGCACAGCGAATCGCGGCGCCTAAGACGACCCGTGTCCCCCTGCAGGGAAGTAGCATATGAGTTGATGTAAAGATTATGCAAAACGGAGCCCAGTGTCAAATAAAATCATGGATGGCTCTGTCTGTTATTGGCCAAAACGGGACGTGGGGTAGTTTAGTTGTTAGAACATAAGCTCCCGGGTTTTGATTCGCCACATGGGTACAATCTGTGAAGCCCATTTCTGATGCCCTGTCTTGTAATACGAGTAGATAGCACTTGAAATGAAATGAAGATTCAAAGTTTGTCCTCTACGTTTTGTTGCACATCCTTGTCAAGGTCCTCGCGAAGGTGAAAGGTCACAGGGAGATTATCTGAAGGCTTTGTAACTGGAAAGTAGGAAATCTTAGGGTTTTTGTTCTTCAGTTCCCATGTGCATGTCTTGATCAGTTCCACAATGAAGATTTTCAAAAACATCCTGGCAAACTTTTCACCAGGACATGCTCGGGCTCCTGCACCAAAAGGAATGTAGTGGAACCTTTGGCCACTCAAACGGGTCTCCTTGTCCATTTCATTCCAGCGATCCGGTTGGAATTCCTCCCTGTCTTCAAAGAGTTTGGTGGTTTGATGAGTGTCCCGGATACTGTAGATCGCAGACCATCCCTCTGGAATCTGGTAGCCCTGAGGATGGAAATCAAGAGTGTATGAGTGAGTTTGCCTTTGCAACCAACATGAAGAACTGGACAACTCTGACAAGTACTCACAGTTAAGGTTAAGTAAAGCTAACTATTTAGGTGGTCGTTGTATTAATAACGCCTCGTATGAGGCTTGGCCATTGTCTTTACATGTTTAGGCTTAGTTTGTTCTAGATTGTTCCAATCCAGGAAGCGTTGGCTAGCAGATCAGTTAATTGTGCTTCAGTGAATTATTCAAAGCCCATCACGATCTCTGGAAGTAGCGACCAATACCCTTTAGGAAAACTGAATCCTACCTGGTGGATTTCATAGGACTAAAATTTCGACTTGGTGTATGCACACAGGAAACTTCAATTTGCCCACAGCTCTCTTCGGATTAGTTTTTGTGTGTAGCAGAACTGGATTTTACCAAAAACAAATACAAGTATTTTGTTTTTACCCAACTAAGGAACACGTCATCTCGTTTAAAGCTCTTTTTGAATTAGTTTTTGTGTGTAGTGAAACTATACTTCATCAAAAACAAGTATTTCGTTCTCGACACTTTTGCTGGAAAGGGACAAATGAACGTTTCTTAATATTTTCAATTTACCTCAATCTCCATTGTTTTCTTGACCCTCCTGAAGCCACCACCAACAGGCGGATACACTCTGAGCACCTCCTTTACCACGTGATCTACGTAGGTCAGCTTCTTTAAACTGTCAAACGTCAGCTCGTCTTCAGAATTCAATAGTCCGTTCTCGGCCAGTTCTTCTTCGATTCGTTTTCGGACACGGTCATCTTTACCTAAAGCCAGGAGTGTTGAATTTGACGTGCTGGAACTGGTGTCGTTTCCTGCGAACCATAATTCCAAGATGGCGTCTGCCATTTCGTCTACTGTGAGTGCAGCAGCCGTTTCATCAAGATTCTTCAGTTCATCAACTAGGGACCAGTGTTGTGTCTCACTCTGCAGTCTTTTCTTAATCTCCTTTATGAGCTGTTCTCGTGCTTTTAGACCCTACATCGAAAGAAACAGCTTTCATTAAGGAAAAAAACCCAATAGAATTTTGAATATTGCACCACCCCTATTTCAGCACATACTCTGGTTAGGATTCTGGACCAGAATGTGTAACCAGTACTCCATGTTTAGTGTAAGAAGGACGGGTGTTCATATTAGACCAGATTAGTCTGGGCAAAACTCGATTACTTACAAGCCGCCATGATAATCTGGAATATTGGTGACTGGTGACGGGAGTTCATATTAGACCAGATTAGTCTGGGCAAAACTCGATTACTTACGGGCCGCCATGATAATCTGGAATATTGGTGACTGGTGACGGGAGTTCATAGTGGACCACATTAGTCTGGGCATGCATTTGTTAAGTTGGTTTTATGTACAAATGTATGTCCTACGCCTGTTCTGCTGAGTAAAAAAATAATACACACCTTGGACAGTCCTGATCCGGGTAGTTCCCATGGCAATGAGAACAAGTTGCCGGTGAAAGTCTGGAAAGAGCTGATTATTGACTGGAGGTTCTGATCATCGACATCAAATCCAATAAGGATGTTGGCAGCAACTGACATCGCCAACCTTTTGGAAATATCTGTTCCAAATTCTTCCCCCTTGTTGCACCAGTCCAATATGTGGCTTCTGACAAGTTTTTGTATTCTTGGAACATGCCCTTGTATTGCGGCAGGAGCTAAAGCCTTTAGGAGTGGCTTCTTCCTGATCCTGTGACTGTCAGGACTTGCATTCACTAGTCCACCAGGCCCCATTAAACGCTTGAGTGATTTTGGCCAGCTGCTCTCAACAGTGATGTGTTCCCCCATCAAAATATGACGCACATTATCAGCTCCAATGACTCTGATGGTAGGCTGTCCCAGTATGTGAGTCTTGTATACGCGGCCGTACTGTTTCCTCCGAGACAGGTAGTAGTCAGAACCCTGAAGGAGAAACAGTTGTCCTTGTTAGTACAGTTAAACCTCCTTAGTCCTTGGACTACACGTTGTTTCCAGTGAAATGTGAGCTAGCAGACCACCACTCGACACACTGATACATTGAAAAACATCGAACAAGCCACCAAAGCTTTTTGACCTGGATTACATCTTTGAACTCAGCAACACTGAATTAGATACAAATATTACATTCTTTACTATGCATTCTTACTAAGACTTACTTTAGTTATCAAGGACAGTGTTTCGCCCACCAAAGGAAAGCCCATTGACCCTGGGGGGAGGGGCAGTTTGCTGCGGGGGTCCCCGGCATGCCGGTAATACTGACGCCACAGCCAGGTTGCCAAGATGATGGCGAGAAAGGCCCACAGTACGAACCGTGAGACGTCATCGAGGATGCCGTCGTCATCCTCCAAGGAGAAGTCCTGGGCCCTCTGCTGAAGCTCACTGAGGATAGAATTATGCAATTCGTGAACAACTAAAATCATGGAGTGAAATGTTTGCCAAATAGATTACATTGTCTTGACGTTGACTTGCCAAAGGAGCTGTTAATCCAAACACCACTTAATGTCAAAGCGTTTGTTAATGTGCATGCCACGGTAGCAACTATCTATATATGATATCAGAGAAACAGGGCATTTTGCCCGCTAATTAGTTATAATATGGTAATTATATGTCATTAGCCACCCTGAGACACTTACCATGTGTTTGGTTTTTTTGGGAGTACACCGAAGACGTTCCAACTTTTCTCGGAAATCAGAGACTTGCAAAGCGCCTTGTCGTGCACAAGGTAGCGTGTTGTTACCATCGTGAAAAGAAAGTGGCTTACTAATGACTAGATATATATATATATATATATATGTAATATTTATATATATAAGAGCTGGGAGCCAATGAAAGCATCGCGAACTGGTACGTCATTGTGCGTAATTGAAGTCAGTAGTTGAACAAAAGTTCAGCTTCATAATTCGTAAACGGTTGAAATTTAGGTTATAATAACAGAAGGCTCACGGGGTCTTTTAGTGACCGCGATTTCTGTATTATATTGATACAACTGAATGAGTTCAAAAAGGTTCATGATACTGTTGTTGACAGCTATATTTGATGACATAATATTTCAGTATTTGTGTCATTTATCTCGATTCTGATTGCTCTTGCAAAGTATCTTGATTTTGAAATGAACGTTTCTAACCTCATTTACACTCACAGTGAACGTATATGTTGTATTGACGAGAAATACTAATTAATCTGATGTAACATTTTTTCAAACGTGACCTTGTTTTTAATAAATAACATGATGACATGTAAAGCGCGTTGAAATATTGCACGGGAACAGAAAATACATTCACAAAGATTAAATAGTTTTGACTTACAAAGCAACTATATATTTCTTTTAAGAAAAAGCTCAAGATGTTTTAATATCATAACTTGTTGTAGCATCGGTTTGTACGCGCAGAAATGTGTGAAGATATTAACAAATCTAGAAAGTATTCTTCAGCATATCCTGGCTACGACAGCGTGGACTGCAACGTCATGAGAAGCGTCTTTTTGCCAGGGCAATATAATTTCGAACTTATTTGAATATTGACTTCAATTTTGACTCTTGTGGCTTCATAGTTTTCAATAAGCACGAATAATAAGAAGTCATGTATAGAAATAAAACAACAAAACCCTTTCCATATCCAATAGAAATCTTTGCATAAAGCAGAGTCGATGGTACGATTCCGATATGTCTGCAATAAAAAAAAAACGTTTTGAAAACTTTACTGAGGCCTTGCGAGCAAGTGTCGTATGACGCACTTTAAAATCTTAGTAGAAAGAGCATGCTCGACTGTGACTCAAACGTAAAATGTAAACACCAAAGGCTGGAGCTGCCTAAATATTGCTCTACATGAAGGGAAAGTTGAAGTCATCCCTTGTCATACAGTCTTGTGGCGGAGGCGGTCTCATTGGTCTCATTTATCTCTAGTTCAGGTGGGTAAATCAGTCAAAGGGAATTGGCCATTCGATTGTTATTGAACGATATCAGATCATCGGTATAACTGAAGCTTAAGTTAAACTTTTTTTTGCCAAATTACCTTGTTTTGACTTTGCCAATCTGAGCAGAAATTCCGATTCATAGGCATAAAGAAACAGATCCGCAAGAAGGGCAGCAGCATTGATGCGGATGCCTACTTCTTTCCTCAATGTCTTACCCCAAAATTTACATCGAAGTTATCAATGAAGAAGTCCAGTATTTACATTCTGATTTCTCGGGAAACTTCTGGTTGCATTTGGTTTAATTTTTAACAAATTGTCCTGAAACTCTGAATATAGATACGTAACTGCCCCATGGGTCAAAGAATGAAGTTTTTCCTCAACTTTGTCATATGGGATAGTGGTATAAAATGTTGAAAATCAGATGTTTTGACAGAATGGAACTTGGTTCATTTCTGAGATTGCAAAAAATCAAGCAAATCCTTTGAACTTTTGAGAATCCACATGATATTAATACTACTTGTCTCAAATACTTATGTGAATATAAAAAAAAGTCCTTGATTGTATTAAGGATTATGGTTAGTCTTTGAGACAGGTATTTCGTGGTACATTTGTTGGACCCAGCAATATATCTCTCTTTGTGCCGATTTTTAGTATCAGGAACAAAAGAGCTTTGGAATCCAGTACAAAAGAGAAATGAACATGAGTCAAGTCAAAGTTGATAGAACTGATGCATGGTTTGGGCTGATTTCTTCCTCAGTTAACATACTCGCCCTATATGTGGCATTAGTTGATAAGTCCTTTATACCAAGTTCTCTGATCAAACAATTAATGTAGTGATGCTTTTACCTATAATGGTTATGTTATTTGAGGCCTTGTCAGTGCGAACAAACTACAGACTTTTTATGTAGGGTAGCCAGACTTTGGATGTGGCTGGGGCATAATTGGTTTATTCCAATTCCGTTTAAAACCTCTTTTTAAGTTTGTGCATTCTACCAATCACAACATCACGCACGCGCTTGACCAACTCTGAAAGACATGCAACAGGTTCCTCTTTTTTTGGCCCATTTTTGGCATGTCTTCGACAGCATCCATAATCATTATAAAGATGTGATCCCAATAGGTAGGAGGTTGCTCACGATATTTTGGTCCATATTTGAATAACTGACGAAGGTTGTTTTTGTCAACAATAGAGATGTCACCTGTGATTATATGACCTGCAAGTTGATAGCAGTGTGATGAGTCTTGGCAGCCACAAGTAGTGGAATGTACATCATGAGCTGCCCAGTCGACTTTCTGCAACACGTTCCTATAATTTAACAACCTGGATGAAATTGTGTTCGTTTTGGAAAATGAAATTGTTGGTGGTTCCTGAAATTTGAAATTTTGTGGGACATGTGTATTAGCTAAATGGGATATAAGACCCTGAATGTGTCTTGGGAGATCTATATGGACGATCTATATGGACGAAAAAGGGCTAGACTCGAAGGCCAGACTGATATTCAGCATTTATTGTTTTGTTAGCAGATAAGGAAAGAGGTGTTCCAGTGTTCTGTAGCTAATTTGCTGGTATTGCCAATCTGCCGACCATAGTCACCTTCAATCTGAAAGTGGGGCTGACTGTCTGTAGGCGGGAATGAGGTGTGAGTTAGTGAGTAGGGTTTTACGCCGCTTTTAGCAATATTCCAGCAATATCACGGCGGGGGACACCAGAAATGGGCTTCACACACTGTGCCCATGTCGGGAATCGAACCCGGGTCTTCGGCATGACGAGCGAACTCTTTAACCACTAGGCTACCCGACCGCCCCGGATGAGGTGTGAAGGAGATGGTATACGTGGCTTTAGAAATTTCTGGCTGTTGTGTGGCACGATCTTTTACCGTTTACCACAAGCCATTCTGGACATATCGGGTGCACATGTAAAAAGTTACTTAAATGTGCGTTTCTAAGATGGCCCCACGCATAAATAGTAGAACTAGAATAATATTCTTTATTATCTGAAATTATATATTCATTCACAACTTACATGAATTTCAAAAGGGCACGTGTAACAGACCGAAAACATTTAGCTCTCCCCCATCTCTCTCCCCATGTTCATCTCCACAACATTTGTCTTCAGCAACAGCAATTTCTAACTCCACTGGCGCCGAATCGCGACCTCTGTGTCGCACATCTGGTGTTTGTTATTCTGTATTGCTGTGATTCATGTGGTATGCAAGGTTCAACTTGCTTATACGCCATACTGAACTCAATAGTTGAACAAAAGTTCAGGTTCATAGTTCGAAAGTTGGAATTTAGGTCCCTGTAACAGAAGACTCACGTGGTCCTGTTTTGGTCCATTATTTTTTCATTATATTGACACAGCGTAATGGATATAAATATACGAAAGGTTCGTATGAAAGGTTCATGATACTGTTATCAGTATTATTTTGTTATTGTAATGTTATTTATCCCGATTATGAAGGCTCTTAAGAATTATGTTCATATTTGAGGGGAAAAAATAATTATCAAAATAAAATTAATAATAACAACAATTTTTCCCAACTCAAAGCCACATAGGGTTATGTTGTACCCGTCCTTTTTCGTATTATTTTGGTTTTGTTGTTAAGACAGAACAAAGAAATTCACACATAGAATCATGTCAGGCAAAAGTCCCACCACCCTCGCTCTTCCCTCATTCGCTCAAATTTACCAATCATAATGGGAGGGCGTGGTTTGATTAACGTGGAGGCTCATCATGATAATTGTGTGCACTTTCGCACATTTGTATTTGTCTTGTGATCCTCTTGACAGGCAAGGCATTCTACAGTGATTTTAAACGAGCCAAGAAAGTAGGACATAATCTCAATGTCAATGTATTTTATGGTTCTGTACAACTGGACGGTACAGACATGAGGGTCAACAAAATGCAGTGCCATATCAAATCGGCACAGGCTCGGTTACTCAACGTAACGACCACATCAGTTTTATGTGCAGTGTGTTGAGAAGATTAGAAACCCTGCAGGGTCCTTGGATGTCGTAGGCTTGCCGGAAAAGTGAAACAGTCACTTCCTACTCGAAAACGTCAAATTGTCAATTTGCATCACAATGTAAATATTACTCATATAGATTGTCCAATGAATTAAATGAGACTGTCCATATCATTGAATTCTCTGTCCCTCTTAACACTAATATGGTTCACAGGATTCAGGAACAACATGGCAAATAATCGGATCAAGCCTATGAAATGTCACGCTTGCACCCGAAGTACCAAGTTGTCCGACTTCCCATCGTTCTCGGTGTCTTAGTTTTGGTACCTACAAAACTTTTGACTGACATTGGGAGAGTATCAGGTTTGCTTTCAAGAACAAAGCTATTCTGACAATCTGTCGATTATGTGTGTTTGTTTTTACGATGTCACGTCACTTGGAACTACTACGGGGATTGGTATAGGTCACTTGTATAGTGGTTTGTAAGTTTTTTGATTTAAACATATTTTATCCAGATTGAAATGGATTGGGAACAAGTTATCCAACTTAGGACTCCCTCTCCATGGTATTTACAAAGCTTGTACAGTAAATCATATACAAGGAAAACAGAAAAGAAGATGAGTGTAAAGATAACAAAAGAAATGTACTAAAGAGAGACTAGTATATGTACATTAAAGTGTTACCCAAATCTCTTTGTATGACTTATAGACATTTGCAATGCTTTAAAGATATGTTGATTTTCGATAATGGACAAACATTCATTTCCGTTTAACATCAAACTTAAATCTAGTTTAACATTTTTGTTCAGGGCGTTCTGTAAAATGTCCCGAATTAATATTAACATAGTTTTTCTTTGGTGGACGTACAATGGACACTTTAATAAATAATGATATGCGTTTTCACATGGATTACCACATTGACATATTGGATCACATATTATCTCTATTCTGTATAATTCATAATTTAACTGGCTTTTCATGTATCTTAATCGAGTATGATAAATATTCAACTTTCTAACACCGTAGGAAAAATATGGAGGTGCAATGACTCGCTCTTTTTGTATGTATGTCTTGAATTGGGATGTAGATGTACAATTTTTACCTGCTGCAGGAATAGTGTTCCATAACCTTACAGTTGATGGAATAAAAGACAAGGTTGGGTGTTTTGATCTAGTATATGGAATCTCAATATTGTCTGAATTTCTTAAATTATATGATACATTTGAACCTACAGTGGTTGGTACAATGACTTTAAGATACGTTGGGGCAATGTTACTTTGTATTTTGTAGAACAAACATAGCTTACGTTTCCTCCTTCGTTCTATTAACGTTTCCCATCCTGTTTCATAATACAGATGTGTGTGCGAAGTATACTTTGGGAGCCCAGTAACTACTCTGGCAGCTTCTAGTTGGAGATTTTCTAACTGAGTTACACCCATCCCACACTTCACACGCATATTCGAAATGGGGTCTTATGAAAGTGTATATACTTTATTTAATGTATTTCTGTTCAAAATGAATTTTAATTTTCCCATTGAATTTATCATTTTTGATGTTGATTGAATTATGTTATCTACGTGACAGGACCATTTTCCGTTTGATGTAAACGTTATACCCAAATGTTTATGACTTTGAACATTCTTAACTTTACATTCATCAAAGTACAAGGTAATAAGGTCTGATTCATCTTTTAAGGAAAATATAACCGCTTCTGTTTTATCTGGGTTGTATTTAATTAACTAGCGTTTTGCCCAGTTACACAGCTTGCTCAGATTTAAATTTAGAGTTGATTCAACAAGTTGATTGTCTAGTGAAGAAAAGCCGAGTGCTGTATCGTCAGCAAAGAGTCTTGTTATGCAATCTAATTCACCAGCAAGGTCGCTAACAAATACAAAGAATAAAAAGGGACCTAACACCGACCCCTGTGGAACGCCAGCCTTCAAAGAGTTTGTTAGTTGTTTAACGCCGCACTCAGCAATATTCCAGCTATATAACAGCGGTCTGTAAATAATCGAATCTGGACAGACAATCCAGTGATCGACATCATGAGCATCGATCAACGCAATTGGGATACGATGACATGCATCAAACAAGTCAGCGAGCCTTCGACAGACATTATCGTCTCTTACAGCAAGCGTGGGTTGCTGAGGACCGGGTACATTGATAGGGTATAGATGGAGGACAGGGGACATATTTAGATTCTGCATCAATTCAACATTCCAGGATGACTGCAATCTAGTGAGCAGTTCAAAAGTGTGTTGATAGATAAGAAGAACTTAATCCCTCATGTTTTGAGACACTCCCCAAACAACTATACAGATTAGTTGAATTAGGATTTAAAGTTCACAAACCGAATCACCAATAAAATAGCAAAATGACAATAGTTTCAAGAGTTTATTTCAATCAGGACATTCTGAGTAGATGTAACCTTTACATTCATACACACATTCTGTCAGACATTTATGTCGATTACGAAACAATAAAAGCGACAAAAACCGTCTCCATATTCTCGCCAAAAGCAGAGTCGATTATACGATTCCGACTATATAATGAGCATGTGTTTATTACCACCAATAATAAACCCAAGTATGACGTCCGAGGTTTGGTACCTCCTGATCTCATGGTGCAGATAATATGGGTGCCCAGGTTCTCAACCAGAAGCGCAGTTCTTCTGACAATCTCGGTAATCAACAAGGCTGCTGTGTTGAGTCTCTGATTGTCTCTGACAATCTCAGTGGTGCACGAGGCTGCTGTGGTGAGTCTCTGATTGTCTCTGACAATCTCGGTGATGCACAAGGCCGCTGTATTGTGTCTCTGATTGTCTCTGATTGTCCCTGACAATCTCGGTGATGCACAAGGCTGCTGTGTTGTGTCTCTGATTGTCTCTGACAATCTCGGTGATGCACAAGGCCGCTGTATTGTGTCTCTGATTGTCTCTAATTGTCCCTGACAATCTCGGTGATGCACAAGGCCGATGTATTGTGTCTCTGATTGTCTCTGATTATCCCTGACAATCTCGGTGATGCACAAGGCCGCTGTATTGTGTCTCTGATTGTCTCTGATTGTCCCTGACAATCTCGGTGATGCACAAGGCCGCTGTATTGTGTCTCTGATTGTCTCTGATTGTCCCGGACAATCTCGGTGATGCACAAGGCCGCTGTGTTGTGTCTCTGATTGTCTCTGACAATCTCGGTGATGCACAAGGCTGCTGTATTGTGTCTCTGATTGTCTCTGATTGTCCCTGACAATCTCGGTGATGCACAAGGCCGCTGTATTGAGTCTCTGATTGTCTCTGATTGTCCCTGACAATCTAGGTAATGCACAAGGCTGCTGTGTTGCGTCTCTGATTGTCTCTGACAATCTCGGTGATGCACAAGGCCGCTGTGTTGAGTCTCTGATTGTCTCTGACAATCTCTGACAATCTCGGTAATGCACAAGGCTGCTGCATTGTGTCTCTGATTGTCTCTGATTGTCCCTGACAATCACGGTAATGCACAAGGCTACTGTGTTGTGTCTCTGATTGTCTCTGACAATCTCTGACAATCTCGGTAATGCACAAGGCTGCTGCTTTGTGTCTCTGATTGTCTCTAATTGTCCCTGACAATCTCGGTAATGCACAAGGCTACTGTGTTGTGTCTCTGATTGTCTCTGACAATCTCGGTGCTGCACAAGGCTGCTGTATTGTGTCTCTGATTGTCTCTGACAATCTCGGTGCTGCACAAGGCTGCTGCGTTGTGTCTCTGATTGTCTCTGATTGTCCCTGACAATCTCGGTGCTGCTCAAGGCCTCTGTGTTGTGTCTCTGATTGTCCCTGTCAATCTCGGTGATGCACAAGGCCGCTGTGATGAGTCTCTGATTGCCTCTGACAATCTCGGTGATGCACAAGGCCGCTATGTTGTGTCTCTGATTGTCCCTGACAATCTCGGTGATGCACAAGGCTGCTGTGGTGAGTCTCTGATTGTCTCTGATTGTCCCTGACAATCTCGGTGATGCACAAGGCTGCTGTGTTGTGTCTCTGATTGTCTCTGACAATCTCGGTAATGCACAAGGCTGCTGTGGTGAGTCTATGATTGTCTCTGACAATCTCGGTGATGCACAAGGCCGCTATGTTGTGTCTCTGATTGTCCCTGACAATCTCGGTGATGCACAAGGCCGCTGTGGTGAGTCTCTGAATGTCTCTGACAATCTCGGTGATGCACAAGGCTGCTGTGTTGTGTCTCTGATTGTCTCTGACAATCTCGGTGATGCACAAGGCTACTGTGGTGAGTCTCTGATTGTCTCTGACAATCTCGGTGATGCACAAGGCCGCTATGTTGTGTCTCTGATTGTCTCTGACAATCTCGGTGCTGCACAAGGCTGCTGTATTGTGTCTCTGATTGTCTCTGACAATCTCGGTGCTGCACAAGGCTGCTGCGTTGTGTCTCTGATTGTCTCTGATTGTCCCTGACAATCTCGGTGCTGCTCAAGGCCTCTGTGTTGTGTCTCTGATTGTCCCTGTCAATCTCGGTGATGCACAAGGCCGCTGTGATGAGTCTCTGATTGCCTCTGACAATCTCGGTGATGCACAAGGCCGCTATGTTGTGTCTCTGATTGTCCCTGACAATCTCGGTGATGCACAAGGCTGCTGTGGTGAGTCTCTGATTGTCTCTGATTGTCCCTGACAATCTCGGTGATGCACAAGGCTGCTGTGTTGTGTCTCTGATTGTCTCTGACAATCTCGGTAATGCACAAGGCTGCTGTGGTGAGTCTATGATTGTCTCTGACAATCTCGGTGATGCACAAGGCCGCTATGTTGTGTCTCTGATTGTCCCTGACAATCTCGGTGATGCACAAGGCCGCTGTGGTGAGTCTCTGAATGTCTCTGACAATCTCGGTGATGCACAAGGCTGCTGTGTTGTGTCTCTGATTGTCTCTGACAATCTCGGTGATGCACAAGGCTACTGTGGTGAGTCTCTGATTGTCTCTGACAATCTCGGTGATGCACAAGGCCGCTATGTTGTGTCTCTGATTGTCCCTGACAATCTCGGTGCTGCACAAGGCCGCTGTTGTGAGTCTCTGAATGTCTCTGACAATCTCGGTAATGCACAAGGCTGCTGTGGTGAGTCTCTGATTGTCTCTGATTGTCCCTGACAATCTCGGTGATGCACAAGGCTGCTGTGTTGTGTCTCTGATTGTCTCTGA
This sequence comes from Haliotis cracherodii, assembly GCF_022045235.1. NCBI lineage: Eukaryota > Metazoa > Mollusca > Gastropoda > Lepetellida > Haliotidae > Haliotis > Haliotis cracherodii. The sequence goes on along the minus strand of NW_027266343.1, from coordinate 53,647,658 downwards.
CAATCTCGGTAATGCACAATGCTGCTGTGGTGAGTCTCTGATTGTCTCTGACAATCTCGGTGATGCACAAGGCTGCTGTGTTGATGAGTCTCCATATCCTGCGGAAATGTCTTGGTAGGTTCGACTTGGGAGTGCTCCCTAGATGTCAGTGCCATAGTGAGTTAGCATAGTTACATCCAGCTCTCTGTAGGGGACGCCAGAAATAGGCTTCACATATTGTATCTGAACTGAACCGAATTCACTTTCAGGCCTTGGTCCACGACATTAGAAGGTCACCTACATATACAATACAAGTACAGTAAACTACGTTAATAAAGAACACGCTAAAACGAACTGTAGGATATCACGAACTGGCTTTTTTGGTCCCAGCCATTTGATGTATGTATGTTGTATATATGTTTATAACGAATTACAGTTATAACGAACTAAAATTAGTGGTCCCTTTGAGTTCGTTATAACCGTAGTTTACTGAACAACATTCGATGTTATTCTGAGGACAGGCAGTTTTGCAACATAACAAATAAGAGTTCATACAAGATATAAATGAGCATATTATCTAAATTGTTGCGTGAAAACTTTTCATTTTTGACTTTGAAAAAACAATTATGCCAAGAACAGTATGCCAAGATATTTGTATGTATTTGCGCTTTGTAAAACAACACAACATAGCTTAAAAACGTGCTTGTGATCTTTCTTTGTGCCGTTAAATATAAGAACTTTAGTTTTTCTCGAATCTATAGCAAATATATTTTACTTAAAGTCCTCTGCAAACGGGGATCATTAGCATGGTCTGAAATCAGGAGAGTATCGCCTATATCGTCCCAAGTATTACAAGAAAACATTGATGCAGAGCATCAAAGTTCCCCGCTATATGTGATGCCTCACAAACGTATAATTATAATGTTACTGAAAGGCATTAAGGAGAATAATTATATCAACCACAAATAACACAAAGCTGTTGTGGAAAAAAATATTTATTTTGAGTATTGGACAATACATTTGCAGACGGTACGTCTCATGTGGTTTACTTGTAATAATAACTGGTTTGAGTTCATATGTTGATGATTGATTGGTTTGTCGTTTAACGCCACACTCAGCAATATTCCAGCTATATGACGGCGTTCTGTAAATAATGGAGTCTGGACCAAACAATCCACTGATTAATATCATGAGCATCGATCCACGCAATTGGGATCGATGCTATGCATCAACCAAAGCCTGACCACCCGATCCCGTTAGTCGCATCTTACGACAAGCATAGTCGCCTGATAAACTGTTAATATGTAACATAACAATTCATCCATACTACTTAACAGAAGTAAAACTGCTTGTCCATTCGGATCAGTCTGACCCAAACCATTCCGCTGATGAGAGTCAAATAATGCATATGAAACAAAATCCGTAAAAATTGCAATGAAGACATTATCAAAAGTTACCATGAGTGACTGGGATATCAATATTGCTTGTTGAAATGATTCTATGAAATTTGTTTTCCCTGCTTCAATATTTGGTGCACCTTTGACGGGACCTTAAAACTGATCTGTTATGTAGACAATATCGCTTGAGGCAGTGGCTGCTTGCAATCTCATTAAAATCCGATCTTAGTTCTCGCTGCCGCTAAACAAAGAACTCGCGAACTCTGACCGACCAATGGAATTACTGACAAGAAGTTGATATTAGCCAATCAGAAGGCAGCTTGTTCGTGCTTTACGGCACTAATTTCAAACTGGCGACTACGCTTCGAAACATATTTTGACAAATTCTCGCTTAAAAATTTGAACCCTGATCAAAAGAACATTCTCGAATGCCTAACATATGGTCTTTATTGTATAGATTCAGTCGTTAAGCCCGTAACTATCGTTCGCAATACCCCGTGTTAAAGTTTTCGAGGCTGCATGATTAGAAATCACATTCCGACTGTCACTTTCATGATCTGGTAAGCGACGCTCTGATTGGTCGGATGAAAGGTCGTTCTGACGCGAACCCTAATGGGATGCCCTCAGATCTTTGTTTAGCGGTAGCGAGAAATAAGATCTGATTTTAATGAGATTGTGGCTGCTGGGAGCTGATTATGACCTAAATACCCCTCATAGCCTTCGGTGTTAACTATGTGACTGTAGAGAGCTGTGCCTTCATCCAACAGATTATCGAGGTCAGTGGAACACGGTACAGAGGCAAATAGATTTGAGCCATGGGACACAAAATATATGACAGCGACCAGATCTACGGCTGAACATTGAATTCCATTAAACGGTTGAAACATACTACAGCCTTGATGCAAATTCGCCGACACCCTACTCCGATTTTGCTTTGACTTTGCTAACAAACGTTTCACATGTGGCTATGTGCGGTGCACTGATTAAAAAAACAACATGGGGGACTGGGTTAATTCAAAATGCGGAATATAACTATTCCAAATATTTCCAGTGAACATGAGCATCCAAACAATCAAAAGTGTGGTATGTAGAATGTGGAATTCAGCAATATTACATTTAAATTGAGATGTCGTCGTTGTTCATGAATAAGCTATTCAGAACATACTTTTTTAATGCTGTTATTTACGATCTCCGGAGTACATTTGTATACACCGTGAAAATCAGATCGGATTACACATGAATGTTTTAATAATGACCAGTAACGGTCAGATGCATCAATTAACTACATAAAGACGTTTTTGAAGTATCTCTTATTGTTGGAAAAGAATAGCATCAACATTCCACGCACATGATTTGTATGTTTTGTTTCCATAAATGCGTGGCTTGAAATTTCAAATAAACCAACATGTCGACATACATGCTACAAAATTAACGTTTCCCGTATACCTCCCAGCCTTCAGGGCGGGAAAGAATAAAACATACAGCCACATTCAAAACACAATCAAAGTTAAGAATTATAACGCCATGGCACATCTTGCAGTGTTGAAATACTTCTACATCATTAAGGAACAAAGATAAAAGCAAGGGAGATAGATTTCCGCCTTGCCTTACGCCGATACAAGGAGAGAACTAATTATTATTGACTATGCAATGAATTTGTACCTTTATCCATATTCATACTTACCATGAGGCATGTCCATGTTTTCAATATGTATATGTAGGTGGGCAGAAATAGACATGGCACACATAATTGACTTTCCGGTAATACGTTTTATCCATGGAGGCATTCTGTATGTATTAATGTTTCCGTTCATCCTTATCTTGTTATTCAGACTTACCAAGTATATTCAATTTTCTGAAACTATTTATTACAATATATTTCACATGAGAGTCCTTGCAGTCATGTAGAGGGAGGTAGGGTAGCCTTGTGCCCTAGGTTCGATTCCCCACATGGGTGTATTGTGTTTAAGCCCATTGCTCGAATATTGCTAAAAGCGGCGTACAACCATACTCACTCACTCACTAAAGAGTTGGATATCAACATGGCAATAAGTGTTGTTATGGATAACCTGCTTCGCACGAGGAAAGGGAAAGAAGCATGTAATAAAGAAGTTGTTATCCATTATCCTAGTTTTTGGCAAGTATATAATTCACATGTCATGCAATATATTTGACGGAATATTTTTTTTATCGTCTGTCAATCACCATTAGAATCAGGAAATGAAATAGTCAGCTGATAGCATTAAGAACAAGATGACATAGTCGATTGATTTTTTATCATCTTATTTTTCCAGGCAAATATATACAAAATATATAACAACTTGGCTGTATGTATTGATAAACAATCAGACCACCACAACATAGACTAGGCATCATATAGCCGTAATCTTAGATGGACTTTGGGATTTCTTCTACCTGTGAACGTGTACCACCAACTAACCTACTTTTAACCCCCTGAATATACACTACTGGCATCATTAGTATGGCTCAATAATTCGGTTAAGGAAATAGGTCAAGTTATATGATAGATAGGCCTTTTCACGTTTCACAGCATTGAGATCCCAAAGCGGTCTATTACACACCGCGTTATTCATTCTCGGTCACATGCACCTGTTTCAAGTTTTACTCCACCTTTAAGCTACAAATTGTTATTATTTTTGTCAACCTCCATTGCACAGATTCCAATGCTGGATGGATATATATATATAGTGCCCTAAGTCACCTCGACCGAGCGTTATCGATCGTTCACTCACTTCAAGCTAACAAGTATTCGTAACGTTTAGCATAACCTATTCTCCACTGTATAACAAGCCGTCAAATGAAAGTATGTCTAATGTGTATCTTATGCTGGATGCTATCTGCGCTTCTGTTGTTTTCTTTGTACGGCCTACTCAGGTCCCACGTGAGAGGAGAGGTTGAACCAGTCTTACCTCGTGACCTAGTGAGCTAAATGTATTCAGTGACCCAGTCAGGTCATGTGGCTATTCCAATTGGTGTCGTTCCACCCTCGTTAAGTGTCAAATTTAAGAACGGGGTGGCGGTGGTGTCTTTTATCCACGAAACACTGACACATAAGGATCGGGATTTATTATACCACGAGATATGGCAGAGTCGGGGTTACTTCGGTTTACTTCGGTTTCCTACATATGCAGGTAAGAATGCTTGTCTGCATGCATCCAATAGAAACAAAATGCACTGTCATTGATATTGATGTGTAATCTAAGAAATGACACATGGGTTGGTCTTTGGTGAGGATTTATATAATATTATGATCGATGTGCACGTGAAAATATAATCTGTAAAACTGGTCGAACTTTGCGACACTCCACACCCCGTATCTAATTAAACAAACATTGCGAGGGTTGTCGGGATACGACCCAATTCGTGGCTGATGAATGAGTGCATTTCCGCGATTTTCTCCACGAAGAATGTTCCGAAATTACAGTCGTGGGTGATACTTATTGTACATGACTATTTCACTAATGACAGGTGAACTTCAGGCCACAGGAGTGCGTGCCCCTGAATTAAATGCGTGTGTCTGCGTATGTGTGTGTGTATGTGCTATCACTAGTATGTCCAGGTGATCTTCAGGCCACCCGACGTGCACGTCTGTGTGGTGTGTAGGTGTGTGTGTGCATGCGTGTGTGCGTGCGTGCTTGTGTGTGTACTAACTGTATGTCAAGGTGATCTTGAGGCCGCAGGGATACTCATCCCCGACGTGCACGTGTGTGTGCGTGTGTTGTGTATGTGCACGTGTTTGTGGTGTGTTTTGTGTGTGTGTGTGTTTTGTGTGTGTGTGTGTGTGTTTTGTGTGTGTGTGTGTGTGTTTTGTGTGTGTGTGTGTTTTGTGTGTTGTGTGCCACCACGCCAATCCACCCGTCATCCCCGCCTACAACCTCCCCACCCAAGTATGCCACCACTCATCCCCGCCTACGGCCAACCAACCCCACCAACATATTCCACCACGCCCATCATTCATCTCCATCAACCAACCAAGCCCACCCACGTATGTCACCACGCCCACCCCTTGTCATAAGACAAATGCCATGACTCTATTAAATTCTCGATGCTTGGTCTCGAACTGTGTTTACATTCTCCAAGTAGAAATTGAGTGTGTATGCGTGAGGTTTATCCCTGCCAAGGTTCAGATAACTTCAGTTTAAATTCTTTTTCTTCCGCGTTGGAGGTCTGATATACAGGTACCCCAATAATCGAAAATGGTATGAATGATGAAGTGATGCAGGTCTTAAACGTTCACCGCTTTAGTGAAACCCGCAAGCACGGGTATAGTGCTGACAACTGGTACAACATACAAAGGAGGTACATTATACCCATTATATTTTAAAACAAGTGCATTATAATGATATGATAATTTTAGCAAAACTGTGGTAATATTGTACATTCAAGGAATTTGTAGATATGATAACAGATCTTGGAAATTATTATAATTGTTGCCTTTAACTGAGTGTACCAAATTCTTTATCATGATTGAAGAATATTTTTGATTATTTTTGATTCCCTTTCTTGGTTGTATTTTTGTATGTTGAGAGAAGTTGTTCCAATGGGGTTGGTCTTTTAGTATATCTATCAGTTTAAAAAAATAGTTTGTGAATACTTAAACGACGTTTTTTAGAAATATGACCAATGAGCTTTTTTTTTACAATATGTAAGATAATTCTCAATATTTATAGATAACTTGATCAACCTTTATGTTCTTAACTTGCTGTTGGATAAATTGGAATCCCTAATGCATGATTGAACATATGTTAACATTTGGACTGAAGTTTATTTACAATGGATTCATTACATATATTTGTGTTTACTTTTTCAAAAGTTTGTTTTATTTAACCAAGCCAACAATTTGACATGAAAGATTGATATTTGCTGCCAAAGCATGTTTAAGAATGTCATTTGATATTATTTATATTATTGGTACAAATAGTGGTTATATACCAAGTTCTGCCTGGCAGGCCCAGTTATGTGTTTTCTTGCCTTGGTTTTCCTTGTGCTGACCATTTAAAGACATTGTTTCTTTTATTGTGCTTTCCAAGGATAACTGCAGTAATGACAACCTATTTGTACTTTAGACTAATCCTTTCCTTCCTCTGCATATGACATAATATGGCGGAGAACAACTGATCGACTGCATCAACCTCGACGTAAGCAGAGTATGGAAAGTCGACAATCAGGTTACTGGACAAGTATTTTACAAAAACAACCTTTTGCCTCTTTCTGTTCACTCTTTTTAAAACTTACCAGGTGTGTCATATTCGTAGAGTGCAACCGGCAAATATAAATTAATCAATTTCACCGGGCTCTACGTGCATTTCAATTTTTAGTGCTTCCAGATCATCCTGGAGAATGAGTGTGGCTATATCGCCACGACAATTCCTAGATTTCAACACTATTGAAATTAGACCGGCTAAGACGTTAATATTTAACAAAGATAATTGACGCAGTGCATAATTAACCACTGACGTTTGATAGGTTATATGCAATGGTGTCTTGTTTCTGAATCAACGGATGGTTTTGCTTCCAAACATGACTTTGGCCGCCAAGGCCCCAGTAGAGCTTTCAACAAGTTTTATGGTAGACATGTGGACACTTACAAAGTTGACGCTTCAGTGACAAAAATGATGTCCGATGCATTTCCTTATTTTGACTTGTACCACTTGCTCAGCTTTTCAGGAACACCTGGTATCATCACGTTTTGATAGTAATTTATAAACATATACTCATGATATAGTCGGAATGGTACCATCGACTCTGCTGAGATTTCTATTTGATACGGAAAGGGTTTTGTCGATTTATTTATTTGATGAGTGAGATACCATGATTAATTCTAAAATATAAAAGTAATTTGAGTATTGTGTCATTAGTACTGTGCCTCGAACTAACATATGTCATTACGCTTGCATTCCAGGCACAAGACTTCAATTATTAATTATCATGTTTCTTCTCAATCGAGCAATATCGCGGACTTAACAGTAACTAAGGCCAGGCTTGAAACAATTTTGTGTCAGATACATTATGATTTTTCATATTTATACATAAACGTTCACTCTGAGTGTACATAAGGTTAGAGATTAAAAGATATTTCGTAGGTGCCAGGGCAATGATACCATTGCTCAATTCTCATGAAATCAAATTAACTTCTAAAGAACATTATCATAAAGGTTTTAGATTGATATTCATTAAGTCAACACTTCGAGCTTAGTGGTTAAAGCGTTCGCTCGTCACGCCGAAGCCCCTGGTTCGACCCGACATGGGTACAATGAGTGAAGCCCATTTCTGGTGTCCCCCGCCGTGATATTGCTGGAATATTGCTAAAAGTGGCCTAAGACTCACGCACTCACTCGAACATGCAGATCAGTATCTGGTGTGTCCACCATGTTGAGCGATACATGCACGACTGCGATACATGCATACTGATGATTAACTTGCGTATAGTCACCCTTGTATTGCCCGCGATACCGTCCGAAGTGCTAACTCAAGCTGAGCCACGTTGGCGGCTGCTGGGTCTCTGTCGTAAACTGACCTCCCGAGAACATCCCAAAGATGCTCTCTTGGGGACATGTCAGTGGGCTTAGTGGGTCAGTCTAGTGTCCGTATGCCTTCTCGTCGGAGATAATCGTTGACGACCTGGGCACAATGTAGTCTGGCATTGGCATCTTGCAGTCCATTACGTCTGCCGATATTTCTTGCGAATAGACGAACATATTGCTGACCAGTCAAATGTTCATTCACAATAACCAGATCAGTTCGCCTGTCATGTGTGATACCCACACCATGACACTATTCAGAACATGGTCACCAATGTTGCCCTGGCATACCGCTCGCCTCTACGTCGCCAACAATGTTTTCTGCCATCTGTGAATCAGAGACAAAACACTGTAAACATGGTGTATCGCCATTGGCGCACAGCCCGTCCCTGGTGTCGCCAAGCCCACCAATATCTTTGCCGAGTATGGGTAAAACCCTTGATAGTACGCCTTGCTCTCAGGCGGGTTGCATGAAGCTGGCTTTTAACAGTAGTTGTTGAATTTCGCCTTCTTGTCATCATCTTCCCTTGGCAAGGAAGTTAACTGGCTTTTAAAGTCCAGCCTGGAATTTTCAGGCTCAATCGTAGCGCCACCCTATGGACCAAACAGATTCCATCTCTCGTATCGCTTGCAGATACAAGATGGAGGCGCCGAGTAAAGACGATCTGATCGATAATCAAGATCTATATTGTCATAAAACGCCCACTTGACGGTACACATGCTTTGCAAATCCTGCAGTCGACCGCAATCTGCTCGTTGAAATCCATGTTGTTTACGAACCGGATGTCTAGATCGTTACGCGATTTTGATCGTTAGTCCAGCCAAAATGTAATTCCGGAATTCCAGCCTAGTTAGGCAAGGGTGGAAACTGGACTGTTATATGGACTGTTATTGTACGCCAATCTCTTTTGATAATGGGAGCAGATTTGAATCTATTGCGTTATTGCACGGTTTCCACAGGTTTCACGGTACTTGTCCAACAGTCGATAAATTACACTTCTTGATTTGCCAAACTATCGGGCAACTGGGGATGTTGACGTCTCCCCCCTCCACTAACGAACCAACAATAGCCATTTTGTCTGTTCATTGAGAAACCGTCTCTGAGGCTTTGTCTCTGCTTACCTCATTTGCATTAGTAATTGTGAATTCCCCTATGGGCGCAGACACATAGGCTTCTGTATGCATGTGCATCACATGCTCCTCAATTATGGCATGATATTTCATTGTGATCAGATGTTGCGTTCAGATGCAACATCATATATACTTTAATACAAAACACAGACAGTGGGCGGATATGGGAAACAAAGCTACGTTCAGCGTGTCCTTGATATGCTAAGGGATGCAAGAGTGCACAGCAATTTTAGCATCTAAAGGTGTGAGTGAGTATAGTCTTACGCAGCTTTTTAGCAATATTCCAGCAATACCACACCAGAAATGGGCTTCACAAATGAACCGATGTCAGGAAACGAATCCGGGTCCTCGGCCTGACGATCGAACCCTCCCCGGCCGCCCCAGAGCCTACAAGACAAGCCATGTCATACCTACACTTTACGTACTTGTACACTAGATTCATCTTGTAATACTGTTTTGACATTTATTTCACTATCTGGTTTTAGTGGTTGAAGTATTGTAGTATTCCTTCCTCAGTGAGCTGCAGCAGAGGGCCCAGGACTTCTTCGACGATCACGACGGTATTTTTGATGACGTCTTCCGGTTCGGGCTGTTTACCTTCCTCGCCGTCCCTGTTACAACCTGGCTGTGGCGTCAGTGCTACCAGCATGCCAAGGACCCCCGCAGCAAACTGCCCCTCCCCCCAGGGTCTATGGGCTTTCCTTTGGTGGGAGAAACATTGTCCCTCATAGCTAAAGTAAGTCATCCTTAGTAAGGATAAAAAATTATGTAGTTCCATGTTAATGCGTTAAAAGATTTACTCAAGGTCAAATAGGATTTTATGACGCACGATAGTTCATTCAATGTCGTAGGTATGTAGCAGTCAAAATGTTGATGCGACATAATTCTGAGTTGATTTAATCTTTAATTTCAAGTACTACACAAGCAGGTCATGTTGACATGTACGATATCTTACTCAAGGTCGCACATATGCTAGGTAACGTATTAACTCATTCACTCTTACTCCATAAAAATATCCCATCCCATCACGCTGCTCCGATTATCGTGTCCTTACTAAGGAGGTTTAGCTGTACTAACAAAGACAACTGACTCCCCTTCAGGGTTCTGACTTCTTCCTGTCTCGGAGGAAACAGTACGGCCACGTATACAAGACTCACCTGCTGGGACAGGCTACCATTAGAATCATCGGGGCTGATAATGTGCGCCATATTTTGATGGGGGAACACATCACTGTTGAAAGCAGCTGGCCCAAATCACTCAAGCGTCTACTGGGGCCTGGTGGACTACTGAACGCAACTCCTGACAGTCACAGGATCAGGAAGAAGCTACTCCTCCAGGCTTTAGCTCCTGCAGCAATACAAGGGCATGTTCCAAGAATTCAAAAACTTGTCAGAAGCCATATTTTAGACTGGTGCAACAAGGGGGAACAACTCGGAACTGATATTTGCAAAAGTTTGGCGATGTCAGTTGCTGCCAACGTCCTTATTGGATTTGATGTCGATGATCAGAACCTCCAGTCAATAATCAGTTCTTTCAAGACTTTCAGTGGCAACTTGTTCTCAATGCCATGGGAACTACCCGGATCAGGACTGTCCAAGGTGTGTATTTATTTCTTACTGAGCAAACCAGGTGTATGACAGATATTTTTACATAAAATCAATTTAACAAATGCATGCCATCGCTTCATTGATGGTCTTTCATGATATTATGTGAATGCATGAGGTAATGTTTATATGTTGCAATCCAGATTAATATTCGAGATTTATCATGGCGGCGTGAAAGTAATTGAGTTTTACCACGACAAATCTGGTCCAATGTGATCTGTTCCATATCTAATACACGCACATAGCTGCTTTTTTCAATGAAGTGGATTGTTACCTGTTTCTATTGATGTATGCAACATTCAAACCCTTTTGTTTTTTTAAAGAAAGCTGTTTCTTTCGATGTAGGGTCTAAAAGCACGAGAACAGCTCATAAAGGAAATTAAGAAAAGACTGCAGTGTGAGACACAACAATGGTCCCTAGTTGATGAACTGAAGAATCTTGATGAAACGGCTGCCACACTCACAGCAGACGAAATGGCAGATGCCATCTTGGAATTATGGTTTGCAGGAAACGACACCAGTTCCAGCACGTCAAATTCAACACTACTGGCTTTAGGTAAAGATGACGGTGTCCGAAAACGAATCGAAGAAGAACTGGCCGAGAACGGACTATTGAATTCTGAAGACGAGCTGACGTTTGACAGTTTAAAGAAGCTGACCTACGTAGATCACGTGGTGAAGGAGGTACTCAGAGTGTATCCGCCTATTGGTGGTGCCTTCAGGACAGTCAAGAAAACGATGGAGATTGAGGTAAATTGAAAATATTAAGACACCATCACTTGTTCTTTGTCACGTAAAAGTCGATGGAAACTACTCATGATCGATTTCGATAAGTTAAACGTAGGAAAGACTAACGAAGGTTTTGGACGATTACAACAACAGACAAGGAAGGTGTGGTTCCTTCAAGACCAAGGTTCATCCTGGTCAAATCTGGTTTTCATAGCCACAATTGCACCCTGGCATGGCTAAGATCAACATTTTAGTAGTTATTCTGGTCAACCCTTAACCCTAGCTGCGATGTCTGATCAGAAGTGTCTACATTTTGTTTGCAGAAGCATCTAAAACGGAGACCACAATCCTAATAGAATTGGCACATCTACAGCCTTAAACAACATAAAAAGAGGGACTATGTAATAATTTGTATGTTTAAAACGGTAAGATTGATGCATGGCAAGTACTGCCAATTGAGCCCCATCTTTAAATCGTGTTTTCACAAAGAATATGCCCCTCAGCACAGTTGCATCCCTTACACTTTGGCCAATAATTCTGGTTCTCCCTGTTTGGTTCCTCTAGGCTTTCCAGCATCCTACCTGTAAGCTGGTTGGCTTTCGTTCCACATATAGCTGACACGCGTAGTATAAGAGAAATAATTTTCAAACTCACGCCTACATTTTTGTTGATTTCCATCCTCAGGGCTTCCAGATTCCAGAGGGATGGTCTGTGATCTACAGTATCCGGGACACGCATCAAACCACCAAACTCTTTGAAGACAGGGATGATTTCCAACCGGATCGCTGGAATGACATGGACAAGGAGACCCGTGAGCAACGGTTCCACTACATTCCTTTTGGAGCAGGTGCCCGAGCATGTCCTGGTGAAAAGTTTGCCAGAATGTTTGTGAAAATCTTCATTGTGGAACTGATAAAGACATGCACATGGGAACTAAAGAACAAAAACCCTAAGATTTCCTACTTTCCACTAACAAAGCCTTCAGATAATCTACCTGTGACCTTTCACCTTCGTCAGGACTTTGACAAGGCCGTGTAGGAAAAAAGGGTAGATGGACAAACTGTGGTGATTTTATTGCTGTAATGACGATTACAATCGAAACTGTACAAGGGACTTTTCAACTTAGGGGACCTCCAGGTGGTAGAGACAAGTCAACCTGAGTTCCAGGTGATGTTTTAAGATACGTTTAAGCCATCGGTTGGCTAACTTTAACACAGTCTACAAAAGAAAAGATGGGCAACGAAGATGAGTAGTCCAATTGAGGTCACGGAATGGTGACAAGTCTATTTTCCCAATTTAAAAAAATTCATATATTACCACATATTACAGCACATGCTCATGAGACACTTCATCCATTTCATCAAACCACATTTGTTTGACCCTTTGATGATCTTCAGACGTTCATTCGTGTATTGACAGTCTATTTAGTTATGACTTATGTTTAATTTAAGTGCTATCTGTTTGTGCCATGCCATACTTGCCCACTTGTTGATATTGATTGATAAGAGCTCTCTTTTATGATTATGATGCCGCATTGTAAGTGCTATTTACCTGTGCCATATGACTTTAGTCCCACATACCACTATGCATTAACATTCAGTGCACTGAGTCCCATCAACCATCCTAATTCAGACACATTAACTCAATCCCAAGTCAAATGCGATGTAGAAATTAAAAAGTACATCTCATCGATTTGTCCTGTGTCATTGAGACAGGGAGTGAGGGCAAATTCGATTGCGGAAGTAGAGGTATACCACTTCACATCACATATGTGTATGTAGCAGTTTAGTGGGTGTCTTTTAGGAGTTAACAAACACATACTACGGGGTTGAGGTCTTTATTGCAGATGCCAAAGATCAAGGATCTAAGAGTGAGTGAGTGAGTGAGTGAGTGAGTATGGTTTTACGCCGCTTTTAGCAATATTCCAGCAATATCACGGCGGGGGACACCAGAAATGGGCTTCACACATTGTACCCATGTCGGGAATCGAAGCCGGGTCTTCGGCGTCAAGGATCTAAGATATCAAGCACCCTGAAACACATAATTACATACAAATTATAGGTAAAACATTATCATCATTTCTCGATACATAGCATAGGCTTATTACAAGTAATTAATACATGTATCAGACATCCATTAGACCACTGGATAGACTGTACGCTAATCAATTACAATAGAACATATGCAGAAATATACATGCAACACAATACCGACACCCAAGGGACAACTCCTTGACTTTCATTTGACTATAATATATACACAATATAAATACATATCGCTTACACATTCTGTGTACTTATACAATTCTTTAAAACAGAAATTAATGATATTATGATATTACATTAAATGTGGTCAGCACTTTTATATACTTAGCATACTGTTTTCTTTTGACCATGTTGATTTTACAGGAAATGTTTTCAATCCTATCACTAACACACTATATATAAATGTAAAACTACATCTATTCAGGATGGCATGTGAGAGCCTGATTGAAATAAAGTTTTGAAATTGTAATTATTTAGTTGTCGGTTTAATATTAGTGATTTAATTAATGTGTGGTGCTTTCTTACAGTCCTAATTTCAGATCTTGTACGTCTACAACTTGATCTTAAAGTTGTGTGATTGTAGGGCCAGAGCAGTCTCCCCTTCATGATAGGGATTTAGTTGTTCCCATTGGCAAGGCCTACATCCTGCAGCCAGCCCCACCCATGTATGGAACCACACCCACTTCTCATCCCCGCATACAGGCAGCCCCACCCATGTATGCCACCACACCCACTTCTTATCCCAGCATACAGCCAGCCCCACCCATGTATGCCACCACACCCACTTCTCATCCCCGCATACAGCCAGCCCCACCCATGTATGCCACCACACCCACTTCTCATCCCCGCATACAGCCAGCCCCACCTATGTATGCCACCACACCCACTTCTCATCCCCGCATACAGCCAGCCCCACCCATGTATGCCACCACACCCACTTCTCATCCCCGCATACAGCCAGCCCCACCCATGTATGCCACCACACCCACTTCTCATCCCCGCATACAGCCAGCCCCACCCATGTATGCCACCACACCCACTTCTCATCCCCGCATACAGCCTACACCGCGTCACCGCGCTTATAGCCACAGCCAGCCCCACTCCCAAGCACACCACACGCCAAAACGTCACCCCGCCTATAGCCACAGCCAGCCAGCCAGTCCCACAACCAAGTATAGCACCCGCCAACCCGTCACCCCGCGTATAGTCACAGTCAGCCCCACTTTGAAGTACACCACACGCCAATACGTCAACTCGCTTATAGCCACAGACAGTCCCACACCCAAGTATACCACACTCCAAAGAATCACCCCGCCCATAGCCACAGCCAGCCCTACAACAAGTATCCCTCATGCCCCTATACCCGTCACCCTGCCTACGTCCACACCGCACCCTGTTCCTTTCAATACAAGACTGTTGTACCAGTATCCATATCTAGTTCACAATGTATATGCATTTTAATATGAATAATCCAGTGCGATGTTGTTGAGGTAAACAACGTTCAGTTGGCCACAAACACATATTTTGTAAAATGTAGTGTCTTTATCACTGGTGGGTGAATGTAACCGAAAGTAGAACGTGACGAACTAGATAACCCCAGACTGACACATACAGACAGTCAGGTACTTGGTGTCCCCTAATCACATACCTACGAGCTCGTATCTGTATTTAAAGGTGGACTTCGTTTTGCAAATTTGCAGTACAAGCAGCTTTGATTCAAGATATTCAAACACCAATTGGTGATCTGCTAAAAACATATTTATAGTGTTTATCAGTCTGACAGATAATTACAATCTAGAGACAATATCCCAGTCCACACAGCACAAAATAAAAAGTCTAATCCCAGATATGGGCTCCTGGAATTCGAGCCTAACCCTCTTATTTTCTCTTATAGATTTCCCTTGAAATATTCTGGGTTTTCAATCCCATTTAGCTACTCAACATGCTTTCTGTTGAAAACTCACATCACTTGCTTGCCCTCAGAATCCAAATGATGACAAACGATTAAAAGTTGTGGACAAAAATCAGGACCAGGTGCCCAGTTTGTTATTGTGGCCTACATTTCAACTGTTCACGAAGAATGATGCTGAACTTTTGTTGAACCACTGAGTTCAGTTACGGACAATGACGTATTAGTTTTCGATGTTTTCATTGGCTCCAAGCAGTTATATATATTCTACATCTACAGCTAGTGATTATCACACCACCTTTCTTTCACGATGGCAACTGTACAGTACCTCGTGCACAACAAGGCTCTTAGCCAGTTACTGATTTCCGATAAAAGTTGGAATGTCATTGGTGCACTCCAAAGAGTCAAAAACACGAGGTAAGTGTCTCTAGGTGTCTAAAAACATATACTTACTATATTAGGACTAATTAGTGTGTCATATGCTGTCTATCATGTATCATGTACCAATTGTTCATTGCATGGCATGCGCTTTAACGAACGATTTGACATTAAGTGGTACTTGGATCAACAGTGCTATGTGTTGTTAGCGTGTTTGGGTTACAGCTAAAATAGCTTACAGAGATCAGTAGTGAGTGAGTGAGTACGGTTTTACGCCGCTTTTAGCAATATTCCAGCAATATCACGGCGAGGGACATCAGAAATGGGCTTCACTTATTGTACCCATGTCGGGAATCGGACCCGGGTCTTCGGCGTGACGAGCGAACGCTATAACAACTAGGCTACCTGACCGCCCCTACAGAGGCCAGTAAGTAGATAGAGACAACTAACAGACATGTGATTGGTAGCCATTACTGCATTCAACTACAACAGAGTTACATGAAAAACTGGAATTCACAACCTTTGATTTCAGAGAGATGAAGTCCTATCTTTATCCAGTTCAATGTTATTAGTTCGAGGTCTTGAATTGCTTTCAAACAGATGTTTGAATTTGTTTGAAACAACCAGAAACTTCACTGTGTGTTCTTCACCAGACTTAGGGTTTCTGACTAACAGGTCAACTTCACCTTTTGGCTCTATCATAGTATCATTGAATATGCGCAGGGTTGTATTTGTACATCAAACTTGGCTTTTACGTACAAACTTCTTGTTGATGACATTCACGTCTGCTTCAATGTCACGTTGAGATTGAACGTCACAGACATTCACATTTATGTGCGCAGTTAACATGTTCCTGTTAGACTTGATAGAGTTGAGCATATTCAACCTTGCTTCATTATAGGAGTCATCAGTGTTGTCGCTAACTTCTGCACTGACAGTTCTCACATTCTTGTTTTTGCAACACTTTGCATAATGGTTGGGGCTGGGCACTTTTCTTTCTTCATAGGATGAATGTTTGTACAGAATTTGCAATTTTTTCCCATTTACCTTCCTTTCATATGATTTAGTTTTAGGTGGCTCAGGTTTTTATTTGATTTTGTTCAGTTTACTGTCTTTATTTGGTTGTTTCAAGACACTTACTTGCTTATTTGCCTGTTCATACAGCTGTCAAATTTTAATAGCTTTCATCCAATCAACTTTGTCATGTGGTAAGAGAAGTTGTTTAACTTTTACAGACACGCTGAACACTATCCTGTTACGGATCATTTGTTCGTCTTGATTACCCTCGTCGCTATATGTCTGAAATAATGCCGATGTGACGTTAAATTTTAACTCACACACTCTGGATCACCAGAGTTACACTGTGCCGCCATAGATCAAAGTTAAGTGATGAATTGATCAAAAGGTGCAAAATATGGAGTTTTCAGTAACTTGTAGGACTCTACCACTTCGTCTTGACGAGGGTAACAACAGTCCTTGCAAACACATCCTGGGGATCATTCTTATCTCTTTCACCCAATTCAACATGTTCATAAGCTTTCATGAGAGCCTTGCCTCCAAGATTGAACTTCAGGTGTAGTTTTAACACAGCCAGATGTTATCATATAGAAGTCAGAATGATGTTTCCAGATCCTAAAATTCTCAGGGAGATTACCAGTAGGCAGGTTCAGTTCAGGAGGGAGTCTGAGATTGGTATTGATAACCCGTGGTACAGGAGGAGCTTGTGCCATATTTAGAGAATTTACGGTAGGAGGTTGTGCAACAGGAATGTCTTCAGCATCTGACATATCAGTTATGCACAGAGAGCATGTCAGCTCAGTCAGCAGACATAGTTTACAGGCTACAGTTCACTCCAAATAGAGAAGCACATGTCCTCTAAACGCGATCCAGTTCGAGTTCATCAGTTGCATATACTAGAACAACTAGCACAGTTCTCACATATACAGAGAGAGAAAAGCTTCTTACCGCGGCCACCATAATGATAGCTTAAAAATTTACGGTTAAAATAGCTTATTGAGGTCACTAAGTAGATAGAGACAACTAACAGAGACGTGGTTGGTAGCCTTTACTGTATTCAACTGCAACAACAGAGATACATGGAAAACTTGAACTCACAAGAGCACATGTGAAAGTATGAGACAGAAACACATTCTGGTAATACAGTTAAACCAATCTTATCAACAGTATGGGCGTCAAAAGCAAGACGTAATCTATAGACGTACTATCCTCAGTGAGCTGCAGAAAAGGGACCAGGACTTCCCCTTGGACGATCACGACGCTATCCTCGGTGACGTCTTGCGGTTCTTGCTGTGGTCCTTTCTCGTGGTCATCGTGGCAACTTGGCTGTGGCGTCAGTATTACAAGCATGCTGGGGATCCCCGCAGCAAACTGCCTCTCCCCCCAGGGTCTATGGGCTTTCCTTTGGTGGGCGAAACACTGTCCTTGATAACTAAAGTAAGTCATGCTAAGAAAGCATTAAATATTTTCATGTGTGGATTGGTTAAAGATTTAATCAAGGTCAAATAGATTTTTGTGTCTTGTACAGCTGTCAATTTCACAAGTTTCCTCGCATTGCCGTTTCAAGTAGTAAAATGATCTCAATTACCAATCTTCAGGATACACAGATCAAATTATTTGTAAAGAAACACAGTAATCACCCAGATTACGTGGTGTCCGAACTAACAAGGACAATTGTCTCCCCTTTAGGGTTCTGACTACTACCTGTCTCGGAGGGAACAGTACGGCCACATATACAAAACTCACCTACTGGGACAACCTACCATCAGAATCATCGGGGCGGACAATGTACGCCATATGTTGATGGGGGAACACACTACCGTTGAGAGCAGCTATCCAAAATCACTCAAGCGCCTACTGGGGCCTGGCGGACTTCTGAGTGCAACTCCTGAAAGTCATAGGATCAGGAAGAAGCTACTCCTCAAGGCTTTAGCTCCTGCAGCTTTACATGGGCATGTTCCAAGAATTCAAAAACTTGTCAGAAGGCATATTTTGGACTGGTGCAACAAGGGGGAACAACTTGGGACAGATATTTGCAAAAGGTTGGCGATGTCAGTTGCTGCCAACATCCTCATTGGATTTGATGTCGATGATCAGAAACTACAGTCAATAATCAACTCTTTCAAGACTTTCACCGGCAACCTGTTCTCATTGCCATGGGAACTACCCGGCTCAGGACTGTCCAAGGTTGTATCTATTTATAAGTAAAACAGGCGTAAGACTATATTTTTACAAAAAATCAATTTATTATATGCATAGGTTACCACAATAAGGCAGTGAAGCTCTGTGTAGACGTTTTCCTGACCTTCGGGTAAGTTCCATATTTAACACAAGCATTAACAATTTTGTTACATACAAACTCAATTCTTTTCAATGACGTTGACTGTTATCTGTTTCTATCATTTTAGGGTCTAAAAGCACGTAAACAGCTCATAAAAGAAATTAAGAAAAGACTTCAGACAGAGACGCCACACTGGTCCCTGGTTGATGAACTGAAGACTCTCGATGAAACGACCGCTTCACTCACAGCAGACGAAATGGCAGATGCCATCTTGGAATTATGGTTTGCAGGAAACGACACCAGTTCCAGCACGTCAAATTCAACACTACTGGCTTTAGGTAAAGATGATGGTGTCCGAAAACGAATCGAAGAAGAACTGGCCAAGAACGGACTGTTGAATTCTGAAGACGAGCTGACGTTTGACAGTTTAAAGAAGCTGACCTACGTAGATCACGTGGTGAAGGAGGTGCTCAGAGTGTATCCGCCTGTTGGTGGTGGCTTCAGGAGGGTCAAGAAAACGATGGAGATTGAGGTAAATTGAAAAGATTAAGACACCGTCACTTTCACTTGTTTTTGATAAAATCCAGTTCTGCTAATTATATACATCTAATCTTAAGGAGCTGTGGACAAATTGAAGTTTATTGAGTGCATAGGCCTGGTCGAGAATTTAGGCCGTTTAATTATTGATTCATAACTGTTCTGAGGTGTATGACAGTTTAATGCTGGAATACCTGACGAATGTCTTTGACGATAAAGACTTTGTTGAAACAGACAAGGAATGTATAGTCTTACAAGTCATTAACATCAAGACGATAACTGAGATCTCTTGAACTTCAGCTAAGAATTCTGGTCCGAAATAGCCAGTTCATGCTGGCTGCAAAGGCAAACTCACTCATGCACTCTTGATTTCCATCCACAGGGCTTCCAGATTCCAGAGGGATGGTCTGTGATCTACAGTATTCGGGACACGCATCAAACCTCCAAACTCTTTGAAGACAGAGAGGAATTCCAACCTGAACGCTGGAATGAAATGGACAAAAAGACACGTTTGAGTGGTAAACGGTTTCACTACATTCCTTTTGGAGCAGGTGCCCGAGCATGTCCTGGTGAAAATTTTGCCAGAATGTTTGTGAAAATCTTCATTGTGGAACTGATAAAGACATGCAAATGGGAACTAAAGAACAAAAACCCTAAGATTTCCTACTTTCCAGTGACAAAGCCTTCCGATGATCTCCCTGTGACCTTTCACCTTCGTGAGGACAAAACAAAAAGTGTAGACTTCCTTGAATCACGTGATATATTCCCACATAATACATATCGGAGACTGATCCCAAGATTTCAGCTCTGAACTAGATTGGTCTGTCCACTTGTTAATCTTGGTTAGTGCCATCAATCACTGACACAATATATTTATGACTGTGATTCTGCATTTACCCATCGATTTGTGCTATAACATCCAGTGCTTGCAGTTATGGTACTAAAATCTTTATCTGGTAATTCCGATCATTGAATGGTGCACTATACTAATTATTCAGTGAGCAAGCAAGAATCGTTAAGGTTATTTCAGTTAGATCATAGCTTCTCAGATTTCTAAGGAATAACAGTTATGCAAAGGCATTTGTCATTTTGACCTGTAGTGAGTTAGGGAGTGAGTTTGGTTTTATCCCCAGGTAGCAATATTCGAGCCGTATCAAAGCAGGAACCATGTTGGGAATCAAAACCAGTCCTTTGGGGTAACAAGTGAACGCTCTAACCACTAAGCTAACCCATATTGGTAAAGGTGACTAAACTCCTTTATGCATAATCTTTACATTTACCTGTATGCTTCTCTCTTGCAGGTATTAAAAAGAGAAAAGTCTTTTATCAGAGATCTTATCACACAGGTTAATGCCTCTAGGCTTATCTGCTAAGTTCCAGTTTTCAAAGAAATCAGATATTGAAGAGGTTATTTCATTATCATTTAAGTTTCTAGTTGTACAAATTCTGATCTGGTAATACCCTTAAGAGTTGAAAATAAAATCCTTACCCCCTGGTCAGCTTTCGTTTCGCTTCAATGAGCACTTCCAACGTACCACCATCTTGAGATTACAAATAGAAATGAAAACACAGCTACCCAATCTACAAAGTTCCATTTTTCAAAGAAATCAGATATTGATGTGTTTGGCCAAGAGTGATGCTTCCATTAATATTTTTTCGCTCTAGTTTCAATTTTTTCAAATTCTTATCTGTGGATACCCTTACACATGGAATAAAAATGCCAACCCCTTGGTCAACTTTCGTTTCTCGTTGATTAAGGAGAGAGCACTTCCAACGTACCACTCTCTTGAGATCATTGAGAAATGTTACAATACAACCAATATATCGGGAGCTTGCAAGAGAACATGTCTTCAAATGGGGAATGATGTGCTTTCCAACTTTAAAGTGAGTGATAAGTGACCAACATGCTATCTTTCAAAATTCTGCCTATTATTCATGATATGTAATCTAAGACAGCAACAGTCGCTAAAATTGCAAATATTAACATCTTTATTAAAGGAGCTCTTTTCCCTATAAAACAGTTGCAGTCAAAATTAAAACATCTTGCTGACACCGTTAACTTTAAAATGTTTGATTCTCAAATACACCTATTCTGTTGTATTCATTCGAGGTATGGGGTTAGCATGAAGGGGAGGCATTGGAACAGTTTAATGTAAAATATTGTAAATATGTTCAAGGTGTTGACAAATCTTCTTCAACTGCAGTGTGGTCGTTGTAATATATATTGTTATTCACTCACAAGATGCATTAAATATTGGTGTAAACCTTTAAGTATGCCGGATACTAGCTATCCAGATGACATGTTATGAAATGTTGAGAAGATTGGACGAGCAAGGCAGAATTACATGGGTCTCAAATGCCAAAAAGTACTTTATTCATCTGGTTTTAATTATGTGTGAAATGTGTCAGTATTTTAGAATTTCAACAAAGCGTTCAAGGCTATTTAGTTCAATCTCTTTTTTCAAAGCTAAATGAGCATTCAAATTTAGATTTTTACTCCACTATGAAGTCATATTTACTTCATATACACCAAAGAGATCAAAGAAGATATTTAACATCATTAAAATTAATGAATTACAAATTATGAAAAATATAGGGAGAAGGAAAGGTGAACCTAGGAACCATAGGTTTTGTCCTTTTAGTAAAAATATTAAAGCAGATGAGTTACATTCTTTGTTCGTATGCCCAACTTTTGATATTTAAAGACACACATATTTTCCCAACACCAACTTTAAAAAATTAATATTTTCTCAAAACTTTCCTACAAACTAACATTGACACCTTGTCATTATGTGTCATATACATTGAATATACCATATCTTTACGTTCTTCATTATTATAATTCTAATTTGTACTTTAATTGCACTGTGCACCTCTTGATACTGTACCCCCACTTTGTATATAATACACGTATCTATATTGTACTTGGGCCTGTGGCATTGATTTGAACAGTATTCATCTCACAGCGTTCTTTACGTGGTGACAGTGATCACTATAACTGGGTCAATATGCCAGTCATCACATGTCTAGTGGTACCAGCATGATCAAGTTGGCCTGATGTTACTCTCAAGACTGAGGTAAACAGTTTTATCACTTTGCTCCTGGTCTGATTCAGGTGAAAGTTAAATAACACCAGTAAACACACCAACTGGTCTGTTAACTGGAAAAGAGATTTTATACATTTTCGATTTTTGTTAAAACACTTTACTGGTCATATTTCAACAATATCAAGACGTTATTCAAGTGATATTTGTAGATACACTGTTAATATGTATAATAGAAGATGTATACCATGTATATGCCATATACAGTAAACTACGTATATAACGAACACGCATATAACGAACTGACGGACATAACGAACTTATTTTTTTGTCCCGACTATTTGCTGTACTTGCTTATAACAAACTACGGATATAACGAACTAAAATTAGTGGCCCCTTTGAGTTCGTTATAATCGTAATTTACTGTATATACAATTTCATATACTTGTACTGTCTTGTATTGATCTTGTTAATTATGCATGGAGTTTTCACAGGTTTCACATGTTACACCAGTAATATGCCTGACAGAATGTGTATATAAATGAAAAAGTTACTTTTACTGATAATGTCATGAGATAGCCTGATCTAAATAAAAGTTTGAGATTATTGTCATTTTGTTGTGTGTGTCTGCTTCCCAAATTGCTTTCATTCTGGTATGTTGTACTGATGCACTATTGTGGCGAGGGTACGGAATCGGATTGGAAATGAGTATTTTACAATAAGTTATTTGTTTATCCGTTTTCCTACAATAGGTTTGTAGTCATTTTCCAAAATATCATCTGACCTCGTGTTTCTTATGTTTTGCGTGCTTAACTGATGCCACTATAAAAACAAACATATTTGAAAGTATGTGGTATTCTTTAAAATTTGAGCGAGTGAGTGAGATGAGTTGTGTTTGACGCCACTTTAAACAGTATCCCAGTCATTTCGGGGCGTGTGATCTTGATGTGGAAGAAAAGCCGGAAGTGATGTAGGTCTCAGACGTTTACCACATTAGTAAAACCCACGGCATGGGTATGGTGGTGACAAAGCGAGAAACATAATCTGGGCGAACAGGGATTCGAACCCACAATAATAGGATTCTGGCATGCCCAAGGGACACAACCCTTCACAGCAAATTGCGGAGCCTTGGGCTACTGGGCCACCAGCGCTATCCCTACAATTTGAACATGTGATTACGACCGGTCACACACATTCTAAGGTTAGACTAACTATGTTTTATGTTCCGGTGAGTTACTATCGGCTGCAGTGTGATGAACTCTTTGTGGGTGTTATCACACCAATGGATTTAGCAACAGCTTGACATGCAATCGATTTGAACGCTGCTTGAAAATCTTAAACATGAATTGACTGTTTACAGTGGTGACCTTTTTACTCCATATTGAAAATTCTGAAACATAGTTTATGTCATTTTATATCGATATTTGTGATTGTTTTCTAACCTGTCTACACATCGAACAGTGGTGGTATAAATCTTTTATATTCACCCGCTGGCGCCAAGCCTCCCTAAAAGCCATGGAAAGACCATTTTCCAGGCATTTTATATGCCGCTTCTGTTGATTTGGTACCCCATATAGTCAACACCGATTCGATTGTCAAAGTGTAATAATGAACCAAATTCTTACATAACCAGCCATTGTATAACCATATCCAATAACTAGTAATTGTCTGATGAAACAGAAATCACGAGACAAGTTAGATTCATTTGAAAAATGCCAGATCCACAATGTATGTTTAAAGTTGTAATATATATCCACATCCCGTCCTTGACGATCCCTTTTGAATTCAAAATGGATTCCTCCTGACTTATGCAAAGTACGTTGCTAATGGCTTTCAAAGTGTTGAGTCTGGTTTCAGAAACTGTTCACGTTCTTGGTGAGAATGCAGGAAGATTTGCTGTTATTCGAGTTTGCCGATAAAATGAGTTATCTCCCTTTGACTATCAAAACGTGATGTTAAGTTTGACTGAAGTTTGAGTAGGTCGATCGCGGGGATTCGGGTTATGTAAAACATTCATATTGCCGATTCGATAAAGTGCATGACTGGCGTCTACAAAGCTTCGTTGTTTGTTTGAGTTTGATTGATTTGTTTGATTCCCCACAAGGACAAAATTGTACTGAAATTACGTTTTACAGGAAGAACATCTTCGCAAAACATTTAAGACTTTATTTTTGAGGCACAAGTGCTTTGAAACCCCGAGTGAGGGAGAGGGTGAATGAGTCATTTTGGGAAGTATTTCAATTATAGCACATTGGGTCATCATATTTTTAAAGATATCTCCAGTAAGGCGTTGACCGCGTTGATTAATCGACGGATTTAGTGCTAACAAAAAAAAGGATCCCAATCGGATTCCATTCTGGATTCTAACCCACCACAAGCAGATCCTAACACGGGTAAGGGAAGGAACTCCGGCTATTAACCGCGCTAGGCCTCATGTGTCAAACACCGAAGTAATGCATGTTTCAATCAGTGAGAGGATCCTGTATCTTGATAGGCCATGACACTTATCAGCTGTTTTCTCTTACTAAAACCCAAATCACACACTCACTCACTCCAATCGGAGCAGCACGGAACCTTTAAACCTATGTCATGTTTAGACCCAGTGATATACCGAGATGGTTTTTCAGCTTGATAAAAGAATGTTTGTTCTTCACTAGCCAAGTTAAGGAAAAAAGCAGAAACAACGGTAAGAACATTTGATTAATTCATTGCCCTCACATTTGGCATTTGAGTTGAACCTGATAAATCGATACCGTACTTCAAGTGTTTCCACACTGAGACAGCTCCAAGCTCGCGATGTTGTTAGTTTTAAGATTTTATGAATTTCTACCTCAATTGGATACATTCCATAACTACCAAAACTAGCTCTTCCATTAAAATGTTGCACCGACCTTGATGGGACTCGAACCCATAATCTTCGGCTCCGGAGGCCGACGCCTTATCCATTAGGCCACAAGGCCACCGATGAAAAGTTTCTATTTTAAATATTAAAAAGACTTTACGAAAAATCACCATTAAACTCAAAAAGGGTTATATTCCACTCGATTGAGTTAACGCCGCTCCACCAATGTTTCGGATATATAGCCACCACGCATTATGTTTCATAATATATAGTGACAACGCATTGAAGAACGACCTTTCAGTCATGCAATATTGAGATGTTTAGCGACCACGCAACGCGGCACAAGCCTTCTTTCACGTAATGTTGAAGACAGACGAAACAATTTGTCACTCACACAAACTTGTAGCGCTGCTGTTGTGCACACATAGACAAGCCTTCTTTCATGCAATGTTGAAGACAGACGAAGCAATTTGTCACTCACACAAACAAAGTCTTGTTCGATGGCATGACCCTGCAAAGATTTGGATACGACGGTTGTATGAATGTTGTTTTGCGCCGCTGTGAGCGACCTTCAAGATATATCATTAAATACTCAGCAAATGGGCAAACAACTTATCGATATAAGCAAAGTTCCGCCTCGTCGGGGACGATATCCACCTCATAATCAGAGTCGACCATGTGATACTGGGGAACATATTCTGACCCCCACGGGGGCCAGGAAGATCAGACAAAGGTCAGACAGATATTTTATTGAAGTGTCACCTGTGAAATGTACACTGTCATGAACCACTCGTTTACAGTCATAACTCGCTTTCGGTAACATTTCTGCATTAAATATTAATATTAATTAACGTTTAACTAATATGCTTAAAAATAATAATATCAGCTTGCATATGACAATTAAGTTGAGTTAATCTCTTCAACCATGGGGTAATTGTAACCACAATGGTTTGGGCATTCTTGCAGCAGCTTTTAGGTTTTAGTGGTAAGATTAAAAAACACATTCCTTAATGAGTCTGTGTGAAATAGGTTTCTTTTCACCAGTTCTGCCATATTGTTTGGAGTTGAATCAAAACATACCACGATTAATCATATAATCCTGGCGGTAAAGAGATATATCTATATAACTAGAATAAAAGCACACTGTCCATGGTGGGAACCTTTCACAAACATCCTGAAGGATATATTCTGGATTAAAAAATACATAGCAATAAAGAATAATAACATTCCCAATTTCAACAATAAGTGGCAAGAATTGATGAACAGATTATAATGTTTGAGTATACATCTGGTTTAAACAATCCCTAATCATAGTGTGCATGAACATATATTGCAACTGATCATATTATATGATGTAAACAATGTATAGTGTCACACGCCGTGTCTTTTCTGTATATGTTGCTGTAATGAATAAAAGCAGTGAAAAAAATAAACAAAATTTAAATGCAATCCAACAGCAGGATGGAGCGATGGAACATTCTCAGGGCAGGACATTGTGTGTTGAGCATTGCTCTGTATCCATTTTCCCAACTGACTACGTTACTGTGGAGATTACAGTTAATGTTCCGCCACTTTAACACTGTCCGAACCTTGCAGATCACCACAGGAACAGACACAATTGGCATCACACACTCTACCCAAATGGGGAGTCGAACCAGGTTTTCGGCATGACAAGCTTACACTGTAACCACTAGGCTAACCCACCGCAAAAAAACCCATAATTTAAGGGTTCTAAAGTAAATTGTAATATGATTATATTACAGAAATATACTCTTAAAAGAGTGAAATATAAATGTTTAATGAAGTATTAGAACAAAGATAGGTGTTGACGACAAGCATCCTATGCAAAAACTTTTGTGTCTGTGAAACACGTGCGTAGGGTATCATCCCTGATTTTGACGCTTTCAAGGAACGACGTTTAATCTTTGTTGACCATTATGTCTGTCAATCGTATTGATTCTGCCTATCATACAGTTGTGATTTACTTAATTGCATTCACTACTTGTGATCGACCCCGTTCGGGGCGTCCCAGGTCAACGACAAGAGTACAGGATCGATTGATCCGAATAAAGCTCTAACGGCGAATCAAATTGCTGAAAACTTCCATCAGGCGACTGGGGTACGAGTTACGGGTCGGGCGATTTGAAATCGTCTACATGCAGCCCCTTACAAATCGCCATCTTGCCAACATTTATCAATGGTGTGTACACAACGTCAAAACTTGGCTAATCGCCGCTGGTCACGTGTCATGTTTTCAGATGAGTCCCGAATCCCTTTGAGCCTCATTGATAGGCGTGGTCGTGTCTAGTGACGTCGAAATAAATGTCAACCTGAGACATGACAGATTTGGCGGTGGATCGGTTATGGTGTGGGGTTGCATCACTATGACGGACCAAACCCCACTCCATATTGTGCAATGAAGGGTCACTGGACAGTACTGTTGGGACAACATACTAACACCCTTTGTTGTCACGTTTGCAAGGGGTGAAGAAAGACGTTTTGTTCAATCGTAAATCGAAAGGTCTTCAGCAACCCATGCTTGCTTGCCGTAAAAGGTGACTATGCTTGTCGTATGAGACGACTAACGGGATCGTGTGGTTAGGCTCGCTGACTTGGTTGATGCATGTCGTCGTATGCCAATTGCGTGGATCGATGCTCATGACATCAGTCACTGGATTGTCTGCTCCAGACTCGATTATTTACAGACCCCGAGTGCGGGGTTAAAAAACAACCAACCAACCAACCAACCACTACCGGTTGTCATGTGTTTCTAATTTGTTCGTTATTATCATACAAGTATTACAGAAAAATAATATCTTTTATTACTTTGGAAATTGTAAGTTATTTCCGTGTATCCCTACTTTGGAAAGAGTATCATACAAGTGTTGACTAACACCGTTGACCAACTAGTGTTGGAATGAATGAACAATGTGCTGTCTGGAATCTTCATGTATTCTTGTGTATGGGGACAAAAGATTAAATACTTGCAATCGTTCTCTTTTCATTCACTTTTTCTAACAAAATATTTATACTTTAGAATATTTAAATCTGATATATATTCCGAGCAGTTGATATACATATATAGACATACCGTACTGCTTTGGCAAGGGGGGCACGGGTGGCCAAGTCGTCTAAGGCGCCGCAATTCGCTGTGCAGAGTTGCACCCCTTGGGCACGCCAGAAACCTATGATTGTGGGTTCGAATCCCGGTTCGCCCCAATTATGTTTCTAGGTTTGTTAGCACAATACCCGTGCTCGTGGGTTTCACCGAAGTGGTAAACGTCTGAGACCTGCATCACTTCGGGCTTTCCTCCCACATTAAGCTGACACGCCGCGATATAACTGGAATACTGTTAAAAGTGGCGTTAAACCCAACTCACTCACTCACTTTGGCAAGATTGCGATGTTCCTGTCATGCTCTCTCCATCCAGTATCGTCGATATACCAAAGTTCCCAGAAGAGAACGGAACGCTATCGAGGACGAATATCACTTTCTACTTTTATGTCCTTATTACGGAGAAAATACATTAATGAGTATAATATTATTTAGAATGTTATTAAAAAATCCAAGTTTTGTTAAAGAGTAAAGATAAGCAAAATAAACATAACATGTACAAACATGTACTGTATGTACTTTAGACCTGTGGCCTGGAAGTGCTTGAATAAAGATTGATTGATAACCCTTTTAAACGTTAGAAAGGAGATGGATCTCACAAGTCAGACAATAACATTGTCCCGATCAATAATGAGCAACTGGTTTCGCGTTGGGACAGCAGCGATCAGTGAACATCGTCCGGTCGAGACCGGAGCGTCAGTCCTCCTTGAAATAGTTCTTGCCGTGACAAGTTCACAGTTTGAAACTAACTCCATACAACAAACACGCAAACTGCCAATTCTTCAATAAGGTGAGATTGAACACATACCAAGAATATGGTCAATGAAAACTCATTCCGTTATCACAATTCCCCCTTGGGACGCTGGGTCGGAATAGCTCCGTTGTACACCATGCCAGTGTTTCAACTGGGTTTCCGACCCGTGGAGATCCGGGGTAGAATAGGTCTTTACCAACCCATTCTTGTCGTAAATGGCGACCATGCCTGTCGTAAGAGGCGACTAACGGGGCGGGGTGGTCAGGCTCGCTGACTTGGTCGATGCATGTCATCGTATTCAAATTGCGTGGATCGATGCTCATGATGTCAATCACTGGATTCCAGACTCGATTATGTACAGACCGCCGACATATAGTTGGAATATTGCTAAGTGCGGCGTTAGACAATAAACAAACAAACATTGGGTTTCAAGAACGGAATAGTTTCCATACCTTCCAGAAAAGATCTCAATTATCCCATGCTTAGAAGACGAAAAGTGTGTATATATAACAACTTCTTATTATACAGTGATAGCGACGTTTCGGTATATATCCTTATACCATTAAGCACGCCAGAAACCTATGATTGTGGGTTCGAATCCCGGTTCGCCCCAATTATGTTTCTAGGTTTGTCAGCACCATACCCGTGCTCGTGGCTTTCACCGAAGTGGTAAACGTCTGACATTAAGCTGACACGCTGCGATATAACTGGAATACTGTTAAAAGTGGCGTTAAACCCAACTCACTCACTCACTCCTTATACCGTTGTCAAGCAAGACTGAATAATGAATACCCCATGCTTGCCGTACGAGCTGACGCAAGGACGATCAGCTGGCAATCGTGCCTGGTCACTGCTTGCCATGAAACCCTTGTGTCTTAGAACGTTGCTCATGCTGTCAGCCTGGGCTCGTTTCACAAAACAACCTGAGGGTTAAGGTTGGCACACCGAGTTAAGATTGACCTAAGGTTGCTTTGAGAAACGGGGTCCTGGGCCCACTTGCACAAAGCGATCGTAGCGCTAAAGTATGGGAGTTACGATCATCTTAGCGCTAAGATCGCTTTGTGCAAGTGGGCCCTGGTCCAAATTCATCAGTTTTCAAATGCCGTCACTAGGGAGTACAGAAGTGGCAGGAATTCGAATATTGCTGCTTGCGGTGTATAAACTATATTCACTCACCGAAGTTTATTAAATCATAACTTACACTGTCTTGACGCCATAGAATATGAAATAGTTAATGAATATCCCCAAACTCGTAAACACAAAGTGATAGAGGATTCAGGGAAGTAAGTTAATGATGTTTTATGTTGCACAGGTCGAAGTGGCAACGTCCACTACCTCCGTCACCTTGGGTTTCCTCCCACGCTGAGCTGGCATACAGTAATCTAATAACACAGTGTAATACAAAGCAGCACACCTAACCCCCTCACACACGCGAATAGGGGATGTTTCAACGAAAGGAAGCTAAAGCTATATAACTATAAACAAATGTTACGGAAAGGTGTTGGTTATGAAGTTCCTGAGTGAAACTGACAAACAACTATATTTACGAAAAAGGTCTCGGAACCAGAGCCATTTGAAAGATATATGCCTTTCTAAGAAGATAGTAAATGCTGTTATGATAGATGCATCATTAAAATTCAAAAGTGGCATGAACTTATATTTGATTGGACTTAAGGTTATGAGTGAGTGAGTGAGTGAGTATGGTTTTACGCCGCTTTTAGCAATATTCCAGCAATATCACGGCGGGGGACACCAGAAATGGGCTTCACACATTGTACCCATGTCGGGAATCGAACCCGGGTCTTCGGCATGACGAGCAAACGCTTTAACCACTAGGCTACCCGACCGCCCCCTTAAGGTTATGGGTAGAACTATCATGTAATAAGGGCTTCTATTGGAGCGTGTTAACCTTTACAGAAACATGCTTTACAATGGTCATTATTTGCAATATAACGACGTTATTGCACTTTGTCATGGACCACGCAATGTACAGAATATTGTTAATTGATGGCTTTGACAAGATAATTCATTTATGTAGTGTAGAAGTGATTTATACGACGAATACACCTGTTGAAATGGAGACATACTATTAACACCATATATTAAATGTTCATAAGACTACATTTTGAATACGGGTGTGAGGTATTGGATGTTTATACTGAAGGAAACAGTTAGAAATGAGAACAATTACAATTAGTAGCTGCACGGATTGCAACTGGTCTACTTAAATATGCCTTCAGGCATTCGTCATAATACGAAACCGGTTGGGAACCCTTAGTGGAGCGTAGAAGAAACGTAAACTTTAGTTTTTATTCAAAATAAATCAAAGTTTGTCTCCGTCCTATCTAACTGATGTTCTACCTAAACTCGCTGCTGCATTAAACTCATACAGTTTCAGAAACTCTGAAACCATCAGTGTTCCTCGCACAAGACATTCGTGTGAATCCTTTTACCTATCGACTATCCGTTTGAGGAACTCTATTCCGTCATCAGGCCGAAATTTTACGATTTCTTGTTTTAAAAGTTCTTTACAATATCACCACAACGTCACCTGTGCACTTCGGACATAGAAAGAGAAACTATAATATCTTACACCTTAGACAACAGGGACACCTGTGCCCCCAAGAAAGAGAAAACTTTCAGCTAGAAAGGAAACTTCGTGGCTTTAGACAAACTATATGGTATACTTCAATCTCAACAAATGTTGACATTGAAAGACGGATAGTTGTGGATGTGTGTTTAAGAATTAGAATGGCAACTCTTTCCTATATCTACACCATCAAATAAATGCTCTTCCGCGACATTAAGCCCCACTCGCGTCAGTGTTGTGTTTTCTTGGTACATCTTTGCCAATGATGAAAAAGGCAATTACATTAAAAGACGCCTCTGGGATGAACGTGTGGATTGAAGATCGCCATTTTATATACCATCGGTAGTATTTCCGCCAGGACACGGAACAACATTCTTTTGTAGAAAGTTTAAACCCGTAATTCCAGACCTGACAATGTTTTTAGATCTTGGAAGAAATAACAAAACTGAGACTTGAGCTGGGGCGATATTGACACTTAGTCGCTCCAAAGAGATGAAGGGCAAATCTCAGTTGATTTAAGAAGATAAACAGAGTCAATAAAATGTGCAAAATTGATTTGATTAATTGTCTGAGGAGGTTGTGAATGTTGTACTTACATGATGATAGCTGGGGGCCGTCTCGCTATTTTGTTTGTGTTTTTTAATGCAAACAAACTAAGAATCTGTAAAAGAACTTTCTTTCGAAGAACATTAGTATTTTACTGATTCAAAGTTTGATTTTACAGGTTTTCACTTCAAGAGACAAACGACAAGACACGTTTATTTCTGTGAGAAGGCCTCATGGCAAAGAGCACATACTGAGACAATATGTTTTTTCTGCGCACACTGACAAAATAATTTAATAGATGCTTACCATTCAAATCGGAAAGATTCTTGTCAAGAATATATCAACATTTTTAATGTAAGCAATAACATTTTCACTTTTCTTCATTTGCAAGGTACTGCCGAGTGGATTACTTCAATATACCGCGTACTATTGTCTGTTCTATTTCGTTGTGTGGGAAGTAAATAACAATAACAATCTTTTGGCTGGTGGTACATTCAGGTGCCCTTGATCTTGTTTCACCTCTTGAACTGGCCAGTTTTCTTAGCTTCAGATTGTTAGAATGGATTTGCCATACATTTGGAAGTCGAGTCTTAAGAAGTTTCAAAGTTATACATGAAAAGATTAAAATTACTTTTGAAATGAACCCCAAAATACGAAACGATCCGCCATGTTTATCAATTTCGATTGATCAAGGTCGTTGATTGGATCGGTGAGATCAAAGAGCAACTCACGTGCTCCTAAATTCTAGTCTGGCTTGGTATGCAATGATGTCTCGACTGTGTAGACACACGAGGATTATTTCACGAGAACACCCAGTTAAAGGGGTTACCTTATAACAAACATCAAACAACTAATTTGTTTGCAAACTCAACCGCTTGAAGCACCACAAGTAAAAGGAGAACGACATTTCTCATGAATTGAAGCTTGAAGAAAGGGTTGTCAATGGTTTTATGATAAATATTCATATACTGAACTCGAGAGAGTACTGACAGGTCAGGGAAAATCACCATCACCAAATATCATCACCATCACCAAACACCATAACCAAACATCACCACCATCACCAAACATCATCACCATCACCAAACACCATAACCAAACATCACCACCATCACCAAACATCATCACTATCACCAAACATCATCACATCACCAAACATCATCACCATCATCACCATCATCAAACATCATCACCACCACATCACCAAACATCATCACCATCACCATCAGCCCACATCATTTATTTATTTAAGTATTTTGTCACTTTCAATGAAACTTAAATGTAAAGAGGAAAACGAATTCTTACAAACTCCAAATATGTGAAATCTTCAGTTATATAAACAAAAAATGCGCCGAAAATAACTGACAACTTCCAACTCAAGTAGTTCCAACTCAGGCTCCATAACTCACCGACGACTGACCTTGACAACATGGCGGACAGAGGATATTCCTTTCGTGTAATTAATTTCCGGCAATGATCGGCTAGGATTCTTCCTGCTTAATATTGACATGTTTATTGTGTATTTTATCACTCAACTGGCGGAGGAAACAGATATAACGATGTAATGTCTGGTCATATTGAATGATGGACACCACGCATCCACCATAAACCTCTCCTGGAAAAAAAAACTTTACTCATCTCATGACTCTCTGTACGGCATATATTGGTTCAATCTCATTTCAGTGAGTGTTATGCTTGTCTAAGCTTACATAAAGACAGCTAAACTGTCAGAGCATTTGTGTCTGAGTCTGACATGAGCGTTTCGGAATATTTAATTTAATTTACGACATCAAAATTCCCATACAGAATAAAGCAGTATGTTACTTGGGTCGTTTTTCGGCAACGTTCATGGTCCGCCATTTTCCAAAGGCCAAGATGATTATGCAAGGGCATATTTCAAGCCGCTAACCTGATAGTAAAATAAAAAATACCCCCTTTAATGAAAACAAACTGGCTTAATACATCAGTTGGGAATGTTAAAAATCACGAAAGAATAATTGATGTCTGTAATTCGATTTATGGACATATTAAAAAAATTAAACATGACCTTGACGTCAATCTAAGAATCAATACGGACGAACATGCACGTAAACTTTCAAGGGTGTCGGCCTTGCAAGGGGCTGGGCTTACGTACTGGGGACTGACGCGGGCTGTCAGACTGACAGACTGTCGATGGGCAATCGTGGGAGGCGGAATGTTCTTGAGCTGATGTTCAGAGCAGAGGTCAGTCGTATTGTCCTTCCAATTATCAACATTTCATTGTTTACTGAGACAGTATTGACGGAGTGTCATCTGACCAACTTTTTAACCTCTGCCACGCGTGGGGCGGTAAGACTGCAGCCAGCGGAAACGTCACCGTCAAATGACCATTGAACACTGACCTTTCATAGATCGGGGGTAATCAGTCATTCTGTTGTCGATCTCATATGAGATCCTGGGCAACAGTTGTACTATTGTGTCTTTAAGTTTCTGTATTTCTGGTGTTGAAATATCGCTGGAATATTGCTTAAAGCGGCGTAAAACCATACTCACTCACTCTCTGTATATTTAATCTCCAAGGCATCGTCTGAATAAACGGCCCGGATGGTCGCCTCAGTTTGCAGAGTCACGCCAGGATCTGCTGAGTCCCGAAGATTTTGTGTATGGTTTTACGCCGCTTTTAGCTATATTCTAGCAATATCACGGCGGGGGACACCGGGAATGGGCTTCACATATTGTACCCATGTGGATCTTCGGAACCCGGATCTTCGACGTGACGAGCGAACGCTTTCATGTTTGTTTGTTTGTTGTTTAACGCCGTTCTCAGCAATATTCCAGCTATATGACGGCGGTCTGTAAGTATTCGTGTCTGGACCAGACAATCCAGTGATTGACACCATGAGCATCAATCCACGCAATTGGGATACGATGATATGCATCAACCAAGTCAGCGAGCCTGACCACCCGATCCCGTTAGTCGCCTCTTACGACAAGCATATTCGCATGGGTTCTTGAAGACCTATTCCACCCCGTATCTTCACGGATCGAGTCGAGAATGTGTCATGATGATACTGGAACATTTTAACAACGGGGTTCCATCTGGTGTATGTGGTTCCCGTGGTCGGGATGAAGATCAGTTAAAGCTACAACGCCCATTTTTTAATCTCATCAACGACTTTCTGCTGTATAAAGACTTGTCACTAAGCAGGTATAATAGCAGAATAAATGACGATAACCGTTTGATTCCATACATATTTACAATATACTGATTCCTGTATCCTAAGAGGAGTATTTTCGGAATCATAATTGAGTTTGACATTAACGCCACATACCTTGAATCGTAACAAGAGGAATTTTTACAAGACCTAAACACATTGAGATCTCATTGAAGACAATTTAGAAATCGGTTACATCTGAAGGATATTTCGTGTCGGCAAAGAATCATTTCCGCAATGAATACGTGGATATAATCTTCAACAAATTGCAATTTGATGTTGCACTGAGCGAAATTGTTTGTTAATCAATGAAGGGAGGTTACGGACCTAGTTCATCCAAGTCCTCCCCAAAGTGATAAAGACGCCATGTTGGATCTACAATACGAATTATTATAGGTGTAGTATCTACTTATGATGGCGCTGACAGCTCTCTTCGTCTCACACAAACACTAATCACCCCTTTCATCTCATTTCCTCATTTTACACTAAACTGGGCACCAAACCGAGATCCAGTCGGGAATCGCCCTCTTGTAGATTTGTTTGCCCTTACCGCCAGGGACATTTCTCTAATTGAACAATTATGTGCAAAGGTGTCAGTAAGTAAGTGTCCGGTGATTGTAAATTTGCGACCTCTTGTCGTATCACCTCTCATCTGTGGAATCCCTCCGCGACATCGGGAACTAGTTCTGAAGCTTCCAGGAGGTCATTGGTCAGTGGGAACTAGGTTTATGGTGATGAAATGTGTTCTTCCGCACTAATAATGCTCGAAGGCAATACAGAGGTCCGAGAGAGGCTATCTTTCTCCATCTAAGATGCAAATATAATCATATTTGGTGGATGAATTAATACTTAATGTTCGGAACGTTACTATGAGAATACATATAATGCGAACCGAAAAAAAGCTTGAAATTGAACCAGTTTGCGATTTTTTAACACGTAAAAGTGACAAACTCGTAAGTTAGTTTGAATTGTCACTCCTGAATTGGTTTCCCATGTGCATGTTTGAATGAAACCAGGTTTGACGTCCCAACACTTTCACAATGAGGCTACAACCCCGCAACAATACATGATTGTTAATGACATTATTTTCAGTTAAAAATTATAACTATGAAATATTAAAACTATTTGATAATAATCAGTTAAATTTATAACTAACTTTTTACAAACACCGGGTATCATCACTTTTTTGATTCATGAACACATGCTTATGACGTAATATGTAGTTGGAATCGTAAAATGGACTGATGATAATGGAAATGATTTTGCCGCTTTTATATATTAAAAATTCTTATTGTGTAGTGGAACAATGTTGTATTATCGAACACATGGTAGTGGTTTACATAATGAGATTGTTGAAAGGACATCGAGTGAGTGAGTGACTATGGTTTTACGCCGCTTTTAGCAATATTCAAATAATATCACGGCGGGGACACCAAAAATGGCCATCACATATTGTACTCATGAGGGGAACCAAACCCGGGTCTTTGGCTTGAGGAGCGAAAGCTTTAACATTTTGACTACCCCATCACCCAACTGGATATCGAAAAATTTATGGAATTAGACAGAAAAGTTTTGAAAGTGTCACAAACAGAGAAAACAAGTGTCTTCAACAGTCAAGTGAAGTCTACTGTTTGTCTTTATTCTTTCATTAGATGTCGGCTTGTTCTGTAAACAGCTAATTTTCAGGTGAAACGACCAATATGGCACTGAGGATGCGCTTAATGAGTACTTGTATTCTAAAATCGTAATATAGTGCCACACGAAGGCTGTGCTAACCACCGATTGGGTGGCACATTGTTTACATCCGATGGGGCAGGATTCACCTGGTATCATCTCTATGTGACAGTGAGTCATAAAATGATATGGTACACTGTACGATTCCCACGATGTGTAAGCATGACTTTGTGAATCACTATCAAATAGTAAGGATGTAACAGCTGGATAGAGCCGAGAAGACCACGACCTGCTGTGGGGTTGGGAATCCGTTTATTTGTTCCAGACGTAGAGGTATATTTATAACCTGTAAACATATATAGTAATTATGAAATATATGAACATCACAGTACGGTTCATATCACAGTGGTATCACAGATTCGAGAAAACAAGTGAGATAACAGCGACACACTTGTTACATGTAAATTATAACATTTATGCAAAAAAAAATTCATTTTCAATTATTTCACTCACATAATGATACATGGTATATGGTAGATTCACACACAGGACATATATTCGCCACATGATAATGTAATTTACATCTTAATATTTCTTATTCAAAATTAGTTCACCCGTCTATGACAAAGCCAGTCCGTCGTCTCTGTTAGACGGCAAACTGATTCCATATACCTAAATGAAAAGTGGCAACACATATACACAGTTTCAACATGCGCTTATAACAAGTACACGTTACCAATAACCCACTACTCCTCACATTCTCAGAAACTTTCATATTTATTGAGGTCTTAATTAAAACACCATTTTTTTTCAACTATGCAACCTAAACCAGTTTATGAAAACAGCGACACGTTGACATCTAGAAAATGCTAACATCGAAATTAGTTAAATAGTCGTTTTAGTCCAGACCTTTAGTTTATGTACAATACTAACCATTCTAAGACCTAATAACATTAGACCTTTTTACAAAAAAACATATAGAAACTAACCTGGTGACGGCTATTGTGTTCAGCCTCCCATGTTCGGCTCCCATAATGCAGCAGAAGCTGTACGAAACCATGAGGTACAATTTCATTAAAGCAGACGATCAAATCAGCCAATCAAAATCCTCAATATTATCACTAAGATTCCCACTGACATGAAATGCACGTGCGATGCATATTCATTCACCTGGCCTAGACAAAGAACAATTAAGAGAATACCATGAATAATACTGTTGCCTACAAAACTGTATAACACGATCAAGAATACCAAGAGCGAATTCTATCCCACCGGTGGCACCTGTCACGAATAAGTTCAGATGCAAGTCAAGTACACACCTAAACAATACCCCACGGGAACCTATGGTACAAGTCAAAGTGAGGAATTGCAGACCAACTGATCAATCCAAAGCTTTCTACCACACCGCGGCTTTCGTTTCATAATTATCGATGAATAATCAACCTGTTACATGTGAAACAGAGATTAAAACAAATTACATTTAGATAAAAAAAATAAACTCATGATTCAATTTTTCAGGTCAGTGGTTTGTGAAATTATTATTTGTGAACTAATTATAAAAATCGGTTTCCAATTTCACCAATTATTTCCAAGAGCATGTATTATCAGAAAATACTCGTTGACTTGGTGCTATCAAACACAGTAAAAACATTGTTGTGATGTATTACACTTGTTGTGGTGTATTACAAAGGGTAATATCGACACAAATGTTAGTTTGTCATTGTTGGGAAATATGAAACTGGGTAAAGTGTACACGTGGCTAAAAGGTATGATACATGAAGAATTACAACAACGATTACGGATGTATGGATACATCTTCTGTACCAGGTCAACGGGTGAACACAAAGATTCTTCAGCATTAGAGTAAATTTTAAACAAGAGTCTTCACTTTTTTGTTATCGATATACGCACTCCCTAAACATATCAACAAAGGGATTGCTCATGTTAACAAACACTTCCAGAACATTCTGTCACTCTTCACTTATTTGCTCTGTGTATCTAATATGTTTCGGCGATTAATATCAAAGATCTATTATACTTGGATTCGAACTACGAACACACTGAAAACCAGACAGAAACATTTGCCTACATGTTAGATAGGAACGACAAAAGTATTGCAATAAATCATAAGAAATCTCGTCCATCGTACGATTCCGACTGTATGACAAAGTGTGTTCATGAATCACTGTCAAATAGTGATGGTTCAAGGTATTTGCAAAAAAGATGATCGTTTTCTGCCCCATCGGTGGCACCCGTCACAAACACATGCAAAGGTAAGTCAAGTGTTCACCTGTCCAAACACGGGAACATATGGCACATCATTTTGGTCACTGATACATCAAATTTGGCAATGTTGTCTGAACGTTTCTGAGACATTGAATGTTGTAACCCAATACCCTTTGATCAAGCGTTGTATCATGCTCTTTGACATCTTCGTAGAAAGAGCAAGCAGGTAAAGTGTAGACATCAAAGGTTGGAGCTGCTCGAATATTGCTCGAGATAATGAGAAAGTTGACTTTTGGAAAGTTGAAGTCATCCTTCTTGTCATACAGTGATATAGAGTGGGTGGCTTTTTGATATATTTAAATATGAAACAGATGAGGTGGTTTCTCTGGTCTCTTTCATTTCGAGTTCAGGTGGAAACGAATTGGCTCTTTGACCATTATTGAACGATATCAAATCTTCGATATACTTGAGATTAAGGTTAAGCTTCTTGCCAACATCAGGTGTTTTCAATTTGCCAAACTTAGCAGAATGTTACATACAAGTTGTCTATGGAGAAGTTCATATAACATATTGTTTTCGAAGTAAACCTCAGATGACATTTTGCTTTCAGTTGTGACAAAGTATCCTGAACCGATGAGTGTTATGACAGAGTCCTTCAAAAGACAGATAGTTTCAGTGATGACTCAGAAAGAGGGTCAACCACGACCAAACATTAGTAAAGCCGTGAAAATGGAAGAGGTACTGGGCTTTTAGTCTGACCTGGATTTCCCAGGTGGTGAGATTCCGAAGAGCAAATGATGGATGTGTGGCGGTCTTGTTGAGCAGATGGTTAAATTGTGGACGACACGTAATTATATAGACAAACTGTCCTAACACTAGAATACAAACGTACACAGATAAACGCAGGTGCAACTGACAGAAATCCATCCAAGAAAAAGAAAAAACCGAAGCACAATTACTGCTTTTACCATCGCAAGACAGATTCCGGTCAATTGACCATGGTCATCCAATCATCGTTGATTTCCGCCAGTATCGATGCTGCTGTCCAGTGACTCGAGATTACGCCTTGGTCCAGACGCATTTGTCTTCCTTTCATCAGTAAATGAGGGACAAGAAAACGCCGATGGGGTTCGAAGGAAATCTGTGACACATATCCGACACAGGTTAACATTGTCATCGTGATGAAGTGCCGTAGATAAGTCATCCTGAGTACAGTAATGGTTGAGATACGTGGGATATTGTGGATATTGTGACATGAAATCGATGTCAGTTTGAAAAATGCTATGCTTCATCATCCAT
Source organism: Haliotis cracherodii (assembly GCF_022045235.1). NCBI lineage: Eukaryota > Metazoa > Mollusca > Gastropoda > Lepetellida > Haliotidae > Haliotis > Haliotis cracherodii. Next base: position 53,606,825 of record NW_027266343.1, on the reverse strand, counting down.
TTAGGGAGCGGATAAAACATGATAATCTTAAAAATGTATATTCGCTGACAGTGTTTTATGCTACTTGATACTTGTTACCAAAGGTGGATTGATATATGATCACCCACTTGCCATAACTCAGAGGTTGCACGCCTTTGGGAATATTCCAGCAATATCATAACGCCCACAGGCAGTTTCAGTAACCACACACGAGAAGATTTGATAAAAACTCTAATCCTACAATGCCATCTGGGATAACACTTTTTAGTAAAGTACAGATTCTCGTACATTTAGGGGTTGAGTCCCATCCGGTAACCATTGGCCTTGGAAGACACAAGGATGAGAGTTTGCTCATTAGAAGTGACTATTCTCCATGTCCGATATCGCTATAGGTGACTGTAATAAGAAAACCATACAGTGAAACGTCCTGTTAAATCGTTCAGTCAAATGTCAAGTTAAATCCATATTTCTTAGGAGTTAAACCTCGTGTGTTTTCAATAGAGATTTCCGATGTAGATTGAATACCCGTGTCACAGTACTTGGCAGAGTAGCGCCAAATGTCCAGCAGTCATGAAGTTATACATGTGGGAGGTCTAAGCATTGTGACGCAGTAGACATGACGTCACAGTACTTGGCAGAGTAGCGCCAAATGTCCAGCAGTCATGAAGTTATACATGTGGGAGGTCTAAGCATTGTGACGCAGTAGACATGACGTCACAGTACTTGGCAGAGTAGCGCCAAATGTCCAGCAGTCATGAAGTTATACATGTGGGAGGTCTAAGCATTGTGATGCGGTAGACATGACGTCACAGTACTTGGCAGAGTAGCGCCAAATGTCCAGCAGTCATGAAGTTATACATGTGGGAGGTCTAAGCATTGTGACGCGGTAGACATGACGTCACAGTACTTGGCAGAGTAGCGCCAAATGTCCAGCAGTCATGAAGTTATACATGTGGGAGGTCTAAGCATTGTGACGCAGTAGACATGACGTCACAGTACTTGGCAGAGTAGCGCCAAATGTCCAGCAGGCATGATGTTTCTGAACCTTACGTTACACTCTAAGTCAAGATGCAGCCTGAAATATATGGCTACAGTAGCTACAAATAATGTAGGAAGAGCAATAAGTTATTTAACAACATTAAAGAAAAAAGATCGCCATTTGATATTGCCAATTGGGCGGGTTTGAGAAAGAAGTGTTTCTGAACAAATATTTTCTTTCGCGGTAATGCGGTCATCGACAAGAGCATGTTGTAATGTAAATTTGATACCTCTGTCGAAGTTATCAGAATGCAGTATTCTAAAATGCCATGATAGAATGTGTAATATCCTTGGTATGAATATCTACTCACTCGACAGTAATTCGGAATTAGCGGGGTCCGGAAAAACGAGGGTCAACTCTATCAATCATTACAAAACCGAGCCTTTTAACAAATGGTAGCAACTGTTTTACAGTGACGTAAACACGATCTTCTCACGATTTACAGACTGATTTCACTAGTTCTGTCTACTGACTCGATCACGTTGAAGTCGATGATGTATGCGAAAACAACGTTGTAGTGACAACGTTTTAAGGAATGACAGTGCAGTCTTGAAGGTTAAATTACCCCCGAGCACGCAGGAGAGATTTGAACAATTGTATACAGGTGTGACATTGACAATGTTGACAGTAATCATAGCTATTGATTATATATACATTATGGCGTGAACGCTCGCGTGCTATGGATACGGGTTTAAGTTCTACAATAACATGGTATTAAGGAGCGGTAGGGATCATTGAGTAGTCTAGGTCAGTTGGTCAGTTGGCCATAACAAGTGCTCGATGTCAGAACATATTCCCTGAGTGAGTGAGTGAGTGAGTGAGTGAGTGAGTGAGTGAGTGAGTGAGTGAGTGAGTGTTGGTTTCTCGTGTCAGGTTCGGGTTTCATTCCTCGCAACAGGAAGTGTCACAAAATTGTTTATGTCGCCTGTGGTGATGTTTTCACGTTATTTCTGTTTGATGTCAAACCAGTGAGTTCACACAACTCTCCTAGTGATCTGATTTCCGGGATTTCTAGATTGTTGATGTCCGGTGTAAGGAGGTACCAACCCTTTGATGGGCATTTGAAGAGAACTCTTGTCAGTTGCCTCTGTATACCTACCCGGATAACGGAAGTGGGTTGTTCGATGCCCGACCGCGTCATACCAACTGACGTTAAAAGATGGTATTTATTGCTACCCTGCCTGGCCTCCCCTCGGCACACAAGAACAGGTCGGCTCTGAGTATTCTGTGTATGTGTGTGGAATCCATTTTAAAAGTGCAGGTATCTCAGTGGACTAGCACTGTAAAACCGGTATTAGATGAGACTTGTACTAGCAGCCACACACACACACACACACACACACACACACACACACACACACACACACACACACACACACACACACACACACACACACACACACACACACACACACACGTGCAAGTCGCAATATAAGTTTAATGATCTTTAATAGCCACTAACTCCCCATAACCTCAGCACAACATATCGTGTACACTCTGTCGTTTCCAACAATAGCTCCCTCTTGTAACAAACCCCAATAAATAAAGTCCGGAGGAATGACTATTTGCACACCACACCTCTCTCATTACCCATCATCCCTTGCACCAGTGGTCAAAGTGGCTCCCCTTGATGGACAGTTGACACCGGAAGTAGCCGTAAGGGAAGTAAATGGACCGACAATTAATATCCGGAGACATTTAGTGTCAAGATGGACATAAAATCAGCATCATGGGTTTACTGCGACTTGACGGTGTCCGGGAAACTTAGATCTCCGTGACAGATATGAATATCAGAGGGCAAAATAGACGACTCCGCGGCCTCCAGGGTTCATTTGCAACCGGCGCATCAAACCAATTTAAAGGGACGTAATTCTTAGAGGACCGTATTAACATTAAAGTGCATCATAAGCGATAACGGTACTTTTACATAAATCTAAACATTAATTCAAATGCTTTCATTAATTACCGTCATAAATAATGCCATTAACTGTTATAAAGTGGTATGCAAGCTTCAAACGCCTTAATGTTGCTAAGATAAAGTTGATGCAGGTCATTAAATGAAGTTAATAAATGCATATTCCGTTAATTGACAAATTATTGAGTAGGCAAGGCACGATGAAGCCCTGATAAGCCTAATCAGATATTAGTTTTATGTAATTATGAGAATAATAAACCGCTGTTTGGTAGTTGTGACCGGCGTCATAACCAGAGCATGTATCTGTTCGTACCGGGATTCATCTGAAGCCATTTATATCAGTGTCCTTTTGCAAATGATAAATGATTAAATAATTGTATTTTAGGAAACTTCCCCCTTCCCAACATAAACATATTACAGTCATATTACACATTTTTTGTAAAAATATATTGCCGGAAAATGTTATTGACAGACTGCCATGATTGTAAATCGCAAATTTGGATAAACTACTTTATTTTTGCCTCAATTCAAGTGACGAAAATGCTCGGTAAATAAACAAATCCAAAACATGGAAAAGGGAAGTAAACACCCGAAGCTCAGTATACAATTCTATTTTTGGGGTCGCATTTAACAAACTCTAGACAGTCTGTCAAATACGCCAATGATAGTCTCAGACAATTTGTATATGTGCAGAAGCTGTTTTGTTTACTTTACGTTTTCCGGTGGCCCCTTCAGACGTCGTTTCCCGCGGCCCCAACAATCACGCCTGCTCACGTCCTCTGTTATCATGCGATATATTCTTTAAAAATTCCATACTCACAGACATAGTTTACTTATTAACATGTTTTGATTGATATTTAGATACATTTTCTACAAATAGCTTACGTGTAACATCTACATAGTCTTCATTTTGTTGCTTTCATTTTTACTGGAATCTGAAGTAAGGAACATTCTTGTCGAAAGAATCTCGTGATCTCAAGCTTGTAACCCCTGCGGTAAACTGCAATAAATGGTTTGGGCATACTCTGGGTGGAGTTCTGATGGCAGCCTTTGGGACCAGTAGTTAGCCATTACGCAGTGCTGTAAAGAGTTGGTCCAGATTGTGAGGCCATAAAGGACTTGGGCTCATATCATGTCAAAGTATCAAGACTGGCTTGAAACCACATCTGGGTACAATGTGTGAAGCCCATTCTGGTGTCCCCCGCCGTGATATTGCTGGAATATTGCTAAAAGAGGCGTAAAACCATACTCACTCACTTAAAACCACATCACAAATATCTGCGAGTCAACCATCAACACGTCACGTTTATTCTTATATTAATTGAAAGGAAGTGGTCGCTTATATTTTTAATTATATTCTAGTCGTATTGCTGCGAGGATGTTCAATATTGGTCTCACACATTGAACCCATGTGGGGAATAGAACCCGTGAAGACTCGACGCTGTAGCCACCGGGCTACCCAAGCTTCTATATAACTGGAACTTAAATTTGTTGAGTTTTGATGTGAGGTGAGGTGAAATTTGGTTTACGTCGCGTCCAAGATTATTGCACTTATGTAGGGACGTGCATGCACGTGCGTGTGTGTGCGTGCGTGTGCGTGTGTGTGCGCGTGTGTGTGTGTGTGTGTGTGTGTGTGTGTGTGTGTGTGTGTGTGTGTGTGTGTGTGTGTGTGTGTGTGTGTGTGTGTGTGTGTGTGTGTGTGTGTGTGTGTGTGTGTATGTGTGTGTGTGTGTGTGTGTCTGCTTGTACTAGTCCGGACTGATGCCGATTTATAGTGCTAGCACACTGAGATACCATGCCGCAGTTTAACATGAATACTATACTCAGACACAGCATACTGACTCCGAGCCGACCAGTCCTTGTTTAAGCCACTTAATGCCGAGTGCCAGCTAGGGTAACAATAAGTACCATCTTTTAACGTCTTTTAGTATGGCGCGACTGGCGATCGAACTCCGGACCTTCCGCTCTTCGGGTGGACGTTCTACCACTAGACCACGGATTCAATTTAAAAAGCTATTTTGTTCGTTTACAATGGTATTATACACACTGAATGCAGTACGACTTGCAGTACAGGAAAAGAGAAGTCATTCGGTCTATGTGGTGAAGGAAAAACCTTGTACTGCCATATATTAATAATTATCCTGGTACCGTCATTAAATAGTCTTTAAAAAAGCAAGAAGGAAACCCTAAGCTTCTCTCATGGCCACTTAAACGTTGAGGAAAAAGAATCAATAACCGGTCCCCAAACGATTTGCTGCTCGTGTAACTCCGGAACAACCCGATACAGTTCGTGATAACTGGGCTTACTTATAGCGAGCGCTGCCGAATGCCAATATCTCATATCATCGATTTCATTTTGCAGGGATACAAACGTATTACAACAAATCTGTCTGTAGAAGATGCTGAATAAATGACATATTATACATCATGTTGAAACTCTGGTTCAACAAGGACACATTGTTCCAAGCTAATCACATAAAGGCCATTCCCTCATCCGAACATGATATCAATTCCGATTAAATTGGATGAAAAAGCGAAAACAATTTCACCATAATCGAAAAAGAAATAATAAAAAAAAAATCCCGTATTAATTCCTCACGATTATTTCTGTGTGTGAAGATGACTATCCATGATGCAGATACACAATGGGGTTGTACACTCATGATGTAAGCGCTGCTCACTCCACACTGGGTATTTGTTTAACGTGATGGCTTCCCTCTTGTATGGCTCTGATGAGATTGTCAGGGCAGCCTCTATCATATGCTGTCTCTCACAGGGCTTGACAACAGTAATAATTCACTCTACTCTTCAGGTTAATATGTTTATGTTGGAGACTTGCTTGAGTGAACAATTTACTGGCAGGAAACACATTCCAGAAAATTGAAACACTATTTTGAATGATACATTACTTCGTGTTACCACTCCATATCATGACCGTTCATAACCTGTTTTAAATGATGGCCGTTGTTTGATCAAGTCTGTGTCTGTGTTAATTTGCTAAGCTTCACAGAATGTACACATTCAAAGAATCTGTACCAAACAGGCCGGAATCGAACAATCGACTCTGCTTTCAGCAGATACTTTTTATGAATATGGAAAGCCACATTGTCGCTTTGCAAAAAAAAAAAAGTCTATAATTCTTTTATCTAAATCAAGGAAAATGTTCTCCTGTGTAGTTTGACATTTGACTGATGTTTGACATTTTCAAAGTTCTTAAGTTCTATTTGGCATGTATAGTCTTGGGCCACTAGTGATATCACATGATCCGTGATGACATAGTATCACATGATCCGTGATGACATTTTATCACAAGATCCGTGATGACATAGTATCACATGATCCATGATGACATAATATCACATGATCCGTGGTGACATAGTATCACATGATCCGTGATGATATAGTATCACATGATCCGTGATGACATGATAGTATCACATGATCCGTGGTGATATAGTATCACATGATCCGTGATGATATAGTATCACATGATCCGTGATGACATAGTATCACATGATTCGTGATGACATAGTATCACATGATCCGTGGTGACATAATATCACAAGATCCGTGATGACATAGTATCCCATGATCCGCGATGACATAGTATCACATGATCCGTGATGACATAGTATCACATGATCCGTGATGACATAGTCTCACATGATCCGTGATGACATAGTATCACATGATCCGTGATGACATAGTCTCACATGATCAATGGTCGCAAAATCTCACATGATCCATGGTCACAAAATCTCACATGATCCATGGCCACATATATATTATCTCATGATCCATGATAAAAAGGTCGAAACAGAACTAAATATAGTGTTCCATTACATTCCTTTTTTTAGTTATTTATCTCTTTCTTGACGCCAACAGTTGAAAGGAAATGGGTATTTTATTTCTCGATAACGCTATTCCTTCCCTCCAGCGATCTAAACAGGCGATATCGACCTACTGTTGTATCTGCCAAGTTCTGTCACGGCGTTCTCTGTCCGTGCTAATTGCCAAGTACCTATTGACCGGTTCGTTCTTTACAACAGAGGAATATCACAAGTTTCGTTAATGACCAAGAAAATCGCCTATTCATACAAGCGGTTATTGAAAAATTGTTCCAGTGGATATCTGTTGAGGAAATTTGCAATCTTCGCTCATTCTACGCGACATAAACTTGTTTCAGCACCTCCAAACTTCTCCGCTGTTAAACAATTTGCTTGGGGTTATTTCGGGTATTATTGTGTTAGAAAATCGACATTGCAATAACATCCTTCTTCACTCGCAACGTGTAAAGCTTCATGTCCCTGGGGCTGCTAGTTCGGTTATTGTCATACAAAGCCTAGAGGAAGAAAAAACCTGATTTGTATTTGGACCCTGCAGTACAACAGTAATGTTTATTTCATGTCATATCGCAAGCCAGAGCTGACTTTGTTATTCCCCGCCATAAAAATCCCGTTCGACCTTTATCCGTTTTAAAAGCAGCGGGTCGTTTTGTACTAACCCGTTTCCGGCGTCATCAATTTGCAAGTCTCATATATAAAGTAAATTGTTCGAATCAATTACCCGATTTTTGGGACTTAAATCTAGTTGAAATCGTCATTCTCGTTAAGTATAATGGTGTCGACATGTTTCCGCGTCATTAAACTACACACTGAGCTGATACGATTTCTTGTAAACGTCTGTTTGAAGTGTTCAACGGGGATCGGAGAAACAGTAAATAAAAAGTCCATAAAATAACATTAAATAACTACATTCACAAAGCTTGCGTGGCCATAAAACAAATCTGTTTCCGTGTCAGGTGTCTCATATGTTGTAGGACATTCGTTCTTAAATTTAGATTTTCTGGAGAAAAGGTTAATTTTTTAATTTACATTTTCTCAATGGAACGTTACACATATCAAATATCTTTTTATCTGCGAGAACAAGGCAGTAGTTTTAATGTGTTTCTTCATATCTTGTGTAGATTTTATATTTAATCTGAAACCTTTTTCGCATTTTTTATGATTCATAAAATGTAAAATGTCCTTTAATTTAACCACCAAAGTTGTAATTAAAATTAAACGAAATCAATGAAACGGTAATAATTGAACACAATGTTAAATGTAGCCCTACAAACACTGGTCCTCCATCTCCATCTTTACACGTATGAAGCACGTGCATGCATGTCTTGAATCTCCGTGTCGAATCTCCAGGATAACGACACAGGATGCAACACAACGTTCATGATTGCATGCCAGCAATGCTATGGTGTAAAGTTGAGAAAAGCGATACCACAAGCAACTTTCGTCTGTCACTATCTCCATTTAACATCAATATCTCCTGCAAGCAGTACTATTTTCTTTGAACATCACTGTCATGTCACCAATGTCTTTAATAAATTAAAGCGACAAAAACAATATCCATTAAGCAACACTAACTCAAATAATCAACACTCTCTCCATTGAACATAACTATTTCCAATAACATCACTATATCCACTTAACATAACTATCTCCAATGAGCATCATTAACCCCAATAAACATCACTCTCTCCATTAAACATAACTACCTCCATTGAACATCACTATCTCCGCTTAACATGACTCTTTCCAATGAGCGTTACTGTCTCCAATAATCATCACTATCTACATTAAACATGTCAATCTCCAATAATCATCACTCTCTCCATTAAACATAACTCTCTTCAATGAGCATCACTAACTCCTGTAGACATAGTAATCACTTACAGTCCATCCCCTGGATGCACCACTGTCTCCAATTTGCACAACTATCCCCTGTGGACTTGGTGATCACACTATCCTGTAAGCATCACACGGCAGTTCAAATGTACGTTTTTAACTATCCCCTGTGGACTTGGTGATCATACTATCCTGTAAGCATCACACGGCAGTTCAAATGTTCGTTTCTAACTATCCCATGTGGACTTGGTGATCACACTATACTGTAAGCATTACACGACAGTTCAAATGTACGTTTTTAACTATCCCATGTGGACTTGGTGATCATACTATACTGTAAGCATCACACGGTAGTTCAAATGTACGTTTTTAACTATCCCATGTGGACTTGGTGATCACACTACCCTGTAAGCATCACACGGCAGTTCAAATGTACGTTTTTAACTATCCCATGTGGACTTGGTGATCACACTATACTGTAAGCATCAGACGGCAGTTCAAATGTACGTTTTTAACTATCCCATGTGGACTTGGTGATCACACTATCCTGTAAGCATCAGACAGCAGTTCAAATGTACGTTTTTAACTATCCCCCGAGGACTTGGTGATCACACTATCTTGTAAGCATCACACGGTAGTTCAAATGTACGTTTTTAACTATCCCCTGTGGACTTGGTGATCACACACTATCCTGTAAGCATCACACGGCAGTTCAAATGTACGTTTATAACTATCCCTTGTGGACTTGGTGATCACACTATCCTGTAAGCATCACACGGTAGTTCAAATGTTCGTTTTTAACTATCCCATGTGGACTTGGTGATCACACTATTCTTTAAGCATCCCACAGTAGTTCAAATGTACGTTTTTAACTATCCCCTGTGGACTTGGTGATCACACTACCCTGTAAGCATCACACGGCAGTTCAAATGTACGTTTTTAACTATCCCATGTGGACTTGGTGATCACACTATCCTGTAAGCATCACACGGCAGTTCAAATGTTCGTTTTTAACTATCCCATGTGGACTTGGTGATCACACTATCCTGTAAACATCAGACGGCAGTTCAAATGTACGTTTTTAACTATCCCCCGTGGACTTGGTGATCACACTATCTTGTAAGCATCACACGGTAGTTCAAATGTACGTTTTTAACTATCCCCTGTGGACTTGGTGATCACACACTATCCTGTAAGCATCACACGGCAGTTCAAATGTACGTTTATAACTATCCCCTGTGGACTTGGTGATCACTATCCTGTAAGCATCATACAGTAGTTCAAATGTTCGTTTTTAACTATCCCCTGTGGACTTGGTGATCACACTATACTGTAAGCATCACACGGTAGTTCAAATGTACGTTTTTAACTATCCCCTGTGGACTTGGTGATCACACACTATCCTGTAAGCATCACACGGCAGTTCAAATGTACGTTTATAACTATCCCCTGTGGACTTGGTGATCACTATCCTGTAAGCATCATACAGTAGTTCAAATGTTCGTTTTTAACTATCCCCTGTGGACTTGGTGATCACACTATACTGTAAGCATCAGACGGCAGTTCAAATGTTCGTTTTTAACTATCCCCTGTGGACTTGGTGATCACACTATTCTTTAAGCATCCCACAGTAGTTCAAATGTACGTTTTTAACTATCCCCTGTGGACTTGGTGATCACACTATTCTTTAAGCATCACACGGTAACTTCTTTCAGTGGCATTTAGAAGTTGGAGTGATGAAGTAAGACGAGTTCTATGGATGAACAACTTCTTTATTACAATTAGTGCGACGTTTCGGTGTAGATCCTAACACCTTTATCAAGCAATAGATGCAATATTGCTTGATAAAGGTGTTAGGATCTACACCGAAACGTCGCACTAATTGTAATAAAGAAGTTGTTCATCCATAGAACTCGTCTTACTTCATCACACGGTAGTTCAAATGTACGTTTTTAACTATCCCCTGTGGACTTGGTGATCACACTATCCTGTAAGCATCACACTGTAGTTCAAATGTACGTTTATAACTATCCCATGTGGACTTGGTGATCACACTATCCTGTAAGCATCACACTGTAGTTCAAATGTTCATTTTTAACTATCCCATGTGGACTTGGTGATCACACTATACTGAAAGAATCACACGGCAGTTCAAATGTTCGTTTTTAACTATCCCATGTGGACTTGGTGATCACACTATCCTGTAAGCATCAGACAGCAGTTCAAATGTTCGTTTTTAACTATCCCCCGAGGACTTGGTGATCACACTATCTTGTAAGCATCACACGGTAGTTCAAATGTACGTTTTTAACTATCCCCTGTGGACTTGGTGATCACACACTATCCTGTAAGCATCACACGGCAGTTCAAATGTACGTTTATAACTATCCCTTGTGGACTTGGTGATCACACTATCCTGTGAGCATCACACGGTAGTTCAAATGTTCGTTTTTAACTATCCCATGTGGACTTGGTGATCACACTATACTGTAAGCATCACACTGTAGTTCAAATGTTCGTTTTTAACTATCCCATGTGGACTTGGTGATCACACTATCCTGTGAGCATCACACTGTAGTTCAAATGTACGTTTTTAACTATCCCCTGTGGACTTGGTGATCACACTATCCTGTAAGCATCACACGGCAGTTCAAATGTTCGTTGTTTACCACCGCACCCAGCACTATATGTAGGCGGCCTGTAAATAAACGAGAGGGGACCAGACAAACCATTGATATCAAGGGAAACGCCCCCAGCTACAGGATACCAAGTCACGGAGGCTGATCATTTAGCTGTACCGTCAAGTAATGGTCACTAGGACACTTGACACAGTGCCTTCCATGTCGAGGCAGGAAGATGTCCACGTGGTGCAAATAAGAAGCGAATGGTTTTACTGCCCACGAATGGCTTTCCACACTGTGCACATTGAACAATTGTCATTAGCATGACGAGCGAACCCTTGAACCACTGGACTAGTGGACCTAGTGACCGGCAGTGAATAAGTGCACGTAATATTACACCGCAATAACGTAATTAGCGTCTATGAAATTTGATTTAAGTCCCTAAAACATTGCGTGTTTAGCCTGTTACTTTAATTTAAATAAATGTATTGAGAAATAAAGTTTGCTCTAGCTCCATGTGTAGTTTAATAATGAATAGTTTTCCCTGAACTGTTATAGTTTAAGTACGAGGTCAATTGTTTGAATATGCTTGTGATAAGCTTCCGTAATAAAATTCAAATATTAGATACGTTTAAAGAAACTGTTTCACCTATAATTGATGTGGATGCGCCATCTTTCTTGACTGTAATGAAACGGCACATAAGATCACGGGGGAGCGCCATGACGTCAGTCCATTATGACGTAACTGAGAAAAGTATACTTTATCGCAGGATAAAGTACAGTCGGCGCTTTTGCCATTTTCAAACATTATCTTGGTAATATCAATCTAACTGTTAATGCTTAGACAATTTATACAAAGACAATATCTAAGTTCATACATAGCACTAATAAAAATGTATCAGTCACCAGTCTGTGGAGTCCGCCTTTAAAGCATTGTTCAACAATATAGAATCAACATGTCGCTGCTAAATCACATCAGGTCAATGTCGCCGGAACGCACCAATCTCCAACTCGAAATAACCACTACGTGACAGTTATTACACGGTTCGGCTTGCTGGTAATGACCCCCCGTCTCAGAAGCCCTGACCCCCAGCGTCTGCGGGTGTTGCCCCCTGGCCTATAGAAAACACTAACACTTCAGCGACCGCACAGTAACCCCGGGGCATTGGTAATTGCTAGATATGGCACTGGGGCCTCTCTGCTGGTCGGTCGAACTGACCAGTCCCAGTATTAGCATGTATATCAGGGCCTTCGTATTGATTCATTGCAAGAGTAATTGAATGTTTAAGAAAGTGAACAGTTGGCTTGTCTGATTGTGTAGATAGTTTACTTTGAGACGGTATAGCTCCCTAGGTCATTGCGAGAACAGACACTGTCACCCTTCTTTACAATCAAGGAAGGTTTTTCTGGCAACCATAGAAAGCGTTCAATATTATTTGACAGCAAATCATCCAGAGCCGTGAGGTTATTACGTGTCAATAAAAATAGGCATTATGCTATAAACTCCCAACGAGGAAAGCTGTTAGACTATTAACTAATAATAAGCCACTGGGCTCGTTCCTAATGGCATTGTTGAGTCATATTGCTATTGCAAGACATTATTTGAAGGCATATTACCTCGAGATACATGTGTACAAGCACGATTCGTAAAGCTAATTGAATATATAACCTGGATAGGCTTCTCATCGAAGTTCACAATGTGATAACATTGAAAAGAAAGTTTATTGTATGGGCTATAACTGCTATAGTATATAGGAATCAAATAATATGTAATATGTTGCATATGAATGACAATTAACTGTCGATATTATCTTTATACTTTTAGCTTGCGTGTGTGCGCTTATATTGTTGAAGGCCACACTCACCAATGTTCAAGCCAAATGACGTCGGTCTGTAAATTATCGAGTTTAAACACAACACATCATAACAGAAAAGCGCTGTAATAAACGGAGGATAGATTCAAATGTATATTTACATAAAAAGGAGGAGGTGATTAAATTCAAAAGTATTTATGTGGCAAAGTTAGCAATTACATGTTCCACTATTTTACAAGTATACAGGAAATCTCTTTAAGTGTTTTTGCAATTTGTATCAACAAAAGATGGTATGTGTAAACACATTTAACCATTATATTTAAAAAGTGTCTTGGTATATATACTTTAAACTAATCTTTCAACGCTTTGTTTACATACATTTTCAAATGAATGAAAACATCTATACATTTCAAACGTAGAGTCGCATATATTTACTTTGAATTTACTGAAATGTTGGTGTTCAGTTAACATAAAACATCAACGCCAGAAAATAATCAGTCTCAATTACCGGCCAAAACAGATTCCATTGGTCGAAAAAGGCAAATAGTTGTGAAACTCATATGACTAGATGACTTAAACTTAGTGATGGCACCAGGTGGTCGAAGAGGGTGAGCATGTCCTGATCTACCGGTAGCACCGCCACAAAATGAATGTGCATTGAGAAGTGTTTGTTCGCTTCCTGAAGCCGCAATCTGTTCTCCAGCCATACGCCGATGGCCTTCAAACAAGTCCTTATGATGGACCGGTCAATCCAGTGACAAGAAAATCATGCTGTTGTACAGAGCCTGGCACTACGGTTCTAGATATAACTTCTACATTAATCAACACATATAGTTGTGAATCACAACAACAGGAAAGCAACATAAGCATGCTGTTACATATCATGATGTCCCTGTGCTGTCGATGTTTTCAGAAGCGATATGTTACTTAATATAAATAGTTGTGACAGTATTCACACTAATAGTATCATACAATCAATACTATTACCTTATCATACACTACAATATTTAGAAAATCATCATTTTATTACGCTAAGTGAAATGGGCTCGTTTCATTCCATTCTGACTCAGGCGTTTCTTCGTCTGTTACCAAATTAGGAGATTTATCTACATAAGAGAGTGTATTTTGATAAAGCTGCCATGCATACGACAAGACTATTTGCTGCGAAAATGATCGTGCTCCAATATTTCCTTCTATTTAATGGACCTTTAGTGTAGGATCGATCCACCGCGGTAAGGATTGTTTGCTTTAGATATTAGGGCCTCGATGTTATAATGACTCTTATGATAGTATCAAAATAGGAAGATGGATCAGGGGATCAATGCATTTATTGTAGAGGGTCTGTAAATACGACTTTGATAATGGTAACTCCTAAATTAGATTTCCTTGGCTTTCCAGAACCTATTTCGATGTGGACAGATATGTACATATAACTTCATAACACGTGCCAGTAAATAGTTGCAAAGTAATGCACTTAATGTTGCTATGTTTCTTAAAGAATAAGCAGTGTGGGGTGGATTGGGGTGCGGTGCGGTGCGGTGGGGAGTGATATCATTTTCTTGATATTGCTAAAATTAATCACAGGCATGCCATCACTATCTCGATCTTTAAAAAAATACATCGTGACATGGGGGAATCCATCATCTGCATCTTTTGATAAAAACAAATTCGTTTATTAAATTATTGAAAATTAAGTTAGATGCGGAGCACCACGTTTTCAAATCCAAATCAATAAAAGCGACAAAACCGTTTCAGCTGAAACAAAGTGAAATCTTGATGTCACTTTAAAATGTTTGGCCAAACCAGAAACAGATCCCAAGACCGCATGTTCCTGAGTTTTGAATTCGCAAACAAAGGGATTGATGCTTTAAGGTAAAGTTATCTAACATTCTCAGAAATAAATCGTTTTTCCTAAACGTTCAACCATATTTCAAATTTCAGGAACCATCAAGAGTTTCATTTTCCTGTTCGAACACATCTCTTCCAAGATGTCCAATTACAGAAACATTTTGCAGAACGTGGAGTGATGATGTAAATTCCACTACCACCAGTTGGGCATATCATGACGGGTGTCATTTCCCGTCCCGTATTTATATCTATGCATAAAAATTCAGAGTGAAAAAAGAGTAACCACAAGACTGTATGACGAGACGGATAACTTCAGCTTTCCAAACTTTCCCGTGATGTCGAACAATATTCCAGCCCGTGGTGTCTACATTCCACGTTGATTTTTGAGGTACAATCGAGCATGCTCTTTCTACGAAGATTTCCAAGAGCGTTATACGACTTGCTAAAAAACTACAGCATTTAAGGTCTTAGTAAAGCTTTCAAAAAGTTTTAGAATAGACATTTGTCGAGTAACATATGCTAACTTCTCCATCCGATGAGGGGATTAGCAGATACATAAATAATGTCTGATGTAAATCTATATTTGAACTTGTACCATGTGTCCCGTGTGTCTCAGTTGAACACTTGGCTTGCATGTGTTTGTGACGGGTGCCATCGGTTGGGCAGGAATAACATGCTATAATCACTTTTTGATAGTGGTCATATGAAAACACATACTTATCATATGGTCGGAACCGTACAATGGTTTCTTGAAGAGACTTCATATGGTTACAGAAAGAGTTTTGTCGGTTTTATTTTATTTAATGGGGCATCAGTAACTACCCACACCTTTCAGGGGCGCCATCAAGAGAAGTGTGTACAGCAAGTAGCGGTTATCGTATCCCCAAACATCGTTTATATCAACCTTTCCTTACATGTATGTCACTATTTGGGACTAACGATCGACCCACAAGAACCCACAAGAAACGTATGTCAGCCTGCTTTGTATGGTTTACATCTTGTAATGGCTGCAAATAATAAATTATGTTTTAAATCTTTCTTCCGGGTGCCATCGGTGGGGCAGGATATGCTCACCTTTTCGCGAACACCTGGTATCAATGTCTTAATACCAATCTCTAACCCCCGAAACGTAGTTCTCTTTCATCAGATTGAACATTAAATAAGGATTCCAGATCGAAAACAAAAAAACACAATCTCTAAAACAGGTACAGGTTTGTTATTTCGGAATCCTTAATGAACATTTAATTGTGGTGAAATGAAGTAAATATAATTTGAGGTTAATATCCCCGTTGATATTAACCCTCATTGCCTAATACCATCTAACGCATTTACCCTGTTTTAGTGGTCAAATGTCCCTATGTAGAGTCCCAGTGTTCAGTGTTGGTGAACCGGATTTACTCCATATAAATGACTCACGTAGAAAGATACAGTTGAATTAATCAAACATTGTTTGAGTTTATCGACACATCCCTTTGAACAACCGCGATGGACTGCATCGAATATCAAGGAAAGAAATGAAAGGAGAATATAGGTAAAGAAAATAAAAGTAAGAAACATAAGAAAGGATAAAGGATAAAGGAGAAGAAAAGAGATGCAAAGGAAACAAAGAAAAGTGAAGAGAAGACAATAAATGAAATGAAAAAAATGAGGATTCAAAGAGGACTGTTATAAAATGAATGACTCAAGAGTTGAACTCACCAACTCACTCACTCAAACCTGAATTAGAATTGAAGCTGAGATCGTCCATTTATGTTAAACATGTCGTGGTCCTGAATACCCACCATCCCTTGAACCTCCCGGTTCATGATTTAGTGTGTGTGTCAATCCCGAAGTAACTTGATAAATCTCTTTTACGTATTTTACAGTCTTTGATATTTCAATTTAATTTTCAAATAACACGATCACCCTCACCGTGACAGTAGCTTTACTAAAAATCACTTGGCTACAAAATCGTGTCAAAACTAAAAATGAAACTCTCCATGCATCCTGAATTTTTAACAAAGTCTTAATTAGCTTAAAAACCACTCTTACAATGCGTGCGGAAACGTGAATATTTGTGAGGTGAATGGGAAAAGAGGCTTGAAGCCGATTCCGGGGCCACAACGTCCATCCATTACAATGATTTCTACAGGTCCTTTCACTCGTGGCAACTTTCTTGTGATCTATCACCATCTGAGAATCCCAGCTGGCGAAGTGGAATGGAAAATGATATGAATGTAAACCATCAATTACACTGACATTGGAATAACGAACTGTTTTCAAGCAGTTTAAGGCATCATGAAACGATATGTATTGCACATGGTCGGTTCACCTTTTCACACGCAATTTCCTCATTGAAATCAAAATATCAATGTGATACACCAAAACATGTTTCACGGCACTGTCCATGATCGACATGAGTGAGTGAATCGGCACTGATTCACAAATTCGCACGATGGCACGATGACACACAATCAGCCATGTCTTATATTGTGACCCCCGATCTTCATTAGTCGGTTCCAAAGACAAGAATGGGATACTTGTCTCGCCTCTCTCTCTCTCTATATATATTCGTAATACATATTTGATACGTTAATGCGAAACATGGCAGAAAAACACGAATACCCCAATGTTCTTCATGGTTTCTCCGTTTCTGTATTTAATGCAAATTTGAAACAAAATGCAATACTACCACACCCTCTGCATACTACAGCTCTGTGGCTTCGATACAACGAGAGACTGACTGGCGACCCTAGATGTGCAGTAGTCAACAGAAAGAGACTCATCGCAGTGATTTAGAGCTGTTTAGTGACTGATGTAGCCTTTCTATCATGTATTTAGGTCATACAATCTCCGTGACCTTGTCTCACACTCTCCCCTTCTGTAGGTATTTAGCCTCATGCTTTATACATGTTGAACAATTGTCACGACTTTTTGATTTCACTTCCAACTCATTTAAATGCACATATACTGTGAAACGGTACTGTTCCTTGAGAAATCGTTCGGGTTACGAAGGATTAGCCAGTCTCTGGCATGTGGACACAGACCTTGTATATGAACGTACCAAGCATTACTCGTCAGAATTGCGTGGTGTTCAGACTAACGAGGTCTTAACACCGCACATGTAACTGTATATCCAAACTATTAAACCTGGATTTGCTGATCGATAGTCCTTTCATAGCCGTATAAAGTACATTTCAAGTTGGACCAGAACGATTTCAACTCAATGAACAAAGTTTGCATTTTACAAAGTTGAGGTATTTATAATATCAATGCTTTAATTTCCCCAAGTGAAAGATTCCGACATATTACATTGTGGGCAAGAAGAAAACCTTGGTTAAAGAAACGATGCTCGAACATACAGAGACCCGATGTCTCCTGAGCAAGAAATTAGATAATTGGGCAAAACTAACTAAACAATAATGCACTCTCAAATTTCATTTTTCAGAAACATTGTCCATTTTCATTTCGTCCCCTGTTAAACTCGTAGATAGAGTCCTGTCTTTGCATTTGATAGTTAGATGGATAAGATAATGGATAAACAACTTTCTAACGTTTCTAACTTTTCAGATTAGTTCTCCACCTTCTTCATGCCTTTCAAAGAAATTGTTAGATGATATCCACATGGTTTTTTGGTAAATTTCTTGATAATAGTGAGAGTGTGTCAGTTCAACGTGGGACGAAAGTCCATAGTAGCAATTGGACAGGTAAGCTACAAAACTGATGTTACTGCCATGTCAGTATATGGATGATACGTTGTGGTGTCCAACTTTAAATCAGATCTTAGTGCTCGCTACCGAAAAACGGCTTTCTTGAGCTTTACGGTACACTGGCGACTTCTGTTCTATTTCAAACTATGTTTTGAAAATTATTTTTAAGAATTGAAGTTCTCTTCTAAAAGTTTTAAAACTTAACAAAAAACATGGCAGTACTTTCCACGGGCTATGGGAAGTTTCTTCCCTTTCAAATATTTTATTGCCAATTGAAGGGAGCAATAGACGGTGAGTTTTGACGGAATCAGTCGTACAGTCCGTAACTGTCGTTCGGAATGACTCATGTTAACTTTTTCGAGGTTGCATGAATTATACAACACATTCTGATTTTCACTATTGCAATCTCGTAAGCGATGCTCTGGTTGGTCGGATGAAAAGTCGTCCTGGCGTGACCTGTAATAGGATGTCTTCGGATCTATGTGTAGCACTCATTTCTTATAAAAGTACACAGAAGAAGTCCCTCCACCAGGAATGGTTCAAAGTTACAAAGACAACTAATATGGAATCGCTTCTACAAAGACTGCAAATGAACTAGGTGATCTAATCATATATATATATATGGTGAACAGATTGTCACGATGGCCTTTCCGAACCTCTATTATCTCCTACAGTTTCATTGTTATATGAATGCATCGATAAGGTAGCTCCTTAAGACAAAAGTAGTAAATTAGAGTTTTCATTTTTCCTTATGAAAAACACTTTAGTGAATACCGATAGGTAATTGGTATTATGTCCTTCCAAAACATGAGTTTTTCTCAAACAAAGGATAAATACCGGAGCACACATTTGCCCTTGCATGGATTTCCGTACGTTATTAAAGGCACAAAAAATGTCCCAACTACGTAATCAATCAACGGACTTATATAATTCCAGGATAAAAGAAAGTCTCCGATCGAGTCTCTTTGAAGTCAAGACACTTAACTAGAAGAAAAACTAAGTTGGTTATCAAATTTGATAATGGAGGCTTTGAAGAATGTAAATGCCTTTCATAACATATGGGCTTGCTGAGGAGTTGATAACATTATTGATATAATATCTTAGACTTTTTCCCCCAAAACGACTCCATGATCGACATGTGCTATCCAAACCAGTTTTTCTGGAATATTTAGAAGGTTGAAGTGTCGGAAACATGGCGACAGGTAATTAAGCATGAGTGATCAATGCATTTACACGAGGGTGCAGGGAGCAAACTGTACATGTATGCAATGGAAAATAATTTCCAACTTTTTACAGCGAGGTCGTCTAAAAGAGAAGTCGTTTTGGATCTGTTATGTGAAAGTAGCCTGTCAGTTTAGTATGGGAGGGAAGCCCAAAGTGACACTAGTTTTAGACCTTGACCACTTGAAAGTGATGAAACTTACAGGTACAACTATAATGCAGACATACCTTAGCCATGATAGGATCCGCTAATAGAAATCACGATTCGCCCTTAGTGTTTTGTCAACGTCATATCTGTGTTCACCAAGGTGGTAGATGCATACTCAGTCCCATTGGAAACACTGTTTATCAGTGGCAGCCTCAGATCAATTTCAGACACTTACTCTCAGATTTCGTTGAAATACGCAAACGAACGACAATCAGCGCCGATTTGGTCCAAAAGTCGAGCTAGTTTCTAGTACATCTTACAAACATTGTCATCAGTGTGTATGAAATGTGTCCGACAACCAGACAAGCATGTTATTTTAGATAATGCGCTTATTTCCATGTCAGATCGGTCAAACTAGATTAGGAAATAATTTCCGTCTGCGTTTCCAATCAAGACCTAAAATCCACAGACGTTGTCGCGACAGGTACTGAGTTAACCGCTGCAATGCGACAGTGAATATGTCATAGGCGACCCAAAGGTTACTGCCTGATGATGACATAAACCTGACCTTGAGAGGTCATGATATATGAGAAATGGCTATCACTACGTCATTATAGATTTTAAATATACATCGCACCTACATCAACCTGAGAAACATTGTTACGTGATGGTATCAAACCCGATGACTCGCAGTAAATAGGAAGACAAATATTAGAACAGACAGAATGATTAAATGGTTCGAGAGATGAAACTTTTTATTATTATTTGAATGTCTTGGGAATTTACATAGTGTTGTAATTCGAAATATAGTTAGGGCCATCTTACAAAAGTGTACAACTTCTGCAAGGACAATATATGGATGTCGGTTGGTCAGAAATAACTCAGAGGAAGTTTCCTTCTCCCCCTCCCTCTCCGCATCACCATGTTCCTCCTTCTCCTTCTCTCCCTCCATCATCATTCTCCCCTTATCACCATCACCATTAATTGCCAAACCCTCCATCATCCGCCTCCCTCTCACCATCATCAACCCTATCGACATTCTCCTCACCTCCTCCTTCTCCTTCTCTCCCTCCACATCCCGACCATCATCATTCTCCCCTTATAAGCATCACCATCTACCATTAATTGCTAAACCCTCCACCATCCGCCTCCGTCTCGCCATCATCAACCCTATCGACATTCTCCTCACCATCCTCCTTCTCCCATCCCCCCACATCACGACCATCATCATTCTCCCCTTATCCAAATAACCATCTACCATTAATTGCCAAACCCTCCACCATTCGCCCCCTCTCACCATCATCAACCCTATCGACATTCTACTCCCCATCCTCCTCCTCCCTCTCTCCCTCAACATCACGACCATCATCATTCTTCCCTTATCACCATCACCATTAATTGCCAAACCCTCCACCATCCGCCTCCCTCTCGCAATCATCAACCCTATCGACATTCTCCTCACCATCCTCCTTCCCCATCTCAACATGCCCATCACCATCCCTCCTTCCTCTCCACTTTAATCCACTTAATCGCCATTCACATCATCATATCACCATCACCTGCCTCCTCAACATCGTCATTATCATCATCATCACCTACCTCCTCCTCCTCCTCCTCCTCCTCCTCCTCCTCCTCCTCATCATCATCATCATCATCACCTGCCTCCCCAATATCATCATTATCATCACCATCACCTGCCTCATCATCATCATCATCATCATCACTTGTCTCCTCAACATCATCATTATCATCATCATCACCTGCCTTCTCAACATCATCATTATCATCATCACTTGCCTTCTCAACATCATCATTATCATCATCATCTACTGCCTCCTCAACATCATCATCATCATCATCATCATCATCATTCCAAGAATCTAAACCTTGTAGTCGTGTATATCATAATGATAATAGTTATCTTGTATGGTACATAAAAAGAAGCTTTATAACCACGCTTAATCATATGTTTAATCGCCTGGTCACTGTACTTGAATCTCATTATGGAAACACTCACATATACACCTTCACCTATAATCTTCTAATGTCGTGTTCAGAAACACGATAGCCTTTCTAATCCAAAGGAATAAGATGGAACAATCACGTCTACACGTTTCAGTGGGCCTAAACACAAATCCAAACACGCCAAGAAACAAATAGTTCGTGATTCAGAAATCAAATTTATAATGTTAAAGAAAGTATATGGTCAACAAAAAATGTTTCAGTAAAACTGAAAAATTTCAATTATTTTAACATGGATTTCTGGACATGGCTTACTCTCAAAGGAATTATTGTTTATTTTTTCGAAAATCAATTTCATGG
Organism: Haliotis cracherodii; assembly: GCF_022045235.1. Lineage (NCBI taxonomy): Eukaryota > Metazoa > Mollusca > Gastropoda > Lepetellida > Haliotidae > Haliotis > Haliotis cracherodii. The sequence continues at coordinate 53,584,548 of NW_027266343.1, read as the reverse complement.
CTCTGACAACTGTCCTTTTATACTATCTTTTTGTCAAACGATAACTGTTGAATAAAACTAATGTTAACCAGAATTTCAATTCATTTTGTTTTGCTTGAAATGGAAATGACGATAAATGGTAAACAGGCACGTTTGATTGATACACTGAATATTGTTTGACATGACTACATCAATAGTTAAGAATTCCCTCCGCGTTATTGCCGACAGATGAATTCAACATACATCAGTCAACGTGTGACAAGACATCTTCATGCCTGTTAGACATGCTCAGCTTATCAGTGATTGTTAAAGCAATAAATGATCATAGCAATGAATACGTGACTGATTTTTTAACCAGTTTGTAATATGTTCAGGCATGATTGTTGTATAGTCACAATCAGCCACATCCGTGGGAATTCCTGGGAAGAATGGTTCCCCAGTATCAATTGTTTGTCATCAGAGCCATGATGACGATCGGCCGGTATTCAGGCTCTGCGATTTAGGTGATTATGTGTCATCTTATCCCGCCCGCGTGGATCGTTAGCGTTAAAGAACATTCACTCACTCTCTCCCTAGAAACAGTAGTAGGTGCCTTAGATTGATGTCCAACATCACATACGGACATTTGTGCCTACAACCCGAACAAGATGTTATTCTGACTCGGCTGCAGAATCATTGATGCCGCCAGAGTATATTGCAGTAGGCTGCTGTCTTGAAACTAAATGGAACGAAAACGAACTTTGTGGTCAGTGTGTTAAAGAGGGAGTGTCTGGGGTTCCTGTCTAGGTTTAGACATTGTAATTAGTGCCTTGTGTGACGCTGAGATATTTTCTCTGTATAATGAGGATAACACTTAACTGCTTGCCCAGTGGGAATTCTGGGTAAGAATCGGTCTCCAGCAACCTATGCATGTCGTAATAGGCGACTTAATGGATGGGGCTGTCGGGACCACGTTTTACGAAAGAACTGCAGCTCAAGATAATTTGACTACTAAAGTTATAACCAACTTTACGTTAGTCTGACTTTACATCGATTTCACAAAGCATCCATACTTGTCCTTAATTCAGTATGCGCAACGTAGCGCTAAGGTTGCGATCGCAAGGCTAAATGACATCGTCTGCTGAAGCCATTACTCGATACAGTGTTAACACGTTTTTAATAGCCTATTTCGAAACAAAACTCATTCTGGATGAAAAAGGCGTTAATAAGTCCTCAGATAAATCTACATAAGACAAGAGATCACACCCAAACTGTACATATCAAGTGAATATATTGTTCTGAGTAATACTAATAATATAAGAAACATAATGTGTCCTTGTGTGTGGATAGTGCTCTACTCCACACAGGTGGCGTCTCATAGAGGCTAACTGATCAGTCCTGGAAGTTCAAACTAAAATAATTATCGATTGGGAGTAGAAAACGGTGAAGATAAGTTAGCAGTTTCGAGTAAGAAGGCGTGTGCCGGAAAATGTGGGCTTCACACATTGCGCCAATTGTGAATTTGGCGTGACGATCGAACAGTGTAACTGCTGAGCTACCCACTCAACGGATTGGATTATTGGTGAAGACATTTTGAAAGAGAGTAAAATATAATACCGCCTTATACAGACATTAGTCATCCATCAACGTTTGTCATAAGTTCAGTAAAAAGCGATTAAACAATTTCCATTATCTTCAGAAATCTGCTAAAAGGTGAGCGTTTTTCTGCCCCGCCAATGTCACCCTTGAAAAACCACTTGAAAAGGACGATAAAATGTTCCCCTGCACAAACACGGGAAGATATGGTACATGTTAAAAACTTGGGAATGACATCCTTTTGGTCTGATAAAATATTTTGAATGTTGTTACGCTTTTCAAAGAACTTTTGAGCAAGAGTTGTATGACCCTCTTTGTAATCGTCGTAGAAAGAGCCTGCTCGATTGTACCTGAAAAAGTTGTAAAATGTAGACACCAAAGAGTGGAGCTGCTGGATAATGGCTTGACATTAAGTGATGGTTGAAACATTGAGATTATCCTTCCATTTAGTCATACAGCCCCAAATATGATACCTAAACATCGTACTACTAAAAAAAGAGAACATAAAACTTTGAACTTTGGACTGTATTTGAGTTAAATTACGGCGGGTGATGCTGATGTGGGAAAATTAATGATATAGGTCAGAGATGTTTATCACTAAATGTAACCAAACGAGAGGCCGCATTTTGGATTCGAACCACAAATGATTGGATTCTAGTACGACTAAGAGACGCAAGTCGACGCCTAAAACGACTGGGCTATTCATGTCTCTTGTTCAATAAGTTTGTTAAAACCACAACATATGAAAAACACCTAAACGAGAAACTCATTACGAATATATCCTTCTGAATGTGGATAAATCCTATGTAGGCTCTATGATGTATGTATCAGGGATTATATCCACGTTGATGTTAACCTTCATTACATAATACCATTTTAGTGTTAAACAAAGTTCCCCATGAAAGGTCTCAGTGTTCAGTGTAGCTTCTTCCTGTTTGAGTGTATTGATACATCCACTTAGAACAACCGCGAAGGACTGCATCGAATATCAAGAAAAAAATGAAAAGCGATTACAGATAAAGAAAATGAAGGTAAGAAATAGGAGAATAGAGAAATGAGAAAAGACAAGGCGAGAGATGCAAATTGTTGTTACATATTGTTGAACAGAATCAGGAGTGACTCATCCACTCACTCAAACCTGATTAGAATTAGTGGTAATTTGTGGGTGCTTGAAAGACGTTGAGAAGGTAGTTTGATCATTTTTAACATGTTGTGATCCTGAATACACACCATCCCGTAAAAGGGTGGGCGAGTGGGCGAGTGGGCGAGTGAGTGAGTGAGTGAGTGAGTGAGTGAGTGAGTGATGAGAAGAATTTTCAAGTAACAATTACTATTGTATTTTTCAGGTCCTGGAGAAATTAATTCTGAGGAAATATATTTATAAAAGGAGGTTAACAATTACGAAAACACTGATCTTGTATGTCCGTGTATGTAAACTATTCCATGTTGCACTGAAATATTCATTTAAAATAACATACAATACTATCCTTCCCTACCTAGTGATTTAGAGTTGTTTGGTGACAAGGTATTAATTTGTATTCAACGCAATTTCACTTTCAACTCAAACGGCACTGTCCCTTGAGAAATCGTTCGGGTAAAGAAGTATTTACCAGTCACTTGCATGTGGACACGGTCCTTGTATATGAACGTGCCAAGCATTATTCGTCCGGATTGCGGGGTGTATAGACTAACAAGGTCCTGACAACCTACGTGTAACTGTGTATCAAAACTGTTGAACTTGGATTTTCTGACCAATAGTCCTTCATGTTCGAATAAAACACATTTCAAGTTGAACGAACCAGTAGATTTGAACTCATTAAACAAAGTTTGCATTTTACAAATTTCTGGTAGTTGTAATGTAAATTCGTTAATTTCCCCGACCCGAGTGAAGGATTCCTACATATTACATTGCGGGCAAGAAGAAAACCTTGGTTAAAGAAACGATGCTCGAACATACAGAGACTCGGTGTCGCCTGAGCAAGGAAATAGATAATTGAACAAAGCCAACTAAACAATAATGCACTCTCAAATTTCATTCTTCAGAAACATTGTCCATTTTCATTTAGGACCCTTTTATCAATAAGGAGCGACGTTACTTTTATTTCCGATTAGTACTCCGCACTTCTAAATGCCTCTCAAAGAAGTTGTCAGATGATTTAAACACTTAGCATGTCACTTCCCTTTCAAATGTCTTTTTGTCCATTGAAGCGAGCGATATACGATGGTTTTTACGGAATCAGTCCGTGATTGTCTTTCGGAATGACTCGTGTTAACATTTTCGAGGTTGCATGAATTATACACATTCGGACTTTCACTGTCGCGATCTCGTAAGCGATGCTCTGGTTGGTCGGAAGTAAGGTCGTCCTGACGTGACTCGTAATGGGAGGTCTTCGGATCTGTGTGGAGCAGTAGAGAATGTCTAAGATCTGATTTTAATGAGTTTGGTCTTGGTATAAGAGTGTATCATATACATAAGACAAATGACATCCATTTCTTGTTAGAGTACACATACGTAGTCCTTCCGGCAACTTTGCAGGAATGTTTAAAACAATTAATGTGGAATCGCTTCTACAAAGACTTCAAATGAACTGGGTAATCTGATTATGAAATATGGTTAACAGATTGTGACGATGGCCTTTAAGAACCTCTATTATCTCCTATAGTTTCATTGTTACAGAATGCATCGATAAGTTCACTCCTTCAGATAAAAGTAGTAAATTAGATTTTTCATTTTTCCTTATGAAAAACACTTTAGTGAGAACCGATAGGTAATTGGTATTATGTCTTTCCAAAACATGAGTTTTTCTCAAACAAAGGATAAATACCGGTGCACATATTTGCCCTTGCATGGATTTCCGTACGTTATTAAAAGCACAAAAATGCCCCAACTACGTAATCAATCAAGGGACTTATATAATTCCAGGATAAAAGAAAGTCTCCGATCGAGTGTCTTTGAAGTCAAGACACTTAACTAGAAGAAAAAAAAGTTGGTTATCAAATTTGATTCTGGAGGCTTTGAAGAATGTAAATGCCTTTCATAATATATAGGGCACGTTGAGGAGTTGATAACATTATTGATATAATATCTTACGTAAAAACGACTCCTTGATCGACATATGCGAGCCAAACCAGTTATTCTGGAATATTTAGAAGCGTGGAGACAGGTAATTAAGCATGAGTGATCAATGCATTTACACGAGGGTGCATGGAGCAAACTGTACATGTATACAATGGAAAATAGATTCAAACTTTTTACAGCGAGGTCGTCTAAAAGAGAAGTAGTTGTAGATCTGTTATATGAAAGCAGTGTGTCAGTTTAGTGTGGGAGGGAAGCCCAAAGGGACACTAGCTTTAGCTTGACCACTGGAAACTTATGAAACTTACATGTACAACTATAATGCAGACATACCAAAGATCATGATTAGGGCGACCTGGGATTTGAATCCACTGGTTCGGTAAAGAATTGCGTACTTGCATACCTCAGCTGATAGAAATCAAGTTTCGCCCTAAGTGTTTTGTCAACGTGTTATCTGTGCTCGAGAGTTTCACCAAGGTGGTAGATGTGTACAAACACAGTCCCTCTGAAAACACTGTTTATCAGTAGCGGCGTTAGATCAAATTCAGTCACTTACTCTCAGATTTTGTTGAAAGACGTAAACTAACGACAAGCAGCGCCGACTTGGTCGAAAAAGCCGAGCTAGTTTCTAGTACATGTTACAAACATTGTCACCAGTGTGTATAAAATGTGTCCAACAATCAAACAAGCATGACATTTCAAATAGTGCGCTCATTTCTATGTCACATCGCTCAGACTAGATTATTAGGAAATAATTTTCGTCTGCGTTTCCAATCAAGGCCTAAAATCCGCAGACGTTGTCGCGACAGGTACTGAGTTAACCGCTGCAATCCGACAGAGAATATGTCACAGGCGACCCAAAGGTAACTGCCTGATGATGACATAAACCTGACCTTGAGAAGTCATGATATATGGGAAATGGCTATCACTACTTCATTACAGATTTCAAATATACATCGCGTCCACCGGGAGGAGCACCTCCATCAACCCGAGAAACATTGTTACGTGATGATATCAAACCCGATGACTCGCAGTAAATAGGAATACAAATATTAGTACAGACAGAATGATTAAATGGTTCGAGAGACGAAACAGTTCATTATTTGAATGTCTAGGGAATGGACATGTAGTGTTGTAAATCGAAATATAGTTTGGGGCCAACTTACTAAAGTGTACAATTTGTGCATGGGAAGTATATGGATGTTGGTAGAGCAGAAATAACTTCTCCTCCCTCTCCACATCACCATGCCCCTTCTCCTTCTCTCCCTCCACATCCCGACCATCATCATTCTCCCCTTATCACCATCACCATCTACCATTAATTGCCCTCTCACCATATCGACATTCTCCTCACCATCCTCCTTCTCCCTCTCAACATCCTCATCATCATTATCATCACCTGAATCCTCCTCCTTCTCTCCCTCCACATCACGACCATAATCATTCTCCACGTATTACCATCACCATCTACCATTAATTGCAATACCCACCAACCGCCCCCTCTCACCGTCATCAACCCTATCGACATCCTCCTTCCCCTTGTCAACATCCTCATCACCATCCCCACTCCCTCTCACAATCATCCACTTTATCGCCATTCACATCATCATCATCATCATCTTTATGGTACATATAAAGAAGCTTAATAACCATACTTAATCATATGTTTAATTACCTGGTCACTGTACTCGAATCTCATTATGGAAACACTCACATAAGCACCTTCACCTACAATCATCTAATGTCGTGTTCAGAAACACGATAACCTTTTCAATCCAAAGGAATAAGATGAGACAATCGCGTCTACACGTTTCAGCGGGTCTAAACACCAATCCAAACCCGCCATGAAACAAATAGTTCGTGATTCAGAAATCAAATTTCTAATGTTAAAGAAAGTATATGGTCAACAAAAAATGTTTCAGTAAAACTGAAAAATTCCAATTATTTTAACATGGATTTCTGGACATGGCTTACTCTCAAAGGAATTATTGTTTATGTTTTAGAAAAACAATTTCACGACTCTGACAACTATCTCTTTTGTCAAACGATAACTGTTGAATAAAACTAATGTTAACAAGAATTTCAATTCATTTTGTTTTGCTTGAAATGGAAATGACGATAAATGGTAAACAGGCACGTTTGATTGATACACTGAATATTGTTTGACATGACTACATCAATAGTTAAGAATTCCCTCCGCGTTATTGCCGACAGATGAATTCAATATACATCAGTCAACGTGTGACAAGACATCTTCATGCCTGTTAGACATGCTCAGCTTATCAGTGATTGTTAAAGCAATAAGTGATCATAGCAATGAATACGTGACTGATTTTTTAACCAGTTTGTAATATGTTCAGGCCATGATTGTTGTATAGTCACAATCAGCCACATCCGTGGGAATTCCTGGGAAGAATAGTTCCCCAGTATCAATTGTTCGTCATCAGAGCCATGATGACGATCGGCCGGTATTCAGGCTCTGCGATTTAGGGGATTATGTTTCATCGTATCACACCCGCGTGGATCGTTAGCGTTAAAGAACATTCACTCACTCTCTCCCTAGAAACAGTAGTAGGTGCCTTAGATTGATGTCCAACATCACATACGGACATTTGTGCCTACAACCCGAACAAGATGTTATTCTGACATGGCTGCAGAATCATTGATGCCGCCAGAGTATATTACAGTAGGCTGCTGTCTTGAAACTAAATGGAACGAAAACGAACTTTGTGGTCAGTGTGTTAAAGAGGGAGTGTCTGGGGTTCCTGTCTGGGTTTAGACATTGTAATTAGTGCCTTGTGTGACGCTGAGATATTTTCTCTGTATAATGAGGATAACACTTAACTGCTTGCCCAGTGGGAATTCTGGGTAAGAATCGGTCTCCAGCAACCTATGCATGTCGTAATAGGCGACTTAATGGATGGGGCTGTCGGGACCACGTTTTACGAAAGAACTGCAGCTCAAGATAATTTGACTACTAAAGTTATAACCAACTTTACGTTAGTCTGACTTTACATCGATTTCACAAAGCATCCATACTTGTCCTTAATTCAGTATGCGCAACGTAGCGCTAAGGTTGCGATCGCAAGGCTAAATGACATCGTCTGCTGAAGCCATTACTCGATACAGTGTTAACACGTTTTTAATAGCCTATTTCGAAACAAAACTCATTCTGGATGAAAAAGGCGTTAATAAGTCCTCAGATAAATCTCCATAAGACAAGAGATCACACCCAACCTGTACATATCAAGTGAATATATTGTTCTGAGTAATACTAATAATATAAGAAACATAATGTGTCCTTGTGTGTGGATAGTGCTCTACTCCACACAGGTGGCGTCTTATAGCGGCTAACCGATCAGTCCTCGAAGTTCAAACTAAAATAATTATCGATTGGGAGTAGAAAACGGTGAAGATAAGTTAGCAGTTTCGAGTAAGAAGGCGTGTGCCGGAAAAAGTGGGCTTCACTCATTGCGCCAATTGTGAATTTGGCGTGACGATCGAACAGTGTAACTGCTGAGCTACCCACTCAACGGATTGGATTATTGGTGAAGACATTTTGAAAGAGAGTAAAATATAATACCGCCTTATACAGACATTAGTCATCCATCAACGTTTGTCATAAGTTCAGTAAAAAGCGATGAAACAATTTCCATTATCTTCAGAAATCTGCTAAAAGGTGAGCGTTTTTCTGCCCCGCCAATGTCACCCTTGAAAAACCACTTGAAAAGGACAATAAAATTTTCCCCTGCACAAACACGGGAAGATATGGTACATGTTAAAAACTTGGGAATGACATCCTTTTGGTCTGATAAAATATCTTGAATGTTGTTACGCTTTTCAAAGAACTTTTGAGCAAGAGTTGTATGACCCTCTTTGTAATCGTCGTAGAAAGAGCCTGCTCGATTGTACCTGAAAAAGTTGTAAAATGTAGACACCAAAGAGTGGAGCTGCTGGATAATGGCTTGACATTAAGTGATGGTTGAAACATTGAGATTATCCTTCCATTTAGTCATACAGCCCCAAATATGATACCTAAACATCGTACTACTAAAAAATGAGAACATAAAACTTTGAACTGTATTTGAGTTAAATCACGGCGGGTGATGCTGATGTGGGAAAATTAATGATATAGGTCAGAGATGTTTATCACTAAATGTAACCAAACGAGAGGCCGCATTTTGGATTCGAACCACAAATGATTGGATTCTAGTACGACTAAGAGACGCAAGTCGACGCCTAAAACGACTGGGCTATTCGTGTCTCTTGTTCAATAAGTTTGTTAAAACCACAACATATGAAAAACACCTAAACGAGAAACAGATTACGAATATATCCTTCTGAATGTGGATAAATCCCATGTAGGCTCTATGATGTATGCACACTATACAGGGATTTTGAACAAAGCGAAACGAGGTTTATTTGGAGGCAAAGGAGACATGTGTAAATTGACACAAATTGCTTGAAAGATATGATGTTGGTGAAGCTGAATTAGCCTGATGTGGTAGCCAGCAATACCCTGGAGGGTAGAAGACCTGCCTGTCAGTGTTGGATATTACGACTGTGGTAAATTTGGATTGTCTCGGGCAAATTCCTCTGCATGATTGAACTAAATTGCTGCATCATCCATCATTAGGCTCCTCAGAGTTAAGTTCTTCTTTAGTCTCAGCTCAGAACAACGACCTGTTATTTCTTGCCACAGACTTAACCATATTGGTAAACGATGGCGCTGAGGGGAAGAAATGTCTCCAGCTTTGATGTGAAATTGACGATAGATATAGCATTTTGTTTTTCTTTTTTTTAAAAGAACGACAACTTTGCCATGAGGCAACATTTAAATGTAACTTGCTAGACCAAACCATATTATCTATGTGTCAAAATGTGCCATTTGTAGACAGAAAATCAAAGACCTATAGTCAGCATCTGTTTGCAAGGATTCTTGGGTGGGGTGGCATTTATAGTGGCATTCCAGGTAAGTTAAAAAAGTACTCAATGGTACTGTATCACCGCGATTTCCACTCAACGTAAATAAGGAAAATGAGTCCAATCTTGAACACCTTTACAACATTATAAGAAACTGGACAACCAATTAAAATGTTACTTTTTATGTATGCAGTAAAAACGTTATGAACGTTAGCTCTCTTATCATTATAATCAAATGTGAACTTATTAAATTCATTTCGAACTTATTTCATGAAATGTGTCACCAATTCAAGCCACAGATTCCAATGATCATATAAACGTACAATGATGTAAAATAACAATAGTGACATCAAAAGGGAGATATTTTTTACAGGATACAGAGAACCAGAAACTCCAAAGTGAATGTCTCTTTGTTATTATGACAGAGTAAAAGATACTCGGTATATATATAGTTAATGAGACACTTGACATAATTATTCTACTACTTGATTTCTGATAAAACAAACTATAAAAGATAATCAAATATACCAAAACATGTCGGCAAAAGTTTGAAGTCTTTTCGAAGAGTGTTGATATGTTTGTTATCCAAAGAATCGAGGATGAGATTCTGTATGACATCTACAATCATTCTCTGAGTTTGTACACTGTAGGATCCAATGTCTCAAGTGTAAATTGTACTGTAAACAAGCTTGAGTGTCAGAGATATTAGTGATGTTATTTGATTGTAACCAATGAAATTTCTTTGTAACAGTTACAAAACATATTTAGGGTCTTGACAATTCTGTATCATACATATAGATACGTTTATATACAAAATGAACTTTAACAAAAATTATGCTCGAAAACTGTTGAAAGCGAAAGAATACACGCTGGTCAAATAACAAAAATGGCGCTTTGCAAAACAAACAGTTTCGAGTGACGAGTGAAATGAGAAATTTAGAGTTTTTAACAAATCATTTTCAAGAGAATAACAAACGGCATAACTCCAAAAATGACCATCTGTCATTATTTGGCCTTTTCAATGTGGAACTAACGTAAAAAGGAAGTAAACAATTTGTGTACGGACAGACACTTACGATTTGAAGGGAGGTCACTCTTGTATAACAATAGCTCCGTCAAAGTGTAATGTTCACTGATGTGATATACCGAGTGTTGAAAATATGACTTTTCTCAACTTCGAAAAAAAAGTACATAATAAATTAATTTATGTATATTAGTAATGCAGCATATTGAAGAATATATATAAGGTGGGATGATTCATACAAGTTTCAAATGTTGGTACAACGTCATGGTATGGCGTCATGGCGACAAAAGCCATAAAAGTCTGCTGAAATTGATTGTATGACTTCGACTAAATCATGTAAAACACTTGCAAAGTCAAGTCAAGTATTCACCTGAAAAACAACCGGAACATATATTGTACAAGTCAAAAAAGGGATTGGCATCCGACAACATTTTGGTACCTGACACATCAAATTCGGCAATGTTCTCTAAACTTTACTAAATCATTGAATGCTGTAACCCAATACCTTTGATCAAGAGTCGTGTGACGCTCGTAACAGATGAGGGGGTTTCTTTGGTCTCTTTCATTTCGAGTAAAGATGGAAGGGAATTGACTATTTCACCATTATTGAACGGTATCAGGTCGCATAATTTGTACGAATTTGTATGGAGCTTTGAGCATGTCTTCAGGTTTTAGAGTGAAGTCAAAAGTTGATGGTACTCAAGCAGGGTTTGGCAGATTTCTTCTTCAGTTAACATTCTGGCCTTATACGTTGCCTTGTCAGTGGTTTTATTTCTTCTTTTGTTTCAACACAAATGATGCACATTGGAACATACAACTTGAACATGTTGAACAACAGTCTATCAAAACAGAACACTGAGGAGCAATTTTGTCACCAGCAGTATCATATGCAGATGTTCACAGTCAACCTTCTTTCTGTCGACTTCATTGTCGGTCTTCATTCTTGCTAATCAACACACGTGTACACGTCAGGTTGGTATTTCGACAGTACAAACTGCGTTTTCTGACGCATTATTGATATATTATACAACTAATTGCGACTTTTGAAACAAACTATTTGATGTTTTGGAGATGGAGATAAAGATCGGTTCTTCCAGCTCTACTGATCCTATCCCAAATCATAATTCAGACACATCCACAGCGGTCATCTTCGGTTTCGTTGGAATCCTGAAGTGTTTCTATGCAACATTCGGGCACGACGATCTGTGAAGTCAAGACAGTATCCCGATAAATCAATGAAAAGCCAATCCGTCCAACCGATGTGATCTTCAGCTCAACCCAAACGTACCTGCTGTGATGTCGGGTCAGTGGGATGACTCACGAACATTTACGGACTCTCTGAGTAGAAACGTTAACGCCACTGGCGTTCCTCAGGTCATTTCTGAGTGTGATGGCAATCACGAAGTAATGACGTCTTGCTGCAATCAGGAGAAACCTGTCTTCCCACTGTCTACCAATTAGAAACGTATGTCAATCTACGTTGTATGATTTAATAACAATCTCCTTACCCCCACAATGTATGCTCTCTTTCATCAGACTAAACGTGCACTTAGGATTAGGGATCGAAAACAAAAAAACATAATCATATATTCACTTGTGATGAAATAAGTAAACATATTTGGAGATATATATCCACGTTGATGTTAACCTTCATTACATAATACCATTTTAGTGTTAAACAAAGTTCCCCATGAAAGGTCTCAGTGTTCAGTGTTGGTGAACCGAATGTACTCCATATAAATGACTCATGTAGAAAGATGCAGCTAAGTAAATCAAACACTTATTTACACACTCTGCACTCAGTGTAGCTTCTTCCTGTTTGAGTGTATTGATATATCCACTTAGAACAACCGCGAAGGACTGCATCGAATATCAAGAAAAAAATGAAAAGCGATTACAGATAAAGAAAATGAAGGTAAGACATAGGAGAATAGAGAAATGAGAAAAGACAAGGCGAGAGATGCAAATGAAAAAACAACTGAGAAACACAAGAGAAAAGAGAAAAGAAAAAAAAAGAAAAGTATTCAAAGAGGACTGTTATAAAATGAAGGAAACTTTTACGTATTGTTGAACAGAATCAGGAGTGACTCATCCACTCACTCAAACCTGAATAGAATTAGAGGTAATTTGTGGGTGCTTGAAAGACGTTGAGAAGGCAAACAGAATGATAGTTTGATCATTTTTAACATGTTGTGATCATGAATACACACCATCCCGTAAAAGGGTGGGCGAGTGGGCGAGTGAGTGAGTGAGTGAGTGAGTGAGTGAGTGAGTGAGTGTGAGTGAGTGATGAGAAGAATGTATTCATAGATCACAAATGCATGCAAAGACAAGTCACAATTACTATTGTATTTTTCAGGTCCTGGAGAAATTAATTCTGAGGAAATATATTTATAAAAGGAGGTTAACAATTACGAAAACACTGATCTTGTATGTCCGTGTATGTATACTATACCATGTTGCACTGAAATACTCATTTATAATAACATACAATACTATCCTTCCCTACCCAGTGACTTAGAGTTGTTTGGTGACAAGGTATTAATTTGTATTCAACGCAATTTTACTTTCAACTCATTTAAATGCACATACACTGTAAAACGGCACTGTCCCTTGAGAAATCGTTCGGGTAAAGAAGTATTTACCAGTCACTTGCATTTGGACACGGTCCTTGTATATGAACGTGCCAAACATTATTCGTCCGGATTGTAGGGTGTATAGACTAACGAGGTCCTGACAACCTACCTGTAACTGTGTTTCAAAACTGTTGAACTTGGAATTTCTGATCAATAGTCCTTCATGTTCGAATAAAACACATTTCAAGTTGAACGAACCAGTAGATTTGAACTCATTAAACAAAGTTTGCATTTTACAAATTTCTGGTAGTTATAATGTAAATTCGTTAATTTCCCCAAGTGAAGGATTCCGACATATTACATTGCGGGCAAGAAGAAAACCTTGGTTAAAGAAACGATGCTCAAACATACAGAGACTCGGTGTCGCCTGAGCAAGGAAATAGATAATTGAACAAAGCCAACTAAACAATAATGCACTGTCAAATTTCATTCTTCAGAAACATTGTCCATTTTCATTTAGAACCCTTTTGTCAATAGGGAGCGACGTTACTTATTTTTCAGATTAGTACTCCACACTTCTAAATGCCTCTCACAGAAGTTGTCAGATGATTTAAACACTTAGCATGTCACTTCCCTTTCAAATGTCTTTTTGTCCATTGAAGCGAGCGATATACGATGGCTTTCACGGAATCAGTCCGTAATTGTCTTTCGGAATGACTCGTGTTAACATTTTCGAGGTTGCATGAATTATACAACACATTCGGACTTTCACTGTCGCGATCTCGTAACCAATGCTCTGGTAGGTCGGAAGTAAGGTCGTCCTGACGTGACTCGTAATGGGATGTCTTCGGATCTGTGTGGAGCAGTAGAGAATGTCTAAGATCTGATTTTAATGAGTTTGGTTTTGGTATAAGAGTCTCTTGTAAAAGTACGCATATGTAGTCCTTCCAACTTTGCAGGAATGTTTAAAAGTTACACAAACAATTAATGTGGAATCGCTTCCACAAAGACTTCAAATGAACTAAGTAATCTGATCATAAAATATGGTGAACAGATTGTCACGATGACCTTTAAGAACCTCTAATTTTCCTATAGTTTCATTGTTATAGAATGCATCGATAAGTTAACTACCTTCAGAAAAAAGTAGTAAATTAGATTTTTCATTTTTCCTTATGAAAAACACTTTAGTGATTATCGATAGGTAATTGGTATTATGTCTTTCCAAAACATGAGTTTTTCTCAAACAAAGGATAAATACCGGAACACACATTTGCCCTTGCATGGATTTCCGTACTTTATTTAAAGCACAAAAATGCCCCAACTACGTAATCAATCGACGGACTTATATAATTCCAGGATAAAAGAAAATCTCTGATCGAGTCTCTTTGAAGTCAAGACACTTAACTAGAAGAAAAACTAAGTTGGTTATCAAATTTGATCGTGGAGGCTTTGAAGAATGTAAATGCCTTTCATAACATATAGGGCATGCCGAGGAGTTGATAACATTATTGATATAATATCTTAGGTTTTTTCTGGCAGAAACGACTCCTTGACATGTGCAATCCAAACCAGTTATTCTGGAATGTTTAGAAGGTTGAAGTGTCGGAAACATGGCGACAGGTAATTAAGCATGAGTGATCAATGCATTTACACGAGGGTGCAGGGAGCAAACTGTACGTACATGTATGCAATGGAAAATAATTTCAAACATTTTAAATTGAGGTCGTCAGGAGTAGTTGTAGATCTGTTATAAGAAAGCAGCGTGTCAGATCAGCTCGGGAGGGAAGCCCAAAGGAACACTAGTTTTAGACCTTGACCACTGGAAACTTATGAAACTTACATGTGCAGCTATAATGCAGACATACGAAAGATCATGATCAGGGCACGGTAAAGAATTGCATACCTTAGCACTGATAGGTTCCGCTAATAGAAATCACCATTCGCCCTTATTGTTTTGATATCTGTGCTCGAGAGTTTCACCAAGGTGGTATGCGTCTGTCTACAATCCCTGTCCCTTTTAAAAGACTGTTTAACAGCAGCAACGTTAGAACAAATTAATTCACTTACCCTCAGATTTTGTTGAAATACATAAACGGACAACAAAAAGCGCCGATTTGGTCGAAAAAGTAGATCTAGTTTTTAATATATGTTACAAAAAATGTCAGTGTGTATGAAATATGTGTAGCGGTAAATGCGTCTAACAAGCAGAAAAACGTGACATTACAAATAATGCGCTAGATTAGGTACAGGTACTGAGTTAAACCGCTGCAATCCGACAGTGAATATGTCACACGCGACCCAAAGGTTACTGCCTGATGATGACATGAACTTTACCTTGAGAGGTCATGATATATGAGAAATGTCTATCACTACTTGATTAAGATTTTAAATATACATCGCGTCCACCGGGAGGAGCACCTCCATCAACCTGAGAAACGTAGTTTCGTGATGGTATCAAACCCGCAGTTAACTGGAAGACAAATGTTATGTCAGATAGAATGATTAAATGGTTCGAAACTGTTTATTATTATTTGAATGTCTAGGGAATGGACATAGTTTGGGGCCAACTTACTAAAGTGTACAACTTGTGCATGGAAAATATATACTGGATGTTGGTAGATGATGAAGTATTCCTTGATCAACATGATCATCCTCCTCTTTCTCTCCCTCCACATCACGACCATCATCATTCTCCCCTTATCACCATCCCCATCTACCATTAATTGCCAAACCCACCACCATCCGCTTCCCTCTCACCATCATCATCAACCTTATCGACATTCTCCTCACCATCCTCCTTCTCCCTCTCAACATCACAGACTTCCTCCTCCTGATTATCATCCTCCTTCCCCATCTCAACATCCTCATCACTACCCCCACTTCCTCTCCACATCACTATCATCCACTTTATCGCCATTCGCATCATCATCAGCATCATCATCAACATCATCATCATCATCATCATCATCATCATCATCATAATCATCATCACCTGCCTCTTCATACCTCTCCACATCACCATCACCTGCCTCCAACTAATCGTCATCAACATTCCCAGTATCAATATTCCCTGTAGTCTAGTATATCATTATTAAAATAGTTATCTTGTATAGTACACATTAAGAACCTTAAAACCCGCTTAATTATATGTTTAATCACCTTGTCCCTGTACTCGAATCTCATTATCGAAACTGTCTACAAAAGCACCTTCACCTACAATCATCTAATGTCGGAGTTAAGAAACACGATAACTCCAATCCAATGGAGTAAGATGAGACAATCACGTCTTCACGTTTTAGAGGGCATAAACACCAATCCAAACACGCCAAGAAACAATTAGTTCGTGATTCAGAAATCAAATCTCTAATGTTAAAGAAAGTATATGGTCAACAAAAAGTATTTTAGTAAAACTGAAAAATTCTAATTATTTTAACATTGATTTCATCCTAAGTTTCTGGACATGGCTTACTCTCAAAGGAATTATTGTTTATTTTTTCGAAAATCAATTTCATGACTTTGACAACTGTGCTTTCATACTATCTTTTTTGTCAAACGATAACTGTTGAATAAAACTAATGTTAACCAGAATTTCAATTCGTTTTGTTTTGCTTGAAATGGAAATGACGATAAATGGTAAACAGGCACGTTTGATTGATACACTGAATATTGTTTGACATGACTACATCAATAGTTAAGAATTCCCTCCGCGTTATTGCCGACAGATGAATTCAATATACATCAGTCAACGTGTGACAAGACATCTTCATGCCTGTTAGACATGCTTAGCTATGTCAGTGATTGTTAAAGCAATAAGTGATCATAACAATGAATACGTGGCTGTTTTTAACCAGTTTGTAATATGTTCAGGCCATGATTGTTGTATAGTCTCACTCAGCCACATCCTTGGGAATTCCTGGGAAGAATAGTTCCCCAGTATCAATTGTTTGTCATCAGAGCCATGATGACGACCGTCGGTATTCAGGCTCTGCGATTTAGGTGATTATGTGTCATCGTATCCCGCCCGCGTGCAATCGTTAGCGTTAAAGAACATTCACTCACTCTCTCCCTAGAAACAGTAGTAGGTGCCTTAGATTGATGTCCAACATCACACACGAACATATGTGCCTATAAATCCGACAAGATGTTATTTTTACTCGGCTGTAGAATCATTGATGCTGCCAGAGTATATTACAGTAGGCTGCTGTCTTGGAACCAAAACGAACTTTGTGGTCAGTGTGTTAAAGAGGGAGTTTCTGGGGTTCCTGTCTAGGTTTAGACATTGTAATTAGTGCCTTGTGTGACGCTGAGATATTTTCTCTGTATAATGAGGATAACACTTAACTGCTTGCCCAGTGGGAATTCTGGGTAAGAATCGGTTTCCAGCAACCTATGCATGTCGTAATAGGCGACCTAATGGATGGGGTGGTCAGGAACACGTTTTACGAAAGAACTGCAGCCAAGTTAATTTCACTACTAAAGTGATAATTAAGGTTACGTTAGTCTGACTTAAAATCGATTTCACAAAGCATCCATAGCTTGTCCTTAATTCAGTGTGCCCACGTAGCGCTTAGGTTGCGATCGCAAGGCTATGAGACATCTTCTGCTGAAGCCATTACTCGATACACTGTTAAAACGATTTTATCGCCTATTTCGAAACAAAACTCATTCTGGATGAAAAAAGCATAAAGAAGTCCTCAGATGAATCTCCATAAGACTAGAGATCACAACCAAACTGTACTTTGCATCATGAATATATTGTTCTGAGTAATACTAATAACATAAGAAACATAAAGTGTCGTTGTGTATGGATAGTGTTCTACTCCACACAGGTAATTGCTGAAAGCGCATGGCGTCTTATTGCAGCTAACTGATCAGTACTCGAAGTTCAAAGTGAAATAATTATCGATTGTGAGTTCAAAACGGTGAAGATAAGTTAGCAGTTTCCAGTAAGAAGGCGTGTGCCAGAAGATATGGGCTTCACCCATTGCACCAATTATACCTTCGGCGTGACGAGCGCCACTGAGCACGTCACACACCGCTATTGGATTCAAGGAAAAAGGCATTTTGAAAGACAGTAAACTATAACGATGCTTCATACAGACATTGGTCATCCATCAGCGTTTGTCATAAGTTCATTAAAATGTCTACCATAAAACGTTTTGAAAGTTTTACTGAGGCCTTTGATGTAGTTACTCTGAGGAAACACCATTTGAGCAAGAGTCGTATAATCCTCTTTGTAATCATGCTCGATTGAACCTAAATAAATTGTGAAATGTAGACACCAAAAATTGGTGCTGAATGCATAAAATTGTCGAGACAATAAAGGAAGGTCAACAAATAAAAAACATAACACCAATGTTCTGAAACGTTCAGTGAGTGGGTTGAGCGCCACTTTGGAACAGTATTTGAGTTATATCCTGCGGGTCAGGCGAATGTGGGAAGACTGAAGATGCAGGTCAGAGGCGATTATCACTAAGGAAACTCCAAAGACAAATGTTATGGTACTGATAAACATAACCAACGTGAGGCTGAATTTGGGATTCGAACCAACGATGATTGTATTCTAGTACGACTAAGAGACGCAACTCGACGTCTAAAACGACAGGGCCATTCTCGTTCAATTTATTTTTTAAAACCACAACATATGAAAAGCACCTAAACGAGAAACTGATAACGAATATTTTCTTCTGAATATGGATAAATCCAATGTAGGGTCTATTATAGATGCACACCATACAGCAATTTTGAACTGACAGAACAGGGTTTATTATGAGACAAAAGAGATATGTGCAAATTGATACAAATTGCTTGGGAAGATTTGATGTTGGTGAAGCTGAACTAGCTTGATTTGGTAGCAAGCGATACCCTGGAGGGTAGAAGACCTGCCTGTCAGTGTTGGATATTACGACTGTGGTAAATTTGGATTGTCTCGGGCGAATTACTCTGCATGATTGAACTAAATTGCTGCATCATCCATCATTAGGCTCCTCAGAGTTAAGTTCTTCTTTAGTCTCAGCTCAGAACAACGACCTGGTAATTTTTGCTACAGAACTCACCATATTGGTAAGCGACCTCGCTGAGGGGAAGAAATGTCTCCAGCTTTGATGTGAAATTGACGATAGATATAGCATTTTGTTTTTCTTAATTTTTTAAAAGAACGACAGCTTTGCCATGAGGCAACATTTAAATGTAACTTGTTAGACTTAATTATAATATCTCTATGTCAAAACGTGACCTATAGTCAGCCTTTGTTTGCAAGGATTCGTGGGTGGTGGCATTTATAGTGGCATTCCAGGCAAGTTAAGAAAGTACTCAATGGTACTTATCGTAACTAAGGAAAATGAGTCCAATCTTTAACAACTTTACAACTTTATCAGAAAACAGACAACCAATTAAAATGACACTTTTTATGTATTCAATAAAACCGTTATCAACGTTAGTAGCTCTCTTATCATTATAATCAAATGTTAACTAATTACATTCATTCCGAACTTATCACATCAAATATGTCACCAATTTAAGCCACAGATTCCAATGATCACATAAACGTAAAATGACGTAAAATAGCAATAGTGACATCAAATGGGAGAATTTTTTTACAGGATACAGAGAACCAGAAACTCCAAAGTGGATGTATCTTTGTTATTATGAGTAAAAGATAGTCCGGTATATATTTTGTTAATGAGACACTTGACAGCCTTACATAATTATTCTACTAATTGATTTCTGATAAAACAATAAGCTATAAAAGATAATCAAATATATAAACACGAGTCGGCAAAAGTTGAAGTCTGTTCGAAGAGTGTTGATATCATTGCTATCCAAAGAATCGAGAATGAGATTCTGTATGATTCAGTACAATCATAAATTGTACTGTAAACAAGCTTCAGTGTCAGAGATATTAGTGATGTTATTTCATTGTGACGTCAGTCAGGGTAACCAATGACGTCACAATGGTCTGCAAAGCATTGTGACGAAATTTCTTTGTAACAGTAACAATATTTAGGGTCTCGAAAATTCTGTATCATACATATAGATACGTTTATATACAAAATCAACTTTAACAAAAATATACTTGAATACTAAGAAAGTGCTGTTGAAAGCAAAATAATACACGCTGGTCAAGTAACAAAAATGGCGCTTCCCGAAACAAACAGTTTCGAGTGACGAGTGAAATGAGAAATTTACAGTTTTTAACAAATCAATTTCAAGAGAATAACACACGGCATGAAGTGATATTAACTCCATAAATGACCATCTGTCATTATTTGCCCTTTTCAATGTAGAACTAACATAGAAAGGAAGTCAACAATTTGTGTACGGTCAGACACCTACGATTCGAAGGGTGGTAACTCTTGATTAACAATAGTTCCGTCAAAGTGTTATGTGCACTGAAGTATATAACAAAATATTTTATGTATATTAGTTACGGAGCATAATCAGGAATATATATGTACAATATGAACCCTGACCCTTGAACATCCCGGGTAGGATAGGTCTTCAGCAGCCCATGCTTGCCGTAAAAGGAGACTTTGCTTGTCGTAAGAGGCGACTATGCTTGTCGTAAGAAGCGACTAACAGGATCGGGTGGTCAGGCTCGCTGACTCAGTTGATGCAAGTCATCGTATCCCAGTTGCGTGCATCGATGCTTATGATTCAATCACTGGATTGTCTGGTCCAGACTTGAGCAATATCTCTTTCTTTGTACGAAATTTTATGGGCCTTAGGCATGTCTTCAGGTTTTAGAATCAAGTAAAAAGTTGATAGTATTGAAGCATGGTTTTGGCAGATTTCTTCTTCAGTTAACATACTGGCCTCATATGTGGCATTGTTTCATATGTCACTTTCACCAAGGTCTTTGATCAAACAATTAAAACAAGGATGTCAAACTGCTGCATATATGTTATATTTCCCATAAGACATTATCCAGATTAAAGAACCAAATAACATGAGTTTTAATATCCTGACATGGCATGGTTGGTAGTCAATCAAGAAATGCTTCAAAGAAACCAATTCAGAGGTTTCAATTAAAACTGAGTTATTCATAACTAACGATGTCATTGCTCTGATTTGTACTTATTAATTCCTTTATGGATTTGAGGGTTCGGATCTTAGATATAAAACGTCAACGCCAGAGAATAACCCGTCTCGATCATCTGCCAAAACAGATTCTATTGGGCATGGTATGCAAAACTGCCTCGAAAACTAGGAGAATACATAACTGAAAATCAATGATGACACCAAGTGTTCGCGAAAAGGGGAAGAATGTCCTGCCCTACGGGTAGCACCAGCCACACAATTTTTGACAAATTGGCAAGTGCCTGTTTTTTGCCAAAAGCCACATGGCATTACTTCTGCCCTACCATGGCGATAGTCTTCCTGATAGTAATGTTGGCGTGTCACTTATCCAGTGTTTGTTTAACGTAAACATATATAATCAACCACATGGGAGTTTTCTGTCCAGAAAGCTGACAGTCGTCATGGTTCAAAGGTGAATTGTTCACTTTATTACCACGAAATCGGGCGAAATCTTACTGAACTTATGACTTTCTAATATTTGCCAAGAACAAACTATTTGCAGGGGACTATTCGGGATATTTTCACAATTGCAATAGTATTTCGATAGTTGTCAATTATTGCAATCATATTGTGATAGTATAAAACCAATCTTATGGCTTGATAATTTATTAATCAATGTAATAGAAATTATTAAAGTTTTGAGTCAATGGTCTTATTTCAACATAAATGATGCATATTGGAACATACAACTTGAACATGTTGAGCAATAACCAACAGTCATTAACCTCTCCTGTTCGTTTTTAAGGACAACAGTCTATCAATATGATCTGATTTCAAAGAGAACACTGAGCAGCAATTTTGTCACCAGCAGTATCATATGCAGTTTTCCATAGTCAACCTTCTTTCTGTCGACTTCATTGTCGGTCTTCATCCTTGCTTATCTACTCACGTGAACACGTCAAGTTGGAATTTCGACAGTACAAACTACGTCTTCTGACGCATTATTGATGTATCATACAACTAATTGCGACTTTTGAAACAATATGTTTGATGTTTTGGAGATGGAGATAAAGATCGGTCCCCATCCCAAATCATGATTGAGACACATCCTCAGCGGTTATATTCGGTTTCGTTGGAATCCTGAAATGTGTATATGCTACATTCGGGCACGGCGATCAGTCTCCAGCTTTGATGTGAAATTGACGATAGATATAGCATTTTGTTTTTCTTTATTTTTTAAAAGAACGACAACTTTGCCATGAGGCAACATTGAAATGTAACTTGCTAGACCAAACCATATTATCTATGTGTCAAAATGTGCCATTTGTAGACAGAAAATCCAAGACCTATAGTCAGCATCTGTTTGCAAGGATTCTTGGGTGGGGTGGCATTTATAGTGGCATTCCAGGTAAGTTAAAAAAGTACTCAATGGTACTGTATCACCGCGATTTCCACTCAACGTAAATAAGGAAAATGAGTCCAATCTTAAACACCTTTACAACATTATCAGAAACTGGACAACCAATTAAAATGTTACTTTTTATGTATGCAGTAAAAACGTTATGAACGTTAGCTCTCTTATCATTATAATCAAATGTGAACTTATTAAATTCATTACGAACTTATTTCATGAAATGTGTCACCAATTCAAGCCACAGATTCCAATGATCATATAAACGTACAATGATGTAAAATAACAATAGTGACATCAAAAGGGAGATATTTTTTACAGGATACAGAGAACCAGAAACTCCAAAGTGAATGTCTCTTTGTTATTATGACAGAGTAAAAGATACTCGGTATATATTTAGTTAATGAGACACTTGACATAATTATTCTACTACTTGATTTCTGATAAAACAAACTATGAAAGATAATCAAATATACCAAAACGAGTCGGCATAAGTTTGAAGTCTTTTCGAAGAGTGTTGATATGTTTGTTATCCAAAGAATCGAGGATGAGATTCTGTATGACATCTACAATCATTCTCTGAGTTTGTACACTGTAGGATCCAATGTCTCAAGTGTAAATTGTACTGTAAACAAGCCTGAGTGTCAGAGATATTAGTGATGTTATTTGATTGTAACCAATGAAATTTCTTTGTAACAGTTACAAAACATATTTAGGGTCTTGACAATTCTGTATCATACATACAGATACGTTTATATACAAAATGAACTTTAACAAAAATTATACTCGAAAACTGTTGAAAGCGAAAGAATACACGCTGGTCAAATAAAAAAAATGGCGCTTTGCAAAACAAAGTTTCGAGTGACGAGTGAAATGAGAAATTTAGAGTTTTTAACAAATCATTTTCAAGAGAATAACAAACGGCATAACTCCAAAAATGACCATCTGTCATTATTTGGCCTTTTCAATGTGGAACTAACGTAAAAAGGAAGTAAACAATTTGTGTACGGCCAGACACTTACGATTTGAAGGGAGGTCACTCTTGTATAACAATAGCTCCGTCAAAGTGTAATGTTCACTGATGTGATATACCGAGTGTTGAAAATATGACTTTTCTCAACTTTCGTAAAAAGTACATAATAAATTAATTTATGTATATTAGTAATGCAGCATATTGAAGAATATATATAAGGTGGGATGATTCATACAAGTTTCAAATGTTGGTACAACGTCATGGTAAAAAACATGTAAATAAAAGCGACAAAAGCCATAAAAGTCTGCTGAAATTGATTGTATGACTTCGACTAAATTATGTAAAACACTTGCAAAGTCAAGTCAAGTATTCACCTGAAAAACAACCGGAACATATATTGTACAAGTCAAAAAAGGGATTGGCATCCGACAACATTTTGGTACCTGACACATCAAATTCGGCAATGTTCTCTAAACTTTACTAAATCATTGAATGCTGTAACCCAATACCTTTGATCAAGAGTCGTGTGACGCTCGTAACAGATGAGGGGGTTTCTTTGGTCTCTTTCATTTCGAGTAAAGATGGAAGGGAATTGACTATTTCACCATTATTGAACGGTATCAGGTCGTATAATTTGTACGAATTTGTATGGAGCTTTGGGCATGTCTTCAGGTTTTAGAGTGAAGTCAAAAGTTGATGGTACTCAAGCAGGGTTTGGCAGATTTCTTCTTCAGTTAACATTCTGGCCTTATACGTTGCCTTGTCAGTGGTTTTATTTCTTCTTTTGTTTCAACACAAATGATGCACATTGGAACATACAACTTGAACATGTTGAACAACAGTCTATCAAAACAGAACACTGAGGAGCAATTTTGTCACCAGCAGTATCATATGCAGATGTTCACAGTCAACCTTCTTTCTGTCGACTTCATTGTCGGTCTTCATTCTTGCTAATCAACACACGTGTACACGTCAGGTTGGTATTTCGACAGTACAAACTGCGTTTTCTGACGCATTATTGATATATTATACAACTAATTGCGACTTTTGAAACAAACTATTTGATGTTTTGGAGATGGAGATAAAGATCGGTTCTTCCAGCTCTACTGATCCTATCCCAAATCATAATTGAGACACATCCACGGCGGTCATCTTCGGTTTCGTTGGAATCCTGAAGTGTTTCTATGCAACATTCGGGCACGACGATCTGTGAAGTCAAGACAGTATCCCGATAAATCAATGAAAAGCCAATCCGTCGAACTGATGTGATCTTCAGCTCAACCCAAACGTATCTGCTGTGATGTCGGGTCAGTGGGATGACTCACGAACATTTACGGACTCTCTGAGTAGAAACGATAACGCCACTGGCGTTCCTCAGGTCATTTCTGAGTGTGATGGCAATCACGAAGTAATGACCTCTTGCTGCAATCAGGAGAAACCTGTCTTCCCACTGTCTACCCATTAGAAACGTATGTCAATCTACGTTGTATGATTTAATAACAATCTCCTTACCCCCACAATGTATGCTCTCTTTCATCAGACTAAACGTGCACTTAGGATTAGGGATCGAAAACAAAAATACATAATCATATATTCACTTGTGATGAAATAAGTAAACATATTTGGAGATATATATCCACGTTGATGTTAACCTTCATTACATAATACCATTTTAGTGTTAAACAAAGTTCCCCATGAAAGGTCTCAGTGTTCAGTGTTGGTGAACCGAATGTACTCCATATAAATGACTCATGTAGAAAGATGCAGCTAAGTAAATCAAACACTTATTTACACACTCTGCACTCAGTGTAGCTTCTTCCTGTTTGAGTGTATTGATATATCCACTTAGAACAACCGCGAAGGACTGCATCGAATATCAAGAAAAAAATGAAAAGCGATTACAGATAAAGAAAATGAAGGTAAGAAATAGGAGAATAGAGAAATGAGAAAAGACAAGGCGAGAGATGCAAATGAAAAAACAACTGAGAAACACAAGAGAAAAGAGAAAAGAAAAAAAAGAAAAGTATTCAAAGAGGACTGTTATAAAATGAAGGAAACTTTTACGTATTGTTGAACAGAATCAGGAGTGACTCATCCACTCACTCAAACCTGAATAGAATTAGAGGTAATTTGTGGGTGCTTGAAAGACGTTGAGAAGGCAAACAGAATGATAGTTTGATCATTTTTAACATGTTGTGATCATGAATACACACCATCCCGTAAAAGGGTGGGCGAGTGGGCGAGTGAGTGAGTGAGTGGGTGAGTGAGTGAGTGAGTGAGTGAGTGAGTGAGTGAATGAGTGAGTGTGAGTGAGTGATGAGAAGAATGTATTCATAGATCACAAATGCATGCAAAGACAAGTCACAATTACTATTGTATTTTTCAGGTCCTGGAGAAATTAATTCTGAGGAAATATATTTATAAAAGGAGGTTAACAATTACGAAAACACTGATCTTGTATGTCCGTGTATGTATACTATACCATGTTGCACTGAAATACTCATTTATAATAACATACAATACTATCCTTCCCTACCCAGTGACTTAGAGTTGTTTGGTGACAAGGTATTAATTTGTATTCAACGCAATTTTACTTTCAACTCATTTAAATGCACATACACTGTAAAACGGCACTGTTCCTTGAGAAATCGTTCGGGTAAAGAAGTATTTACCAGTCACTTGCATTTGGACACGGTCCTTGTATATGAACGTGCCAAACATTATTCGTCCGGATTGTAGGGTGTATAGACTAACGAGGTCCTGACAACCTACCTGTAACTGTGTTTCAAAACTGTTGAACTTGGATTTTCTGATCAATAGTCCTTCATGTTCGAATAAAACACATTTCAAGTTGAACGAACCAGTAGATTTGAACTCATTAAACAAAGTTTGTATTTTACAAATTTCTGGTAGTTATAATGTAAATTCGTTAATTTCCCCAAGTGAAGGATTCCGACATATTACATTGCGGGCAAGAAGAAAACCTTGGTTAAAGAAACGATGCTCAAACATACAGAGACTCGGTGTCGCCTGAGCAAGGAAATAGATAATTGAACAAAGCCAACTAAACAATAATGCACTCTCAAATTTCATTCTTCAGAAACATTGTCCATTTTCATTTAGAACCCTTTTGTCAATAGGGAGCGACGTTACTTATTTTTCAGATTAGTACTCCACACTTCTAAATGCCTCTCACAGAAGTTGTCAGATGATTTAAACATTTAGCATGTCACTTCCCTTTCAAATGTCTTTTTGTCCATTGAAGCGAGCGATATACGATGGCTTTCACGGAATCAGTCCGTAATTGTCTTTCGGAATGACTCGTGTTAACATTTTCGAGGTTGCATGAATTATACAACACATTCGGACTTTCACTGTCGCGATCTCGTAAGCAATGCTCTGGTAGGTCGGAAGTAAGGTCGTCCTGACGTGACTCGTAATGGGATGTCTTCTGATCTGTGTGGAGCAGTAGAGAATGTCTAAGATCTGATTTTAATGAGTTTGGTTTTGGTATAAGAGTCTCTTGTAAAAGTACGCATATGTAGTCCTTCCAACTTTGCATGAATGTTTAAAAGTTACACAAACAATTAATGTGGAATCGCTTCCACAAAGACTTCAAATGAACTAAGTAATCTGATCATAAAATATGGTGAACAGATTGTCACGATGACCTTTAAGAACCTCTAATTTTCCTATAGTTTCATTGTTATAGAATGCATCGATAAGTTAACTACCTTCAGAAAAAAGTAGTAAATTAGATTTTTCATTTTTCCTTATGAAAAACACTTTAGTGATTATCGATAGGTAATTGGTATTATGTCTTTCCAAAACATGAGTTTTTCTCAAACAAAGGATAAATACCGGAACACACATTTGCCCTTGCATGGATTTCCGTCCTTTATTTAAAGCACAAAAATGCCCCAACTACGTAATCCATCAACGGACTTATATAATTCCAGGATAAAAGAAAATCTCCGATCGAGTCTCTTTGAAGTCAAGACACTTAACTAGAAGAAAAACTAAGTTGGTTATCAAATTTGATCGTGGAGGCTTTGAAGAATGTAAATGCCTTTCATAACATATAGGGCATGCCGAGGAGTTGATAACATTATTGATATAATATCTTAGGTTTTTTCTGGCAGAAACGACTCCTTGACATGTGCAATCCAAACCAGTTATTCTGGAATGTTTAGAAGGTTGAAGTGTCGGAAGCATGGAGACAGGTAATTAAGCATGAGTGATCAATGCATTTACACGAGGGTGCAGGGAGCAAACTGTACATGTATGCAATGGAAAATAATTTCAAACTTTTTAAATTGAGGTCGTCAGGAGTAGTTGTAGATCTGTTATAAGAAAGCAGCGTGTCAGATCAGCTCGGGAGGGAAGCCCAAAGGAACACTAGTTTTAGACCTTGACCACTGGAAACTTATGAAACTTACATGTGCAGCTATAATGCAGACATACGAAAGATCATGATCAGGGCACGGTAAAGAATTGCATACCTTAGCACTGATAGGTTCCGCTAATGGAAATCACCATTCGCCCTTATTGTTTTGTCAACGTGATATCTGTGCTCGAGAGTTTCACCAAGGTGGTATGCGTCTACAATCCCTGTCCCTTTTAAAAGACTGTTTAACAGCAGCAACGTTAGAACAAATTAATTCACTTACCCTCAGATTTTGTTGAAATACATAAACGGATAACAAAAAGCGCCGATTTGGTCGAAAAAGCAGATCTAGTTTCTAATATATGTTACAAAAAATGTCAGTGTGTATGAAATATGTGTAGCGGTAAATGCGTCTAACAAGCAGAAAAACGTGACATTACAAATAATGCGCTAGATTAGGTACAGGTACTGAGTTAAACCGCTGCAATCCGACAGTGAATATGTCACACGCGACCCAAAGGTTACTGCCTGATGATGACATGAACTTTACCTTGAGAGGTCATGATATATGAGAAATGTCTATCACTACTTGATTAAGATTTTAAATATACATCGCGTCCACCGGGAGGAGCACCTCCATCAACCTGAGAAACGTAGTTTCGTGATGGTATCAAACCCGCAGTTAACTGGAAGACAAATGTTATGTCAGACAGAATGATTAAATGGTTCGAAACTGTTTATTATTATTTGAATGTCTAGGGAATGGACATAGTTTGGGGCCAACTTACTAAAGTGTACAACTTGTGCATGGAAAATATATACTGGATGTTGGTAGATGATGAAGTATTCCTTGATCAACATGATCATCCTCCTCTTTCTCTCCCTCCACATCACGACCATCATCATTCTCCCCTCATCACCATCCCCATCTACCATTAATTGCCAAACCCACCACCATCCGCTTCCCTCTCACCATCATCATCAATCTTATCGACATTCTCCTCACCATCCTCCTTCTCCCTCTCAACATCACAGACTTCCTCCTCCTGATTATCATCCTCCTTCCCCATCTCAACATCCTCATCACTACCCCCACTTCCTCTCCACATCACTATCATCCACTTTATCGCCATTCGCATCATCATCAGCATCATCATCAACATCATCAACATCATCATCCTCCTCCTCCTCATCATCATCATCATCACCTGCCTCTTCATACCTCTCCACATCACCATCACCTGCCTCCAACTAATCGTCATCAACATTCCCAGTATCAATATGCCCTGTAGTCTAGTATATCATTATTAAAATAGTTATCTTGTATAGTACACATTAAGAACCTTAAAACCCCGCTTAATCATATGTTTAATCACCTTGTTCCTGTACTCGAATCTCATTATCGAAACTGTCTACAAAAGCACCTTCACCTACAATCATCTAATGTCGGAGTTAAGAAACACGATAACTCTTCCAATCCAATGGAGTAAGATGAGACAATCACGTCTTCACGTTTTAGAGGGCATAAACACCAATCCAAACACGCCAAGAAACAATTAGTTCGTGATTCAGAAATCAAATCTCTAATGTTAAAGAAAGTATATGGTCAACAAAAAGTATTTTAGTAAAACTGAAAAATTCTAATTATTTTAACATTGATTTCATCCTAAGTTTCTGGACATGGCTTACTCTCAAAGGAATTATTGTTTATTTTTTCGAAAATCAATTTCATGACTTTGACAACTGTGCTTTCATACTATCTTTTTTGTCAAACGATAACTGTTGAATAAAACTAATGTTAACCAGAATTTCAATTCGTTTTGTTTGGCTTGAAATGGAAATGACGATAAATGGTAAACAGGCACGTTTGATTGATACACTGAATATTGTTTGACATGACTACATCAATAGTTAAGAATTCCCTCTGCGTTATTGCCGACAGAGGAATTCAATATACATCAGTCAACGTGTGACAAGACATCTTCATGCCTGTTAGACATGCTTAGCTATGTCAGTGATTGTTAAAGCAATAAGTGATCATAACAATGAATACGTGGCTGTTTTTAACCAGTTTGTAATATGTTCAGGCCATGATTGTTGTATAGTCACAATCAGCCACATCCTTGGGAATTCCTGGGAAGAATAGTTCCCCAGTATCAATTGTTTGTCATCAGAGCCATGATGACGACCGTCGGTATTCAGGCTCTGCGATTTAGGTGATTATGTGTCATCGTATCCCGCCCGCGTGCAATCGTTAGCGTTAAAGAACATTCACTCACTCTCTCCCTAGAAACAGTAGTAGGTGCCTTAGATTGATGTCCAACATCACACACGAACATATGTGCCTATAAATCCGACAAGATGTTATTTTTACTCGGCTGTAGAATCATTGATGCTGCCAGAGTATATTACAGTAGGCTGCTGTCTTGGAACCAAAACGAACTTTGTGGTCAGTGTGTTAAAGAGGGAGTTTCTGGGGTTCCTGTCTAGGTTTAGACATTGTAATTAGTGCCTTGTGTGACGCTGAGATATTTTCTCTGTATAATGAGGATAACACTTAACTGCTTGCCCAGTGGGAATTCTGGGTAAGAATCGGTTTCCAGCAACCTATGCATGTCGTAATAGGCGACCTAATGGATGGGGTGGTCAGGAACACGTTTTACGAAAGAACTGCAGCCAAGTTAATTTCACTACTAAAGTGATAATTAAGGTTACGTTAGTCTGACTTAAAATCGATTTCACAAAGCATCCATAGCTTGTCCTTAATTCAGTGTGCCCACGTAGCGCTTAGGTTGCGATCGCAAGGCTATGAGACATCTTCTGCTGAAGCCATTACTCGATACACTGTTAAAACGATTTTATCGCCTATTTCGAAACAAAACTCATTCTGGATGAAAAAAGCATAAAGAAGTCCTCAGATGAATCTCCATAAGACTAGAGATCACAACCAAACTGTACTTTGCATCATGAATATATTCTTCTGAGTAATACTAATAACATAAGAAACATAAAGTGTCGTTGTGTATGGATAGTGTTCTACTCCACACAGGTAATTGCTGAAAGCGCATGGCGTCTTATTGCAGCTAACTGATCAGTACTCGACGTTCAAAGTGAAATAATTATCGATTGTGAGTTCAAAACGGTGAAGATAAGTTAGCAGTTTCCAGTAAGAAGGCGTGTGCCAGAAGATATGGGCTTCACCCATTGCACCAATTATACCTTCGGCGTGACGAGCGCCACTGAGCACGTCACACACCGCTATTGGATTCAAGGAAAAAGGCATTTTGAAAGACAGTAAACTATAACGATGCTTCATACAGACATTGGTCATCCATCAGCGTTTGTCATAAGTTCAGTAAAATGTCTACCATAAAACGTTTTGAAAGTTTTACTGAGGCCTTTGATGTAGTTACTCTGAGGAAACACCATTTGAGCAAGAGTCGTATAATCCTCTTTGTAATCATGCTCGATTGAACCTAAATAAATTGTGAAATGTAGACACCAAAAATTGGTGCTGAATGCATAAAATTGTCGAGACAATAAAGGAAGGTCAACAAATAAAAAACATAACACCAATGTTCTGAAACGTTCAGTGAGTGGGTTGAGCGCCACTTTGGAACAGTATTTGAGTTATATCCTGCGGGTCAGGCGAATGTGGGAAGACTGAAGATGCAGGTCAGAGGCGATTATCACTAAGGAAACTCCAAAGACAAATGTTATGGTACTGATAAACATAACCAACGTGAGGCTGAATTTGGGATTCGAACCAACGATGATTGTATTCTAGTACGACTAAGAGACGCAACTCGACGTCTAAAACGACAGGGCCATTCTCGTTCAATTTATTTTTTAAAACCACAACATATGAAAAGCACCTAAACGAGAAACTGATAACGAATATTTTCTTCTGAATATGGATAAATCCAATGTAGGGTCTATTATAGATGCACACCATACAGCAATTTTGAACTGACAGAACAGGGTTTATTATGAGACAAAAGAGATATGTGCAAATTGATACAAATTGCTTGGGAAGATTTGATGTTGGTGAAGCTGAACTAGCTTGATTTGGTAGCAAGCGATACCCTGGAGGGTAGAAGACCTGCCTGTCAGTGTTGGATATTACGACTGTGGTAAATTTGGATTGTCTCGGGCGAATTACTCTGCATGATTGAACTAAATTGCTGCATCATCCATCATTAGGCTCCTCAGAGTTAAGTTCTTCTTTAGTCTCAGCTCAGAACAACGACCTGGTAATTTTTGCTACAGAACTCACCATATTGGTAAGCGACCTCGCTGAGGGGAAGAAATGTCTCCAGCTTTGATGTGAAATTGACGATAGATATAGCATTTTGTTTTTCTTAATTTTTTAAAAGAACGACAGCTTTGCCATGAGGCAACATTTAAATGTAACTTGTTAGACTTAATTATAATATCTCTATGTCAAAACGTGACCTATAGTCAGCCTTTGTTTGCAAGGATTCGTGGGTGGTGGCATTTATAGTGGCATTCCAGGCAAGTTAAGAAAGTACTCAATGGTACTTATCGTAACTAAGGAAAATGAGTCCAATCTTTAACAACTTTACAACTTTATCAGAAAACAGACAACCAATTAAAATGACACTTTTTATGTATTCAATAAAACCGTTATCAACGTTAGTAGCTCTCTTATCATTATAATCAAATGTTAACTAATTACATTCATTCCGAACTTATCACATCAAATATGTCACCAATTTAAGCCACAGATTCCAATGATCACATAAACGTAAAATGACGTAAAATAGCAATAGTGACATCAAATGGGAGAATTTTTTTACAGGATACAGAGAACCAGAAACTCCAAAGTGGATGTATCTTTGTTATTATGAGTAAAAGATAGTCCGGTATATATTTTGTTAATGAGACACTTGACAGCCTTACATAATTATTCTACTAATTGATTTCTGATAAAACAATAAGCTATAAAAGATAATCAAATATATAAACACGAGTCGGCAAAAGTTGAAGTCTGTTCGAAGAGTGTTGATATCATTGCTATCCAAAGAATCGAGAATGAGATTCTGTATGATTCAGTACAATCATAAATTGTACTGTAAACAAGCTTCAGTGTCAGAGATATTAGTGATGTTATTTCATTGTGACGTCAGTCAGGGTAACCAATGACGTCACAATGGTCTGCAAAGCATTGTGACGAAATTTCTTTGTAACAGTAACAATATTTAGGGTCTCGAAAATTCTGTATCATACATATAGATACGTTTATATACAAAATCAACTTTAACAAAAATATACTTGAATACTAAGAAAGTGCTGTTGAAAGCAAAATAATACACGCTGGTCAAGTAACAAAAATGGCGCTTCCCGAAACAAACAGTTTCGAGTGACGAGTGAAATGAGAAATTTACAGTTTTTAACAAATCAATTTCAAGAGAATAACACACGGCATGAAGTGATATTAACTCCATAAATGACCATCTGTCATTATTTGCCCTTTTCAATGTAGAACTAACATAGAAAGGAAGTCAACAATTTGTGTACGGTCAGACACCTACGATTCGAAGGGTGGTAACTCTTGATTAACAATAGTTCCGTCAAAGTGTTATGTGCACTGAAGTATATAACAAAATATTTTATGTATATTAGTTACGGAGCATAATCAGGAATATATATGTACAATATGAACCCTGACCCTTGAACATCCCGGGTAGGATAGGTCTTCAGCAGCCCATGCTTGCCGTAAAAGGAGACTTTGCTTGTCGTAAGAGGCGACTATGCTTGTCGTAAGAAGCGACTAACAGGATCGGGTGGTCAGGCTCGCTGACTCAGTTGATGCAAGTCATCGTATCCCAGTTGCGTGCATCGATGCTTATGATTCAATCACTGGATTGTCTGGTCCAGACTTGAGCAATATCTCTTTCTTTGTACGAAATTTTATGGGCCTTAGGCATGTCTTCAGGTTTTAGAATCAAGTAAAAAGTTGATAGTATTGAAGCATGGTTTTGGCAGATTTCTTCTTCAGTTAACATACTGGCCTCATATGTGGCATTGTTTCATATGTCACTTTCACCAAGGTCTTTGATCAAACAATTAAAACAAGGATGTCAAACTGCTGCATATATGTTATATTTCCCATAAGACATTATCCAGATTAAAGAACCAAATAACATGAGTTTTAATATCCTGACATGGCATGGTTGGTAGTCAATCAAGAAATGCTTCAAAGAAACCAATTCAGAGGTTTCAATTAAAACTGAGTTATTCATAACTAACGATGTCATTGCTCTGATTTGTACTTATTAATTCCTTTATGGATTTGAGGGTTCGGATCTTAGATATAAAACGTCAACGCCAGAGAATAACCCGTCTCGATCATCTGCCAAAACAGATTCCATTGGGCATGGTATGCAAAACTGCCTCGAAAACTAGGAGAATACATAACTGAAAATCAATGATGACACCAAGTGTTCGCGAAAAGGGGAAGAATGTCCTGCCCTACGGGTAGCACCAGCCACACAATTTTTGACAAATTGGCAAGTGCCTGTTTTTTGCCAAAAGCCACATGGCATTACTTCTGCCCTACCATGGCGATAGTCATCCTGATAGTAATGTTGGCGTGTCACTTATCCAGTGTTTGTTTAACGTAAACATATATAATCAACCACATGGGAGTTTTCTGTCCAGAAAGCTGACAGTCGTCATGGTTCAAAGGTGAATTGTTCACTTTATTACCACGAAATCGGGCGAAATCTTACTGAACTTATGACTTTCTAATATTTGCCAAGAACAAACTATTTGCAGGGGACTATTCGGGATATTTTCACAATTGCAATAGTATTTCGATAGTTGTCAATTATTGCAATCATATTGTGATAGTATAAAACCAATCTTATGGCTTGATAATTATATTAATCAATGTAATAGAAATTATTAAAGTTTTGAGTCAATGGTCTTATTTCAACATAAATGATGCATATTGGAACATACAACTTGAACATGTTGAGCAATAACCAACAGTCATTAACCTCTCCTGTTCGTTTTTAAGGACAACAGTCTATCAATATGATCTGATTTCAAAGAGAACACTGAGCAGCAATTTTGTCACCAGCAGTATCATATGCAGTTTTCCACAGTCAACCTTCTTTCTGTCGACTTCATTGTCGGTCTTCATCCTTGCTTATCTACTCACGTGAACACGTCAAGTTGGAATTTCGACAGTACAAACTACGTCTTCTGACGCATTATTGATGTATCATACAACTAATTGCGACTTTTGAAACAATATGTTTGATGTTTTGGAGATGGAGATAAAGATCGGTCCCCATCCCAAATCATCATTGAGACACATCCTCAGCGGTTATATTCGGTTTCGTTGGAATCCTGAAATGTGTATATGCTACATTCGGGCACGGCGATCAGTCTCCAGCTTTGATGTGAAATTGACGATAGATATAGCATTTTGTTTTTCTTTATTTTTTAAAAGAACGACAACTTTGCCATGAGGCAACATTTAAATGTAACTTGCTAGACCAAACCATATTATCTATGTGTCAAAATGTGCCATTTGTAGACAGAAAATCCAAGACCTATAGTCAGCATCTGTTTGCAAGGATTCTTGGGTGGGGTGGCATTTATAGTGGCATTCCAGGTAAGTTAAAAAAGTACTCAATGGTACTGTATCACCGCGATTTCCACTCAACGTAAATAAGGAAAATGAGTCCAATCTTAAACACCTTTACAACATTATCAGAAACTGGACAACCAATTAAAATGTTACTTTTTATGTATGCAGTAAAAACGTTATGAACGTTAGCTCTCTTATCATTATAATCAAATGTGAACTTATTAAATTCATTACGAACTTATTTCATGAAATGTGTCACCAATTCAAGCCACAGATTCCAATGATCATATAAACGTACAATGATGTAAAATAACAATAGTGACATCAAAAGGGAGATATTTTTTACAGGATACAGAGAACCAGAAACTCCAAAGTGAATGTCTCTTTGTTATTATGACAGAGTAAAAGATACTCGGTATATATTTAGTTAATGAGACACTTGACATAATTATTCTACTACTTGATTTCTGATAAAACAAACTATGAAAGATAATCAAATATACCAAAACGAGTCGGCATAAGTTTGAAGTCTTTTCGAAGAGTGTTGATATGTTTGTTATCCAAAGAATCGAGGATGAGATTCTGTATGACATCTACAATCATTCTCTAAGTTTGTACACTGTAGGATCCAATGTCTCAAGTGTAAATTGTACTGTAAACAAGCTTGAGTGTCAGAGATATTAGTGATGTTATTTGATTGTAACCAATGAAATTTCTTTGTAATAGTTACAAAACATATTTAGTGTCTTGACAATTCTGTATCATACATATAGATACGTTTATATACAAAATGAACTTTAACAAAAATTATACTCGAAAACTGTTGAAAGCGAAAGAATACACGCTGGTCAAATAAAAAAAATGGCGCTTTGCAAAACAAAGTTTCGAGTGACGAGTGAAATGAGAAATTTAGAGTTTTTAACAAATCATTTTCAAGAGAATAACAAACGGCATAACTCCAAAAATGACCATCTGTCATTATTTGGCCTTTTCAATGTGGAACTAACGTAAAAAGGAAGTAAACAATTTGTGTACGGCCAGACACTTACGATTTGAAGGGATGGTCACTCTTGTATAACAATAGCTCCGTCAAAGTGTAATGTTCACTGATGTGATATACCGAGTGTTGAAAATATGACTTTTCTCAACTTTCGTAAAAAGTACATAATAAATTAATTTATGTATATTAGTAATGCAGCATATTTAAGAATATATATAAGGTGGGATGATTCATACAAGTTTCAAATGTTGGTACAACGTCATGGTAAAAAACATGTAAATAAAAGCGACAAAAGCCATAAAAGTCTGCTGAAATTGATTGTATGACTTCGACTAAATCATGTAAAACACTTGCAAAGTCAAGTCAAGTATTCACCTGAAAAACAACCGGAACATATATTGTACAAGTCAAAATAGGGATTGGCATCCGACAACATTTTGGTACCTGACACATCAAATTCGGCAATGTTCTCTAAACTTTACTAAATCATTGAATGCTGTAACCCAATACCTTTGATCAAGAGTCGTGTGACGCTCGTAACAGATGAGGGGGTTTCTTTGGTCTCTTTCATTTCGAGTAAAGATGGAAGGGAATTGACTATTTCACCATTATTGAACGGTATCAGGTCGTATAATTTGTACGAATTTGTATGGAGCTTTGGGCATGTCTTCAGGTTTTAGATTGAAGTCAAAAGTTGATGGTACTCAAGCAGGGTTTGGCAGATTTCTTCTTCAGTTAACATTCAGGCCTTATACGTTGCCTTGTCAGTGGTTTTATTTCTTCTTTTGTTTCAACACAAATGATGCACATTGGAACATACAACTTGAACATGTTGAACAACAGTCTATCAAAACAGAACACTGAGGAGCAATTTTGTCACCAGCGGTATCATATACAGATGTCCACAGTCAACCTTCTTTCTGTCGACTTCATTGTCGGTCTTCATCCTTGCTAATCAACACACGTGTACACGTCAGGTTGGTATTTCGACAGTACAAACTGCGTTTTCTGACGCATTATTGATATATTATACAACTAATTGCGACTTTTGAAACAAACTATTTGATGTTTTGGAGATGGAGATAATGATCGGTTCTTCCAGCTCTACTGATCCTATCCCAAATCATAATTGAGACACATCCACAGCGGTCATCTTCGGTTTGGTTGGAATCCTGAAGTGTTTCTATGCAACATTCGGGCACGACGATCTGTGAAGTCAAGACAGTATCCCGATAAATCAATGAAAAGCCAATCCGTCGAACTGATGTGATCTTCAGCTCAACCCAAACGTATCTGCTGTGATGTCGGGTCAGTGGGATGACTCACGAACATTTACGGACTCTCTGAGTAGAAACGTTAACGCCACTGGCGTTCCTCAGGTCATTTCTGAGTGTGATGGCAATCACGAAGTAATGACCTCTTGCTGCAATCAGGAGAAACCTGTCTTCCCACTGTCTACCCATTAGAAACGTATGTCAATCTAAGTTGTATGATTTAATAACAATCTCCTTACCCCCACAATGTATGCTCTCTTTCATCAGACTAAACGTGCACTTAGGATTAGGGATCGAAAACAAAAATACATAATCTGTTTTCCACCTGTATCAGTTTGTTCTTTCGGAATCCTCACCATATATTCACTTGTGATGAAATAATTAAACATATTTGGAGAAATATATCCACGTTGATGTTAACCTTCATTACATAATACCATTTTAGTGTTAAACAAAGTTCCCCATGAAAGGTCTCAGTGTTCAGTGTAGCTTCTTCCTGTTTGAGTGTATTGATACATCCACTTAGAACAACCGCGAAGGACTGCATCGAATATCAAGAAAAAAATGAAAAGCGATTACAGACAAAGAAAATGAAGGTAAGAAATAGGAGAATAGAGAAATGAGAAAAGACAAGGCGAGAGATGCAAATTGTTGTTACATATTGTTGAACAGAATCAGGAGTGACTCATCCACTCACTCAAACCTGATTAGAATTAGTGGTAATTTGTGGGTGCTTGAAAGACGTTGAGAAGGTAGTTTGATCATTTTTAATATGTTGTGATCCTGAATACACACCATCCCGTAAAAGGGTGGGCGAGTGGGCGAGTGGGCGAGTGAGTGAGTGAGTGAGTGAGTGAGTGAGTGAGTGAGTGAGTGAGTGTGAGTGAGTGATGAGAAGAATGTATTCATAGATCACAAATGCATGCAAAGACAAGTAACAATTACTATTGTATTTTTCAGGTCCTGGAGAAATTAATTCTGAGGAAATATATTTATAAAAGGAGGTTAAAAATTACGAAAACACTGATCTTGTATGTCCGTGTATGTAAACTATATCATGTTGCACTGAAATATTCATTTAAAATAACATACAATACTATCCTTCCCTACCCAGTGATTTAGAGTTGTTTGGTGACAAGGTATTAATTTGTATTCAACGCAATTTCACTTTCAACTCAAACGGCACTGTCCCTTGAGAAATCGTTCGGGTAAAGAAGTATTTACCAGTCACTCGCATGTGGACACGGTCCTTGTATATGAACGTGCCAAACATTATTCGTCCGGATTGCGGGGTGTATAGACTAACGAGGTCCTGACAACCTACGTGTAACTGTGTATCAAAACTGTTGAACTTGGATTTTCTGACCAATAGTCCTTCATGTTCGAATAAAACACATTTCAAGTTGAACGAACCAGTAGATTTGAACTCATTAAACAAAGTTTGCATTTTACAAATTTCTGGTAGTTGTAATGTAAATTCGTTAATTTCCCCGACCCGAGTGAAGGATTCCTACATATTACATTGCGGGCAAGAAGAAAACCTTGGTTAAAGAAACGATGCTCAAACATACAGAGACTCGGTGTCGCCTGAGCAAGGAAATAGATAATTGAACAAAGCCAACTAAACAATAATGCACTCTCAAATTTCATTCTTCAGAAACATTGTCCATTTTCATTTAGGACCCTTTTATCAATAAGGAGCGACGTTACTTATATTTCAGATTAGTACTCCACACTTCTAAATGCCTCTCAAAGAAGTTGTCAGATGATTTAAACACTTAGCATGTCACTTCCCTTTCAAATGTCTTTTTGTCCATTGAAGCGAGCGATATACGATGGTTTTTACGGAATCAGTCCGTGATTGTCTTTCGGAATGACTCGTGTTAACATTTTCGAGGTTGCATGAATTATACAACACATTCGGACTTTCACTGTCGCGATCTCGTAAGCGATGCTCTGGTAGGTCGGAAGTAAGGTCGTCCTGACGTGACTCGTAATGGGAGGTCTTCGGATCTGTGTGGAGCAGTAGAGAATGTCTAAGATCTGATTTTAATGAGTTTGGTCTTGGTATAAGAGTGTATCATAGACAAATGACATCCATTTCTTGTTAGAGTACACATACGTAGTCCTTCCGGCAACTTTGCAGGAATGTTTAAAACAATTAATGTGGAATCGCTTCCACAAAGACTTCAAATGAACTGGGTAATCTGATTATGAAATATGGTTAACAGATTGTGACGATGGCCTTTAAGAACCTCTATTATCTCCTATAGTTTCATTGTTACAGAATGCATCGATAAGTTCACTCCTTCAGATAAAAGTAGTAAATTAGATTTTTCATTTTTCCTTATGAAAAACACTTTAGTGAGAACCGATAGGTAATTGGTATTATGTCTTTCCAAAACATGAGTTTTTCTCAAACAAAGGATAAATACCGGAGCACATATTTGCCCTTGCATGGATTTCCGTACGTTATTAAAAGCACAAAAATGCCCCAACTACGTAATCAATCAAGGGACTTATATAATTCCAGGATAAAAGAAAGTCTCCGATCGAGTGTCTTTGAAGTCAAGACACTTAACTAGAAGAAAAAAAAGTTGGTTATCAAATTTGATTCTGGAGGCTTTGAAGAATGTAAATGCCTTTCATAATATATAGGGCACGTTGAGGAGTTGATAACATTATTGATATAATATCTTACGTAAAAACGACTCCTTGATCGACATATGCGAGCCAAACCAGTTATTCTGGAATATTTAGAAGCGTGGAGACAGGTAATTAAGCATGAGGAATCAATGCATTTACACGAGGGTGCATGGAGCAAACTGTACATGTATACAATGGAAAATAGATTCAAACTTTTTACAGCGAGGTCGTCTTTAAGAGAAGTAGTTGTAGATCTGTTATATGAAAGCAGTGTGTCAGTTTAGTGTGGGAGGGAAGCCCAAAGGGACACTAGCTTTAGACCTTGACCACTGGAAACTTATGAAACTTACATGTACAACTATAATGCAGACATACCAAAGATCATGATTAGGGCGACCTGGGATTTGAACCCACTGGTTCGGTAAAGAATTGCATACTTGCATACCTCAGCTGATAGAAATCAAGTTTCGCCCTAAGTGTTTTGTCAACGTGTTATCAAACGATAACTGTTGAATAAAACTAATGTTAACCATGATTTCAATTCATTTTGTTTTGCTTGAAATGGAAATGACGATAAATGGTAAACAGGCACGTTTGATTGATACACTGAATATTGTTTGACATGACTACATCAATAGTTAAGAATTCCCTCCGCGTTATTGCCGACAGATGAATTCAACATACATCAGTCAACGTGTGACAAGACATCTTCATGCCTGTTAGACATGCTCAGCTTATCAGTGATTGTTAAAGCAATAAGTGATCATAGCAATGAATACGTGACTGATTTTTTAACCAGTTTGTAATATGTTCAGGCCATGATTGTTGTATAGTCACAATCAGCCACATCCGTGGGAATTCCTGGGAAGAATAGTTCCCCAGTATCAATTGTTCGTCATCAGAGCCATGATGACGATCGGCCGGTATTCAGGCTCTGCGATTTAGGGGATTATGTTTCATCGTATCACACCCGCGTGGATCGTTAGCGTTAAAGAACATTCACTCACTCTCTCCCTAGAAACAGTAGTAGGTGCCTTAGATTGATGTCCAACATCACATACGGACATTTGTGCCTACAACCCGAACAAGATGTTATTCTGACTTGGCTGCAGAATCATTGATGCCGCCAGAGTATATTGCAGTAGGCTGCTGTCTTGAAACTAAATGGAACGAAAACGAACTTTGTGGTCAGTGTGTTAAAGAGGGAGTGTCTGGGGTTCCTGTCTAGGTTTAGACATTGTAATTAGTGCCTTGTGTGACGCTGAGATATTTTCTCTGTATAATGAGGATAACACTTAACTGCTTGCCCAGTGGGAATTCTGGGTAAGAATCGGTCTCCAGCAACCTATGCATGTCGTAATAGGCGACTTAATGGATGTGGCTGTAAGGACCACGTTTTATGAAAGAACCGCAGCTCAAGATAATTTGACTACTAAAGTTATAATTAACTTTACGTTAGTCTGACTTTACATCGATTTCACAAAGCATCCATACTTGTCCTTAATTCAGTATGCGCAACGTAGCGCTAAGGTTGCGATCGCAAGGCTAAATGACATCGTCTGCTGAAGCCATTACTCGATACAGTGTTAACACGTTTTTAATAGCCTATTTCGAAACAAAACTCATTCTGGATGAAAAAGGCGTTAATAAGTCCTCAGATAAATCTACATAAGACAAGAGATCACACCCAAACTGTACATATCAACTGAATATATTGTTCTGAGTAATACTAATAATATAAGAAACATAATGTGTCCTT
This sequence comes from Haliotis cracherodii, assembly GCF_022045235.1. Classification (NCBI taxonomy): domain Eukaryota; kingdom Metazoa; phylum Mollusca; class Gastropoda; order Lepetellida; family Haliotidae; genus Haliotis; species Haliotis cracherodii. The sequence continues at coordinate 53,542,302 of NW_027266343.1, read as the reverse complement.
GTGTGTGGATAGTGCTCTACTCCACACAGGTGGCGTCTTATAGAGGCTAACTGATCAGTCCTGGAAGTTCAAACTAAAATAATTATCGATTGGGAGTAGAAAACGGTGAAGATAAGTTAGCAGTTTCGAGTAAGAAGGCGTGTGCCGGAAAAAGTGGGCTTCACTCATTGCGCCAATTGTGAATTTGGCGTGACGATCGAACAGTGTAACTGCTGAGCTACCCACTCAACGGATTGGATTATTGGTGAAGACATTTTGAAAGAGAGTAAAATATAATACCGCCTTATACAGACATTAGTCATCCATCAACGTTTGTCATAAGTTCAGTAAAAAGCGATTAAACAATTTCCATTATCTTCAGAAATCTGCTAAAAGGTGAGCGTTTTTCTGCCCCGCCAATGTCACCCTTGAAAAACCACTTGAAAAGGACAATAAAATGTTCCCCTGCACAAACACGGGAAGATATGGTACATGTTAAAAACTTGGGAATGACATCCTTTTGGTCTGATAAAATATCTTGAATGTTGTTACGCTTTTCAAAGAACTTTTGAGCAAGAGTTGTATGACCCTCTTTGTAATCGTCGTAGAAAGAGCATGCTCGATTGTACCTGAAAAAGTTGTAAAATGTAGACACCAAAGAGTGGAGCTGCTGGATAATGGCTTGACATTAAGTGATGGTTGAAACATTGAGATTATCCTTCCATTTAGTCATACAGCCCCAAATATGATACCTAAACATCGTACTACTAAAAAAAGAGAACATAAAACTTTGAACTTTGGACTGTATTTGAGTTAAATCACGGCGGGTGATGCTGATGTGGGAAAATTAATGATATAGGTCAGAGATGTTTATCACTAAATGTAACCAAACGAGAGGCCGCATTTTGGATTCGAACCACAAATGATTGGATTCTAGTACGACTAAGAGACGCAAGTCGACGCCTAAAACGACTGGGCTATTCGTGTCTCTTGTTCAATAAGTTTGTTAAAACCACAACATATGAAAAACACCTAAACGAGAAACAGATTACGAATATATCCTTCTGAATGTGGATAAATCCCATGTAGGCTCTATGATGTATGCACACTATACAGGGATTTTGAACAAAGCGAAACGAGGTTTATTTGGAGGCAAAGGAGACATGTGTAAATTGACACAAATTGCTTGAAAGATATGATGTTGGTGAAGCTGAATTAGCCTGATGTGGTAGCCAGCAATACCCTGGAGGGTAGAAGACCTGCCTGTCAGTGTTGGATATTACGACTGTGGTAAATTTGGATTGTCTCGGGCAAATTCCTCTGCATGTTTGAACTAAATTGCTGCATCATCCATCATTAGGCTCCTCAGAGTTAAGTTCTTCTTTAGTCTCAGCTCAGAACAACGACCTGTTATTTCTTGCCACAGACTTAACCATATTGGTAAACGATGGCGCTGAGGGGAAGAAATGTCTCCAGCTTTGATGTGAAATTGACGATAGATATAGCATTTTGTTTTTCTTTATTTTTTAAAAGAACGACAACTTTGCCATGAGGCAACATTAAATGTAACTTGCTAGACCAAACCATATTATCTATGTGTCAAAATGTGCCATTTGTAGACAGAAAATCCAAGACCTATAGTCAGCATCTGTTTGCAAGGATTCTTGGGTGGGGTGGCATTTATAGTGGCATTCCAGGTAAGTTAAAAAAGTACTCAATGGTACTGTATCACCGCGATTTCCACTCAACGTAAATAAGGAAAATGAGTCCAATCTTAAACACCTTTACAACATTATCAGAAACTGGACAACCAATTAAAATGTTACTTTTTATGTATGCAGTAAAAACGTTATGAACGTTAGCTCTCTTATCATTATAATCAAATGTGAACTTATTAAATTCATTACGAACTTATTTCATGAAATGTGTCACCAATTCAAGCCACAGATTCCAATGATCATATAAACGTACAATGATGTAAAATAACAATAGTGACATCAAAAGGGAGATATTTTTTACAGGATACAGAGAACCAGAAACTCCAAAGTGAATGTCTCTTTGTTATTATGACAGAGTAAAAGATACTCGATATATATATAGTTAATGAGACACTTGACATAATTATTCTACTACTTGATTTCTGATAAAACAAACTATGAAAGATAATCAAATATACCAAAACGAGTCGGCATAAGTTTGAAGTCTTTTCGAAGAGTGTTGATATGTTTGTTATCCAAAGAATCGAGGATGAGATTCTGTATGACATCTACAATCATTCTCTGAGTTTGTACACTGTAGGATCCAATGTCTCAAGTGTAAATTGTACTGTAAACAAGCTTGAGTGTCAGAGATATTAGTGATGTTATTTGATTGTAACCAATGAAATTTCTTTGTAACAGTTACAAAACATATTTAGGGTCTTGACAATTCTGTATCATACATATAGATACGTTTATATACAAAATGAACTTTAACAAAAATTATACTCGAAAACTGTTGAAAGCGAAAGAATACACGCTGGTCAAATAACAAAAATGGCGCTTTGCAAAACAAACAGTTTCGAGTGACGAGTGAAATGAGAAATTTAGAGTTTTTAACAAATCATTTTCAAGAGAATAACAAACGGCATAACTCCAAAAATGACCATCTGTCATTATTTGGCCTTTTCAATGTGGAACTAACGTAAAAAGGAAGTAAACAATTTGTGTACGGCCAGACACTTACGATTTGAAGGGAGGTCACTCTTGTATAACAATAGCTCCGTCAAAGTGTAATGTTCACTGATGTGATATACCGAGTGTTGAAAATATGACTTTTCTCAACTTCGAAAAAAAAGTACATAATAAATTAATTTATGTATATTAGTAATGCAGCATATTGAAGAATATATATAAGGTGGGATGATTCATACAAGTTTCAAATGTTGGTACAACGTCATGGTATGGCGTCATGGCGACAAAAGCCATAAAAGTCTGCTGAAATTGATTGTATGACTTCGACTAAATCATGTAAAACACTTGCAAAGTCAAGTCAAGTATTCACCTGAAAAACAACCGGAACATATATTGTACAAGTCAAAAAAGGGATTGGCATCCGACAACATTTTGGTACCTGACACATCAAATTCGGCAATGTTCTCTAAACTTTACTAAATCATTGAATGCTGTAACCCAATACCTTTGATCAAGAGTCGTGTGACGCTCGTAACAGATGAGGGGGTTTCTTTTGTCTCTTTCATTTCGAGTAAAGATGGAAGGGAATTGACTATTTCACCATTATTGAACGGTATCAGGTCGCATAATTTGTACGAATTTGTATGGAGCTTTGAGCATGTCTTCAGGTTTTAGAGTGAAGTCAAAAGTTGATGGTACTCAAGCAGGGTTTGGCAGATTTCTTCTTCAGTTAACATTCTGGCCTTATACGTTGCCTTGTCAGTGGTTTTATTTCTTCTTTTGTTTCAACACAAATGATGCACATTGGAACATACAACTTGAACATGTTGAACAACAGTCTATCAAAACAGAACACTGAGGAGCAATTTTGTCACCAGCAGTATCATATGCAGATGTTCACAGTCAACCTTCTTTCTGTCGACTTCATTGTCGGTCTTCATTCTTGCTAATCAACACACGTGTACACGTCAGGTTGGTATTTCGACAGTACAAACTGCGTTTTCTGACGCATTATTGATATATTATACAACTAATTGCGACTTTTGAAACAAACTATTTGATGTTTTGGAGATGGAGATAAAGATCGGTTCTTCCAGCTCTACTGATCCTATCCCAAATCATAATTGAGACACATCCACAGCGGTCATCTTCGGTTTCGTTGGAATCCTGAAGTGTTTCTATGCAACATTCGGGCACGACGATCTGTGAAGTCAAGACAGTATCCCGATAAATCAATGAAAAGCCAATCCGTCCAACCGATGTGATCTTCAGCTCAACCCAAACGTACCTGCTGTGATGTCGGGTCAGTGGGATGACTCACGAACATTTACGGACTCTCTGAGTAGAAACGTTAACGCCACTGGCGTTCCTCAGGTCATTTCTGAGTGTGATGGCAATCACGAAGTAATGACCTCTTGCTGCAATCAGGAGAAACCTGTCTTCCCACTGTCTACCCATTAGAAACGTATGTCAATCTAAGTTGTATGATTTAATAACAATCTCCTTACCCCCACAATGTATGCTCTCTTTCATCAGACTAAACGTGCACTTAGGATTAGGGATCGAAAACAAAAATACATAATCTGTTTTCCACCTGTATCAGTTTGTTCTTTCGGAATCCTCACCATATATTCACTTGTGATGAAATAATTAAACATATTTGGAGAAATATATCCACGTTGATGTTAACCTTCATTACATAATACCATTTTAGTGTTAAACAAAGTTCCCCATGAAAGGTCTCAGTGTTCAGTGTAGCTTCTTCCTGTTTGAGTGTATTGATACATCCACTTAGAACAACCGCGAAGGACTGCATCGAATATCAAGAAAAAAATGAAAAGCGATTACAGACAAAGAAAATGAAGGTAAGAAATAGGAGAATAGAGAAATGAGAAAAGACAAGGCGAGAGATGCAAATTGTTGTTACATATTGTTGAACAGAATCAGGAGTGACTCATCCACTCACTCAAACCTGATTAGAATTAGTGGTAATTTGTGGGTGCTTGAAAGACGTTGAGAAGGTAGTTTGATCATTTTTAATATGTTGTGATCCTGAATACACACCATCCCGTAAAAGGGTGGGCGAGTGGGCGAGTGGGCGAGTGAGTGAGTGAGTGAGTGAGTGAGTGAGTGAGTGAGTGAGTGAGTGTGAGTGAGTGATGAGAAGAATGTATTCATAGATCACAAATGCATGCAAAGACAAGTAACAATTACTATTGTATTTTTCAGGTCCTGGAGAAATTAATTCTGAGGAAATATATTTATAAAAGGAGGTTAAAAATTACGAAAACACTGATCTTGTATGTCCGTGTATGTAAACTATATCATGTTGCACTGAAATATTCATTTAAAATAACATACAATACTATCCTTCCCTACCCAGTGATTTAGAGTTGTTTGGTGACAAGGTATTAATTTGTATTCAACGCAATTTCACTTTCAACTCAAACGGCACTGTCCCTTGAGAAATCGTTCGGGTAAAGAAGTATTTACCAGTCACTCGCATGTGGACACGGTCCTTGTATATGAACGTGCCAAACATTATTCGTCCGGATTGCGGGGTGTATAGACTAACGAGGTCCTGACAACCTACGTGTAACTGTGTATCAAAACTGTTGAACTTGGATTTTCTGACCAATAGTCCTTCATGTTCGAATAAAACACATTTCAAGTTGAACGAACCAGTAGATTTGAACTCATTAAACAAAGTTTGCATTTTACAAATTTCTGGTAGTTGTAATGTAAATTCGTTAATTTCCCCGACCCGAGTGAAGGATTCCTACATATTACATTGCGGGCAAGAAGAAAACCTTGGTTAAAGAAACGATGCTCAAACATACAGAGACTCGGTGTCGCCTGAGCAAGGAAATAGATAATTGAACAAAGCCAACTAAACAATAATGCACTCTCAAATTTCATTCTTCAGAAACATTGTCCATTTTCATTTAGGACCCTTTTATCAATAAGGAGCGACGTTACTTATATTTCAGATTAGTACTCCACACTTCTAAATGCCTCTCAAAGAAGTTGTCAGATGATTTAAACACTTAGCATGTCACTTCCCTTTCAAATGTCTTTTTGTCCATTGAAGCGAGCGATATACGATGGTTTTTACGGAATCAGTCCGTGATTGTCTTTCGGAATGACTCGTGTTAACATTTTCGAGGTTGCATGAATTATACAACACATTCGGACTTTCACTGTCGCGATCTCGTAAGCGATGCTCTGGTAGGTCGGAAGTAAGGTCGTCCTGACGTGACTCGTAATGGGAGGTCTTCGGATCTGTGTGGAGCAGTAGAGAATGTCTAAGATCTGATTTTAATGAGTTTGGTCTTGGTATAAGAGTGTATCATAGACAAATGACATCCATTTCTTGTTAGAGTACACATACGTAGTCCTTCCGGCAACTTTGCAGGAATGTTTAAAACAATTAATGTGGAATCGCTTCCACAAAGACTTCAAATGAACTGGGTAATCTGATTATGAAATATGGTTAACAGATTGTGACGATGGCCTTTAAGAACCTCTATTATCTCCTATAGTTTCATTGTTACAGAATGCATCGATAAGTTCACTCCTTCAGATAAAAGTAGTAAATTAGATTTTTCATTTTTCCTTATGAAAAACACTTTAGTGAGAACCGATAGGTAATTGGTATTATGTCTTTCCAAAACATGAGTTTTTCTCAAACAAAGGATAAATACCGGAGCACATATTTGCCCTTGCATGGATTTCCGTACGTTATTAAAAGCACAAAAATGCCCCAACTACGTAATCAATCAAGGGACTTATATAATTCCAGGATAAAAGAAAGTCTCCGATCGAGTGTCTTTGAAGTCAAGACACTTAACTAGAAGAAAAAAAAGTTGGTTATCAAATTTGATTCTGGAGGCTTTGAAGAATGTAAATGCCTTTCATAATATATAGGGCACGTTGAGGAGTTGATAACATTATTGATATAATATCTTACGTAAAAACGACTCCTTGATCGACATATGCGAGCCAAACCAGTTATTCTGGAATATTTAGAAGCGTGGAGACAGGTAATTAAGCATGAGGAATCAATGCATTTACACGAGGGTGCATGGAGCAAACTGTACATGTATACAATGGAAAATAGATTCAAACTTTTTACAGCGAGGTCGTCTTTAAGAGAAGTAGTTGTAGATCTGTTATATGAAAGCAGTGTGTCAGTTTAGTGTGGGAGGGAAGCCCAAAGGGACACTAGCTTTAGACCTTGACCACTGGAAACTTATGAAACTTACATGTACAACTATAATGCAGACATACCAAAGATCATGATTAGGGCGACCTGGGATTTGAACCCACTGGTTCGGTAAAGAATTGCATACTTGCATACCTCAGCTGATAGAAATCAAGTTTCGCCCTAAGTGTTTTGTCAACGTGTTATCAAACGATAACTGTTGAATAAAACTAATGTTAACCATGATTTCAATTCATTTTGTTTTGCTTGAAATGGAAATGACGATAAATGGTAAACAGGCACGTTTGATTGATACACTGAATATTGTTTGACATGACTACATCAATAGTTAAGAATTCCCTCCGCGTTATTGCCGACAGATGAATTCAACATACATCAGTCAACGTGTGACAAGACATCTTCATGCCTGTTAGACATGCTCAGCTTATCAGTGATTGTTAAAGCAATAAGTGATCATAGCAATGAATACGTGACTGATTTTTTAACCAGTTTGTAATATGTTCAGGCCATGATTGTTGTATAGTCACAATCAGCCACATCCGTGGGAATTCCTGGGAAGAATAGTTCCCCAGTATCAATTGTTCGTCATCAGAGCCATGATGACGATCGGCCGGTATTCAGGCTCTGCGATTTAGGGGATTATGTTTCATCGTATCACACCCGCGTGGATCGTTAGCGTTAAAGAACATTCACTCACTCTCTCCCTAGAAACAGTAGTAGGTGCCTTAGATTGATGTCCAACATCACATACGGACATTTGTGCCTACAACCCGAACAAGATGTTATTCTGACTTGGCTGCAGAATCATTGATGCCGCCAGAGTATATTGCAGTAGGCTGCTGTCTTGAAACTAAATGGAACGAAAACGAACTTTGTGGTCAGTGTGTTAAAGAGGGAGTGTCTGGGGTTCCTGTCTAGGTTTAGACATTGTAATTAGTGCCTTGTGTGACGCTGAGATATTTTCTCTGTATAATGAGGATAACACTTAACTGCTTGCCCAGTGGGAATTCTGGGTAAGAATCGGTCTCCAGCAACCTATGCATGTCGTAATAGGCGACTTAATGGATGTGGCTGTAAGGACCACGTTTTATGAAAGAACCGCAGCTCAAGATAATTTGACTACTAAAGTTATAATTAACTTTACGTTAGTCTGACTTTACATCGATTTCACAAAGCATCCATACTTGTCCTTAATTCAGTATGCGCAACGTAGCGCTAAGGTTGCGATCGCAAGGCTAAATGACATCGTCTGCTGAAGCCATTACTCGATACAGTGTTAACACGTTTTTAATAGCCTATTTCGAAACAAAACTCATTCTGGATGAAAAAGGCGTTAATAAGTCCTCAGATAAATCTACATAAGACAAGAGATCACACCCAAACTGTACATATCAACTGAATATATTGTTCTGAGTAATACTAATAATATAAGAAACATAATGTGTCCTTGTGTGTGGATAGTGCTCTACTCCACACAGGTGGCGTCTTATAGAGGCTAACTGATCAGTCCTGGAAGTTCAAACTAAAATAATTATCGATTGGGAGTAGAAAACGGTGAAGATAAGTTAGCAGTTTCGAGTAAGAAGGCGTGTGCCGGAAAAAGTGGGCTTCACTCATTGCGCCAATTGTGAATTTGGCGTGACGATCGAACAGTGTAACTGCTGAGCTACCCACTCAACGGATTGGATTATTGGTGAAGACATTTTGAAAGAGAGTAAAATATAATACCGCCTTATACAGACATTAGTCATCCATCAACGTTTGTCATAAGTTCAGTAAAAAGCGATTAAACAATTTCCATTATCTTCAGAAATCTGCTAAAAGGTGAGCGTTTTTCTGCCCCGCCAATGTCACCCTTGAAAAACCACTTGAAAAGGACAATAAAATGTTCCCCTGCACAAACACGGGAAGATATGGTACATGTTAAAAACTTGGGAATGACATCCTTTTGGTCTGATAAAATATCTTGAATGTTGTTACGCTTTTCAAAGAACTTTTGAGCAAGAGTTGTATGACCCTCTTTGTAATCGTCGTAGAAAGAGCATGCTCGATTGTACCTGAAAAAGTTGTAAAATGTAGACACCAAAGAGTGGAGCTGCTGGATAATGGCTTGACATTAAGTGATGGTTGAAACATTGAGATTATCCTTCCATTTAGTCATACAGCCCCAAATATGATACCTAAACATCGTACTACTAAAAAAAGAGAACATAAAACTTTGAACTTTGGACTGTATTTGAGTTAAATCACGGCGGGTGATGCTGATGTGGGAAAATTAATGATATAGGTCAGAGATGTTTATCACTAAATGTAACCAAACGAGAGGCCGCATTTTGGATTCGAACCACAAATGATTGGATTCTAGTACGACTAAGAGACGCAAGTCGACGCCTAAAACGACTGGGCTATTCGTGTCTCTTGTTCAATAAGTTTGTTAAAACCACAACATATGAAAAACACCTAAACGAGAAACAGATTACGAATATATCCTTCTGAATGTGGATAAATCCCATGTAGGCTCTATGATGTATGCACACTATACAGGGATTTTGAACAAAGCGAAACGAGGTTTATTTGGAGGCAAAGGAGACATGTGTAAATTGACACAAATTGCTTGAAAGATATGATGTTGGTGAAGCTGAATTAGCCTGATGTGGTAGCCAGCAATACCCTGGAGGGTAGAAGACCTGCCTGTCAGTGTTGGATATTACGACTGTGGTAAATTTGGATTGTCTCGGGCAAATTCCTCTGCATGTTTGAACTAAATTGCTGCATCATCCATCATTAGGCTCCTCAGAGTTAAGTTCTTCTTTAGTCTCAGCTCAGAACAACGACCTGTTATTTCTTGCCACAGACTTAACCATATTGGTAAACGATGGCGCTGAGGGGAAGAAATGTCTCCAGCTTTGATGTGAAATTGACGATAGATATAGCATTTTGTTTTTCTTTATTTTTTAAAAGAACGACAACTTTGCCATGAGGCAACATTAAATGTAACTTGCTAGACCAAACCATATTATCTATGTGTCAAAATGTGCCATTTGTAGACAGAAAATCCAAGACCTATAGTCAGCATCTGTTTGCAAGGATTCTTGGGTGGGGTGGCATTTATAGTGGCATTCCAGGTAAGTTAAAAAAGTACTCAATGGTACTGTATCACCGCGATTTCCACTCAACGTAAATAAGGAAAATGAGTCCAATCTTAAACACCTTTACAACATTATCAGAAACTGGACAACCAATTAAAATGTTACTTTTTATGTATGCAGTAAAAACGTTATGAACGTTAGCTCTCTTATCATTATAATCAAATGTGAACTTATTAAATTCATTACGAACTTATTTCATGAAATGTGTCACCAATTCAAGCCACAGATTCCAATGATCATATAAACGTACAATGATGTAAAATAACAATAGTGACATCAAAAGGGAGATATTTTTTACAGGATACAGAGAACCAGAAACTCCAAAGTGAATGTCTCTTTGTTATTATGACAGAGTAAAAGATACTCGATATATATATAGTTAATGAGACACTTGACATAATTATTCTACTACTTGATTTCTGATAAAACAAACTATGAAAGATAATCAAATATACCAAAACGAGTCGGCATAAGTTTGAAGTCTTTTCGAAGAGTGTTGATATGTTTGTTATCCAAAGAATCGAGGATGAGATTCTGTATGACATCTACAATCATTCTCTGAGTTTGTACACTGTAGGATCCAATGTCTCAAGTGTAAATTGTACTGTAAACAAGCTTGAGTGTCAGAGATATTAGTGATGTTATTTGATTGTAACCAATGAAATTTCTTTGTAACAGTTACAAAACATATTTAGGGTCTTGACAATTCTGTATCATACATATAGATACGTTTATATACAAAATGAACTTTAACAAAAATTATACTCGAAAACTGTTGAAAGCGAAAGAATACACGCTGGTCAAATAACAAAAATGGCGCTTTGCAAAACAAACAGTTTCGAGTGACGAGTGAAATGAGAAATTTAGAGTTTTTAACAAATCATTTTCAAGAGAATAACAAACGGCATAACTCCAAAAATGACCATCTGTCATTATTTGGCCTTTTCAATGTGGAACTAACGTAAAAAGGAAGTAAACAATTTGTGTACGGCCAGACACTTACGATTTGAAGGGAGGTCACTCTTGTATAACAATAGCTCCGTCAAAGTGTAATGTTCACTGATGTGATATACCGAGTGTTGAAAATATGACTTTTCTCAACTTCGAAAAAAAAGTACATAATAAATTAATTTATGTATATTAGTAATGCAGCATATTGAAGAATATATATAAGGTGGGATGATTCATACAAGTTTCAAATGTTGGTACAACGTCATGGTATGGCGTCATGGCGACAAAAGCCATAAAAGTCTGCTGAAATTGATTGTATGACTTCGACTAAATCATGTAAAACACTTGCAAAGTCAAGTCAAGTATTCACCTGAAAAACAACCGGAACATATATTGTACAAGTCAAAAAAGGGATTGGCATCCGACAACATTTTGGTACCTGACACATCAAATTCGGCAATGTTCTCTAAACTTTACTAAATCATTGAATGCTGTAACCCAATACCTTTGATCAAGAGTCGTGTGACGCTCGTAACAGATGAGGGGGTTTCTTTTGTCTCTTTCATTTCGAGTAAAGATGGAAGGGAATTGACTATTTCACCATTATTGAACGGTATCAGGTCGCATAATTTGTACGAATTTGTATGGAGCTTTGAGCATGTCTTCAGGTTTTAGAGTGAAGTCAAAAGTTGATGGTACTCAAGCAGGGTTTGGCAGATTTCTTCTTCAGTTAACATTCTGGCCTTATACGTTGCCTTGTCAGTGGTTTTATTTCTTCTTTTGTTTCAACACAAATGATGCACATTGGAACATACAACTTGAACATGTTGAACAACAGTCTATCAAAACAGAACACTGAGGAGCAATTTTGTCACCAGCAGTATCATATGCAGATGTTCACAGTCAACCTTCTTTCTGTCGACTTCATTGTCGGTCTTCATTCTTGCTAATCAACACACGTGTACACGTCAGGTTGGTATTTCGACAGTACAAACTGCGTTTTCTGACGCATTATTGATATATTATACAACTAATTGCGACTTTTGAAACAAACTATTTGATGTTTTGGAGATGGAGATAAAGATCGGTTCTTCCAGCTCTACTGATCCTATCCCAAATCATAATTGAGACACATCCACAGCGGTCATCTTCGGTTTCGTTGGAATCCTGAAGTGTTTCTATGCAACATTCGGGCACGACGATCTGTGAAGTCAAGACAGTATCCCGATAAATCAATGAAAAGCCAATCCGTCCAACCGATGTGATCTTCAGCTCAACCCAAACGTACCTGCTGTGATGTCGGGTCAGTGGGATGACTCACGAACATTTACGGACTCTCTGAGTAGAAACGTTAACGCCACTGGCGTTCCTCAGGTCATTTCTGAGTGTGATGGCAATCACGAAGTAATGACGTCTTGCTGCAATCAGGAGAAACCTGTCTTCCCACTGTCTACCAATTAGAAACGTATGTCAATCTACGTTGTATGATTTAATAACAATCTCCTTACCCCCACAATGTATGCTCTCTTTCATCAGACTAAACGTGCACTTAGGATTAGGGATCGAAAACAAAAAAACATAATCATATATTCACTTGTGATGAAATAAGTAAACATATTTGGAGATATATATCCACGTTGATGTTAACCTTCATTACATAATACCATTTTAGTGTTAAACAAAGTTCCCCATGAAAGGTCTCAGTGTTCAGTGTTGGTGAACCGAATGTACTCCATATAAATGACTCATGTAGAAAGATGCAGCTAAGTAAATCAAACACTTATTTACACACTCTGCACTCAGTGTAGCTTCTTCCTGTTTGAGTGTATTGATATATCCACTTAGAACAACCGCGAAGGACTGCATCGAATATCAAGAAAAAAATGAAAAGCGATTACAGATAAAGAAAATGAAGGTAAGACATAGGAGAATAGAGAAATGAGAAAAGACAAGGCGAGAGATGCAAATGAAAAAACAACTGAGAAACACAAGAGAAAAGAGAAAAGAAAAAAAAAGAAAAGTATTCAAAGAGGACTGTTATAAAATGAAGGAAACTTTTACGTATTGTTGAACAGAATCAGGAGTGACTCATCCACTCACTCAAACCTGAATAGAATTAGAGGTAATTTGTGGGTGCTTGAAAGACGTTGAGAAGGCAAACAGAATGATAGTTTGATCATTTTTAACATGTTGTGATCATGAATACACACCATCCCGTAAAAGGGTGGGCGAGTGGGCGAGTGAGTGAGTGAGTGAGTGAGTGAGTGAGTGAGTGAGTGAGTGAGTGTGAGTGATGAGAAGAATGTATTCATAGATCACAAATGCATGCAAAGACAAGTCACAATTACTATTGTATTTTTCAGGTCCTGGAGAAATTAATTCTGAGGAAATATATTTATAAAAGGAGGTTAACAATTACGAAAACACTGATCTTGTATGTCCGTGTATGTATACTATACCATGTTGCACTGAAATACTCATTTATAATAACATACAATACCAGTCACTTGCATTTGGACACGGTCCTTGTATATGAACGTGCCAAACATTATTCGTCCGGATTGTAGGGTGTATAGACTAACGAGGTCCTGACAACCTACCTGTAACTGTGTTTCAAAACTGTTGAACTTGGAATTTCTGATCAATAGTCCTTCATGTTCGAATAAAACACATTTCAAGTTGAACGAACCAGTAGATTTGAACTCATTAAACAAAGTTTGCATTTTACAAATTTCTGGTAGTTAGAATGTAAATTCGTTAATTTCCCCAAGTGAAGGATTCCGACATATTACATTGCGGGCAAGAAGAAAACCTTGGTTAAAGAAACGATGCTCAAACATACAGAGACTCGGTGTCGCCTGAGCAAGGAAATAGATAATTGAACAAAGCCAACTAAACAATAATGCACTGTCAAATTTCATTCTTCAGAAACATTGTCCATTTTCATTTAGAACCCTTTTGTCAATAGGGAGCGACGTTACTTATTTTTCAGATTAGTACTCCACACTTCTAAATGCCTCTCACAGAAGTTGTCAGATGATTTAAACACTTAGCATGTCACTTCCCTTTCAAATGTCTTTTTGTCCATTGAAGCGAGCGATATACGATGGCTTTCACGGAATCAGTCCGTAATTGTCTTTCGGAATGACTCGTGTTAACATTTTCGAGGTTGCATGAATTATACAACACATTCGGACTTTCACTGTCGCGATCTCGTAACCAATGCTCTGGTAGGTCGGAAGTAAGGTCGTCCTGACGTGACTCGTAATGGGATGTCTTCGGATCTGTGTGGAGCAGTAGAGAATGTCTAAGATCTGATTTTAATGAGTTTGGTTTTGGTATAAGAGTCTCTTGTAAAAGTACGCATATGTAGTCCTTCCAACTTTGCAGGAATGTTTAAAAGTTACACAAACAATTAATGTGGAATCGCTTCCACAAAGACTTCAAATGAACTAAGTAATCTGATCATAAAATATGGTGAACAGATTGTCACGATGACCTTTAAGAACCTCTAATTTTCCTATAGTTTCATTGTTATAGAATGCATCGATAAGTTAACTACCTTCAGAAAAAAGTAGTAAATTAGATTTTTCATTTTTCCTGATGAAAAACACTTTAGTGATTATCGATAGGTAATTGGTATTATGTCTTTCCAAAACATGAGTTTTTCTCAAACAAAGGATAAATACCGGAACACACATTTGCCCTTGCATGGATTTCCGTACTTTATTTAAAGCACAAAAATGCCCCAACTACGTAATCAATCAAGGGACTTATATAATTCCAGGATAAAAGAAAATCTCTGATCGAGTCTCTTTGAAGTCAAGACACTTAACTAGAAGAAAAACTAAGTTGGTTATCAAATTTGATCGTGAAGGCTTTGAAGAATGTAAATGCCTTTCATAACATATAGGGCATGCCGAGGAGTTGATAACATTATTGATATAATATCTTAGGTTTTTTCTGGCAGAAACGACTCCTTGACATGTGCAATCCAAACCAGTTATTCTGGAATGTTTAGAAGGTTGAAATGTCGGAAGCATGGAGACAGGTAATTAAGCATGAGTGATCAATGCATTTACACGAGGGTGCAGGGAGCAAACTGTACATGTATGCAATGGAAAATAATTTCAAACTTTTTAAATTGAGGTCGTCAGGAGTAGTTGTAGATCTGTTATAAGAAAGCAGCGTGTCAGATCAGCTCGGGAGGGAAGCCCAAAGGAACACTAGTTTTAGACCTTGACCACTGGAAACTTATGAAACTTACATGTGCAGCTATAATCCAGACATACGAAAGATCATTATCAGGGCACGGTAAAGAATTGCATACCTTAGCACTGATAGGTTCCGCTAATAGAAATCACCATTCGCCCTTATTGTTTTGTCAACGTGATATCTGTGCTCGAGAGTTTCACCAAGGTGGTATGCGTCTACAATCCCTGTCCCTTTTAAAAGACTGTTTAACAGCAGCAACGTTAGAACAAATTAATTCACTTACCCTCAGATTTTGTTGAAATACATAAACGGACAACAAAAAGCGCCGATTTGGTCGAAAAAGCAGATCTAGTTTCTAATATATGTTACAAAAAAATGTCAGTGTGTATGAAATATGTGTAGCGGTAAATGCGTCTAACAAGCAGAAAAACGTGACATTACAAATAATGCGCTAGATTAGGTACAGGTACTGAGTTAAACCGCTGCAATCCGACAGTGAATGTGTCACACGCGACCCAAAGGTTACTGCCTGATGATGACATGAACTTTACCTTGAGAGGTCATGATATATGAGAAATGTCTATCACTACTTGATTAAGATTTTAAATATACATCGCGTCCACCGGGAGGAGCACCTCCATCAACCTGAGAAACGTAGTTTCGTGATGGTATCAAACCCGTAGTTAACTGGAAGACAAATGTTATGTCAGACAGAATGATTAAATGGTTCGAAACTGTTTATTATTATTTGAATGTCTAGGGAATGGACATAGTTTGGGGCCAACTTACTAAAGTGTACAACTTGTGCATGGAAAATATATACTGGATGTTAGTAGATGATGAAGTATTCCTTGATCAACATGATCATCCTCCTCTTTCTCTCCCTCCACATCACGACCATCATCATTCTCCCCTTATCACCATCCCCATCTACCATTAATTGCCAAACCCACCACCATCCGCTTCCCTCTCACCATCATCATCAACCTTATCGACATTCTCCTCACCATCCTCCTTCTCCCTCTCAACATCACAGACTTCCTCCTCCTGATTATCATCCTCCTTCCCCATCTCAACATCCTCATCACTACCCCCACTTCCTCTCCACATCACTATCATCCACTTTATCGCCATTCGCATCATCATCAGCATCATCATCAACATCATCAACATCATCATCATCATCATCATCATCATCATCATCATCATCACCTGCCTCTTCATACCTCTCCACATCACCATCACCTGCCTCCAACTAATCGTCATCAACATTCCGAGTATCAATATGCCCTGTAGTCTAGTATATCATTATTAAAATAGTTATCTTGTATAGTACACATTAAGAACCTTAAAACCCCGCTTAATTATATGTTTAATCACCTTGTCCCTGTACTCGAATCTCATTATCGAAACTGTCTACAAAAGCACCTTCACCTACAATCATCTAATGTCGGAGTTAAGAAACATGATAACTCCAATCCAATGGAGTAAGATGAGACAATCACGTCTTCACGTTTTAGAGGGCATAAACACCAATCCAAACACGCCAAGAAACAATTAGTTCGTGATTCAGAAATCAAATCTCTAATGTTAAAGAAAGTATATGGTCAACAAAAAGTATTTTAGTAAAACTGAAAAATTCTAATTATTTTAACATTGATTTCATCCTAAGTTTCTGGACATGGCTTACTCTCAAAGGAATTATTGTTTATTTTTTCGAAAATCAATTTCATGACTTTGACAACTGTGCTTTCATACTATCTTTTTTGTCAAACGATAACTGTTGAATAAAACTAATGTTAACCAGAATTTCAATTCATTTTGTTTTGCTTGAAATGGAAATGACGATAAATGGTAAACAGGCACGTTTGATTGATACACTGAATATTGTTTGACATGACTACATCAATAGTTAAGAATTCCCTCCGCGTTATTGCCGACAGATGAATTCAATATACATCAGTCAACGTGTGACAAGACATCTTCATGCCTGTTAGACATGCTTAGTTATGTCAGTGATTGTTAAAACAAAAAGTGATCATAACAATGAATACGTGGCTGTTTTTAACCAGTTTGTAATATGTTCAGGCCATGATTGTTGTATAGTCTCACTCAGCCACATCCTTGGGAATTCCTGGGAAGAATAGTTCCCCAGTATCAATTGTTTGTCATCAGAGCCATGATGACGACCGTCGGTATTCAGGTGATTATGTGTCATCGTATCCCGCCCGCGTGCAATCGTTAGCGTTAAAGAACATTCACTCACTCTCTCCCTAGAAACAGTAGTAGGTGCCTTAGATTGATGTCCAACATCACACACGTACATATGTGCCTATAAATCCGACAAGATGTTATTTTTACTCGGCTGTAGAATCATTGATGCTGCCAGAGTATATTACAGTAGGCTGCTGTCTTGGAACCAAAACAAACTTTGTGGTCAGTGTGTTAAAGAGGGAGTGTCTGGGGTTCCTGTCTAGGTTTAGACATTGTAATTAGTGCCTTGTGTGACGCTGAGATATTTTCTCTGTATAATGAGGATAACACTTAACTGCTTGCCCAGTGGGAATTCTGGGTAAGAATCGGTTTCCAGCAACCTATGCAAGTCGTAATAGGCGACCTAATGGATGGGGTGGTCAGGAACACGTTTTACGAAAGAACTGCAGCCAAGTTAATTTCACTACTAAAGTGATAATTAAGGTTACGTTAGTCTGACTTAAAATCGATTTCACAAAGCATCCATAGCTTGTCCTTAATTCAGTGTGCCCACGTAGCGCTTAGGTTGCGATCGCAAGGCTATGAGACATCGTCTGCTGAAGCCATTACTCGATACACTGTTAAAACGATTTTATCGCCTATTTCGAAACAAAACTCATTCTGGATGAAAAAAGCATAAAGAAGTCCTCAGATGAATCTCCATAAGACTAGAGATCACAACCAAACTGTACTTTGCATCATGAATATATTCTTCTGAGTAATACTAATAACATAAGAAACATAAAGTGTCGTTGTGTATGGATAGTGTTCTACTCCACACAGGTAATTGCTGAAAGCGCATGGCGTCTTATTGCAGCTAACTGATCAGTACTCGAAGTTCAAAGTGAAATAATTATCGATTGTGAGTTCAAAACGGTGAAAGTTAGCAGTTTCCAGTAAGAAGGCGTGTGCCAGAAGAAATGGGCTTCACCCATTGCACCAATTATACCTTCGGCGTGACGAGCGCCACTGAGCACGTCACACACCGCTATTGGATTCAAGGAAAAAGGCATTTTGAAAGACAGTAAACTATAACGATGCTTCATACAGACATTGGTCATCCATCAGCGTTTGTCGTAAGTTCAGTAAAATGTCTACCATAAAACGTTTTGAAAGTTTTACTGAGGCCTTTGATGTAGTTACTCTGAGGAAACACCATTTGAGCAAGAGTCGTATAATCCTCTTTGTAATCATGCTCGATTGAACCTAAATAAATTGTGAAATGTAGACACCAAAAATTGGTGCTGAATGCATAGAATTGTCGAGACAATAAAGGAAGGTCGACTATTGTAAAGGTGTGGTCATCCCTCCTCATTTTCATGCAGTCACAAATAAGGGCAAATCTGTACACGCCCAGATGACACCTAAACATCCATCCTACTCAACAAATAAAAAACATAACACCAATGTTCTGAAACGTTCAGTGAGTGGGTTGAGCGCCACTTTGGAACAGTATTTGAGTTATATCCTGCGGGTCAGGCGAATGTGGGAAGACTGAAGATGCAGGTCAGTGGCGATTATCACTAAGGAAACTCCAAAGACAAATGTTATGGTACTGATAAACGTAACCAACGTGAGGCTGATTTTGGGATTCGAACCAACGATGATTGTATTCTAGTACGACTAAGAGACGCAACTCGACGCCTAAAACGACAGGGCCATTCTCGTTCAATTTATTTGTTAAAACCACAACATATGAAAAGCACCTAAACGAGAAACTGATAACGAATATTTTCTTCTGAATATAGATAAATCCCATGTAGGGTCTATTATAGATGCACACCATACAGCAATTTTGAACTGACAGAACAGGGTTTATTATGAGACAAAAGAGATATGTGCAAATTGATACAAATTGCTTGGGAAGATTTGATGTTGGTGAAGCTGAACTAGCTTGATGTGGTAGCAAGCGATACCCTGGAGGGTAGAAGACCTGCCTGTCAGTGTTGGATATTACGACTGTGGTAAATTTGGATTGTCTCGGGCGAATTACTCTGCATGATTGAACTAAATTGCTGCATCATCCATCATTAGGCTCCTCAGAGTTAAGTTCTTCTTTAGTCTCAGCTCAGAACAACGACCTGGTAATTTTTGCTACAGAACTCACCATATTGGTAAACGACCTCGCTGAGGGGAAGAAATGTCTCCAGCTTTGATGTGAAATTGACGATAGATATAGCATTTTGTTTTTCTTTATTTTTTAAAAGAACGACAGCTTTGCCACGAGGCAACATTTAAATGTAACTTGTTAGACTTAATTATAATATCTCTTTGTCAAAACGTGACCTATAGTCAGCCTTTGTTTGCAAGGATTCGTGGGTGGTGGCATTTATAGTGGCATTCCAGGCAAGTTAAGAAAGGAATCAATGGTACTTATCGTAACTAAGGAAAATGAGTCCAATCTTTCACAACTTTACAACTTTATCAGAAAACAGACAACCAATTAAAATGACACTTTTTATGTATTCAATAAAACCGTTATCAACGTTAGTAGCTCTCTTATCATTATAATCAAATGTGAACTAATTACATTCATTCCGAACTTATCACATCAAATATGTCACCAATTTAAGCCATAGATTCCAATGATCACATAAACGTAAAATGACGTAAAATAGCAATAGTGACATCAAATGGGAGAATTTTTTTACAGGATACAGAGAACCAGAAACTCCAAAGTGGATGTATCTTTGTTATTATGAGTAAAAGATAGTCCGGTATATATTTAGTTAATGAGACACTTGACAGCCTTACATAATTATTCTACTAATTGATTTCTGATAAAACAATAAGCTATAAAAGATAATCAAATATATAAACACGAGTCGGCAAAAGTTGAAGTCTTTTCGAAGAGTGTTGATATCATTGCTATCCAAAGAATCGAGAATGAGATTCTGTATGATTCAGTACAATCATAAAGTGTACTGTAAACATGCTTCAGTGTCATAGATATTAGCGATGTTATTTCATTGTGACGTCAGTCAGGGTAACCAATGACGTCACAATGGTCTGCAAAGCATTGTGACGAAATTTCTTTGTAACAGTAACAATATTTAGGGTCTCGAAAATTCTGTATCATACATATAGATACGTTTATATACAAAATGAACTTTAACAAAAATATACTTGAATACTAAGAAAATGCTGTTGAAAGCAAAATAATACACGCTGGTCAAGTAAGAAAAATGGCGCTTCCCGAAACAAACAGTTTCGAGTGACGAGTGAAATGAGAAATTTACAGTTTTTAACAAATCAATTTCAAGAGAATAACACACGGCATGAAGTGATATTAACTCCATAAATGACCATCTGTCATTATTTGCCCTTTTCAATGTAGAACTAACATAGAAAGGAAGTCAACAATTTGTGTACGGTCAGACACCTACGATTCGAAGGGTTGATTAACAATAGTTCCGTCAAAGTGTTATGTGCACTGAAGTATATAACAAAATAATTTATGTATATTAGTTACGGAGCATATTCAGGAATATATATGTACAATATGAACCCCGACCCTTGAACACCCGGGGTAGGATAGGTCTTCAGCAGCCCATGCTTGCCGTAAAAGGCGACTTTGCTTGTCGCAAGAGGCGACTATGCTTGTCGTAAGAAGCGACTAACGGGATCGGGTGGTCAGGCTCGCTGACTCAGTTGATGCAAGTCATCGTATCCCAGTTGCGTGCATCGATGCTTATGATATCAATCACTGGATTGTCTGGTCCAGACTTGAGCAATATCTCTTTCTTTGTACGAAATTTTATGGGCCTTAGGCATGTCTTCAGGTTTTAGAATCAAGTCAAAAGTTGATAGTATTGAAGCATGGTTTTGGCAGATTTCTTCTTCAGTTAACATACTGGCCTCATATGTGGCATTGTTTCATATGTCACTTTCACCAAGGTCTTTGATCAAACAATTAAAACAAGGATGTCAAACTGCTTCATATATGTTATATTTCCCATAAGACATTACCCAGATTAAAGAACCAAAAACATGAGTTTTAATATCCTGACATGGCATGGTTGGTAGTCAATCAAGAAATGCTTCAAAGAAACCAATTCAGAGGTTTCAATTAAAACTGAGTTATTCATAACTAACGATGTCATTGCTCTGATTTGTACTTATTCATTCCTTTATAGATTTGAGGGTTCGGATCTTAGATATAAAACGTCAACGCCAGAGAATAACCCGTCTCGATCATCTGCCAAAACAGATTCCATTGGGCACGGTATGCAAAACTGCCTCGAAAACTATGAGAATACATAACTGAAAATCAATGATGACACCAAGTGTTCGCGAAAAGGGGAAGAATGTCCTGCCCTACGGGTAGCATCAGCCACACAATTTTTGACAAATTGGCAAGTGCCCGTTTTTTGCCAAAAGCCACATGGCATTACTTCTGCCCTACCATGGCGATAGTCATCCTGATAGTAATTTTGGCGTGTCACTTATCCAGTGTTTGTTTAACGTAAACATATATAATCAACCACATGGGAGTTTTCTGTCCAGAAAGCTGACAGTCGTCATGGTTCAATGGTGAATTGTTCACTTTATTACCACGAAATCGGGCGAAATCTTACTGAACTTATGACTTTCTAATATTTGCCAAGAACAAACTATTTGCAGGGGACTATTCGGGATATTTTCACAATTGCAATAGTATTAAGATAGTTGTCAATTATTGCAATGATATTGTGATAGTATGAAACCAATCTTATGGCTTGATAATTATATTAATCAATGTAATAGAAATTATTAAAGTTTTGCGTCAATGGTCTTATTTCAACATAAATGATGCATATTGGAACATACAACTTGAACATGTTGAGCAATAACCAACAGTCATTAACCTCTACTGTTCGTTTTTAAGAACAACAGTCTATCAATATGATCTGATTTCAAAGAGAACACTGAGCAGCAATTTTGTCACCAGCAGTATCATATGCAGATGTCCACAGTCAACCTTCTTTCTGTCGACTTCATTGTCGGTCTTCATCCTTGCTAATCAACACACGTGTACACGTCAGGTTGGTATTTCGACAGTACAAACTGCGTTTTCTGACGCATTATTGATATATTATACAACTAATTGCGACTTTTGAAACAAACTATTTGATGTTTTGGAGATGGAGATAAAGATCGGTTCTTCCAGCTCTACTGATCCTATCCCAAATCATAATTGAGACACATCCACAGCGGTCATCTTCGGTTTGGTTGGAATCTTGATGTGTTTCTATGCAACATTCGGGCACGACGATCTGTGAAGTCAAGACAGTATCCCGATAAATCAATGAAGAGCCAATCCGTCGAACTGATGTGATCTTCAGCACAACCCAAACGTACCTGCTGTGATGTCGGGTTAGTGGGGTGTCTCACGAAGAAGATTACGTACTCTCTGAGTAGAAACGTCAACGCCAGTGGCGTTCCGCAGGTCATTTCTGAGTGTGATTGCAATCACAAAATAATGACCTCTTGCTGCAATCAGGAGAAAACTTTCCTCACGCTGTCTACCCATTAGAAACGTACGTCAATCTACGTTGTGTGATTTTATACCAATCTCCTTTACTCCCACAACGTATATTCTCTTTCACTAAGGATTACAGATCGAAAAAAAAGATAATCTGTTTTCCACCTGTATCAGTTTGTTTTTTCGAAATCCTCACTATAGATTCACTTGTGATGAAATAAAGAATACATATTTGTAGATACATATCCACGTTGATGTTAACCTTCATTACATGATACCATCTAACGCTGTATTAGTGTTGAACAAAGTTCCACATGTAAAGTTCAAGTGTTCAGTGTTGGTGAACCGAATGTACTACATATAAATGACTCATGTCGAAAGATGCAGCTAAGTAAATCAAAAACTTATTTATGCACCATTTGCACTCAGTGTAGCCTCTTCCTGTTTGAGTTTATTGATACGTCTTCTCAGAACAACTGCGAAGAACTGCATCGAATATCAAGAAAAAAATGAAAAGCAATTAGAGGTAAAGAATGGGAAAAGACAAGGCGAGAGATGCAAATGAAAAAAAAAGAAAGAAAACTGAAGAGAAGAGAAAGAATAAAAGAATAAAAGAAAAGGATTTAAAGAGGACTGTTATAAAATGAAGGAAACTTTTTACATATTGTTGGAGAGAATCAGGACTCACTCACCTACTCACTGAAACCTGAAATACAATAAGAGGTAATTGTATGTATGCATTTTAAGCCAGAAATGGAAATTTATAAAAACATGCAATACTATCCTTCCCTACCCAGTGATTTAGAGTTGTTTAGTGACTAGGTATTAATTTGTAATTAACGCAATTTTACTTTTAACTCATTTAAATGCACATTCACTGTGAAACGGCACTGTTCCTTGAGAAATCGTTCGGGTGAAGAAGGATTAACCAGTCACTTGCATGTTGACACGGTCCTTGTATATGAACGTGCTAAGCATTATTCGTCCGTATTGCAGGGTGTATAGACTAACAGGGTCCTGACAAACCCACGTTTAACTGTATATTCAAACTGTTGAACTTGGATTTTCTAATCAATAGTCCTTCATGTTCGAATAAAACACATTTCAAGTTTACGAACCAGTACGATTTGAACTCATTAAACAAAGTTTGCATTTTACAAAGTTCTGGTAGTTATAATGTAAATTTGTTAATTTCCCCAAGTGAAGGGTTCCTACATATTACATTGCGGGCAAGAAGAAAACCTTGGTTAAAGAAACGATGCTCAAACATACAGAGACTCGGTGTCGCCTGAGCAAGGAAATAGATAATTGAACAAAATAAACTAAACAATAATGCACTCTCAAATTTCATTTTTCAGAAACATTGTCCATTATCATTTCGCCCCCTCTTAACAATAAGGGCGACGTTCCTAATTTTTCAGATTAGTATCTAAATACTTCTCAAAGAAGTTGTCAGATGATTTAAACACTTAGCATGTCTCTTCCCTTTCAAATGTTTTTTTGTCAATTGAAGCGAGCGATAGACGATGGTTTTCACGGAATTAGTCGCTCAGTCCGTAATTGTCTTTCGGAATGACTCGTGTTAACATTTTCGAGGTTGCATGAATTATACAACACATTCGGACTTTCACTGTCGCGATCTCGTAAGCGATGCTCTGGTTGGTCAGAAGTAAGGTCGTCCTCAGAATCAGTCGCTCAGTCCGTAATTGTCTTTCGGAATGACTCGCAGTAATATTTTCGAGGTTGCATGAATTATACAACACATTCGAACTTTCACTGTCGCGATCTCGTAAGCGATGCTCTGGTTGGTCGGAAGTAAGGTCGTCTTGACGTGACTCGTAATGGGAGGTCTTCGGATCTGTGTGGAGCAGTTGAGAATGTCTAAGATCTGATTTTAATGAGTTTGGTTTTGGTTTACGAGTGTAGTTGAAAGTCCGTGTGCACATACATCAGACACATGACATCCGTTTCTTGTAAAAGTACACATACGTAGTCCCTCCAACTTTGCAGGAATGTTTTAAAGTTACACAGTCAATTAATGTGGAATCGCTTCTACAAAGACTTCAAATGATCCAATTATATGTATGGTGAACAGATTGTCAGGATGGTCTTCAAGAACCTATATTATCTCCTATAGTTTTATTATTATAGAAAACATCGATAAGTTAACCCCTTAAGACAAAAGTAGTAAATTAGATTTTTTATTTTTCCTTATGAAAAACACTTTAGTGAGTAACGATAGGTAATTGGTATTATGTCCTTCCAAAACATGAGTTTTTCTCAAACAAAGGATCATACCGGAGCACACATTTGCCCTTGCATGGATTTCCGTACGTTATTAAAGGCATAAAAAATGCCCCAACTCCGTAATCAATCAACGGACTTATATAATTCCAGGATAAAAGAAAATCTCTGATCGAGTCTCTTTGAAGTCAAGACATTTAACTAGAAGAAAAACTAAGTTGGTTATCAAATTTGATAATGGAGGCTTTGAAGAATGTAAATGCCTTTCATAACATATAGGGCACGCTGAGGAGTTGATAACATTATTGATATAATATCTTAGATTTTTGTCCGCAAAAAACGACTCCTTGATCGACATATGCGACCCAAACCAGTTTTTCTGGAATATTTAGAAGGTTGAAGTGTCGGAAACATGGCGACAGGTAATTAAGCATGAGTGATCAATGCATTTACACGAGGGTGCAGGGAGCAAACTGTACATGTATGCAATGGAAAATAGTTTCAAACTTTTTACAGCGAGGTCGTCTAAAAGAGAAGTCGTTATAGATCTGTTATGTGAAAGCAGCGTGTCAGTTTAGTGTTGGAGGGAAGCCCAAAGTGACACTAGTTTAAGACCTTGACAACATGAAACTTATGAAACTTGCATCTACAACTATAATGCAGACAACAAACAGCGCAGACTTGGTCGAAAAGCCGAGCTATTTTCTGGTATATGTTAGAAACATTGTCATCAGTGAGTATGATTTGTGTGTAGCGGTAAATGTGTCTGACAATCAGACGAACAAATAATGCTCTCATTTCTATGTCACATCGGTCAGACTAGATTAGGAAATAATTTCCGTCTACATTACCAATCAAGACCTAAAATCCACAGACGTGGTCGCTACAGGTACTGAGTTAACCGCTGCAATCCGACAGTGAATATGTCACACGCGACCCTTAGGTTACTGCCTGATGATGACATGAAACTTGCCTGGAAACGTCATGATATATGAGAAATGTCTATCACAACTTGAAAAAAGATTTTAATTATACATCGCGACCACCGGGAGGAGCACCTCCATCAACCTGAGCAACGTTGTGACGTGATGGTATCAAACCCGATGACTCGCAGTAAATAGGACAACAAAGGGAATGGATATGTTGTGATGTAAATCGAAATAGAGTTATGTACCAGCTTACTAAAGTGTTCTATACGTGGAAAATACACTTCATGTTAGTAAGTAAAAAATAACTCACCTGATGAAGTATTCCTTGATCTTCTCTCTATTGGCATCGCCACCACCCTCCTCTTCCTCTTTCTCCACATCACCACAATCATCTTTCTTCCTATCTCAACATCCTCATCACCATCACCCCCTCACTCTCCACATCACCATCACCATCACACTCCACATCACCATCTTCCACCTTATCGCCTTATTTCGTAAAGATGTGGCTGAAATATTGCCGATGTGACGTAAAGCTTTAACTCACTCACTCACTTATCGCCTTATTATTCTCATCTCCGTTTCAACATCCTCATCACCATCACCCCCTCACTCTCCACATCACCATCACCATCTTCCACCTTATCGCCTTATTATTATCATCTCCCTTTCAACTTTATTATCACCATCATCAACTTAATCAAAGGATGACATTGGTCATCCATCAACGTTTGTCATAAGTTCAGTAAAAAGCGACGAACACCATTTCCATAATCATTAGACATATCTGTTAATAGCAGAGCAGAGTAGCAGAGCACATTGTATCACTATCAATCAGTCATTCACCGTTCGTGAAAAGCTGAGCGTATGCTGCCCGCTAGAGGCACTCGTCACTGGTCACTGGTGCGTCACATTTTAAAATGTCCTCTGCATGTCTACCATAATACCTTATGAAAGTTTTACTGAGGCCTTGAATGTTATTACCCTGATCAAACATCCTTTGAGCAAGAGTCGTATGCCCCTCTTTGTAGTCTTCGTAGTCTTCGTAGAAAGAACATGCTCGGTTGTACCTAAAAATATTGAAATGTAGACGCCAAAGGTTGGAGATGACAGCATAAAACTGCTCATCCTCCCCCTTTGTCATACAGTCACAAACATGGCAAATCAGTACACACCTAAACGTTCATCCTACTCAACAAATAGAGAACATAACACAAATATTCTGAAACGTTCAGTACGTTTGTTGAGAGCCACTTTGAACAGTATTTGAGTTATGTCCCGGCAGTTCAGTGGCTTTTGTCACTTAGGACAATCAAAGAACCATTGTGATGGTTCTGATAAAAGTAACAAAATGGTGTGGGGGGGGGGGGGGGGATGCAGCGATGATTGGATTCTGGTACGACTAAGAGACGCAAGCAGACGCCTAAAACGACTGCGGCATGTCTCTAGTTCAATAATTTTGTTAAAACCACAACATGTGAAAAGCACCTAAACAGAAACTGATAACGTATATTTTCTACTGAATATGGATAAAACCCACGTAGGTTCTATGATACATGCACACCATACAGAGGTTTCGAACTAACAGAAACGAGGTTTATTTGGAGACAAATGAGACATGTGCAAATTGACACAAATTGCTTGGGAAGATTTGATGTCTGTGAAGGTGAACAAGCCTGATGTGGTAGCTATCGATACCCTGGAGGGTAGAAGGCCTGCCCGTCAGTGCTGGATGTAAGGACAATGATAAATTTGGATTGTCTCCGGCAAATTCCTTCGCATGATTGAACTAAATTGATGCATCATCTTTCATTAGGCTCCTCAGATGTGAGTTCTTCTTTAGTGCAAGGTCAGAACAAGGACCTGGTATGTTTTGCCACAGACTTGACCAAATAGGTAAATGACCTCGGTGAGTGGGAGAAATTTGTTGAGTTTTGATGTGAGGTGAGGTGAAATTGGGTTTAACGTCGCGTCCAAGATTGTTGCACTTATATAGCGACGTGCATGCACGTGTATATGTGTGTGTGTGTGGCTACTTGTACTAGTCCGGACTGATGCCGATTTATAGTGCTAGCTCACTGAGATACCATGCCGCAGTTTAACATGAATACCCCACTCAGACACAGTATACTGATTCCAAGCCGACCGGTCCTTGTTTTAGCCCCTTAATGCCGAGCGCCAGACAGGGTAACAACAAGTACCATGTTTAAACGTCTTTTGGTATGACGCGGCCGGGGATCGAACCCTGAACCTCCGGGCGGAAGCTCTACCACTAGACCACGGAGGCGGTCGGTTTTGATGTGAAATTGACGATAGATATAGCATTCTGATTTTCTTTATTTCTTAAAAGAACGACAGTTTTGCCAGGAGGCAACATTTAAATGTAACTTGCTTGACTTAACCATATTATCTATATGTCATACGTATGACATTTGGAGACAGAAAATCAAAGACCTACAGTCAGCCTCTGTTTGAAAGGATTCGTGGGTGTTGGCATTTATAGTGGCGTTCCAGGCAAGTACGCAATGGTCCTGCTTTACCGCGATTCCCGCTCAGCGTAAATAAGGCAAATGAATCCATTCTTTAACACTTTTACAACATTATCAGAAAACAGACAACCAAATAAAATATCAGTGTTATTTATACAATAACATAAGTAGCTCTCTTATCATTATTATCAAATATGAACTAATTACGTTCATTACGGGACATATATCAAATATGTCACCAATTTAAGCCACAGATTCCAATGATTACATATGCATGACGTAAAATAACATCAAATGGGAGATATTTTTCACAAAATACAGAGAACCAGAATCTCCAAAGTGAATATCTTTTTGTTATTATGACAGAGAAAAAGATATAAATAGCCCTTAAGCCATGATTCTTATAATTGATGCACAATAACCTTTTGTATTCGTGTTCATGGGACAGTGCAAAATAAATGATCACAAACTCAAGGCATGTCTTGGTGCTGCCACGCACAGTCCGACTCTATGACGGACCATGCTGAGAAGAATATAACTGGAGCTTTACTGTTGTTTGTATTGGGGATGTAATCTCAAGTAGATGCCCCACTAGTCTCAAGCAGCACTCGCACGCTTTCACAGAAGCCCTGCAAAGAACAAAGGCAGAATACCATGGTCTCTGTGGGCGCTTGTCTGAATGACAGCAGACTCTGTTCTGAAGGCTATTATATCGACTGTGGCACGGCTATGACTAGCAGGGAACCTGTTCTGTATGTTTTACCAAAGGTAAATATAAAAGCCAATGGCAAAGTTTTACCAAATATATTATGAATCTTTTTTATATTGATTGGAATCAAAGACAGTTTGATGTTTATATTAGTAAACCTTTTCTTGAACATAATAGATTGATGGGTTTTTATAAATGTTCAGAGTATGACACCATTAGATTGAAAGACAAATACCACGTGTACAATGTAATGTGAAACGCCAGCGCCAGATAATGATTAGTCTCGATTCTCTGCAGAAACCGATACTGTTGTTCTGCAGAATAGCGGTGATAATAATAGGAATGGAGCACTGATCACCAGTGATGACAGGTGTTCGTGAAAAGGGTGAGCATGTCATTCCCCGCCGGTAGAAATGATCTGTTTCGAGTTCTAATTTACAGTTTTTATTGATATCATAGAAACATTTTGCGATTTGTGCCTGGATGCATGATGTACCAAGAAAGCAACTTGGCATTTCCCTAGGATACTTATATCGATAAATCTCGCATTATTTATCACGAACGCACTGTAGGATTTCATTGTATTTGAAGCCAAGCGGTAAATGTTCAGTTAATGAGACACTTGACTACCTAACATAATTAATAAAATAACATTCGATTAACGAGAATTAAATATATCAAACTGATCACGAGTCGACAAAAGTTTAAATTTGTTTCGAAGGGTATATATATATTTAATATCATAAGACACGAGGTGAGATTTTATATATCATCTAACTTAACATTCTTTTCTTTCTCAGTTTGTAAGCTGTAATAACCAGTGTCTTCGGTGTACAATGTATAGCCAATAGCTTCTGTGTCAGAGATATTAGTGTGGACAATTGATTGTGACGTCATTGTAACAGGAGACGTCTCAATAGTCTGCAAAGTGAACTTTTATTGTCGCGATATATCTCCATCTCATCAAAGCGATATCTCATTGACATTTATTAGTAATACAGTATAGGAATATAGAAAAAATCAAATACAGCGTGTGCACTGAAGAAGGATGTGGGCAGTATAAAACATGTTTAATCGATTTCATCAACGGCTTAACTGCATCATATTAAAAAAAGTTGTGTTTACAAACGACATTACCTAGACTGAAGAACTGTACAACATTATTTTAAACATTATGATATGGCCTGATTTTGTCAATCAAGAAGGACTTCAGAGCAACACATTCTTCAATTAAACTTTGGTTATTCCAAATTAAAGTGTCATAACCCTGATTTTTGTACTTTTTCATGGACTCGAGAATTCTGAATAACTGAAATACAGTGATGACAGCAAGAGTTGGTGAAAATGGTAAATATATTCTGCCCCATCGGTGGCACTCACACAATATGCACTTCAAAGTAAGTACCCGGCCCGTTCATTACCTAACGCCGCACAGCAGAACTTCTGCCCT
This sequence comes from Haliotis cracherodii, assembly GCF_022045235.1. Lineage (NCBI taxonomy): Eukaryota > Metazoa > Mollusca > Gastropoda > Lepetellida > Haliotidae > Haliotis > Haliotis cracherodii. Next base: position 53,511,573 of record NW_027266343.1, on the reverse strand, counting down.
ACGTCGGCGATAATCCCCCCGAGAGTGATGCTGGCTTATCTTTTGGTTTGTTTTGTTGTTTAACGACGCACTCCAAAATTCCAGGTATATGACGGCGGTCTGAAAATAATCGAGACTGGAACAGACAATCCAGTGATTAATATCATGAGCATCTATTATATGGGGTATGATGACATACATCAACCAAGTCAGCAAGCATGACCACCCGATCCAGTTTGTCGCCTCTTACATTGTCAGTTACCCAGTGTGAGATTAACGTTGAAGAGTAAACTCTCTTCTCCAGAAAGCCTACAGTCACCACAGTTCAATGGTGAATCTATCACTTTATTTTTATGAAATCGGGGCGAAATCCTGCTACACTTATAACTTTCTAATATTTGCCAAGAAAAAAATGGGTGTTTTCTAAATTCATTTCGATATGTATGCTACTCAAAGTTTCCAAGGGATCACCACATTAATAGGTAATACGTAAGAAATGTGCACCTGTTGAAATAGCCAAAGACAATAGCGCGTGAAGACATGTTTAATGAACAAATGTCCATGGTCATGTGCGACACAATGCCAAGCATCAACATGTGACCAATAATCAGTCAGATCACGCATCAAAAGGAGAGTATCTGAACAAAACTAAAACGTCCAAACATCACAAAAAAAATTTCTTTGTCCAAACATACCCTCAGCACTCAGTAGCGAGTATTTGAGCCACGTGATGCGATCACAGCCTGGCACCGTCATGTCATGCTTCCAATAAGTGTCTGGGTGTTTGCCAAGGGAAGATTGTTCCACTCTTCAGTAAGAACCTTGCCGAGTTCCTGTAGAGCGTCGTAACAGGGCGATCTGCAGCTCGTTTCGCATGTGTTCGAGAGGATTGAGGTATGGTGACCAGGCTGGCCACTCAGTGCGGACAATGTTCATCTGTCCTAAGTAGGCATCAATGACCCTTGCACGATCCTGAAACCCTGGTGCGTTGTCATGCATGAGGATGAGGTCCGGTCCGATTGCACCAGCATACGGTCTCGCGAACACATCAAGACTATCATCCATGAAGCGCACACCTGTCATCGTGCCCCGCTGTAGGACATGGAGATCGGTTCTTCCAGATCTGCACACACCCCAATTATGATTGAGTCCCCTTTTGCAGTCAATTTCGAGTACGTTGGCATCGTGAAATCTAAGTCACACTAGGACACGAAGATCTGTGAAGTCTAGACAGTATCGAGAGGCATCAGAGATTAGTAAGAGCAATCCAAAGGTGCCTGACTGTGATGCGACCGCCGGGGACCAGCCTCACGGAAACGATTACGCACTGTTTAAGTAGAAGCGTTAACACCACTGGCGTTCCGCAGGTCATTTCTGAGTGTGGTGGCAGTCATGAAGTGATGACATCTTGCTGCAATCAGGAGAAACCTGTCTTCCCGCTGTGTAGTGGAACGCTGTTCATCCAAACGCTTGGTTTTGATTAAATGCCCTGCTGATCACACTCTGGCTGACACCAAAGACGTTTGAAACGTGACGTTGTGTTGACCAATTTTCACGGATGCCTTTTCATCGGGCTAATTCATAGGTCACGAAACAATTTCTTAGATGCATGAATGCATTCAGTTGTTGCAATCCTCAATAGCAAATGTTGTGCTCTCGGATAATGATGTGTAACGATTCTGTCATGACACGTCCAAACAAACGTTTTGTTTTCAAGCACCTCGTGTACATGGTGTCCATTGCATCCCTCTGTCCGTTCATCATGAAACTGAGGTCCTATATGGGTTACACAATCATTGTGAACCAGGATATTTCAATTTTAATTTGTCTAATGACTTTTTTATACCAAAACTTGATCCTTAGCAAACTTTGAGTGGTGTGGTACAATCGTAGGGCAAACAATTGCAATACACCAAAAGCTCAATATGACGTTAAACTCCTAGAATACAAATGTGTAAAAAGAAGAATTGTTGCCATGTGCTTCAGAGTGAGGCATTTTGCCCTGAGTGCTTTATAATCGAAGGTCTGATTCCCATAGCATGCTTAGTTTTTGGGTGCCATTGTACCCATCTTACAAACTAAGTTCACCATGTTTTTAAGCCTGCTTAAACCATTACCCAACATTATTTCTTGGTGTGCTCGTAAAAATTTACTGCGGTCACCCCGAAATCCAAAATGGCGTCCAAGATGGCCGCCAAAGTGGGAAAATTTCTCAATGCACTCATTACTCTGTCAAAACAATAACAAGTCAGCTTTTTCAAAATCAGAAATGCATTTATAGGTGCACATATACATTTTTAATGCAAAATAATTCAGAATTCTGCAAAAATAGTACTTTTATAAAGTTAAATAATGAATTTTGTAGAAAAAAATGCAACATATTTACATATCTGAGATTAGACTCAAACTCAAAGGAAAATTGTTTTTAAATCAAAGTCTATTTTCATGATGTCAAAATGTTTCACACTCACTAGTACTGTATTTGATTCAGTAAATGATGTTTGAAGAGCTTTAATGCATTCAGATGCATCATTTTCATTGGACAAAGTTGATTAAGATATCACTGTCTGTGTCTGAAGATGAGTTTGACTCCATGTCTGAATCATGGATATCGCCATCAGGTATTTCAACTGAAGAATCTTCTGAAGGAAGTATGCCCACCACAGCACCAGTGTTTCTTGACTTGTTCTGGCATCCTGAGACACAAGAACACAGTCCTGTAAATTTCAGACTGTTCTTTCACATCCACACCTCTTTGTTCGGCAATCAGTTTTGCAGCTGCAGCAGGTCATTGGTAGGACTGATGACGGTGCTGGTTGTACATCCATCCATTTAATTTCCAACTTTTTATCTGCCACAAACCATCCATGTCCATTTGGAGAAGGTGGTTGCTGGTCCTGTTTCAGACAATTTCTGGAGAGGAATGCTTGGTAATTACCGTTAGTACAGCGTTACTTTCTTTCTTGGAGGCAGTTTCTCTGGATCTGATGTACCTGATCCAAACATGATTATCCGGAGTGTATTAACACTGTATGTCAAAACCGTATTCAGATGTTTGGTTCTGGAATTGAAGCTGTAGAAGATGCAAGTTGCTGCTTCACACGATTTCAATAGATCGTCAGTTACTTCTGAGCTTTTTCCAATTGAAGCCATTGCATTGCAGAAGATTGCATCATTTTCAAGAAGCCAGAGTATGCCCATTTTTCCTCGTCCCTTTAAGGCACTATTACTGTCGCAACCAGTGAAAGGATGATTTCCTATAAGACCTTCATATGCATCTTCTCCAAGAGTCCTTCCAACTCTTTTAAGATCCAGATAACGTGATTTGGATCCAGAACCAGTGAAGAAAAGGCACTTCGTTTTGATCCATTCCAGTCCACACGCAGCTGTTGCTAACACCATGACATATGTGTCCAGTGAGTGAATGATAACATCAGGTTCAGGAGTTTGATGTGATGCATAGTGTGCGTGAAGAATAAGCCTCTGATCAGCTTCTTCCATCCTGTATATCAACTCTGAAATTTCTTGGCATTCCATCCGTCCAGAGGACACACTGAAGGCATAACATTTGACTCTTCCATTCTTCAACTAAAAACTGTGTCAAAGATTCTTTGAATTGACCATCTCGTAGAGCTTTTTTAAGCTGTGTATCTACCTTCTGATCCCAGCTGTTTATTGTAGTTGCAAAGCTTTCTTCTGCAGACAGCAAGCGAGACTCATGTTCAGTATTCTTAATTGACATTTCTGGATATGTATTTGCTACCCAATGCACAGATGCAGTACTGCTTGTTGAAACATGTCTCAGGATCATTTTCATTACAGCTTCAGCCAGGTCACCAAATGTGGCATTCTTAGCAAGTTTCAATTGCTGAATCTGTGCCATAGCATCTACAATGATGGATTGGTGTGTCCTTCGGCAGGGAGTCTCTTCTTGTTGTGTGATCTTTTCTAATTCGTAGCAGTTTGGTCAGAAACGTATAGATCACACTATGATCAGGGGGTTTGTGGATGGTTTGGCAGTATCCAATTCTGTGAGGCTCCATTGGTGTAGAGGGCTGGGTGGCGCTGTTAAATCCCTTCCATCCTGGGACAGCTTGCTCTGATGGTTCCACTTTTTCGCCTAAGTTGAAATCCATTTGGGACAGCTGCCATACCAAATCGACCTGCTTAGCTTTTTTTGCACTTTTTGAATCCAGTGTAGTCAGCAGTTGAGCAGCATTATTATATCGAGGAGGTTCGGGTCTTTTGCTCATGATGCATGATAGAGACAGAGACAGATATGGATTTGCGTCCAGTTCGGGGGTGATTCTCTGATTGATCTGTAGGAGGTTCTCGATTAGCATCGTGTCCAGGTAATCTTGCTTGAGCCATGTATCCAGTTGTATCATGGCCCTGTAATGATCCTGAGAAATGACCTCTGTTTTTGTAGTCATTGTTGTCCCAACCAAACAAAGAAGGTACATTTGGAGCCATTCCCTGCGGCATATGGTAGCCAAGATCGTTCTGAGATGTCAGAATCTCTGCATTTGCAGTATCCATCTCTTGAAGAAGTGATTTATTTATGCAGTGCTGATGTTTGTTCAACAGAGCTACGAAGACTCTTTTCTGTATTTTTGAATGCACAAATCTGTTGTGAACAATAACAAAGCGATGTACTTACCGACACGAAGATAATTTTGCAAAAATCAACAAATTTTGTCCTCCAGAGGAGTTTGTTTGTCCTTGGCAACTTTCTCTGTGACAGCACTTCCTGTACTACTTGCAAGACAACTGTTTATAGTAGTGATTATAAACATTACCACTTTAAATGTTTTTATTTGTTTTTTTAACTGTTCAATGATGTTATTCATTGAATATACTGAATGCATGTATTCGTTTACAGTGCAGAAGATAGTTTTATGATGCTATGCTTTTTAATTTCTCACCCTTATTGACAGATGAATTCCATATTTTTGGTCATTATTTTTAGTTTTATGAAACCTAATATACCTTTAATGAATATTTACTGAGCCAAAAGTGGTTAATTTGCATTATCCTATTCCAAATTGAAGTTCTGATTGGTATATCCATACAAAAAGTACCCTGTTTTGTATTAAAGAATATAATTAATTTGAACTTGGCATCCATTTTGAACTAGTAATTCCGTTCTAAAATGTTAAATTTGGTGCCCAAACAAAATATATATATATTACACATCAGCTGTTCATGGTCAGTAGTGATTTATGATTAATATTTGATAAATAAATAGGATATATAGTGAAGTTACTAGGTTAGGTAGAAAAGTGGCGGCCATATTGGCGGCCATCTTGGATTTCAGGGTGACCGCAGTGAAAAAAATTGAGCACACCAAAAAATTATTCTTTCTCATCACATAATCTATCAATCTAAATAGGTGAACTTAGTTTGTAAAGCGGGTACAATGGGAGTGTCAGATATGAGAAACAGACCTTCGCTTATTAGAGCAGACGGCTGATGGGGAATACAGAAGTCGGGGTTCGACCTCTCATACAAATTTCAAATGAGAAAAGCTACATCATATCACACAACGTCCTAAACGTTTCTCCCTTTTCTTGATAAACGGTTTGCTGTCAATATTGATCTGTTTGTTTATGATTGAAAATAGGAGTGCCAGAACCCTTTCCATAATCATAAGAAATCCATTGTACGATTTCGACTATATCTTAAGAATGTACTTATGAATCATTACCAGCTAAATACGACACTTAAAAGAATAAGTATAACTTCTAAATCAATATTATTCTATGAAAGATAAATCATGAACTATATTAAGTTTTCGAGCGTATCAACATTCATAAAAATGATTTAATTAATACTACGCGATCGAAAGCAGACACATAAAATGTCGAACAATACTATGGTCATTAATGTGTTCAGTAAAGATTTTAATTCTAATATCGAGTGTGTTTAATGTTTCTTGCAATAGTTGAAGGTTTCCGGTCGTATACAAATGTTGATCTACGCTTTAAACAGTTTTTAAGAAGGCGTGAAATATTTAACGTCACGTCGTATATCCGAAAAGACAAAAGTAACGTGATTATATCAATTCATTGAAAGTTGATATTAATGATGATGCTATGGACCATTCGGGTGTAAAATGTCTTCTCGCAAGCAACTTATTTTAAGACGGACCACAGTAGTGTGATGGTGTGTTTAATGCGGGTATATTATGGCGAAAAAGGTCACTTTAAATCCTTCAGCCCAATAAATACCAGAACCCTTTACATTTTCAAGCAAACATATTTCGACCCATCTTTCCAAAGGCATGGTAAGACAAACACGATTCTTTAACTTCAAGTAAATGTCTTAAATTGTACAAGATCAACATATGACAAACTCCACTTGTCTTATAAGGATTGGAAGAACTGATTTATGTACTCGTAGGAGTTTTGTGTGTCTCTTTCCAATAGTTATGTTACAAATGGATTTGATCCACTCGGAAAGACATTCAACTTTTCGTAAAACATATTATAAGAACATGGCTTTGAGAAATGAGGCAGACAGAAAATGGTTGTAAACGAATGTGCTCAGATGCGCTCTTTGTAGTTTCTCTTCAACTCTTGAAAGGTCCAGCTGGAACATTGCTGTCATAGTGCCAATGTTTCAGACGGATATTCTCGTCTCAGTTCGCCCAGTGAGACACCAACAGGTGGCACTGTCTCTCCCAGAATCCCCCTTCCGGTGCGAGCCATCATCTGTAGGAGTAGTGAACAGTGGGCAGTGTCCCAGTAGACCACTACACCACATACATCTCAATTACGGACATACTAGAAGAAACTTGATGTTTCCTCTGTGACCATTTACTGCCAATTAAGTCCACATCAAAGCTTGCGTTACAGACTTCTAAGACTCGAAGCCTAATGTGGACGCATTGCTCTCTTTTCAGATATGTCTGTACACATGCCCTTGTTTTAGTTTTTCGAGGATTTGATGAAGTTTTGCGAGTGAATTTGGTGCTACGCTACTTTGAATAGTATTTTTTTCAGTTGTATGAGGGCGTGACATGTTAATTTACATCCCCAAATATTTTAATCTCAATCATTCACCAAGCATTATGTAAGTTATGTTGGATTTTACTCGGCAGAAAAAAACCAACAAAAATATAACTCAGATTATCTCTGTGAGTGAGTGAGTGAGTGAGTGAGTGAGTGTATGACTTTTACGCTACTTGGAATATTATTTCTGTAATATTACATATTTAATATGGGAGGAAATTCCCGAAGAATCAGATGTCGTATACGTTTGTGATACTGTTGTGCTGACTGGGATTTTAAACCACGTTCGTAGGATCCTGGTACTATTAAGGGGTGCAACTGTTTATAGACGACTGGGCCACTAGTGTGCCGTATTGTATGGGAGGTCAGTAGGCCCAGCGCACAGATGTACATATATGTAGCATAATCCTCATGTTTAAGGCTTCGTGTCACACGTCCAATGGAATGCACAGATCATCTATGCTTCACAGAAGTACTGCTTGAGAATTTGCAAGTGAATTAAAAGACACCGTCCGCCAAATGGACTAAGATAGATACGTCAGACGGCAGTAACTTGTCCAAATGCGTAACCTTATTCTTTTATTGAAATAGGTTAAATATGTATCATTTTATCAAGATCTCTTGCTTAGTTAAATGAATTATTTCGATGAAAACATATCTTGCGCTGTTGGTCATCCAAAAGCATTTTAAAATTCTTTGTTTTCGTTTGAATTTACTATATTATGGATCTTAGAGAGAGGTGAGGTTAGGTGAGGTGAGGTGATGGGAGGTGAGGTGAAATGGGATGTAACCCGTCGCGTCCAAGATTTTTGCACTTATAGAGCGAGGAAATGTCCTCCACATGTTGACCATAAAACCTATTGAAAGCTATACTAAGGCCTTGAAGGTTGTAACCCTAATCAAACAAAAAGAGTGGTACTAGAGTCTTCGAAGAAAGAGCATGCGCCTCTGCATCTCAAAGTTGTGAAATGTAGACACCAAAGGCTGGAGCTGCTGAACTATTGCTCGTCATAACTGGAAAGTTGACGATTGGAACGTTGAAGTTATCCCTCTGAATGAGCATTACTGAGACCGTAAGAATGCCGTAATCCTGATCAGTTTCCAGACAGCAAATTCGAAATCTTCGTCGAAAAAGCATCCTCGACTGTACCTCAAACGTTGTTGAATGAAGACATCATGGCTGGAACTACTGGAGTATTGCTCGACATAAAGAAATACATACCTTAAAACGGCTGTTAATCTCCCAAAGGAAAGACATCTCACGTGTATAAAGATCCCAATAATTGCTTGACAGAAGGTCATTTTGAAATTTGATCTGAATTGTAAAGCCATTGTACATGTTGTCAAGATGAAAATAACTTTGTTAATGTTGTCTATGTCGATTTGCCCTTTCGTCTACCTCATTTCAAAATGATCGTAGGCGAGGTTAGAATCATATTTAATGTCATCTAAGCGTTGTTCTAGAAAAATACCAGACATATCACTTAAAATACAAATATCAGCCACAACCACGGTTATTTCTGGTCCCATTGTTACTTGTAATATGTCAAACGTACTTTCCTTTACAAGGTGGATCCTTTTGTGTATGAAAATAGCATCTTAGTAGTCCGGTAAAAACGGTAAACGGTAAAACCGGTAAATATTTTATCTTAAGGATAGAAAAAAAGAAGTTATCAAACGTACGCCAGTATTTTCCAAGTTAACACTCATTCTCCCCACCCAACCAAAAGATAATATCGACCGCCAAATCCCTCTCAGTCTAAGTTTTCGTTCGTTCGTTTGTTGTTTAACGACGCACTCAGCAATATTCCAGCCATATGACGGCGGTTTAAAATTAACAAAGTCTGAACCAGACAATCCAGTAATTGACATCATGGGCATCGATCCACGCAATTGGGATACGATGAGATTCATCAACCTAGTCAGCGAGCCTGACCACCCGATCCTAACGACAAGCATAGTCGCCTTTTACGGCAAGCATGGGTTGCTGAAGACCTATTCTACCCGGGATCTTCATCGGTCGAATCTAAGTGTCACCAGAGTGGTAAACATCCGAGGCCTGCATGGTCTCAGGCTTGCCCTCACGCCAAGATAATACGCTGAGGGTGCCACTGAACTTCTGCCTAGAGAGACGTTTAACTGAACTCCCTCACTCACTCCGAATGGAATATGGACGGTAACGTCAATGAATCTGTCCTTCGACTCTCGATTGAAATAGTTTGGACATTTTCTTTACGAATTTGGAAATGAGTCAGAATTCAAACCTTTATCACCAAATCACATGTTAATATTAATCAAATTCGGCTGCAAGTACAGAATGACGTGGTATTCAGATGTTGTAGGTTATCGAATATACACGTAATTACCGTTAGACCAGAGAACTTCACGAGGATATCTTTCCCAAAACAATGATCAATTTTTCATAGAATAACGACTAAGAACTGTAATGTTCCAAACCCGATGAAAATAAAAAATTGTAAAAAAACCTAATAAACAATGCGAATGTGATCTTTTACACAACTGAGGCAGTGTGCAGGCGTAGTGCTTCCGTCCCTTCTACAACTATTCTGCTCTGAACTATACCATATCAATTTGAAAAGACAAATGAGCTAGTCTTTTGGCCAGCTGTACATTAAACTTATATGAGTTGATTTATGACATCGAGATTTTTTTATTGTGCAGCATGGTTTGAAATCTACACAGCTAATTGTGGCGCCGTAAATGACAAGGCCACCCGTTCACTCGCAACACTGATGGCGGGAACAATCAACATGTTGATGTGACATACACGTAGTGATTTAGCACAATAATGAAATGCTTCGAACAGGATTTGCCTCATTCTGTGGGACGTGTTTTATGTTTTTTTATGTAGGACGTTTCTTCAGCCAGTTGGCATTTAACAATCACAGCTCTCTTTTACCGAAACACGCTTGAGATTAATGTTGGTAAGAAGACCCAAACTATAGTCAAAGGGAAATGTTTCCGATTGCAAAATGACTGGGATTAAATGAAAAATATTCTATGAAGCAACCTCCTCTCCGTGTAACCCATTCCTGAAGGACTTGATTATAGGATCAGCTGAAATAACTTAGTAGACAAATGTCGTTTTTTGAATCCTTTTGAAAAATATATCCGTTGGTTGAAAAGAGTTAAAAATCATAAGATGGATTTTGTTAGGCCTCCAGTACTTTCGTTTCTCCGAGAGCTGCCACTGGGACACAAATACTCGGAACAAGCTGACAGAAACAAATTGTACTTGTCACGTGCTGTGAATAAAATCTCTTGCATGTAAACAAGATGCTTGGATCTAATCACATTATTTCCAGCTGATGATGTAATAGCCCCTGGCCGTGTTTTTGAACTGTCTTCTTGAGTTCCTGGAGTCATGAGAAAGCAACAAAGATGGTCGCCAGAGTACATCTTCCAGTTAAAAAAGTGAAATCACTCAAACATTATAACTGGTTAAAACTTTAAAACTTTGCTTTTGGAAAAACAACGCCCACCAATTTCTCAGCTACATACACGATTCTGGAAAGTAGATCGTAGAAGTTTTTTGTTTGTTGTTTAATGTCGCACTCAGCAATATATTAATGTTCCTGCTATTTGACGACGGTCTGTGAATAATCGAGTCTAGACCAGCCATCTAGTGATTGATGTCATGAGCATCGATCCATGCAATTGGGATACGATGACATGCATCAACCAAGTCAGCGAGCCTGACCATCCGATCCCGTTAGTCGCTTCTTAAGACTAGCATAATCGCCTTTTACGGAAAGCATGGGTTGCTGAAGACCTATTCTACCCCGGATCTGCACGTAGAAGTATGATGACAGTAATAATAATAGTTAATTCATATTGCACTGTAGTTCCACACAACAGGGGCATGCTCAAAGCCCTAAACATTATAACCCCCGTCAGTGGATCATTGTGTACTCGATTTCTTTCTCAGCGTGCTAGTGGCTATAAAACTCAAGTTGCCTTTGAGGCGCTAGAAGGTTAACAGTCACATTAACATCTTTTCCTCGCCTCTTACGACACGCATATTCGCCTTTTAGGCAAACATGGGTTGACGAAGACCTGTTCTACCCCGGATCTGAAAGGGACCTTTTTTTATGAACTATAAATGGATACGAATCGAACGCGTATAAACTGACGAGTTAGGGATATAATATTTAGAGTGAGTGAGGTGGTGAAATGGGGTTTAACGTCGCGTCCAAGATTATTGCACTTATATAGCGACGTGCATGTACATGTGTGTGTTTGTGTGGCCGCTTGTACTAGTCCGGACTGATGCCGATTTATAGTGCTAGCTCCATGAGATACCACGTCGCAGTTTAACACGAATACCCTACTCAGACACAGTATACTGACTCCGAGCCGACCAGTCCTTGGTTTAGCCCCACTATGCCGAGCGCCAGACAGGGTAACAACAAGTACCATCTTTTAACGTCTTTTAGTATGTCGCGGCCGGGGATCGAACCCCGGACCTTCCGCTCTCCGGGCGGACGCTTTACCACTAGACCACGGAGGCGGTCACGATGCCTGTGACAATCAGCATGACCACCCGATTTTCCTGAGTTGGCTTTTGGCATGTAACACTGGGGACATAAAGTCTTCCCAGGAGTTCCTACAGGACGGGGAAGAATAGAAAGGACCATTCATGAGAAAGAGACAATCTCCATGGTCTGGGGGATTGAGCCTGGAGAGCAGAAAGTCGGTGGTTTTATCCACGGCCGCGTCATGCCAAAAACGGTGAAAGGTGGAGCTTGTTTCACTTTGCTTGGCGTTCGGCATTACGCGTTCGGGACAAAGCAATGGCTGGTCGGCTCGAAGTCAGTATAATGTGCCTGAATAGGGTATCCATGTTAAACTGCGGCATTGTATCTCAGTGGGTTGGCTCTGTAAACGTCCATGTACATGTGACATGTCGGTCGCTATGTAAGTGCAAGAATCTTGAACGCTACGTTTAACCCCTTTCACCTCACCACACCTAATGGAAGACACTATTTTCAACATATTTATATTTTTGTCATCATGCAATTCCGACACAAAGTGTACTACATACCGTGGAGAAATGGTTGAGGCGAAACGACACACGCCATCCAAAGATACAGCCAATAAAATAGTTTGGCGTCAAGGGAAATCATACTAACCTCTCTGCGCTCTATCTAAAAGATCTGTTTAATCCTCAAAATGTGAATCGATGTATCATCATAGGCTTATCGGACTCTTCCTCCGCGCAACGGGCGCCGAGAGCATACACACTGGCAGTAAAACTACAAGTCTCTAGGGCTACCATGATGCTCAGTTGTCGATCCTATTACCACTGAGTTCACACAAGCGAACTTGGGGGAATTCCCCGAATGGCAATATTAATATGACCGCACCTAAAGATAGAAGTGTTTTATCACCCTGCGGCAGATGTTTCCAAGTTGCTGATGTTTTTTATTGCCCGCGTCCCAAGTCCCGCCATTTGATGATGGTCCGGATTGGGAGATATCCTACAGCACAAGACAATGGCTGGGTGCTGCTTGGCAGCACACTATTCACCCCTGTCAGCTTCAGCCGTGACTCTACTGATGTACGACCAGGGAGGATTGGATAACGATGGCGCGATAGACTGAACACTCATAAAACAAATACAGCATTTAGAGAGTCATCGATCGTCTATTTTGGATGCGGCGGTTGTGGTGGGGAATGCAGGCTCTTCCTGGTTCCAGCGACTTTTAGGTAATGGTTGTCACCCTGATTGTACAGTGTTGTCATAGTCCTGTTTATGTCTACTCATCATTACAATAAGTCGGCTCAAACTCTTTCCATCTCCAAATTGTCCTCCCTTTACGGATTTTGGCTTCTGTTTGGACGGGAAAGTGTCATTCGTGTACTGTAACACTGAAGAGGCCCTGGGAGAGCAGTCATAGTCCTTTCGGCTGCTCCTTTATAATGTAGGAAACGGTTTTATGTGAATCTGATTGTTCAGGAGAGGCGTCCGCGTACGAAATGGTTTAAAAGTATCTGAAATGGTTATATTATTTTAGTGAATGAGTTGCCTTGATATCGGCAGTATCGCCGCTATATAGCGATGAAAACAAATTATACGTTTACGAAATGCTGTTAGCAATGAAGAGTGAGTGAGTTGAAATTTAACGTCACATCGGCAATATTTCAGCCATATCGTGATGCAACGAAGAGTAAAATACTGAGGTAAACCACGGGTTTATATCAGTATAATACGAAACGCTTTCAATAATGAAAAGCAGAGTTGAGGTCATTGTTCGATTCCGACTATATCATAAGCATGTGTTTATGAATCAATATCAAACAGATATAAAACATCATATCTAGGATACGATGACTTGCATCGACAAAGTCAGCGAGCCTGACCACCCGATCCCGTTAGATTCTTTCAGGACAAGCATGACTGATGATTAAATCTAACCCGGATCTCCACGTGTCTAAAATTTACAGTAAAAGTTACTTTTGAAATGAAGAATGTGCAGAATAATATGCAGATATATACATAATTATATAAACATTAACACAAGTTAGAGAGACATTGATATCCTGTCATGCCATAGAACATCTTTGCAATACATTCATTACGCACATGGATAACACAACAGACAGATGAACCACAAGAATAGCAATGAAAGAGGTCTTCTAAACAGATCTGTACTCCAACGTTCATTACTCCGAACGTTATTAAAGACAAACGTTGTCTTAGGAAGATTGTGCTGCTGGCTTTTACGCCCGGGTCAATTCATCACCATGACTACTGACAGGAAGTTTTTTGTTGGGCGTGGTAATTAAAAACGTTAATGCCTCCAGGGATTTCCTGTTGTCACAAGAAAATGAAGTAGAACGACAAAATGAAACTCTGCATTCACGAATCAATGTTAATTTTCATCAAAGAATCCAGCAGGTTTTTTTCACTAAACCCAAGGTCACAGTACAGATGACCTAAGGGTATTTACAAGCGTAAAAGTCAATTATTGTATGTGGTTATCTTCACGAGTGTTAGGTCAAACGGTTAAATTGGCAAGTAAATATTTTTGCCTTGGGGAACCAGGTTAATGACTGGCCTTTGGCACACTCTACAGGTAGACATAAAGGTAACAGTACATTGACGAGTAGATATCACTTCCCATGGAGATGACATTCTCAGCAGTGAAATGAATTCGCCCGGATTTACGAGTCTATGGCCCTAAATAATGGACCTGTGTATATGCATAGACGTTCCAAGTATCAAGCATTCGAAATGCCGGATCAATTGACTAACGAAGTCCAGGCGAACGAGATTTCCTTGTATGTAGAATTGGCTGTACTTACAGTTGAAGATTTGCTAGGCGTTACCAGATAATGGTTCTTATTCATTGATGTGATATATATGTAAATGACAATTACATATTACACCAGGGTTTATAACGTCCTGAAGCTCCGAAGCCGAGATTTAGTGCAAGTGGTTTTTGTTGTTGTTTCGCCAGGGTTACAATATACATGACCTCAAGGGTCATCGCCACCCTCAGCCGACGTGCTAAATCCATTTGCCACCCGGAAGTCCTCAGCAGTGAACTCGACAATCTCAAGAAACCTTCACCTCCCTCAACAGCCATCCTCAATGACCACACCCTTACAAGGTCATGACACCCATCAGATTTCCCGCCTCATCGAGAACAAAGCCAACATAGATGTCACCTTCTCCAGCGGCAAGTCCACCAAGACCCATCTACAAGCCAATGACAGAGGTACAAGCAGCATGTACATGTGGATGTACCCGATGTACATGTATATACCAGATCCCCTGCAACTGTGAGCACTGGTACATTAGAGAAACCCCCAGACCCCTCAACACCAGACTCAATGAACATCAGACCTCTGTTAACAAACCCGACCTGAAATCCGAATTTCCGAACACATCGTGACGAAACAAAAACATAACATCATGTTAAACTACAAGAAGCCTTTGACATCAGGAGACACCAGCCAGCCATGAACCGTGTCAAGGGAACCTTTCTGGATAGTGATTGGGACTTATTGCTTTGATATTTGTCGGTGCTAATTACCATTCCTATGTCCATTCTTTCACCTATCAGTGCTAATTACCAACGGCCTCCCGTTTGCCCATTGTCCATTGCCTATTACTCATCTATGATAACTTAAGTACTGGCTTCCATACTATCAGCGCTAATTACTGTAAAGTGTTTGCTTCCATTGTCTATTGCTAATTACCTATCAGCGCCAATCATCTGTTGGCTTCAATTGTTATTTCCCACCTTTTGCTATCTTATGAATTTGGTTGTCCTTACATGTACATATGTATGCTCTCTCCCTCATGGCATTCATTCCCGACCTCCAAACACACAGGTTTCGGAGTCCATACCACACAACCAACTAAAACCACACAATCCTTCCGACTCCCAAACAACCAATCAATATTCACGGCAGAACTAATGGACATGGCCTCAGCCCTCCATAATCAAGAATCCAAAAAACACAAAAAAAATCCTAATACTTACCGACTCCCTAAGTGGACTGCAAGCCCTCCAAAACAAAAATACCAAAAACCGACCTAAATTAATAAATCAAATACTTAAAAGCTCCAACGACCTAACTAAGGCAGGCAAACAAATAACCTTCTTGTGGATACCCGCCCACGTAGGAATATACGGTAATGAAATCGCCGATAAAGCAGCCAAACTATCCCTCAAAATCCCAGAAATAAGCTTAAACTTACCAATCTCAAAATCATAAATTAAAAGCGTAAACAAGCAAAAAATCACCAAACAATGGCATAACCTTTATCTAAACTCAAATAGCCAAATCAAAAATGTACTCAGCAAACCACTTACCAAACCAAAAATTCTCCATCCATCCAAATCGACAGAGTTATCACTAAACTCCAAACAGGACACACCAACCTAAATAACCATCTAAAATTTTTTAAAAACATACTACAGATAACTGCCCACACTGCAAACAACTAGAAACCCCAGAACAGGCACTCATCCACTGCACACACTACCTAACACATCGAACCGCATTACAAACCACCCACAATCTAAACAAGGCTCTCACTCTAGAAGCAATACTAAACCCACAAAATAAACTAGAAAACTTCAAGGCTTTAGGCGTATTCTTAATCAAAACGGAACTAATAAAACGCATCTAAAAACACTATAATCTACCAAATCAAAATCACATAAACAAACAAACATCCACCATACCCAGCTCCCCTAGTTCTCCTCTCCAACGCCATCGGCATCTATTCCAAATCTCAAAATTCCCCTCTTGGGTTGCACACACCACTTTCGCCCCTTTCGGAAACACATTAAATGGCCTGGCCGGGCCCGTGTGCGAAATACGCATCAGTCGGAAAGCGCACGTTAAATCTCCAAAGTAAGTAAGTAAGGCATTCATTCACCTGATGATGGAGTAGGTGAGGTAAAATAGGGTTTAACGTCGCGTCCAAGATTATTGCGTTCATATAGCGACGTGCATGTATGTGTGTGGCTGCTTGTCCGGACTGATGCCGATTTATAGTGCTAGCACACACTGAGATATTATGCCGCAGTTTAACATGGATACCCCACTCAGACATAGTATACTGACTCCGAGCCGACCAGTCCTTGTTTCATCCCTTTAATGCCGAGCGCCAGACAGGGTAACAACAAGTACCATTTTTAACGTCTTTTGGTATGACGCGGCCGGGGATCGAACCCCGGACCTTCCGCTCTCCGGGCGGACGCTCTACCTCTAGACCAGAGTGGCGGTCGATGATAGAGTAAGCATATACTCCGAAACGTTGTGTTTCCTAACCACGCGACGTTGAGGGATGTCCAACTCTTCCTGTAGCGCCGATACCTTGTTTGATACAGGACCAATGTTGAGAGTGAGTAAGTGAATGCACTATATAGTAAGTTTGTCAGTGAAAGACGTAAATCTCAAAATTCCCAAATTCTATATAAGCAAGCCCTAAAGCCCCCTCTTGTATTGAACACACCACTTTCGCCCCTTTCGGAAACACATAAAATGGCCTGGCCGGGCCCGTGTGCGAAATACGCATCAGTCGGAAAGCGCACGTTAAATCTCCAAAGTAAGTAAGTAAGTAAGTAAGTAAGAAAGACTTAAGCCTTTGAATGACATTTAGAAGTGATTGTCAGATAGTTACAAAAAATGAAACTATTCATTTGTAGAGATAACGTAGAGAGAGAAAGTGTATTCTGCGGACATATACAAAATGTCTTTTTATATAAAATGTATAATCCCTCAGTTAAAGGGGCACCGAGCGAAGGCAACATTGTTTGTGGTAAGGTTATGTAAAATGAGGTCACGTCACGTTCAAGATTATTTGACTTATGTAGCGACGTGCATGCAGTGTGTGACTAAGCACGCTGCTACGGACTCGTGCGGGATTTATAATGCTTGTCTACCTAGATACCATGACACAGTTTAACATCATACACATTATACTGATTGTCTCCAAGCCGATCAGTCCTTGTTGCGCCAGGCAGGGTAACAAGTACCCCCAATAGGGATCGGCCAGGGATCGAAGCATTGACATTCACCACTAACATTATATGAAGTGTGCATACAATGAACTAACCATCGACTAATCGAACATACAAAAGCTGGTCCTTCCTTTGTCAGTAAGGAAATATGTGACAATCATGAATTATATCTACCTACTTGTGAAATTTCTGTAACATCTGACAATAAATTCATTCCAGCTTCTCATTGGATTCCAAAGTTATATAAAAACAATATATAGAAATATATATTGTAAGCTGCAGCAAATGTACCACCAAATCCGTCATTCGTCAACACTCGCCCCTTTCCGTAACCTGCAAGAAGACTCGTCCCCCTATCGATGAATGTTATGTGCGAAAATACGACAAACCAATCAGAATGCGCGTATGATTTCAAGTTCTTCGTCAAAGAATCCCTCAGAAATAATTTTTGATTTTACATATGTCTTGCATCTAAAAATATACCAAAGACACAGTTTAATGTATGCAATCATACTGTATAATTCTGCACGTCACGATGTGCTTTAAATTGCATCTAAAATATAAATAATATATGGGGAAAATGCGTGAACCATTATGCAACGAGTTGACAATTGTTTTAGGTATGCCCGTTTGCGCTAAGACGGAACCCGGTCGCAAAAATGGCCACGAGAGGGGCACGAGTCGCTATTCGGCTTGTCCCGGAATAACACGAGTTGGTCACGAATGCAAATCCGTGTGAAAACGGCTGATTATGCAATCAAGGAAGGCTTAATGTAATACTGCCTTTGAAAGTCATATAGAAGTGATACACACGAGGAAGACAATTTATGGATGTCAACTTCTTTATTATGGGGAACACAACGTTTCGGAGTATACGCTTACTCAGGTGATGAAAGAGTAGGCCTATATTTTGAAACATTGTCTTCTTCATAATAAGAAGTTGACATCCATAAATTGTCTTCCCTAATTTTGTACTCTCAGAGAATAGTGAGGCAAATGGAGATAATCACATATCGATGTTGAATAAATTAAAGATTGACTTGAAGTTATTCAATCTCAGACGAGGAACAATGTTGAAGTTTAAAAGCAGCCTTGCACAGCTCTTCCGCATGATGCAGTGAAAGAGAAATTATATTCGTTTTTCAACAGGGCTTTTGTTTCCAAGAAAGGAGTTAGGAAATTTGTTAATGGATGTAGTCACTTTGTGAAAACAGAAAGTAACTCTTATCGAAAATATTCTCAAACAAAATTCCGTAAGTTGTTGGATTTCCTGAGCGACATTATCCTTGTCTGATTTGAAGATAAAACATTTAGACTAATAGGTACTGACTGTACCCCTAGCTGCCGTTTGCATACGAATTGGATTCTTTACTAATTTAATTTATTAAAAGAAAGGACACGTCGACAAAAAATTCAACCTCAGTTAAACAGATGACAATGCCAAGATAAATGAGTATCACATCGAGTTGGAAATCAAAGAACTAACATAATCTCGGCATAGAAATTCAAGAGGTCAAGCTTTGCGACAAGAGGGATGATTTCGATTTCTTTCCGAGCATTATACCATCAGCTCCAGTTTATGGCGTTTACATTTCCAAGTATTGTTTATTTGGTAGAGCGTGTTCATTTAATTAAAATTCCACATTTTGCTTACAACTAAGCTTTTCAATGAACGTTTCACCATGAATTAAAGGACTTGTTAAGTGATTCCAGAAATTGTATGGTAGAGGATGTTACTGAACGTCGACACGTCTCTTGTCAACATCCTCTGCAATGCTATCCCCAAATCGTGTGAGTGGCGGGTACATGCAATGCCTGTAAAATAGTGCTTACCATTTTCGCGAATCTGGTGTAAACACTGATCTTCACTTTCCATTCATATTATTTTCATCATTAATTTGCCTTTTACGCCCAGTGGAATGTGTTTTTTTGCCCCGACCCTTCCGCTCTCCGGGCGGACGCTCTACCACTAGACCACGGAGGCGGTCTCATGCACAGGGAGAAGCACCCGTTAGAATTGGCTATCGAACAGCATAATTTCAGTCTCACCAAATACGCGATTGAGCAAGACCTGCATGTATAGATGTCTACTGTCCTTTGTTCCTTCACTATTTCACTACAGTAAAACTAAAATTAGTGGCCCCTTTGATTTCGTTATAACCGTAGTTCGTCATAAGCATATGCAGAGCATATATACAGCAGTGGTCGGGATGTGAAGAGTTAGTACATATAAGTCTAAATGTTCTATCTTCACATGTGTTATGTTTCCAGTCACAACTTTATAGTACTTTAGTTATTAAGGCTGAACGTAAAGGGATCTTTTGTCTTTCTAATTAGTCAATGTTAAATCAAATATTGAAGACTGCAAGGCTATCTCATGACATTTGATATCGACTTGTTCTCCGAACCATATGAAATAAACACTGATATAATTTAAACCAAGCTTTACAAGTGCCACAATCGATAGATAAAGATCCGTCTTTCCTCATATTACAATTGAAATCCATTTGACATTAATGAATTAAATGTTACAACACAAAGTTCTGCCTTAAAACAATTTTCTCTGTGATTTAAAAAAGAAATTTTAATAGGGTAAAAATCGAACCTGGAAAATATTTTTTTACATCTGTAATCGAACACCGAGATGAAATAAAACACTAGTTTTGTCAGATTCAGCTTTTCCTGAAATGGCATTTCATTGCAAATTTCGTGCTCAAACGAGGTCACTCTGGTAAGAACATATGCCATGGAAATGTGTTATAACATGGGACCAAATTAATAAACCGCCACAATCACGAAACGTTGTTAATAGCGTTAGGTCTTTGTGTTGACGTGCAACACCGATTACATGAGAAGATTGGTTATTTATAGAGGTGATTGTAACTGATTTAATATCAAAATGTTTAGGTTAAGTCATGTTACACAGAGGAAACAAGAGTCCAATAAAAAATAGTTTATTCAACACCTACATACACGAATCCAGAGACGCACATGGTTCGAATCAAGACTATGTGACTAGGTGGGGAATGTTGCTTGAGGCGGCTTTACACAGGGCTGCGACCTTTGTGCCACCTTTGAGCGATCAAAAACTGGCCAGAATGTTCAATGGTCGCCTTAACCTAGAAAATCATGTTTCTATGTAACTGCTCCAGAAGTTGTCCAGCAGTAACTGCTCGAGTTGTTCAGCATCTGCAACCACAATGAAACACTGCAAGAACAAGCCCTGTGTTTATGGGCAGGCTGAGGGGGCACGACAGGTAGCTCAAAGGAGGCAGAGAAGAGGCAGAAGCATTGCCAGGGTGTCTCAAGGGTTGCCGTGGTCGCCGAATGGAGGCGCGGCGGTCGCCACAGGCATCGTTCAATGCACGCCAAAAGGAGGCACAAGGGAAGCAGAAGCATCGCCCAGATTGACGAGAAAATATTTCAGCAGGACTCATCTATTACCTGGGGACCATTGGGCGATCAGTATGCCTTCATTCTGCAACAACAGCAATGCTTGTGCATCCCTTCTGCCTCCTTTGAGCCACCAACCTCCTCGACGACCTTTGTGCGACTGTTTTGAACATGGCGATGTCTATATACCGCCTTGGAACAACCTAGGCAACCATTCTGGTCCTTTGAGCCTCCAACGACGACATGGCAAATTTTATGGTGACACACGGGAGGTACAAAGGTCGCCATCCTGTGTAAAGGCCCCATTACAGCGGCTTACTCACGGATATCATGCTGACAGACTATCAGCTAGTCAGTCTGATATAGTGACCCCGACCTTCAGCTCAAGCACAGGGTACTGGGAATTTCTGAACCGGAATCCCCACGTTTTGACTATATCCACAGCGGTGTTCTCACATTCTTATTAAAATTAAGGAGTTTGTGAGTTGGGTTTGACGCCGCTTAGAACCGTATTCCAGTCATATCCAGTTGTGAGAGGAAAGCCCAATGTGATGCAGGTCTCGGACGTTTACAACGAGCACGGGTATGGTGCTGATAAATTTAAAAACATAATCAGATCGAACCAGAATTCGAACCCATGGTCACAGGTTTCTGGAGCGCCCAAGGGACGCAACTCTGCATGGCGAATTGTGACGCCTTAGTCTACTGGGCCACCTTGCCCCCGAAAATTAATTATATTTTTTTCCCAATTACTCCCAACCCTTTGTTGACATGAAAGCAAGTTACCAGTCTCCTGCAAAAGGTTAATCGCATCCTGTGACATATATTCACAATAGCCTCGTCGGAACGCTATAAAAGGTATGTGGGCCTTCCTGTCTGTGATAGTTAAGAATCCTCTCAAGTCTCAAACACCTCATCTCACTGAGTCACATCAAAGGATTAGAACAAATAGATCCCAAGGAATCCTTTGAATTTTTTTGTCTTGTTAAAATGAACTCCTATCGTTGGCAGCGTTAAGACAAATCGCGGGGCCAGATACAAAGATCAAAATGGTCTTTCAGGGGATGAATTGGCTCAAAACACGTCTGGAAGTATTTAGATTGTCATTATATGTCCGCGTGCCTGTTAGATGAGAAAACGACATTCTCTTATCAAGTGCCTCAGACTCAATAACAGAATAAAAATGGCCGCGAAACGATATTTTGATACTGTTTAGCCATGTAAATTACCAATTTTGAGCTTTTCATTTTGACGTATTGAACCAGACAAATAAGAAATTGATTTTATGTACATTGTACTGCACAGACGTTGTGCTTCGTAAGTGATGAGAGTTTGAAGGTACGTGGCATCCGATACTGTTTCCACATTATGTAAGTTAACAGTTGCCTACGCATATCTCGAAAGCGAGAGTCTCTTACTATGATTGTGTCGAATAATGTTAATTATTCACATATTACTTCCTGAGTAAAGTTCAGAGGACAGTTGCTTTCATATTTTACTAGTTATATTTGTGACCATATCTATTGTCACCATCTGTTTTAGATCGCTCGTCACACCGAAGACCCGGGTACAATGTGTGAAGCCCATTTATGGTGTCCCTTGCTGTGATATTGCTGGAATATTGCTAAAAGCGGCGTAAAACCATACTCACTCACTCACTCACTCACTCACTCACTTTTAATGTTTGCATGTGTCATCAATGACCAGCGTCACCATCTCCTTTCTGCAACCTTAAGCTGGCCTGTCGTGATATACTAGATATACTATATTGAACTCTAACTCACTCAGACAAGTACTCGTTATGAACTGACCTGAGGATACTCAATAAAACAAAAGCTCGTACGTACAAACCTCTTTTTCACTAAGATAAACACAAGCATACAAATAGATGGTGATCATGAAAACGCTTTGATCTCGAGCAACAAAAACATATTTATCAAACATTATCAATGTTTGCAATCTTCATGCAGTACTATTTGTTTATAACGGCAAAATAAGTTCCTTTATTACCATTCTCTCAGAACCTTTGACCATACATAATTCCAACATCTGCTGTTTAACCTCACGAGCTAGACATAGTCTTGACCGAGTTGTTTTTGTAGGTTAGAAGGTTAGATAGATATCCACATGTTATACTGATCCATAGCTTGCTACATTTCTAAAAGTTAAACAAAGCTAATAAGGGCTCGTTATTTCTTGACAAAAGGTTGAATGATTTAAATCCGATAACTTCCGAAATCGTCTCAGACAATGGTTATGAATGGGTTTGACCTGATGTTCTTTGTTTTGTATATACTACTCAACTTTGCTAAGGATCACCACTATAAAAGGTAATACGTCAAATCAGGGGCATCTGAAGAAATAGCCAAACGCAATAATGTCTGAAGGCATGTTTAATGAACAACTAACGGTTGTCATGTGCCACACAATGCCAACAAACAACATGTGATCAATAATCAGTAGGCTCACTCGTAAAAACATGAGAGTATCTGACCAACGCTGAAAAGTCCAACATTAACGAAAACAAATTCATTGTCAAGAAACAAACTCCTAGTTGCGTGTATGTGATGCGACCACAGCCTGGAAACGTCGTGTCATGCTCCCCAAGAAGTGTCTGGATGGTTACCAAAGTAAGACTGTTACACTCTTCAATAAGGGCATTGCGAGTTCCTGTAGTTGCCGGAACGACAGGGCGTCGTGAGAGGGCGATCTGCAGCTCATTCCACATGTCTTCGACAGGGTTGAGGTCTGGTGCCCGGTGTAATTCTTGGAGCGCACAGCTATCATGGTGCCCCACTGTCACACATTGAGATCGGTTCTTCCCGCTCTTCTGATCTCCATAGCGGTCATGTTTGGCTACGTTGGAATCCTGAAATGTTTCTCCACACTCGGGCACGACGGTCTGTGAAGTCCAGACAATATTTCGATTCATCAGTGAAAAGTACTGGAGCCTGGTCCTGGTCTTTCCAACTGACGTGATCTTCAGTCCTATTCAAACGTGCGGGCCGCAGGTCATTTCTGAGTGTGGTGGCAGTCACGAAGTGAATACGTCTTGCTGCAATCAAAAGAAACTTGTCTTCCCGCTATGTGGGGGAACGCTGTCGACCACCTGCATATCGCTTAGTAGCTGATCCAAACGGTCTGGTATCGATTTCATGTCCTATCACACTTTTGCTGACACCAATACATCTTTACATTTGCCTAATTCTCTCTAATTCTGAACGCGACGTTAAACCCCATTTCACCCCACCTCATGCACATTGTGCCCATGACAACATGCTTTTGTCCGTTTATCATTGTGACATATTTCAATCTTTATTTGTTGGGTGATGTTTTGCTATCAAAACGTGATCCGTAACAAACTTTGAGTGATATACACAAGCGAGGCACTTGTCAATCATGCACAAGAGGAACAAACACAACATTGTTTTCTTTAAGTCCTTGATGAAGATGAAAATAATAATAATGATATTCATAGCAGTGGTAAAAATGACAACCACAACAGTAGGAAACTATGGACGACGGCTGCTTGAAACGTTATAAACTGGTCACCGTGACTGACTTTAGACAGTGAGGTCAGTAAGTTACATCTGAACTGTAGTATTTTTGTTGTGCTCTAACAATGTCGTAATGTAATAGAAAATATGGGACCAAAACCAAACATCATGATACCAAAGAGCAGAAAACGATGTAATAGGAACAAAGCCTAAATATAGAATTCTATCGCTAAGATCTGTAATGCGCCTCTTTCGCAAGACCCGTAAGGCATATCCCGTTTTCTTTTGATATTTCACTGTAATAAACAGTTATCGTTGTGTATACAATTCCGATACGGTCGATATTTATTCATCTTTCAATTTCGTAGATATTTTTCAAAATAAACTGAATGTCTGGAGTTTTCATTTGATTTCAGATTTTCCTGGAATAAATATAGCTACGTGCCATTGGTGGGACGACATTCAGAGTACAGATTAATCCCCTCCACTGTAGTCAGGAAACGACAGACCATGAAAAGGGTCTATCCCACGAGGTTTGTAGAAATCGTGGTGCAGCATGTTCGTTGAAATAAATGTCCCCATCTTTCAATACGATATCAACAGACATCTTTGAAGGTCTTTAATGTCACCCATTTGGCCGCAGACACTGAACGGCTTTAAGACGCCATCGACAAGAATCTTTTCGAAGCATATGTGGATTAAAGCAGGCCTTGACCAAATCATTTCATAAGCCTCTGGCTACGACCAGAAACCTGAAAGGGGCGTTTGTTATCCCTGTTACTGAATTCAAGTACATGAGAATATGTCATCACTGAAGCCACTGGATTCGTCAGGATTTAACATTGTATTCTGACCATGGAGACTGTCACCCGATGTTGTAAGTCTGTTTCGTAAACATATTCGGCCAACAGGTCAGGTTATCATATTATGTCAACTGGATCTTGTCATGGGATTCTGTTATGGGTTTCTGCCACTGAATCCTAGATCCTAGGGAACCGGCAATGGTATCGTCTGTAATCAGCTGTGGCAATCTACCGCACACGTGTCCTTTTCACATTAAGTTGTACCGCACACGGAAAGCGCAGTCCTTCACTGATACCGGTTTCCAGTCTAGTGGCAGACAATACTAGTTCTTCACATTATAGAGAGGCATCGTGTTCGCAAACACCTGGTTCCCGTCATCACCTACAGTCTACTTTAAACTGGAATGAAGTGAATCTTACGGGTTAACAATGCCGACTGTTAATGTGTCGTCGTGAAGCGCAACTATCACTGTAACTCCTAACAAATAACATACAACGTCAACGCTAGAGAATAATCAATGTCTGCCGTAACAGATTCCAGTGGGCTTAAAAGGCAAAATAGCGGTCCAAATATATGAATGGATCACTGAAAATCAGGATGTCTTCGCCAACCGATAGAACCCACCACTCGCACATTGTGCATAAAATCATTCACTAATAACAGAAACCCATCGTACTCTGGCACCACATTAGGTGTTGGTCTGTGGGAAACTGCTTCAATGCTACACCATGTTTCTGTTATTTGGAAAACTCTATAAACTAACATTTTCTCCATTTTCTAATGAAGCCGGTTTAGTCAGACTGCTCTGAACATCACGCAGATGAACATTTCTTACTTATCATTAACCACAGCCTTCTTCGGGGGATGATGACATTGGGAAATTACCGGTTACCTTTTTGCCTTTCTCCCGTCACTGGTTATGGGTGGCATGGAGAGGACCTATCTATTTCGTTGCATCATAATCACCATTTAGCTATTTTCTTGAATCATGTTACGGCTTTTAGCATAAGCCATTCCAATTATCTATGGGAAGCTCTTTACAATTGGGATTTGAAAATTGCATTGACTTAGCCTTGAGCTGAACTGGTGATCTGATGCAATGCAGTCTTTGGGGTGTATATGGGAATACTGTTAGCGATTCGTGTTGCAGGTCCCGAGACACTGGCTCTTGGTTCAAGTTAATGCTGTATGAAAGTCCATACACCATTATGTCACTGATATAACACAGAGATCAAAGGTTTCGCATATGAACTCCCACGAGTGTAACAATTTGTTGCCAGAGCTGGGTATAGTATGTTATACATGGCTGATTATTTACATAACTAAAAGGTTTCTCCACAGAATCATATTTAAGTATATTTATATTTTTAGTTAATATTCCCTTTACCGCTATGTTTGTATTTACAATGACTCATTAATACTATTTCTTAAAATAATTATAGTTTTGTTGTAAAAATAAGCTCCACGGCATCTTTTCGTAGGGAATCGAATATAGAATAGTCACTGAAGACTGTAGACATTGGCAGATAATGATAACGCCTTTATATTCTTATATTACCTGCACCTTCCTGTGCCTTGCGTTATCAAAGAGCAGAGTTGGTAATGTACAGAAGAACTGAAGTCATTGCCACACCAAGGCACTCTAACAACTTTACTGACGTGTTATGTGTTTTGATATTTTAATCATAATGGCCACAATGAGCCATAATCCAGGTAAAGGACGACTAAGGTTCTCTTTCGACAATTATAGATTACTGGTGATCTGTTATAATCAGGAATATGGTCCAGTCGTCAAGGTGCCGCGATTCGCTGTGCAGAGTTGCGTCCCTTGGGCACTCCAGAAAACTATGATTGTGGGTTCGAATCCCGGTTCGCCCCGATTATGTTTCTAGGTTTGTCAGCACCATACCCGTGCTCGTTGGTTTCACCGAAGTGGTAAACGTCTGATACCTGCATCACTTCGAGCTTTCCTCCCACATCAAGCTGACACGCCGTGATATAACTGGAATACTGTTAAACGTGGCTTTAAACCAAACTTACTCACTCACTAATCAGGAATAACTACAGAGGATATCATCTATGGCAGTATGACGGCAACTCGGTATTACGTTGACTTCGTACTAAGGTACGAATAACATATTTACTTGCATATGTTTTCTTTTTCAGTATTACCATCCCATAATACACGGACAATAATACCATAGGTATAACTATCCCTAAATGCATGGGCAACAACATAGAGGATATTACCATCCCTAGATACAATATATATAACAATATAAAAGGTATAACCATCCCTAGATTAAATTACATTGACACCTTAGGGGGTATTACCATCCCTAGATTCAATTACAGTGACACCATACGGGGTATTACAATCCCTAGATTCAATTACAATGACACCATAGGGGGTATAACCATGCCTAGATTCAATTACAATGACACCATAGGGGGTATTACCATCCCTAGATTCAATTACGATGACACCATAGGGGGTATTACCATCCCTAGATTCGATTACAATGACACCATAGGGGGTATTACCATCCCTAGATTCAATTACAATGACACCATAGGGGGTATTACCATCCCTTGATTTAATTACAATGACACCATAGGGGGGTATTACTCTCCCTAGATTATAATGTCAAAAACACCATAAAGTTTATTGCTATCACTAGATGCGACGATTGTAAGACTACAGAGGGCATTACAGCCATTAGATATAACGTATATTATTATTGCTAACATTACATTATATATCAAGTTATCACACTCCCTAGGCACAGCGAAGGTAACACAATAAAATGTATCTCGAGTAGATATACACTGCAGAAGGAATGTTTGTCTCCTGTCTCGAGTTAGTGTAGACTCATCTCCTGGACTTTGAATAAAGAATGACCAAAGGCACTTTTTTAAAGTTTTTTTAGTTGGAATGAAATCCTGTTCGCAGCGGGTGTGATACAAATGCGGTCCTAGATTAAAGGAAATATTGGTCTTTTATGGGAATGGATTGGCTAAACACGCCTGCAAGAACTGAGACTGTCATTATGTGCCCGTGTCGTTTTTAGAAGAGAAAACAACGTCATTCCATTACAGAAGAGCCATCTACTCTATAAAAGTACGGAAATGTTCGCGTAACGCTGTTTTGATAATGTCTAGGCCAGTATATCATGGTAGCCTTACGGCACGGATAGATAAACCTGCCCTATTACACAAGTACAATGCAGGCGGCTGTTGAACATTGGCTGTTCCATACATCCATTATCTCACAAGCTATATCGTTACACGCAAGGGACAACATGTTCTTTGGGCAACCCGAATGTAAAGTAAAGTGATGAAACCTGCCATACATGTCAAATGAGGAACTATTTAATGAATGAGTGAATACTTATAAATAGAAGGAAGGAAGCAAAGGTTCGATTTCACAGCCTATGGGGGCGGTCAGGTAGCCTAGTGGTTAAAGCATTCGCTCGTCACGCCGAAGACCCGGGCTCACTCACTCACTCACTCACTCACTCACTCACTCACTCACTCACTCACTCTGAAGCCAAGTCAGCAAAGTGACTCAACACAGTCTAATGTATTGTGGCGCTATGTAAACAGCAAATCCGATGGCGCCGTTGATGTTTCCTTATCACATACATTTTTCTGCTGTTGTGTATTTGTTTCACATTTCAATTTTAAAGGAAAGTGCTCGATTTACGGTGGTCCTTTGTCGTCTCATTGATATATGTATGGCTCAATGATATCTTATGTAAAGTCTGTAAAATAGTCTCTCTCATAAAATGTCGTTACTTAAGTCACTTAAGTCTCTTTTCTCATGGAAATAGATCACCAACCAATGTTGATGTTCTCGTAAAGTTCGTTTGATCTAGCTCGCTGATATGGTTTATTACCTGTTATCGTACCCCGTCCTCGTGAGAAGTTGCTTATGATATCAATCACTGGTTCAGACTCGATTGATTGCAGACCGCCGTGGCATAAGGGGAACATTGTTGACTAGGACGTTATACGGCAAACAAGCAAAACTTATTCCGTGCATACTGGCAGCAAAAATTAATAGTTTAATGCTGAAAAAAACTATTAAAGGAATGTACACGTTAAGAGAAGTGGCCTCATTTATATGTTAGCTTGTTGCATGCTATATTCATGCTATTGTTCATATCAAACAATGGTTAGTGTCAACCTGAAACACGCTCGGAAAGATTACTTATTACCAAGGAAGAACATATTTGTAAGATTACATTAATGATTTCCTCGCATGTGTTATTACGTACAATGTACAAGGCCCAAAATAATTTAGAATTAGGTTCTTAAAAGAGAAGATATTAACGGTAATAACGTTATTAATAAATTTGCTTTGAAAATTAAAATAAGTTAAGTTGTTTTCGACATATGGCTTGTGGTGATTATAGGAACAGTGGGATATGAATCACGTCATGTCCCTACGTATTAACGTATTAAGTCAACGCCTTTGAAATTAGCAAAGTCGTTCCTTTTGAAAATAGGCCTGCCATTGTACTTTGCGGTATTGATCATCTAAATAATTTGGTTCTGTGTTTTTTGGCTTTGGTGGTAAGCAGAGTTTTTATCGAATTGAAAGGGGTCATCTATATGTAGCACTTATCCACCGCTATTATCTACAGTAAAACACAGCCAATAGAGGCTCATTATTTCTTATTAAGAGGTAACGATATCCTTTATCTGTGTAAAAGACGGATATTGTAAGACATCGAATTGAACACCGAGCTGTGTATCTTTAACACGGCATTGTGCTAGCATATTGGTTTTCTATGTTCGCTCATCAAAGCTGTTAAATATATATCCATTAGATTTGTCAACTGAAGAAATTATTATAAAACGTTCAAAGTTCCAGCTGAGATAATATTAATTCCTTAAAAAGAGCAATATCTAAGAAGATGCTCATAAGAAGGAAGCTTGTTAGAAGCTAGTTGGAATAATGCTTGTTAGTGGAAGGAGATGGTAATATGATATATTTTGTTATAGAAATGCTGAAACACTGTCAAAACATCCTGTTACTAATTTAAATGTCAATGTAGTCAATAGTGTTGTCTGTTTAGCTATCAGGAGAACGACAGAACGCCCGTACCCCGGCAGGGTCACATCAGAAAGAGACAGAATAATGTCTCTCCCGTATTTCGAGGGGCTTTTTGAATGGTCGTAAATTCAGATTTATATCAGCACATGTCCGCTGCAACTCCGTTTACAGAAAGCTGTGTGGACATTTCAAACATTATGATTTGCTTTGGCTAGTTTCACAAGCATATTGTGACCTCCACAATCGATATCCACATACGCTTAAGAAATAGCTTATCCTGCAGTCTCAAATTTAAAATGCTTGTGCATTAGCTTTACCCGAGTTATGTTGCTGTACCGACATGCAGTATATGCATATGTTCCATGCAGATGAAACATCTTGTAGCACGGGCGTTTGACCCACACGTGGAGACTTATAATAAGATGTGAATTATGGAAGATACAGCATTAAATATCAGGAGAGAAAAGGCGATCGTAAAACCGGTATTTTGAAATGAACGATTCTTTCCTCCAGATCAAATATATTCTGAAACCATTACATTATAGGTGAGAACAAGATAATGTTACCATATCAGATATGCATAGCTCATATGGCATGTGATGAAAAGCCCACAGTTGTCTGTAGGGCAGAACACACACGACCTTGTATCAGTGTCAACCTGACCCTGTCCTCCATTATGTTAGTTGCTTCTGTCAAGGAGGGTCAGGACGATAGAAATAAGTAGCGACAGAACGACACAACTGGACCATTCACATGACATGTTATCCGCCGGCGTTCAACATATACTGAAACCAAAAGACTGTCGCTCATCACATTA
This sequence comes from Haliotis cracherodii, assembly GCF_022045235.1. Lineage (NCBI taxonomy): Eukaryota > Metazoa > Mollusca > Gastropoda > Lepetellida > Haliotidae > Haliotis > Haliotis cracherodii. The sequence continues at coordinate 53,480,500 of NW_027266343.1, read as the reverse complement.
TCAGCCATCTGTTGTAAGGGACATGGAAATTCCACCATGAAGAAAGGTTACATTGGTTGATACTTGGGCTCTATTAACAAATCGAAATGGACGATTAACGCTATTTTCCCCGAGGTTTTTCATTTATACAGATCGTGTATCTATTTTGCATGGAAACTAAAGTAGGAAAGGAAACCAGTTATAATGTATCATGTTCGTGCAGCCTTAGGTCGTAGCACTAGTGCTCAGTCGGATAAATAGATGATTCATCATGAATGTTTTAATGTAGTAAATATCAACCGAATCTGAGTGAATCGGTATTTGCTGAGGCTTTGTGAGTGCTTAATGTTGAAGAGAAGTATCGTTGGTCGTACACGTGTACTACAGTGATGAAACGCAAAAAAACCCCAAAACTGAATGGTTTTGACAAAGTAAAAGTGATATTCGGTGATATAATTTGTGATCGAACACCACACTGCGTAAAACATTCGGCATCTCAAACGACTAGTTCAGAGCCATAGAATGACTCCTTGGTGAATGCATGTAGACCTCCATTGTTGCATATTAAGCAACCACTCTTGTACAGTTGGTGCCCTGGTTTTATCAAGGACGCATCATGACCTCATGATCTATGAGTTTGTCTCTGCAGCCTGGTAAAAAGTAACAATTATGTTGTTTTAGCACTGGCGTCTTGATCAGTTTGGATTTCATTACAGCTTGATGTATGGCCCCTTTCACATTGTTTGAACTGAGTTTCTTCTTTGTTCCCCAATAGGAATACGACTGCACCTGAGGCATTGCTGTGAATGAAACCGACATTGAGCAGCGTGTACTTGCAATTCAATTTTCATGTGAGTTCCCCCGTTTGTTTGATGGTCTATAAAACATGAAAATATGAATGCCAACAAGTATAATACATGTCGCGATAGACGCTTTGAATCAAGTGCGGCTTGGCATCTGCATCTTCATCACAGTGAGTGAATGCTATTTCAGGCTGCACACCATCTGGCGGTGGCACGAGGTCTTGCGTATAGTGAGTGAGTGCGTGAGTATGGTTTTACGCCGCTTTTAGCAATATTCCAGCAATATCACGGCGGGAGACACCACAAATGGGCTTCACACATTGTACCCATGTCGCGAATCGAACCCGGGTCTTCGGCTTGACGAGCGAACGCTTTAACCACTAGGCTACCCGACCGCCCCTCTTGCGTATAGTGCACAGGTAACACATCAGGTAAAGGTGATTAACGATGGTCGAGGCGTGTATTTGGATGGATGACCACGTTCGGCGGCTTGGCTCTAGAACAATGAATTTCTGGAGCCTTGTCTTGCCCCACTGGCCATTGTCGTCCCAGCAGTGAATGGGTACCCGGTTGGGTGATATGGTAATGTCATTGGTAATGTCAGTATCTATGTTATGTTCCATTCCTTTCCAAACTTACTATCAATCAATTACGTGCTCAATTAATTGTGTTTCATAAATCTGTTTTCTGTATAGATTTGTTCTTTTAGTACTCGTCTTTTAGAAAGCTAAAAACTTCACTTCACTTGTACTTCACTGACGAGAAAGAGGTGACGTGAGGTGAAATGGGGTTTAACGTCGCGTCCAAAATTATTGCACTTATATAGCGACGTGCATGTACGTGTGTGTGTTTGTGTGGCTGCTTGTACTAGTCCGGACTGATGCCGATTTATAGTGCTAGCTCACTGAGATACCATGCCGCAGTTTAAGATGAATATCCCACTCAGACACAGTATACTGACTCCGATCCGACCAGTCCTTTAATGCCGAGCGCCAGACAGGGTAACAACAAGTACCATCTTTTAACGTCTTTTGGTATGACGCCGCCGGGGATCGAACCCCGGACCTTCCGCTCTCTGGGCGGACGCTCTACTACCACTAGACCACGGAGGCGTTCCTGACGAGAAAGAGTCATAACGATCACTTTATATTCTATCAAAATAGTCTCAGACGATAACTTCCGTACTGATTCACAACCGCACTCAAATTCTCATGGAGAGTAATGGGTTGCTGAAAAGTACATTCCTGTCACTCTTACTTTGGCAAAGGGCTTAGGTGCTGTTTAGCAACACGTAGATAGCTTTGATTGCGAATACAAAACAGACCGCCTCCGCGGTCTAGTGGTAGAGCGTCCGCCCGGAGAACGGAAGGTCCGGGGTTTGATCCCCGGCCGCGTCAAACCAAAAGACGTTAAAAGATGGTAGTTGTTGTTACCCTGTCTGGCATTCGGCATAGTGGGGCTAAAACAAGGACTGGTCGGCTCGGAGTCAGTATACTGTGTCTGGTGGGGTATTCATGTTAAACTCAGTGACATGGTATCTCAGTGAGCTAGCACTATAAATCGCCATTAGTCCGGACTAGTACAAGCAGCCACACACATACGTGAATGCATGTCGTTATATAAGTGCAATAATCTTGGAAGTGACGTTAAACCCAATTTCACCTCTCCTCACCTCATGCAGAACAGAATCCACGCAAGTTCGATGAAGGAAAAGGAGTAATATTTAAAAATAGTAAAATACAATGGGCCAAAAAAGTGCAGCAGCAATAACACTTCCCAGAATTAATGGTCGAGCTTTCAAGAATGTTCCGAAAAACGAATGTTGCTGGAAGCTGGCAAGAGTCCGGTGTTTCCAAACAGGTATAATCCAAAGCGCACTTGACAAATAGATAAGAAACACATCAGGTCGAAAAGGGCTCGAATCCCCCTCTCCTCGCTCCTCGTACAGCCAGCCTTCTAGAAAGTATCCCATCCAGAAATGTCTTAATCGATCAAGCCTACCATGTTCATGAATACCACGAGGGCAGATAACTCTACTTCTTGTACACTATAAACCTTTAATGCGAGGGAATAACTTGCCTCGGAATCCGCCAGAACAGATCCCAGTTGGTGTCAAGCAAAGTAGCGGTGAAAAGTTCATGAAGTAAATCAGTGATGACACCAGGTGTTCGTGAAAAAGGTAAGCATGTCCTGACCTACTGGATATTTAACAAAAAAAATGCTTACACTGAATTACTTACACATAACAGTATACACAATAGGTCGACATGATACACGAAACATGAACAACACCAGTATTAGCCTCATACACTTCAATGAAAATAATAAATATTGTTAAGGAAATCAAACCTTCTCCAAAAACTGCAAAAAATGAGCTTGACATATTCATGTATGTCCGAACCAGAGACGGAAAAGATTGCTTCAGTTTTGGAACCCATCTCAGTCAATATTTTTCATCGAGCAAATCTAATAAAGGCGATGATTGAAACATATGCATCTCTTCAACGGTTGCCAATGCTCTATCAAAGGGAGGTCTCATGAGCTACATCGAAATGTGGAACACGTCGATCTGAATCGGAGCATTTTCAGGGGAATGTCAGTGAATGTCCATCTTCCAAAAGCAAGTGAGTTAACTGACAATAAAAGTCCAGTTTCCACCCTTGCCGAACTAGGCTGGTATTATGGAGTTACATTTTGGCTGGACTATCGGGTCTATGCATAGTCCAATCTAAATCGCGCACCGAAAATCGAAATCCGGTTCGAAAACTGTCGTGCAGATTTCAGTCGATTGCAGGATTTGCAAAACATGTTCACCACCAACTCGTTGTCAGCAGATACTTTCCAAATCTTCTCATGTTTTTAATCAAGGTGCCCACGTGATTTGATGCATTTCGCGATGCAAGACCCGTTTTATCACAATAAAGATCTTGATTATCGATCAGATCGTCCTGACCGGGCGCAACCATTTTGTGTGAAGCAAACGGAAGTTATCTGAGAGGTGGAATCTGATTGGTCCTTAGGAGAGGCTTAGAAGGGACATAACTGGTAATAGCCCCTGGTGGCGCTACGACCGAGTCCAGTAATTCCAGCCTAGTTCGGCAAGGGTGGAAACTGGACTTTTAAAGTCCGTTAATTCTCTTGCCTCGGGAAGATGGTGAATGTCCGATTTAACTGACAAAAACACTCGACTATAAATGCATCCATAAACTTGGGGCAATGGACTACATTATCAATACATACTGTATATTTGGATACAGCAGTATCAAAGTTAATTCTTATGTTCCGATTGGACCAAATAACAGGCACGCATATTTATTTTATAGAAAACAACAACCAAGAATGAATGATAATCATTTGATCCTGAGTTAGATTTGAAGTTTCAATGATTGTGTGATCTGTAATCTGAAATGGCGCCAAGGCCGGGGGCCCATCACAACAACATCATCAACATAAAGAAAACTTAAGCAGCGCTAAACTCACGTCATTCACTCGCTCTTTGCTTCCTGGTTGTGGTCGTTCATAATAACTTTAGTTTTTGTTTATTAATGAACTTCAGTGACAATAACACTTAATTCCACTTGGTGCAAATACAACAACCAGTTGCTTCGGACATAATTGCACTATATCACTTCAAATCACATTCATATACACCTCTTGTCCTATTTCTCAAACTTGTGCTTAGTGTATGCCTGATGTAATTCAAATACATCATTTACACGTATAAGAGGCGTCATTCGCCAAAATCTAAATACAACAGGGTTATATATGTCTTAATGAAATTGTAATTTAGTGACATGATAAATCGCTTGTCTCTTCGTCGAGCCTCGGCCATCCATCAGCAGTATACCACCATCTTATCCCCCGTGACACCAAGCGTATGCTGTGCATATGGACATGTAACAGAATACATGGGTGGCTGGATCGCAATGTCTGCCTGTTTGACAGATGAGGAGTTCATAAATGTTTAACATCTGTGAGCGATGATGGAGCTTGTTTGACAGTGACTACAGCAGACATGAATATACATCCGTTTGAGTGTGTGTGTCATTGCAACAGAAGGACACAGACGGACACCTCGTTGAATGTGGTGTCTGCAATAACAGGTATCGAACCAAGTGGTGTCAGCTGACAGACACGTCCTTACGCTATTCCTTCCTTCAATATTCGGGGCGGTCGGGTAGCCTTGTGGTTAAAGCGTTCGCTCGTCACGCCGAAGACCCGGGTTCGATTCCCGACATGGGCACAATGTGTGAAGCCCATTTGTGGTGTCCCCCGCCGTGATATTGCTGGAATATTGCTAAAAGCGGCGTAAAACCATACTCACTCACTCACTTTCAGTGTTCGGATTAAACCAACTCCTCTCAGTGACAGAATTGTCGGATAATGATACAAGGGCATTTGAGATATTGACTTAAATAGAAACCTTGTGATACTGAAATGTATGTATCAATACATGGAGTTAACGATTTGATGGTTTGAGTATCGTACAGTAGTTTGCAATGTTCCCAGCTTGGAAATAGTGCATATTTTCCACACTTCCAGATATTGATACCATTGATTCGTTACGATATTGGTATTTGAAATACAGTAGTAGTATTAAAAACTGTATCTAACAGGGACGAGTGTAGTAATGCATATTTTACTCAGTTAAACTTTGCATATTATATAAATTCAACGTTGAAAAATGGTTGGTATAAGAAAAGCGTTTAAATAAAACATTCGTAGCTGATGATTTGACCATAGACTGTTCTCTCAACTTGCAGCCAATCGATAAAGTGCGCAGTTTACTCCGAGATTGATTATAAGTTGCAGAGTTTCAAAACATGTTCATAATAGCCTAACCACAAATGCATCATCGTTTTAAACATCTAAAGTCAACGGAGAAATATAGCATCATATAGTACATGCAGCCACACATTATATAAATACGCTAAATAAGCACAATGATCTTGCACGCGACGTTCAAACCCGTTTCACCACACAAAAATCAAAGTCCCAAGTAAAGGAAGAATGTGAGATGATTTTCCTACTTTATACTTGTCTGTAACTGATGCGCTGAACCTTTATAATGCTATGGTGATTGTGCTACTACAATATAGGGCTGTCGGGATTAACTTATACACTAGGAGTATAGTAGACGTTGCAGAGTACAGTTGCACGGTGTCACCGACATCCAAATTCGAATTACCATCTGATGCCAAAAATAGCCCCGTCTGCAAGTAATGTTATTGCTCAATGTGTAATACAGACGTGCGTTTATCAAACACTTATATCTCCAACTGGTGAGTAATAGGATCTACACTTGTTGCAGTGGGCGAAGTAGGGTAAGTGATAATTTTAGTCCCTTGGAAACGTTACAGAATATTTGGAATTATTAGCATGGGATTTTCCGACATGTTCGGATGGCTGACAACTATTTTTCTGACCTCTGGCATGAACAACCTCACACGATGGCTATTTATTAACGAAGAAACAGGTTCGTGACCCAAGATAACCAATAACATTTCCAAGGGACAAATACTTATTCATGTTCAATGCAAAATCCTTTTCGACACATTCTACCTTGTTCTCTGTATGTATTCCATTCATTAATTTATCATAACGATCCAGCAGCTCCAGCCTTTGGTGTAACAACTTCTGATATACAATCGAGTATGCTCTTTCTACCAAGATTTCAAAGAGCGTCATACGACTCTTACTCAGAAGTTGTTTGATCAAGGTTACAACATTCAAGGCCTCAGTAAAGCTTTCGAAAAGTTTCATGGTGGACATTTCCATATTTGACGCAACAGTGACAAAAATGATGTCAGATGTAATTCCTTATTTTGACTTGTACCACATGTTTCCCAGCTATTTCAGGTGAACAATTAACTTGCCGTTGCATATGTTTGTGACGGATGCCACCGCTGGGGCAGGATGCACTCACCTTTTCGCGAACACCTGGTATAATCACTATTTAATAGTGATTCATAAACACATGTTGATGACTCTGCATTATGCAGAGATTTCTCTTGAGTGTGGGAATGGTTTTGTCGCTTTTATTTATTGACATCGACAAAGTCTAGTTCTAATTTATCTGAAAACATCCGAAATCTCCACAACGACTTCTGATGGTTTTGTTCATTACAAAAATTATGCCGATCCTGTGGGCAAGAATGGCCCCATATCATATTTGTTCCTTCGTGAAAAGTTTCATTTCAAAGGGTTCAATTAAAACATCATAAGATCTCATAATATACTATTTCGCGTTTTGTATGGCACTGTGCCTTTGGAAAGTATCATGTTCAGAGATGAATCGACTATTTGGCATTCATAATAATGCCTTGAGCACAGAAATGAATTGGGTGGAGGACAATAGTATCACAAGACGAGGAAGGATCTATGTGTTCTTAAGCCACTAACAGAACAATACAATAAAATATGAAATTTAAAAATAATGTCATTCAATGACTGTGCAATGAGAGTTCCACAAATAACGGTTGTATTTTTACACGACTTCGGTAATGTCTAATTCAGTATAGAAGTACTGGAACTTTCTATAACGACAGCTAAGGTACAAAATGAGACATCAGGTACAACTTCATACATATTTTATTGATCATAACGTATAGATCTGGACATAGCATGTGACACAAAAAGAAACATGAAACATTATACAGCCCGAAGCGTCATTATATTTGACAACATGATAGTTCGCCATTGCTTTCTCTGCTTGATAAAATGTCGACTGCATTTTTGGAGGCCATGGATATTATTAAAAATGACACAACCGGACATAAAAGACAATATGTTCCGTTCTATCATCTATGATTTTTATTTAGATGTCTGTCATACCTTGCTATTTAAGGCATGTTCCGCAAATTAAGTGCAGGCGCAGACAGAGATATGAGTTACAATATCGGGGGCCATAGCAGAAGGATGCCAAATTGCTCCGAATTAGAACGTAAGGAAGGATGATTATGATGACAGCTCCTAATTATCCTGTCAGGAGTGGTGTAAAATCCTGATAAAGTGATGTGGAATGTGAATTGGCGGCGACTTGTTCGCTGCGGCTGGACCAAATGGACGATCGATGAATCTCTAAATGCTGTATTTGTTTTATGAGTGTTCAGTCTATCGCGCCATCGTTATCCAATCCTCCCTGGTCGTACATCAGTAGAGTCACGGCTGAAGCTGACAGGGGTGAATAGTGTGCTGCCAAGCAGGACCCAGCCATTGTCTTGTGCTGTAGAATATCTCCCAATCCGGACCATCATCAAATGGCGGGACTTGGGACCCGGGCAATAAAAAACAACATCAGCAACTTGGAAACATCTGCCGCAGGGTGATAAAACACGTCTATCTTTGGCTGCGGTAAGTTTAGCATCCTAGAAGAGCAACTAGGATCTTTGATGTGAACTTAATTGACAGTAAGTAGTGACAGAAGAATCATCAAGTTGATACGAGTAAAGAGAGTTCTTTAAATTGAGGTTCATATAGTTAGTCTGGGAGCCGGGATGGATCGATTTTAATTCAGCTGTTGCTTCAACATATTGATTCCAGTTTTGATGCTGGAGGCGACTTTCTCCGCCTGCCGTTGACCTACTGATTTCTCAAGGGAAGGTTTCCAGAGAACAGTTAATTTAAATCTATGAGTTGTCTGTCTCAGAAATAATCACGCAGTTATTTATATGGTAACAGGTTAGGATGCATGTTAGAGAAAGATAACAGTTTAACTTCCGTGTGAGAACCAATAAGTTGGGCTGGTGGATGAAGACTACTCTGGCCACGGCACCCAAGGCACTTAAATCTACATACAGCTACATTCCAAGTTCCTTTGGAGTATTTTTAGAACGCAATTAAAAGTAGAGCCAGATCGGTTCAGCTTCCATGTCTATTTCGATTCCAAAGTTTTCCGTAGAGGTGTGAAGTTGATCTGGTTACAACTCAAATAACTGACGGGAAATGGTTTTTGAAGCCGAACACGCCCCAAAAGAAGATTCTAAGGGCCCGGCATTGTAATTACTTTCTCTTTATGTGAACCAAATATATTTAAATCACTAAAAAGGAGCTTAAGAAACTACGTGTTAGCAATGTACCATTCATCAACACGAAAACATTGTTCTACTCAAAAACAGTCAAAGAGCACCTTATTCTTTCATATTACTACAGGGGCGGTCGGGTAGCCTAGTGGTTAAAGCGTTCGCCCGTCACGCCGAAGACCCGGGTTCGATTCCCGACACGGGTACAGTGTGTAAAGCACATTTGCGGTGTCTCCCGCCGTGATATTGCTGGAATATTGCTAAAAGCGGCGTAAAACCATACTCACTCACTCACTATACGCAAGACCTAGTGCCACCGCCAGATGGTGTGCGGCCTGAAATAACATTCACTCACTGTGATGAAGATGCAGATGCCAAGCCGCACTTGATCCAAAGCGTCTATCGAGACAGGTGAGTACAATGGGTAAAATGTGTGAAGCCCATTTCTGGTGTCCCCCGCCGTGATATTGCTGGAATATTGCTAATAGCGGTGTAAAATTAAACTCACTCACTCACTCACTCACTCACTCACTCACTCAAGTTCTGTAATGGCATAAGCTACAGTAATAAGAATGAATGGGGTGTTCTTTAACCCCTTTTGAGTAGTATACATAGTATACATCAAGTTAAAACTTAACGTATAATCAATAATGTTATCGGTCTGGTTTCAGGTGGAGATCACGAAGCTCCAAGTGGTCTGTGTTGTGTCCCTTAGTTGTGCCAGTATTCACTGCGAATAGAAGATTCGACAAACGTGATAAAAGTTTGCGATTTGGGAACTTTGTATTTTCTTACCTCACTCATCTCGTGTGTTGTTCACAGCGTCGTTGACTTTCTCTCCCTCACTGATTCCCGACTCACACGTGTACTTCACACACATTGTTCTTCACTCCATGATCGTTGTCAATTATTACTGTAATATAGAAGAGTGAGTGACCGAGTTGGGTTTTACTCTGCTTTTAACAATATTCCAGTTATATCATATTAATGTCGGAGGAAAGCCCAAAGTGATGCAGGTCTCCGACGTTTACCATTTCGGTTAAACCGACTAGCACGGGTATGGTGCCGACAAACCTTGAAACATAATCGGGGCGAACCGGAATTCGAACCCACAATCATAGGTTTCTGGCGTGCCCAAGGGACGCAACTCATCACGGTGAATCGCGGCGCCTTAGACGACTGGGCCACCCGTGCCGAATAATATAGAAGAACATTGTTACGTTTGATACTGACATGGAAACCAGAAAACGTTCTAAATAGTTATTAAACGCTTTTTCTTCAATTCAAATGCAACGAACGCATTGGAAATATCCTTCTGGGTAATTATTTGCTACCATAGCCATATTGTAATGGGATAGTTATTTTGCTTCGTTGCCTCCACAATCACATTTAGCGCCATATGCTGAGAAAAAAATAAATCATCGACCCTAATCACTTCACACGACTTGCTGCCATTTAATCCCTCTAGTGTGAAATCAGTATCCAAATCCAAGGTATTTCAATATTTTTTGGCATTAGAATTACAGAGAGATGCAAGATACGAATCGTTAAATTTAAATTGGACAGCTTTTTCGTTCTGTAATGAGTATCACCATTTCAGGGTATTGTTCTTGAGCCACTAACAGAGCAAACAATAAAATAGAATATGAAATTTGAAAATGACGTCATTCAATGACTGCAATGAGAGTTCCACAAATAACGGTTGCATTTTTACTTGACTTCCGTAATGTATAATTCAGTATAGAAGTACTGGAACTTTCTATGACGACAGCTAAGGTACAACATTATGATTATTTCCATTTCGAGTAGTGATATGTATTTGTACATTTACCTTGTCCATAGAGCCAATGCCATAGACCTTTAACATGAGTGAGTGAGTGAGTATGGTTTTACGCCGCTTTTAGCAATATTCCAGCAATATCACGGCGACCATTAACATGGATGGAACATTTCGAAATATATATTCTCGAACACGCTTGTCTCGAAGTGTGCTGTCTCACTCGACAAGGTGACCCAAATCTCCAAACTACATAAAAAATGTATCTCTCCAATTCGAATCACACATATAAATAAGTAAACGAGCTACGAGATGTAGCACTGATTTGAATACTACTAATAATAAATAAAGCGACAAAACTCTTTCAGTATTCAATAGAAATATCTGCATAAAGCAGAGTCGATTGTACAATTCCGACTACATCATGAGCATGTGTTTATGAATAACTATCAATTAGTAATGATTATAGGTGTTTGCGAAAAGCTGAGCGTGTCATAAACACATGCAAAGGGAAGTCAATTGCTCACCTAAAAACATGGGAACATATGGCACAAGACAAAATAGGGAATTGCATCGGACATCATTTTTGTCACTGATGCGTCAGATTTGGAACCATGGTTCGTGTACATCACCTGATTAAGCTTAAGGTGGAAGGGAAATTAAACGAAAGTCTCACACGGTAATCACTTAACGGGCGCAGTTGTTGCGACTGAGACCTCCTGACCATGTACACATGTACAGAATGGCATACAACCTCTCACTATGTTCAACGATGCTTTATGGTTAAGGTGAGGTGTTGTAAAATGGGGTGTAAGGTCGCGTTCAAGATGATTGCACTTCTATAGCTACACATGTACGTGCATGCACGTGAGTGTGTGACTATATAAAAAACCGGATTTTGTGTTGAGACACCGAGCCGACCTGTCCTTGTTTCATCACCGAACGTAAGGCAAGGTAACAAAAAGTACAATATTTTAACGTCTTTTGGTATGACGCAGCAAGTAGGGCGTCAAACCATCGACCCTCAGACACTTTATCCACTAGACCTCGCAACGATGGTTAAGCATTGGCAACCGTTATCACAAGCATGCATATGAAGGAAAGGTTGGGGCTAATCCCATAACGGTAATGGTCATAGTTTGAGGACGGACCACATTTATTTCAGTGACATGTTCAACAACCACGGGTAGTTAAAGGGGAACGCTTTATCATTGTGCACCTTTAAGAAGAACTCACTTACACCAAAGCCCCTTCAGCCAATTCATTACATTTTGTTGCAAAATCAGAAAACAGTATTTATGCGATCTCCTTACATTTTTTGTCTCAAATACCAGCAGCAACCGCAGAAACAGTTGGAAATTAAATTGCCTAAACGCATCCGTCTCATATCTAGCCTAAATCTGCTTTAGTACCACTCAGACCTGGCTTCGCCTAATAAAGCAAAGAACGTTCACAGATTCACCAGGATTTATTTTCTTTGCCCTTTTAAATTGCACTACAAGTTCGTTTGGAGTGCTAATTGAGAGGCTGAGGAAATCGACTTGAGCCTCGCCTACTAATACATGCAAACGTACTTTGCCGCGAAGCTCTCTGCTGCTTGGAAGGAGGTGTTACTTACAAACTCGGAAGGCAGCTTACCTCCGGAACTGGAGCATACAATCTGGAAGATGTCTTACAACGAGGAGCATGGATTAGGCTCACGCCCAAAAGAGGCAAATAAAAGCGACAATACAATCTCCTTTGCCATGAAATATCTCCATTGTACGATTCCGAGTATATCATGAGCACATGGATATGAATAACTATCCAATAGTGGTCATACCAGGAGTTCGCGAAACGTTGACACCCGTCATTAACACATGCACAGGCAAGTCAATTTTGTACCTAACAAAACGACAGGAACATATGGTACAAGAAAGGGTTCACTTGTGCACACATACTTGTACTCATACTGAAATAAATTCCGATATATACTAAGCTCTATACGGACTGAAATGATGCATGCATATTAATTTCATTCATTTAGTTCTAGCAGTAATAGGTACACAGTTGTCGTTTTATAAATATTAAACTTGTGTCACTGTCAACACCTTGACTACCATAATTCCCATCATCACCGCAGTTCTCGCCACGACAACTGTCTCATACCATATTACCCACTAGCATCACCATCACCAGAACCACGACTAAAGCTGCCTTAATCATCACTATGGTTACCTCCAGGAATACCCTCATTCCCCACTAGGATCATACTGCAATAGTTCCACCTCTCATCATCAAGACCCCCTCCGTGGTCTAGTGGTAGAGCGTCCGCCCGGAGAGCGGAAGGTCCGGGGTTCAATCCCCGGCAGCGTCATACCTAAAGTTGGTACTTGTTGTTACTCTGTCTGGCCCTCGGCATTACGGGACTAAAACAAGGACTGGTTGGCTCGGAGTAAGTGTACTGTGTCTAAGTAGGGTATTCATGTTATAGTGGTATCTCAGTGAGCTAGCACTGTAAATCGGCATCAGTCCGGGCCAGTACAATCAGCCACACACACACACGTGCATGCATGACGCAGTAATCTTGTACGCTCAGTTAAACCCAATTTCACCTCACCTCACCTCATCAACACCACTTTCATCCTCACCACCATCAATTCCATTATCATCCTGAACTTGACAAGGCAGAGATGGAGATGTCATTTGAAAACACGAGGATATCTCTGGGATCCTAATCAAAGAACCTAGTAGTGTTTTTGGACAAATATCTGAAGATGTCAGACAAAACGGCATGCTTCGAACAACTGAGGGACTTTCTCACTCAAGATGCTGTAGTGAAGCTTGTAATTGACCTTGTCATGTCCAGACTAGACTACTGTAATCGCCCGCTCACTAACCAATCAACCAAGATCAGATCCAGCGACTACATATAATCCAAAACGTTGCCGTCCGAATTGTTTCCAGAACTAAAAGATTCGATAATATCAAGTCAGCACTGAAACAACTCCGATGGCTGCCAAGCTCTGCTCTAATGGACCACAAGGTACTCACAAGTACTACAACTACAAACAATCACGAGAGCTTAGACCTCAAGAAAGGATACTTATATCTGTAAGGCATAATGATTTAAAATCCTTTACTTCTGGAAATGTGATCCTTTCAATATGCAGCAGCCATCAAATTGAATGAGTTGCCTCGCGACATCAAATCTTCGCAAAATCTGTCAATGTTCAAGAAGAAAACAAAACATTTACTTTTCAACAACTCATTTCCTAAATGATCCCCACTGTCCTTCCTATCATTACTAGCATCCAATAAGCCCCGAGCACACATCAGTATGTTGCGCTATACAGCTACCAACATCGAACTTGCATTGAGCTTATGTTGAGTTCCTCACGGTGGTAAATTCTAGCTTCAATATTACTGAAGACTGAAAGTGGCGTAAAAACACCACAGTTCAGCGCACTGAAACATCGTTCGAGTCACAACAGAGGCTCACGAAGAATTGAATACTCGATAATCCATAGTGTTCATATAGGCTGCCACAACAGCTTCCACAATTACTGTACTGTTACGACCGTTGCTATTTCATAACACTAGACTCTGATAGCACCTTCTACTAACCAGATTACCGATAAGTGTTAGCTTAAATCGATATTTTACAGAATAGATTTTGTTGCTGTAATGTGTGAGACCCACAAGCTGACACATTAATTCCTCATTAAATCGGTATGAATTACTCACACGATTATCCGTGGGTGGCAGAGCGATATTGATAAAACGTTCAATTTAATAAAAAGGATCCAAACTTCATTGACTAATGTTGTTTCAGATGTGCAAGAGGAAACACTAAAGAAAACATGTTTGTGATTATGACCTGACGTAATTTGAAACGAAGCAAAATATCGCCAGCAAACAATGTTAACAAACAAACTATCAATTTGGACAATCTAATCAGACATTTGTTAAGCCTGGAGATAAAACAGCTGATATCAAATACCCACCGAGATGGTCACATTTCCAGTAATCGTGATTCAATTTATTTTTCTTGTTGACACTGATCGGACTAAGCTCAAATAAACTGCCGATGACCCTATGGGAACCAAAAATGTTATCTTCAAGGGCAGTACTCAGATGTCATTCGAAAAATAATTCGATCTGGAAATAGCCGAAGAAATCTTGCTCCAGAAAACTATCTGACTGGTTTTCACAAATCCCACGAGGCCATCCTCGAAGATGTTTGTCAGTGACAAATATGATATCAGATGTAATTCCCTATTTTAACTTGTGCCATAGGTTCCCAGTTTTTTTTCAGATGAACAATTGACTTGCCTTTGCATGAGTTTGTGACGGATGCCAACGGCTGGGCAGGATACGCTCACCTTTTTGCGAACACCTGGTATCATTATTATTTGATAATGATTCATAAATACATGCTCATGATTTAGTCGGAATTGTACAATCGACTTTACTTTATGCAGAGATTTCTATTGGATATTGAAAGGGTTTTGTCGCTTTATTTACCTTCGTAACAATTAATATCCAAACATTTCATTGCAACATATATCATTTGAAGCATTCCAAAAGAATTACAGTATTTATTATAGCTTACATAATTTAAAATAAATATAAAGCAAATAGGATATCAAAATGTAAATTGTTTGATAGGCATTACTTAGAAGTTGACGGATGACAAGATAGACACAATTTTTATGGATAACAACTTAGACAAGATAGACACAAGACTTGCTTGACAACGGTATAAGGATCTATACCGAAACGTCGCCTTTTACAGTATTAAAGAAGTTGTTATCCATAAAAATTGTGCCTATCTTGTATCAAAATCTAATTGGTATTTATGATGAAGGGTCTGCATATCTGGATGCTCTCTTTCATCTTGTACACTGTGATCAGTCATGACAAGCAGCTACTGCTACAAAGTATTCTTACCAGCATCTTTGAGTTTTGGAAGTTTTAATGGACACATTCAGTTTAAACTTCAAAATAGGATAGTTGTATGCCTTTTTGTCCAGGACAGATACCTAGAATTCCAGCCAGTGAAGATCCGGGCAGGAATAGGTCTTCAGCCACCCATGCTTGCCGTAAACGGCGACTATGTTTGTCGTTAGAGGCGACTAACGGGATCTTGCGGTCAGGCTCGCTGACTTGTTTGGTGTCATCACATCCCAATTACGTGGATCGATGCTCATGATGTCAATCCCTGGATTGTCTGGTCCAGACTCGATTATTTACAGACCGTCCCCATATAGCTTCTATATTGCCGAGTGCGGTGTTAAGCAACAAACAAACAACAAAACAACCTAGCATTCCATGCCTGTCGATACTGTGTTGTCACAGTGTGGGACCTGACTGATTGTGTGTCATCGTACTCGGATATGTGAACCGTTGTTCGTGTAGTCCACCCATTGGTTTACCTCGCCCAGGACCCGTGAAGATCCGGGGGCGACTCTTCTTGTCGTAAGAGGCGACTAACGGGATCGGGTGGTCAGGCTCATTGACTCGCTTGATGCATGGATCGATGATCATGATGTCAATATCTGGATTGTCTGATCCAGACTCGATTATTTTACAGACCGCCATAAAAAAGCTGGAATATTGCTGAGTGCGGCGTTAAACAAAACAAACAAACAAAACAAACCTCGCCTAGATATTTTGTTAACTACCTTGATATATACGGTATTTTGCTGACTGCTCGCAACACAAACATTATCTCACTCATTTTTTTCATGAACCACGTAACCGAAATTACACCTGGGAAAACTTCATATTCGAACATGTTTTTGTCATATTATTGGACGTATACGTTGATTAGGCGGTCACTGAGTCTGGTCAGGAATTTCCTGAGATAACGGAAGAAACGTTTTGACGTCACCATCTTCTCCCATTACATAACGGTTGCTTCTTAAAGAGGTCGCCGTCTACCCCAGATGAGGCCGATCCAGCATCTACAAGTTCGCCTATTCCCACAAGCCCGATTTTGATTGGATTACGTCTACAGTTACCAAAGGTCGTGACCTTCAAGGTCAAGGTTCCATTCAGTCCAATGACATTCATCGGCGCCATTTGTATTTGTCTGCGCTCGAAGCGGAGCAACCGGTTTCTTGCACACCCTCATTCATCGTGAACTAATTTTTGGACGTGAAATTGATTAGAAACAGGCATTCCTTGACTTTGATTACATCGTGGATGAGACATCTGATTGGGTGGCAGAAGTGAGAGCTCCATGTCTGTATAGTGTGTCTTTTAATGCCTTGGAAATATTGATATAATGATCCTTGGCATTACCTTCAGCCTCAGCGTCTGCAAGCGGAATAGTACTTGGACTTTGTTCAGATACATGATAGGGGATGTCCGATGCAATTCACATTGTTGTGACTAACGCCTTGTTGAGTTTAGAGCTTACACTCAGACCTGTTTAAAGGTGATTGAGCCAACACCGTAAAATGCATAATATTACAAAGAAACCAGCATGGACCTTCTCCACTAAATTAGTGAGTGAGTGAGTGAGTTGGGTTTAATGCCACTTTGAACTGCGTGTCAGTGATGAAAACGATGCAGGTCGTAGACGTTAACAACTTTATTGAGTGAGCTGATACTTAACATCGCATCGGCATTATTTCATCCATGTGGCGATTACAACTTCAGTGACTGATATTGTGATCAACAATCCACGCCATCGGAGTATGATGACACACAATCATCTAAGGTCAGATGCTTTATGTTACTTTGCTGACAATACAATCACCATCAAATTGAGCATGAAATCTGATACAAGTCAGTGAGCGAGTTTGTTTTAACGCCGCTTTGAACAGTAGTCCAGTTATATAACGATGGGTCAGCTAAAAGTGGGAGGAAAGCCCGAAGTGATGCATGTCTCAGACGCTGACCACTTTGGTGAAACCCACAAGCATAGCAATATCCCGGCCATATCACGGCGGGGGACACCAAAATGGGCTTCACCCATTGTACCCTTGTCGGGAATCGAACCTAGGTTTTCGGCGTGAACCGAAAGAATGCAAACTTTCTAAGACACATACTTCTACAAAATTAGGAGGGAGTATATTTGATGTTATAAAAGTGTGATGAAACACTTTTCTGTTCAAGCATGGCTAACAGTCTGTTCCAACTTTAGCCTGAACAACAAATTTAAAATATTTTTTTTTCAGTGATCGCGAGGTTGTGAAGAAACGTAGTACAAACGTCGATGAGTGAGTGAGTGAGTTGGGTTTAACGCTGATTTTTAACATTATTCCAGTTATTTCACCGCGTGTCTGCTTAATGTGGGAGGAAAGCCCGAAGTGATGCAGGTCTCAGACGTTTACTACTTAGGTGAAACCCACGAGAACGGGTATGGAGCTGACAAACCTAGAAACATAATCGGGGCGAACCGGGATTCGAACCCACAATCTGGCGTGCCCAAGGGACGCATCTCTGCACAGCGAATTGCGGCGCCTTAGACGACTGGTAATCAAATGAGTTTCAGGTGACGGTTAATTCATCAAAACTACACAATGTTTGGATACGACTGATAATGTTTATTCATAGTTGGGCGCAAAATACCACCTTTCAATCTGAATCATATTTTCACCATTCATCCAATGATACCCCATGAGTTGCATATGTAAGAACATTTTAGGGTAATTTGTTTTTTGTATTGTGCAAAAATCTGTCAAAAAGAGTCGTCCCATCACTTCCAGCGAACGAAAGCCCTAAGGGAACGAACGTACAAAATAACCATTACTGACAACACAAACTGGTACACATGCATATGTTGCAAGTGTATCTACATATGAACACACAGTGCCATTTGGAAAATATTTGGGATAACACTTTCTTCTTCTTCAATTTTGGGGGCACGGGTGGCCCAGTCGTCCAAGGCACCCCGATTCGCTGTGCAGAGTTGCTTCCCTTGGGCACGCCAGAAACCTATGATTGTGGGTTCGAATCCCGGATAGACCCGATTATGTTTGTTGTGCTCATGGGTTTTACCGAAGTGGTAAACGTCTGAGAGCCGTATCACTTGGGGCTTCCTCCCACATTAAGCTGACACGCCGCGATATAACTGGAATATTGTTAAAAGCGGCGTTAAACCCAACTCACTCACTCTTCTTCAATTTATACTCGTCAGAGGGGTACACAACGTACGTGATCTAGACTACCTGTTGTCGGGCGTACATTTTTGTAAAAGACTCGGTGGCTGAGTGGGTTAGATCGCTGACTTTGTGTGCTGGCAATTACGTTCCTCACTCTGGCAGTGTCGGTTCGAATACCGAACGGTACTACGAGATTCTGTACTTTACAAAGAAAGTGTTATTTGTTATGTATGTACATACTATGCCGTTATTTATTATGGTTTACATTAACAGCAAACTTTATTTTGGGTCGAGACGATGTGAACATTCCTGAGACATTCTGCTGGTTGGT
Organism: Haliotis cracherodii; assembly: GCF_022045235.1. Lineage (NCBI taxonomy): Eukaryota > Metazoa > Mollusca > Gastropoda > Lepetellida > Haliotidae > Haliotis > Haliotis cracherodii. The sequence continues at coordinate 53,461,493 of NW_027266343.1, read as the reverse complement.
TCATTCCTGCAACTTTCTTCATCGAAGTTGCGAGCCGATCGTTTCGCCCCAGACGCATCTTAGTCAGACGCATGATTAAAGTGCAAATGAGTGTAATAAGAACGGAGCATTGTAAACCGGTAGAATAGCTAAAACTACTTATTGCCATTGCCATTTATACAAAGTTACATGTTTCTTAAACTTGTCTTTCCTCTGAAAATAATTTGTGAAATTAGATTAATGTTCAGTCAATAAACATCACAAACAACAACCGAGTATCTACTTTGAGAATCGAAAACACTGTTTGTAATCAGGGAAACCTTCAACATGTTCCATTTGTGAAGCCCATTTCTGATGTCCCCACTGTGATATATGGTATATTGCTAAATCGACGTAAACCCAACTCACTTACACGCGAAAATGTTCCAACTCAGTCAAGCAATCCACGAAATCTGGAGAAGCGAGCCCAACATTATCTTGATTTCGACAAGTGAATCGACCTAAGTGCATTTCCCAACATTCCCATTTGAAAAGCGTTGGCCACAAATATCGAACTTTCTTTGCTTTGTGATTTTGGAGACGAATAATGTAAGAAATGTTATTTTTTTTATCTAATCGCTTTAAAACAATATTGAGATTATTTTTTTAAAATCAAACACCTCATTGGTTGTCTATTTACAAGATTTTAAATGAGCAAGAGACCCCACTTTAAGATGGACAATAACGTATCTTTTGTAACACCATAATTGCTAATTTGATGTAGCCCGTGTTCCGATGACATTGAATAATGTGTATGGTCGTGACTGCCACTTTAGTGTACTGTACCTATCATCGGTGGTTAATTCTCATTTGTCAATGTCAGAATTAGGGACATCCCCTGTCTTCTTTCACGCCTCTGAGAGCGAACGCTGTACTCATGGTTCTATTGCTTAGCGGCATGTTGTGCTGCATTAAGCAGTTTCAGTTCAGTAATGGTAAACCACCATAGTTTGCCTTTGACATTTTCTACACTGGCAGGAGTGGTTTGAATTATGACATGTGGATTTTGTATGTGTCATGTAAAGTTCAATAACAGCAGGTACATGTTGCTGTGTACTTGTTCTTGGGATGTTTTATGGTGTATTATTTTGGTCATTTTAGAGTGAGTATGGTTTTACGCCGCTTTTAGCAATATTCCAGCAATATCACCAGAAATGGGCTTCACATATGTCGCGAATCGAACCCGGGTCTTCAGCGTGACGAGCGAACGCTTTAATCACTAGGCTGGCGCTGGCCCCTGGCCATTTTAGATGTTTCCATCACAGACCGACCTGTTTTGTATTCATACATACAATTTTCATCACTATTTTTGCCCTTTACGCTCTTGTGGTATCTGTTTCAATCGATGTTAGAGGCTGGTTCTTCTGTGGCGTTGACGTATGGACTTTGCGTGTGTTTATTCTTGGAAATTAAAAGGTGAAACACAAAGACACACACGTACACGCACACGTAAACGTGCACGCACACACATACACATGTACAAGTAATTGCACGTGACTTTAAGTGCAATAATCTGGAACTAGACGTTAAACCCCATTTCACCTAATCTCTTTGCGACAAAGTATCGTCATACACTCAAGAATATTGCTAAAAGAGCCGTAAAACCATACTCACTCCAATGCAAGAACGTATATGTCACCAAAATACGTCCTATCATCCTGTACGTGCACGCTGTAGCGCCACACACATGCGTAGGATGTCTTTCCTGATTTTGACTCTTTCAAGGCAGGGCGATTAATCCCTGCTGACCATTATTTCTGTCAATCTTATTGATTCTGCTATCATACAGTTGTAATTTACTTGATTTCACTCAGTATTTGTGTATGAACTAGCGATGCTGCGTCTTTAACTCGCCGAGTGTCTGCGGACTATTGGCAAGCTGGAAACTGGCAGAAGTCAGCGTACAGTGGCCAACAAGTTCAATGTTTCATTGTGTGTGATTAGCAGCCTATGGAATAGGTACCACCAAATCCAAAATGTTGACAATCCATCCCGTTCAGGTCGTCCCAGGTCAACGACAAGAGTACAAGATTGATTGATCCTAAACCAGGCTCTACGAAAACGTCGAATCCAATTGCTGCAAATGTTCATCAGGCTGCCGGAGTACGGGTAACGGGTCAGGCGACTTGATGTCGTCTACATGCAGCTCATCTCCATGCGGGGGCACGGGGGGCCCAGTCGTCTAAGGCGCCGCGATTCGCTGTGCAGAGTTGCGTCCCTTGGGCACGCCAGAAACCTATGATTGTCGGTTCGAATCACGTTCGCCCCGATTATGTTTCTAGGTTTGTCAGCACCATACCCGTGCCCGTGGGTTTAACCGAAGTGCTAAAGGTCTGAGACCTGCATTTCTTCGGGTTTTCCTCCCACATTAAGCTGACACGCCGCGATGTAACTGGAATACTGTTAAAAGCGGCGTTAAACCCAACTCACTCATTCATCTCCATTGTCGACGGCCACGTGTTGTGCCGCCCCCTACATATCGTCATATTGCCAACAGACGTCGGCGTATGGGACAACGTTTTGTCTTTCAGGATGACAAAGCCCGTGCTCACCGTGCACGATTCGTCAATGCTCACCTCCAGCAGCACAGCATCTATAGAATGTCCTGGCCAGCAATAAGCCCAGACCTTTCCCTCATTGAACGAGTGATTGGACATGATGGCTGGACTTGGCCAGGCGCCGAACGAGCAGTGAGACAGACTCCCTCAAATCGCTTTTGGGAGACTCATACGCAGTACACCTCGTCGATTGACAAATCGTGGCGGTATTACGCACTACTGGTTAAAAGGCGTCATCTTTGAATTGTCCCATTAAACCCCTATCATCCTTCAAGATCGTTGGCGATCTTGACATCTTCTGTCATACTTCACTACCAGTAGTAATATGTTCCCGGTTCGTTCCTTACCATACAACTATTACGAGAGCTATTAATATCTCTTACATTTTTTAAATTTTTAAGTTATTTCCGAGTGACCCCTGCTTTTGTAAAGAGTATGTTATAAGCACATATTAGAAAAATGTGATCCATATAATTATCAACTCGGCTTTGAAGGTACATCTACCATTGCTGAATCTTACCATCTTCCCGAGGCCACTGACAACATAAGTACAGTTCCACCCTTGCCAAACTTGGCTGGAATTATGGAGCCATAACTTCACTGGACTATCGAGTCTATGCATAGTCCAATCAAAATTGCGTAACGAAATCTACATCTGGTTCGTAAACTGCCGTGTAGATTACGGTCGATGTGCAAAGTATGTGTACCGCCAACTCGGCGTGAACAGATATTTATCACGTTTTTAATCAAGGTGCTCACGTGGTTTGATGCTTGAAGTAAGACCCGTTTTATCACAATGTATATTTTGATTATCGATCAGATGGTCTTGACTGGGCGTCGTCATTTTACTGTAATAAATGTTAGAGATGTGAGAGGCGGAATCTGATTGGTCAATAAGATGTACGTAGAATTGACATAACTCGTTATAGTGGCACTTTGATCGAGCACAGAAATTCCAGCCTAGTTATGTAATCAGTTAACTCCCTCGCGCTGGAGAAGATGGAACCCTACAGCCCTGTGATATTACGGAAGAGAAATCATCTGCAGAGGTTTGATATAACAACCACATGTTTATTTCTTGCAATGGTAAAAACCTACGTCGTTACGATAAACACCAAAATGGTAACATGTGACATTCACATGTAGCTTCAACCCATCTCCACCACCTTTTTATTTCCTATAATGATAACCTTACCCTCAGATGTGTGAAACTTGAAAGGAAAGTGATCTGGTAAATTTGCACTGAAACGATTGATCTTCTCTTAAGACTGTATAATGGGAATATACAGGCTTACACAGAACAACTTAAAGAGGTTAACAAAGGAAGTCTGTATCAAAGCATCATTTCTTATATCCTTATTGTCGACATGAACAAAAAAATTGTTTGATATATATGTGTTGTTGAATATTACCGAAATGGCGTCTTACAACTTCTGCTTAAAACGCAATACTTGCTTAAGATTGTTTACATAGCGCCATTTTGCAAAGATTAAGTCTGATATAAAATTTTGCGCCTCACTAGCAATTGATAATGCCTTTTCTCATCACTGAAGCTATTCCTCTTATATGCAACCTTAATATGGATGTTCATTAAATTTATTATTACAACGCTTTGAAAGTAGTCGGCAGTGCATAGTTATCAAAACTTTGGAGATTATAGTGTAGATTACGTTCAATGGGCATATCCCATCGGGGATCATGAGACGCTTCTAGACAGGAGATAGTCGTGAAAGTGCCCCACAGTGTGTCGCATCTTCTTGGTTTCTTCTTCTCAATTATCCAGTGGTTGCTACTTAATCTTGAGGGACCAATTTTCTTCTGTAGATGGCTACCTCGTTCTTGTTGTTGGGCACTGAGCGTCAGAATGGGTTACAGTTTTATACACGAGGTATACATTAATATGATAATGGTTTCTTGAAAGGAAACCGATTACTTTTTGGCTTAATTTGGGAATGTATTAAAACATATTTTTTATGAGTATGTTCCATTGTTAATGTGTTACTATAAACAGTTAAGAAATGATGAGATCAGTTTATGGTGTACTAAACGTTGTTCTATTAACTTATATCAAGGACATAAGTGGCACAATGTTTCTTAAACATGTCTATCATAAAAATAATAGGCTAGCTGACGTACACCTACTAAAGATCAGCCATCGACTATGTCACAGACAAAGTAAAAATGATACATGTATGTTTTGAAAGAAATCATTTCATTTCTCTCATTGCTATTATACTGTATTGTTCTTGTATACGGACCACTAACCTCAAGTACAGAAATACAGAATTGAATTGATAGAAATCGCTAAATCGGTATAATCTTTACATAATAATAAGTATACGGTACCACCTTACTTTGGTCTCTATCGAGTAGTTAAAGTTTATGTTTGTTGAGGACGAACTCTTTCAATGATCATATGAAATCAAATTGTGATGATACGAAAATGTGAGCGTATCCTGCCCCACCGGTGGCACCCGTCACAAGCACACACAGAAAGAGATAAGCATGGAGGGGAGACCAATTGGTGCCCATGGGGATCCCTGCTTCTTGCCAAATTTCACATTAATGTAATGAATGAGGAAGACCATCATTTCACAATATGATTTCTCACTAAACTGTAGATGAAATTGGCTTTCATTTTTGTCCTGAACATTTGAACGATCACCACGTTACGTGACAAATGCACGGTGGATTTAGGATTTAAGTATTTACTTTATGGTTGTTTAGCGCCCCATACAACAATATTCAAGCTATATGACGGCGGTCTGAACCAGAAATTCCTGTAAGGTGAGGAATTGAGTTTAACTTTAGCGACGTGTATGTACGTGTGTGGCCGCTTGTACTAGTCCGTGTTGATGCCGATTTATAGTGCTAGCTCACTGAGATACCATGCCGCAGTTTAACATGAATACCCCACTTAGACACAGTATACTGACTCTGAGACGACCAGTGCTTGTTTTAGCCTCTTTTTGTCGGGCGCCAGACAGGGTAACAACAAGTACATCTTTTAACGTCTTTTGGTATGACGCGGCCGTGGATCGAACCACGGACCTTCTGCTCTCCGGGCGGACGTTCTACCACTAGACCACGGAGGCGGTGGACATTCCAGTGAGTGACATTTTGATCATGCATGCGATTTCAATCAAGTCTCCGAGGAAAGGTTGCTGGGGGTCTACACTCTTACCCGGAATATCAACGGGTTTTTTATATCTTGTATATTCAACCAATTACAGATCTTTCTGAAGGGAGACAGAATGTTTACATCCTATGAACCTCCTATTCAAACTTTAATTTTCTTCAATATTATTCAGGGCGGTGGGGAAAACTGCTGTTTGGAGCGCTCACTCGGGCTCGATTCACCACATAGTACGACGTGTGAAGCATACTTGCATTGTCCCCCGTCGTGATAACACTGGGATATTGCCAAGAGCTGTGTAAAACCTTTCTGATTCATTCATGAACTATTACGAATGTGTATGTACTTCAGACCCAATAATGCAAACTGCATGTGAGTAGAGGCTTAAGTAGAAGCGATGTACATTTATCTATATGTGTTGCGTATCATCGTGTCCTTAATAGAAAATATACTCTTCAGAAGGTCTGAACACACGATTGGCCTTTGAACAATCTCGGTTAATGTCTTGAAGCCATCTTGAAAATAATCAGGTCCTGCGTTTTACCAGTTAAGCATACAATAAGAAAGTTGATAGATGGAATCAGACACTGTTCGTGACGGCACATATATCAGGCAGCATGATTATATCTAGTGTAATGTATTTTTAACTCAAAGTTTAGCAGTATTACTCTTTATAGGATAAATATGAATAATATCCGTAAGGCAGTTAACGGTTCCAGATACACATAACGGCCAAGACAATTTTTCTTGTTATGTTTTGACTAAATGCGTGTCTTCGGTAACATTTATTGCGCATGCCAGAGGGAAGCATTGTTTAGATTTTGAAGATCAGCTGGAAAACAAATGTATTTTTTCTAAATTACGTTTCAACCGCTCCTTAAAATCATATAGTTCACTTAAAATGTGTTGATACCGTTAACTCTGCGCTGTGCAAGACAAAATGCATTTCAAGTATTCATGTCTATTTATCTCTAAAAACGTATTAGGGAACACCATCATATGAGAAGCATTCCAGTCACCCAAGTGCATATCCCTTGAGTTGTTATTGTCAGTATTATAGTCACAGCCTCATTAGCCACAAGACAAAGTCTTCCTCAAGAGAGACACAACGTACAATGACCAAAGTGAAAGTTCTTTAGCATATTCCCTATATCGATATTCCTAATAAATTAATTTTACAATTCACTTCATCCATAAATATATAAAAATATACTGGCAACATGTGCGAAGGTGTATGTTGTTCTTTGAGGAACACAAGTCACTCAAACAACTGTCTTGTGTTAATTGATAGATATAGTGAACTTAATCAAATATAGCCCTGATTCTTTTTTTTCAGATTTCTTCCTCAGTTAACAAAATGGCTTTATATGTGGCCTAATTTCATGTGTTACTTCTACCAAGTTCTTGTAGTGATATAATAGTTATGTTATCTGAGGCATTGTCAGTGGTTGCTTGGAAACTTGTCAGGGCAGCCAGACTTTGGATGACAACTGCCTGGCACAGGATGAGTATTCGATTGTGCTACCTCTTTTTCAGTTTGTGCATTCTACCAATGGCAACATTACGCACTGACTTAACCCACTCTTGAAGACATTCGCCTGATTCATCTTCTCTACAGGCCAAATTTTAGCATACACTTCCACAGCATGAATAATTATATATTATTACTTTAAAGTTGTGATCCCAACGGACAGCAGGCTGTTCACGATGTTAGTATGCAGTATGACAAGCCTTGGAGGCTACGTGTAGTGGAATTTACATCATAAACTTCCAAGTCCACATTCTGCAACACATTCGTATGATTGAACAACTTGGATGAGATGGTGTTTGTACAGGAAAATGAAAATGTTGGTTATCCTGGAATGTTACTTATGTTTAAAGAACGGCTTTTGGAATATGTTTTGGAATAAAGATATAAACGATGATGATGATGATAATGATGATGAAGAATGACATATTAACATCATTTTATTTGGTCACAAGAATATCGATTATATTACTATCTTGATTCCCTTCTGAATTAGAATCACTAAAGATAACCGAGATTGGATAGACGGGACACAGCCCACCACGTCACCAGTCGACCGCCTCCGTGGTCTAGCGGTAGATCGTCCGTCCGGAGAGAGGAAGGTCCGGGGTTCGATCCCCGGCCGCGTCATACCAAAAGACGTTAAAAGAAGGTACTTGTTGTTACCCTGTATGGCGCTCATACATTCATGTTAAACTGCGGCATAGTATCTCAGTGAGCTAGCACTAGAAATCGGCATCAACCCGGACTTGTACAAGCAGCCACACACACGTATATGCACGTCGCTATATAAGTGCAATAATCTTCGACGCGACGTTAAACCCTATTTCACTTCACCTCATCATCAGTCGGTACTGAGGTTCACAGACTGCCTGCCTTTATCTTCATATGGAACGCGATTATTCAATAAAATGAATTCCCAAGTTGATAATCAAATCATTGTATGTTTGAAGCTAGAAAGAGAAGGAGGGCAATTTTGCGTTAAGTAGGGGTGAAAACATACGAGTAAATCTACTGGCGTGGAACCATTAAAGTCGATAACAAAGGAAGTTTGCGTGAAGGCAACATTTCTTATTTCTTTATTATTGACATGAAATACTTCTTATTGATATTTGTTTTTTGGTGTCATCGGGATGGCGTCTAATGTCTTCTGATTATGACTCATTCCTGGGTTTAGTTCTACATTAAATAATTTAGCGAATATGAAGCGTGATATAAAATGTTATCGCCTCAGTAGGAATTGATAATGACTTTTTCAAAACTAGCGATAACCCTCTTAGACGAAGAGCTAATAGGTATGTTCATTAGATATGAGAACATATCTTTTTTCATTTCTATGGCTACTTTTGTTGTTCTGTTTAACAATGAGCGCATGATTATTTGAAGTTTAATGCCAGACGTTTGTTTGTTTGTTGTTTGGTACCGTTCTCAGCCATATTCCTGCTCCATGACGACAGCTGGTATATAATCCAGTTCAGTGACTCATTTATACGAGCAACGATCCAATGACACAATGACACGGGTCATCTCCCACTTGTCAGTCAGACACCCCTTTTGTAGTTGTGGGCACATCAGGCGTGTGATGTATTCCCTTAAATCCGAATAGACTCGTCCTGTCGTCAACAACTGTCTCCGAACAGGTATAAAAGAAAACAACATTTACACAAATCAGTGTTTATTCTTGATTTATGATTGCTTTATATTTTGGACCATTTTGCACAGTTAAAGGAGTTTTACATTACATACATGAAGTAATAAAACTTCCACATCAATAGCAATGTTACTGTCAGTCATTCAAGCAAGGGTTGGATGTGACGTACTCAACTCTGCGTATTGCCGCTTCATCCATGGTTTGGTATCCATTCTTCTGATGATGTGTCTCATATCATATATGATTTAGATACTAATTTCAAGGCTATCAACAAAGCCACAGAGCCTGCTCACCCGATTAATAAGTCACCCTTCACGACCAACATGAACAGGTTGCTGGGGATCTATTGCAGGTAGACCACTCGACTAAGTGACTGCAATTGGCTATGAAGAGCTGCAACCCCAAGGTTGGAAACATTGTATGTTCCTGGGTTCGAATCATATATTCGCATCTTAAATGTTTCAAAGTTTGTCAATCAGCCTCATACCCGTGTTTGTGGGTTTCACCAAACCAATAAAGGTGTAAGACCTGCCTTACTTCGGGCTTTCCTTCCACATCAAGCTGACACACCGTTGGAAATCTGAAATACTGCTCAAGTCAACCCTACTCACTCATTCACTCAGTACATACACCGATACACCAGAAGTAAGACGAGTTCTATGGATGAACAACTTCTTTATTACAATTATTGCGACGTTTCCTAGTGATTAAAGGGTTAACTTGTCACGCCGAAGACCCGTGACCGATTCCCGACATGGGTACAATGTGGGAAGCCCATTTCTGGTGTCCCCCGCCGTGATATTGCTTGAATATTGCTAAAAGCTGTGTAAACCCATATTCACTCGCTCACTATAAAACTTCCCTAAAAATAATTGTTCAACAGCATTAATCATTGATTGACATGAATTTTATCTACATCACGCGGGTTATATACCATGGCACAAGGCAAAACGCATCCTGCATTCCTCAACAATTTCAAGTTAATTGTGTTAATCTTCACAATTTTTTCCAAATAAAAATAAGAAAATGTGTTATTTCTTCCAGTGGACTTTTAAATCTTTTTTTGTGTAATCCATAGATTTCCGATAAGGCGCGATAATAAAGTCAAACAGACATTCACCAAGTCCCATATGTCCTCGTGACATTTAGATCAAACAAGACAAAGGAATACGTTCTTCTTTGATTTTACACCATGCAGAAAAATAAACTCGCACCAAGAACATACCAGATGTGTTGTTTTTCATGAGATCACATTAATGTCTCCTGTAATGACAGCTGCCTATCCTCAAGGTGCTGTCACTGACCGTATAGCAAGAACTAATGTCAACGTCCACGCGAAGTCTCATTCAATAAATTAAACCCTATATATGACAAATAGTGAAACGTCTGGGGATGTTCCGACTCATGAAGATGAACTGATCTTTGGTGTGGGATGAAGTGAATTTGGTAAGGGAGCGGGGTAGGGTCATGCTTGGTGTTCAGAAAAATAATGTGTTTTTTTATCGACGCGCTGACTGAGAAAATAGTTTGTCTCAAACGGAAATCAAGATCACGATAAAGAGCAAGAATACAACGCTCCTAGAACAATAATAGACAGTCTATTGCTGAGTGGGATTACTTGAAAATTAATGTATAACGTTCTTGATGTCCAAGGAACTACTGTAGGTAAGTTTACCATTGCTGCAGTTGACACCGTCGTGATGTTGCTGAAGATGTAGTGTGACAACAAGGAGAGAGATCATCTGTAAAGCGTTTGATATTACAACAATAATGAAACACAGGTTATATCCTTTTTTCTGACATTGACAAAGGAGGATGAGCCACCAATAGACGTAGTAGTTCACTAATGTCGCAATAGAGATTCTACACAATGATTAGTTGTTTCTTAAAACCCTAACTGAATAAAGTAACATTAAGTTAATTTGATTTTGATAAATGGATGCTTTCTTCTTAGCCATTTGCAGGCATCATCCAAGTGATACATTGATTTTCCCCGCATTTTGAGCTATGTTCTTGAAGACTATTCTAAATATGAAAGAGATGAGTTGGTTGTAATTGTGTTTTGATGGATGGTTTTGCATTGGGAATGGCTTTATGACTACCATGTACTACAAGCCTGAGCCATGTCTGGGAATCTAATCAATTCCTTTCATTCGAAGTGTATGATAAATAAAGGGAACTAATCATATTGTTCACCTTTGGACCAATGAATATCGGTTTGCCGAGAAGAATTATTTATTAACCATTATACTATCCGTCAGAGCATGATTTGGCTTCACTGACGTCATCATTACGTAATTTCATGTGGTAATTAAGTTTACTTTGATGAAGAAGGATGAAAAAATCGGTATCCGTATAATTATATTAACTTTGTAAATATGAACTTGATGCTCGCTTTGTGTGTGTGTGTCTGGTTTAAATGAAAGCTAAGCAATCAGAATATTTATTCTATACTCGTCCTTCACAAATAAAAATGCTTGTTACTTGATGGAGATATTTCATAAACTAGGAACAACACGCTCCATGTCATTTTTCGACGATTAATATGTTACCGGAAGAAAAACGATATAATATTAAGAAAACAATTGTGCGGAGGCAACAACTAAAGATATGTTTGGGCAGAGACACTCAAACGTACACACAATGTGTAGTAAAACAAACATATTTATCGAGTGTATGTTTTTGCTTTGGCAGTGTAATTTATTGATACACAATGTTGTAATTGTATTACATTATTTTTTACGATTCAGTAGAAGTTCATAGCATCGTGTTATGACAATGGTTTATTGTAAGGAATGTAGTACTACCCAATGTAAGCTGTGTCGTTGAAGTTACTATAATTAGATGACTTTGGTAGTCCAAATAATCTGAAATTTTCTAGAACAGCAAGACTATTCCGGCACTGTACAGAGCCTTCCAGAAAGAATTTAGACAATGTGAGGGGTAAAAGCATGCCTCTCTCATCTCACAAAGATCATCAGATGTGTGAGCATCATTGTCTTAACCCTGGATATACAGCCTAGGCCTATTTTGGAAGTTTGACCACTGTTATTGCAAGGTGAATATCATTATCATCACTGCTGTTAAATTGTATACTGCAATTGTAATTTTACTGCTAATGGTAATTGGATATTTTAGTTTGTGCAACAACAACAGTACTTACGCGTTCATATTTAATATACCTATTACAGGTCAATCACCTCATTACGTTTATATTCAACACGATTTCTGAACTCTGTCGTCCGAACGTGTTGTTTATGCCGTCTGGATCATGTTACAGTAATTACATCCCACAATGCACTTCTAAACAGTCTGCGCATGCCCAGTAAGACGGACATGACGTCACAGTGTTTACCTTTATTAACCCTGCAGCCCCGCACGAGGCTACTTTCTACATTGTCGTAAGCCACTCAACTGCGTTAATCTCATCTGCTTCGGTGCTAAATCACGAGTCCAGTCAAGCCATCCGATCTCAGGTTTTGCGATACGCAGCGAACCAAGATTAATAATGGCGGAGCGGAGACATAGACGAGCCAGAAGTCAGCGCAATCGGGTTAATGTTCTCGACTCAGCACAGCCTGAAGAAAATCCGGATAGCCTCGAACCCCGCGCCATTGCTGCCAGTGCCAGCCGTACTACAGGGACAATCAGCAGTCAACCGTATCTGACCGTGGCCCAGCTACGCAAACAACTGGCAGAGCGAGGCGTGAGGGTTCCAAATAATTGGCCTAGGAAAAGCTTGTTGCAGCTGTTCCAAGAAAACCAACAACAACGGCCAGCAGCAGCGACGGTGACCTCGTCGGACAGCTACGACCCGAGTGCCATTTTGTCTCCGGCGGCCACACGGCCGGGGGTGGTCGAAGCCAGCATACAGCACAGGAACCCAGATGCCCTCGTTAGCGGGACCACGCTACCTTACAGCGTTGTTTCGGACTTCAGGGACGATGTTACCAATTCCGTGTCACCTGTTAGTGTTGCCAGTCTACAACGCGAACTTGCAGAGCTGAAACACATGATAGCCAACATGACCAGCCATAACGCAGTGACCACCGAGTACGCAGCTACAAGCCTACCGGATCAACTCAGCCATGATGTGCCGTCAGACTCGTTGCCCCACATCCACACAGTCGCGCCGGCGCTCAAGAAGAAGATTAAAGACGGCAAGTACTGTAACCTGGCCTTGCTATTGATACCTAATCAAGACACGCTAGACGCTAGAATGGCCGAGTACGATGGCAATGTGTATCATTTAAAGGAGGATGCTAGGCTAAATCGCACCCTTACACTAGCAGAATTTATACAGGCCTTTGGCATTTACAAGGACATTCTGTGTGACATCAATAACGCCAAACGGAAACAATTGGATGGACACGAGCAAACTGTCATCGAACTGGCTACGTTGTATGGGGGCTCTGCGCACTACGACTACCACAAGTTATTTGCTGCCAGAGTGGCGTCCTACGCAGAACAAGGTTGCAGCATTCGCTGGGATATGAGGGACACACGTCTGTACGGGCTGTGTTCTTCGGGGCGCCGTTCCAGATCGTGTGCAATTTGCCACAGCATCACCCATGGTACAGACTTGTGTCCTGAGCGACGTACTGATACAGTTAGGCCTACCCCGTTCTCGGACCGAAGTGGCAGCTCCGACAGGATGGGGGCGACGGACAAAAACGACACCAGGGGACGACCTAGAGTTAGGTCAAACGGAAGGGAGGTCTGCAATAATTTCAATCACCAGGGCTGTGTGAGAGTGAACTGTGCATACCTTCATGTATGTCTCAATTGTCATGCCCCAAACCACGGACAGGCAACTTGCGCCAAGGCTCCCAAATCGAGACGGGACAACCAAGTTTGACTAACTTTCCCGGATATAACCGGAGAAGAGGACGCAGGCACCTTAACAGTACAACTCACTCCCATCAACGTTCAGGCTATACAGGCAGAACTCGCCTCTCATCCCCATCCCCCATTTGCTACATATCTCGTCAACGGCTTGCAACATGGATTCGACCCCTTAATGTCGGAGGTTCCACAGTCAACAACGGAATGTAACAACAATCGTAGTGCTACATTGGATCCCATAGTTGTGACTAAGGCAGTGCAAACAGAAGTTGTTAAAGGATACGTTATCGGACCTTTCCAGCGGGCTCCATACCCTGTGTACAGAATTAACCCCTTAGGAGTTGCCACGGGCAAGTACTCGGGCAAGAAGAGGCTAATCCTTGATCTGTCAGCCCCTCATAACTTGGAACACACCGCAAGTATCAATGATCTCATTAGTAAAGAATCTGCTTCACTCTCGTATGTGACCATAGACTATGCTATTTCAGTTATTAAGCAACTGGGACATGGTGCACAAATGTGTAAGGTGGACATTACCGACGCATTCAAACAGATTCCGCTGCACCCCAGGTACTGGCCGTTCTTTGGTTTCCGATGGGACGATAGGTACTACTTCTACACTAGATTGGCGTTCGGGTGCAGATCCAGTCCAAAGATTTTCGATACCCTATCACAAGCAGTTTGCTGGATATTGCAATACAACTACGGCGTTAAAAACATTCTGCATCTGTTAGATGATTTCCTGACTATTGATCCTCCCGGTTATGAAGCTAGCACAACGATGGATGCCATCTTAACCTTGTTCGACAAACTACAAATTCCACTCGCTGTTCACAAGACTGAAGGACCGGTAACTTGTTTAGAATACCTGGGCATTATCTTGGACTCAGTCTCGATGACGGCGCGGTTGCCAGAGAACAAGTTGACAAGGATAGCGGATATGTTAACATCATTTTCTACTCGGACGAAGTGTACGAAGAGAGATTTGCTGTCTTTGTTAGGGCATTTAAACTATGCTTGTCGAGTGGTGGTACCAGGCAGATCATTCCTATCTTACCTGATTCGACTGTCGACCACTGTGGTCAAGTTGCATCATCATATCAGAATATCTAAGCAATGTCGGATAGAGATGCACATGTGGAGAAAATTTCTGAACCAGTGGAATGGCATCTCGTTTTTCCATGACGACCATATCACATCAGCTCCGGATCTCAATCTGTATACGGATGCAGCGGGAAGTGTAGGACACGGGGGATATTTTGATGGGGCATGGTTCGCCCAGGCGTGGCCTAAGGACGTTATAAACAGTCAAGACTCAGCACAATCAATTGCTTGGTTGGAACTTTATCCTATTGTGGTGTCGGCCATTCTCTGGGGACGACATTGGACACGGAAGAGAGTACTGTTTCATTGTGACAATATAGCTACTGTGGGTATTATCAAAAAGGGTAGATCAAAATGTATGGACATTATGGCTCTGATGCGGACCCTTACATGGCAAGCAGCTGTAAATAACTTTATTGTGTTAGCTGAACATGTTCCAGGCGTACAAAATAACATTGCTGATGCACTTTCCCGTTTGCAGTTCAGGAAATTCCGAGCCCTGGCGCCCCACGCAGACCTCCATCCAACGCCTTGCCCACCCAGCTCACAAGTGATGTGGACCTGAATCGTCACCTGGACACCCTGTGGTCAGCTGCGATCAGTCGACAAACAAGAACAGCATATTCTACAGGATTTCAGTGCTACCTAAAGTTCATGTTAAAGTTCAGTTTGTTCACCACACTGGGTGCCAGCAGCGGCCTGCCACCAGTTAACGACGCCTACCTGCAGTACTTTCTTGCACATTGTTTCGGCTTCCTCAAACTCTCACATGACACCGTGAAGACCTATCTGGCGGGAATCAGATTTACGTACCTACAAGCGGGCATCAGGACACTGTTTGACGATGTCTCCACCGGCGCCCTAAATCGGATTCAAACTCTACTCAGAGGATACAAACGGGCCCACACACCAGAGCGGAGGAAGAGACTCCCCATCACTTACCATGTGCTACGTAACATCATCAAGCGGCTCAGGGATGGCGTGTTCGGTCCTTTCAACGATTTGGTAATGGAATGTATGTGTCTTGCAGCGTTCTTCGGATTCTTGAGATGCGGTGAACTCACATGTTCAGCCAACTTTGATCCCAGTAGGAACATAACTATGAGCGACATTAGTTTTGTACACCATAAAAGAACATGCGTTATAACCTTAAAAGTGTCTAAGACTGATCCCTTCCGACTAGGCGTTCGCATTGCCTTATTCGCTACTGACACTATGACATGTCCCTACTCGGCCTTGTCAAAACTGTATTCCATTAGAACGCAGTGCAGGGCTGCATACCAGGATCCGCTGTTCGTCAGTCGGGACTATCTACCAATATCCAGGACTGTGTTTTTGTCATGGTTAGATAGGGTCCTCACGTTGACTGGCTACAACTCCGCCGACTACTCCGGGCACTCATTCCGGATAGGAGCAGCTACCACGGCGGCCACCGTGCACATCGAGGATCACCTCATTAAGACTATGGGCAGGTGGACGTCGGACTGTTACGCCAAGTATATCAGAACGTCCGACTCCACCTTAGGGCAAGCCCACAAGGCTATGTGTCACCATCACTAAGTACCATATTCATGTTATTTACCTATATTAATTCTTTGGGGGCTCTCGGTTGCTAACCTCGTTTGGGCGTCATAAGCCACTCCATACTCAGAGCATGGAAGGCTTGTGGCCCCCAAAGAACTTACGCTATTTCGGTACTGTCCGGTCAGCACGACCAGTACTAGCTTAACTCTAGGGATCGTCCGGGTCATCGGACCCCAGGACCGGCATATCCCTCTCACAGCTACACAGTCCGGGTCCATAATACCCCAGGACATTGTTATCTTACCCGGGTCTCCACGACCCCAGGGTGTCAACCCGGGTCACTTCGACCCCAGGGTCTCTTAGGCAACCGAGGCAGCCCCCATGTTGTGCCAAATGTTTATGTAAATATCTGTATATAATAAAACTTCCTGCTATGTAATACATTTCATGTGGTTTGTGGCACAAAATGGTAATTGGATATTTTAGTTTGTGCAACAACAACAGTACTTACGCGTTCATATTTAATATACCTATTACAGGTCAATCACCTCATTACGTTTATATTCAACACGATTTCTGAACTCTGTCGTCCGAACGTGTTGTTTATGCCGTCTGGATCATGTTACAGTAATTACATCCCACAATGCACTTCTAAACAGTCTGCGCATGCCCAGTAAGACGGACATGACGTCACAGTGTTTACCTTTATTAACCCTGCAGCCCCGCACGAGGCTACTTTCTACATTGTCGTAAGCCACTCAACTGCGTTACCCTCCAGCCACCCCATAGCTCCTCCTGTCTTTCATGGCTTAAGGTATTCACGAGCATCACGAACGTGGTTCGTTGTGCATTCGCTAGTACTCATGTATTGGCGTCCATTCCATGGCGGTTTATCAGGCTACCTATATATATATATATATATTGTGTAGATACCTTAGCTCCTGGGGCTGCCTCGGCGTCATAAGCCACTCCATACTCAGAGCATGGAAGGCTTGTGGCCCCCAAAGAACTTACGCTATTTCGGTACTGTCCGGTCAGCACGACCAGTACTAGCTTAACTCTAGGGATCGTCCGGGTCATCGGACCCCAGGACCGGCATATCCCTCTCACAGCTACACAGTCCGGGTCCATAATACCCCAGGACATTGTTATCTTACCCGGGTCTCCACGACCCCAGGGTGTCAACCCGGGTCACTTCGACCCCAGGGTCTCTTAGGCAACCGAGGCAGCCCCCATGTTGTGCCAAATGTTTATGTAAATATCTGTATATAATAAAACTTCCTGCTATGTAATACATTTCATGTGGTTTGTGGCACAAACTAAAATTTGTTGTGCCATTACCTTGTGTGCTGCCATTGTAATTGTGGTGCATTATTTTGTATTGCTTTTTTGTAATCTAGAAAATATAATAATACAATTGTATTGTATTTTTTTTCATTGTATACCATTTCTTTGTTGTTTGTTTGTGTTTCACACTGAATTATTTTACCAAAAGATTTCTTAATGTTTCAGTTTTGAAGTCGACTCTTAACAGACATTGGGGGCTTGCCTTGGAGCGACATTTAATATTTCACCAAAGTTATTGGATAAACATTATATTGTCTAATATTGTGTCAAGCCAAAACTCACAATGGAGTTTAGAGTAGATGAGGTTGTAAGCCAGCCTTCTATGGAACATGTCTCTATGCTCTATGCCCAAGTCCGTACAGGTCAAATTGGCCAAACATTACAAACTTGACATCAAATCAGGTACGCTTGCGGCCGATCTCAAGACAAGTTTGATTACATACCTGGTTGAGGAAGAGATTATGGCTGTTGATGCTTTGGCTCTGATTGAAGAAAAAAACAGATATTTTGGCTTCAAAGAAATTTGAAAGAGAAATTTGGCTTAGAGAATTGGAATCTAGGAAAGAAGAGGGAGAATTTCGGATTAAGCAGTTAAAAATTGAAGCTGAAAATGTAAAATTGAGAATGGCATCTCTCTCTCTCTCTCTCTCTCTCTCTCTCTCTCTCTCTCTCTCTCTCTCTCTCTCTCTCTCTCTCTCCCTCTCTTTTGCAGGTGATGGATCGTTTGATCTTTCCAAGCAGACTTAACTTGTACTTGTAAAGTAGATTATAACAAAAAAAGTCTCAAGAAAGAAGTTTCAGTCCTAGCGATAAAGTTAGAGTTTTTTCCAGTCCATGGTCAACCATTACGTGCTAGCCTCCATGGTCCATATGTTATTGATAGGAAAGTCAGTGATACTGGCTATGTTGTACAAACACCATGCCGTCGTAAAACGACACATCTATGTCATGTCAATAAAAGAAAGTTTCATGAAAGAAATGACAATGTACCTTTTGCCACTGTTTTTCCAGTAGATATTGTATCATATTTTGATACTAATGAGGATTTGTAAAGTTTGATGGCGTGACGGACTATGCTAGTCGTAAGCTAAACAATTATTAAGTTTTTGCTAACTTAGATGTAGATGGCTACAAATGTCAGAGGTAATTCAAGATTAATTCTTGTGCCGAAGCCTGATGGTAGTTACAGCTGCTGTACAGACATGATACGGATAAACGCTTTCTCTTACCCAATACCAAGAATAGATGACTGCAAAATCGGTCGAGCCAAGTACATCAGCAAATTTGTCCTATTGAAGGGTTATTCGCAGATTCCATTGACTGTGCGTGTCAAGTGGGTCTCAACTTGACTCCAGATGGACTTCAGTCACCTTCCAGCATCTAATCGATGATATTTCAGCAAATCTTGGGGGTGTCATAGTCTACATCAATTATGTCATCGCTCATTCCATGGAATGGGACGAACACCTGAAGAGGATCCGTGCCTTCTTCGAGAGACTTTCTGAAGCCATGTTCACCCTAAAATTAGTGACATGTGAATTTATACTGGCACATGTATATTTTTCAAGCAAAGGAGGAAGCTATTTCAAACATATTAAAGGCAAAGACAACATTACTGATGATGCATTATCACGAGTTGGTTGAATGAAATCAGTTTTGACTGCGGTCATGATTTGCATTTTTATAACAATTTCATCATAATTATCATGTATACTGATTACTATTATATACTGTACTTAGCAGTTTTGAAGGTTCTCACCATGTCTATACTCTCTTTCAAAATGGAATTGGTTTCAGCCGATACTTAGTAATCGGGACTGATATGTTTTGGCATTGATGCACAACATTTATGTTATGTCTGTCTGTCTGTCTGTCTGTCAAAAAGTCCAGAACAACAGTGCCTCAACAAAGACAGCATCTAAATGGATTTCCGTATTTAGGGATATACATATGTCCACTAGAAATGAAAGTCTGTGTTTTTCAATAGTTAACATTTCCTTTATGTTGAGCAATATTTCAGTAGCTAGCCTTTGGTGCCTACATTTATTTGACCTTTGAGGTAAGTAGACTTCCAAGACTGTCAAACGTCATTTGCCCAAACGTTGTTTGATCAGGATCAAGTCCTTAGTAAATGTACACGCAAACTCTTCCATAATCCTCCGAACTCTTTACTAAAACAGAGTCACAAACAAATGCACAGAAACCTGATCAAACGCGGGAACATATGGTTATAAAGTCAGAATAGGGAATGTCAGTTTGGTCACTTATGTGTCATACTTTAAATTTTTTCACGTGTCTACCATAAAACTTTTTGAAAAATACAACTCAAAAGAAGTTCAGTTTCATCTTACTGTAGTTAATCAGTCAAGGGACTTTGGCTCAAAGCCTTAAGAAACATGACTTGTAATGAAAGTTATCAAAGGTAGATTTAGAAAATGAAAACATTTATCTTGTATCCCAGACTTGTTCCCAGTTTTTGAGAGTCTAGTTGAGATTCAAACATCCCATTTTTCAGTCATTTCGCCGTAGATCTACAGTTTGCTTGTGTGATCAGTTCCAAACTTGCAAAACTGGTCTATTGTTAAATCATTTACGGTTACGGTAACTTTATTGTAATAACTGCCGTATTAACAGCAACACGACCCGAAAATAGTGACAACGCAGCCTCTAAACAGTCAGAGCAGTGTAATATGCTAACATCTTTACTGGAATCTTTGTTACGGCGTTAAGACACCGACTCTAATGAAGTCCGTGAGGTTACTTCAATGCCTCTGTCCTCCACGTAAATTGAGTTAAGTTCCTGAAGTGCAGACACGACGAAACACTCATTGATGTTGAGCATTAGACTCGACAGCTACGGCGTCTACATGGCTTCACTGTAACGCTTCATTAGGGTTAGTCTAAAAAGGGGCTAAGCTCATATGGACATGTTGATACTATTAGTAGAAAAATAAGCAAAAGCCATTCACAATAATAGTCTAAATCTGTTAGTATTACAAGGGAGAGGCCTCCCGACTGATCGCGTATCGTCATTATTACATTACAGAAACAAGGGTAGCATTGGCGTATATGTGATGTTACCTTAACACCTAGCAGGATCATCTCAAAAGAGCAAAGACTCTAAGAAAGAAAGGTAATTTACCATTAGTGTAGTGCCAAATATCAAACTAAGTTTGTCATGTATAATATGAGTGCGACTATCGTATGCTACATCCCTGAATTACGACAGAATGATATACGAAATGTCGAATTTGGCCACACATGTGAAAATGTCAAGTAACTTTATGCCACACTCAGTAACACGCAATCTTTATAGTCTAGTTCATTGGCTGATAGAATGATCGTCGGGATACCAAGAAACACAATTTAGTTAGTCCTTACAAGTTTCGATTGCCTGGGTCCAATTTTAAACCGATCCGAATGATTTATAACGCGTCGGATAGTCTACATGTACATACTGATCTTGTTAAAAACTCCATGACATATTTACTATATGATCACATGGGAGTGTCTACGATATAATATTTTGGATAGTATATGACCTAAAACTATGGGATAGTCTACTGCCCGATCCTATCTGGAGAGTCTACAATATGATACTATGTGATAGTCACCTGTAGCTACTTGATCACATACGATTGTCTACGACCTCATTCTATGTCCGAGTCAACAACCTGATCCAATGGGATAGTTTACGACCATTCTACTACCCGACCCTTTAGGAGAGTCAATGATGTGATCTTTTTGGAGAGTCTACTACCTGATCCTGTGGGAGCGTCTGATCTGATCTGAGCGGTTAGATCTACGGGTAACCTAGGTCTGCGTTAAAACAGTATGTTTAACGCCTAAATTAAATAGACCAATCTTTCTTATACATATAAGCTACACGGAATCTCACAATCGAACATGCTGCACAGATGAGACGTATCTCTCGTGCAACATACTCTTGCTGGCGTATGTTTGTGTTGTGTGTTTGTGTTGTAATGTAAGAGAAATTGTTACTGTGCATACACCACCATTGAATCTCCTCGGTCTTTTTTGAGAAAAGGAAATAACAACCAATGAATTCAAAAATTTATAGTGAAACAGAATGAATATTTCAGTAGTAGGCCTTTGGTTGCTAGGCATAAAAGGAAAATATGAGTTGCTTTTCCCGACATAATTCAACATTTATAGAAAAAAAATGCACATAGAAATAAGAAATGAATATTCAAGTAAGTGGTACATTCTATTCAGAATAGGTTCTAATGAAATGTAACCTCATCGATTTCTGACATGGATGAGACCATTTGCTGCCTCTGACCTATTTAGGTGGCCTCTCTGAAGCCATCATTGTTGACAAACCCCTCAAGAGAAAAACAAGAGTCAATATCTAAGCAAATATCATTGTTTTAGTGAAACATATTTGATGACTTCGCCAAACGACATCTCATGTTTCGTAATAAGAGAGGTCATTTATTTCATTCCGGAAATGATATTGACTGTACTATTGACAAAAAGATAGCATGGCCCAAATCAATTCCACCTCTTTGTCTGCGGTTTGCGATTAATCAAGACTTGCTATGGTCCTACTCCTTTTGAAGTGAGGTCTTTGCAGTGTTTGCTTTCTGGTCTGTACAGAAGTATATATCGTGAACGCCTAGAATGGTGGACAACTTAATGACCTCCCAGCGACGTCTTCAATGGCCTGCGTTACGAAGTAATCAGCAGTGCAAGTCCAAAGTTTACCAAGGACTATCTTTGTTGAGGCTAGCTCAGTCCCGACAACACTGATGCAGATAATCCCTGCCAGAAGTGGGACATCCATAATCTGAATTAAAATATGCCTTCGTTGAATGATACCCTTACATAACTGTCCCAATATGTTAAATATGTTGATGTTTATGCATCTTGTATTTTGTCACACAAAATGTGAATGTGACATTCGGACGTACACATGGACGCTGTATTATAGAGTTTCTTGTACAGCTTTGAGTGGATGAAATAAAATACATGGATCTACTTTGTGGCATAATCAACGAGCAAGCATGTTCAGGGACGTAAATATAATATGATGTGATATGATTCGATACGATCTTATCAACATAAATCTTGTTCAGTATGTTTGTAAAATACGTTTTGTTAAGGTTTCAGCACTGGCATTTCAGATAACCACTGAATGTTTAACTTCGTTATTCTTACTTTAAATGTAAACCAAAATGATCCGGAACAATCTTTAAAATTATACGAACCACAATACTGCGCCACATTCATATTGGAGACATCCATACGACTAGCATGTATATGTATGCCTTGGCATAGCGTTTTCGATTTGCTTTCTGTCATTGATGCTAAAAGAATATGAGGTATGGGAAAAATCCCAATACTATCTGTAGTGTTCCCTGAAGCCAAGTGTTGATTATTGGGATACATTTGAATACTGGTTATCAGTAATCGATTGTACGTACTAAAAACCTTATTTAGTGGTCAACACTCTGTAATAAAGAAGTAGTGTTTCTTGTATGGAGAGCCATTGAAGAAACGAACATCGTTCATATGGCATCGACAATGATAAACTCTCTCTAAACCTATTTTGATGTCCATGTATCTGATAATGTCTGGGTTAAATTTTCTACATGTGCTGGGCCCATTTCTAATGCCTCCCGGCGTGATAATGCTGGGGTATTGCTGAAAGCGGCTTAAAACACATTTCCCGCATTCACTAAAATGTTGCAGAGCGCATGAACTAAGTATTACACATGCTTTTTATATGGATTATCTAACTCGTTTATCTTGAACCACTGGAAACTATCCAAAACATGTTTCATGCACATAAAGTGATATGTCTTGTAACGAAAACACATCTCTATTGATTGTGACAGTTAATCATAAACATTATTCACAGGAGGGCTCGGACTTTGTGTTTGGAATTACAAAGGGGTCGATGTGCGAGAATTCTGCTACATTAATCTGGTGTGACATTTAGACACTTTCTTCCTGAATGGAGTGTCTAGTCCCATCATTCAATAACTTGTTTGCTTCATTGTTTAGCCCGGTTAGGTTTCACGTATGATAATATCGGCATCTTGCTCAAACGTGATATTTGCAGGAAACTATACACATCGTTGATTCAGCTGGATGGTTTGTTCGGGGTCCTAAAACACGGTCAGTGTTATGAAGAACAAACAAAGTGAGTGAATGTCTGAGTATGGCTTTACGCCCCTTTTAGCATCATCGCAGCAAGTTCTAGGCGGGGACATCAGAAATAGGCTTTACACATTGTGCCATGAAAGGAACCGAACCTGGGCCTTTGGCGGGACGAGCGAACGCTATAACCACTAGGCTACCCCACAACCCCTAACAAGCATAGACTACAATAGAGACAACATGACAAATTGAGGGGACATATTCGGAAACCTTGGAAAGTGTAAGTCTCTGATGCAAATTTCTCGTTCGGACATTTAGCAACATTCTGCGTTGAAAACGTCTAAAAATTTTTATATATCTTTCTAAATGAACCAGAGCTCAGATCGTTACTAGAAGGCTTAGGGTAATGGTATTGACATTTTCGACTTGGCCAATCATTAGAAACCTCATCTATATCATGTATTTCAAAGTTACATACACAATCGTACAAAGAGAGATATATTCTTGTGTTCAGTACAGGTACCACAAAATCCATGTCTCAAAGATTAGCCATTATCCCTAACACAATCGAGGAAGGGTTTTCCTCATGTTCACAGAAGGGATTTGAGACAGGTGGAATTAATACCAAATGGTGAGTGAGTGAGTGAATTTGATTTTACGCCGCTTTTAGCAATATTCCAGCAATATCACGGCTGGGGACACCAGAAATGGGCTTCACACATTGTACACATGTCGGGAATCGAACCCGGGTCTTCAGCGTGACGAACGAACGCTTTAACCACTAGGCTACCCGACCGCCCCAATACCAAATGGACTATCACAAACTCAAAGAATTTTGCTTGACCTTTTGAAATCTCAGAAAAGAACCAATTTCCATTATGTCTTTTTCTATTTTGTACACCATTATTCCACAGGCCAAACTTAATTCCTTGATCCATGCAACATTTGTGACTAAACGCAGTGACTATAGATATAGTTACATCTCTTTCGTTCAGGGGTTCAGAACAATGTATCAACAGTAAAACAAATGTCATATGGAGTTCACTGTAAAAATGAAAAAAAAAACCGTTCTAGTTTTATTTGAAATTTGGTGAAGAAATTTAGGCAAGAAGTAGGCATTCGAATGGCATCAACCGTACTCCCCTCCTTACTGATGCGAGTCTTTGATCAGGGTAACAGCAGTTAAGTCCTCAATGAAGCGTTCAAAACGTTTTATGATAGACATGTATTTTGACGCGTCAGGGACAGAAATTATGTCCTATGCAATTCCCTATTTTGACTTGTACCATATATTTTTTCAGGTGATCAATTGACTTGCCCTTGCGTGTGTTTGTGACGGATGCCTCCGGTGGGGAAGGAAACGCTCACCGTTTCGCGAACACCCGGTATCATTACCACTTGAAAGTGATTCAAAAACACTTGCTCGGAATCAGTTGACTGCTATCAGCTGAGATTTCCTTTGGCTTTACAAAAGGTTTCGTCGCTGTATTTACACCAAACTGGTAAAACGCCTAGTCACTGGTCTGTCCTCCCATGCCATGATGTTAATACATACTTTTCGAAACGGCACACAGAATGTATAACACATCTCACTCACACAATACTCTTGTGTACATAATTTTGACATAATCATATTCTGCCTTTAGCTGGGATTTCGTATGATTATGGCAAGGATTATTTAGTTGATTTAGGAATTGAAATAAATTGTTTCTTAGTGAAGTTAAAATTCGAGTACATTAATGGGTAGAATTCCAATGTGGATTCTCAGAGGGAGACACCTAACCCTGAGTTGCTGAGTGGGCAGCTTCAGCTGAGATGTGAAAGTGAGATTTGTAATGAAGATACATCAGATAAGATACCTGGTCAATTTGTTCATCCACTGTGTATGTATTTTCATTTGTTCTTACTTATTGGCGTGTACACCATGGGATTATGTTTTAAATGAATAAGGTTTAAAAGTACCACAAAATATACTATGATCAACTCAAGAATAATACGATTCGGCTTCTGGCAGAATGTTTGGGCTAATCAGAGCGTGCCGTTTGATAGGTGCATCGGGATGTAAGTTTGAGTTCTAGAACTGGTGTGGCAGTATATTTGTTAATTTTGTTTAACAGCTCAGCTCACACGTCGTTCTGATGCTCACAACATTATCATGCACCGTTGTGCCATCGTCATGTCAGCTTATGTTCAGTGTGTTGTTTTCATCTATACAAACATTACAATATTTACATTACCTTTGTCTTGCTCATACGTCTTTCATGACCAGGGTTTTGGTACTTCGTTCACTAATCTATAGTCATATCGATGGCACAGATTGAGTGTACAGTTAACGTTGGATCATACGTTTTGTTAAGGAAGACACATTTGGCCTGCTTCGGTTATGGTACCCAAAGAGACGAGTCGTTTCTCCATAGCCATTCAGTCGCTCACCCTCTAAGTCTACTCCTCACGATATTAAGACCATAATGACGGTGTTATGGTACAAGCGGGGCCATCTTGACTGACTTACACCATCATCACAAACAAATCATTCCGATGAGCTGTGCTGTGGCATATTCCCAGCAAACATTGTGTACATAACAGCTAGCCGTTACGTCTGATACGTTTCAGGGTCATCATAACACCCTACTTGACCATACAGAAAAATGCGCACGTCACTTCATCCAATACCAGAAGGCACTCTGGGGGCCTACAGCCCCCAATAGTTGCGTCCTTGTCAGTTTTATTGCACTAACAACAATGGACGCCCGGCTTCCATGAACTACATCGAGGTTTATATGATAGGACTCAGTGAGTGCTTGTGAGACATCAGCATTCTATTAGCCTCTACTGTTCTTGCTTGTCCTTATTTAGGGACGCTTGAGCGAGGTTTTCTAATGATGTTTCAACGAAATGGTTGAATATATATATGTTGACGTCTTGCTAATTTTAGGCTACAAAAACAATTTGCAGGATACGCTTCTGTACATTTTCATATAGATCTCAAGGAAGAAGGCATTTTTACGAGGATACCCAAAAGTCGGAAGCGGTGTTTGACATGCGCGGTTTATCAAACAGTAGCGCAAATAAGAACGAATCGTTATCTAATGAGTTCGTAGTAAAGCCGACATAACTTTATTTGTGTTATGCGTTCAGAGTTTTTTTGCTACTTAGGTTTTTCCTTAGTTTGAAGATATGAGCAAAAAGCCTTTAGGCATGACTGAAAGAATCTTTTTCTCTGCATGTTAACAGATGAGGACTACGTTGCTCTTAATGAGGACTTTAAAGATGTCTGACCGGGAAACTCATATCCACTCCTTCAACATCCTTCGATCGTTAGGTCGAGACGTGTTCATAAAGATCAGTGATGTGATCTTGCAGTATTCCAACCTAACCTTTCGGCGGTAAGATTATACGTTTTCAAAATGCCGTTTAATGGAATAAACAAAAATGGCCCATTTGGTCTTTGTGGAACGTCCCCGACACACTTGTACCAAAAAACGGTTTACGTGTCTCACTGTATAGCCAATTAAGTTTCTTTCTTTTATAATTCGTTCAAAGATGAAAAAGGCAACGATAATGAGAACTATAGCCACAAGAAGACACTCTCCCTAATATTGTTCTCATGTAAAATGCTTTTCCTTGAGAGATATACTATTGGTGATAGATTAAGGATAAGCCATAAATTAATTTCCTAATGATCTGGAACGAATTTTCAGACATTTGCTAAAGGTTTTCCCCTCTGAAACTAATCTAAATTGATTTAACAGGATATAATGTACATTGGCGATGACTAATCCTCTTTCTGTCAACATTACCAAGCTAATGGTGTTTCCGATCTCACGAAAGATGGAATATTGTTGAGTAAATAGTTTTATCCAGTTGTATATAGAATAAAGGTAAGATTTAGAAACTATGTTGTCTGGACTGATAGTCCCAATTTTGGGAATCAAACAGTTGGGGTATACTTGATCAAATACTTAAGATGCTTCCATTCTGCTCCAAACCATCATATGACTGCAAGATGGAGCTGTAAATCTGTACACTCAATCGTCATCGTTATGATTTTAGTGATCCCCGATCAGCCATTGTCTCATTCACGATCATCTCGTGAGAAAGATGTGTGTAACGGCTGCTCCGTACAGTATATCAGTATTTGTAACTCAATGGTTTCGCGCTCAAAATAAGGTAGTAGTAGTAGTAGTAGTAGTAGTAGTAGTAGTAGTCAGACACAAAGATAACCATTTACCTTTCAATGTGCGAACAGAACTGAGATCAAAATACAATATAGTACCCTTCTGAGTTAGACGTTAATTTGCATGAAGGCCACAGCCACATATACGCGATCAAATACACACAGCAAGTGCGAACATTACTCCGTACTTAAAAACAAACACACAAGGACTTTGTCAGTTCATTACAACCAGTTTGCCTTTTTCGATTGTATAAATTCTACTATATCATGAGCAATTTGTTTGCGAATCACTATCAATTAGTGATGGTACCAGGCTCTCACGAAAAGGTGAGCGTATCCTGCCTACTGGTGGCAACCGTCACGAACATTTGGAAAGGCAAGTAAATTGTTCACCTGAAAACAACCACGAGAACTTAAGGAAAAAGTCAAAATATGTTTTAACCTTGATCAAGCAACATCTGAGCAAGACTCTTGTGACGCAAATTGAAATCTTGGATGAAAATACACGTTTGGTTGTACCTCAAAAGTTGTGAAATGTAGACACCAAAGGTTGGAGCTGCAGGAATATTGCTCGACATAAAGTGAAAGTTGACTAGTGGAAAGTTAAAGCCATCCCTCTTATCATACAGTCTTGTGTGTTTTGTCAATCTGAATCTTTATGAATACATCTAAATATGAAACAGAAGAGGTAATTTAACTGGTCTCTTTTTCTTTCTAGTGGACAAATCAGGGAAATGGGCTAGTTTTTCATATTATGATGTTTGAAATCTTCGTAGAAAGAGCATGCTAGATTGTACCTCAAACATTGTGAAGTGAGAACACCAACGGCTAGGTCCTGATCCCAGGGAATAATAGGATAGTCGACTACCTGATCCCATGCGATAGTCAAGAGATCAAGATGTTTTTATTTTACTTAAGGCCTCCGGCTCATATACGAAACACGAATACACAGAGATATTATCAGTGAGTAACACAGCTATAGAGATGTGCTGCATACAATACATCCGTGCAGATAATATTACAAAGTGGGTATAAACAATTAGTTTACGAAGTGACCTTACGATACTATAAGAATCTTGCCCCGAAAAGTGCCTGATGAACAATAGTGCTAAACTAAGAATTGTTTTTCCATCATTAGAATTCAACAAAGATTTACATGAATACAAATTTGTTAAACGCAGGTATTCCTGTGGGATATATGCTTCCCTCAAATCAGTATAAAGAGTGGAAACAAGCAGTATATGGAATTCAGCCCCTATTAAAGTTTGACAGGAAGGACACAATCTCATTGGCTTCGGGATAAAACGATGTAGTCAACAACTTGACCTTAATTTGTTGTGTATCACCTGAACTCGCCATAGAGTCTACTATGTGACCTGTGGGATAGTCCACTACCTGAACCCTGATGTTTGCCTACTAATTTCTTACATCAACTCACTATCATGTTTAGTTTAGGCGAATAATTTCACTGTTTCTTTTGGTGTAATAAAACAAAATCGGTGAGGTGAGCACGAGGTGAGGTGAGATGGGGTTTAAAGTCACGTTGAAGATTATTTCACACATGCAGCGAGGTGCACGTGTGTGTGTGTATGTGTGTGTGTGTGTGTGTGTGTGTGTGTGGCTAGTTGTACTCATCTGGAGTTTGTTTAGTGCTACCCCACGGAGATACAATGCCACAGTTTAACATAGATACTCTGAACCGGCCAGTCGTTATATTATATTATTGATATATGAATCCCTTAGGTGAGCATAGACCTGTAGTCAGGGTGTCAAATCACTGTATAAAACCACGGTCCGACTCCAACAGGAAAGGATTTGTGAAGCGGGTTTTAGTTGTCTCCAAAGTAGCATTGCATGGATAGGATTTAAATGCAGTGTAATTCTATATTCGCCCACACATTTACCTTTTGATATATGTTATAGTGTAAAACATGACCTGACAGAAAGTGTAGTGTCATCCATAACATTTCTTTTCGGAATAAAGAATCGTCTTCATTTTATTATTTTATAAGTTTCAAATCGTTTTAAAAAAAGATTAATTTAAATCGCAAATTGGAAAGATTTTATTTGAGATTAACGGCAATGTTTTAACTATACTGATCACCTGGTCGATTCGACTGAAATTACATGTATGTTATTTATACTATTATATAACTCAATAATCGTCAGCAAGCTAATGTCAAAAGGAACTTCAAATGAAAGAAACATCAATCCATTCTTATTAGTAATATAGTGTGCCATTTGACAAGAACATATTTGTCAAACTGGAAAATATTTTGATTCCCACACGGTTACATGTGCACTGAATGATGGACACTCGTGATTTCCCGTCAATGTGATACTGTATACGAAGCTGCGTTCATGTAAATCACTCGATGTCTTGATGCCATGTACACGTTTATTCGTATTTAAATATCGACACGATATGAGGCACTTCAAACAATTGAAGGGGACATTTTGATGCACATACGTTTTTCCCGGAACTATGCTCCAGGGTTTATGCATACACTGATGGAACAATATACACTTTAAAAAGTCAGCCAGAAAGAGTGACACCAAAGTTCGGGGACAACACTTTCGTAAATTTTGACTTATGTACATGTACTTGAATTCGATGTTGTGTTCGAATTTTTATGAATTTGTGTACAGATCCTACCTCCGACGTCAATACAGTTAAGCCCTGACTCCTTGAACTCAAACTAAGAGAGGGTCAGTTGTCAAAATATTGGTGGAGATGACGTTGTAGAGTACAGTGGAGTGAAGAGAATTGAGTGAGTGAGTGAGTATGGTTTTACGCCGCTTTATGCAATATTCCAGCAATAACACGGCGGGGGACACCAAAAATGGGCTTCACACATGCTACCCATGTCGGGAATTGAACCCGGGTCTTCTGCGTGACGAGCGAACGCTTTAACCACCAGGTTAACCGCCCGCCCCCTGAAGAGAAGTGAACATCAGAAGCATCATTCTATGCAACGTCGTCGCTGGTCACACAATATGCCCTTGGCGGTAGCATATGTTTGTATTGTCAGCGAAACGAATTGTCGAATGCTCACCGCTTTTGTATCTCGTCAGTGGTGTTTTTAATTAAATTAAACATAAATGAAAGTACTTTCCATTATTATATGAAATTTCTGCCACAAGTCCATTGTATGTTTCCGAACATATGAGCATGTGTCCCTGAAGCACTATCACACAGAAATGGGACAAGGTGTTTGTGAAAAGGTGAGCGTATCTTGCCGCATTGTGACAAGAAACACGAGAAATTCCAGAATCCGCGGTGGAACAGAATGAATATTTCAGGAGTAGGTCTCGGATCGCTAAACATAAAAAGAAATTATGAACTGTTGTTTAAATGAATATTCAAGAAGGTGTAATTTTTATAGGGAATAGATTCTATCAAATATAACCTCATCGATTTCTGACTCATCGTTGGCCTCTCTAAATCCATCTTTGTTGACAAAACCTTCAAGAGAAATACCTGAGTCAATGTCAAAGCAAAAAAAGAATAATCATTGTTTACAGAAAACCCAACATTCTTGATGACTTTGCCAAACAACATGTCATGTTTCGTAATAAGATAGGTCATTCATTTCATTCCGGAAATGATATTGACTGTACTATTGGCAAAACGATAGCATGGCCCAAATCAATTCCACCTCTTTGTCTGCAGTTGGCGATCAATCAAGACTGCCTCTGGTACTACTCCTTCTAAAGGGAGGTATTTGCAGTGTTTGCTTTCTGGTCTGTACAAAAAGTATACACAATGAACTCATAGAATGGGCGAAGGTGTGTCAACTTGACCTCACAGTAACTGCTTCAATATGATAACAATTAATCAACAGTTCAAGTTAAGTCACATCTCTCTTTGGGGAGTCTAGTTTAGACACGGCAGCGCTGATCCCCTGCCAGGGAAGTAGGAAGTCCATCAGAGTTAAATTATGCTGTCGATGAGATATTAAAATAAGCTTTACGTGAATTCCCCAATATGTTAAATGTGCTTTCTGTTTACCTTCTTTTGTGTAAAAAATGTAAATGTGACAATGAAATGTACACATAGACCTTGCGGAATAGCTTTCATTTTACAGCTTTGAGTGGACGGTAGGGATTGTATGGGTCAATTTGATGAGTATGACGTGTGAAGTGTGCAAATCTTAAACGAAAATAGATTTATTCACCACCATAATAAATTGATGGTTGTTTAGCTATTATATGTACACTAGTACACTATCTCTGTTACTTTGTTCAGTTTGGGTGTTTGTTTGTTTTGTTCTTGTTTAACGCCGCACTCAGCAATATTCCAGCTATATGACGGCGGTCTGTAAATAATCGCGTCTGGATCAGACAATCCAGCGATTGACACCATGAGCATCGATACAAGCAATTGGGATCGATGACATGCATCAACCAAGCCAGCGAGCCTGACCACCCGATCCCGTCAGTCGCCTCTTACGACAAGTATGGGTTGCTGAAGACCTAATCTACCTCGGATCTTCACGGGTCTAATTTGTTCAGAAAATCTAAAAATCACAATGAAAAATTCATAAAAATAGTGGTCAATATTTCAATAATAAGTGCTAAAAAACTTACGTAATTTTCTTCACTCCGTAATGAAGAAGTAGTTAGTAGTATCTGCATAGAGAACCATTGAGAAACGGACATCGTTCGAATGACAAACTCTCTCATTACCTACTTTGACGTAATTACAAATGACGTTATCAGTGAAGTCGATTAAATCAACGAGTTTGATACGATACATGTGTTACGCTCATTTCTATATATATATAGCTAATGTCTCCATGAATATTATTGCTGGAATATTGCTGAAAGCGGTTTTCAGTACATTCTGCATAGCGTATGAAATCATTATCAGACATGCTCTGTGTATGGAATTATTCAACTTGCTTATCTTGAAACCATATGGAAAAGGGGCGCTGGGTAGTCTTATGGTTAAAGCGTCCGTTCTTTATCCCGAAGGCCCGGGTTCGATTCCCGACGTGGGTAAAATACGCTAAGCCATTTCTGGTGTCCCCCGCCGTGATAGTGCTAGAATATTGTTAAAAGCGGTGTCAAACTGTACTCACTCACTCCCCATATGGTAACTATCAACATATATATTTGATGCACATAATTTGATGTTCGTTTGCAAACACTGTATGTGTATTACACTGTGTATGTATTACACTGTATATGTATAACACTGTATGTGTATTACACTGTGTAATACACTGTATGTGTATTACACTGTGTGTGTATTACGCTGTGTATGTATTACACTGTATGTGTATTACACTGTGTATGTATTACACTGTGTATGTATTACACTGTGCTTGTATTACACTGTATGTGTATTACACTGTGTAATACACTGTAGGTGTATTACACTGTATGTGTATTACGCTGTATTGTATGTGTATTACACTGTGTATGTATTACACTGTATATGTATTACACTGTGTATGTATTACACTGTATGTGTATTACAGTGTATATATATTACACTGTGTATGTATTACACTGTATGTGTATTACACTGTATATGTATTACACTGTATGTTTATTACACTGAATATGTATTACACTGTATGTTTATTACACTGTGTATGTATTACACTGTATGTGTATTACACTGTATATGTATTACACTGTATGTTTATTACACTGTATATGTATTACACTGTATGTTTATTACACTGTGTATGTATTACACTGTGTATGTATTACACTGTATGTGTATTACACTGTGTATGTATTACACTGTATGTGTATTACACTGTGTATGTATTACACTGTATGTGTATTACACTGTGTATGTATTACACTGTATGTTTATTACACTGTGTATGTATTACACTGTATGTGTATTACACTGTATGTGTATTACACTGTATGTGTATTACACTGTTTATGTATTACACTGTATATGTATTACACTGTGTATGTATTACACTGTATGTGTATTACACTGTATATGTATTACACTGTGTATGTATTACATTGTATGTGTATTACACTGTGTATGTATTACACTGTATGTGTATTACACTGTGTGTGTATTACACTGTATGTGTATTACACTGTGTATGTATTACACTGTGTATGTATTACACTGTATGTGTATTACACTGTGTATGTGTTACACTGTATGTGTATTACACTGTGTATGTGTTACACTGTATGCGTATTACACTGTGTATGTATTACACTGTATGTGTATTACACTGTGTATGTATTACACTGTGTATGTATTACACTGTATGTGTATTACACTGTGTATGTGTTACACTGTATGTGTTTTACACTGTGTATGTATTACACTGTATGTGTATTACACTGTATGTATATTACACTGTATATGTATTACACTGTATGTTTATTACACTGTGTATGTATTACACTGTGTATGTATTACACTGTATGTGTATTACACTGTGTATGTATTACACTGTATGTGTATTACACTGTGTATGTATTACACTGTATGTGTATTACACTGTATGTGTATTACACTGTGTATGTATTACACTGCATGTGTATTACACTGTGTATGTATTACACTGTATGTGTATTACACTGTGTATGTATTACACTGTGTATGTATTACACTGTATGTGTATTACACTGTGTATGTATTACACTGTATGTGTATTACACTGTGTATGTATTACACTGTATGTGTATTACACTGTGTATGTATTACACTGTATGTGTATTACACTGTGTATGTATTACACTGTATGTGTATTACACTGTGTATGTATTACACTGTATATGTATTACACTATGTATGTATTACACTGTATGTGTATTACACTGTGTATGTATTACACTGTATGTGTATTACACTGTTTATGTATTACACTGTATGTTTATTACACTGTGTATGTATTACACTGTGTATGTATTACACTGTATGTGTATTACACTGTGTATGTATTACACTGTATGCGTATTACACTGTGTATGTATTACACTGTATGTGTATTACACTGTATGTGTATTACACTGTATGTTTATTACACTGTATGTGTATTACACTGTGTATGTATTACACTGTATATGTATTACACTATGTATGTATTACACTGTATGTGTATTACACTGTGAGTGAGTGAGTGAGTTTGGTTTTACGCCGCTTTTAGCAATATTCCAGCAATATCACGGCGGGGGATACCAGAAATGGGCTTCAAACATTGTGCCCATGTCGGGAATCGAACCCGG
The DNA here is from genome assembly GCF_022045235.1 of Haliotis cracherodii. Taxonomy (NCBI): domain Eukaryota; kingdom Metazoa; phylum Mollusca; class Gastropoda; order Lepetellida; family Haliotidae; genus Haliotis; species Haliotis cracherodii. Next base: position 53,426,258 of record NW_027266343.1, on the reverse strand, counting down.
GTCTTCGGCGTGACGAGCGAAGTATTACACTGTGTATGTATTACTCTGTTTATGTATTACACTGTTCGTCACACCTAAGACCCTGGTTCGATTCCCGACATGGGCACAATGTGTGAAGCCCATTTGTGGTGTCCCCCGCCGTGATATTGCTTGAATATTGCTAAAAGCGGCGTAAAACCATACTCACTCACTCACTGTATTACACTGTATGTGTATTGCACTGTGTATGTATTACACTGTTTATGTATTACACTGTATGTGTATTACACTGTGTATGTATTACACTGTGTATGTATTACACTGTATGTGTATTACGCTGTATTGTATGTGTATTACACTGCGTGTGTATTACACCGTATATTTATTTAACTGTGTATGTATTACACTGTGTATGTATTACACTGTATGTGTATTACACTGTATGTGTATTACACTGCGTGTGTATTACACTGTGTATGTATTACACTGTATGTGTATTACACTCTATGTGTATAACACTGTGTATGTATTACACTGTATATGTATTTAACTGTGTATGTATTACATTGTATGTGTATTAGACTGTTTATGTATTACACTGTGTATCTATTACACTGAATGTGTATTACACTGTGTATGTATTTGGATTTGTACTTAGCACTATGACATACACAACAGATGATTTTTCATGGACATGTAATGGATGCCTTGATGCTGAGTATTGTATATCAATATTGATAAACACTGAACAAAACAGTTGAATACAAATCAATACCGTATGGCAAAAGTACTGATGTGTGGCGTTAGGCAAGGAAATAGCAAATTGTGTGAGAGGCGGAGCGCGAGGACATGCTTATCCTTTTCGAGAACCCCTGGTGATCAGTGATCCATTCATATTATTTTCATCGCTTTTACCTTTTACGCCAAGTGGGATCGGTTTCAGTAGATGATCGAGACTGATTATTTTCTTAATCCTTCCCCTACTACTTTACCTGTTCAAACATCTTTCATAACCAGGATCATGGTATTTCTTTCACTATTGTATATTGATGATGTAGACTGGGTTTTCAGTAAATGATTGATTATGCGTTTTGTTCAAGAAGCGATGATGGGCTTCCTTTGGTTATAATACTCACTGAAAGGGTCTCAGTTTAACCTACTGTGTTTAGAATTTGATGTAATCCCACTGTAGAGTAGATACCTCTTAGTATAATTTTGACACTTGGAAGCGCTTTTGCACGAGGTTTCACATGCATTGATAGGGAGGTATCTATACTCTACAGTGGGAGTACATTAAATTTCAAAACACAGTTGTTTTATCTCCATTCTACCATGACAGCAAGAGCGCTTTGAAAACGGTGCTCTTTTGCAACGCGTAACTACACACCTTGTAGAAACGTCGCTATCTTGGAACATTCCAAAAAGAGTTTAAAATTGGTTTAAGAAGTTCAACATTAAAATACCCAGTCTTGACTAATTCAAAATAAGTGTTTAAAACGCAAAATGTTACAAACAGAAGTTGACAAATAACCCTCCAAAGATATAGGTTTTAATTTCACTGTTTGTGCACTGTTTGGATCCACCAAGTCATTTCTTGGAAATCAGCTCGACAGGTCAATTCTTTGGAAATGGAAGATGCCATCTCGCACTGTAGGGGCGACAGGTTGTAGAAATTGTTTTAAAGAATGCTAAACGAATAATTAATTAACATGCCATTTTTTATTTTCAGTGTGTAAGTCTTATAAGTAAGTTAGTAATTACCCTCAGTCAATAATACAAATTCAAAATAAGTGCCACTGCACCCGGAACTGAGATGTGGAAGAACTTGACCCACATCACGGTAACTGAGAACTGTCAATGGCTGCCAATGTTTTTGTACAGAATATCCATGCCTCTGACAAGTTACACGAAGCAAGATGACAACCCTGATCTATGCTTTGGTTTAACACTAATGTGTCAGGAGATTTACTAGGAATGAGCCTTAATGTTTAACGTGACTGGCAATGGAATTGGAGCATGCCTGGGGCCGGCTACTTTGACAGGATAGATTGGATTTGACCTATGAATTTCAATATTTCACATGAGACGCCAGCGTGTGAAAAAGATGTGACAGTTGCGGCCCAGAAACAGTGATGCGTGTATGATTTGCTTAACTGTGCGTCTTGTGAAATTAATTTCATCAAGTTTGAAAAGTTGTTTTGATCAAGCGTCTGGGCTGTGACTTCAGTGATGTCGTGACAGTGTTTTCGTGGCTTTTTGAAGGGAGTGGTGTTTTCTGATGGACTTTCAATCCCCTCCTGCCAAATCCTAACGGTAATGGTTGACGGAGATGGCAATGAATATCAGTCACAAAATGGTTTGTTAACAACATGTTATCATGAATAAAGTTTTTTACTTCCACTGTCGGCTGTTTTAATGAGGACATTTTCTGTTCGCCATCGAACATGTCCCCAACATTACCATTTGTATGTAAAAGATATGCCTTCGTTAAGTCATGCAATCCCATCATTGAAGCAGTCAGGTTATTGCCTAGAACGTCTTGTCATCACCAAAAACATCCGATATCAAACTACCGTATGTCCTCTATTAGACGCTAGACCGTCTTTTAAATTCGCGAGCCTGTTTGACCCGTCATTTGTTAGGGATCTGGCTTGTTTTAGGGACCCACCATGAAACAGGAAATATCGATATGTTTTACACATCCTATGGGTGATCGATCTACGGCCATTTGTTTTAATCAATATGTAGGCTGTCGATGTATTCATAAGCACGGTTTTCGTGAGAAAGGGCTTAATATATTTAAAAGTGGTTTCCGTAGCAAAAAGGAAACACCTTTTTAACCAGAAAGAATCAAGCATTCTTCAATCTCAAGGTAATAAAAACATTAATTCAGTCCCTCACCAACCAAGTCTACTCCTCATGTTAATAAGACCATATTGACGGCGTTATGGTACCAGCGGGGCCATCTTGACTGACTTACACCATCATCACAAACTAACCATCCTGATTGCCTGTAGTATGGCATATTCCCAGACAGCAATCACTGTGTACATAACAGCTAGCCGTTAAGTCTGACACGTTTCAGGGTCATCATAACACCCTACTTGTCAATACAGAAATCGGCGCAAGGTACTTCATCCGATACGAGAAAACCCCCTGGGGACCCACAGCCCCTAATATTTGCGTACTTGTCAGGTCTATTGCACCAACAACAATGGACGTACTGGCTTCCATAAACTACAACGTGGTTTACATGATATGACTCGTGCTTGTGAGACATCAACATTCTATTAGCCCGAGCTGTTCTTACTCTTCTTTTTCAGGGAAGCTTGCGCGAGGCTTCAAATGATGTTTCCTCGAAATGATTAAATCTTGCTTCTTACAAATTGACGTCTGCTCAATTTTAGGCTACAAAACAATTTGCAGGATACGCTCCGGTAAATTTTCGGATCGTTCTCAAAGATCAAGACATTTCTCAGGGGATACCAAAAAAACGAAAGTGTTGTCAGACAGTAGCCAATGAAAACGAATCATTATCTAATGATTTCGCAGTAAAGACTTAATAAATGTAATTGTGTTGTACGTTCTGAATGATTTAGCTACTTAGGTTTTACCTAAGTTTGAAGATACGATTGAAAGAATATCTTTCTCTGCATGTTAACGAATGAGGCCTACGTCGCTCTTAATGAGCACTTCAGTGATCCACTTTTGCAGCATCCTTGAATCGTTAGGTCGAGACGTGTTCATGAAGATCAGTGATGTGATCATGTTCTATTGCCAGCTGACCTTTCCCCAGTAAGGTTTTCAAAATGTTTTAAATGGAATAAACAAAAATGTCCAGTTTGATCTTTGTGAAACTTCCCTGACACACTTGTACCCAAAAACGGTTTTCGTGTCTGACAGTATATCCAATTAAGTTTCTTTTATTATTCGTTCAAAGATAAAAAAAAGGCAATGATAATGAGAACTTTGGCCAAAGGAGGCACTTTCCTTAATATTGTTCTCAAGTAAAACGCTTTTTCTTGAGAGAAATGTTCATTGGTGATGCATTAAGGATAGGCCATAAATTATTTTCGGATTGACCTGAACGGAATGTCGGACATTTTGCTGAAGGGTTTCCTCTCGTACTTTGTACATTGGCTATGGTTAATCCTCTTTCTTTCAACATTACCAAGTGAATAGTGTTTGCGATCTCATGGAGGATAGAATATTGTTGAGTAAATAGTTTTATCAAGTTGTATATATTAGAAAGGTAAGGTTTGAGACATTCTGTTGTCTGGAATGATAGTCCTCATTATGGTTTTGCAAAGAAAATGGAAATAGTTGATAAAATACCTTAAGATGCTTCCTTTGTGATGGCGCTGTAAAACCATTTTCATCTTAGTGATGCCGATCACACATGAGCCGTATTAGTTCATTAAACCAGTTTTTTCTTTTTGATAAGGTCGATTGTACTAGTCCGACTTTATCTCGAACATGTGTGATTGAATCACAATCAATAAGGGATGGAACCAGGTTTTCGCGAAAAGGTGTGCGTATCCTGCCCTACCGGTGGCACCCGTCACACACAGATGCAAAGGCAAGGCAATTGTTCATCTAAAAAAACCTGAGAACACATTGAAAACCACAGGGAATTGCACATTTGTCACTGATGCATCAAATTTGGAAATGTCCTCCACATGTCTGCTATAAAACGTTTTGAAAACTTGTACCATATGTTCCCGTGTGTCTTTATGTGAATAATTGCCTTGCCGTTGCGTGTGTTTGTGATATGTGCCACCGGTGGAGCAGGATACACTCCACTTTTCGCGAACACCGTGTATCATTACTATTTGATAGTGATTCATTAACATATGCTCATGATATAGTCGGAATCGTACAATCAACTCCGCTTTATGCAGAGATTTCTATTGGATATGGAAAGGGTTTCGACACTTGTCCACGTTTACCAAAAAAACTCCTTGATAACTTTACTGAGGCCTTGAATGTTTTAACTTTTGAGCAAGAGTCGTTTTATGATCGTCGTATTATGTTTGGCAGATATTTCTTGTGAATATGGAAACTTAATGTTCTGCTGCATTTACTTAGTTGATGTTTAATGCAGATATCAACCGCTACAAACTGGCCTTACTGAAAGTCTACTTCTTGATCCCATGGAATAGTCCACTGCCTGAACCCTCGAGTTTATCTGCTGACTTCCTACATACTCTCATTATCAGGTTTAGTTCAGGCGAATCCTTTCACTGTTTCTTTTGTGAAACAAAACAAAATGTTGGAACGAGGGTTAGGTGAGGTGAAGTGGAGTTTTACGTCGCTTTGAAGAATATCACACTCATATAGCTATGTGCATGTGCGGCTTCTTGCACTCGACTTATGGCAGTTTTATAGCACTAGCCCGCTTATACACCGTATCACAGCCAGGTAGACAGGTCGTTGTTTAATTCCCATGTTACCGAGGGCCAGACAGGGTAACACGAAAGTACTATGTTTTAACGTCTTTTGGCATGACGCGACCAAGGAACGAATCAACGACCTTCCGCTCTATCAACCACGCCATATAGGCGTTTTGGAGCCGACGGGATACCTGATCTAAGTAATACAAATTGTCCTTACCCAGCCACTGTACCATTCAGATGTACTGTTATACAACAGCGTCTAAACGTCTACAAAAGTGAAATCAAATTAGCTTAATTTTTCACTTTAGCATGGAAAAGTCGCATCACCTGGTCATCGGGTTCTGAAAAAAATGAATATACTGCCTCGTTATGCACCGACATTGAAGCTGCATGTTCGATAAATGTAGATAGATCGCATCGATCAGGGTCGTTTACATCTGTTCCGATCGATCATGTCGGACGAGGATGCACACAGAGACTCCCTTTTCGCGAACATCTGGTATGTTCACTGTTTGATAGTGATTCAAAAACGCATGCTCATGATATAGTCGGAATCATACAATCGACTCTGCTATTGGTAGAGATATTTTATGAATATTGAAATGGTTTTGTCGATTTTATTTTATTTGAATCTCACGCGGGCGCACTGAATGAATGACACTCGAGATCAATTTGATCCTGAAGTCGAAGCTTGAACAGTTGTAGAGTTAAAGGTTTATTGCATGATGCCTTTAAATCTAGTATTATGGTTGTCATGTACATGTGTATTCGTATTGTTACATGCATATAGCAGTGTAATTTATTGCAAAACAATGTAAATGTATTTTGGTCAAATTTGGAAATATTTTTCACATGTCTTTCAAGCAGAATGTTGACATTTGCTAACAATATACAATGTATACATACACACAGGATGAGAATATACATTTCACCACAAAACAACTACTTATAAAAAGGAAAAACATACAAGCGAAAATGAAATCAAGAATTCTAAGTGCAACAGTATGAATATTTCAGTGGTAGGTTTTTGATCGCTAAAAATAAACGAAAGACATGTATTGCTGTATCTGTACTTAATTCAAAATGTATTGCATCCTTGCAACTGGCACATTTTCAGAATAGCTTCTTTCAAATATAACCTCATCGATTTCTCACTGGGAAGAGTCCTTGTTACCATTAAATGCCCCTGACCTATTTAGATGGCCTCTCTGAATCATCTTTGTTTTCACATCTTTCTGGAGAAATACCTGTCATTGTCTGAGCAAAAAGAGAATACCCATTGTTTACAACTAAACCATAGTCAATATCTAAGCTAATATCATTGTTTTACGAAAACATATTAAATGACTTTGCAAACAACATGTCATGTTTCTTAATTAGAGGGTTCAATTATTTCATTCCGAAAATGATATTGACTGTACTATTGACAAAACCAGAGCATGGCCCAAGTGATGTGTTACGAAGTTATCAGCAGTGCAAGTTTGCCGAGGACTATCTTCCCAATATGTTAAATATGTTGACTGTTTATGTATCTTGTGTTTTGTCACACAAAATGTGGATGTGACATTCGGACGTTGCATTATAGCTTTAGTTTTACAGCTGATCTATTTAAAGTGTGATAAGCAAGCAAGTGTGCAAACGTTATAAAAAAAGTTGGTAAAAAAAAGTTGATTTATTCAGATCCTCCAACCAAATAAACTGACTGCTGCCTAGCTATAATAATAAATTTGGAAGGGTGAACAATCCCAATATTCTCTTTGAATTACCCCTGAAGTCAATGCTAGTCATCACACAGTCAAAATGTTGATCACTGGGTTACGTGATTGTCAGGTATGAGTAATCGGTTTTGTGACCACATTAAAGCACCTGCAATGAAGAGCTAGCGTTTTCTGTGCAGAGAACCTTTGAGACACGAACATTGTTTATACGGCTTTGACAATGATAAACTGTCTCGTTACCTACTTTGATGTCACTACAAATGACGTCCCTAATGATTGCATTAATCATTAAACAACGAGTTCGATTCCGTACGCGTCCCAAGCCAATTTCTAATGTCTCAATGATTGTGTGGACTTTGCAGTCGCAAGGGATTCACATTATCAAAGCGTAAATGTGAAATATCTCTTTTCACGTGTCAGCGGGCATTTCATTATCAGCTATTTGAAAGAAATTGGTCTGTATAATAAATTTTAAATATGTATGTGAATAATTAAATGCTTGTTTTTTAATTTGGTGTGATGCTATTATCAACTGACATTATTGAAGGCTCTGTCCAGCAGGTTAACATAGGGTGAAAATATTGTCCCCTGTGTGAGACATAATCCTATCATAATCGATGTTACTATCATCAACCAGTGTTTTTAAGCCAACTCATTGCTGACAATTTTTAATAACCACCAGTAGCTAAAGTGATGACGTAAATCCTGCTTGGGTATCATGCAGGAAGCCAAGGTACTGTATGTCCCCATGATTCCCAGCGAGGTGGCCTGGCTTTGGTTACTGGTGGCCTATAGCCCGTGTTTGAAAACTGTATTATATTGTTATGCTCAAATATGTTTCATAAATTGTATTTAAAAATAGTATGCATGAATTGATTTTAAATATTACTTTGCATAGATGACTCAGTTGTTAACATATTAAACTTGGTCTCGTCGCTATATGGCTGGAATAATGCCGATGCGACGTTAAACTTTAACTCACTTACTCACTAATGTCTCAAATAGAAGGATATTGCTGGAATATTGTTGAGAGTGGCTAACGCCCATCTCACTCACTGACCAGTGACCACAAAGTTTCAGAGCGCATGACGTCATTATCAGGTATGCTCTATGCATGGATTTAATTAACTCGCTTATCTTGAACCATATGGAAAGCTTTATTGATTGTGACAGTCAATCATAAACATTATTCACAGGAGGGCTCTTTGAGACTTTGAAACACTTTCTGCACGAAAGCATCGTCTCGGCTCGCCATTCAATAACTCGTTTGTTGCATTGCATAGCCGGGTTAGATTTCACGTATGACAATATTGACATCTTCCTCAAAAGTGATATGTGTAGGGAATTCTGCTAATACACATTGTTGATTCATCTTTTTGGTGTGGTCGGGGTGCTGAAACGCACTCAGTGAGTGAGTGAGTATGGTGTTAAGACACTTTCAGCAATATTCGAGCGATATTACGGCGGGGGACACCTGAAATAAATGGGCTTCACACATTGTACCCATGTCGGGAATCGAACCCGGGTTTTCGGCGTCCAACAATGGTCAAATAGCATGTAGCCTTCCACTGATTTACCCACCTGAAGTAGAACAAGAGAGACCAGTGAAAGTGCCCCATCTGTTTCATACTAAGATGAATGCATGACCTAAATCTCACCATCAGACTGTATGACAAGCGGGATAACTTCAACTTTCGATAAACTGTCGATGTTTTTGATAAATGAACTCAAAATAGATTGTCGAGATATTATATTAATGTATTGGTGATATATGTTTAAGGCGAAAGAACAAAAATTAATGAGTGCAATGGTAATTTTTCAGTGTTTGTCTCTTTGTTTGTTGTTTTACGCCACATTCAGAAATATTGTATAGCAATACCTACGAGGGTAAACATATCGAGGTTCATAAAAATCATATGTGCCCTTGGGTCAGATCACATCACGAGATAACAATGTAGTTTTCCCGTCATCCGGACGGCATTGTTGACGTCATAAGAATCTTATTGTGACGTGAGGTCGTAAAAGCGTCACAATAGAAACGACGTCATAGCTAAAGGTTGTTGACGTCATTCGACAAATTGTGGTTTCGCTGTTGTTGCGACTTGCTGTCCCTGTAGGTAAACATCTTCGGTAATAAATAGAACATTTTATTCGTGTTTATGTCATACTATGTTAATATTGGTCGTCTGAAGAGTGTGTTAAATTAAACGATATTGAAATAAATATTAATGTAATGTTTCAGCCAAAGCATTCAAGATGATCAGTAATTCAAGAGGTTGAACGTCTGTGTCAGTCTACTACTGTAACTGATAACGTTGGGAATCTGAAGGTATAGAGGAAGCAATGATTTGAATTGGGGTGAATTAGTTTTGGAAACTTTTTTAGTTATTTATGTAGCTGAGATGTCAAAGTGAGAGATGTGATTTGTAGTGAAGATATGAGAACTAGACAAGGTCAATTCTTTCGTTCACATGTTATGTGGTTCTAGATATTGTAAGGTTATATTTGATAATTAATAATGTCAGCAAATGGCTGTTGTGGCCAATCTACACTTGAAGTATGATTTGGTGTGATTTGGAGTAACCCCCCCCCCCCTTGATTTTTTGTAAACAAACATAGCATACTTAAAGGTTCAAGAAGTTTCTTGATGGCCAGTTTCTAGAAGTCTGGCTGTACCTAGAGAAGAGAGACACGAGGGCGATTTACGACCTGAATTGCATCTTTCATTGCTGAAGACCTATTCTCACCCAGTCGTCTAAGGAGTCGAAGGAGTTTCACGATTTTGTTCAGTAGGAACCAATTCCTGGGTTAACCTTTCCAATTTGGACACCACCTTCTTCAACACTGTATTTAGATTTTGATTGGTTGTTGAAACAATGACGTACACAACAGAGGATTATTTTGGTTTTTTAATGTTGCCTGTAACGTACATTGACAAAATGGAGGCCTGTAATTCTGAGTTTCACAAAATATAGTATGATCAGCTAAAATGTACTCTTATCTGTGTACGGCTGATGGCAGAAGTTTGGGGCTAATAGGGACGTTCTGTTTGACAGCTGCATCGGGGGATGTCACAGTTCTACAACTGGTGTGACAGCATGCCTGCTGGTCTTGCATGACATGGGATAGGGTGACCTGCACATTCTTCTCTGCTGACACACGTCGGTCTGTTGCTGCAGGGGAATTATTTGTCTTGGCAACGGAGATATTATTTTGCAAAGATGTCCCATCGTTCTGTGTTCGCTGACTTGAAACAAAAACAACAGTTATGGCTCAGACAAAAAAACACAACAGCATGTGCAGCGGTCGGCAAGAAACAAACACTTTTATGCCAACTGAGACGGGTGCTTCCGTTAGGGCATAAGGAAGTGCCAGTCCTTTTTGCGAACACTGGTGATCAGTGATCCATTTATATTATATTCACCGCTATTTTGACTTTTACGCCCAAAGAAATCAGTTTCGGCAGATGATCGCTGGAGTTGATGTTTTATATTTACAGAAACTGCGCTTTGTGAAGACAATGTTTCCACACCCCTTAAATTGTACATCTTTCACGACAAGGGTGATGGTGCTTCTGTCACTATTATATATCGATGATGTGAACTGAGTTTACAGTAAATGATTGATTATGCGTTTTGTTCAAGAAACATGACGGGCCTCCTTCGGGTCTCAATAACCATTCAGTCGCTCACCCACCTAGTCTACTCCTTCTGATATTAAGAAGATAATGACGGCGTTATGGTACCAGCGAGGCTATCATGTTGACTGACTTACACCATCATCATTAACTAACCATTCTGATGGCCTATAGTATGGAATATTCCCAGACAGCAATCATTTTGTACGTAACAGCTAGCCGTTACGTCTGATACGTTTCAGGGTCATCATAACACACGATATGCCCATAGAGGCAACACACTTCATCCAATACGAGAAGACCCTCTGGGGACCTACATCCCCCAGTATTGCGTCCTTGTCAGTTCTATTGCACCAATAACAATGGTCGCACTGGCTTCCATAAAAAAGCACGAGGTGTATATTGTGAGACATCAACATTATATTAGCCTTCTCTGTTCTTGCTCTTCTTCACTCAAGGATGTTTGAACGAAGATTCTACTGATGGTTCCACGAAATGGTTTGAATCTTGCTTCCTACATGTTGATGTCTGGTCACTTTTAGACCCCGATAACAATTTGCATGATGCGCTTCTGTAAATGTTCGGATCGATCTCAAGGAACAAGGTATTTCTAAGAGGATACCAAAAAGTCGAAAGCGTTGTGAGACATGCGCTGTTTATCAAACAGTAGCGCCAATAAAACCAAATTGTTATGTACTGTATCTGTAGTAGAGCCGTAATTATGTTATTTTATTACGAGCTGGTGTTTCCTTAGTTTGAAGAGATGAGCAAAAGGCTCTTAGACATGATTGAAAGAATCTTTTTCTCTGTTAACAAATGAGGCCAAGGTTGCTCCTAATGAGGACTTCAGTTTGTCTGACAGCGCGACTCAAATCCACTATTTCAGCATCATTGGATCGTTACGTCGAGACGTGTTCATAAAGCTTTGTCATTTGATCATGCAATATTCCCACTAACATTTCCCCAGCATAATGATACAATCGTCAAGCTTGGGTTTGCTGGATTAAATAAAGATGTACGATTAAGTCATTGTTGAACGTCCCTGTAACTAAATGAAACTTAACAGCGGGACAAAAGAAGGTATACGCTTGAAAATTGAATTTGACCAAACAATTACAAATGTTATCAAAACTTTACTCTACTGAAAAATGTCGCCAAAACACTGCAAACGGAAGGTCCAAAACACAACTATGATACCAGTATCAAAAACACAACCATCGGATAACCATTTTTTGTTTGTTTCATATTTAGCCACAAGTAAACAAAGTTGTTTAGCTCGACAATTTAAAATAAATGGATATAATAGGATAATATGAATATTTTGGACTGGGGACTGCTCATACCCGGGACTGGGGACTGCTAATCGTCGGGAATGGGGACTGCTAATCCTGATTCTGTCAAACTCACCAGGTGTCTCGTTCCACGATCTTATGAGACGTATCATCTTGTTCAGTAAACAAATTTATCAAATTGTGTATCGCAGAGAGGAAAGAGCAGAAATTATGTTTTCTGGACTGATAGTCCTAATTGTGATTTTGCGTTGATTTTGGAAATCTTGTATAGATCTTTGATGGTCTGCTCATAATGCTTCATTATCGTTCCCAGCTGTCATGTGGCATTCACTCACCATAATTACCATCATCTACCACAACTGCCTGTTCCTTCAATGTTGGTCACTGGATAAACACCGTTGCAGTATTTAGTCGACAGTTTTAGGTTCAAACAAGAGGACAAGTCATTGGTCACCGCAATGTTATATACTTGTCAAAACTTTCCAAAATATCAAACAGCACAAGTTCATCACTAGACCTATCTATGTGCGAAGTTTGCTGAAGACATATTGTGAGGTTTTGAAGATCTGCTCCGGAAACGAGCACTGCAACCATTTTCAAGTCAAAGTTATTATGATGGAAACTCAAAACACAACAATTATCATTTAGTGATCGCCGATCAAACATTGTCTTATTCAAGAGGTTGGTTGGTTGGTTGGTTGGTTGGTTGGTTTGTTGTTTAACGCCGCACTCAGCAATATTCCAGCTATATGACGGCGGTCTGTAAATAATCGAGTCTGGACCAGACAATACAGTTTATATCATGAACATCGATCCACGCAATTGGGATCGATGACATGCATCAACCAAGTCAGCAAGCCTGATCACCCGATCTCGTTAGTCGCCTTTTACGACAAGCATAGTCGCCTTTTACGATACGCATGGGTTGCTAAAGACCTATTCTACAACGGATCTTCACGGGTCCTCATTGAAGAGGATTGCGGAAGTGAGATGAGTGCGAAAAGAATTTCAGTTATATCATAGCATGGGAGAAAAGACCAAAGTGACACACGTCCTGGGCGTTTACCACTTTATGTAACCCATGCGCACATGTATAGTGCTGATGCAAAGAAGCATCAGAATATTCTTGTATGTAACTTGAGAACCCGTCACCTTCGTTCTACAATAGAAGATAAGAGGGGTCAGCCAAACTTCCCTTATGAGACGCTGTATAAGATAAATAGTGACGTATTTGTAATAAATAATTAATTTTGTTTTTGAGTTGGAAACCAATTCAAAACCAATGTCAATAAGTAATGAATATTATGAGTATTCATTTTTTTTAACATTGTATCATTCTTTCATTTCCTGTCAAGCACTCATATAAAAACAGTTGTGGTTGGTGTATCTTGTGATAATCTATGAAAATATCTTATCATTCATTATGAAGATGGCCTAATCTTCATTACTTCACATTTATACCAGATTATGGCACAGGAACGGGACGCAACTCTGCAGAGTGAAATTCGGTGTCAAGGGCTAGTAAATTCAACATAGCACCTTTGCAGATTTCATTACTTTAGGGCATACTAAATAAGAAATGTATGATAAAAATTAAATTTGGAAAACTGAAAAAGCGTAAAACATATGATACAAAATGACAGGCGAAATTAAAATTCCTCCGCTTTGGGGAATTCCCTTTTTGGTGGTTTAAACGTGTTGCCGGTGCTGGATACTCAACGCTCATGACGATCGGACTGCTGTCTCTGGTTTTGTGATATACAACGTCTATGTCGGCCACGCCCCCCAGTAGGTTTGTTTTCGAAGCTTATTGGAGTTCCCCACTTTCACTTGGACATTTAAATACTTTCTACGAATATTATGAAAACAATGTATCAAGGAAAATGATATTCGCAATAAAATCGTATCATTCTTTTCACTTAAACTTGCCTGTCATATGGATGTACCCCGTGCCCTAATTCAAGAGATATTTGACACATGAGTTGTGAAAGCGAAACGAACAAACTCTCAACACAGCACTAACCTACAAAAAGCAGTATATTTGACAAACATTTCTGAATTTCTATCAAGCTAGTGTTTTATCTCGTCTTATCTGTTCCAGATCCACGGAGTTGACGACTGTTCTAAAATTGACATCTCGTCGCTACCCCATGGTAAGCAATAATGTGTCTATGTTGTATGAATCTCTCGAGTGTTGCTCTATCGGTTGCCAGCAACACATGGGCTGCGTCATGGGGACCTGTGTTCATTGTGAAGTGAGCAACTATCTGCGATGTATGATGACCCATGCTTTTTTAGAATTCTTTCGTATGTCCTACTTAAGGAGCAACCTTATGATTTTCGGCATGAATGTGTGTATGTGTGTGTGCGTGCGCATGTGCGTGTGCGTGTGCGTGTGCGTGTGCGTGTGCGTGTGTGAAGTCCATGTTTTACTGAAACAAATATTACCTATGCCTCGCATTGCAGGAAAACATTCTGACCTGACATGTGACTGTACGTCCTGCACAGGAGACTATATTAAAGTGTCCAAAGAACTCAGTTAACCATTTCTATTTATATAAAAATAATAATAATGGAACATCTGTTTTCATTGGGAAAAATAATTGAGCTCCTTAAAAGTAAAAATAATATGCTGAAATCAAACCAAAATTCCCCGCCACCTTATCCCCGAAAATCAAATGGTTGTTCCCTCAGTTTATGTGTCTCCATTTCGTCGACATGGTCTTTCTGTATTGTAGTATTGTATTGTAACAAAATAATTATTTTATTAATTGTTCTATATTTACATCTAGGTCATGCATCTCATGATCATATGTATGGTCCTGTGGTCATTCTACATCAGCGGAACACTTGGTAAGTTTCGTAAAATGTTTTAGTATTTACTAGATATTCATGACCCGTGAATATCCGGAGTAGAATGATCTTCAGCAACCAATGCTTGCTGCAAAGAGCGATTATGCTTGTCGTAATAGGCGACTAACGGGTTCGGGTGGTCAGGCTCGCTGACTTGGTTGATGCATGTCATCGATCCATTTGCAAGTTGCGTGGATCGATGTTCATGATATTAATCACTGGATTGTCTGGTCAAAATTCGATTATTTATAGCTGGAATATTGCTGAGTGCGGCGTTAAACAACAAACCAACCAAACAACCAACTAGATATTCAAAATGTTTTTTGCATATTGTTTCTACACAGTATTTTATCTCAGAGCTCGATGAAACTTACTGATCATGTAGTACACAGGAATGTGAATTGTCATTTGAAAACGCGGGCTCTGAATGTATAATGTACACTTGGAGTGATATCGCCCATTCACGAACAACGTGGCAGAATGCAAATACAACTTGTTTGGGGGATCCACGATTCAAACCGGAAACGATATGTGACATAATCTATGCTTAAAGGGTCCGTACCCCAGTGCTTCAGGGGTGGCGGGATCTCATCTCCAAGCTTCTGTAATTTTACGGAGGCTTGTGCCCGAAATGAGGTTTGCTGTTAAAGTTGAACAGTCTGGAAACGAACAATTGTGACCATTTTGAATCATGATGAGATTTCCCAATGATCTGTTTCTTATTCTTGTGAATTTTTAATTTTTTTTTTATAGTTTTGCTGCTGTATGATCAAATCTAGAATTCATAGTGATACAGTTCAAAAGATAACATAAACCATTTAGTTGGCGTTTAACCCCACAGTTAGCCAATTCCAGCCTATTTTCGATATTGCTGGAATCTGTTTGGGCGGATAATCTAGACTGAATATTCTCTTGTTTTGATAATTTATATATAACGGCGGCCTGTAATGATTCTTGACAAAGCAAACCAGCGGTCGAAAGCATTAACACCCTAGATGTGTTTTTTGACAATTTACAGATTTGTTACACAGGACACATTACATACGAAGATGGCCAATTCTAGGTATATTTCAGCCTATTTTTTTGTATTGCACCAAATGGAATCTGATTTTGTGGATACTCTAGACTGTACATACACTTGCATTGATAATTTATATATATAACGACGGCTTGTTATGATTCTTGAAAAGAGAAACCAGTGTCTGAAACATGAACACCCTAGATGTGTTTTTTGACAATTTACAGATTTGTTACAGGAGAGACATTACATACGAAGATGGTCGGCAAGCGTACAGAATGGGTTGTCAAGATACCAACGTGAGTGTTTTGACATGAAATGGCATATGATTGAAACTGTTAGTTGACGCCAATTCCCGTTCGTTTACAGGCAGCTAACTTTCATTTCTAAGTATGAGATATTTTTCAATAATTTGTGTAGATATATGAAACGCAAAATATGTTCCCCACTTTTGCTTAAGACAAGGACACTCTCAGTTCAGTCTCTTAAGGAGTCTAAACTGTGTTACTTTTAAATTAAATAGTCTATAAACGTGTAATGTCATCTCATGTACTTATATTAAAATAAATTATGCCATTAAATCAAACAGAAAACAAATAAAACTCCTGACATGTAGTAACCAAAATCCGTACACGTGAGATCGCAATATTTTGATGACAGGTTTGTAGACTCCTGAAGCAGCCGCAGTCTGTGATTGGTCGAAGGGCAGCTAGGAACTCAGCCCCCTGTTTTCAATGCTGCCAATCATGTTCGTGCAACAAGAACATATGTGCAAGCACTGCTCAGTCTAAATGTGAGTTTAGTTTCTGTGACAGTGATGGCCTAAGGTTTGAAATTTAGAGAAACAGAACGAAGGGACGGTTTAACATGGCAATATCCTATCGTGATATCAGATCCGTGCGAAGATAGTAGCATGGTGCTGTAATATATTGATGGTATTATGGTCGGGGTTAACCTTCTAGAATGACACTAACTACCTGAAATGCGTTTTACATTTGTTTCGGAGACTTGGACTTCTATATTTCAACATAGACTTGTTAACTATGTGGTGGGGCGGTCGGGTAGCCTAGTGGTTAAAGCGTTCGCTCGTCACGCCGAAGACACGGGTTCGATTCCCGACATGGGTACGATGTGTGAAGCCCATTTCTGGTGTCCCCCGACGTGATATTGCTGGAATATTGCTTATAGCGGCGTAAAACCATACTCACTCACTCACTAACTATGTGGTCGCAGTATGTATCTGGCTTGGAGGGGCAATGTCTGACACAGTTATTGATTTGTGAATGATCTTTAAATGGTCGAGGAACATGCACATTCAAAATACGTACCCTTGCGTAACCTTGATTCGTGGATATAAGGAAAGTTCACCCAAATTCGTGGTTTATACTCACTGATCATTTAATTCATCTATTAAACTATAAGAAAATGACGAAGATGCCACTCGTGACTTAAAAGTTTGTTTACCGAAGCCATTTGCATTCATCAGCCATTCATGTGCACACAAAATGTGACGTCACCTTGATTCGTGGATTATTTAATAGATTATTGTATGGCTATGTACGAAAGCCCAGTACCGTTACTGTGTAATACTTTTTTTTATGAATTCGAATCTATACCTACCAGCATTTCTGTGTCGGCTGATAACAGTTGAAGAGCATAGTTATTTAACACACAACTCCAAAACGAATCTTGTCAATAAAGTTATGTACACTATTTACAGGTAAGTTTGTGTCCCCTTTCAGTCCTACTCTTCCGATGGTTTGCATGGCAGACCATGGCAGGGACAATAAAACGTGTCATGCGTCCGAAGCACGCGCACTGGACAACAATACTGTAAGTGCACCCAGTGGTTACAGTCATGATACATGCACTGCCCCCAGTGATGTGCATTGGGCCAGTTCAGCGGGCTGAAAGTGATGACACACGCAACATGTTTCGTCATCGGATGTTGGCGAATCCTCACTGTCACTGCTGTACAGTAGATTAATCGCCAGGATGGTCCCGCTGCTGGCTCGGTGGTACTTTTATGTTTCTTTTGAGATTGTTTAGCTGATGGATGTGACTTTGCTGGTCGTTTCTTGGTTGGTAATGGCTGTTTAGAAGTTGAACTTTTAAGATAGTTTGTAACTTGAAATGGTTCAGTTATGGCTTTGCCGCTAACGATCTTGTGGATAGATCTACGTGGTTTTCTTTGCTTCTTCTGAATGACGGGAAGCTGGTCAACAAAGAATTAGGTTTGGTCACTTTAGTGACGAGATTTTCCTTCTCAACGTTAGGGTTGGAACGTGGGCTGTGTACGTCGTCAGTAGCTGGTACTTGCTGCGACTTGTCTTCAACGGGAAAGCAGCTGGTTGGAATGCAGATTTATCAATCATATCTGGCGAAAAGGGATAGATTCCAGACTTTCTGAATGCCGACTGCAAGTCACCAGGCGTTAAAGCAGCAGAATATGCCCTGCAGGCTACGGAGGCGATGTTATATCTGTTGACTGTGGTACCATCAGACTTCAACAGGATAGATGATTTTTGTAAACGGACCGAAACATCCCACGTCCATTGGCTGCAAAATATGACTTGTGTGAGCCGGGAGGACAAACAACACAATATTGTGATCTTTTGCCCAGTCTATCAGAGACGGAGAAATGTGCGATTTGTGCCCATCGTACAGAAGAAGCAAAGGTCCATTCGGCGTTGCTGGAGATGCATAACGAAGGAAATGCCTGTCCAAGTAATCTTGGAATATAACACCATTTGACCATCCCGATTCAGAAACACTTCCGTCACTTCCCGCCGTACAGCCTTCAAGCAATTCACTGCGCACTTTAGCACCCGCAAATACAAAGAAAGGTGGAATAAATGTGCCCAGAGCATTTCCACATCCCAAAAGTGTGACGACAGACGATCTCTCCGAAGAAATCTCGTTGGCCACGGAATTTCTTGAGCCAACAATTTTCGGTGTGACATGGGACTGGTTGATTCCTTTCTCATCTACGTTATATATTGCTTCTGGTCTTGATTGGAAACCGTATTTGTCCATTATCATGGCAAGTTCATCAAAATATTTGTTGATGCATTCCTCTGAACTTGGCGCTTCTAACTTTCAACTCCGACCATCGCTCCAACAGACCATATAACACACTTGACACTTGACTTGTTTCTACCGAAACAATGAAATAGTCCCATTATATTCATTTATGGACTGACTGTATTTTTTCGGTTCATTTAAGGATTGTCTGTATCTTTCAGGGGGCACGGGTGGCCCAGTCGTCTAAGGCGCCGCGATTCGCTGTGCAGAGTTGCGTCCCTTGGGCACGCCAGAAACCTATGATTGTGGGTTTGATTCCCGGTTCGCCCCGATTATGTTTCTAGGTCTGTCAGCACCATACCCGTGTTCGTGGGTTTCACCGAAGTGGTAAACGTCTGAGACCTGCGTGACTTGGGGCTTTCCTCCCACATTAAGCTGACACGCCGTGATAAGAATAGTGTAAAGACAAGTAAATATATCAATGAAGACGGATACATGTGACAACATTTCTGACGTAGGAATACAAAATGTGGCGTGCCATGAATCTGGTGACTGATCAACTCATTGATACAAAAACTGTCAGCATCTAACAAAGTTCATATAGCATATCAATCTAACCAAGGGGAAGAAATCGAACTACAAGGCGTAATGACTCAGAAAAAAAAAACAAACTGTGTAGACCAGTGCATCTTTGTTTGCAATAAATGAAAATTTGGAGCAGACACAGTAGAAGAATGTGCAGATTTAGTTTGTGTGGAAGCCCGTTTTACTGGTCGGCCTAACGGACACTGGAGATCTAAATGCATCTTTGAGTAAAACAGTCATTGAGCATTTTGGTCACGTTTATCAAGTTGTCGAAGTGCGTTGAGAGACGTTTATCGAGTAAATGCTTATATCGCGTGCCGCTTCATCGCTGCTGAAACCACCCGTTTCTGTTTTGTTTCGTTGTAAAGTGTTAACTTGACAATATATACATGTACGACAAACTTTTTATTTCGTTAGTAAACTCTTTATTCGCGTTGACAGCATGTCTTATAAGGAAACAAGGCTTTTCGTGCAGGAATACTTCATGAGGATACATTGGGGTATTCAGGGTATTCCCGACATTCCATTGTGGTGTCAGTAGTCCGTCTCGGTGGCCGTGACTTATTTGTTCAAATTCACTGAGAAAATGACCCATTCACCCAGTCAGTTTGCAGGAATTACAATGAACACACACTTTAGTTATTGTTCTGTTAATATTTGTAAATTTGTTGTACATTTACTCACAGTATCTTGCGACTGTGTTACATCCAATACAGTATTTTTATAGGAAATCACATCTTATCCTCTAAGGGAGTCCATTGTACGACTATATTATAAGCCTGTGTATGTGAATCATTATCATATAGAGATGATACCAGGTGTTCGCCAAAAGATGAGCGTATCCTGCCCCTCAGTAGCACCCGTCACAAACACATGGAAAGGCAGGGCAATAGTTAACCTGAAAAGAGTGAGTGAGTATGGTTTTACGCCGCTTTTGGAGATATTCCAGCAATATCACGGCGGAGGACACCGGAAATGGGCTTCACACACTGTACCCATATAGGGCATCGAACCCCGGTATTAGGCGTGACGAGCGAACGCTTTAACCACTAGGCTACCCCACCGCACCTCACCTGATTAGAACCTTGGAGCATATGGTTCAAATCCAAATAAGGAATTACATCAGACATAATGCATGTTACTCGACATATGACAATCCTACATCGTTTTGAAAGCTTTACTGTGCTTTGAATGCTGTAACCCTGTAACGTTTGAGACGAATGACGCTCTTGGAAAATAGTGAATTGAATTAGACATCCATTTCGTCACTAATGCGCCAAGTTTGGAAATGTCCTCCACATGTCTACCACAGACTATTTTGAAAGCTTTAGTGAGGCCGTGACCCTGATCAAAACTTTTGAGCCAAGAGAATGATCGATTGTACTCACTAAGGTTGTTAAATGTCGAAAGGCTTTAGCCGATGAAAGTTTGGTCAACGTAACGGGTAAGTTGACTATTCGAAAAAAGGATGTCATCAGTCTTGTAAAACAGTCTTGTGGATATTTGTTTGACATTACGAATATTTATGAATAGCTTTAAATATGAGACAACATCACAAACTAATTGGCTCTTGTATTTCTGACAAAGAACTCAACATGAACCGATTCCTGGTTTCAGACACCGGTGTAGCTTACTGGGCTGGAGGGTTATACGGTGCAAGGTGCACAACGTGAGAGACGGCACCAATGTGACAATGTTGGCAAAGGGGAAGCCTCCTGTCCTTTGTGCATTTTGATATTAAAGCCATCTAATCCTAATGATACGCATGGGTCAAGGGCTGCTAAAGTCTGCTCTGTTGACGATGCGTTTATTTGCGAGACCCCATATTCCATGTAATTGAAAATACATACTTAAATATTAAATATAAACCGTTATGCTTTGTGAGCCGTAAATTGTGGGGTTTCACGTAAAGATTCTTTTCTCAATGTTCTTGAAAGTAAGGCCGAATGTCTTATGGGAGGTCAACATGTGATGGTGATGCGTATTTCTTCAATATATAAAGTAACTTTACCGCTACTCGTACACACAGATCCGACTACACGGCTCCATTAAGACATTGAGCTGCTTTCAGTACGAATGCTTTCCAAAATATACATAGTATGTAGTGTTGCATCGTCAAACGTCATTGTTTCTTTTTTTCTGAGATTAATATTACTACGATAATATGTACGTTGTCATTTTATGAACAAAGATATGTTGAGATAGCTTTATGTACACAGATAAATGCTGAAACCGATAAGATGTCACTTTGTTGCCAGATTAAAATCAAACTCTAATGCATGACACGCGAATGTGCGAATGATAATACATACAATGTATAATTAAACAATGCTTGGCGTCCTTTAAACTTTCCTGGGGTTTTGGTACAAGTCTTCGCAGGAGACATTCTTCTCATTCCCCACCCTGTAGATCTGATATGAAGAGAATACTGTGGGCGTTGTAACACCAATGAGACCTTCACCATCATCTAACACTCACTATATGGCCTATAATAGCATATATCTCAGACAGCAATCATACATCTCTTAACTGGTAGACGTTAAATTTGACATGTTTCAGGGACATCATGGCACTCGATTTGTCCATACAGATAAGAATGCAGGGTACTTCATCAAATAACAGAAGACCCTCGGGGGACCTACTGCTCCCAATATAAGCGTACTTCTGAGTTCTGCTGCGCTAACAACAATTGACGTAGCGGCTTTCATGATAAAGCTATGCTTGTGTGAAATCAACATACTATTGGCCTTCTATGTTCTTGCTCTTCTACTCTGTGGTTACTCTCCTAATGAAATCAGAAGAGCCATGTCAATTAGGCACTTACGATAGTAAGTTCTTGAACATTTTTAGAGCAGTAGTTCACATTGTATTTTTGGAATAGGCCATTGTGATCCCAAAATTAATACTTTTCGTCGGACAAGTAAGGATAGGCTCAATATTGATAGAGAACTCATCAGCAGATTAAAGTCGACAGAATATTCAAATTGAATAAAATGTCATCAGTTCGTTATTGTATATCCTGTCAGTAATACGTGCTTGACATTTCACAAGAACGCTGTGACGGCTCCGTCGAGATGACATATTAGTCAAACTGGAAGCCCATCGTTGGAACGAAGGACATGTATTCCCACATGACCACCTTGAACGAAAGTCATTCTTGATTTCATGTCAATGTGATCTTGCATCTTGTGTGGGGTAACCAAATGCTTATATCGGGCAACACTACTAGTATACTATACGTACATGTACATACAAAGGATAACACCACCAAAAAGCCCTCTTTTTGTGAACTTACACTGAAACCGTTGAAATATGTTATATATAATATGTATTGCTATCTCTTTTAATGATTTGCTAATTTACTTATTGACTTGGTTTCAACAAAATTAGTAATGGTACTGGATTTTCTGGTTCGTCGATCACTTGATTGTCTGGTTTGTTTACAGGCTGACGTCGCATGGCAGGAGTACTGCTGTGCTGCGTCAGGCAATACATACCTACTTTTTTATGTAAATTGTACGGATGGCGGGTGCTATCGGTAGGGCAGTATATGCTTACCCTTTTCGCGAACACCTGGTGTTATCACTGATTTTCAGTGGTCCATTCATATAATTTCAACAGCTATTTTCTCTTTACGCCAAATGGAATCTGTGTCGGCAGAAAATCTAGTCTGTTCATTCTCTTGCATTGACAAGTAATATTATGTATTGAAACACATTACCTGCTACTTGTAATAAGACATGAATGCGTAAGAAGGAAAATAGGGAATAGATTCTATCAAATAAAACCTCATCGATTTCTTGTGACCATTACCTGCCTCTGGTCTATTTAGATAACCTCTCTGGTTCCAATGTTGTTGACAAACATTTCTATAGAATCAACCGTGAGTGAGTGTGAGTGAGTTTGGTTTTACGCCGCTTTTAGCAATATTCCAGCAGTATCACGGCGGGGGACATCAGAAATGGGCTTCACACATTGTGAACATGTCGGGAATCGAACCCGGGTCTTCGGCGTGACGAGCGAACGCTTTATCCACAAGGCTATCCGACTGCCACTATAGAATCAACCGAGTCAAAGTTTGCAATTGTTATTTGTTTTACGAAAACATATTTGAAAATGCCGGGAATCGATATCTCATGTTTCATAATAATCCTTGCAGAATTATAAACATTTTTTGGCAAATAGATAACGAGGTCCAAATGAATTACACCCCTGTCTGCGGTTGGCGATGAGTAATCAAGACTTGTTTCTAATATTTTCATTCCGGGCACATGCGGTTTTTCGATATATTTTGATATGTCATGTGTGAAAGCGAATATTTGCTGAGACGTATGATAAATATCCGTATTCTATTGTTTTCGTCTGAAACTTTCGCCATCATTCATTTAACTGTCGATGTCTATGGTAATATGTGATTATCGGTTATCAGTAATCGATTGTATGTTCGCACCAGAAGTCTTCTAGGCATTCCTCTCATGTTTAATACGGTAATGAAGACCAAGGCAGAAGAGTAGCGGATGAGTGAGTGACTGAGTATAGTTTTCCGCCGCTGACAATGTTTCAAATAGTTTCGTCCCAAAAGTTGTATGACGTCGGATGAAAGTGTTTGAACATATTGTTGAAAACATTACCTAACTACGAAAGAACGTGAACAAACATTGGGTTCATAAACATTTCATTGATACAATTCTCAATTTTAAGTCGTTCCCGATGTTTTTGCAAGGTTTATAATCAAGATTTGATCATAGCTGGTTGGTTGGTTTGTTGTTTAACGCCGCACTCAGCAATATTCCAGCTAAATGACGGCGGTCTGTAAATAATCGAGTCTGGACAAGACAATCCAGTGATTGACATCATGAGCATCGATCCACGCAATTGGGACCAATGACATGCATCAACCAAGTCAGCGAGCCTGACCAACCGATCCCGTTAGTCGCCTTTTACGACAAGCATAGTCACCTTTGTACGGCAAGCATGGGTTGCTGAAGACCTATTCTACCCCGGATCTTCACGGGTCGATTGGATCATAGAATTCGAAATGACATCAATGTCGAAAATACGGTTCAGTACACACATGGTTGCTATCAACTCTCTGTTTTGAAGAAGTCGTGTTTTCTTCATAGAGAAACCAACAACCGATGTCAACAATGTTACAGTCATATTAATGATTAGTCTCAGACGTCATCACGAGTAACGTCAACAACGATGTCTGCATTTCGTCAAAAATGCTGCAGAGAACGTTATATCATCATTTGACGTAAATAAAAACGTCAAAACTTGTCCATCGTCATAAGAAATATCTACATAAAGCAGAGTCCATTATATGATTCCGACTATAAAATAACCTCATGTTTCTGAATCACTATCAAACAGAGATGACACCACGTGGCACCCGTTACAAACACAAGTCACTCAAGTGCTCACCTGAACGAACACGTGTAAATGTGGAAGCTTTGTATGCTTATAATTAACTGCTTTATCGTAAACTCATACTGATAAAGAAGGAGTTTGATGTTCATATAACCCCAGATAGTGTAATGAAAACACACATCGATTGTAACATATTAATATTAATAAAAAAAATAAATAAAAAAAATAAAATAAATAATAATAATTTTTTTTTATTAATATTAATATAAACATTATTCACAGAGAGGGCTCAGACTTAATGTGAGGAATTACAAAGGGTCGATGTACCAGGATTCTGCTACAACACGCCGATGTGACATTTAGACACTGTCTCCGTGAAAGCATCGTCTCGTCCCATCATTCAATTACTTGTTTGCTTCATTGTATAGCCCGGTTAGATTTCACGTAGGATAATATCGGCATCTTGCTCAAACGTGATATTTGCAGTAAATTCTGCTAAATCACATCGTTGATACGGCTTGTTGGTGTGGTCGGGTCCCGTAACACGGTTCGGTTTATGAAGGACAAGCATAGACTACAATGGAGACAATAAGGTATCGCGTTCTGTCTGGAAGAGTGCGTGGCCTAATTAGATGTGACAGCGTCATTGTGCTTACAATGTGATATGGCGAAGGATATTGACAGTCTGTGGTTATTCACCTAAATTTACACTTGTACTCTAATGACATCAGGTGTTCGCGGAACGGATAAAAATATCCCGCCCTACCTACCGATTGCGTCATTAGTAAAATTGATCACAACAACTCAGAATTATCTGACAGCTGGTTAAAGTACTCCCGTTAAGTGAGTATGTCAGCAATATTCCAGCAATATCACGACAGGCGACAAATGAAATGGGCTTCACACAGTGTACCCATGTGACGAATGGGACTCGGGTCCTCGGCGTTACGAGTGAACGCTTTAGCCAATTGGCTACCCTACCGCCCCTACTCTCTGTTAAGGGCCCGTGAAGATCCGGGCCAGAATAGGTCGGATGGTCAGGCTCACTGACTTGGTTAATGCATGTCATCGTATCCCAGTTGCATGGATCGATGCTCAGGATGTCAATCACTAGATTGTCTGGTCCAGACTCGATTATTTACAGATCGACGTCATATAGCTGGAATATTGCCGAGTGCGACATTAAAAACAAACAAACAAACAAACAAATAATCTCTCCTTTAAGAAGTATAAACCCAATAATATGAGACGAAGAGACATGCGTGATTTTAGTGCTGTTGTATTGGTATTACCATCCCATGTTTATAGATGCATGGTTATAAATTTACCCAGACAAATCGATTTAGTGGAACACTCGATGCTTTTTCTCTTGTATCCTTGTACTCTTAGCATCTTTGGCCTTATTATCAAACCTAATGCGAAATCACATCTGTTATCAATGTTTATTTGATATTAAGAATAAATATAATCATCTTATCATCTTTCCAAATCAGATCAATAAGACGTAAGTGATTGGTATTGTTATTACTGAAAGCTCTGGTCAGTTATTAGAAAGATTGCTTCGTGTTACATGTTATATTAGTATAATAAACAGATATGAAATAATATCTCGATAATATAAGATCAAAACCTTTTAGTGCACTAGTCTGGATATTGAGTAATGATAAAACAACTGTGGCATAATAATCTTTGAAATTAATAACTTTGTTTCGCAATCACTAACATGAGGCGTTATCATCTAAGTCTTTGAGCGAGCTGCAATGGAAATTAATATTAGATGCTTTTGTATATATCTTCTGATTATTGTACAAAAATGAACGATATTGAGAACGATTTATGTCACTGAGGACCTGCGTCAAAGATTAACAGGTAGGCGGAGATGAGGTGAAATGGGGTTTAACGTCGCGTCCAAGATTATTGCAATTATATAGGGACATGCATGCACGTGTGTGTGTGTGTGGCTGCTTGTACTAGTCCGGACTGATGCCGAGTTAACGAGAATACCCTACTCAGACACATGTATACTGACTCCGAGCCGACCAGTCCTTGTTTTAGCCCCTTAATTCCGAGCGCCAGGCAGGGTACCAACAAGTACCATAATTTAACGTCTTTTGGTATGACGCGGTCGGGAATCGAACCCCGGAACGTCCGCTCTCCGGGCGGACGCTCTACCACTAGACCACGGAGGCGGTCACAGGTAGGCTGAACTTCCAGATCAATTAAATACTCTCATTGATAACGATATTCATTCACAGTAATGTTGTGCTCGGCTGCTGATAGAATGTGTAGGCTGATTGGAGCATTTTCTTTTGCCAAGTGGTTGAGACGATATCGATACCACAACGTTTACTAACGTGAGTGTGGCTGCAAAATGTTTTTTTCTTTGCTGACACTCTGTAACATTGTAATGTTGTAGTCTTTACACCAGAGAGACGTTCTTGCAACAGCGTACCGTCGTCGTGTGTTAGCTGAGGTTTATGAACATTTAGAAAATATTGTGAAAAACTGAACACAACACAATAATAGCTGAAACCCCGTTTCCTGAAGATAGTTGTTAGTCAACTGTCCATGCCAATTTCATAACCACGGCATATATACGGTATATATGAACTTCCTTCGCTGACCCAATTGCATGCCAGACATACCGAGGGGACTTTTAGAGACTGATTCTACGTTTAGTTGGTGTGATGTGAACTGCTTGTTGACCTTTGGTCGAATGATGATGATGTAATGATGTCTTCCCTCTTAGGCGGACTGCCTGATTCCATGAAAGACCTTAAACTTGATATATGGGGCGAAACTAAGTTACTAGTCTCTGATTATGTTTAGAAGTACATTTGTTCATAACCCCTTCTATATGACATGTTATTACGTTGACTGTTTAGTTTTAAAATATATTCATAATATCTATCTTAATGCATCTTCAATACTTAAGGAATTAAAAGAATATCTATCTATGTACTTCCTTCGCTGACACAGTTGCATAGGCATATCGAGGGTACAGAACGACTGATTCTACGTTTATTTGGTGTTCCTTGAGCTTTATTACCCATTCAGACGCCACAGCCATCCAGTCTCTCACCTACCAAATCTACTCCTCATAAAGACCATATTGATGATACCAGCGGGCGATCATCACGGGCTACAGCATGGCATATCCCCAGACAGCAATCATTGTGTACATCTGACACGTTTCAGGGTCAGCACAACGTCATACTTGTAACTACAGAAAATCGTGCACGGCACTTCATCCAATCCCAAAGACTCCATGAGGACCTACAGACCTCAATATTTGCCTACTTGTGAGTTCTGTAGCACCGATGACAATGGACGTCCTACCTACGTGTGAGTCCTATTGCACAAATAACAATGGACGTCCCAGCTTCTTTGAAATACAACGAGGTTTATGTGATAGGACTTGTGAGACATAAACATTCTATTAGCCTCCATTGTTCTTGCTCTTCTTTAAAGACCTCTAATTAGGCTCCAAATGGTTTCCCACGAAATAGTTGAATTTTGCATCCTACGTGTTGACGTCTAGTCAATGTTAGACAAGAACTAAGGTTTTGAGATCGATCCTAAAAACCCAGGACATTTCTAGGAGGCTACTTATAGTCGGAAGTGCCACTAAACACGCATGTTGTATCAAACAGTTGAGCCAATAAATACAAATCATTATGTACTTTATCTGTTTTAAAGCCGTAATTAATTTACTTTTGTTATGAGTTCGGGGTGATTGTACTACTTATGATTTCCGATAGTGTGAATCGATGAGCGAAACGCGTTTAGACGTGTTTGAAAAGTCTTTTCCTCTGCATGCAAACAAAGAGTCCTAAATTGTGCTTCTTAAACACTTCAGGGATGTCTAAGAAAAGGACTCAAATCCACGATTTCAGAACCCTTAGATCACAGAGGCCACCGATTTGATGAGATTATTTACCTAACATATACCAGTAAAAGGAAACTTCTACAAAATGGGGTTTAGTGAATCAAACAGTAGTCTCTTTTAAACTTCCGTGACACGCGTGTACCCAAAAGGGAAACTTCTTCAAAATGGGGTTAAGTGAATCAAACAATAGTCTTTTTTAAACTTCCGTGACACGCGTATACCCAAAAATGTTTACGTGTCTCAATGTATGACCAATTAATTTTCGTCTCTATAATTCGTTCAAAGATGAAAAAGGCAACGATAATTGTATCTTTAGCCTAAAGACGACACCTTCCTTAATGTTGTTCTCATGAAGAATGCTTTTGCATGAATTTATAATTATTGTGATAATTTACGGATTATTCATAAGTTTATTTCCCAATGATCTTGAACCGAATTTACGACTGATGCCGAGGGTGATCTTACAAGAATGTGAATATGTTAATACGTTACGTCAAAACAAAAAAGGATTATTGATCAGTGCTGGATTAGAACATGGTGGGTAGGCAAAAATACGATTATGGAAGAGTTCTCAAATAGTTTGACTGTTTTATGTTATCATGTGTCTTTTCGTGGTTTTAAAGCAGAAGTGGCTGAAAAGTTTAATGAACATGTTTGCTTCACCGTGAAATTTAAAGACCCGTTCTTATTCAAAGGGTATTTTGTGAGATCTGTACAGAAAAGGTGTGTGTGTGTGTGTGTGTGTGTGTGTGTGTGTGTGTGTGTGTGTGTGTGTGTGTGTGTGTGTGTGTGTGTGTGTGTGTGTGTGTTAAAACAAGGACTGGTCGGCACGGAGTCAGTAAACTGTGTCTGAGTGGGTATTCATGTTAAACTGCAGCATGTTATCTCTATCACTCACTATAAACATCGGCATTAGTCCGGACTAGTACAAGCAGCCACACATACACACGTGTATGCACCTTGCATTATAAGTGCAATAATCTTGAACGCGACGTTAAACCCAATTTCACCTCACCTCACCGAATCGAAGACGTTCATGTACATGTGTACAAAGTTAACGACGTTGTGATATCTCTTCTATCCAGGTAGTATTTTATCTCGTCATATCTGTTACAGACCCATGCTGTTCACGGATGTTCTATCTAATACACTTCCCACAGACTGGAGAAACTGTGTTACGGAGATGTACCAAACAGTCGTTGTTACCTTTTGAGCAGACATCTCGTCGCTACCCGTGGGCAAGAACTAACGTGTCTGTTGTGTCAGCAATATTCCAGCTTTATGACGTCGGTCTGTAAATAATCAAGTCTGGATCAGTCAATCCAGCCATGGTTATCATGAGCATCGATTCAAGTGATTGGGTTCGATAACATGCATCAACCAAGTCAGGGAGCATGACCACCCGATCCCGTTAGTCGCCTCTTACGACAAGCATAGTCGCCATTAAAGGCAAGCATGGGTTGCTGAAGACCTATTCTACCCCGGATCTTCGTCTCAGGATGTACTCCTCTTTTTTAACCTCAGTGTTTGGTATGTAGAAAAAATATTCCTTTAGATTTGCAAGCATATACAGTCAGGGACACCGACATGTTTGTCTGTGTGTGTGTGTGTGTGTGTGTGTGTGTGTGTGTGTGTGTGTGTGTGTGTTGTCTTATCAGTATAAGAGTTTCTTTCAAATAACTCTCGTGTATTAATGTTTGCCTGTAATGCGACAAATCCACACCCAAAAGCGCTACATTATTAACCCAGCCAACAGATCAGTGTACGCGAGATTAACATTCTCAACTCTCTGGGGAGTATACAACTCAAGCTGCCTGGTAGAATGTTAACATATTTAGAAATAAGTCACTTGCTTCAGTTTGGGGCAGGAACGAAGCCCTAGACGCACTCGGGAGTCACACTGTCGAAAACGGTCACCCATCCAGCTACTCGCCGCCACCAACGTTGCTTAACTTCGCGTTGACATGTGACATGTGCGCTGTACGAGGCCTACGCGTCACCACGTGTCTCCATTCATGGAATTATTTCTAAATGCGTAACAATTTTTTCACGTCTTAAAAAAACATGCTGACGGGAGCTTGAGGAATTTTAGAAAAGAGTATGTATGTTACTTCTGTATATTATTTTTTTCTCATCAGAGGGTTATGTAACTACTTTACAGGTTATAGGTAACAGTATGAAACACATCGCAATACATATGATTTTTTTAGCCTTTAAGGATTATACAGATATTTAAAATATTAATTGTTAATTTCAAAACGTACTGTCATGAATCTCCTATAATAATGTCAAGTCCTCGATTATAGGATGCGGGTTCGAGCCTCTCTGGCGACACATCTTTTCCGACGAAATGTGAAATTCTTCACTTGAGAGTCACAATAAAGAATGGTTCGTTAGTTTCAAACGTACATTATTGAAATGTTGGTTTAATATAATGAAGGCATGACTAATTAACAACTAACTGTCGTGAAAAATAGTGGATCTTTTAAACAATAGAGTGACGTCACAGATGTTTTTTATTGAATGTTATATAACGCACAGTCAGCAATATCCACCTTTATTACGATGCCATGTAGCTACCAGTGATTGGCGCAGTGATTCACGTCTTTCTGTGACGATGATACATATATAACCATCAGGTTTGCCTTCTTTAGCTAAGGGTACAACATGACACGATCCGCTTAGCACCTTTGATAACATAGCAGATAACATTGTTTTATTTTTATACTTATTAGCCTGTGGAAGAATAATTTTATACATTTTTCGCGAATTTTAATTTCTATTTAGGATGCTTCAAAATGACCACCTCGTCGACTGAAAACATACAAAAAGCACTTTACATTGCTTGCATATTTCAGGTGTGCAGGTTTAAAAAGTAGTCGCAGTCTGTGATTGGTCGAAGAGAATCAGGGAACTCCGCCCTCTT